>NC_135330.1:100277258-101729681 GCF_023851605.1 Tamandua tetradactyla | reverse complement strand
ATATATTGAGGATAAAGTACTACTGAGTTTTGCATTTACCCATTTAGTTACGTTTACTGACAATCTTCACTTCTTCACACAGATGCAAGCCATTCTCTCCTGTCTTTTCTTTTCAACCTGCAGAACTGCCTTTAGTAAATCATCCAGGACAAGTCTTTAGTTGACAAACTCTCTTAGTTTCTGTTATCTGTGAGAATTTTAAACTCTCCCTTATTTTTGAAGTACAGTTTTATTGGATAAAGAATTTGGGGCTGGCAATTGTTCTCTTTCTGTACCTTAAATATATAACATCACTGCCCTCTTGCCTCCACAGTTTTCTAATCAGAAATCGGAACTTATTCTTACTGAAGAATCTTTTTATGTGATGACTCACTTTACTCTTGCTGCTTTCAGGATTTTCTCTTTATCTTAGGTATGTGATGTTCTGATTATGTGTCTCAGAGCAGGTCTATTAGGGTTTATCCTGTTTGGAGTATGTTGTGCTTCTTGGACATGGATATTATATTTTTCATAAGAACTGGAAAATTTTCGGCCGTTATTTCTTCAAACATTCTTTCTGCCACTTTCTCTTTCTTTTCTCTTTCTGGGACACCCATGATATGTATGTTTGCATGTGTCATGGTGTCACTCAAGTCCCTGAGACACTGCTGCATTTTTTTATCCTTTTCTATATCTGTGTTAATGACTACGATTTTGATTTTCCTGACTTTTAGTTCCCTGACTCTTTCTTCTGCCTGTTCAGATCTGCTGGTGATTTTCTTATCTCTTTTGGACATGATTCTTGCTCTGGCTATACAGTGCAATTTTTAAGACTTCCCTTTTTATGTGCAATTGTTTCACCTCCATGAGAAAGCTTCTTTTCCTTTTCTGGGAATCTTGATCTGTTCTGTTTGCTTTTGTGCAGAATTTCCTGCCCAGCTCCTGTGATTTGTCTAATTTTTCCGCTCATTCTGTGCCCCACTTTTCTCACACTTTTCAGTTCTGGGGACCATCCTGTCTTACAGCAGTTCAGGCCTCCCCACTTTTGTTCTCATGCAGCATTTCTGCCTCCGAGTGCTTCCCCGTTAGGGTAACCTGCCCGAAGGAGCCAAATGGGTCAATCCAGCAAGAGCACCATCAAGAAAGTGAAAAGACACCTCACAGAATTGGAGAACGTATTTGCAAGTCATAATAATATCAGTGAAAACTTGATGAGAGTGGAACTCAGAATATATAAAGAACAATGACATCTCAACCATAAAAAAAAATCATCCAGTTAAAAAATAGGCAAAGTAAATGATTAGACATTTCTCCAAAAATGTACAAATGGCCAATAAGGACATGAAAAGTTGCTTAGCATCATTAGTCATCAGGGAAATGCAAATAAAAACTGTAAGATACCAGCCCACACCCATTAGAGAAGCTACAAGCAAAAACACAAGCAGTACCAAGTGTTGGTAAGAAGGTGGAATAAATGGAACTTACATACCCTGCTAGGGGGGCAGTGCTTTGGAAAAGTTTGGTGGTTCTTCAAAAAAGTTAAACAAAGAGTTATCCAGCAATTCTGCCCCTAGATGTATAGCTAAGAAAAAGGAAAATTGTATATCCATGCAAAAACTTATGCACAAATATTCATAGCAGCATTATTCACAATTGCCATAATTGTAAACAGGCTAAATGTCCATCAGCTGATGGACGGATGGACAAGTGTGGTCCAGCCATAGAGAAGAAGGAGTGACACCTCCTATAGCCTGGACTCACCTTGAAAGACTGTGCTGAATGAAAAGAAGCCAGAAGCAAAGACCACATACTCCACGTTCATGAAATGTAGACTGACAGCTGGCAGGGACTGGGCAGGAGGCAGGGAGAGTGAGCGGCTGTTAACGAATACAAGGCTTCTTCTGGCAGTGACACAATTTTTCTGGAAGGAGAAAATGGTGATGGTGGCAGAACTTTGTGAAATATACTAAAGACTACTGAATGAGTGAAGTTTATTATATATATATGGATGACATTTTAATTTGAAAAAAGCAAAATAAACATATTTTCAGCCATAACAAAAGCTGGAAGGATTCATCTCCAGAAGGTCTGCTGTACAGGCAATCTTAAAGAATGTCCTTCAGGCAAATGAAACACGACACAAGTTGAACATATGGATTTTCAGGAATAGATATATAGCCCCGGGAGTGCTGAGTACACAGACAAATACAATAAAGATGCTTTTGTATTTAAATTTCTTAAATGGTAATTGACTGCTGGGGTGCAAGGGTAGTTCAGTGGTAGAATTCTTGCCTGCCATGCGGGAGTCCTGGGTTCGATTCCTGGTCCATGCAATTCCCCCAAAAACAAACAAACAAGCAAAACAAACAAAAACATAAAAATTTCAACAAATGGTGCTGCAATAACAGGCTACTTGTGAAAAAATAGTGACATGTGACCCCGCCATATGGCATACAAAAAAAAAATAATTGATTACTTAAAAAAAAGAAGAAAATATATTTTGGTGTGTATATGCATTTATACACATATGCATATACAAACAAATATATAAATGCATTTATATGTAATACCTAGCAAAATAACTTAAAAACTGGGAGAGGAGAAATGGAAGCATGATATTTTAAGGTTTTAGACCATATACGAAGCAATATAATATGATTTGAAGGTAGACTAAGAAGTTAAAGATGCAGTAAGTTAAAGGTGAATGCTACAAATTCTAAAGCAACAACTAGAAAACAAAAACAAGACAAACAAAAAGTCATAGCTCTTAAGCCAAAGAAGAAAAAGATAGGATCATAAATAATACTCATTTGATGTAAAGGAAGGCAGGAAAAGAGAAGGGAAACAAAGAATAGGTGTGACAAATAGAAATAAAAAACCAAGATGATTGATTCAAACCTAACCACATCAATAATCACAAACTCAAATACATAAACATTCCAATTAAAAGGCAGCTTATTGCCAGATTGGATAAAAAATTAGACTTAACTCTAGGGTGCTTATAAAATATGTACGTTAAATATGGTATCAATTGGTTAAATGTAAATAGATGGAGAAAAGTTATACCATAACTTTACAAGGAAAGTCCTACTAACACTTTACAAGGAAAGCTAGAACACATACTCTTGTTGGCTGTTTACCATCTAAGCCTTGAAAAATCTTTACTTATATGTTTCACCTTACTTTTTATCCTTTTCCAGTATACACACTATTGTTTTCAGTTATGTCAGTACCTGCTTCTTGTAATTTCCCTCCTTTGCCTGAATCAATTTTCTCTTTTCTTTCCTGACCTCTGCCAGCTCAACACTTACTTTTTCTTGCCACACTGTCTCTTCCCTAAACTTTTTCATTACTGATTTGCACTTTTGCGTAATAAAGGCATTTTAATTAACATTCAAAGTAAAACTGCAATTTCTTCTGCTCTTCATTGTGATATTCGAGAGTGTATTCTTCATCTTCTATTTTATTTCTTGCTTTTTGCCTCTTTACTCTGTACCGATTTTTTTTTTAACTCATCACTGAACAATGTGAGAGTTCTTGGAAGAGGCAGTTACATGGGATTCACCTAATCTAAGAACCCAAACCATCTTCATGGGATGGGAGTTTTGCGACACTGGATTTTGTTTGTTAGTTCACTTAGCTGTTAAATTTTACAGCTAGAGAAGATGGGCAGCTGATAGAGTCTGAAATGAAGAGATTATCTTTCCCTCCTCTGCCACAGAGACAGACAGTGCTTTCTGAGAGTGGTTCTTTATTTAGCTTTGCCTCTTGGTCTAGATCAGCTGCTACTGACAGGTACACCTACACACCTGTTTTCACTGTTGGAACAAAGAGATGCTTTGGATGTCTCAGGGTTTTGTGCTCCTGTAAAGAGAGTGTCCGGGCTGGGTCTCCCTAACACTCAGGGCACCTGCTCCGTCTCCAGACTCACAGCCCATTCGCCCATTTGGTCCTCTGGGGTCTTCGCTGTTTACTAATTATAGCAAAAACTGAGGTTGTAGAACATAATTTTTTTCCTAATTTTCTTTGTATTTTATCCAGGAAAGGTAGGCTGACTGTTTCCCTATCTTTCTTAAACAGGAAATCCCAATCAAGTCTTCAATAGTCATTGTAGGTTTTACTTAAATTTAATTTTTATACCTCAATTTATTAAGCATATTATCTTAATTTTTTTGGAGCACTAGTTATCTTATGTTTAAATTCCTCTTAGAAATTTAGTTCATTCAGATGAAATAGATTCTATTTAAGTTCAAAAACAAAAAACAATTACATTTTAAGATGGAACTTTCCTGAATTTGAAATACTCAAGAGGAAGCTCCAATAAATTATATCTAACGTTTTCTTTGTACTTAAATAACATTTGCATGAATTTAAACCTAGTATAAAAGAAATCACTAAGCAAATCTTTTTTTTTTCAAAGAAAAAGCATTGGCCTAATAACAATAACTCACAGAAATGTGCTTTTGAAGAAAGGAAGAGATTTAACTAGATATGAAATTGATGTTGGAAAACAAGCATGACTGAGTCTTAGAAATAAGAATTCCTCATTCTTAGAACTCAAGAATCCACTATTTGAATAACTAAGCATGACTTAAGAAATGATGTAGCAATTTCCCAACAAGAAAAGGGTGTCAGCATAACACAGTTGGGGGGTAATAAAAAAAAGAGTCAACACGTACGATGTTTCCACCCAACATTCCAGGCACTCAGAGAAGACCCATGAACTTAGTATCTTCAATGACATTGTGATGAGCCCATGTCCACCCCTATGGCCCTAAATATTAGCAAACCGTTAGCAAACGCCCAAAAGATAAGTGATTCACATAGGGTCCACAGCACTGATTCTCAAGGCTTTGGGGTACAATATTTGCAAAACATTTAATTTTCTTATTACTTAACCATTCTTCCAAATTCTTACTATTTTCTCTCCTAACATGTGTCATCAGAATTTTCTGGAAACTTTAAACCACAAACAATGGTCATATTCAAACAGATCGTTTCCCTCACCAGTTCCAATTAAATTCTAAGACACGCAGGAATGTGTTCGTGTCACATCTCTTGCATTATGCTTTCTGCCTCGGAGACCTATTCTCCGACATGGCTTCCATTCTAAGTCTTTAGATAAGAGACAGGGAGAGGCTCTTTTTCTCCCATCACACCTGGATCAAACTGAATAAAGCCTATAGGATCTGGAGTTTTTTCTGGTATAAGCTGCTCATTGACTGATGCTAAAAGAAAACCAAACCAAAACAAAAATGCATGGGAGAGCTGCCACCGGGAAACCTGCTTTCTACGGACAGCCATGGTCTCACGGCTGCTGGGCCATCCTCCCACTCGGACTAGGTGGCCTCTGTCCCGTTCTCCTCGGCGGCTCTTACCAACTTTGAAATTTCCCTTCAGGCCTCCACAAAATGACCATTCCCTCCTTCCCAGGAGGTTTTCAGTTTTCTAGGCTGCTCAAGCAAATACCATGAAGTGGGCGGGTTAAACAGAGGGAATTGATCTGCTCACAGGTTTGAGGCTAAAAGAAAGTCCAACTCCAGGCACCGGCAAGGCGCTGCCTCTCCCACGGCGTGTGGAGAACGAGTGGTGTCTCTGGCCCGGGGTTTCCTCGGTGGCCCGGGAATCAGCACCATTAACACACATGGGGCCTGCCAGAAGGTCACGTGTTCGGGGCCCACCCAGGCCTGCTGAAGCAGACCCTCTGAGGTGGCGTCCAGCAATCTGGTGCACCCTAAAACTTGAAGAGCAGCGACTGAGCTTCTAGACCAATCAAAAAACCAGGAAACAAACTGAAATACACAGCTGCAGTGGTTGAGTTGAAGTTTGGCCCTGGATACCTTTCAGCCATGTGATCTGGAGAGGTGCAGTGCGGATTTCCCCTCTACTCCTGTGCATTTAGCTCTCAAACCTATGTTCAACGAAGTAACGCAGGTGCCTCCTTGCCTCTTTTTCCCTTGTAACTAAAAGCCTAGAATTTCTAGCTACGGGGAAAAAAGGAATTATCAAAATGATTCAGTTGTACTCAATTTCCCTTTTCCTTGCCCCAACACACACGGGTCTCAGGGCACTGCCCACTTCCCTGTGTACTGCATTGTGGGTCTATCCTTATTTGTACAGACGGAAGCACCTAAAGAGTCAGGAATCTACACACAGCCTCAGATTTCAACCATGCACACACCTGGCTGTGAGGCCTCAAGACCTCCCCAACTCTCACTGCCCTTGTCCACAGTATCAAGAACATCCCCCAATCACAGATAAAGAAAAGAGTCTTAAAAGCTGTTAAATAACCTCCCCGAGGTGACACGGCCAGGAAGTGACAGCTGAGCCCACGCCCTTCGCCGCTGTGTGCTGAGACCGGCAGACCGTGTCTGCTTCAGCGGTGGTGAAGGTTGAGTAAGGAGATAGGAAGGCAGGCTGCAATGCCTGGCACATACTCTGTACTCAGCAAGGATTCATCGCCAGCTGTGTTGGCATTATTATTACTCCTAGCAGGCCAGTACCAGGAAGAATCCACAGGGGTTTCCATCACAACCTGCCTCGACGCCCTACAGCTGTGGACACTCCTTCCGGGAGCCACCGTGTCTTGCTTTTCCTCGACTTCCCACACAGAGTGTCCTGCCCCACAGAAAACAGGTAGCAAGGACCATGCAAGAGAGGTCACAGGTTCCTGGCCTCTGAAATTCTCTCTTTTCACAGCTGAGATAATGTGGTGATGGCTTTATCAGGCAGGGGTCTCCAGGTTAAGCTGTACCTCTAACTGCTAGGGAGAGCATAACTTCAACGGAAAAAGTCACAGTTCCTCGACTTAGAGAAACCTGTTAGATATAACTCAATTTTCAAAATTACATTTCCATAACAGATTATTAAATAAGACCCTGCCACAGGATTATTATATACCAGACATTTTATATGCGTTATCAACTGCACGGCTGGGTAGTTATTACTACTCTCAATTTATAGATGAGAAACCTGAGGTTAGGAAAATTAGGTAATGCATTTAAGGTTATCCAGCTACTTAGTGTGAGGGGCAAGATTCAAACTTGGATTTACGGGACATCAAGGTCGATACTTTTAATCCTTCCTCTGAAATGCCTCAAATGGTTTAACACAACTCAAATGACAGGCCATGCAAATAAATGCATCATACTCATTGTTCTCAAATGCTGATAACTATAATATTCCATCAACCAGAATATTTCATCTTCCTAGGGTAATTTACTGTAAAAACAATCAGAGGTGAACATGAAAATGTTATTTTTATTATTCAGATCATCCATATTTAACCTTCAGATACAAATTTTCCTTAAGCAGACTTTTTCGCAAGCAGAAAATGCTATGTATTTCCCACTGTACTGATGTCGGTGTTTTCCCCTGATACGTCGTTGACAGGTTACATCAGTGAAAACTTCAGGAAGATAAATCAAGTCAAATAAAATAGAGGCTGATTCCCGAAGAAACCACATCAATTATTTAATTCTGCTTCTTCATTGTTCCTGTCGTCAGGTTCCTGCTACTACAGGAAAAAACATTTCCAGCTGTTTCTGACAATGGACCTTAGAATTGTGGCGTTGCAAATGAGGAGGCTCATTAAAAATAAGAAATTGTTAATGTAGCTATTATTCAAAGGAAATACATAAGTGTTATTTAAAATAATATTCAGTCACAAGTATGAATTTGACTGGTATATTAAAATTAATAATTGCAAGGCTGAACTCTGTCAGAAAACCATTTTAATACAATTTTTTATGTCCTGCTATTAACAGTAACAGAGCACAGAGGCCATCTCATCCTCTCTGCCTCCTCCCTCTCCTGTGGATTCTTAGTTTAGCGTTGGTTGTCATATGAAATCAGCATATTTTTAGGTGAAAAGTGGTCAGATATAGGCAGTTTTATTTGGCCCCACCTATTGTATACTATGGAATGTTAGTTAAATAATATTCACAAATTTCTATTTAATATTCATGTCATTTTTCTTTCCCTCTGTTGACTTCAGTGAGCTATAATAAATCTACTTTTATATTTTCAAGATTACAACATTTCCCATATGTTCCGTCATCACACTGTGGCCTTCCATGTTTTGTGTAAAGTTTGAGGCTAAAATTGGAAGACAGTAGAAATCATTTGCCCTATAATAGCCACATGGATACAGACCTGGACTAGGAATTGAGTTCCTGTTTCACAGGTCCAGTGGCATTCCTAATGGAACTTTGCTACTCAAGTTACTCTCGCCTATTGATTCTGAAATTCAAGACCCAGTGAATACTAAATACCTCAAAAGCAACAGTTTTACATCTGTGGTTCAAGGTGGTGCATCGTAAATACTTTTGAAATGATACAGAATAAAATAAAGAATTCAATTTATGCTTGATTGTATATAATGACAGCGGAAATTAAGAGGATTATAATAAGTGAGTGTGAATTTAATCAAGAATTGCAGGAAAGCATTTTTATTTTATGCTCTTTGTGAACAGAAACAAGAATTGATGGCGAAGCCCATCTGTCTGAACCAACACTAGCTGAAGGCAAGGGATGAAGGCAATAAACTGCTTTGTTTGCTGTGAAAATATAAGTAAACAGCTCATTTCTCTGTTTCATTTTTTACTTTTTTTCAAAAGAAAATGTTATAAAGGAAAAAAATTGATGAGTTGGATTTCATCAAGATTAAAAATGTTTGCTCTGTAAAAGATCCTGTCAAGGAGATGGAATGATAAGCTATGGACTTGTGAACATAGTTGTAAACCACATATCTGAGAGACAGCTAGTATGTAAAATATACAAGGAATCCTCAAATCTCAACACTAAAATACAATTAGAAAAATGTGCAAAAGACATGAAGACATTAAGAGATAGTTACAGATTGCAAATCAGCAAATGAAAAAATGTTCAACCTCCTCAGCCATTAGGGAAATGCAAAATTGAAAGCACAATGAGCTATCACTACACTTGTAGCAGAAAGACTAAATTTAAAAAAAAATAAAGAAAAAACCAAATTCTGGTTAGAATGAGAAGAACGTGGGTCATGCACACATTGCTGCACACAAGGTTTACAGCAGCTTTCCTGGCAAGAACAAAAAAATGAACATAATCCAGATTTGCTTCCACAAGCAAATGGTTAAACAAACTGTGGTACACCCAACCCCATGGAATGCTACTCAGCAATCAAAAGGAAAAAATTACTGATAAATGCAGCAATTTGGATGAATCACTAGGGCATTATGCTGAGCAAAGAAAGCTGAAATCAAAAGGTTATATATTGTGTAGTTTCATTTTATATAAAGTTCTCTAAATGACAATGTTATGGAAATGGAAAACAAGCTCATGATTGCCAGGGGTTAGGGTGGTGCCTGGCCTCCCTCTCCTGCCCCTACAAAATGCAAGTGAAAATATAAATCACGAGGCAGACCTTGGAGTAATCATGTTTAAAATACAAAGGAAAGAGAAAAGAAAAAGACTTGACGACCTTTCCTGAAACTGGACATTAATAAATAACGATAGAAATGAAAAGGAAGGAAGTAGGACATTGAATTCTCCCAGATATTGTGCACTTGGATTTTAATTCAGTCCTTAAAAAGTTAGGGCTAGAAAACATTTAGAAGTGTGGAATCTCGATGTCTCGCCTCCTAAGACTGATATGCAAGAAATCAGAGGTTGCTCAATCATCTACATAGGCACAGAAAGAAAGTGCCTCAGATTTTAGACTTGCTAAAGATAATTAAAGAGCCTGAATCTTGGGATTTACCAAATTTGAATTTAATGATGACCGTATCACATACTAATTATGTGAAGTTGGAAAGCTATTTAACCACTCAGTGTGACTTTAAGCGCCGATGCAGTACCACAAAGCAAGAAATAAGAAGACAGAATTGCAGAAAAGAGATTATTTTGGGGTGTGGTTCTTTACATACTCTGAAAAATTTCACTTGGTAAGATTAAGGTCTCAGCTACTGAATTGCTCAGAGAAGATTTTGTCATGATTGCTGTAATGATGTAGTTACAATTACGTCCTGAAATTAAGTTTGTTAAGAATATGTACAGTGTACATTTTTGACCATCAAAAACTTAGTATAAAATATTTAAAATGCAATCATGCCAGTGTCCATGGAGCATCATGGCAGAGAGAGAGGTGGAAAGAGTCAGGGTGGGTGGACAGGAATACATGAAAGAGGGGAAGGTTTTTGGGTTCCCAACCTCTTCTTTTGACCACAAACATCTTCTCACATTTGAGAAGACATGGTCTTGGTAGAAGCAGGTCAAGGCAGACAGAGCTGGGAGCATGTCTTAACTCTACCAAGAAGACAAGGGATAGAGTGCAGGGGCCTTCCAACATCTGGGGAAAGGCAGACGCACTTGGAGACACTGGAAAGGGGTTTGTAACTGAAGGCACTATCCAAAAAAGCCTTCCAGAAGACGAGCTAGTTCCATGGGATGAGGTTTTGGACATCAGAAATCAAGAGAAAAAAGTGGCACATACAGGGGTTGTGGATAAGAGAGAATTCAAATTGCGAACAGTTAAGGATGAAAATCTCTGCTCTTTACAGGTTTGTGAGGGGGAAGTGAGATGGCCCTTCTGGACCAGGGCTCTGAATGTCCCAACAATGTTCTTTCTTCACGGACTGACTATACTATCTTCGGTGTAGATTATAGTGTGAAAATCCTCCATACGCCCCCCCCCCCCCACAACTCCTGGGGAGGCATGGTTATCTCCCTCCATAAATGCCAGGACATGGTCGAAGTCCCACGGTGGCCACTGCCAGGGCCTGATGCCCGCAGCTGGATGGAGTCAGTGGCCACCTGGACAGATGGCTGGGTGTGCTGTCAGGGAGGCCAGTGGGACTGACGGGAGGTGGCTTGGGGAAGGCGTCCTGGATCAGCATCTCTTCCAGCTCATCCATGTTGTTGTACCAAGTGACGTGGAAATGAGTGGCCTCAGGTCGGTGGCCAAGATGCTCCACCAGAAGGGAAGCCTGGCTTTAGGCAGCTGGTTCACAGGATGTGGACTGAGTCATTAATTCCTCCCCACGGCAGTGGACGCAGGGCAAGGTCCACGGTCAGGAATGAGGCACCAGATCTGGGGATGAGGGGCAGGGCAGGAGTGCCAGCCCAAGGACAGACGCGGGTCTCTCTTCTGGGAGAGGCTCTGCAAGCACTAGGTCTAGAATTCAATTTAACTCCTCACTGCCTACCGTCCAAACCCAAACGGTCTTCCACCCAGGCCGTCTGCCAGGGACTCACCGTACTTCAAGTCCATTTTAAACCGGAAGGGGCTGTGGAAAGGACTTGGATTTTCTGGCCCCAACATTTTCATCACGGACAATCTAACTCACGTCTTCAAGACAGAGCCGAGACCAGGCTGAGGTAAGGCCTGGGCAGGGAAGACGGCACAGCTCTCATCCAGTCTTGCATCCCTTCTACACAGACTAAACTACAACGTCCCTTCCTAAAGAGCAGAAGATAATCGATCCACATCTCACAGAGGGTAAGCAGGGTCTGCTCTGGAGCTTATGAAGACAGCAAGCAAATGTCTTAGTCATATGCTGAAATGGCACTGATGATAAAATCAGAGACACTGCCCATTGGGAGAACTGGATGAAGTCTCAGTCATGTACTGTCCATGCAATAACCTGTGGGATCGTGTGCAGTCCTCCATTAAGGAAATATATTCTCCCATCCTGGACAACATTTGCAAAAATAGTTGTAACGGTAACACACACAGTAGGGAACTATAGCACTTTCCCGTCTGTTAATAAAGGATGTCAAAAGGGCAGAAATTAAAATTATTCAGGAAACCACAGGTCTGAAAAAATTTCACCTCAGTGACACAGAGGCCAAACTGCCATTGCATTATATTGCTTGTATTCTTTGTTCAATTAGTGATGCATTATATATTCAGTAAGAAATAATTATTAGTGTGAACTCATTTACAAGTATTCTGTGCCTGATTAATAAGATTTTATTTAGAATTTTTCTTTATATATAAAATGGCTTTAAAGTGGTTGTTAAGTTCCTGATGTCAAAGACTTGGTAATTTCACAGGAATAACGTTTCCATATACTTATTAAAAAATCACAGGGTAAAGTTTCCAACCCCCATTTGCAGTTGCTATGGGTATATTACAATCTTTATTGTGCCATATGAGTATAATCTCTTTAGTTAAGGCATTCTGACTAAATATGTCAGCACTCAAGAGAAAATATGAAACCGGGACTGATGCTTGTGACTGACAGAATAGCATATGGCAGAGTCATGCTCTTTCTGAAAACAACTAGTAAAGCTGGTGTTGAGGTTTGCTAAAACTGCCAGTATGCAATATAACCGAAATAGATTGGTTTTTACAAAGGGAATTTACTAGGTTAAAAGTTACAATTCTGAGGCCATGGAAATATCCAAATTAAGGCATCAACAAGAGGATATTTTCACTGAAGAAAGGCTGTTCATGTCTAGGGTTTCTCTGCCACATGGGAAGCACATGGTGACATCTGCCGTCCTCTCATGCTTTGGTTTCAAACGGCTCTCTCAGCTTCTGACATGTCCCCAGGCACCCTCTTTCTGCACTTCCAAATGTCTGTGACATGATTTCAACTCTCTGCTCCCTGTGTTGGCTGTGACTCTCTCTTTCCATGAGCTCTTTTAAGGACTCCAGTACACTAATTAAGGCCCACCTTGAATTGTCAGGGTCACATCTCCATGGGAATAATCTAATCAGAAGTTCCCACCCACGGTGTGTCTGCACCCACAAGACTGGATTAAAAGAACACGGGTTTCCTGGGGTGCACGGCACTTTCAAACCATCACACATGGGAAGACACTTGGTGACATTTGCTGGCCCTTCTCTCCTGGGTTGGTTTCAAAATGGCTCTCTCGGCTTCTGTGGGTCCTTCTGGCTTCTGCTGGGGTGCTTCCTTTCTCCAAGCATCTGTTGGTTTTCTCCTAGCTTGTCCAAGGCAAACTCTAGATTTCATCTCTTTGTTTAGCACCTCCCAGGGCCTTTGTTGTCTGTAAGCATCTGTGCTTTCTCCAAAATGTCTCTCTCAATAATCCACTGGTAAGTGGATTATGACCCCCCTTGAATAGTCAAGGTCACATCTCCATGAAAACAACCTAATCAGAAGGTCCCACTCAACAGCAGGCCTATCCCCACAAGAATGGACCAAGAGAACACGGCTTTTCAGGGGGCACATAACAGTTGTAAACCAGCGCAGCTGGATGAATATAAATAAGCAGGGAAATTAACAAACTTCTGTCGAAAGAAGAGTAGCAGAGCCAACTAGGACTTGAGGAAGCAATAGTGCAGACACTGGGAACCGCAGGGAGGTGGACTGACTTTCTTGAGTCATCCACCCCTTAAGACATTTGCAAAGGCAACCAGAGTGCAAGGATCCCAGGTTCTGGTGAAAAGGGAGGGTCAGGGGAGTACGTGCTATGCACAGCAGCTCTTCTCTCAGCACATTTGCTAAAATTTTAAACTTTGCAGGAAAAGAAGTTAGACACTTAACAGAAAGCTACTGAAAACTGGAGCAAAGCTTTCAGCAATCTCACCAAAATGAAGAGTCAAAGTTCATTATTCAGGAACCTGCAAGGATAACCGGTCTTATCAAATAGCCAAGGCTCTCAGCCCCATGGTGTCCCAAAATATGGGAATAGGGTCAAACTAGTGGTGCATAAAGTTTTACAAAGGCTGAGAATTAGCCTCCAACCAGCTCAGTCTGTGAAAGGATTAGAAGTGATTTTCTTCCATCCTATCTGCCTGCCACTGTACAGGGTACATCCTCTCTGGGGGAAAATAACATCACCCAAAGCTATTACAATTTCTATTATACATTGTTAAACTTTTAACAAAAAGTATGAGGCATTAAAAAAAAAAAGAGACTGACACATAATCCTGTTATTAGAGTTAACAGATTCAACTAAATGAAATTTAGAAAACAATGTAATTAACATATTTAAGAAATTAGATGGAAAAATAGAGAATTTTATGAGGGAATTTAAGTCCATGAAAAATAATCAAATTGAAATTCTGGAAGTGAAAAGTGAAATAAACAAAATGAAGAACTCAATAAATGAGTTGAACAGCAAACACAACCTGGTAAAAGACAGGATTCATGAACTGGAAGACAGGGCAATATAAAAGTATCCAGATTATATCTGAGAGAGCACATTAGTTGAAAATAAGGAAAAAGAAGATTATCAACATGGTACAGAGTGAAAAGGTCTAAACATGTGTAATCAGAGGCTTTAGAGAGGAGAGAAAGGGAAAGTTAAAACTATATTTATTAAAGAGAAAATGACCAAGAATTTTCCAGAAATGATGACATATATTAAGCCATATTTAAGAAATGCTCCAAATTATCACCTAGACACATTACTGTAAAACTCCTGGAAAGAAAAGACACATGAAAAAGAAAACACAAAAGCTACAAAATACAAAAATGCATTAACTTCAGAGGAACAGCAATTCGTTGCACAGCTAACTTCTCCACAGAAATGATGGAACTCAAAGTCGATGGAATGGTACAGTTAAAGTACAAAAAAAAAACAACACAATTTACAACCTAAATTTCTCTAACCAATGAAAGTGAGGTGAAGTTAAAAGAACATTTTCATTTGAAGAAAAATTGAAAAATTTGCTGCTGACATATCCACACAGAGAACACGCTAAAGGGAGGTTTGGGCCCCTGACAGAGGCATGGTGATGCTAAAAACAAGAGAGCCTATGGGATTTATAATTAGAAAATGAAAAAAAAAAAAAAAAACTAAATTAGGAAATAAATCAAATTAAGAATTGCTCTTAAAAATCTGAAAATAAGTGCTAACCAGCACAGGTCAAAAAATAAAATAAAATACATGTGTAAAATGTATTTTCTTATAAAGAGAAATATACTATCCATTTGATTTATTTCCATCTACTCTAGAGTAAGAAAAGACAACAACATCACATCAAACATTCAGACAAATATTTTGTTTTGGTTGGTATTACATTTCTATCTCAAAAAATTGGCAAACAGTTTCAGAAATCTGTTAAGAGTTTTGGGAAAATAAACTGCAAGTACTTATTGCATGAGTTGAAATACAAATGTTACGCTGTTCATAAAATAAACTATTAATTATAGTTACCAACAGTAAAATTATCTTAAGTATTTTTCTATTTCAGACAAGATATTTGAAAATGTTCATATAGCAAATACTTTCAGTATTTTTCCTTTGGGCTACAGTGAACACTTATTTTAGGGTAAAACTTCAAAATGGCCAAAACCAAGCACTACAATGTAATGGCTTTCCCTGCAAACATTCAGTTTTCTTAAGAACAACAAATTCCCTGCTTTGTGCCCTGCACACCCAGAGAGAGTGTAGGAATCTGAAATCTCCTCCAACAAATCCCTTGTTTAAGCTCTTCTTGATATGATTAAAAAAATAGATTAGAAGAAGCTTTCATCTATAGCTTAAAGGAAATAAAAGAATGTAGCAAATTTTCCAGAAATGATGGCATGTATTAAGCCATATTTAAGAAATGCTCTGAATTCCAAGCAGTCAAAAGATAAATAAATAAAATCACCTAGACACATGATTGTAAAACTATTGGAAAGAAGAGAAACATAAAAGAGAAAACAAAAGCTACAAAATATAAAACACATTAACTTCAAAGGAACAACAATTAGTTGTACAGCTAACTTCTCCAGAGAAACAATGGAACTCAAAGTCAATTGACTAATAAGCAGAAGTTTTATTTTAATAGAGATTACAAGTAAATTTCACCATGTGTGTACAATCTTATCAGCATTTTATAGACTTTTACACCACCTTTCATCACACTTGCCACCTATATGTGGAAATAGCCTGGTCTGGTTGAAGACGCAGGGTCTGTGGATTTACATACGGAACAATGACAAACCTCTAAGTCACCATGGAGCAGCTTTGGGCCTAGGACCAGAGAGGCCACTGAAGAAGGCCATCTGTTGCGAGAGGACAACTGCATGCGCAAGTTGTGAAAAGAGAGGACAACTGCATGCGCAAGTTGCGAAAAGAGAGGACAACTGCATCCGCAAGTTGTGAAAAGCATTGTATGCTGCATTGCAAATGACCCACACCATATACAAAACCCTAAGAGCCACTGCTGTCTTTTTTTTTGGGGGGGGGGGGAGGGTGGGAAGTGCATGGCCCCGGAATAGAACCCAGGGTCTCCCACCTGGAAGGTGAGCTATTTTACTACTGAACCACCCATGCGCCCTCATTGCTGTCTTTTCATGTACTTGTACATCTATTCCATCCTGATTAAAATAACCAAAAATAAATTCTGATAGACCCTGAGACACTCCTAAAATCAAAAGTGAATTCCAGTGCATTTTAGAAGTAGAGAATCTCATTAATCACTAAATATCTGATGTATAATCCTTTTATATTTCTATAGATGAGAATATTTTATTTTGACTCTTGACACCAAGAGCATGATAGGAATGAATTTAGCTCAGCGTTCAAATAACTTTCTTCAAATAGACAAAAATAAATGAGGGTTATAGTTTCAAATATAACTAGCTTATTAGACAACGGAGCATTTCAAACACTCAATTGTTTCAGTTTCATTCAATTGGGCTGTCTCTTGGCCTGATATTTACTTTGTAGATAATTACATCTTTTAAAAATTCAGATGCTAAAATATTACAATGTAAAACAGATCTGCGTTTTGTTTTGTCAGAAATTATTACCTTTAACTCTTAATCTAAAAGGGGTAAAATTTCAATATTTTATTGTACCCAA
Organism: Tamandua tetradactyla; assembly: GCF_023851605.1. NCBI lineage: Eukaryota > Metazoa > Chordata > Mammalia > Pilosa > Myrmecophagidae > Tamandua > Tamandua tetradactyla. The sequence goes on along the minus strand of NC_135330.1, from coordinate 101,712,950 downwards.
TATTTCAACTGCAGAAATATAATTGCAAAATCTAGTAAGAAATTATTTGTATGTATTAGCAAGTTCTAAGTTCTGGTGTTAATGATCCATCGCTAAACACTACAGAATGTGAAATGGCTCTTACTCTTCAAGTTAAAATTGTTGATATTTATATTATAGAAATAATTATTTATAATAAAATGTTTTTTTCACCAAAGCTTCTTTTATTCATGAAAGAGCAAAATCGTTTGCTGGTTCACGTTGTTCCAAGAACATGCTGGAATGCGAAATGAGAATATGCTGTTGAGCTCTCCAAGTAGCTTGCACATGACAAATCAAAATGTTAAGCTGTGAGGTTAAAAAGAACCAGATAAGCAAATAAGTCTTTTCCTTCTGCCAACATTTTCTTTTTATACAGCACGTACAAAAGGCCATATCTTTAAACTTTCAAACTTCTTAATCTTAGAGGTTCTCAGAGACTTAGAGGTAGACATTCTGGTTATTTCACATGATGACTCTCAGAAAGAAAAAAAGTCTGGCAAAGAGTGGGTATCCTTAGGACCCATAAATGCTTTAAATCAAGATTGATGTAGCTAGCCCAGTTCCCTTTCTGTTCCCAAAATTCAGGACCATTAGGTACATTACCCATTTCTAGGTCTGTCTTAAGTGCTTCAATACATGTTCAGCTGCAGACAGAGAAACCTGCTAAAATTCACCAACACTAGATCCTGAGAACTCCTGGATGGCTCTGAAATGCATCTGCAATTCCAAGAATCTCTTGGGCCAAGCCCTCTACATCCCAAGCACAGGGATTGGGGCGGTGTGGATATAGGCCACCACCAGTTCTGTCGTCCAATACAGGCTTCTTCTCCAATGTCTATTCATCCAGTCAACAAGCATATGTTAAAATAAAGGGGGAGAGCCTCAGAGCTGATGGGAGACCAAGTCCATTACTCACGCATGCATTTAATACCCCTGCCCATTGGAGAAGCATCCATTAGACACTGACACACTAATGCTGTGAAAATACAAATTACAAAGCAGTGTCCTATGAGCCATGGCCCTGGTATACTCAGGGCACTAGCTGAAATATTATTTCTCTACTATCATCTGGAGGTAAAATGTACTCAAAATGACAGAGAGTAACTGAATGATTTTCATAAACCTTGATTAGTAACAATTCTCTCAATGAAGTAAAATGAAAAACAAAAAATCCCAGGCCAGTTACAATGGGCGACCACCATGTGCTGTCAAGTCTTTGCCATAAACTCTCAACTTAATTTTCCAAAGCTCATCACTTTAAAGAAGTTACAGGCTTTCTTTGGTTCAGTCCACATTCCTGAGAAAAACTCTTAACTATCCTCTTTCAACTCTAGCCACAATTTTCACAGTCTGTGTAAGAGAACAAAAACCTTCCCTTAAGAATTCCAGGGCAGCACCACTTAAATTAAAACTCATTAATGACGAGATAAATTAAAACTCATTAATGACGAGATCCATGAATTCTGTGAAAATGAACATCATGGAGTAACCAGTTGACTGGAAGTTGTGCCGATTGAGTAGCAGTGGGTGAATTACTTTCCTAACATAGGAAATAATTTGGTCCTTTACATCATACATGCACAGTGTTAGTATCGTAACTGGCTTAATTATATAAACAGATGCGCTAAAAGCAATCACTTACGGTGCCAGAAAACTATGAAATGAAATAATGTTTTGTGACAGAAGCAAAGTAAAATATTGTAATCATTATGGAATCACTTGTTTTTTGAACTGACATCAAAACCTCAAGTAATAATGAAAAATAAGGGAACCAATGGAGTCGCATTGATTGTTGGGTACAACCTACATCTTCTCAGGAGTTATGTCTGATTTATGACTTCAAACAATTTGAAAACCACACCCGATCTTTGGAAGTTACATTGTGTTTGTTTTTTTTTTACACTATCCCAAGTGAACTCTAATGTCATTAAATTAGCTTTCCTTCCAGGTTTTTTTCTACAACCTGGAATGTGCTGAAGAATCCTGGCTTTCCTGCGCTTTCCAGCATTTGATTAAGAGCCCTGGCTTACGGTGTGTGTAGTAGGCACTCAGATATACAAATACAGATACGCAGACATACACACGTTAGAGAGTTTTCTGTATCATCTGTACCTTACCTATGAAGAATGAATTTGTAATACCTTCTTAGTGGTTCTCAACCTCAGTTGTATATTGCAATAAACTCTGCAGCTTTTAAAAGACTTGATACCTGGGACCCTTCTACCATAATTTTTGAGTTAGTTAATCTGGAGTGGGGTTATTTTGGAGATTTTGTGCAACATTTTGCAGATGATACTGAAGTGCTCCCAGGATGGGGACCACTTCAGAGAATTAAAGAAGTTTAATAGGAGGAAATTCTGAAGACCTCTGGTTCAAACTTCAACCAAATCTACATTTTCCTTTAATATTTATGACAACCTAATTCGGTTACAAATTCATACATTTTTTGGAGCATCCTCTGTGTTTCTTAATGTAGTTTATTGTCTAGTTTGGGAACAAATCTCTATCCATGAGTTAACAGGGCTTAGCTTGTATTTATTTGCTTGGGAAACTTGAAGACTTGAAAGAAATCTTCCCAGGAAAGAACACTGAGCTGGGCTTTCAATGCTTGAAGAACATTTTCACTGGAAAGTAAAAGCTATTCTAGACAGAGGGAGCTTCTCCAGCAAATGCAACAAGTTTACCCATTTACCAGTCAATCATCCAATTATCAATTTACTAATATTCAGGACAAAGCAACTGAATGGATACCCTTTTTAACGCCTATCTTTGTAATGGTATGACATAATTCTAATGCATTATTCTTTCAACATCAATGTCAACAAGTTTTTTGGTATAATCATGTCAGTTTCAAATGCAGATATGTATTTTTAAAGATACCATGACAAATTTGTTAAAATTGACTAATGGTTGATAGATACCTTCTGAGATGTATTGATGTGAGAGCTCCTCTCATAAAATACCAAGGCTATAACAAACAGAAAATTAAACTTTCAGATATAATTAAGACAAAACACTTGTCTAGAAATATTATATGGCATTGATAAGATACAATATAAACCTAAGATGTTTCAACATGGTTACGATTCTAGAAACAGATATTTTATTAACAGCCTACTGGTGATCTGAAATTTTGAATGAGAACTTTTTATTTAGAAAGTAGAATATAACAAAGAAATAGCCAAATAATCTTGAATTTCATTCATGAAAATAAAGTTTTTCCTTTCCACACTTATTATGTCTCTATCCAAGAGTAAGAAAGGAAATAATTTTTTAAATCTTTTGTTATTTGTTCTATATATACACATATTTTTTTTTTTTTTTTTTTTTCATTTCAATGTACATGTACAATCAGTAATTCTTAATAACATCACATAGTTGCATATTCATCATTTCTTAGTACATTTGCATCGATTTAGAAAAAGAAATAAAAAGACAACAGAATAAGAATTAAAACAATAATAGAAAGAAAAAAAAAAACAAAAAAAATAAAAACAAAAAACCTATACCTCACATGCAGCTTCATTCAGTGTTTTAACATAATTGCATTACAATTGGGTAGTATTGTGCTGTCCATTTCTGAGTTTTTATATCCAGACCCGTTGTACATCTGTATCCCTTCATCTCCAATTATCCCTTCTCTTTTTTTTTTTTAATTAACAGAAAAAAAGAAATTAACCCAACATTTAGAGATCATACCATTCTACACATGCAATCATTAATTCTTAACATCATCACATAGCTGCATGATCATCATTTCTTAGTACATTTGCATTGGTTTAGAAGAACTAGCAACATAACCGAAAAAGATATAGAATGTTAATATAGAGAAAAAAATAAAAGTAATAATAGTAAAATCAAAACAAAACAACACAAAACAAAACAAAAACCTATAGCTCAGATGCAGCTTCATTCAGTGTTTTAACATGATTACTTTACAATTAGGTATTATTGTGCTGTCCATTTTTGAGTTTTTGTATCTAGTCCTGTTGCACAGTCTGTATCCCTTCAGCTTCAATTACCCATTGTCTTACCCTGTTTCTAACTCCTGCTGAACTCTGTTACCAATGACATATTTCAAGTTTATTCTCGAATGTCCGTTCACATCAGTGGGACCATACAGTATTTGTCCTTTAGTTTTTGGCTGGATTCACTCAGCATAATATTCTCTAGGTCCATCCATGTTATTACATGGTTCATAAGTTTATCTTGTCTTAAAGCTGCATAATATTCCATCGTATGTATATACCACAGTTTGTTTAGCCACTCTTCTGTTGATGGAGATTTTGGCTGTTTCCATCTCTTTGCAATTGTAAATAATGCTGCTATAAACATTGGTGTGCAAATGTCCGTTTGTGTCTTTGCCCTTAAGTCCTTTGAGTAGATACCTAGCAATGGTATTGCTGGGTCGTATGGCAATTCTATATTCAGCTTTTTGAGGAACCGCCAAACTGCCTTCCACAGTGGTTGCACCCTTTGACATTCCCACCAACAGTGGATAAGTGTGCCTCTTTCTCCGCATCCTCTCCAGCACTTGTCATTTTCTGTTTTGTTGATAATGGCCATTCTGGTGGGTGTGAGATGATATCTCATTGTGGTTTTGATTTGCATTTCTCTAATGGCCAGGGACATTGAGCATCTCTTCATGTGCCTCTTGGCCATCCGTATTTCCTCTTCTGAGAGGTGTCTGTTCAAGTCTTTTTCCCATTTTGTAATTGGGTTGGCTGTCTTTTTGTTGTTGAGATGAACAATCTCTTTATAAATTCTGGATACTAGACCTTTATCTGATATATCATTTCCAAATATTGTCTCCCATTGTGAAGGCTGTCTTTCTACTTTCTTGATGAAGTTCTTTGATGCACAAAAGTGTTTAATTTTGAGGAGTTCCCATTTATTTATTTCCTTCTTCAGTGCTCTTGCTTTAGGTTTAAGGTCCATAAAACCGCCTCCAGTTGTAAGATCCATAAGATATCTCCCTACATTTTCCTCTAACTGTTTTATGGTCTTAGACCTAATGTTTAGATCTTTGATCCATTTTGAGTTAACTTTTGTATAGGGTGTGAGAGATGGGTCTTCTTTCATTCTTTTGCATATGGATATCCAGTTCTCTAGGCACCATTTATTGAAGAGACTGTTCTGTCCCAGGTGAGTTGGCTTGACTGCCTTATCAAAGATCAAATGTCCATAGATGAGAGGGTCTATATCTGAGCACTCTATTCGATTCCATTGGTCGATATATCTATCTTTATGCCAATACCATGCTGTTTTGACCACTGTGGCTTCATAATATGCCTTAAAGTCAGGCAGCGCGAGACCTCCAGCTTCGTTTTTTTTCCTCAAGATGTTTTTAGCAATTCGGGGCACCCTGCCCTTCCAGATAAATTTGCTTATTGGTTTTTCTATTTCTGAAAAATAAGTTGTTGGGATTTTGATTGGTATTGCATTGAATCTGTAAATCAATTTAGGTAGGATTGACATCTTAACTATATTTAGTCTTCCAATCCATGAACACGGTATGCCCTTCCATCTATTTAGGTCTTCTGTGATTTCTTTTAGCAGTTTTTTGTAGTTTTCTTTATATAGGTTTTTTGTTTCTTTAGTTAAATTTATTCCTAGGTATTTTATTCTTTTAGTTGCAATTGTGAATGGGATTCGTTTCTTGATTTCCCCCTCAGCTTGTTCCTTACTAGTGTATAGAAATGCTACAGATTTTTGAATGTTGATCTTGTAACCTGCTACTTTGCTGTACTCATTTATTAGCTCTAGTAGTTTTGTTGTGGATTTTTCCGGGTTTTCGACGTATAGTATCATATCATCTGCAAACAGTGATAGTTTTACTTCTTCCTTTCCAATTTTGATGCCTTGTATTTCTTTTTCTTGTCTAATTGCTCTGGCTAGAACCTCCAACACAATGTTGAATAATAGTGGTGATAGTGGACATCCTTGTCTTGTTCCTGATCTTAGGGGGAAAGTTTTCAATTTTTCCCCATTGAGGATGATATTAGCTGTGGGTTTTTCATATATTCCCTCTATCATTTTAAGGAAGTTCCCTTGTATTCCTATCTTTTGAAGTGTTTTCAACAGGAAAGGATGTTGAATCTTGTCGAATGCCTTCTCTGCATCAATTGAGATGATCATGTGATTTTTCTGCTTTGATTTGTTGATATGGTGTATTACATTAATTGATTTTCTTATGTTGAACCATCCTTGCATACCTGGGATGAATCCTACTTGGTCATGATGTATAATTCTTTTAATGTGTTGTTGGATACGATTTGCTAGAATTTTATTGAGGATTTTTGCATCTGTATTCATTAGAGAGATTGGTCTGTAGTTTTCTTTTTTTGTAATATCTTTGCCTGGTTTTGGTATGAGGGTGATGTTGGCTTCATAGAATGAATTAGGTAGTTTTCCCTCCACTTCGATTTTTTTGAAGAGTTTGAAGAGAATTGGTACTAATTCTTTCTGGAACGTTTGGTAGAATTCACATGTGAAGCCATCTGGTCCTGGACTTTTCTTTTTAGGAAGCTTTTGAATGACTAATTCAATTTCTTTACTTGTGATTGGTTTGTTGAGGTCATCTATGTCTTCTTGAGTCAAAGTTGGTTGTTCATGTCTTTCCAGGAACCCGTCCATTTCCTCTAAATTGTTGTATTTATTAGCGTAAAGTTGTTCATAGTATCCTGTTATTACCTCCTTTATTTCTGTGAGGTCAGTAGTTATGTCTCCTCTTCCATTTCTGATCTTATTTATTTGCATCCTCTCTCTTCTTCTTTTTGTCAATCTTGCTAAGGGCCCATCAATCTTATTGATTTTCTCATAGAACCAACTTCTGGCCTTATTGATTTTCTCTATTGTTTTCATGTTTTCAATTTCATTTATTTGTGCTCTAATCTTTGTTATTTCTTTCCTTTTGCTTGCTTTGGGGTTAGTTTGCTGTTCTTTCTCCAGTTCTTCCAAATGGATAGTTAATTCCTGAATTTTTGCCTTTTCTTCTTTTCTGATATAAGCATTTAGAGCAATAAATTTCCCTCTTAGCACTGCCTTTGCTGCGTCCCATAAGTTTTGATATGTTGTGTTTTCATTTTCATTCGCCTCGAGGTATTTGCTAATTTCTCTTGCAATTTCTTCTTTGACCCAGTCGTTGTTTAGGAGTGTGTTGTTGAGCCTCCACGTATTTGTGAATTTTCTGGCACTCTGCCTATTATTGATTTCCAACATCATTCCTTTATGGTCCGAGAAAGTGTTGTGTAAGATTTCAATCTTTTTAAATTTGTTAAGACTTGCTTTGTGACCCAGCATATGGTCTATCTTTGAGAATGATCCATGAGCACTTGAGAAAAAGGTATATCCTGCTGTTGTGGGATGTAATGTCCTATAAATGTCTATTAAGTCTAGTTCATTTATAGTAATATTCAGATTCTCTATTTCTTTGTTGATCCTCTGTCTAGATGTTCTGTCCCTTGATGAGAGTGGTGAGTTGAAGTCTCCAACTATTATGGTATATGAGTCTATTTCCCTTTTCAGTGTTTGCAGTATATTCCTCACGTATTTTGGGGCATTCTGATTCGGTGCGTAAATATTTATGATTGTTATGTCTTCTTGTTTAATTGTTCCTTTTATTAGTATATAGTGTCCTTCTTTGTCTCTTTTAACTGTTTTACATTTGAAGTCTAATTTGTTGGATATTAGTATAGCCACTCCTGCTCTTTTCTGGTTGTTATTTGCATGAAATATCTTTTCCCAACCTTTCACTTTCAACCTATGTTTATCTTTGGGTCTAAGATGTGTTTCCTGTAGACAGCATATAGAAGGATCCTGTTTTTTAATCCATTCTGCCAATCTATGTCTTTTGATTGGGGAATTCAGTCCATTGACATTTAGTGTTATTACTGTTTGGATAATATTTTCCTCTAACATTTTGCCTTTTGTATTATATATATCATATCTGATTTTCCTTCTTTCTACACTCTTTTCCATATCTCTCTCTTCTGTCTTTTTGTATCTGACTCTAGTGCTCCCTTTAGTATTTCTTGCAGAGCTGGTCTCTTGGTCACAAATTCTTTCAGTGACTTTTTGTCTGAGAATGTTTTAATTTCTCCCTCATTTTTGAAGGATAATTTTGCTGGATATAGGAGTCTTGGTTGGCAGTTTTTCTCTTTTAGTATTTTAAATATATCATCCCACTGTCTTCTAGCTTCCATGGTTTCTGCTGAGAAATCTACACAAAGTCTTATTGGGTTTCCCTTGTATGTAATGGATTGTTTTTCTCTTGCTGCTTTCAAGATCTTCTCTTTCTCTTTGACCTCTGACATTCTAACTAGTAAGTGTCTTGGAGAACGCCTATTTGGGTCTAATCTCTTTGGGGTGCGCTGCACTTCTTGGATCTGTAATTTTAGGTCTTTCATAAGAGTTGGGAAATTTTCAGTGAAAATTTCTTCCATTAGTTTTTCTCCTCCTTTTCCCTTCTCTTCTCCTTCTGGGACACCCACAACACGTATATTTGTGCGGTTCATATTGTCCTTGAGTTCCCTGATACCCTGTTCAAATTTTTCCATTCTTTTCCCGATAGTTTCTGTTTCTTTTTGGGATTCAGATGTTCCATCCTCCAAATCACTAATTCTATCTTCTGTCTCTTTAAATCTATCATTGTAGCTATCCATTATTTTTTCTATGTTTGCTACTTTATCCTTCACTTCCATAAGTTCTGCGATTTGTTTTTTCAGTTTTTCTATTTCTTCTTTATGTTCAGCCCATGTCCTCTTCATGTCCTCCCTCAATTTATCGATTTCATTTTTGAAGAGGTTTTCCATTTCTGTTCGTATATTCAGGATTAGTTGTCTCAGCTCTTGTGTCTCATTTGAGCTATTGGTTTGTTCCTTTGACTGGGCCATATTCTCAATCTTTTGAGCGTGGACAGTTATCTTCTGCTGCTGGCGTCTGGGCATTTATTCAGATTTCTCTTGGTGTTGGACCCAGCAAGGTTGTAATATTTTTCTGTGAAATCTCTGGGTTCTGTTTTTCTTATCCTGCCCAGTAGGTGGCGCTCGTGGCACACATTTGTCTGCGGGTCCCACCAGTAAAAGGTGCTGTGGGACCTTAAACTTTGGAAAACTCTTGCCGTCCGGGGGGTTCGCTAGCCGAAACGGCTTGAGCCGGCCCGGGGTCCGAACGCAGGGAGGGTTGCTGGTCGCCGCAGCCAGGGAAAGAGCCCGTCCGAATTTCCTAGTCGGCCCTGGGCAACAAGCGTGGCGGGAGGGCGCCAGCGGCAGCGGCCCGCCCGAGAGAGTGCACGTTCCCCGGGAGTCACGGGTTTGGAAGGGGCCTCCCCCACCCGTCACCGTTCTCCGCGGCCTGGGGGTTTCCGATCCAACTCTCTCAGTTGGTCTGGGGGCTGCGCGTGGTGTGGGCGCCAGCCGTCTTTGTTTCAGGGGACCGCCTCTCCAATTCTCCCAGCCGGCCCGGGAAGGGGGAAGGGAGTAACTCCGGCCGCTTGCCACCCCGCCCGGTAAGGCCCGCGCGCCTCGGCGATCTCACCCGAGCTGCTTCTCTCAGCCAGCCAGCCGTTCCAGGATGGGGTACGCTGTCTTTTTTATCTCTGTTGTGGCTTTGGGCGCTTTCTGTATCGTTTCTACTCCCCTAGTAGGTGTCCTGGAGAAGAAACTAAGATCCGCGCGTCTTACTAAGCCGCCATCTTCCAGGAAGTCCCTCTCCTTCCTATACACATATTTTTATTAGAAAGGAAATAATTTTGAGAATAGCCAGCCTGATGGGAGTAGCTTGTGTCTCTGTCTGTTTCAACCCTGATAGAACTCTAGCTCGGAATGCTGCTACAAATTACATTTTCAGGATGGGAAACCTGATTATGTCCTGAAAGTACAATATTTAAGAAAATAAAGAAATACATAGCTGTAAGAACACAATGAATTTATGTATCTTGATAAGAGATGACTAATTTTATTTCAGAAACCACATAAATTAAGTAAAAAGAGCATGAGATGTGGAATCAAAGAAACATGGACTCAAATCCTGGCTCCACCAGGAAGCAGTCTTGTGATTTTTGAGAACATAATGCTTTTGAGGTTGATAAGAATGTGATAGTACTACTTAAATCTCAAGGGAGAATGGAAGCTAAAAATGAGAAAACTTTTTTTTTAGTTTCTAACCTTGTGCTTGACATATATAAGGTACCCATAAATACTGCCCCGTCACTTTTTTTCTAAGTTTCTGTTTTTCTGTCTGTTGACTTTTTCAACATACTGCAAATATATAACAGCAAGAAGACTATCATGAATGCATCTCTGATTCATTTTATTGCACTTGCATTTTTCAAAAAGAATACAGTGTGCCAGATTAAGCTACAAGACATATTTTTATGTTAATTTTTCAATTAAAATTTCTAATTTTACGTAAAACTGCACCCATGTATCATCTGCTACTTCCTAAGAAGCCACTACTCTGTAACATTGCTATATGACAAAGGAGAGTTTTTGTTTAAGGAGACGAAAGGCGCACTAATATTAAGGGGCTATCATGTACAGTTCAGTTACAACAGCACATCAAGTACTGAAACCACTGTCTTTCTTTTTTTTTTTTTTTTTTTTTTTTTTTTAGAGAGAGGGAGGAAAGGAAGGAAAGACAGAGAAGGAAGGAAGGATGGAAGGGAGGAAGAAAGGGAAACATCTTTAAACATTTTCTTGTTTTTATTATATTTTGTTTGTTTGTTTGTTTTTTACATGGGCTGGGGCCGGGAATCGAACCGGGGTCCTCCGGCATGGCAGGCAAGCACTCTTGCCCGCTGAGCCACCGCGGCCCTGAAACCACTGTCTTTCATCTCCTATTTAAGCAAAACAACTTTTAGAGGTTATATGGATTTTTTCTTTAATTTAAAAAGACAACTTCATTAGTTCATAGAAGGATGTAGTTTTAAATTATTTGAAAAGCATGTGTCTATTTTTCAGTTTCCCAGAGGAACGCGTTCTCTTCCTAAAGGTTTATTTTCTTTTCATCATAGAGTTACTTAGTTAGTACAATATTCTCAGAGATGAGGGCAATATTAGGGTATTAGGGCTGATGGTAGAGATGTAGCTGAGCTATTATAACCCTGATCGAAACAGTCTCAAATCCCTTAAAATATTGAGGTACTTAATTAACGTATCCGGGAGGGGTAGAAATAGAAAACATAAGGAAAGAGAATTCTAAAACAATCCATCATCAGAACTAGATAGAAGGAAATACCCAATTAAAGTTGAGTTAGGTTGAATAAGTTTTAGTATTTATTGGGGGGAATGGGGCATAAATTCGTTCAAAGGAAAAGGTTTTCATTTTGCGCTGTCTCCTCAACCTCATTTTTAAGAAAATGCCCAAAGTATTTAAAAAAAATAGGTATCAAAGAGATAAAAATAGTAATTTTGGTTTGGTCCAAACAATACAATTTAGAAAGGCAAGATGTACATTAGAATCTGATCTCATAAAATGCTTGGCTATGATTTTGGAAAAAGGCAATTTAATAGCTGATTATATTTTCCCTTCACTAACCTTTTTCCAAAAGGAAAACAATTATATGCTCATAAGAAAATATTTAGCCCACAGTCTTACTGTCATAGCCATTGTTTAACATTTCCCATATATATATATCTTCACTTACAAAATCCCTTGTCTCTTTGAGCACTGATATTTATAACACTAACGGTTGAACAAGTGTGTGTATCTTTTTTGTTCCAATGCATTGATTAGAAAAATGGAGATCATTTCAGTTTTCAGCTGCTAAATGTCATGGAGATAATCTACACTGCCATGATCACCCTGTCAATTAAACATGCAAGTACAAAAATAAGACTATTTCCAACAATATATTTCTGAAATAACAATTTTAGTTTGACAGGATTAAAATCAACACATTTTAAAGGGGCTTACTATACTTCAATACACACTCAATCATTTCTGTACTAGGGTAATTTGTGAGCATTTGATATTTAGCATTTAGTATTTGATACCAGACAATTCAGACATTTTCATTATTTTGATATCAATAAAAATTACAGTGATTAAACATTAATCTTTCATCAACAGTTCATGGTCAGCAATTTTTTTCTATTTTTTTTTCTGGTCAGCAATTTTTATAAGCATAATTTTTCCAAATGCCAAAGTGCTAATCTTACCCACTTCTTTGAAATGCTGACAGACACAGCCATTCAAATATTGATGTGCAGCCCTATCTTATTTCCAAATTCCTCATGGGTCGAAATGGTGTAAAAGCTTATGAAGCACACTATTTTTGTTCTATTTTTTTCTGTTTTTAAATTTATTTGGCTTTGGTTTACTGAATAAAGACATTGGGCCAGATAACGCTTTAGTACTTTGAATGTCTGTAGCTCTCTATGCAGCACAGGAAGTGTTTAAAATGTATATAATGAACAAGATATTCAAATTTCCTCTATTTAGAAAGAATAAAAAGGATGTTTCTGGAGTTTTCTATTTATGTGAAGTATGAGCTGATTAAGGATATCTGATAAGGAACTTTATTTGGTCTCTTACTATTATAATAATCCAAAATAGTTCTAAATTCATAAAAATTAACATTCTCATAGTCTCCTCTATGCATTTTGATCCTGACCTTTTGTAAATAAGGAAAATAAACAATATAAAAGTCACAAAATTTTAAAGCTTGGAAATCAATCCACATCATATATCTTTGAGAATGAACATTAAGGAAGAAAACTGAAAATTACCTTATTTTTCAAGATCAGATATTTTTCAGAAACATTGCCAATGTTTGAAGAGATATGCTCCTTGATCTGTCTGGGTTAGGTCCTTGATGCTTTGACGAATGCCCATGTTCCTTTAAGTTCTTCTCAAAGAGGAAAAACTCTTCTAAATTTGTAGTCACAAATCTTCCCATTTCTCATTTAACTATCTACCTACCTAACGATACATCCATTCACTCAACAACTATTAAGCAAATTTTGTGTGTGGACCTCATCCACTAGTTAGCATTCCTTCCTGTACTTAACTTCCCCAGCATGAATGCAGCCCAGGACATTGGGTCCTGGAGCTTAGCTGAGTGGCTGGATTCCCAGCAGAGCTGGTGGGAAGGCTGGCTAGCGAGTCAGGGCGCATTCACAATCCATGCAGCGTTTTCCTTCTTACCACCTGTACGAATCTGGCCATCCTTTATCAATGCAAGATATTTGTATAGAGTACCTTGATAAAGCCTATGTAACTTCTACCAGTGTGCTGATTTCATTAATGATGCTGTTCATTCACGAATACAGGCTTTAAAGTGTTTCTTTAAAAATATCTCATTGAATTTTTACTTTAATTTCTGAAGTAGCTGACATCGCTATACCTCATTGCTCTTTCTCCTTAAAGACTTAAAGTGTGTGTGTGTGTGTGTGTGTGTGTATGACAGAGAGAGAGAGACAGAGAGAGAGAGACAGAGAGAGAGAGACAGAGAGAGAGAGAGAGAGAGAGAGAGAGAGAGATGGGGGGCTACCAATTCAGTGAATAAAAGTAGGCATTACAAATGTAAATGCAATAAAATTTTAAATACAAAACCTTATCACAGGGACCACCATTTCAGTGTTTTAACCTAAACACCTGCCCGTACTCTAATTGAGACTTTCACTTAATAAAACAAAAACTCAAGGTAACCTTTTTTTCTTAAAGAATTTGTATTATGCCTTGCACTAGGATTTCTGTGATAGGAAAACCAGAAATTGAATGAGCCCTGGAAGATTTTCTTCAGTTCTGCAAGTCCGTTCTAAATTTCTTTGTAATAAATGAGCTGCTTTGCATGTATTGCCTCTGCCTCCTGCACACCTGGGCTTGGGGCTCACTCCGGAGACACCTGCTGCATTTCAGAGCTGCGGGATTTAACTGGGAAGGGCCTGCCTGCGAAATGGGATAGGCGGTGAATGCACCACGGTGGGTGCAGACAACATAAGCGGTCCCTTCTCCAGTCCCTCCCAAGCCCGCCCTCCCTCCCCAGTATTCTCAGGTCCCCGTCACAAAAGGCAGCTGAGCCCCCAGCTGCAACAAGCGGGCGTCCAGCGAGTCCCAGCGAACCGCCCAAGTAACAAAGAGGGTCCTTGGCTTCACCGGGACCTCGATCGCCACGCAAACCCGGAATCCCTAGCCTGGGTCCAGGAACGCGGATAAAAGTGCTTCTGTGTCTCGACAGAAAACGAAAATGACGCAGAGTGTAACTGACCGATAGGATGCTGACCACGTCCCTTCTTTCTTCTCCCAGTTTAGGCTCCGGGGAACCTGGGTTCGGTCACAGGCGCTCTGGGGCGACCACAAGCTCCATTTTCCCCAAAGGCATACCGGGCTAAAAACAGCCTCTGTCCCCAGCACGGCCGCCCGGCCGCAGCTGCCCTGTTTACCATATAAGTCACCCTGGGGGTTCGCTCCTCGCCCTGTCCCCGGCTTTAAGGCTGGGTGCGGCCTGAGGCAGACCCCCGAACTCCAGCTCAGCTCGGGTCCACACAGACCCGTCCGCCAAGCCGGTCCCCTAGCCCCGAGGCGAAACCCGGCGGCCGCAGTCTTCGGGACTCCCAGCCCCTGGGGACGTCCGCCTCCCAGGAGGGAGCCGCTTCCCAGGCAGCCGCCTGAGAAACTTAACGGAGGTCCCAGAAAGGAGGCGACGCGCGGGTCCCGTCAAGCTGAGCTCGCAGGCGACACACCCTTTACCTGCAAAGTTGCCGTCTTCTGGGTGGAGCGCGATCAGGTCCCGGCCCCCGCCGCGCGGCGACCCCGCCGGAGGCGAGCTCTCCCGGGCCAAGTGTTCGGGTACTTCCTCGGGCGCCGCGGAGTTTTGGAGCATTCCAAAGAAAACGCACGAAACCAAGCCGGAGCCCACGCAGCTGGCACGCAACTGGGCGGAGGGAGGGTGCTCCGCGCGCGAAGCCAGGGGAGACGGGGGAGGGGCGGCCGGGAGCGGGAGGGGAGCGCGGGGGGCGGAGAAGCTCGCTTCGGGGGCCCCCCCTATCCCGCCTGGCCGGATCCCTCCCGACAAAGTTCCCACGGCTGATAGCGGACGGGTCCCGGGCGCTGCGGGCTAGGGTCCGCGCACGCCGCGGTCTGCAAGAACCGGCCGGTGGATGCGCGCCCCCACGCAGCGCTCCGCGTGGCGGTGGACAGGACTCGCGTGCCCGGCAAGAGCTGGCCCTCAGCCCCCGGCTCGGCAGCCCCGGATGCCCCCCGCGGTGCCCCCCGCAGCCGGCGGGTGGCGAAAGCCCAGCTTCTCTGCCTGAACCCGAGTCCGACGCAGCTCTGGGTCCCCGGAACTCTCCCAGGACGCGGGAGCCCCGTGCGCACCCGGGCCTGACTCCTTTACGCCTGGCTCCCACCCCCCAACACAGCGCAAGTTCCCGTGCGGCCAGTCGCCGGAGGTGCGCAAAGTACGCCCACCCCACCCCACGGCTCCCAAAGCTTCTCCCACTCGCGCCCGGCGGGATCCCGGCACACCCTCGCCTGGCCTCGAGGGGTCAGACTTGGCCTGCAAGAGCCGAAGACGCGGACAGCCGCGGGGGGCAACAGTGAGATGGTCGCGCTGGGGACAGGCTGAGCTACGACCTTCACCCCCACCCCCCACCCCCAGCTGGGTCTCTCAGCCGGTCCCGGGGAGTCTGTGAGTGCCTGCTAGCCAGGACCCACGGCGGGGCCCGTGTGGGAGACGCGAAGCTCGGGGGGCGCAAGTGGGATATGTGAATGCGCGCGTGTGCGCGCATTGTGTGCACATGTGCGTGAGCGCATTGTGTGTGCGGGTGCGCGCATTGTGTATGCACGCGTGTGTGCGCAGTGTGCACGCGCGCGGGCGCGCGGCGGGCAGAGCAGCGAAATTTCAGGTTACAGGTAACCTCTTGGCCAGTCTTTCTGAGATTCACACAGGAAAATATGATTCAGGTGCGGGAAGGAAAACATAATATTGGTAAAGTTGGCAATAACTTATTGATGCAACTGCGACGCGGCGATCCCCAGCTTGTCACTCACCTGGCGTGGGTGGCCACGACCCCATTACTCAGAGAAACCCTGGAGGGCCCATTTGTAGAACAGAGAGTGGCGTCCACGCGGACTCTCAGCCAGCGTTGACCCAATCGCTCCTCTCCGTTTCTGCTAGATTTCCTTTGTTTTCCGAAAAATCCCTGGGGGCCATGCAGGGGACTGGGGGCTGCTCTGCGCGGGCAGCGTCCCAACAGATGCCCACCCTAGCTGCCCGTGTGGGCAAAGGATGGGTGGCGGCCCCTCCCCAGATCCTGGCCGCGCGCTGTCACGGGGTCTGGGAGACCGCGCTGGGCCGGCTGCCGGGAGCAATGGGTTCTCCAGGGGCGGAGGGAAGCAAAAGGAGGTGAACCGGCACCTACACACAAGCGCCAACGCGCCAAATTAAAGAATTTCCTTCTTGGGTATCTCTTCTTTTCCCAGTATCATTCACTTGGATTGAGTTTAGGAAGTATTTACACGGTTAAAGAGGATGTTACTCGCATCGTGCACTGGGTGGGCGCCTTAAAATCACTTTTCTTATTCTTTTCATTGGCTTCCAGCCATTCTGATGAGTGTATCTCTGCGCCCAGCTTTGGCCCACGGTCTGCATTTCTAGGAGCTCCCTCTAGGGCGTCCCCTCTGAAATGCTGAGTCCTTTCTAGGGCAAATCCAGCTCCTATACTGCCTCCCAGAAAACAACAAAAGGAATCAAGACTTTTTTGCTCTTTTCCACAAAAGTACATCAACAGCTTTAAACGATCCTTTAATTTTCTTAGTGTAATAGCAGGCTTTAATAAAATATGGAAGAACACGTCTATATGTAGACATCATAATGGATCTTACAATAAATTCAAGTATATCTGACAAAAGGGGCTCAATACATATGAAATTCTATGAAATGCAATGCAACTGTAAGTATGATTCTATTTCTTCATGAAATTCCTTCTATTTCCTCATTAGTAATAGGTAACAAATATTTTAATATCTAAGAAATACGAAATGAAACTAAAATGTATAGACATGATGCTTGTTTCCCAGGCTTAAAAATAAAAATCATCACGTGATTCAGTGTGTATCTTTAAAAATGAACCTCTGGTAAATAAAATTCCACATACTACGATGAGTATATGTCCTTGTAATGCGTTAGAAATACACGGGAAGCCGGGGGGCCACACGGCTCCGCAGGCAGAGTTCTCATCTGCCATGCCAGAGACCAGGGTTCCATTCCCGGTGTCTGCCCATGTTTGGGGGGGAGGGGGGAAGAAAAGAAATATATGGGAAGGAATGTGAATCGGTGACAGCACTTTACACATTGATTAGAGGTTCTGAACTTCACTGTGCTACTTTCAGTCTGTCCCAAGTTAAATAACTCCGCCTGCCTCACTCAGGATATTTTCTTTATAGCCAATATCATCTGGTTATTTGTTGTTGATGAGAGATTTTTTTTTTTTATCTATTTCCTTAATTTGTTATTTTTCCCAAATGAAAGGCACCTATGAATTTACAATGAATATGTATCAGAAAGGAGCAGCGAGGAAGACATTATCGTGTCCCCATCTGAGCGGCCGTGTTCCCATGGGGAGAAAAAGCTCTACTGATCATTGAGCTTGTTTTGAAGCTTCCAAGTGATTATCAATTGCTGATGTCATGCCACCTACCGAATGATTCACAATTATTTGAAATCTGTTTAAACAAAGCAGTAAACTGCATATTATACATTCATTAGTGATGGACAGGGGGAATTTGGGGCTTGTTTTCTTTTGTTACAATTTAAAAATACAAACCTGGCATCATGCCACACACCGGCACACCACATAAAATGCAATTCATTGAAGTCAGTGAAAATGACAATAAAATGTCATGCTTAATCCAGAAACATGTTTCGTAATTTATTCAAGAAAGCAAGAGAGCACTGTTGTTATGAATTATCTCTATGAGATATTGAAGTATTTCCCAAAACTTGGAAATTTGTGTTGCTTTTATACCATTTTCCCCTATTATAAGACTTTGTTGAAAGCCTTTGGACATACATTTTGATCTGCACATCTGGGTATACTGGGTATATCCTCAGAAGACCTTCCTACAAATAGAGCCACCGGGTCAAAAGGCAGACACATTTTAAAGCTCTTTGGTATACATTATATTTTTCTAAAGATTTTAGCACCAGGAAGAGCTGGTTTTATTGATTCCTCATCAACATGGAACATAAATAATTTTTCCCGTCTCCCTTCTCTTTCTTTGGTATTGCTCTTTTCTTTTTTTTTGGGGGGGGGAGCATCTCAATGATGAGTTTTATTTCTAATAATTGTGATTTTTATAGATATGCCTGCCAATGTTTTTGCTTTTTATTTCTTGTGAGTTTATATACTCTTTCAATATTTATAGGCATTTTATTGCTTTCCCCCATTTGATTTGCAATTTGTCTTATTGTATTAAGAAGATTAATCCCTACCATATGTATGGTAGAAACTGCTCAGTTTTCATTTATTGTTCAATTTGGGGGGTGATGTTTTAAAATAGCTTTATCTCTTCTGTACAGTGAGCCAGCACAGTTTCTATGAGTCACTTCTCTTCGAGCTTTCACGTCCCTGTAGCCTTTTCCCCTCTTAAGTTCACATATCTTTCAAGCATTTTGAAAATGACTTCACTTTTTACAGACTCGTTGAGTCATTAATTTTGTGACCCTGGAGTCCTGCTGCCTCCAATGGGGGTCTCAGGCTCAGCATTCCCTGGACCAGTATTTAGAGAACGTGTTAGGTGCTGGGTGCCTGTGGGCAAAACCTGCATGGACTTGCCCTTGCACAGCTCAGACTTTGGGGAAGACAACCAGAAAACAGTAAATATACTACATCACCAAATTATTTGCAGTATTAGAGAGCGATTAAAAGAGCAGGGGAGAGAGGGACTTAGAAGGGTGGTGGGAGAGATGGCGACGGTGGGTTGAAATTGTAAACACCTTGTCAGGACAGGCTTCATTCCTATGGAGACATTTGAGCAAAGACTTGGAGGAAGTGGGGGAGCTGGCGTGGGGTCCCCGTGGAGAGCGCTGCCAGGAGGAAGGGGCCAGGTGAGAGAGCACCTGATACAGAGAAAGGAGGGTAAGGAGGCTGAGGGCCTGTAACTGAAGCAGGGAATCCCAGCCTGCAGACCACAGGAAGGCTTTTAGTTATGCAAAGCAGAACCTTGGGAACCGATCCGCCACAGGGCCTGGGATCTAAGGATTACTCCAGCTGCCCAGTTGAGAATACACAAGGGAAACAAAGACGGAGGCCTGGAGAGCAGTTAGGGCCACTAAGCGGACAAGCCAGGAAACATACAACGTGGAGATGGATTTGCACTAAGGCACAAGTGTCCTGTTGGCAAGCGGGATGTGAGAAAGTAAGAGTTAGGAGGTTGTATGAGTTCCCCTAGGGCTGCTGCAACAAAGCAACACAATTAGGTGGCTGAAAACCACAGAAAAGTATGGTCTCAGCGACGTTCTGGAGTGCTAGAGGTCTGCAATCAGGGACCAGCAGGCTATGCTTTCTCTGAAGGTTCTAGGGGAGGCTCCGTCCTGGGCTCTCCCAACTTCTGGTGGCCTCTACCATCCTTGACATTTAGACACATCACTCCAGCGCTGCCTCCATTGTCACACACATTCTCCCTCTCTGTGCCCAAATTTTCCCCTGCTTGTAAAGACACCAGCGATGCCACACCCTACTCCAGGACAGCTTCATCGTAACTTGATTACATCTGCAGAGAGCCCATTTTCAAATAAGGCCACGTCCCAGGTTCTGGGTATACGTGAATTTAGGGGGCACACTAGTAACTCAGTACAGATGGAGAAGAGATTTTTTTTTTTTTGCTTGAATAATTAGAAGACTCAGTAAATGATCTTCTGAGAGGAAAATAGAAGACGGGAAATGTTTAGGAGGAAGAAGGGGGCTGCAGTTTGAACGTGTAAGTCTGAAGTGGCTAGGAGCACGTGGAGAAGCTGTGGGCCTTAGACAATGCTTGCTATTCTTACCTGTAAAAGGGTGAAATCACTGTTCCTTACCCCAGAGGTTGTGATGACGACCAGAAACAAATTTCTACCTACAGCACCTACAACAACTTAATCGGCAGGGTATGGGATGTGTAGGTTTTACCTACACATTTATTATTATAACTGGTAAATAATGCATTGATTTCTCCTTTCCATACTTATCAAGGGTGATAACACCTGTTATAAAGCAGGCTGTTTCGATGGGGCTCCTCATGCTGTCTTCTCCTCCATTGACAGCTCCGTTTTGATGAGGTGACCCAACACCACCATCCTTCTCCTTCTCTGTCCCGTTGGGTTTGATCAGTTACCATTTCCCATGGTTGCAAGGCTGCAGCTGAGCAGTTTCATCCCAAGTGCCCAAGGTCTAAAAGGTGCCGGTGATTTGAGATGAAATCACTTAATACAAGCAAGGACGTGTACCAAGGATAAGTAAGTGCATGGACAGGACAGAAGCACTGAATCCTCTCCTTAGCCAAGCCTCTCACTGCCCGAGGCTCTGCTGGTTCTCAGATGACCAGTTCCATGTCCTGCACCCCGGTCTGATGCTCCACCACAGATGGGACATGAGAGTCTCCTGTCCCACGTCAGCACTGCTTGTCTCAGCACTTCGCCTTCACTAGCAGCTCTTTTCCACAAATGCCTGTTTACTTAATATTCCTGAATATAAGTAGCCTCTCCTAGATCGGAATGGAAACAAGCATCACGGGAAGACCAGAGAGAAGTTTTGGCTGCTTCGAGAAGCAGAAGTACTTGTACACCAGTGTTTATAGCAGCATTATTCACAGCAGCCAAAGTATGGAAGCAACCCAAGTTTATATCAACAGATGAATGGATGACCATTCGCAATGGAGTACTATTTGGCCATAAGAAGGAAAGGAGTTCTGAGATGTGCTGCCAGAAGGAAACCCTTAAAATATTATGCCCAGTGAAATAAGCAAGACACATAAGAACAGATATAATGTGATGTCACTTATAAGAAATGTCTAGAAATAGCAATTTGCAGAGACGGAAAGCAAATTGCAGGGCACCGGGGGCTGGAGTGAGGGGACTGGTAGGGGTGGGGGAGGTATATGTTTGGTGGATATGGAGTGTTTGTACATAAAATTAATAGTAAGAATAAGAAAGAAGGCTGCAGAAGATCACTTCTCTAATGAATTCTAAAAGCCTCTATGCACTAATGGAGTGCAATTTTGGTAGAGAAAAGAGACTGTTGGAGAAGGCCAAATAACCTTCCTACTGATTTTAGGACAGTTTTGTACAATTCTATGCCACAGCACTTTTTGTTTTACAGTCCGTGGTCCATTATCTTTGAACCTAGAAGAAATCCTGCCACATTCTAATGGCAGAGCGACAATTACTTCTACGTAATATCAACATTGTTATGAAAACTCATTTTTTTTCTGAGACGTTAATTTTGTGGAGAGTTAAAAGAAGGCAGGTGCCATTTTATACTGGAACATTTTACCTAATCTTTAAAATCAGATCATTCATGGAAAAAAGGAAAGTGTAATGTCTTTGGTTACAGACAGAGTTCCTACTTCCAATGTTAAGTTTTGATTTGTCTGGATTGGTGCTTCTTTATATGGATTATAAATTTCTGATAAAATAAGTAAATCTTAAATTCACTTAACTACTGTATAGTATCAAATAAAATAATATGGCAGGAAATGGAATTGCCTAACACATGACAGAAGCAATTACTGTTGATCGACCAGCCTTTCATTTCCAGTTTATTGATTAGGAATGTATTGACTATCAAATGAGTGTTAAAACCAGGTGAAATGAGCACCTTGTTTATCTATTCCAATGGTTAAGAACCTAATTCTATGGCCAGATGAATTTGTAAGCTCTGTCATTTACTAGTTGTGTGACTTTGGCCACACCATTTAACCTCTCTGCCTCAGTTTATTCATCTTTAAAATGGGGATACTGGTAGCTCCTATTTCACAGAGTTGGTATAGAAATCCATGTAAATAAATGTAAATTAACATGCTTATTGCTTACGGTGTCTGCCATTATAAGCACTATCTATGGCTTTTTTAAAAAAATTTTCATGGGAATATATTTGCCTTCTGATTTTTCACAGAAGGTGAAGTTGTTTCCTAAAATGCAAGTAAAATATGGTATATTCATGAGGGGTACGGCTTATTTTGAAAGAGTTCTTGGAGTACATCAGTGCAGAACAAAGTACAGTGGAAGACTGAAATTTATTGGTAAATTGAAGCAGAGAAAAGAGCAAATTCAAGGAACTCTGACCTGCCAGAACAATTCCGCCCTGGGTTTTCTGGATTGATTGTCACCATGAATTCTTATAGCCATGCTGGAAAGCCTGCTCCTACCCAGTAGGAAACAACATGGGCCAGAGAAATTCATCTTTTAGAATGAGCTTTGAATTCTTCAACTCCTAAAAAAAATTAATTAGAGGTTTCCACACAGAGAAATGTATTTGCCATCAGAGGTAAGAAACTGAACTATATTATCTATGAAATCTTTTTAGTATAAGTTTTTTATTAGAGGAGTTATAGGTTTACTGAAATCATGCAGAAAATACAGAGTCTTCCAAATGCCCTCTTGTTATTTTTAACAATTCACATTAATAAGGTACCTTTGTTAAAATTGATGAAAAAGTGTCATTATAATTGTACTATTAACTATACTCCATAGTTTACATTAGGCTCTTTGTGTTGTATAGTCTTGTGGTTTTTAAAAAATTTTTCCTAGTAACAAATGTACAACCAGATACTTCCCTGTGACCACATTCAGATGTTGAATGCAGTGCTTATTAGTTACATGCAAAGGTTGTATTATCCAGTACCAAAACTTTCCCCACACCCCAAACAGAAACCATGTGCCAATCAAGCAGTAACTCCCTGTTCTCTACACACACACCCCGGTCCTAGGAAACTATACTCTAAATTCTGACTGTATGAATTTGCTTATTCTAATTAGTTCATATCAGTAAGATCACACAGCATTTGTCCTTTTTTGTCTGGCTTATTTCACTCAACATGAAATAAGTTTCGTCCATGTTGTTGCACGTATCAGGACTTCACTCCTTTCGATGGCAGAGTAAGATTTTATTTATGAAATCTTTTTTATTTACCCACTGATCTATTGATGGACATTTAGGTTGCTTCCATCTTTCAGCAACTATGAATGAACGGAGATGTCCAAATATCTGTTCAAGTCCTTGTTTTCAATTCTTTGGGGTATGTGCTGGTTTGAAACTGTTTTGTATTCCAGAAAAACCATGTTCATTAATCTAATCTTGTGGGGGCAAGCCTGTTTTGAGCGGGACATTGTGATTAGGTTGCTTCCATTGAGATATGACCCTGCCTATTCAAGATGGGTCTTAATCCACTTATTAGAATCCTTTAACAGGGAGATATTTTAGAGAAAGCACAGATGCTTGGAGACAGAAAATGCCCTGGAAGATGTTAAGCTAAGAGATGAAAGCTAGAGTTTCCCCAGAGAAGCTAAAAGAGAACCCAAGATCCTTTGAGAAAGAAAACACCCTAGGATGAGCCAAAGGGACACACTAGAGCTGGGAGAGCCATTTTGGAAACCAACCTAAGAGAGAAGGGCCAGCAGACCTCACCATGAGCCTTACTATGTGACAGAGAAACCCCAGACGTGATATGCCTTTCTGGAGAGAAGGTATCCTCTTGTTGATACCTTAATTTGGACATTTTCACGGCCTTAGAACTGTTAAGTTGCAACCTAATAAATCCCCCTTGCAAAAGCCAATCCATTTCTGCTATATTGCAATCCTGCAGCATAAGCAAACCAAAACAGGGTATATACCTAGAGGTGGGATAGCCAGGTCATATGATGTCTATACCTAACTTTTGGAGTTTCTGAGGCAGTTTCTGAGGAGCTGCAAAACTGTTTTCCACCATAGCTGTACCTTTTTACAGTCTCCCAAACAATGTAGGAGGGTTACTACTTCACCACATCCTCTCCAGTGCATGCTATTGTCAATTGTTTGAATAGTTGACATTCTAGAGGGTGTGCAATGGGATCTCATTATAGTTTTGATTTGCATTTCCCTAATGGCTAATGATATTAAGCATTTTTTTTCTTTTGGGTTTTTTTTTGGCCATTTATTTATCTTCTCTGGAAAAAATTCTATTCAACTATTTTTCCCATTTTTTAATTTGGTTATTTGTCTTTTTGCTGTTGAGGTATAAGATTTCTCTATACGTTCTAGATATTAAATCATTATTGGATGTGTAGTCTCCAGATATTTTCTTCCATTCTGTAGGTTGTCTTTTTACTTTCATGATGAAGTAATTTTATGAGCAAAAGATTAACATTTGAGGAAGTCCATTTATCTACCTTTTCCCCTTCTGTTCCTTATGCTTCTGGCATAAAGTCTAAGAAACCCTTGCCTAACTCAAGGTCCTGAGTATATTTCCCTGTGTTTGTGTCTCTTATACTTAGGTATTTGGTTCATTTTAAGTTGATTTTTCCTTATTGTGTGAGGTAGGGGTCCACTTTCATTCTTTCCCTTTGCGTATGAATATATAATTTTCCCAGCACCATTTGTCAAGGAGACTAGTCTTTCCAAACTTCGTGGACCTGGCCTCCTTGTTGAAGATCAGTTGAACAGTAAGGATTGATTTCTGCCTTCTCACTTCAATTCCATTGGCCCATATGTCTGTCCTTGTGCCATATCATGCTGTTTTGATTATTGTGGCTTTGTAATAAGTTTTAAAGTTGGGACTTTAAGTCATCCACTTCATTTTCCTTTTACAAGATGGCTGTTTTAGAGCCCCTTATCTATCTATCTATCTATGCAGATAGATAGATAGATTTTTTTTTTACATGGGCAGAAACTGGGAATTGAACCTGGGTCTCTGGCATGACAAGTGAGAACTCTACCTGCTAAACCACCATGGCCTGTCCCCCTTCTATATATGTTTGATGATTGACTTCTCTGTTCCTACAAAGAAGGCTATTAGAATTTTGATTGGCATTGCAGTGAATCTGTAAATTACTTTGGGTAGAACTGCCATCCTAATATTCAGTTTTCCAATCCATGAACATGTACTGTATTTCCATGTTTTGGGCTCTCCTTTGATTTCTTTTAGCAGTGTTTTTCAGTTTTCTATGTACAATTCCATTACATCTTTGGCTTGATTTATTACTAGATATTTGATTTATTTTGTTTCAATTATAAAATGGAATTTTGTTCTTGATTTGCTACTCCAATTGTCTAGCATATAATGATCTTGTACGCTGACACTTTGCTGAATTCATTTATTAGCACTAGTTCTTTGTTGTGATTATTCAGGAATTTCTGTACTAGTCAGGATTTTCTGACTACAGGATCATATCATCTGCAAATAGAGAAAATTTTATCTCTTCTTTTCCAATTTGGATGCCTTTTACTTCTTTTCTTGCCTAATTTCTCTGGCAAGAACTTCTAGTACAATGGTGAATGCCTGATTATTCAATTATTGGGCATCCTTGTCTGGTTCCTGATCTTTCAGTCATTCACCATTGAGAATATTGTTAGAGGTGAATTTTTCATAATCCCCTTTATCATGTTAAGGTAGCTTCCTTCTTTCCTGGTTTTGTAAGTGTTTAATCAAGAAGGGGTGCTGGGGTTGCAGGAAGATGGTGGAAGCTCTAGGAATTAGTCCCGCTACCACAACAACTAAGAAACAGGTAGAAACTGTATGTACCAACTGGTTTGAAACTTCGGAGTCCAGTAGAACATCATATAGCATCCAGCGAAGAGTGAGAGGAAGATGCAGATAAGTTATTGTAAATAAAAGGAGATTGCTCTGTGCATGCTCTCCCACTCATGCCTCAGACATCACTGGGGCCAGCCCCTGCCATAGCTGCTGATGCCAGGGAGGGACATAAAAATCCACTTCCGCAAGACCCAGGGTGGGGTGGGGGAGGAGGGCACAGGGCAATCACTGATTGCAGCTTTTGATGGTCAATTTCAGCTCACTGGGGGCCTGGCTTTGATGGTGGCAGTTGTTCTAAATCACCCCAGACAAAGGTAGGAGAGGAGGCTTGAAGACAGCATGCTTTCTCAGAGCAGGGCTTGGGGCTGAGGCTTACCTGATTTAAGTCTGGCAGTGGAAGACCCACCCAAGAGAGGGAGAAGGTAGAGGGAGCATTCAAACTCCTAAAAATAAAAGGGCCACTAAGCCTCAACACGTACAAGCCCAGTTAAGACAAGGAAAACCTTGCGCTTTGCTTTGGACTTGGGCTGGCCTTCCTGATAGGAGGACTGGTACTTCAGAAAAGCTGCCTTACCACCAGCTGGTTACAAACTCAAGAAAACAGATGTCTCAGGAGATAAATCCAAGAGTTAATATTTTTAAGATATTAAATTGTGCAGTGTGCAACAAAAAATTACAAAGAAGCAAAAAATGATGCCCATCCAAAGGAAGAGGATAAAAATCCAGAAAACATCAATCAAGAAGACCACACTGTGGACAGACCAGATGAAAATTTCTTTTTCAAATCTTTCATATGCTCAAGGAGATGATGGATGAAACAGAAAGAATTAAAGGACATCAGGAAAAAATGGATGACAATAGAATCTCAATAAAGAAACATGTCTGTTAGGTCTCATTGGTTTAGAGACATCTTTAAGTCTTATATTTCCTTCTTGATTGCCTGTCTGGCTGGTCTGTCCATTATTGAAAGCAGTGTGTTGAATTCTCCTCCTATTAGTGTAGAATTGTCTATTTTTCCCCTCAAATCTGTCCATATTTGCTTCTTATATTTTGGGACTCTTCCATTAGATGCACATATATTTATAATTGTTATGTTTCCTTACTAAATTGACCCTATGAAGTCTTTTTTATTTACAATTTTAAATTATTGCATTTTCAGCTCAGGTTCTTCATATTTCAGAGTGTTTAAGTGCGTGACCTCTGCATTTGGAATATCTAGTTGGAATTCTGGCTTTACCCCTTTCTAAGTGATTGAACTTGGGCAAACTAACTTAACCATTCTATAACTCAGATGCTTCATTTGGCAAATGAATATAATAATGCTGTTTGCTTTTGATGGCTGTTACATGCGTTAATTTGATGGTATTTCTAAAGCACAAAATGAGAGTTCGACAAATATGAAAACAGTATTGATTCTTTTCAAGGCAAGAAACTTTGCTTTAAGAGATACTGAATGGAAAAATACAGAACATAATATGTAAGCCCAAATGCCGACATACCCGATGTTAGTGTCCACGTGGGTACAAAGTTTTTTTTTTTTTTTGGTGGGGGGGGGGGTTGCCTGGCCCGGAAATCAAACCTGGGAATCTAGCATGGTAGGTGGTCATTCCAACCACTGAACTACCCATGCACCCTACAAAGTATTTTTAAAAATAATTTTTAAAAGGTGAAAATATAATTAATTCTACTTAATGAAAGAAACACGGAAGTATTGCTCTGCAATATATGACAAAGGTTTGGAATTTAAGTTTCCATAGTGCCTCAGGAGCAAGAATCAAAGATCAATCATTGAAACCAACCCTGGTATCTGGCCCGCAAACACACGTGTGAGTGTTGTGGATTGCACACTGCCCTCACGACGGAATCTCGGTCCCCCCATTTGCTTTGCTCTTTCTGATTCACAACCCATGGCACTGGTCTGTCCTTGACAATTGCACACGCTGCCTACTTAAGGATACTTCCCTTCACGTCAGGGGCTTCATGACCTTTCATCTTGAAGGGGCTCAAATTTCTTCTGTGCCTTAGCATCACCCTTTGTGATCTCATCTCCTTGCAGGGCAATTAGTTCATCTCCGTTTGCCCAGAACGTTCACAGTTTTAGCATAAAATGTACCATGTCCTGAGAAATTCCCCCATTTCCTTCATCTTGGGCATACTGGAAGAGTTGTTCTTCTTATTTCTTTGTTAATAGGCCCTATTTAAAAGATCTTCCCTAGTATTTGAATTTCCATACACTATGCCTAGTGTATTATATTCATCTGGTTCTTATAAAGTTCTTATTTTTGTCATGTGTGAAGAGTCTTATCACCTCAGTGCATTTTAACATCTCAGGGGGTAGCATGATATATAAAATTTTACGTGAGGATGGGAGCTAGATATCATTAATTGTACTAGACTGAGAATTTTAGTGAACTTTTTAGTCTTTTTTATTTATAAAAGCAGCATGACAAATATTTTCTGTAGCAGGTATGATTCTCAGTCTACAACCTCCATTGAGATTAAGAAAATATTTAAATATGACCAAAATATTGCATGTACCCAAGCATATGTTGGTCCTAAATATAATGTGTACCCCTGTTTTCCTCTTTAATAAGCTTGAAAAAAATTGTTTTGGACAACTAGAATATAAAGCATATAGATGAAAGTGATAAATATCTACTTGTAATATTTAACTTATGAATTTAGTTGTCAATACATTAAAAATAATATATTATGAAATAAAATATTAAGAACTACTGCTTTTTAGGGTTCTCACATTTCATAAAACAGTGTAATTTAAACTCTTCACCTGATATTTCAAAATCGATTTCTTAATCATCATTAGATCAATTATTTACATCACCTAGCAGAGCTTTGCAGAGAGCCTTTTCCTCGCTTCCACGTTGGCTCTAGAAGATGTACAATCCTTTCTCAATGCACAGTGTACCTCACACAGGGTGCTGTCCTGGAAGAGTTATCTCTCACCACAGGAATCTAATCATTTAACTTTAGAAACTCAACTTTTTCACTTTTTCCTTTGTAAGTGAGCTGCTGATCTCCAGAAAACACATAAACGACACTCAAAAATGCTTTAAATAAGAAAAAGTAATTTACAATAACATCCACCTGAAATTTATGAACATTTATCCCTAGAAATAATTGATATTTATATCATATTTCTTTGTCCATGCTCTGTAATGGTTGAGATTATTTTAAATTAATTTGTGTTCCTTGGACATTACTTTTTTATTTTTTATTGAAAATAAGGTATTGTGCTAGTTTGAAAGGATTATGTGCTCTAGAAAAGTCAGGTTTTGATCCTGACCCATCTCATCGAGACAGCCATTTCTTTTAATCCCTATTAAGTACTTAAGGTTGGAAACTTAATTAGATTATCTCCAAGGAGATGTGACTCACTCAGTTGTGAGTATTAAACTTTGATTAGAGGGAAATGTGACCCCATCAACTCCAGGTGGGGCTTGATTGGTTTACTGGAATCCTAAAAAGAGAGCGCCATGAGAACCACGAGAGCCCACACAGGCAGACACCTTCGGAGATGAGGAAGGAAAATGCCCTTGGGGAGCTTCATGAAACAAGAAGCCTGAAGAGAAAGCTAGCGGACATCACCATGTTCGCCATGTGACTTTCCAGTTCAGAGAGAGACCCTGAATGTCATCAGCCTTCTGGAACCAAGATATCTTTCCCCGGACGCCTTAGATTGGACATTTCTATAGCCTTGTTTTAATTGGAATATTTTCATGGCCTTAGAATTAGAAAAATAAATTCCCCTTTTAAAAAGCCATTCTGTTTCTGATATATTGCATTCTGGCCACTAGCAAACTAGAAGACGGATTTTAAAAAACCTCCTAATCCCAGTAATGTATAATATGAAAAGATATCTAAGGACTATGAAAGAGATTATTTCTTTCCTGAGCAATAATTTAGGGAAACAAATAGAAACAAAACAAAAATTCAACTGGATCACATAGTATTTGTAGGTTGACTGAATGAAATATTAAATACGAAGATAGTTTGTAGTTGATGGTAGTTTGAGTTTTTCATGTTGCACTTATTTTACTATTTCGTTGGGGAGTGAATACGATAGTTACGAGTTGCTGGACAGAAAGGAAAATGGAAGGAAGGAAAGAAGGAAGGGAGGGAGTGAAGGAGCAGGGAGCAGGAAAGAAGAGAGAGAAAAAGAGGGAAGGAGGCATCCTAGGAATTGTTTATCCCTGTCTAGTGCTCCCTAAAGCTCTTTGAGAAGATAAAAGGTAAAGCTATTCCCATTTTTCTTTGAATAGGTGCATTTATTATTCTTTGACCATGTAATAGGGATTCCAGATCAACAGTGTCACTTTTCCTTCTGGCCTGTTGCAAACACAGCCCTGTGTGAGCAGTGAAGTCCTTGTTGCTGAACTGTGCATTTTTGATAGAGTAGAATGTAATAAAGCACCTCAGGGTCACTGAAAGCATATATACACATGTACAAACGTATATGTATATATATGTTAAAGATTTTTTTCTTTTTTTAAACTTTTTTATTGTTAAATACAACATATATTCAAAGAAAAGGGGAAAAAAGCAATAATTTTCGAGGTACACATCAATAAGTAGATAAATAACAGATTTCAGAGTTTGTTATGGGTTACCACTCAACTATTTCAGACTTTTCCTTCTAGCTACTCCAAAACACTGGAAGCTGGAATAATTTTTTTTTTCTTTTTTGTGAAAAATAACATGTGTGCTAAAAAGCAATAAATTTTGAAGCACGTCACATTAATTAGTTGTAGAACAGATTTCAGGCTTTGGTATGGGTTACAATTCCACCATTTTAGGGTTTTACTTCTAGCTGCTCTAAGATACTGGAGACTAAAAGAAATGTCAGTATAATGACTCAGCATTCATACTCATTTGTTAAACCCTACCTTCTCTGTATAACTCCACCATCACTTTGATCTTTCTCCCACCCTTTAGGGGTGTTTGGGCTATGCCCATTCTACATTTTGCATGTCAGAAGGGGCTGTCAGTAATATAGGATGGGGGATGGAACTAGCTGATGTTTTGAGGAGGCTGGTCCCTCTGCATTTCAGGACTTATCTGGTCCAGGGATCATTTGGAGGTTGCAGTTTCCTGAAAAGTTACTCTAGTGCATGGAACATCTGTAGAATCTTATACGATGCCCTAGGTGTTCTTTAGGATGGGCAGGAATGGTTTGGGTAGGGGGTTGGCAAGCTATGATAGGTAGCGATGTCTAACTAAAGCTTGTGTACAGTGACCTCCAGAGTAGCCTCTTGTCTCTATCTGAGCTCTCTCAGCCACTGATATCTTATTTGTCACACTTCTTTTCCCCCTTTTGGTCAGGATGGCATTGTTGATCCCACAATGCCAGGGCCAGATTCATCCTTGGAAGTCATCTCCATGCTGCCAGGGAGATGTTCACCCCTGGATGTCATGTCCCGCATAGTGGGGAAGGCGATGATTTCACTTGCAGAGTTGGGCTTAGAGAGAGACAGAGGCCACATCTGAGCAACAAAAGAGGTCCTCCAGAAGTAACTCTTAGGCATACCTATATGTAGGCCAAGCTTCTCCGCTATATACATAAGCTTCATAAGATTAAGCCTCAATCAAGGGCTTGGTCTATTGATTTGGGTGTCTCTAATGTTTGACACAGTATCGTGGGATTCCCTCATGGCAAAGTTTAATAGTTCCATATTTTTTCCCCCATTCCTCAAAGGACTTTGCCAATACTTTTTGATGATCTGCTTAATATGCTATGGGATGTATCCAGGCATTACATTAAGCTATACAAGATTAAAGGTCCTCATTCTTATTCTGGGCTCCCTGTGTTTGGATTGTTTAAATGATCTGTCCATACTTATGGAGTCATGTGCGACAGAAAATCTTGGCTCTGAACATGATAAACCTTTCTTCCTTTGGTCTCAAAGAATAGGTGAAGTTCTAAAATACAGACAACTTCTTCCTTACCCCTGTATTCTGAATTACCTTTTACAATATTTGTCTCAGACAACCTTGGGGATGAGGTAGTTCAAATTCTGCACAGCGGGCAGTGAGCTGGGGACTCCAATGAAGGCCTTCGATGAATTCCCCAGGGAGGGAGGCTGAAGTGGAGGTGGAAAGTCTCCCTTCTGGCAGTTGAAGTCATCGCTTCTCCTTTTAAGGCCTTCCACTGGTTGGATGAGGCGCCTCTCACTGCTGAACCACCTCCTCAGTTGATCACAGATGTCATCAGCCACAGATGCGGTCAACTTACGGATGATTTAAATCCATGAACTGCGCTCCCAGTGACAATCAGGCCAGTGTTTGCTGGACGGACAACTGGACACGATCACGTGGCAGGCGGGCACACTAACTTAACCATCACAATGCTTTCTGTTTGTCGCTTTTTGAGCACGTTTTCCTTTTGGGAGAAAATACCAGCTCGATTGCGCGCATTAAGGACAGAGCGCTGCTGGTTTTGTCTTGGAAGGGGCTGAGTGGAAGGATGACTCCCCAGCAGGAGAAGGTGTGTCCTTTCCACAATTCTGCATCAGGATGTAAAGGTTACTTCCCTTGTTCACGTCTTAAATTTCAGGAAAAGAGTTAATTTTCTAGAACTATTCAAAATCTTAGATGACTGCAAAGTATGTTTGTGAATAGAACAAGGCCTTATGCCTACAAAGTCAGTCAGCACGGTCAAACTTAGGTTCTTGCCACCAGTAGCAAACACATGGCTGGTAGCCATGCTGGCGACATTTACAAAACCTCACATTTCTTATCAGCAAGTTGGGAGTGATAGTCTCTTGCATTGTGACCTCACAACATTCTGATTATGTAAGTGAAATATTCTTACAGATTATGCAGAAATGCATCCATAGCTCCACCACCACCCCCCTCACTGTATTGAAATAATTTGCTTCTTATTGAGGCCCATGAAATCTAAGCGCCACATTTCATCTCAAGTCATTTACCATGTGGGGTACCAGCTTCAAAGTCCTGAATAATAAAATGTCTGTGTCTATGAAAGAGTTTGCTTTTTAGAGCACCTTTTACAAAATGTCTATGTAGTTCTTATTCATGAAAGAAAAAGGAGGCAAAAGATTTGCATTCAAGGATCTACAGCAGATAATGGCTTGGAAACACCTCTGTAACAGATTATGTGAGGGAAGAGAGTGGGTGATTAAATATAATATTGGTTTATATAGAGATCAGGGCTATAAGGTAGTGAAAGTGAAAGGAAGAAATGGTTCACACTATTTCAGGGCCCCCAGCTTCTCATGCTTTCTACATGAATTTCCTTAGCCACTACCGGCTGCATTCTGAAAGATGAGGTGAATGGCCAGCCCCGAGAACTGAAACCACCACCTCAGCCGGTGGAAAATCTGTGTTCAGGTGACATCAGTACCTGGTACACCAGTTCCCAGTGCAGTCTCGGTGACAAATGGCTGCACAGGCCCTGGGACGTTGCTTTCTACCAAATGCTCAATCTTTTTCTACTGCCTGGATGACTCTCAGTGCCTCTCCCCAGTGTGACCTAAAAGCTCTTCTTTTCTCAGCTCTGGGATGCCTTTTCAGAGATAAAATTAAAATATAGAAGCAAACACTAAGAAAAATGCATTTGCTATTTAGGATCTGTTAAAATGTTATATAAACTGCTCCCAATTGCCTTTTTTCTGCTAGGATTGCAATGTTTGAGAAGTTCTTTGGAATAATATCTATATATGATGACATAAGTCAAGCAAATAGTTGCTAATGGAAAGTTACTGAGTCAGATTATAGATTTCAGATATGAAAATCTTATTTTCACACTAAATGTTAAAATGTTCTCACAAGTGGGAATTGGCAAAGAAAACTGCTGTAAATTACAAATTATACCAGGAAAAGGGAAATCGCTGCCTGATCATTTAAAACAAATTTTATTCCATAATGCAAAACAAAAACAAAAAAAAACTGCTCAAGAGCGAATGCATTCAGCTTTAAGAATTAAAGTTATGTTGATTCAGTAACTAAAGAATTTTATTTTAACTTCTGTTGGCATTGTTTATGAAGGGACTCTTGGGGGTGTACATATTTGTGTATCTCCGGCTCCCTTTAAAGATAATACTCAATAGTCTCAGTTTTCTAACTTAAGAAGTTCAGTTAATATCATTTTTCTTGAGAGGTGTTATCATCTGGGTTTGAGTCCCTCTTCCATTTACAAGTTGTGGGATTTTGAATATTTGCATTATCTTTCAGTGCCTAGGTTTCCTCATCTATAAAATGGGGTTAATAATTATTTCTATGTCATAGGGTTTTGGATCAGTAAGTAATTCAATGTAATTTGCCTGGCTCACAGAAATAACCATACAAATATTACATATTATAACTATTTAGTGATTATAAATATAAACATATGTATATGTATGTATTTGTGTGTGTGCATATTCACAAATGTCGAAATATAAAAGGTCAAATTACTTTTTTTATTCTTTTCTTTGTCACTAACACTAGTCAGCAAAATGGCATGGCAGAAGAATTGTCTTAATGGAGAAAAATGTTCATGTTTTACAGCTTTATGCCTAGATACCGCATTTCTGTCACACAAAAGTGATATAGATTATGAATTTAAAGCACCTTAGAGTTCTCCCTCTAACACCTGCTTTTCCTCTTTTCAGCATTTCTCTTAACACCCTCTATGTCTCACCGACCCAGGTACACTAGTAATAGGTAGAGCATTTAGAAGGTGTTTAATGAGGACGCGTGCTGAGACAATCCTAAAATGACGTTTCCACAACACATCCCTCCGGATGATTTTCCATTACATTGTGAATTCAGATGCTGTGTGTTTGTGAAGCCCTTATAAAATGAGAACTCAGGGAAAGCATGGAACCTCTAGACACTAGACAGGTAGAATTTTGGTGAATAAGAAAATGTCCGCTTTGGATAACAGCACATAAATTTTATAAACTCTGAAGCGAGTTACTTTTGAATGGAATATTAGCTAAAACAAAGTATCTATAGGCTAAAAAGTGTACCATAAAAATTATAATGAAGTGTTGACAGAAACAATCATAGCTCATTTTCAGTAGATGAAACTGGAAATGCATCAATGGCAAGCAACTGGGGATTTCCTTGTCTTATGACCCTAATTACCACTCCTATGTTGTTATCTTTTTATACTGTGTTTAACAGTGGGTTTCTATCACCATTATCACTAATGCTAGTAAAAAAAAAAAAATGCTACTTAATAATTTATCTTAATTTTAATTTCTTTTCTATATGTACTTCTTTTCTTCCTTAGTACTCAGCACCTAATATATAGAAAGACTTGAATCTAGCTTTAGGAGAGAAAAAGCTGTATAGTTGTGATGGTTTGGAGGCTTATGGACCCCAGAAAAGTATGTCATTCAGTTAATCCACTCCTGTGGTGCAGACCTGCCAGGGGTGGGACCTTCTGATTAGGTTATTTCAGCTGAGATGTGACCCACCTCATTCAAGGGTGTTCTTAATCCCCTTGCTGGATCCCCCTATAAGAGCACAAAACACAGAGAAGCTAAGAGGTGAAATTAAGAGAAGCTCACAGAGAAGCACCCAGAGAAGTTTAGAGAAAAAGCCACAGATGGAGAAGCCGGAAGTTGAAGCGATGGAACCCTGGAGAGAAGGTCTAGTAGATGCCACCTTGCTATCTGGCAGAGCAGAGAAGTCCAAATTCACCAGTCTTCAGAGAAGGTAGCATCCAGCTGATGCCTTAACTGAGACATTTTCATGGCTTTGAAACTATACATTTTTAAGTAATAAATCCCCATTGTTAAAAAAAAAAAACAGTTCATTTCCGAAATAGCTCACTTTGTCAGCTTTAGCAAACCAAAACAATAGCCTTACTAAATTTTTATGAGAAAACTAAGAAATAGAGAAAGGATACATCTAAAAGTTGTATGGCTGGTTAGCACAACTAAACGGGGTCTCAACATCTGGTCTTGTCCTCGTGCTCAGTAATTGTTCATAAGTAGCTCTGATTGCCTCCATCTTTGTAACTAGAGAAGAAGAAGGAAACATTAAAATAAACCTCCCTCTCTTCCATTCTCTGCAGTTAGAATTAGGCTAACTCCCTTTCCAGCCATGGAATATCAAGGAAAGACATTTTTACAGAAGAGACATTTATGACCGACGAGAAACATGGGGGGTTGAGCTTCTGCAGTCACTTCCTCCAACAAGCAACCTGCCCCCTTCCTCACGCGAGGCTGTGGCACCAGGGGCAATGGCTGGGGGTGGGGGCGGGTATCGACAGCTTACCATTGTCCACTTCGCCCGGGCATCGTCCACTCTAACTCCAAGCACTGCCCTGCGGGGCAGGTATGCCCCCTCCCTGTCTGCAGAGGGGTCTGAGGACAGAGGCTCAGACAGCTTCCGAAACAGCCCAAGGCCACCAGACCCACCACAGAACCAGGCAGAGAGGAGCTTGTTTCTTTGGTGGAGAGTGGGTGTCAGCCAATTCCGCTTTAGAACCAGCCAGGAAGCTTAATAAGAAGGAAAAGGAGACAAAACACTGCTTGCAAAACCAATTATACTGGAATTTCAGTGGCTTTCAAAGCTAGATACCGGCTGCACCCAAGTCCATGAACTTTATTCTAGAAGCTAACAGGAGGGACATTTTCTCCCGAGAGGGAAAGAGCAGTCCTTCCTTGACCTGAATGATTAAGGTGACCATAGGGTTTGTCACCCAAACCAGCGCACCTCATAGAGCCATGGGTGGGTCAACAGGCATCAGGGGCTTAGCTCTGTCCTGGCTAAGCTATAGAGCTTTCCCCTCCAGAGTGGACTTGAGCGAGGTCCAAGCCTGATGGCCAGAACTACTTTATTCAACCCACATCTCCACTGGGCCTGTGATGGCAGATTGTACCAAGGCTGGGTAGTACTATCCTCAGGAGTGATGCATTCAAGCTTGTTTCCCACCTTCTGGTTCTCAGAACATCAACTTTCTCACTTAATCATCAACGTTCTAAGGCATGGGTGAAAAGAACAGCCATTACTTTCCAAAAAGTGAAACCAAGAGCTAAAATAATCTTTCCATAATGAAAAAGCTTTCTGGACAGCTTATCTCCACATGTCCTGCCTAACTTTGTGCTGCTCAGTAGAATATTTCCTTACCCTAGGAATTTTTAGAGTTGTCGTCCCTGTGTTATAGATCTGGGTTTTCAAGTGAGAGAAGAGTAGACCTTTGAATATATATTTTTATAGCAACATAATTATATTTATATTCAAGAAAGAGAGGGCTGGCTTTGCACGAGTATCAATCCTAGGTAAAGGAAATAGGAAACAAGGAGGCAGATTTTGCATGGAGCGTGGACTGGCCCTTGCTGCATGAAGTAATGGATATATCTGATTGCCACGGCTCTGGACCCCAATTTGAAGTCACTGTGCATGGCTGCACGCTATGCCATGCCGACATAATAGTCTTGGGAGCATCTAAATCACTCTACGTTAGCCTCAAACTTAAAATACACAGCAAACTATTTATTTTGAATAAAATCCTCAGAACATTTAAACAGCAAGGAATTATTTTACACTAGTGTACAATTAAAAGCAGCCCTGGGACATGCACCAACTTGAGCCTTTTAAAATTTAGTTGATAACTGCTAAACTAACATAGAAATAAATGAGTTTTCCCTATATGCCTTGCAGAATTAATAGATCAGAGCGTCCTTCCAGGGTACAAAGCTGTAGGAAAAGCTCTGAAAGACCTATTTAATTCAAATCTCTTTCCGACCATAAAAGATGATATTAATTCTTGATTGAAACCATAATTCTATACAGAGCAATATTAAATGAATTGCCTTTTGTTCTGCACATTCCACCAGAGGCCCTACCCAGGTTTATTAAACATTAAAATTACAATGACCTTTCTTAGGAAATATTTTACACAATTATGTTAGATTATTCAAGTCACTAACCGAAGAGCATATTAGAGCTTTATATGCAAAAAATAGTTATTTAAAAAGCTAAATATAATTTACTTACATGTATTTTTTATAAGCTAAGAACAGGAACTGAAAAATAATGAAAAAAATATAATTCTGATTTTACACTGAGTTCTGTTTTTAATTCCAGCACCCCCTGAGTTCCTGAAGGGTTAGCCCTCAGCTCCTTGACGGGCTTCGGCTATCACCACCAAATCTGTGCTTCAACTCCCCTTCCTTGCCACAGTCTTTCCTTTTTATTATAATTTTATGTTCCCGTATTCATGCTGTCACCTGGCTATTCCACGCTAAAGTCAAGCAATGAAAACGTGCGTGAAACCAGCTGAAACGTTAGAGGTGAACAAGCACACTTGGAGGAGGATGCCCAATGCCAATCACATCCAGTTCCCTTGGTAGAATTGCTTGGTCCTTCAGCACCTGCCTCCCCCTTCTCTTCTGTACGGATTCTTCTACCTCCCAGCCATACACTCAGATCTCTCAAACACGCTTTCTTTCCTAGGAGCAGACCCATGAGGGGTCACACCAGTTCTGTATCTGAGACAGGAGCGTCACCGCGTGGGGCTGGAGATGTGCATCCGTGGAAGCCATTGTCGTCTGCTTCTCTTCTGTAACAGCCACAGCCCTCACTTGACCTTCTTTGGCCCTATTCCAAAATTTAATTTCTCATGAATTTCTGAAAGAGAATTAAGATGTTGCTTAGATTGGGATATAGGTAATTGAACTATGGAAGTGATGATCAACATACTTTCTTTGTCTTATATCTATTCATTACGTAAAAAGCTGTCAGATTAAACTAGTTTTCTTTCCCTTAGGAATTAAGAGTGAGCTCATTTCACTGACTCTAAATGTTATTTTAAACTAGTTTTTACTTTATTATTCTAAGTGTTTTAATAAAGAGAAATCCAAGTATTTGATTTAGCAATATCCTAATAGAGATTAAAAAATAAATAAATCAGAAAAGCGAATAATGGAACCACTTATTAGGGAAAGAAAACAAAAGGTTTATAAGTATGGAAAGCAAAGTGACCATTTCTGCTTTTTCAGATATGACTTAACATGGACATTGTCCTCTAACGCCAAGGCAGTGACGTCTCATAGCTTCCACTACACAGAAATAAAGAGGGGATCCCAGGTGATATGTAGTGGCTGCAGGGCATTTGCATATAAAAGAGATGGAAACATAGAAATACATATGTTGTTCTAATAACTGATTGAAGTTTTAGACCTAGTTGGGGAGGAGGCTGGTAAAATAATTACCTTCATATTTGTTGGCTTTCTTTGCCAGTTGCACATTCCATTTACATCAACCTTGTTTACCATCACAGCTATCTTAAACTGTCACCATGACACGTGCAAAAGGCATCAATGCGGTGATACTGAGAAGATGCTGAGAAGTTTCTACAAATAAAGTTGAAGTCCTGAGAGGAAGGAAGGACAATTCCTTGCAAGGATGATACAGAGACGGTAAATAGACAATATAGAAGAAAATGACAGACAAAGAAAATAACAACAAACACATATATAGCACATCTTACATGCCAGGTGTGAATATATATACATGTGGATGCGTGCATGCATGTATTAAACTCTCTGTAATCCTCTGCAGTAGGTGTGATTACATCAGAGGAACCACAGGGAGGCCGGTGATCAGGTGACTCAACTGAGTCACAGCATGTATCACAGCTGGGATCTGAATCCAGGACATCTGGCTCCAGGAAGTTTTCACCACACTATGCTTCCTACAAAAAGTGATCGCAAAAGAGACAAGGACAAAGTATTTTCCCAATAAGGTGAGGTGATGGAAAACCCACGATATGATTCTGCAGCGTGCGCTTTGTGTAATTTGCAATGCGGGTGGATGCAATTGTATGCTCGGGTTTAGTCATCCTTAAGATCACTGACTGCAGGCTGATTTTCTATGGTTAATTACGTCAGGTGGATTTAAGGGTTCTCTACTGATTCCTTACATTAAGTTTATGAAGGAAGAATAAGTGAACCAGGTTAGAGCCTATTGCAGATGCTGTGAATGCTGTGATGCCTCCCAAAGCAGTCACCTTGGAGTCCTGGTTCTATGTGAGGTTAATGAAATGCTACATGGAAAAGAAATTTCACACTCACGTGAGTTTGGAAAATCTGGATTAAACAAAGTTAAACCACCTACACCCTCATTCACACATGCGCATGAGCTGCTCAGCTCTGAGAGACACTGCTCTGTGCTGGTCCCAGAGTCAGAGATTCAGAGGAAAACGCTGGGCAGCTCTGCTTTAGAGAAGGGTGGGTTGGCTCTGCTCTTTATTTATTTATTTATTTTTATTTTTATTTTATTTTATTTTTTTGTTCTCACTATTTCACTCATTCTTGCTGTCTTAAACATTCTCTGCAGGCCTGACTATGCTCTGAAACTTGGTCAACAACTTGCCACTACACTGGAGGCCAGTGGTATCTGGGGAACCTGTCACATGTACTATGTCACTGCAGTGTTCAAGGAAATTAGCCCCATGTATTGTGCTATTGCCAAGTTCATATAAGGTAGAACATAAATCCTAGAAATAACTGCATTTTGATCTGGTTTACAAACTCCCACTCCTTGAACTTCCACAACGGATTCTCTGGGTTTTGTGTCAAAAAAAAAGTATTTTAATTTACATACATTTAAACTGAGAAATCAGCTTAAGTTTCAAATAACATCGGCTACAATGCATTTTCTGGTTGCAGTCACCCTGCTTTTCTCTTCGAGATCGTTCTAGTCAGTCTAGTTCTATCCCCCAAGGGGCTTACTTTTTCATGGGAAAGTCAGGCAGTAAAGCCCAATGACAATTCCCTATGCTCTTTCAGAGGAGCTGTGAAAGGTACAGGCTGTGGGACCAATGCTACATTGTAGCAATTTGTAACTGTCTACCCCCCTCCCCTCTGTGTTGGTGGAGGCTGGACAGGGGAGGTGCTATCTGGGCTGTGCTTTGAAAGAATGAGCAAAGGTGTTTCAGCTGTAGAAGTGCTTCATGCAGAGTAACCAATATAAAAAATTTCAATGAAATATAATAATAGTAAAAACCAATTGTGGAGCACATACCCTGCAGCAAGCACCACAGCAGGTTTCTTCTGCAACCATGATGCCGGTCTTCTGATTCCACGTCAGAGACCAGCAAACAGGCTTCGGAGTTTAAGCCACGCTCTCAGTGCCCGCCTGTTTCAGTCTTCTTGGCACGTGTGTGAGTGTGGTGAGTTCCAGGAAAGGCAGTTTGTTTCCAAGAGCTCTAATGTAGAATAGGCACAATAACGGTAGTTAAGATCATTGAAAACACACATCATGCCTGGTGCTATTCTAAGCTCTTCCCTGTTTAACAGAATCTGCTCCTCATCTCACCTGAGGCTCACGGTCAGTCAGGAAACTTGTCCAGATGGAGCAAGCACCTTACCCAGCACTGCAGAGCTCATGAAAGCGAGGGACAAGCTGAGGTGATGTGATATCGGAGCCACACTCTTAACCAACAGGCTGAATGGACCTGGTAAATGGCGTGGTATTTTGGAGACAAGGCAGAGTTTCTTTCTTTCTTTCTTTCTTTTTTTTTTGGCATGGGCAGGCACCGGGAATTGAACCTGGGTCTCCAGCATGGCAGACAAGAACTCTTGCCTGCTGAGCCACCGTGGCTTGCCCAGAGTTTCTTTTTTAAGCCTCTCAAAGGCTTAAAAACCAGGGTCTGTATTATATGAAATATAAAGACAGTAATTTCCCCCCCTCTCTTAGGTAGCATTAAAAAACGAAAACAAAAGATTAAAAAACCTCAAGTTTCAGCAAATCTAGGAGATAATTATACTCGGTAGCATATCATGACAAAAGCAGATAAGATCCAGATAGGAGCTGCTGTGAGCACAGAGTATTGGCCCGGGGATGGCAGGACTGAAACGGCACCTTAGAACAGTTATATGTAAGAATAAATTGATGATTACAACATAAAAATAAATAAAGCAAGTACATGCCAAATTTATACAAGAGTATTGAGGAGGACTCCTAAATAAAGTACCATGAATCATAATCCAATACCATATTAGCCATATCATATTCAATTGAGGTTTATTCCATGAACTTATGGGTGATTCAATACTAGGAAATCTTAATAAACTAATTCATTATATTAATAGATCTATGGAGTAAAAACACTTGAAAAATTTCAACACTCATACTTGATAAAACCTAGGAATATAATAACTCTTAAACATAAAAAAATGCAACTAATTCATCCCCAAATACAATATTATGCTTTCTGGAGAAACACTAGACGCTTTCACACTTACACAAGGTACAAGGCCAAAAGTCCCACTATTAACATTATATAGGCAATAATAGCCAGTGTAACTTTGAAAGGTAAAAAAATTAAAGGTATAGAAAACAGATATTAGAAGACCAAAATATTACAGTTTGCACAGGATATGATTGTTGTACAAGGAACAATTGAGAATAACTGAAAAGAACTATAAAAAGAAAACTCAAAATTACTAAGGCACAAAACTGATATACAGAAATTAATAGCACTCACATGTATATCAGCATCTGTCTAGAACATATAATGGAAGGTAAGACTTCATTTGAAATAGTAACAAAAAGGATAAAATAACCAGGAAGAAATTTGAAAAGAAATGAGCAAAACTTATAGGAATAAAACTGTGAGGCATTAATTAAAGAAGGAAAAATTCAGAAGCTACATGAATAATTGTTTGGAATATGCATAAAAAAACCAAGAGGCTACATGATAAACTCTGTGTCTGGGTTGGGGCAATGTGGAAACTGAACCCACAAGTACAAGATGGGAAGGGGACTCACAGTTTCTCCTTTTATACTTTTGGTCTTCGAAGCCATAAGTGGACCACCCATTCTAAACATAAGTAAAATAGTAATAATAATAATAATAATAATAATAATAATAATAATAATATGTTTAACCAAATCCTGAGCATCCATTTTATCTTATTAGAATAAAATGCTCAAAACACGTGTCATCTAACAAATGCCCCAAATTCATTGCCAATCCAACTTCGACTCTTTTACATATGTACACTATCATGAGTACTTTAGGTGATGGGAATACTGTCCTACAATGAGCAGACAATGGGTAAATCACTCAGTAAACCTTGCAGGCACGTGGGCTTGCAAATAAGTCCAGGTGCTACGAGCCAAATGCAAATTCATATCTGATCCCGAAGTAAGGCAAAACGAGGAGTTTAAAAGAGCAGTGAAGTCATCTGAAGACCAATTTTTAAGGCGTTGCATTAGGAAAATGATTTTTTACAAACCACAACCTGCCTTTATGAAAAGCCTTTCAAGAAGTTCACAGGAGCCAGTGAATATGGCTGTACAACTTTCCTGCATAAATTGGAATATACTCTTGGGCACAATAATGTCTTTAATAATGACCAGAAGTTAGGAAAGCGGATTCACTGCTTAGCATCACGTTTTCGCCAAGAGCTTGCACAGAATTAATGGAATGACTCTCACTCGTGAACGTTCCAGCAGGACCAGTTCTGAAGATTGGGCTCACGCTGCAATTCTCTTGGCACCCGGAGTCAGGCAGCCTTGGGGTCTCCCAGGTGCATTCCGCACGTGAGGTACAGTCGGACCCTGTGGCTGAAAACATCTGAGAAGAGGGCCAGACAAACCCCAGGTGTGCTTGAGCGCGTAGCTCTGAGCCACTTAAAACCTAAAGTGCCATCCTTCCTTAATCAATTTGAAGAGGCGAATCATGTTGTTTTCGATGTGAGCAAGTTTTTCATCAAATTACATGATAAACAACTGCTGCAGGATGAGCATGGTTCATCTTAGGTCCAAGAAACATATTTTTTTTCCCTTTAAAAATGCACCTTTGAAATGAAATAACATCAAATGTAAAAATCAATGTTGGCACAGAATCAACATGGCCACAGTCCTGCCATGTGTTGGCTCGGTAATTGCAGGCATCTCTTGGGGATGCGTTAGAACTGCACGTCCCCAGACCCCACCCCAGGCTGACCGAATCTGACATTCTGAGGACAGGGCCCAGGATGCAGCTGGACAACCTGCTCAGGTAATCTTGATCCCATGAGGTTTGAGGACCGCTGTACGGGCCAACTATTTACCCTCACCTGGTTCATTTCCTCCACCTGCAAAACTAAGTGTTGAATCACTTCCCTCCCTCCTTCCTTTTTCTCTCCTTTCTATTCAACCTTTCTTTCCCATCCTATCTCTTTCTTCTCTCTCTTGTGTGCCCATTTGATTGATTTGATCACTCAAGCACCTCAATTTGTGAACACAATTATTATCAGTCCATGAGCCACTTTATTTTATTTCATTTCAGTTCATTTCATTCCATTGTTTTCTCCATCATCCGACATCTGCAAACCTATCCCCTCCTTGCCTCAGAGACATTCACTCCCTGCATTTAAGTTCTTCCAAACCGCCTTCCAGAGCTTTACTAGCCTGGCTTTCAAAATGTCATTTCTGCCTTCTATCCAGAAGCAAAACCACGGCCAAATTATCTGATTAATTTCTAAACCCTAACATTTTTGGCAATTATTTGTGCTAGCCAGTGAAAGTTAAAAACATT
The DNA here is from genome assembly GCF_023851605.1 of Tamandua tetradactyla. Classification (NCBI taxonomy): domain Eukaryota; kingdom Metazoa; phylum Chordata; class Mammalia; order Pilosa; family Myrmecophagidae; genus Tamandua; species Tamandua tetradactyla. The sequence goes on along the minus strand of NC_135330.1, from coordinate 101,668,708 downwards.
GTCATTTGAATTTACGGGAAGAACTCATTAAAACTGTAAACTAATCTGTGATGGGTACCTTCAGGCTGAGGCTACAAGTCATAAATGGAAAACAAAATTAATTTGGATAATGCGGACAGTAAAATCAGGAAATTATGCTCTCAAAATGATTTTACTCTGGTATCTTAATTGCTACATTTTGATAAAATGCCTTAATCAGGAAACTGCCAAGCTAAAGAATAGTGCCACAATTCACATTGTCTTCCCTCTGACTGCAGCATCTCACGGAATGCAGTGAGTGTGAACCGTTTCTACCAATCACTTATTTTCCACCAGCTCAGTAATTCTTTCTGTGTAAAAGATTACTAGCAAAACTATTTGAAAGGAAATGAAGGAAACTTGAAAAATAAGGCTTCAATATTATAAGGAATTGTCTTTTAAAACATACCAAAATCATATAATTTGACTTATGAATTTCTTACTCCAAGCGTGAGTTATTTTCCTAAAAGAATTTGTCATGCTCTACTATTGTGCAGATGAGACAGACGTGTAAGAAGATAACAAGGATGCAAATTATTTGATTGATTGATTTCTAACAAATCATGCCCAAGCAATGCATCCAGCTAGTCTTCACTGGGCACAGTTGTTTGGGACAGTAAAAATGACCATGTATGCTGACCCCCGTGCAAAACAGTCATAGAAATTTTACATATTTTCTATGATCTTTAACATTTGTTGTCAAAACATTAAAATCTCTCTTACTGTTGGTTATCCATGTATAAGAAAATGAAAAAAAGAGGAAAGCTAACATTTAGTACCCTGTAATTCAAAACTTCAGAAAATGTGAGGATTAAAGTGTTTTGTTTATTTGTAAAATCTTTTGGGGTGGATTGCTTCCGAGAAGATGGAGTATCTGTACTTTCTCTATTCCTTTCACTAAGACAACTAAAAATCATGGTCATGATACATAAACAAATGTAAGAAGACTCTGAAAAGTTGGAGAGAAGTAGGCAGACCAGTTAGGGACCTCAGACACAAGGAATGAAACCCGGTTTCCCTGGTTTTCTGTTTGCCTTATATATCCCATACTTAGTAAAGTAGGCACCAGCAATCCAGAAGGGCCAACAGATGCACTGAAAAAGAGCCGCAGTGAAGCCCTTTCGCTGTGCAGCCTAGCAATCCCTAACTGTGCAGACAGTAACTGCTCTGCCCTAAACGATCAAAACAGAAACACCTGCAGCCCCACCGCAGCATGTCGGCTGAGGCTGACCGGAAGCCCGGATTTCCACACTCCTGAGGCTATAAGGAGGCACCCCGCTTCCCCACCCCTCCTCCCAGGGTGGATTGAGGGGGCTGGAATTTTCATCCTCCGGAGGCCGTGGGTGCCGCCTGTGCGCCATGCAGTAGAGCAGCCAGCCCTGGAGGAACCCGGTGGGCAGACCCCCCCATCCGTCAGTCACAGGGCGCTTCTCCTGCTCCCCGCTGGGTGGGTGTCAGAAGAGCCCCAGGAAAAGGGAGAACTTCCATCAGGCCCAGGGATACTGAGGCCCGCCCCGTCCTGTGGGGCACTTGGGGAGCAGTGATGAGGCACGTCTGCACCCGCAGCGGGGGTGGTATCCGAGGAAGCTGGGTCGGAACCGGTATAAACTCCCTGCACAGCGGAGGAGCCCATCCCGCCTCGGACCGAAGGCCCTGGGAGGCGAGCCCGCGCTCCTGCCCCCGCCCGGAACTAGCAAGGACGCCCCTCCTGCGCCGCGCCCAGGCAGCGCAAACAAAGCCAGCAAAAAACCGTCGTTTGAATATGAGCCTGACTCCCACGAAGTCCAGGTTTAAATCGAAAATTATTTGTTGTGCCACAATTTCAGGAGAATTTCAATTTGAATGAAAAAAGACAAACAACAGACATCAACACTGAGGTAACAAAGATGTTAGAATTATCCGACAAAGATTATAAATCAGTCATCATAAAAATGCTTCTGTGAGCAGCGATGAACACGTGAAATAAATGAGAAAGTAGAAAGCTTCAGAAAATAAATATAATGTTTAAATACCCAAATAGAAATTTTAGAACCGAAAAATAGAAAAACAGAAGTTAATAAAAGTCACTGGATGAGCTCAACAGGCAGATGGAAGAAGCAGCAGAAAGAATTAGTAAACGTTCACATAGAGAAATCGGGATCACTCATTCCGATCAACAGAGAAAGTATAGAGCAAAAATGAACAGAGTCAAGCACCTGTGTGCTATCACAAATATTTAACATTCAAGTCATCAGAGCCCCAAAAGGAGAAAAGAAAGAGCATGAGGCCTCAAGTTGCAGGGATCATGGCTGAAAAGTCTCCAAATTTGTCAAAAGGAATAAATCTATAGATTAAGTATCTGAACAAATCCAAACAGGATAAACTCAAAGAAATTCATACCAAGCTACATCATAGTCAGTCTTTGGAAATCCAAAGACAAATGAAAAGTCTTGAAAACAGAGGGAAAGAGAGGACAACTTACTACAGCAGGGAACATGTGAATTGTCATGGTCAGGGTCATGTGTCAACTTGGCCAATTGTGGTACCTGTTTGTCTGGTTGGGCAAGTGCTGGCCTGTCTGTTGCAATGAGGACATTTCATAGAATTAGATCATGATCACGTCAGCTGCATCCACAGCTGATTCCATTTGTAATCAGCCAAAGGGGCATGTCTTCTGCAATGAGTGATGCTTAATCTAATCACCGGAAGCCTTTTAAGGAGGATTCAGAAGAGACAGGAGCTATTCCTGCTTGGCTGTTGAGCCTCACCTGTGGAGTTCCTCCAGACCCTCCATCAGAGTCGTTGACTTCACAGCCTGCCCTGTGGATTTTGAACTCTGCATTCCCGCGGTCACGTGAGACACTTTTATAAATTTTATTTTTGCGAGTGTTCCCTGTTGATTCTGGTTCTCTAGAGAACCGTAACTAATACTTGAATGATAGCAGATGTCTCACCAGGAACTGGAAGCCAGAAAGAAGTAATACAGCCTCATTTCATGTTCTGAAAGAAGGTACCTATCGGGACGATTCCTACATCCAGTGAAAATACTCTCGGGAAAGAAGGGGAAATGAAGACATCTCAGAGGAAGAAAGATTAGTAGAATTTGAGGCCAGCAGAACTGTCCCAAAATTATAGCTAAAGGAAGTTCTCTAAATTAAAAGAAATGAAAAAAGGAATGGGAGAACATCAGGAAGGAAAAAAAAAGAAAAGAAAAAATATGATAAGCACAGGACATCAGCTTCTCTCGAGTTTTCTAAGTTGTGTTTGATGGTTTAAGCAAAAAGATATAGTATTGATTGACGTGGTTCTAATTGCACATAGATAAATTATTTAAGGCAATTATGTTTTTGTTTCTTTGTTTGTTAGTTTTTGGCATGGGCAGGCTCTGGGAATCGAACCCAGGTCCCCAGCACAGCAGGAGAGAATTCTGCCACTGAGCCACCAGTGCACCGCCCACAATTATGTTTTAAATGGGGGAAGTAGAGAAATGTAAAGGAAGGAAAGGTTTCAACACTTCACTTGAACTGGCACAGGTCAATAGAAATAGATATGATAAATTACATAGAGCAACCACTAAAAACATTAACAAAATATATATACAAAAACACCATAAATAAATCAGAATGGATTTATCTAGGCAAGGATAGTACAAAAAAAAGAAAACTCCACACAGATATCTGTAATGAATATAGGTGAGAAAATGCTTAACAAAATAAGAGCCAATAGAAGTAAGCAATGTATATATATATATATATATATATATACATATATGCTTTTTTTTTTGGCATGAACAGGGACGGGGAATTGAACCCAGGTCTTCAGCGTGGCAGGCGAGAACTCTACCTGCTGAGACACTGTGGACCACCTATAAGCAATATATAAAAACAATTATTTACCATATACTGTATGGAGGGAAAGATCTACAGGTCAATGGAGCAAAACAGAGAAAACAGAAATAGACCCACACAAATATACCCAACTGATTTTGACCAACGTGCAAGAGAAATTCAATGGAGGAACGATACCTTTACAACATTTGGTACGGCAGCAATTGGACATGGTGGTAGATGAATGCATTAATCCATTTCTGTGAATGTGAACCCATAATAAACAGGACATTTTGAAGATATTATTTTTAGTAAAAGTGTGGCCCAACTGAATCAGATGGGCTTTGGATTACTAGAGTCCTTTATAGGCAGAATGAGATTCAGACAGAGAGAGAGACAGCCACAGGAAAAGCGGGAAGCTGGAAGCCAATGGAAGCTGGAAGAGAAAGGAGAAGACATTGCCATGTGACAGAAAAGCCAAGCACACAAGGATCACCAGCAAGTAGCCCAGAATGCCATAACCTTCAAGGGGAAAGCATCGCCTTGCTGATGCCTCAACTGTGGACTTGTGGGCACACCCCCAGTACTGAAGGTGGTCACCTGGCCAGGTGCCACGCATAGCCATCCTGTCAGTCTCACTGAACAGCAGATCAGCTGTTACAATAAGTTTCCATTTTTAAGCCAACCCATTGCATGGGATTTGTTTTAGGAGCCAGGAGACCAAGACAGACAGATGTAGGCAAATAACAATGAACCTCAATCTAAGTCTCACACCTAATGCAAAAAGTTTCTCAAAATAGATCATGGATTAAATGTAAAATGTGAAACTATAACACATTTTGAGAAAAGCATAGGAGCAAATCTTCAGTACCTGAGGCTAGAGAATGTCCTTAGACCTGAAACCCAAAGCAAAATCAGTAAAGGGAAAAATGACTAAATTGGACTTCAAACTGTGCTCTGCAAAAGTCTCTGTTAGGAGGCTAAAATGATGCATTACTGGTTGGGAGAAAATATTTGCAAACCACATAGTCAAGAAAGGATTAGTAGTTAGAATATATGAGCACTCTCAAGATTCAGTAGTACAAAAACTAGCAATCCAATTAGAAAGTAAGGAAAAGACATTTTATTGAAGAAGTTAAAAATGTTAAATAATCACATGAAAATGTGTTCAAAATTCATTAGCCACCAAGGAAATGCAAATGCAAACCACAATGAGATATCACTACACAGTTATCAGAATGGCTAAGATATTTTTAAAAGGAAAAAAGAATATGACAATACCAAATGCTGGCAAGAATGAGGAGAACATGTATTATTCATACATTGATGGTGAGGATAAAAATTTACAGCAGGAACTTCCAGGAAGATGAAGAAGTAGGGTAGGCTGGTTTCATCCCTGCTTCATAGAACATTATAGGGGATGGGGGAAAAATGACCAGGACAGCAGACCAGGGGTTGGGTGATTGAGGAGGGTCTTCAACATTTCATACAAGGGAGAAAGGTGAGGGGATGGGGATGGGGAGAGCAGGTTGGGACTGGTTTGCTGTGAAATCACTGGAGGTAGGCAGTGGCACATTGAGAAGTGCAGATCTGAGGAAAATGACCATCCCTCCACTTCAGCTGCCCTAGCCATTAGCTAAGGGGACCTCCCTGAGTGGCACCACAGCTGGCGGTGCCCATGGGGAATCCGGAGGCATGCCTGTATATCCACTGCCAAAAGCACACTCCCAGTACTGAAGGCGGTCACCCGGCCAGGTGCCACAAATAACCATCCTGTCGGTCGCACTGAACGGCAGATCAGCTGAGCACTGGGCAGAGCGGTTAGCTGCTCAGACAGGTGCTGGGACCAGCTCCCCAGCCACATGCTGGGACCAGCCGTCCTGCTGGCTGCACCAGGAGCAGCTTCTCTACTGCACACACCAACTTCTCAGCCAGCCATTGCGGTCCGGCAGGGGGGGACCAGAGGGGAGGAAGTGCACCACCTGCTGGGAAGAAGCATTTTAAGAACAGTCTGGCAAACTCCTTGCCTAGGCTTTTTTTTTTTTCTTTTAATATATTTTTTCAATATATATATATATATATATATATATATTTTTTTTTTTTTTGCATGGGCAGGCACCAGGAATCAAACCCAGGCCACTGGCATGGCAGGCAAGAACTCTGCCTACTGAGCCACCATGTCACCCTCAATATTTTTAATTGTAGGATATTAGTATTTTTTATTTTTATTTATATATATTTAATTACGTGTTTACTGATTTTTTATATTTTATACTTTATTTTTTATAAATTAAATAAGATTGAAATTATCTAAAGGACTATCTCTGACCACAATGGAATGAAATTGGAAATTAATAATCACCAAAGAGTCAGAGCTTTCACAAATTTATGGAAATTAAACACCAGACTTTTAAATAATCGGTGGGTCAAAAAAGAAATTGCTGGACAAATTGGTAAATAACTGTAAACAAATGTTAATGAGAATACAACATGTAAGAGCTTATGGGATGCAGCAAAGAAGTGCTGAGAGGGAAATTTATTACCCTGAATGGCTGTATTAAAAAATAAGAATGAGGAAAATGTGAGAATTTAACTGCTTACCTGGAGAAATTAGAGAAAGAACATCAAACTAATACCAAAGCAAGTAAAAAAAGAGAAATAACAAAGATTAAGGCAGAATTAAATGAACTGGAGAACAAAAAACTAATGGAAAGAATCAACAAAACCAAAAGATGGCTCTTTGAGAAAATTAATAAAATTGCTGGACCCCTAGCTACACTAACAAAGAGAAAAGATAGAGGATGCAAATAAACAAAATCATAATTAAGAGGGGGTTGTTACTGTAGATTCTGAAGGAATTTTTTTTTTAAATCATGAGACTACCATGAACAATTATATGCTAACAAACTAGACAACTTAGATGAAATGGCCAAATTCCTAGAAATACACAAACTACCTATACTGACTTGAGAGGAAATAGAAGATCTCAATAAACTGATCACAAGTAAAAAGATTCAATTAGTCATCAAAAACCTTCCAACAAAGAAAGGCACAGGACCAGATGGTTTCACTGGGGAGTTTCATCAAACATTCCAAAAAGAACTAACAGCAATCCTGCTTTAACTCTTCCAAAAAATTGAGGAAAAATGAATGCTACCTAACTCATTTTATGAAGCTAATATTATTTTAATATCAAAACCAAATAAAGATACTATAAGAAAGGGAAACTACAGGTCAATCTCCCTAAGGAACATAGAAGCAAAAACTCTCAACAAAATGCTAGCAAATAGAATCCAAAGACACATTAAAAGAATTATACATCATGACCAAGTGGGATTTATACCAGGAATGCAAGGGTGGTTCAACAGAAGAAAATCAATCAACATAATACATCACATTAACAAATCAAAAGGGAAAAAAATCACATGATCATATCGATTGATGCTGAAAAGCATTTGACAAAACTCAGCATTGTTTCCTGATAAAAAAACATTTTAAAAGGTAGGAATTGAAGGAAACTTCCTCAATATCATAAAGGGAATGTATGAAAAACCCACAGTCAGCATCATACTTAATGCTGAGAGGTTGAAAGCCTTCCCCGTAAGACTGGAAATAAGACAAGTATGCCCATTGCCGTCACTATTATTCCACCTTGTGCTGGAAGTCCCAGCTGGAGCAATTAGACAGGAGAAAGAAATAAAAAGGCGTCCAAATAGGAAAGGAAGAAGTAAAAATTTTATCATTTGCAGATGACATGATCCTATTTTTGGAAAACCCTGAGAAATCTACAATAAAACTATTAGAACTAATTAACAAAGTCAGCAAAGTGAGGGTAGACAGGATTAATGTACAAAAACCAGTAATATTTCTATACACAAGTAATGAACTATCTGAGGAGACAATTAAGGAAAAATTCCATTCAAAATAGTGACTAAAAGAATCAGGTACCTAGGAATAAGCCTAGCCAGGTATGTCAAGGACTTGTACACAGAAAACCACAAAACATTGCTAAAAGAAATACAAAATGACCTACATAGATGGAGAGACATTCCATGCTAATGGGTAGGAAGGTTGAATGTCATTAAGATGTAAACTTTACACAAATTGATCTATAGATTCAATGCAATACCAATCAAAATCCCAACAATTTACTTTGTAGACTTGGAAAAGCTAGTTATCAAATTTCTTTGGAAAGGAAATACACCCTGAATAGCTAAAGATATCTTTAAAAAGAAGAACAAAGTGGGAGGACTAACACTTCCTGATTTTAAAGCTTGCTATAAAATTACAGTTGTCAAAAGGGCATGACACTGGCACCAAGATAGAAGCATCAACCATTGGAATTGAATCAAGAGTGTGGATATAGACCACCAAGTCTCTGGACAATTGCTCTTCCATAAGTCCCCCATATCCACTGAACTGGGACAGAATAGCCTTGAATAAATGGGCATAGGAGAACTGGATATCAATAGTCAAAAGAATGAGAAAGGACCCCTATCTTACACCCTATACAAAGATGATTAACTCAAAATAGATTGAAGATCTAAATGTAAGAGCCAGTACCATAAAAATTCTAGAAGAAAATGGAGGGAAACATCTTCAAGATCTAGTAACAGGAGGGAGCTTCTTAAACTGTATACCTAACAGAAGCAGCAAAAGTAAAACTGATAAATGGGAAGCAAGAGCTTCCATGCCTGAAAGGATTTTGTCCAAAGGTGAAGAAGCAGCCAACTCAGCTCAACAACAAAAGAACAAACAACCCAATTATAAAATGGGCAGAGGATATGAATAGACACTTCAAAGAGCAAATACAGTTGGCTAAAAAACACATGAAGAGATGCTCATTTTCATTAGCTATAAGGGAGATGCAAATTGAGATGACAATGAGATATCACCTCATACATATAAGAATGATTGCCATTAAATAAACAGAAAACTACAAGTGTTGGAGAGGATGTGGAGAAATTGGAACACTTATTTACTGTTGGTGGGAATGCATAATGGTGTAGGCTTTGTGGAAGACAGTTTGGCAATTCCTCAGAAAATCGAATATTGAGTTGCCCTATGACCTGGTAATACCACTACTCAGTATATGCCCAGAAGAGCTGAAAGCAGTGACACGAACTGATATTTGCACACCGATTTTCACAGTGGCACTATTCACAATTGCCAAAAGATGGAAACAATCCAGGTGCCCATCAACAGACAAGTGGATAAACAAAACGTGGTATATACAAACAATGGAATATTATGCAGCAGTAAAACAAAATGAGGTTCTGAAGCACACGGCAAAGTAGATGAAACTTGAGGACACATTGCTGAGTGAAATAAGTCAGACATAAAAGGACAGATCCTGTATGATTTCACTATCATGACTCTGGTAAAGGTAATCTCTGAGGTTGCGCTGTAGAATATAGCAGACCTAGAAGTACACAGAAGCTACCGATGGGGGAAAAGCTACCCAATGAGGTTGAACTTAAATGCAATGGAATGGATAGAAGTGATGGTAACCAATTAGTGGGGTTAAAGTAACATTTCCATATTGAAAATGAGTATGATGAAAGGGGATGTATAGTACCATATATGCCACTGATTAAATCTACAATTATAAATAAGTTGCCACCTGAACTATTTCAAAGATTTGATATTGGACAAAGAGTCAACAGTAGTGGGGTATAGGTGGGAAACTAAAATTGCATGCTCTGGCCAATAGTTAGCAGGAAGACATCAACAGCACCACAGCACTACCAGGGGCAACTAACTAGGGGGAGGGAGAAGTGACAAGGGGTAGTTTTGATTTGAATTTGGTGAAGCTGTGTTTGTTGGTTCTTTGTCTCTATGGACCAATGAATATTGTCTAAAATTGAGAGTGCTGTTGATTGTACAACCAAGCGAGGACACTGTAAGACACAGTTTGTTTATTTTGGACATTTTCCATGATGCTCAATAAATGGAGAAAGCCAAAGGGTACAATGAATGAGAATGGCAAACTGTGATATTTTTATATTATGGGGAAATGGTGCAGCTACAAAAAGGAAGGATGTCAAGAGGCAGGCAATGAACTGTATAAACCTTGGGGACAATGTGTTGTGCAAAATAAGCCAGAAACAAAATAACAAATATGCTAATGTCCTTTTCAGAAAATACTTATAAGGAAATTGGAGCCTATATTGTAAGCCCTTAGAGTAGCCACACAGTCTGATGTTGCAAGTGTATCTCTAGATTCTGAGACACTGAGCTATATGTGTATCAGCTGGCATTTCTCTGGAACTCTGAGTAACTCTGTGACACCTAAGACCCAGAAATGGAGTGCAGCAGCCTTAAAAGTCAGCAGAGCTGTATATAGTAACAGTGAAAGTAACCAAAACAGAGGTCAGGCCTCAACTAGAGATAAAACAAAGCCAATCTGTCTGGGACTAAGGTAAATCAGAATATAGGCTAAAAGATGATAGTGCGTGCATGCTGTACCTTCTCTACTCTATGAGACTAAAGGCAGAGAGGTTTATTATGTCCAGAACCTAAATATTCTGTAACACACAATCTAAATCAATCATTTTAATAACCCAAACTCCTGGGGTCCAGAATGGAAATGAGGACTTGAAATTCTTTTTTTTACCACCATGATCATTTTTTTGAACATTTGTATCTCTACAGCAAAAGAAAGAAAAAAGAAAAAACCCACAGATGCATACCCCTTACCCCTCCCTCTCATTGACCACTAATATTTCAACCTGCTCAATTTATTTTAACCTTTGTTCCCCCTATTATTTGTTTATTTCTTATCCAAATGTTTTACTCATCTGTCCATACCATAGATAAAAGAAGCATCAGACACAAGATTTTCACAATCACACAGTCACATTGCAAAAGTTATATCATTATACAATCAACTTCAAGAAACATGGCTACTGGAACACAGCTCTACAGTTTCAGGTACTTCCCTCTAGCCATTCTAATATACCGTAGACTTAAAAAAGAATATCCATATAATGCGTAAGAATAACCTCCAGGATTACCTCTCAGTTCTGTATGAAATCTCTCAGCCCCTGACACTTTATTTTGTCTCATTTCTCTCTTCCCCCCTTTTGGTCGAGAAAGTTTTCTCAATCCCTTGATGGTCAGTCTCAGCTCATTCTAGAATTTCTATTCCACATTGCCAAGGAGGTTTACACCCCTGGAATTCATGTCCCATGGAGGGGGGACGGCAGTGAGTTCACTTGCCATATCAGCTGAGAGAGAGAGAGAGAGGCCACATTTGAGCAACAAAAGAGGGTCTCTGGGGGTGACTCTTAGGTCTAATTTTAAGTAGGCTTAGCCTATCCTTTGCTGGGATAATTTTCATAGGGGCAAACTCCAAGACTTAGGGCTTGGCCTATTGATTTGGTTGTCCTCACTGCTTGCGAGAATATCAGGAATTCTCTAAGTGGGGAAGTTGAATTTTTCCCTGTTTCTCCCCATTTCCCCAAGGGGACCCTGCAAATACCTCTTTATTCACCATTCAAATCACTCTGGGATTTATTGGGAGGGGCCTTGTAATTCTGTATAGCTTCATATAATTCCCAGACAAATCTCAGACTATGGTGGGCTGAAAATTTAAAAAGTATTGGTAGAGTTCCTTGAGGGTTCAAAGAAAAGAAAATGTAGGGCTATTAAACTTTCCCATCTGGGAAACCCTAGGTACCGTCTCAACCATTCGGGACTCCCAAGAAAACAGGCCATGCCCTTGATTTTGAGACTTGCCCTTATGAAACTTATTATCTTTAGTGGAGAAGCTAAGACTACCTATAACAAAGCCTAAGTATTAATTCCAGGAACGCTCTTTTGTTGTTCAGATGTGGCCTCTCTTTCTCTTTCTCTAAGCCCAACTCTGCAAGAAAAATCATTGCCCTCCCTTCTATGTGGGACATGACATGCAGGGGTGAGAGTCTCCCTGATAACATGGGGCGTGACTCGTGGGGCTGAATCTGGCCCTGCACTGTGAGATTGACACCTTTTTGACCAAAAGGAGGGAAAGAAGAAGAAAATAAGGCTGAGACGGAGCAGATAGAGTCAAGAGGCTCTTCTGGGGGCCACACTTAGGCAAGCTTCAGTTCGACAGTGCTAATTGCCGTGGTTTGTTAACCCCCAACCTCTCCTGTTAACTTTTAAGAGCATGTAGGGCTTGAACTGAGACTCTATAAAATTTCATAAGTTTGCTTTCCTGGAGCTTATAATTCCCAGAGGGTTCCTAGGCCAGATAAATCCTGAAACCCAGAGGGACCAACCTCTCCAAGATTACCAACTAATTATATCCCCATATCCTTTAGTGTGGACACCCCTTCTCAACATGAAAAAGTCAGAACAGACACTGCCTAAAGACTCCCTACAGACTGGGAGAAGGATCAAGGGAGAAGGAGGAGTTATAACAAAAAGAAAACTGCTGCATCACTATATTGATATTTCTTCTAGCTTCCAGTGTTTTGGAGAAAGGAGAAGAAAAATCTAAAATCGTGGAATGGTAGCCCATAGCAAACTCTGAAATCTGTTCTATAACTACTTCTTGAAGTGTACTTTGAAAATTACTGCCTTTTCTTTGTATATATGTTATATTTCAGAATTAAAAAAAAATTTAAATGGTACAGCAACTTTGGGAGTTTCTTAAAACCCAAGCATGTCATTATCACATGACCCAGCAATTGTACTCCTGGTACAAGTAATGAGGTTGTATCTTCATTACCTCAGGGAAATAAAAACTCATTTGTATTCAACACCTATATACAAATGTTCAGAGCAGCATTATTCATAATTGCTAAAGGCAGAAATAACTCAGATGTCCTTCAACTAATGAATGGTTCAAGAAGCTGTGGTTCACCCAGACCATGAGATGCTCAGCCACGGAAAGGCATGGACTTCACTGTCTCTCCAAAGAGTTGGAATGAGGGAAAAAGTTCCCCCTACCATTTATACACTGTGGCCCTATTTATATAGCATAATCAAACCCACAAATTTATAGAAAAGGAGAACAGATGAGTGGTTTCTATGGGTTATGGGCAGGGTGGGGGGTGGGAGAGAAACAGTGCCCTCAAAAAGGGCACCAGCAGCAGTGCTCCACTGATGGAATTGTTCCATGTCCCCTCTCTGTCTAAGTCCCTGGGCCATGATATTAAATTATAGCTTTGCACATAGTAGATGCCATCATTGGACAAACTGTGTAAAGGGTGAATAGGAGCTCTCTGTTTTATTTCTTACAACTGCATGGGAATCTACTATTATCTCAAAATAATAAGTTTAATAAAAATAACAGTGAAGAACTTATCAAGGGTTGTTTGAGCAGTTTTGTCTTCTCTCTTTATAACCTATGATATAGATAAAGCATCATTGCTATATCTTGGCAAATTGCTTACTCTTTCCTAGGTTGGGATCAGCTTATGACATTCTATCCTTTGTGCTTTCAATGTCATGAATATCTCCGAGGTTCCCATTAACACAGTTTTCTACCAGCATATTCTCTCTAGGGTGTGTTCAGATATCGCATCACAACTTTCTTCCTTTATATTAATGGGTCTGCCTCCACTAAGTCCCTCCAGCAGTATGTCTAGATTATTTCAGATCATGGCAGGGTGAACAAATCCATTTCCATTTGTTTTGAATTTCACTTCCAACATTCTCACTTTTCATTTATTTGCTACTATACTTTCATATTTGTTGTCCAACTCCTTCTTTCAATTATTATTATTTTTTTTTTTACATGGGCAGGCACCAGGAATCAAACCCAGGTCTCCAGCATGGCAAGCAAGATTTCTGCCACTGAGCCACTGTCACACCACCTTCAATTGTCCATTTTTATAAAATGTCATGTGGGATTGTTATTGGAAGATAGGGAGACAATGCCATTACATGCTTTGCTCTTTATACGTGAACTGACAGGTGTGCAGTGACCAATCACAGAGAGACTTTGAAAGAAGTGAAGAGATTTATCACCAATTCATGATGTGTATCTGTTATTAAATAGTGAGTTGTGGCTGGAAGATGGCGGCTTAGTAAGACGCGCGGATCTTAGTTTCTTCTCCAGGACAGCTACTAGGGGAGTAGAAACGATACAGAAAGCGCCCAAAGCCACAACAGAGATAAAAAAAGACAGCGTACCCCATCCTGGAACGGCTGGCTGGCTGAGAGAAGCAGCTCGGGTGAGATCGCCGAGGCGCGCGGGCTTCACCAGGCGGGGCGGCAAGCGGCCGGAGTTACTCCCTTCCCCCTTCCCGGGCCAGCTGGGAGAACTGGAGAGGTGGTCCCGGCTGGCGCCCACACCACGCGCAGCACCCCGGACCAACTGAGAGAATTGGATCGGATATCCCCAGGCCGCGGAGAACGGTGACGGGTGGGGGAGGCCCCTTCCAAACCCGTGACTCCCGGGGAACGTGCACTCTCCTGGGCGGGCTGCTGCCGCTGGCGCCCTCCCGCCACGCTTGTCGCCCAGGGCCGACTAGGAAATTCGGGCGGGCTCTTTCCCGGGCTGCGGCGACCAGCAACCCTCCCTGCGTTTGGACCCTGGGCCGGCTCAAGCCGCTTTGGCTAGCGAACCCCCCCGGACGGCGAGAGTTTTCCAAAGTTTAAGGTCCCACAGCACCTTTTACTGGTGGGACCCGCAGACAAACGTGTGCCACGAGCGCCACCTACTGGGCAGGATAAGAAAAACAGAACCCAGAGATTTCACAGGAAAATCTTCCAAACTTTTGGATCCAATACCCAGGGAAATCTGTCTAAATGCGCAGACGCCAACAGAAGATAACGGATCACGCTCAAATAATTGAAAATATGGCCCAGTCAAAGGAACAAACCAATGGTTCAGATGAGATACAGGAGCTGAAGACAACTAATGCTAAATATACGAACAGAAATGGAAAACCTCTTCAAAAACGAAATCGATAAATTGAGGGAGGACATGAAGAAGACATGGGCTGAACATAAAGAAGAAATAGAAAAACTGAAAAAACAAATCACAGAACTTATGGAAGTGAAGGACAAAGTAGAAAAGATAGAAAAAACAATGGATACCTATAATGATAGATTCAAAGAGACAGAAGATAGAATTAGTGATTTGGAGGATGGAACATCTGAATTCCAAAAACAAACAGAAACTATCGGGAAAAGAATGGAAAAATTTGAACAGGGTATCAGGGAACTCAAGGACAATATGAACCGCACAAATATACGTGTTGTGGGTGTCCCAGAAGGAGAAGAGAAGGGAAAAGGAGGAGAAAAACTAATGGAAGAAATTTTCACTGAAAATTTCCCAACTCTTATGAAAGACCTAAAATTACAGATCCAAGAAGTGCAGCGCACCCCAAAGAGATTAGACCCAAATAGGCGTTCTCCAAGACACTTACTAGTTAGAATGTCAGAGGTCAAAGAGAAAGAGAGGATCTTGAAAGCAGCAAGAGAAAAACAATCCATCACATACAAGGGAAACCCAATAAGACTATGTGTAGATTTCTCAGCAGAAACCATGGAAGCTAGAAGACAGTGGGATGATATATTTAAATTACTAAAAGAGAAAAACTGCCAACCAAGACTCCTATATCCAGCAAAATTGTCCTTCAAAAATGAGGGAGAAATTAAAACATTCTCAGACAAAAAGTCACTGAGAGAATTTGTGACCAAGAGACCAGCTCTGCAAGAAATACTAAAGGGAGCACTAGAGTCAGAACCGAAAAGACAGAAGAGAGAGGTATGGAGAAGAGTGTAGAAAGAAGGAAAGTCAGATATGATATATATAATACAAAAGGCAAAATGGCAGAGGAAAATATTATCCAAACAGTAACAACACTAAATGTTAATGGACTGAATTCCCCAATCAAAAGACATAGATTGGCAGAATGGATTAAAAAACAGGATCCTTCTATATGCTGTCTACAGGAAACACATCTTAGACCCAAAGATAAACAAAGGTTGAAAGTGAAAGGTTGGGAAAAGATATTTCATGCAAATAACAACCAGAAAAGAGCAGGAGTGGCTATACTAATATCCAACAAGTTAGACTTCAAATGTAAAACAGTTAAAAGAGACAAAGAAGGACACTATATACTAATAAAAGGAACAATTAAACAAGAAGACATAACAATCATAAATATTTACGCACCGAACCAGAATGCCCCAAAATACGTGAGGAATACACTGCAAACACTGAAAAGGGAAATAGACACAAATACCATAATAGTTGGAGACTTCAATTCCCCACTCTCATCAATGGACAGAACATCTAGACAGAGGATCAATAAAGAAATAGAGAATCTGAATATTACTATAAAGGAGCTAGACTTAACAGACATTTATAGGACATTACATCCCACAACAGCAGGATACACCTTTTTCTCAAGTGCTCATGGATCATTCTCAAAGATAGACCATATGCTGGGTCACAAAGCAAGTCTTAACAAATTTAAAAAGATTGAAATCATACACAACACTTTCTCGGATCATAAAGGAATGAAGTTGGAAATCAATAATAGGCAGAATGCCAGAAAATTCACAAATACCTGGAGGCTCAACAACACACTCTTAAACAACGAGTGGGTCAAAGAAGAAATTGCAAGAGAAATTAGTAAATACCTCAAGGCAAATGAAAATGAAAACACAACATATCAAAACTTATGGGATGCAGCAAAGGCAGTGCTAAGAGGGAAATTTGTTGCCCTAAATGCCTATATCAGAAAAGAAGAAAAGGCAAAAATGCAGGAATTAACTGTTCAATTGGAAGAACTGGTGAAAGAACAGCAAACTAATCCCAAAGCAAGCAAAAGGAAAGAAATAACAAAGATCAGAGCAGAAATAAATGAAATTGAAAATATGAAAACAGTAGAGAAAATCAATAAGACCAGAAGTTGGTTCTATGAGAAAATCAATAAGATTGATGGGCCCCTATCAAGATTGACAAAAAGAAGAAGAGAGAGGATGCAAATAAATAAGATCAGAAATGGAAGAGGAGACATAACTACTGACCTCACAGAAATAAAGGAGGTAATAACAGGATACTATGAACAACTTTACGCTAATAAATACAACAATTTAGATGAAATGGACGGGTTCCTGGAAAGACATGAACAACCAACTTTGACTCAAGAAGACATAGATGACCTCAACAAACCAATCACAAGTAAAGAAATTGAATTAGTCATTCAAAAGCTTCCTAAAAAGAAAAGTCCAGGACCAGATGGCTTCACATGTGAATTCTACCAAACGTTCCAGAAAGAATTAGTACCAATTCTCCTCAAACTCTTCAAAAAAATCGAAGTGGAGGGAAAACTGCCTAATTCATTCTATGAAGCCAACATCACCCTCATACCAAAACCAGGCAAAGATATTACAAAAAAAGAAAACTACAGACCAATCTCTCTAATGAATACAGATGCAAAAATCCTCAATAAAATTCTAGCAAATCGTATCCAACAACACATTAAAAGAATTATACATCATGACCAAGTAGGATTCATCCCAGGTATGCAAGGATGGTTCAACATAAGAAAATCAATTAATGTAATACACCATATCAACAAATCAAAGCAGAAAAATCACATGATCATCTCAATTGATGCAGAGAAGGCATTCGACAAGATTCAACATCCTTTCCTGTTGAAAACACTTCAAAAGATAGGAATACAAGGGAACTTCCTTAAAATGATAGAGGGAATATATGAAAAACCCACAGCTAATATCATCCTCAATGGGGAAGAATTGAAAACTTTCCCCCTAAGATCAGGAACAAGACAAGGATGTCCACTATCACCACTATTATTCAACATTGTGTTGGAGGTTCTAGCCAGAGCAATTAGACAAGAAAAAGAAATACAAGGCATCAAAATTGGAAAGGAAGAAGTAAAACTATCACTGTTTGCAGACAATATGATACTATACATCAAAAACCCAGAAAAATCCACAACAAAACTACTAGAGCTAATAAATGAGTACAGCAAAGTAGCAGGTTACAAGATCAACATTCAAAAATCTGTAGCATTTCTATACACTAGTAATGAACAAGCTGAAGGGGAAATCAAGAAACGAATCCCATTTACAATTGTAACTAAAAGAATAAAATACCTAGGAATAAATTTAACTAAAGAGACAAAAAATCTATATACAGAAAACTACAAAAAACTGCTAAAAGAAATCACAGAAGACCTAAATAGATGGAAGGGCATACTGTGTTCATGGATTGGAAGACTAAATATAGTTAAGATGTCAATCCTACCTAAATTGATTTACAGATTCAATGCAATACCAATCAAAATCCCAACAACTTATTTTTCAGAAATAGAAAAACCAATAAGCAAATTTATCTGGAAGGGAAGGGTGCCCCGAATTGCTAAAAGCATCTTGAGGAAAAAAAACGAAGCTGGAGGTCTCGCGCTGCCTGACTTTAAGGCATATTATGAAGCCACAGTGGTCAAAACAGCATGGTATTGGCATAAAGATAGATATATCGACCAATGGAATCAAATAGAGTGCTCAGATATAGACCCTCTCATCTATGGACATTTGATCTTTGATAAGGCAGTCAAGCCAACTCACCTGGGACAGAGCAGTCTCTTCAATAAATGGTGCCTAGAGAACTGGATATCCATATGCAAAAGAATGAAAGAAGACCCATCTCTCACACCCTATACAAAAGTTAACTCAAAATGGATCAAAGATCTAAACATTAGGTCTAAGACCATAAAACATTTAGAGGAAAATGTTGGGAGATATCTTATGGATCTTACAACTGGAGGCGGTTTTATGGACCTTAAACCTAAAGCAAGAGCACTGAAGAAGGAAATAAATAAATGGGAACTCCTCAAAATTAAACACTTTTGTGCATCAAAGAACTTCATCAAGAAAGTAGAAAGACAACCTTCACAATGGGAGACAATATTTGGAAATGATATATCAGATAAAGGTCTAGTATCCAGAATTTATAAAGAGATTGTTCATCTCAACAACAAAAAGACAGCCAACCCAATTACAAAATGGGAGAAAGACTTGAACAGACACCTATCAGAAGAGGAAATACAAATGGCCAAAAGGCACATGAAGAGATGCTCAATGTCCCTGGCCATTAGAGAAATGCAAATCAAAACCACAATGAGATATCATCTCACACCCACCAGAATGGCCATTATCAACAAAACAGAAAATGACAAGTGCTGGAGAGGATGCGGAGAAAGAGGCACACTTATCCACTGTTGGTGGGAATGTCAAAGGGTGCAACCACTGTGGAAGGCAGTTTGGCGGTTCCTCAAAAAGCTGAATATAGAATTGCCATACGACCCAGCAATACCATTGCTAGGTATCTACTCAAAGGACTTAAGGGCAAAGACACAAATGGACATTTGCACACCAATGTTTATAGCAGCGTTATTTACAATTGCAAAGAGATGGAAACAGCCGAAATCTCCATCAACAGAAGAGTGGCTAAACAAACTGTGGTATATACATACGATGGAATACTATGCAGCTTTAAGACAGGATAAACTTATGAAGCATGTATTAACATGGATGGACCTAGAGAACATTATGCTGAGTGAGTCTAGCCAAAAACTAAAGGACAAATACTGTATGGTCCCACTGATGTGAACAGACATTCGAGAATAAATTTGGAATATGTCCTTGATAACAGAGTCCAGCAGGAGGTAGAAACAGGGTAAGATAATGGCCAATTGGAGTTGAAGGGATACAGACGGTGTAACAGGACTAGATACAAAAACTCAAAAATGGACAGCACAATAATACCTAATTGTAAAGTAATCATGTTAAAACACTGAATGAAGCTGCATCTGAGCTATAGGTTTTTGCTTTGTTTTGTTTTGTTTTGTTTTGATTTTACTATTATTACTTTTATTTTTTTCTCTATATTAACATTCTATATCTTTTTCGGTTATGTTGCAAGTTCTTCTAAACCAATGCATATGTACTAAGAAATGATGATCATGCATCTATGTGATGATGTTAAGAATTAATGATTGCATATGTAGAATGGTATGCTCTCTAAATGTTGGGTTAATTTCTTTTTTCCGTTAATTGAAAAAAAAAAAAGAGAGAAGGGATAAGTGGAGCTGAAGGGATACAGACTGTACAACGGGACTGGATATAAAAACTCAGAAATGGACAGCACAATACTACCCAATTGTAATGCAATTATGTTAAAACACTGAATGAAGCTGCATGTGAGGTATAGGTTTTTTGTTTTTGTTTGTGTTTTTTTTTTTCTTTCTATTATTGTTTTAATTCTTATTTTGTTGTCTTTTTATTTCTTTTTCTAAATTGATGCAAATGTACTAAGAAATGATGAATATGCAACTATGTGATGTTATTAAGAATTACTGATTGTACATGTAGATTGGAATGATTTCTAATTGTTTTGTTAATTCTTTTTTTAATTAATAAAAAAAAATGCAAAAAAAAAAAAAATAGTGAGTTGTGGACTGCAGGGCTCACGCAAAGTTTGCACTCTATCAAATTACCTGTAGTTAATATACATCATGGTATCTGAAATTCGAAGTGGTTGTGTTGCTGCTGTAATTTACTATATTGGAACTATGGAAATCAAGGGATGACTACATAAACAGAGTGTTTGGAATATGTGTGTGTAGATAGTGGTATCTAAAAAAGATTTATCAGAACAGGCATATTATTGGTGTAGTAGTCAAAAGAAGAGAATTAAATCATTATTTAAACCAATTGTCCAATCAAGAGTAAATATGAGTGTTTTTACTGTGTTAGAGGCAGGAGCATCCACACATAAATAGGCTTATCCAATATAATTCACTCATGAGAAAGGAAACCAGACAATAGGCTGCTGAAGTGGAAAATCCAAAGCTACAAACAAGCAATTTTTAGCCATTTCCCCAATGTTTCAGAATTATATTATTTGGGTTGTGTATAGGATAGGTCCTTTCTTCAACAAATAAAATGGACAGTCAGTTAGATTCATTCATTCATGGGAGTTGGTTAAATCCATAAACGTCAATGGAGCACCTGTGCCAAATCCTTTCAAGGTCACCTCTGTAAAGGTGACAAGGCGAGGCCACCTTCCTCCAGCGTGATCACCTTCAGTCTCGTTGGGGACATGGACATGGAGACACGCACTTTAATTCAGTATGACTGTTATTATGATGCACCTGTCCAGTTTGCCATGACACAGCCGGGGGGTACACGTGGATGAGAGAATATAGAAAGCCAGCCCCACAGCAGGAGCCATCCCCAGAGGAGGGCTTTGGTAACCACGAAAGAGGGACAGATTGGAGGAAGGAAAAGCCTGTTAAAACAACGAAGCTTTAAACAGCATGGCATACGTATATTTCTGCAATCACCCAACTGCAGCTCATAGGATGGAGAGTGGGAGAGGAGGGTAGAGAGGTGACAGGTAGACAGTTTTGAGAAGATGCAAAATTAACTAACGATGGGTCCTTCTCCTATCTGAGCAGTCTAGTAAGCTTCTGATGAGTTCACCACGTTAATGCGAAGGGTAGGAGAGGAAACATCATTCTTCTCCAAAGCATCTTCCTGACTAAACTGAAATGGTCCCAGTAATTAAGATTTTAGGTTAAGATAGCAAATGTCCTTTTCAAAATATCCTTAAGTTTTCTATGGAAATAGTACCATAATGATCATGATCTGTCATTACTGTTAGCATACTAATTTTATCTTCTTCATTACTGTGTGTAATGTATAGAAATCCTGTGGGTGCATCATGTAAACCAGCTTTGTTGCAAGAGAATGAAGGATGTTGGGGCAACACAGGAGCAGAAAGCAATATTGATGTGGAAGAAGTTCTGATGGAAAAACATGTCTAAATCAAAACATAACATTCCCCGGATTAGCTTAAATGTGGGAGATACAGATCAGGAAACATATTCTTACTTTGCTGAACAAATAAATAAATAGCATTGTTTCTGTTTATTAAATTCATTAATATTTAATCTATTTATTAAATTAAATAGATTAAATCTAATATTTAATCTATTTATTAAACCCTTGAGAATAAGAATATTTTAAGAGATATAGTAATTTTCTTAATAATTCCTTTCCTTTCCAAGCCACAAGATTGGCTCTTTGTTGCTGAACCTAGGAATTCTCATGTGTCTCCACTGTGCTCTTTCTCAGACTCCTAAAGAAAAAATTAATAATGCACCTGAATCATCAATTAACAGCTCGCTGTGGGGCATCTATTTTCCATGACCTTGGATAGAATTCTTTTTCTTGGTGCAGGAGATGCTCGTAGTTATATCTGCAGGGGTTGGCCACTCAGCACGGAGCCCAAAGACTCAATTAAGCCAACTTTTGAGCTCCAGCTGTAGCATTTTAAGCTCCTGCCATTCACCTGGTGTCCACCCAGTGAGCTCAAGCCAAGCCAAGTCACAATTTGCATCATTGGTATTGGATCAAAAACAATAGCCTATAGCTTCAGGGAAAGAAATTAAACAGTGAAGCCGATAAATACAGGAGTCAGATTACACATTGCCAGCATCATAGGAAGAAATTTGTTCATTTCTGGGAACTAACAGTGATGAAGAAAGTAAACCAAAATGAAGGAAATCCTCAAGCAACTCCACGCAAAAATGCTGCAGTTAATTTTGGAGGGGGGGCAGGAAGAGGGATTATGGAGGAAATTTGTAAAATTTATAGTACAGCAATAAAGAAAATTACTGACGTAAAAATATTTACACGTAACACTTTCATTACTATTCACGGCCCAGTGTGTGGAGGTGGCAATGATACATCCATTCTACAGATAGTGATTATTGAATGGGTACTTAATCTTTTTTGCCAGTCACGGTCCTCAGTTCCAGAGCCATGATGCTGGACAAGCTACATAGGGTGAACTTACTTCCCTGTGGGCATATGGACAGAGACACGCAGTCAGCACAGGCCTACCATTTCCATGATCAGCAATGGGGAAAATAACAATGGGGCATGTGATCAGGGCTGGGGGCGGGTATCAGAGAGGGCTTCTCCGAGGGATGGGGTTGAGCCTGTGTTCTGTGCAAGGTGCAGCCCTTCCAGGAGCCCTAGGGGTGAGGATAAAGGCCTAAGCCAGAGCAAGCTTGGAATGTTTGCTGGAAAGAAGGATGGGCCGTGTGCCCAGAGTACCAAGAGCCAAGTAGGAGGTACTTTGAATTCCTAATGGCAAAGTGGGGTGACTGTGCCATCTTGTTAGGAATACGAAGAGAGGGGAATATTAGACATACAGTTCAAACCTTATAAAACAGCTTCAAATTTCAATACCGTAAAATATAAGCTCACAGCCAATTCTAAATCACATCATTTAACAAGAATAAAAAAAGAGGAAATTCCCTATTAGAACGTGCAAGCATGTAGTGTTAAGTATATAAATAAATAAATTAAATTAAATTAACTTGATAAAAACCCATAGGATAACACAAAGGGTGTTCTGATGAGTTTGACTTGCAAAAACATTTGTACAAAATAAAGACGGCTGATTTTATAGTCTTCACAAAACATGTTAAACCTCCTTACACTTAATAAATACATAGCCAATATTTATTAAATTAAAAGGAGAGTGAAATAAAATATCAGAAAAGACCATGAAGGCTAAAGACAGGGATTCAATTTATTTGCTTTATCAAATCGCAGACACTTATAGATTATATCCTACGTTTCAGGCAGAACACTTGGAGTTTAGGCTTATGAGGATTTGTAAAATCAAACAATAAAAGTTGTTTTAAAATACATTTGGAGAACAACAAAGCAAACAACCAAACACGCAAACAAAATCGGTTGTGGTTGACCCATGGTATAATCTTGAGAGAAAAAGGAAAGAAGGAAAAAAGCTCCCATTTTTGTCAATGTTGTGCTTACAGAAAATTATTTTATTTTTTAACGTTTTTTTATGTGAAAAATAACATATATACAAAAAGCAATAAATTTCCAAGTATATTTTAACAAGTAGTTGTACAACAGATTTAAAAGCTTCATATTGGTTACAGGTCCACGATTTTTCATTATTTCTTCTAGCTGCTCCAAGACACTGGAGACTAAATAAAATGCCAATATATTGATTCAGCAGTCATAGTCATTTGTTAAATCCTATCTTCTCTACTATACTCTTCCTTCTCTTTTTCTCTTTCTTGTGAAAAATAACATATATATATATATAATGTATAGCAATAAATTTCAAAGTGCGTAGAGGTGAAGGTAAGCCCCCACCATCCCAGCAGAGGTGAAGGTAAGTCCCCACCACCCCGGCAGAGGTGAGGGTAAGACCCCACCACCCCAGCAGAGGTGAAGGTAAGCCCCCACCATCCCAGCAGAGGTGAAGGTAAGCCCCCACCACCCCAGCAGAGGTGAAGGTAAGCCCCCATCACCCCAGCAGAGGTGAAGGTAAGCCCCCACCACCCCAGCAGAGATGAAGGTAAGCCCCCACCATCCCAGCAGTGGTGAAGGTAAGCCCCCATCACCCCAGATGAGGTGAAGGTAAGCCCCCACCGCCCCAGCAGAGGTGAAGGTAAGCCCCCACCGCCCCAGCAGAGGTGAAGGTAAGCCCCCACCGCCCCAGCAGAGGTGAAGGTAAGCCCCCACCGCCCCAGCAGAGGTGAAGGTAAGCCCCCACCGCCCCAGCAGAGGTGAAGGTAAGCCCCCACCGCCCCAGCAGAGGTGAAGGTAAGCCCCCACCGCCCCAGCAGAGATGAAGGTAAGCCCCCACCGCCCCAGCAGAGGTGAAGGTAAGCCCCCACCGCCCCAGCAGAGGTGAAGGTAAGCCCCCACCATCCCAGCAGAGATGAAGGTAAGCCCCCACTGCCCCAGCAGAGGTGAAGGTAAGTCCCCACTGCCCCAGCAGTGGTGAAGGTAAGCCCCCACCATCCTGGCAGAGGTGAAGGTAAGGTCCCACCGCCCCAGCAGTGGTGAAGGTAAGCCCCCATCACCCCAGCAGAGGTGAAGGTAAGCCCCCACCATCCCAGCAGAGGTGAAGGTAAGCCCCCACCGCCCCAGCAGTGGTGAAGGTAAGCCCCCACCACCCCAGCAGTGGTGAAGGTAAGTCCCCACTGCCCCAGCAGAGGTGAAGGTAATCCCCCACCACCCCAGCAGAGGTGAAGGTAAGCCCCCACCACCCCAGCAGTGATGGGAAGTCCCCAACTTGGGTGTCAACAGGGGTAGACTAGGGAACCTGAACCTCTACCCCTACAAGGAGTAAAATGGTGCTTCCCTCTTTCTCCTATGGTAGAGGTGTCAGAGAAATTTAGCTAAATCCAAAGGTTTAAAGAAGTTCTAGGGTCTTATAATGTAATACCCAAAATGTCTATGTGCCAAATGAAAATCACTCACCATAACAAGATCCAGGGTAATATTACTTGAATTTTTGAATTTTACAAAGAACCAAGAGAGACATGAAGAGAGGTTAGAATCTAAATTATCTAAAAATAATTTAAAATAATAAAATAAAATAATAATGAAAAATAATTTAAAACTGACAACAGTTTTAAATCAGTCATCATAAAATTGCTTTGAAAAGAAGTATAAAAATATTTAAAAAGACAGGATCAGCAAAGAAATAAAAAGAAGAACCTAAGGGAGATTTTAGAATTGAAAATATCATATCTAAAATAAAAATTTCAATAGCTGCTTCCACAGCAGAATGGAAAAAACAGAAGAAAGAAACAGTGACCTTATAGATAGAACAAAATAAATTATCCAGTCTGAACTGCAGAGAGGAAATAGACTCAACCAAAATGAACATAACCTTCATGACTTTTATGAAACCTGTGGGACTATAACAAAAGAAACTTCATTCTTATCATCAGAATCCTGAAATGAGAAAAGAAAGAGAGTGGGGCTGAAGAAGCACTTCAGGATATAAGAACTGAAAACTGCCACATTTGACAAAATAATTGAGTGTACAAAATCAGATGAGCAAATAGTTAACAACACCAAAGAAACCACACCAGGACACATGATAGTCAAACTTCTGAAAACTAAAGGCAGAAAAAATCTTGAAAGCTGAAGGAGGGAGATGACAACTTGCTTTTACTTATAGGACAAAACCATTTAAATGAGGGTGGACTTCTCATCAGAAACAATGTAATCCAGAAGGAAGTTTTGTCGTGACATTTCACAAGTGCTGAAAGACTAGCACTGTAAACCCAGAATCCTATATCCAGTAAAAATATGCTAAAGGAATGAAGGGGAAATCAAAACATCTGGAGGAAAACCAAGAAAATTTGTCACCAACAGAAATATTCTAAAAATAATGACTTAAGGAAGCTCTGTAAACAAAATGAAATAGTAAAAGAAGGAATATTGGAACAGAAAAACAGAATGAGTAAAAATATGATGAATATGTACATTTTCCATCTTCTCTTGAAATATATATATTTTATATTAAATTATTTTTATAAATATTTTATGAAATGGGGAATGAATATGAAATTTTATATTAAATTAAACTTGTAAATATTTTATAAATATATAAAATATATATTTAAAATAATGTTTGAGAGTTAATCAAAAATTACAGTACTCTCTGATGTGATTTCAAATGAATATAATAATAAATACTTGTTACAATTATAACATATGAGGAAGTTGAAGGGACATAGAAGGAGGCAAGATTTCTACATTTTGTTTGAACTGACACAATGGGCGCAGAGGTAGACTATGCTAAATTATGCAGAGCTACCATTAAAATGCTATATAAGATACATAACAAAAAATAAATGAATCAAAATGTGTTTCAAAAATATGCAGTAAAACCCACAGGAAGACAGGAAAAAGAAAATAGAGAACTGAGCAACACTCAGTCTACAAAACAAAGACAAACAAAGACTATGTATGTGTATCTTCCCTCTTTTCTTCATCAGCAATGAAATGGGGGAAACCACCACAGATCTTGTAAATATCAGGAAACCACCACAGATCTTGTAAATATCAAAAAGGACAAGGAATATTAAAAACAACCTTATACATATGAATTTGAAAACTTATATGAAATGCACCACCTAAGTGCATTTTTGTGGAAAAGCACAAATTACTGCAACTCATCCAAGGAAATGGAAAATCTGAATTGATCTGCATCTATTAAGCAACTTAATTCACACTGAAAATTCCCCCAAAATAAATATTCAGGCTAGAGGATGTCACTGGATTACTCTACCAAACTTTCAAAGAAGAATTACTAGCAATTCTACAAATCTCTTCCATAAATAGAAGAGGAACACGTCACCATTCATTTTATGAATACAACATTGCCCTGATACCAAAACCAGACAAAGACAGTAGAAAAAGAGAAAACACAGATCAATATCCATAATGAAGATACATGCAAAAAACTTTAACAAAATATTAGGAAATTGAATTAAACAATAGATAAAATAAACTATACTCCTTGACCAAGTGGGATTTATTTCAGGGATGCTACACTGGTTAAATATTTGAATATCAATCATTACAACCCACCACAAGGATTGATTAAAGAATAAAAATCACGTGATCTTATCAATCAATGGAGGAAAGAGCATTTGATAACATTCAACACCCATTTGATAAAAATTCTCAGAAAAAATAGGAATTGGAGGTATAGTTCCCAATGTCATAAAGGGTATCTACAAAAAAATCTCCAGTAACATAATTAATGGTGAAAGACTGAATGTTTTCCTCTTCAGATCAGGAATAATACAAGAATATCTGTTTTCATCACTGCTTATCAATATAGTGCTGGAAGTTGTAGCCTGTAACAAAAAGGCAAGGAAAAGAAATTTAAAATGTGGATTGGAAAGAAGAAATAAAACTGTCTTTATTTGCAGATGACATGATAGACTACAATAGTAAATCCTAAGGAAATCTTCGAAAAAACACCTCACAGAGTTAATAGCTAATATTCCACCAGGCAGCAGGATACAAGATAAACATACAAAAATCAATTCTATTTTTTTATACCAACAATGGCTCTGTAGATACCAAAATTAAAAATAAAATACCATTTGCAATCATTGAAAAAATAAAAAAGAAGTAAGTGCAGATCTAACAAACTTCTCAGATTTTGTATGCTGAAAGCTGAAAAATGCTAATAAATGCAATCAAAGAAGATCTGAATCACGGGAGTGACATACGGTATTCATAAATTGGAATACTGGACATAGTCAAGTTGTAAATTATTCCAAAATTGATATTCATTTCCTATCTAAAGGCCAGCAAGATTGTTTTGTTCATATAAAATGATAACTCTAAATTTTATATGGAAACACAAAGGAACTAGAATGACTGAAGCCATTCCAAAAAAGAATAAAGTGGAAGGAATCATTCCACTCAATTTCCAGACTTTTTATATAGCAACAGTAATCTGACTTCATTGTATTGGTGGAAGGATAGATACACAGATCATTGGGAGAGAGTAGAGAGCCTAGAAACAGACCCAATAAATATGCCCAACTGATTTTTGACAAAGTAGCAAATGCAATTGAATGCAGAAAAGGCCTACCTTTTCAGAGAATGGTGCTGGAGCAATTGGACACCCACAGGAAACAAACAAAAACACAGAAACTTCTACCTAAACATCACAGCTCATCTGAAAACTAAAATAAATAAATAAAAATATTCAAAATACTCAAAAAAATCACAGACTAAATCTAAAATGTAAAATAATAGCATATTTGGTAAAAAATAAAATGTAGGTAAAATTCTTTGACACTTAAAGCTAGCCAAAGAGTACTCAGACTTGATACTAAAAGCACAACTCATAAAAAGAAAAAAATGATAAATTGGACTTTGTCTAAACTATCAAACATGTGCTCTGTAAAATCTCTATTAATAGGAGGAAATGACATGTTAGAGACTGGGAGAAAATATTTGCAAACAACATGACCTTCAAGGGTCTAATAGCTAGAATATATAATGCACCCTCAAAACTCAATTATGAAAAAAAAAACAATCCAATTAAAAATCGTCATGAGGAGGCAGGTCACCTAAAGGTTACACAGATGGCAAGTAAGCACATGAAAAATGCTCAAAATCATTAGCAAATTGAAACCACAAGATATCACTATGCACCTATTCAAATGACTAAAATATAAAATAAACAGTAACAAGAAAGACCAAATGCTAGCAAAACTACAGAGAAACTGGATCACTTATAGATTGCTGGTGGGACTGTAAGATGTGAACCATTCTGGAAAGTTGTTTGGCAGTTTCTTAAAAATGTAAACATGCAACCACCAACATCCAGCAATTGTACTTCTGGGCATTTATCTCAGAGAAATGAAAACTTATGTTCATACAAAAAAACCTGCACACATATCTTTATAACAGCTCTGTTTGTAATAGTAAAAACCCAGCAAAACCCCAGACGTTCTCAAGAGATAAATTGTTGAAGGAATTGTGTGCACTGATGCCCTGGGATATTACTAAGTGGTAAATGGGAAGAAATGAAGCACAACAATCTGAATGGATCTTCAGAGAATCATGCTAAGTGACTACAGCCCATCCAAAATATCTCTCTACTGCACGATCCCACTCATATAATACTCTTGAGATTATATGAGATTATAGACCTGGAGAAAGCGGTTTGGTTGTGAGCTGGGCTTAAGGAGAAGGCAAATCTGGGAGGGAGGGGTTGGCAGAGGGCCTTAGGATGCTGGAGCAGGGAGAGATGCTCTGTCCTTGGCAGTCCCGGTCAGCATCTGGGCTCAGACGCTGCACCACATTTCTCCAAGATGTTGCTGTGGTAGGAAACAGGCTAAAGGGGCCGTTGGAGCTCTCTGTATTGTTTCTTACAACTGTGAGGTGGTTTGCAGCTCTGTGTACTCCAGAAAAACATGTTCTTGCACCTAACCAGTTTCTGCAGGTGTGAGTTCATTATTGGAGGGCCTCTTCATGAGGGTAAAGTGTAACCCCCACCCCGCCTCAGGCAGCATGGACTTTAATCCTATTACTGGAGTCCTACAGTGGAATGAAAGGTACAGAGAGAGAGAGAGAGATGGAAGCAAGAAGCTGAAAGCAACGAAACCAGGAAGAGAGGGAGAGGCCAGCAGACACCGCCATGTGCCTTGCCATGTGGCACAGGAACCAAGGATTGCAGGCTGCAGGTCTTCAGGAAGAAAGGATCACCTCGATGATGCCTTGATTCGGACATCTCCTGGACTCTAACCCTAAGTGAACAAATTCTCATTGCTTTAGCCAAACCATTTCATAGTATTGCTTTTTGCAGCCTAGGACACTAAAACAAATTATATGGGAATCTACATGATCTCAAAATCATTGAATAACAATACAAGTAGTGACACAGGATAATTATTCAGTCCATTTCTCTATTTCCAACTAAGCTTTAGATAGGCTATCATGTAAAATTTCCAATTCTGGCATCTTAACAGAGAAAGAAAATCTCTATCCACCTTGGCAATCCATTAGTATGCTGCAAATAGCAGGTTACTTTTGAAAAGGTTATAGAGTTCTGAGGATAAAGTTTATTCATTTCTAAATCAGTTAAGAAAGAAGATCTCTTTCTCATACCCCCTATCTATATTGAAGTAAAGAGACTCCAAGCACCATGCAAGAAAGCACCAGAGCCTCTGAGAAGTGGACAAAACTTATTGCTGCGGCAGACTCAGAGGACTCCTGTCCAAAGTCTGAGCCCCAAATATCTTTGGTTTCCAGATTACGTGGGCTAGCAAGCAAGGCGGGAGTTACCATGGGAACAGGCAGTAAACACTGGAAAAGTACCTGGGCCATAGCTTATTTTGTCTGAAATGCGGGCAGTCCTGGTCATCACTAGGAGCGGGCACGGCAGACACCCTGTCTTACATTCTCTGGAAAAGCATGCATTTTACTTCCATTTGTGAGGGCACAAATTCATAGAGTGATACACACAAATGCACAATGATATACGTAAATGCATAAAGTGATACACACAAATTCATAAAGCGATACACATAAATTCATAAAGTTATGCAGCAATAATACCGTTAAACTTATGAACTACCTCAATAGAGAAAATATAAAACAATGTATAGAGTTACAATGGTTAAGAGATTAAACTGGAGTCAGGAGGCCATTTAGGAAGTTACTCTTACGCAAGTCTCAGCCAGATATCACAAACTGCCCAGGTCTGCAAAATCTAAAGCTACAATGTTTCCAAGGACTTCTGGATGCCATGAACCAACTAAAGAGAAAGAAATCAGTAAAGTGTCCAAACTGAAGGATATTTAGAAAGCCCAAACTTAATCGTTTACAAACAACTTATGCAAATCTTCTTCTTCTTTAAAAACCTTTGCTTGGAAGCCCCAAGACTGGGATATAGTTTGGGTGGCTACTAAGACCCCCAAATAAAGGCCCCAATTGCAGCTCAGTCTGTGATTTATCCGTGCACGCTATCCGGAGCCCTCAGCACCTAGAATCTCCATCGATTGTTTGTTAAATGAACTACCAGATGTTCAGCAAAGGTCACAGAGTAATTCAGCCCAGCCCAAATGGCATGCCATTTCGGTTTTCTCTTGCCACCACCCTCTCTCCCAGTCCTCACCACCACCACCATTTAAAATTCATTTAAGAGGCTGTGCTGTGGACTTCTGTCATGGTCACTCAGAAACGTTCAATGGGTGGCACTGAAAAAGTTGAAGTGGTCTATTTTATACACCTGCTGTATGAAATGGAAATGACAGAAATATTTTATAGATTTTTATCCAAGACCCTTGCGCATCTGTGACAATCTGTTTTTTTGTTCTTTTTTTTTGTTTTTGCAGAAATTATTTTATGCCTTTTCCTCGGTCTCTGGTTTGGGAAATGAGAGCCTAAGAAGAGGAAGGTAAGTGGAAAGGGCCAGACCTGACACCGTTCATTCATGAGCCTGCCAAGTCAAGCCACTGGACCAAGAAGGAGGGGCCTCAAGCTCTAAATCCTGGAGATTCTGGGGTTTGGTAACTGCTGCCTAATCAGAATACAAAAGCCTCTGCAATGCCTCTGACCACGCTGGGTTTTCTTTCCATTTCTATCCGGCAGAGCCTTTCGAAACAGAACATTTGCAGATAGAGAACATTCCACCACTCACTGCATGTGGATGACCTGGGAAGAAAGCACTAAACCACTTCTAACCAGAAAAAGAAGCTGGTTAGGAAATGCAGACTACCAACACGGGATAATTTCATCTCACTACAAATACCACATTAGCTGAGATGAAAAATCAGCCAGGCAGTGCCTGAAAATGTCTTGAGAATGCAGGTTTTACCTCTTTGTCAGAAACATGTACTTTCACTGCAGTACCCAGTAAATTAAATGAATTACCGAGTGCCTGGACCTCTCATACCAACTTAAGGGATTCCTTGGTTATCTCTTTTCAGTGACGAAAATCAAAATGGAAAATGCAAGTATAAAAAAATAAACCATTTCTATCCTAGGGCCTTGTTCTAGTTTGCTAGCTGCCGGAATGCAATATACCAGAAATGGAACGGCTTTTAACAAGGGGAATTTAATAAGTGTACAGTTCTAAGGCCGAGAAAATGTCCCAATTAAAACAAGTTTATAGAAATGTCCAATTCAAGGCATCCAGGGAAAGAAACCTTGGTTCAAGAAGGCCAATGAAGTTCAGGGTTTCTCTCTCAAGTGAGAAAGCATGTGGCAAACACAGTCAGGGCTTCTCTCTCAGCTGGAAGGGCACATGGCGAACATGGCATCATCATCTGCTAGCTTTCTCTCCTGGCTTCCGGTTTCATGAAGCTCCCCAGGAGGCGTTTTCCTTCTTTATCTCCAAAGGTCACTGGCTGGTGGACTCTCTGCTTCGTGGTGCTGCAGCATTCTCTGCTCTCTCTGAGTCTCTCATTCTCCAAAATATTTCCTCTTTTACAGGACTCCAATAAACCAATCAAGACCCACCCAAATGGGTAGAGACATGTCGTCACCTAATCCAGTTTAACAACCATTCTTGACTAAATCACATCATCCAGAGAGATTATCTCATTACAGTTTCAAACATACAGAACATACAGTATTGAATAGAGATTATTCTACCTTTATGAAGTGGGATTTATCTTAAAATATGGCTTTTCTTAGGGGGCATGCTTCCTTTCAAACCAGCACAGGCCTAAATAAACTCCATTGTCTATCTACAAACTAGATAATCCTCAAATTTGTATTTTGTTCTCCAGAGACAAAGCTTAAATTAATAGAAATAGTTTAAACCAGAACAGTAACACTCCTCCTATCTAGAAGTTTTATTAAAAATAGTGCCTAGTCTAAAACTGGCCAAATATCAGAGAGGAAGAAAATATGTGAAATATTTTATTGTTCACACGGGGAGATCGTCAGGTTTTCACTCACAGTCTACTGAGCTATAGATTTAAAATATAAGGTTTAAAAACAGGGTTATTTGGAGCAATAAGAAATTAGGAGAGGAAGAACAGAGGGCTACTGAGGCAGAAATCCTGAGCACAGCAGATAGAGAACCATTAAACTATGCTCTCCTCGTTCAAACTTTGGTGACTCTTCATTCTCAGTATTTGTTAAATCTATGGCCTGGCTGGTAGCCTCTGAGCTCTCAGAGCAGGGAGTCAGAGAATCTATTTACTGCTGAATCTGCAGCTTTAAAAACCTAAAACATGTCAGCTGTAACAAATGAATGAATGACATTCTAAGGTATTCCAGTGAAGGAAGCAATGTTGCCATTTCCCTGACATCATCAAGCAGAGGCATGTTGGCTCAGAGCAGGCAGAGTGCCAGGCTATCAGCCTGGAGTCAGGTCATTACAGCTGCCTGTTGGCACTTTCCTGCCTCCTTTTACAGTGAATATAGTTTGCCTTGGCCCATGAACTGTGAACACAAATGCCACGTGCCAGCTCCACACGTTTCCCGCCATGGGCATCCTGGAAAGGAAAGGGGGGTTGGGGGGTGGCGGTGAAGGGGGGCAAGTGAGAGTTTCCATGATTCCGCATCCCTATGGCTTGAAGAGAGTTCCCCTGTCCCCAGGAACCTAATTGCATTTTAAAGTTGTTGCCTGCTTTTAATTTAAGTTCATCTGCAAAACTTTTTTTTAAATTTAAGTGTATCTGTAAAACAATTGAAAACACACTCATTTTATCTACTCTTTTTCAAAATTAAAAACGAGCAGGCAACAGTGGCTCAGTGGCAGAGTTCTTGCCTCTGTGCCGGAGACCAGGGTTCGATTCCCAGTGCCTGCCCGTGTAAAAAAAGAAAAAAAAAAAAATGAGTGGGATGTAGGTTAAAATAGCAGAGAAAAGACAATGAGTGACCTACTAAACATGCAAGACGAGGTCCGCGTACAAACTCTCTGGCAAGCAGCTGGAGTGTCTATTTGGCAATTCAAAGAGTTGGATAGATGTCAGAAGGAACCCTGGTTTGCTGCAATTAGGTCTATTTTACCCGGTTTCACTACTTGTCACACATTTTCTTGTCATTAGTGTCTCTCCCCTTAAACTGCAGAGGGTGAGAAAAATAACTCTTGCGTGAAGATTCTATAGCTATAAGAAATACTTTGCAGGTGAAACATGAGACTAAAACCATCTGTCATATAGTAAAATAGGATATATCTTTGCAAAATAATGCAGGGTATATGATTTAATACTTTTGTTACTCTTTACCTTAGAATAGCCAGGCAACTGAGGAATGTACGTGAGTAGAAACACAATTACAAATACAAAACCTACTTAAACTATCTATGGTAATCAAGCAGTAATGAAGGGCTTGTTTTTCCAGATGCATAATACAGTTCTCAGTACTCGATTTAATTGTATGTCTCAGATGAGATGGTGAAAAATGCACATTGTCTTTATGTGCAACGGATTTGGAAGAAGTATGCCTGGTCACTTCTTTTTAGCTTTTCTTTCTTTTTCTAAACTAAATTCCCAGGAGCCCTACTATCCATACCTTTGCCAACAAGAATCATCATAACAACAATACACAGACCCCTCATAAAGGAGCGTCTGCAGTGAAATCTCACGTGACTTAGAGCTGTCGTTGTGGCGACTCATTCAGGCCCAACACAGTGTGATGCAGTAGGAACTATCACCATTGCTGCTGTTATAGGGAAGGCGTGGACCAAGCGAGGCATCCCAGATGTTTCACCGGGAGCACGGCAGACTTGCCCGGCCCCTTTGGCCTTTGTCCCCCCCGCCACCACCACCACTTTGCCAATTCCAAGTTGTCTCTCCACAGCACAGCAGAAAAGTTGGAGGGACCTAGGGTCTGGGCTTAGCAGCCCTGCATACTAAGTCATGCCCTACCAGGGACCAGCTTTCCTTCTACTAGTGCGAACAAAAAATCCAACCCAGTAGGGAGGTCGTGAGAGTTAAATTTGATAATGTACATTAAGCACTTAGCTCAGTATGTGGCAAAGAGCAAATTGTGTCTATTTTTATCGATTCTTGCTTTACGATCCCGAGAATGTTTAGATGATGAAACTATGCTGATTGCCCCGAGAATAAACTACTGCTACGTAATTTCAACAGCCTTCGAACTCATCCCTGTGTATTATTAAGCCATTTGCCAAGGCAGTATTCTAAATCTCTCTCATCCTGAAGCCGAACTGGGGTCCCCTCATACTTTGCTACAAAGATCCAGGTTCATGCAGCACAGATTCCCCCTTCTGTGTGACAATTCAGTTCACAAGGATGCAAGGGACTGTAGACTGTACAGACACAGTGCTTGAGCAGATTACCTGGTTCTAAACCCGGTTCTGCCACTCTCTGAGCCCCATTTTCTAAAATGAGGATAATGAGACCTCCTACCCAATAAGCTTGTTTGGAAGCTTGAAAGATGTGCTGGTTTGAAAGGATGTATGGACCCTAGAAAAGCCATGTTTTAATCTAAATCCCATTGCATAAAGGCAGAATAATCCCTACTCAATACTGTATGTTTGAAACTGTAATCAGATGAGATGTGATTTAGTCAAGAGTGGTTGTTTAGCTGGATTAGGTGACGACTGTCTCCACCCATTCATGTGGGTCTTGATAAGTTTCTGGAGCCCTATAAAAGAGGAAACATTTTAGAGAATGAAAGAGATTCAGAGAGAGCAGAGAATGCTGCAGCACCACAAAGCAGAGAGTCCACCAGCCAGCTCTTTGGAGATGAAGAAGGAAAACCCCTTCCGGGAAGCTTCATGAATCAGGAAGCCAGGAGAGAAAGCTAGCAGATGACACCGTGCTCGCCATGTGCCCTTCCAGATGAGAGCCTCTGTTCACCATGTGCCTTCTCACATGAGAGAGAAATCCTGAACTTCATTGGCCTTCTGAAACCAAGGTATCTTTCCCTGGATGCCTTTGATTGCACATTTCTATAGACTTGTTTTAATTGGGACATTTTCTCAGCCTTAGAACTGTAAACTAGCAACTTTTAAGAAGCCATTCCATCCCTGGTATATTGCATTCCAGCAACTAGCAAACCAGAATGAAGAGTCTGCATTAAGTGTGCCAGCCGTGTCTGGCACATAGTAAGCGTAATGTAAGTTTTGCTAGTATTGGTCAAGCAATGTTTATTATACATCAGTCTAAGTGCTAACATGCTAAGACTCAGGATTCATAGATGAAAAGCTATAACAAATACAACATCTGCTGTTAAGGTATTGAGTCTTTGGGGGAGTTAGAAAGACCAATGCACAGTTAGAAGACCTATCAGTATTCACAATCATGTATCTGTTCACAACTCACACACTGGTGTAGGGTCAATAGCTCCCTGGTACACAGCCTCATTCTCTCTCAGCAACTCACATACTCTGCTCCTGAAATTCTTCCTTTTCCCCCCTGGATCATCCTTTTCTCTTATTTGAATTTTCTTGCCATCGTAATAACATGCTGGAAATCACACATCCCCAGCTCCTACCCTATTTTTCTGCTTCACTTAACAGCAAAACTTCTTAAAATATTTCTTTATAATCATGTCTCCACCTACTTATCTCCCATTCTCTCTTGAACCCATTAAAATTAGGCTATTTTCCCACTACTCCAATGAAACTACTTGTCAAGGTCATTAATGAGCTCGCTGTGTGGCCAGATCTAATTTCCCAGCCATTATCTTATGCCACAGAAGTGAATAAATGAATGAAGAGTATAACACTACCAGGAAGAAGTGTTGATTATAGAAAGCTGGATTTATGAAACTTTCTGAAAAAGAAAGGAATCCACCCTGATGAACTCTTAGCCCTGTCTCACAGGGGGAAGTTGGGAAGGGCTGCTCACATGGCTTGAGTTGGGGTGGGTGAGTCTTCCTGTCTTTTGGAGTGGATATTAGTACATGTGGTCTAGGTCACCAAGGTGAGAATCCGTAAACCGTAAACATTATGGGAATGTCAGTGCTCGTGTCTTTGAAACAAATGAGTCTATTCTGTATTTGTGGTCTTCTGCTGGAAACGGTGAATTTAAAATTCAGAAAAGCCCCTCTCTGAGCTTAGTATTTTGGGTTGCAGTTTGGTACAGTTTAACTGTTTTGAGTCATATATAGTTTGTTTTGCAAATTGTAATTTCTATTTAATATTTCAGCCTCTTTGCTCTGTCGTAAGGCACCTGGAAAAGTTGATCTTTCAACTCAAGTATTTTAGACACCCCCCCATAAGAAAGTTTTGATTTTTACCTTGCTACTTAAATTCATTTACAATCGTGCCCCTCTACATGTTTCTGCCTCTAAAGATCAACATTTTTAACATGTTTTCAAGCATGCATTCTCACTGCCTTGACTCTGACTCCTTCACATAATTAAGCAGCACGCCATCTCACGTGGGGTCTGGCGTTCATTCCGGCATTAGTTCAGTGGATGCAGCTTTGCTGACACCTAAGCCTCTCAGACCATTCTTAAAATCCCAAAAGTGGAAAAAAGACTTCTGAGAATGAAAGAAGAGGTAATCTTCTGCATAATTTACTCCACAAAAAATCGTTATGTCAATTTATTGTTGTATCATTTTTAATTATCTTAGTTTCTATCCCAGAGTGCAGTAAAGCTGGATATTAGAAATGATGGACAGTCCTATTAGGTACTGGAACTCTGTTGGCAGTGAGCAGAGAATACAATGTAATTTAATATTTTCTTTATGATTCAAGGTTATAATTATTTTTAT
Organism: Tamandua tetradactyla; assembly: GCF_023851605.1. Taxonomy (NCBI): domain Eukaryota; kingdom Metazoa; phylum Chordata; class Mammalia; order Pilosa; family Myrmecophagidae; genus Tamandua; species Tamandua tetradactyla. The sequence goes on along the minus strand of NC_135330.1, from coordinate 101,630,872 downwards.
CAACTATTTGAATTATAGTATAGTGAATCCCTCTAAATCTGGTTGAAAGTAGTTTTTTTACCCCAAATAAGTAGTTTCCAAAGGTCTCATTGTATTGTGAGACAGTATAATAAATTGATAAACAATAATCATAGAATATGATCACTATCCTATTGAAATTTAGTAGCGAATTTTAGAAAGATTTAATAAAAATAGATATTTTTAAATAAACAAATTATCAAGGGCTTACAGAAGTGTGCCTTTGCTATCTGGAAAATTCACTTAGGGTTAAGACTTCCTTTCCCAGTGGTGCCAGAGAGATGAGTCCATACTGGGGACTGTAGTAGAGCAAACACAAGAGGTTTGCTGGGGGCAATCATATGCAAAGAGTTCTATCTTGACGGAGAACCTGGTGGGCTGTCATATCTCCAGTAATTGAAGCATCATTGCACAGTTCCTATGAATATATAGCTATTATTTCAATGCTATTCTAAGAGTGACACTCGTCATAATAAACTATGTAGGCTAAGAATATTGGCAACAAAAGTGCTTTCCGATGATTCTTGCAACCACTGTATTTTAGGATGTTTTTCAACTGCTCTACAGCTTAAGAAACATGTGACTGAGGTGGCATCTCTTTGCCAGGACAGGCCACGCGTGATGAAGGGCATTAAATAATGGGTCTCCTGCAGTTGCATCCCAGTGCATTTCATCTGACAGGAGCAGCTACACATCTCTTTGTTTTAACTTTTGAATAATGCTTAACTATTTACGTAACTGCCTCATGGTCTCCTGTCCCCTCTGTACCCAATGGAGATATTGGTACTTCTAGTTAAATCAGATTTGCTCTTCTCCTTTCTATTCCTTTGCTCATGTTATTTACTAGTTTATCATTAATACAAATGTTGTGAATATGACATTGAATTGATACTTTTCTTAGACACTCAATCTTCTATTCCTGTCTATAATATGTTTTTGAGTTTAAATCCTTTTGATACCTCATGTGTTTGCTATTTATAATGTAGTGACAGGATGGCATATTTTTATCATCTGGTATGATACAATTCCGCAAGAGTTTTGTGATCCTATTTACTAATAACCCTATCCAAATATGAACCTACATCTGAACCAAATAGCACTGATTCAAATTTATAAATAACCTGTGAATTTCAGTCATGATAGGAATAAAAATGAACCCGTAATCCATTATTTTGAAGCAAATTAGGTGCTCTATGTTATCTAGCAATGACAGAAATAATTTAACCTTAAGTTGTATATTAAAGAAATGGTTTATCTAAGAAACTCTGTGACAGGAAAAAATATGGCATCTGTGAACATGTAGAACAGAGTCTATAGTTCTGTTTATGTGCAATCGTACAATGGGCTGTTTTTGAGTCAACATTTTTTCCCTGAGAAAAACTAGCAGTCATTCTCTGTACAATCAGACAACGCTTTAGTGTGCTCAGCTCAGCATTTACAAAGACAAAATAGACCTTCTTTGTTAGATAAAAGGTATCACATTATAAGATAAAACCTTATGGGGGACACTTACTCATGTCTGGAGCTAGACTTATCTAAATATTTCAGTATGCATTACAACTATTAAATCCATGCTCTTGGATTTCACATAAGCTATAGATTAAGAATGTTTTTTATACAGTCAAAAGTAAAACCTTGCAAGTGTGCCAAACTTAAAGAAATCAAGGGGTGGAAAATGGAAATAAATCTGTTACGATATTTCCTCCCCCTGGATATGTAGACAAATTCAGATTGCTAAGTCGCTTTTTAGGAGGGAACCAACTATTGGGTTAGTCACTGACAATGTCTGCTATACTCCTGCCTTGAAATTTCATCAGCAATGTCACATGTGGACTATTTTACATCGTCAGCAATGCATGTATGGACTATTCTACATCGTTATTTCTGGGTATTTGATGATTCCGTCCCATCTAAAGAGTCACAGTTTTTACAAACTTTGGGTTCTACAGCTCATCATCCCATAAATTTCTTTAAACTCATTTTCTACAATTGCTAATAGATAGGTGCTGCCTTCTTGGACTGATTGCATATGCTTTTTAATTTTTCTCAAAATTTTACATGTCTTTTTTGAACCACAACCTGAGAAAGTTCACTGAACCTTCCTTTCTTACCTTCCCTGGATGTTTACCTAAAGGTGATTAATTTCCCTTCCATGAAGTACTGTGCTCCTTTTTCAATGCAGCTGGCCTCATTTACGCATGAGCTCTTCTTGGATCTCTTACAGATTACTAATTAAGATTTTTTTTTAAAGCTCTATTTTCTTCCCTAAATTTATCTTTGCTTGCTATAGGGCTATGTATATTGGTTGACTATCTTGGTTACACTCTTTCATGTACAGAATTTTTTCAGCTCTTTGGTGGCACTAAAGCAGCGATTCTGTGGATAGATGTTACTCTGCAACTCACAGCCTCTGCCATAGATGAGAAAGTATCTGACAAGTTCTGAGGAAGACAGAAAGCACAGGCAGGCCAGTGCCATGAGTGGAGGGACCCTGTTCTGTTCCCCATGTCTCACTCAGAAAGCTTCCTCCATTTCCGCAGGATTACGCTGTTTCTGTAAAGGATTTTTTTTTCACTTCAGACTAAAAGCAAAAATTGAATTACATGAATGTGTTTGTTGGTTTGGGAAGTGGCTTGAAGGATGTGACACACAGTTCAATCAATCACACTTCCATTTCTGCCTTTCTCTCAGCCTTCACTCTTCACGCCTGCTGGATCCAAGGAACCACTGTGAACACTGGCTCCCACCTCCCCTCAAGACTTCCCTGTGTGAAATGGATGTGACATTTCCCACTACTGTAATCCATAAATCACACCACAGTAGCTTTCTGTCTTCCTAGACTTCATCACACTCTCTGGTTCATTCTCTGCTCCATTCTCATTCTTTGAAATAAAAGTCCATAGTTTTTGTATTTCTTAGTAACCATTTCAGTATGTTTGGGGGAGATGTGAAAAGTAACAAAGGGTGTTTATCTGCACTACTGAAAAGGAACACAGATTGAGTTTTATTTTATTAATTGTGTGCCCTGTCAAAGCCAAGGGGACAGCTTACTGGAGGCACAGTCTTGTCTACTCCACAGTTCTAATCTTTGCTCACATATTAAACCGCACAAGTCCTCTCCTTGGGGTGCTGCCCTGGCTGCATTCTACAATATGCCGGTCTTGTTGGCAGGGAAGCTGCATTATCAACACCGTGACTACCCACAGCACAGGCTCGGTCCATTATCTTCTGCATTAGTGGGCTCATGGATGACTGTCAATAACAAAGTACTCCAGGGAAGGACTGGTGTTGATGGTCGCTCAGGAGCCAACCACACTGAGCATGACTGTTTTCTCATTAAGGATTTCCATAATCTGTCAATAACTATCAATTGCTGTTGTTATTACTTTAACTTTTTTGCCTTCTGATTGTTAGTCTACCTTGTTCCAAATGTTTTCACTAGACAGTTCTTTTTTTCTCTTTAAGCAGGTGCAAATTATTTTGTCCTCAAATTAAAAAAATTTCCCAAATTTCTCCCGAGAGCCCATTATATTGCAATCCCAATGTCTCCAGAAAAATTGAGGTATTTCACAGTAGTGCTTGCATAGTTAAAACAAGGACTTAGGTGTCAAATGACCATTCTGTTACTTAGGGAAGACAGGAATCTGGGCAGTTGGTAAACCCCTGCCAGGCTCAGTTCTCATGATGATAAAGTATGGTACCAATGGCAGATGGGAGCCCATCCTCACATCCTTATTTGGAGAACCAAATGAGATCACAAATACAAAACAGTCAGCAGCTGCTGCTTCACATTTAGTGCTGAAAGAAACTTAGTAAATTATAGAGCATCCATGAAGCAGCTCAAAAAGAGAAAATTGTTGCTAAAATCTTTGACACCAAAGAAAATGACAGATTAGAGATAAAAAAAATCAAGGGCGTAATGTCAGTGATGTAATGTTTCTACCTAATAAATAGAGTGAACTCAGTACAGAGGCAGCTGTAATTAGTAGAGACAGAGAACGTCAAATTATTGTCTTTGAGTGGTAAATGAGAGCAGTTACATGGAGGTATGTGCTCATTGAAAGAAAGAGACAAAATGAAATTTATCTTTTCTGTGATCATCTTTTTTACCTAATCATTTTGTGTGTGTGTGATTAGAGTAGGGTTAGTTGCTCAGATCCTTAGACTGTGATGTTTGCCTTAAAGGTATGCAAGTTTAACATTTCTCTTAAACGTGGCACATTAATACTCAGGAAACGAGGGGTTCGGTTCTCCAGCTTTGTTGTCACATCACCAAGAATTCCTTTGTCTGTCCAGAGCTTTTCCAGATGACCAGTTTCTGCCCCAAATGCCAAGACTCTCGAGCAAGAAGAAAGAACACTGGACAAATCCTCTAAAGAAACAGAAAAAGAACCCAAAGTTGAGGTGAAGCATAGAATGTAGGCTCCTTCCATCCATTTTCCTTATTAAACATTGTTTTATAAGGTACAGATTATTACCTGTAAAGGAGGGAATGGAGGGAGCTTAAAGGGAAAGGGATTATCCCAGATTTCTGGAAACAGAATCTGTTTTCTCTATATAAATATTTATAAAATGTATATAAATATTTATAAAATGTACTCATTCTAAGTGGTCTCAAGATGTCATGGTACCTGTTTCTAGATGGTTACAGGTATCAGCCACTTCGTACTTTTGAGATTCTAGTAGCCATACTGCTTCAACCAACCACTTCTGGAACCTCAGGAATGCCTGGAAAATAAAGACCTAAGGTAACAGTGTCAGTGTTGCTAAGTTCATACTTCCCACGCCTTGGACTATGACGAAAAGGCCATGGCTAGTCTGGTGGACATGGTTTTGGTTTGGGTGGAAAATGTCTCTTGGCTCCAGACGGAGCTGCAGTAAAGGTAAAATAGGGAACGTGAACACAACCTCAAGTTGTTCTGGGGAGGGATCAGGGCCCACCAACTCAGAGATACAGAGAAGAAGAAATACGGTTTTCTAGCACAGGGTAAGATTGGAGGCAGATATTAGTAGCTGGAATTTGAATCCAGAAATAAAAGGAACAGACAAGTGAAAGCCTGGCCTGATGGAATAGCAGGGACGATGCTAAGGCTGACAGCTAGATTAGGCTCCATTGCAAAGACACATCCATTTGCCCTCCTTGGCTGGCTGGCGGCACTTAAAGGGCAGAGAAAGCTGCGTCCATAGTGTTCAAGGACTGAGTAATTGAAGAACATTCTCACTAGGAGGAAACAGTTCTTGAGTCTAAGTCTGTGGAAGGATCTGACAGATAGCATAATTTAACTGAGCATTTGAATCCCAATGGAACAGAAATAGCTACAAATATTATACAGGAACCAGAGAACAGTATCTGCAAGAGGCAGAGTACAGGAAAGTAGCCAAAGCAGAAAAGAACTGATGCACTATCAATGGTCAGTGAGCTCAGTGAGCTCAGAGAAATAGCAAGACATGCCAAAGGTGAATTCTTTCTTCTCTCCAAATTATGTGATGGACCACAGGTCTCTATTTGTGTCAGGAGGGCTGAAAAGAGTCCTGTACATTTGGAGCGGCTTAATGATGACAAGAACAAAATGGTAGCATGGAAGATAGAATTTTAAAATATTAGAGAGACTTTCTGCCCTGCTTTTTTATGTTAAAAATGATATGCAAGTGCAATTAATTTACATGAAATGCTAAGAATATGGATTTATTCAATAGCTTTACCAGAAAAAAAATATGTATGCTAACATTCCAAAATTATAAATGTAGCAGAAATATAATTTTTCCTTTTTCTTTTTTTGCTTTTTCCCAGAAGACCTATACAGAACCCCCCAACATTCTACTTCATGTGGTTCCTGAAGTCAGTCATAGCATCCGCCACCCCCAACTTAGGACTGTCCACGTGAATCATGAAATTCTGTATCCCTGGCCATAGCAAGTGGTCCATGAATAGTACATGATATAATGTAGGTTCTGATACTGGAATGAAAATTTCCCTGCAGCACACTCCCCAACACCTCCAGACAGAGTAGATGTGTGTCATTGCTTAGCTAGAGCCATGCTGCCCTCGGGCTGCCCACGGTTGTATTCTACATCTGGGCTCTAAAGCTGAGTGTCATAAAGGAGAGGAGAGGAGGACAAGGCAGATACCCAGCTGTTCTAGTGTGCCAGCTGCCGGAATGCAATAGACCAGGAGCAGAATGGCTTTTAAAAAGGGGAATTTAATAAGTTACTAGTTTACAGTTCTAAGGCTGAGAAAATGCCCTGATTAAAACAAGTCTATATAAATGTCCAACCAAAGGCATCCAGGAAAAGAAACTTTGGTTCAAGAAAGCCAATGAAGTTCAGGGTTTCTCCCTCATCTGGAAGGGCACATATTGAACATGGCATCATCTGCTAGCTTCTTCTCCTGGCTTCCTGTTTCATGAAGCTTCCCAGGAAGTATTTTCCTTCTTCATCTCCAAAAGTCACTGGCTGGTGGACTCTGCTTCTCATGGCTATGTTGTTCTGCTCTGCTCTCTCTGAATGTCTCTCATTCTCCAAAAGGTATCCTCTTTTATAGGATTCCAGAAACTAATCAAGACCCACCCAAATGGGTGAAGACATGTCGCCACCTAATCCAGGTTAACAACCACTCTTGATTAAATCACATCTCCAGGGAGATGATCTGATTACAGTTTCAAACATACAGTATTGAATAGGGATTATTCTGCTTTTATGAAATGGAATTTAGATTAAAACATGGCTTTTCTAGGGGACATACATCATTTTAAACCAGCACACCAGGGCAGGAAGACTGGAAATGGAGAGGGGCTGGATGCAAGTACAGACACCTTCAAATCCTCAGACAGTGCTGTTTCATAAATCCATTCTTCAAGGCTAACAGAGCCCAGAGTACTCATCCCCATTTTTTTTAAACTAAAACTAGTTTGAGTTGGATTGTTACTTGTACATGTGAAAGAAATGTGAGAACTAGTACCTTTTAGGTAAATCTTAAAAGGTTGCATTTGATATTTGTACCAGAGTGAAACAATGACAGTAAATACAGTGTAGTGTTTGTGACACCAACGCAGTATTTGTTAAAACATTGATTTGGTTTCTTTAATCACTGAAGCTGAAGATAAGAGGGATGCCAACAGACACAAACCAGCAGACAGCAGGCAATATAACCTATCTTATAAAAGTGATTGGTTCACCTCTGAACAAAACATTCAGTACTAAACTTCCTACATTAAACGTGTTAATTTTCTTGTGGTGTGCCACCCTATTTGTACATCGGGGAGAGTATGAACCACACTTGAAATTGTTAATTTATGATTACTCTTAAATCAGTATTTTCATTTGCTGTGGATGAGGTGTGTCTTAGTTTTCCAGGCTGCTATGACAACCACCACCCAATGCGTTGGCTCAAGCAACAGGGATTTATTGTCTCATGGTTGTGCAGGCTAGAAGGTGACATCAAAGCAAGGCAGGACTTGCTTTCTCTTGGAGTCAGTGTTCCGGCATCCTCCATCACGTGGCAATCTCTCTCTCTGTCTGTTTCTCTGTTTCTACTGACTTCTGGTTTCTAGTCAGTGTCTGAAGTTCCTCTCCTTGTCAGGACTCTTGTCATACGAGTTAAGATCCACCCTGATTCAACTTGGCCTCACTGAAAGAGGATCTTTGATGATTCTCTATACAGTGAGTACACACTGGAACTGATAGTAATATCTTCAAAGTTCCGACTTACAAATGGGTTGGACATGTCTTTAGGTTCAAGGCAAGCCATGTCCTCATAGGGACACGGCTCAATCCCCAGCAGGCACCCAGGATTTTCTACATGACCTAAGCCAAATGTGGCTTCGTAGAAAGTTTTCAACAGCTGTTTTTGAAGTTTATGATCAGTACTATTTTTTGTGGGGCCACTGGATGGAAACCCTGCTATTCCCTGAGACAGGGAGCAATGGACAGATCTGATGATGACAAAGGTAACCACAACAAAAGCTAAAATTAAGCTCTTAATATTTGCCAACTATTATTACAGATGATTTACATTTAATCCATTTTCAGCTTCACACAGACCAGATTGCATAGGTATTTTAATTATCCTTATTACATACATGTGAAAACTGAGACCTAGAGAGGATAAAAAAAAATTGCCCAAGACCACATAGCTAATCAACAATGGAAAAAAGAAACTCCAGAGTTTATGACATCAATTGCTATGCTACTATGTGGAAGGAATATGATAAATTTCAATTTGGGGGTGTTTGAGGTCTCCTTGAGATACCCAAATGGTATTAGGTAGGGAGCTTTGTGCAAGGCCTCAAGTTCAAAGGAAAGGTCTTGGTGAGAGATGGATCTGTGTTATATCTGCATATAAAGAAGGAGGCTAGAAGCCATGATCATGGATGAAATTGACTAGGAAAAACAAAAATGGAGTGAAAAAAGAAGTGGGTCTTAGGCTGAGCCTTGAAGAACTACAATATTTAAAAGGACAGGCAAAGGAGCAAATATCTAAAAAGAAGACAGTGCATCAGCTAGAAATGGAGAAGAAAGATAGGGAATACTTCAGCAGGGAAGCCCATCTTAAGAAAGGAGTCTTCAGACACGTCTAGTGAAGCTGCAGAGTCAAGAAAAACAGAGGAGCAGGATGCCTATAGTATTTGGCAACATGTAAGGCATTAGTGACTCTAGGAAAATCTGTGTTTGCGAAATATGTGGGTGGAAGCCAGAATGGAGTGGGTGAACAGGGAGGAGAAGGTAAGAAAATGAAGAAAACAACACTTCTTGCAAATGTCAGGGTGTGAATAGGAGAGAGAAAAAGGACCACAGTGAAGGAGAATGTGGGCTCAATGAAGCTTTCTCTTGTTTTATTTTAGTATGAGAGACTGAATCCTATTTTAATGTGCCCAAGGGACCTTAGGTAAAATTCAGCCATGGACAGCATCTACAGTCTTCTTACTCACCTACCTTGCCATTTAGTTGTTTGGGGGAGACAAATAACAATCATGGAGAGGTTGGAGGTTTCCCTCAAAGTGGACACTTGCGAATATTGCATTGTTAGTGAGTACAGCTGGAATGATCATTGTGTAGGAAGAATGAGCGAGTAAAATAAGCACTTGTTGGCTCCAACCTGGACTCATGTGTAACATGAATGTACACTGGGCTGATCTTGTGAGGCAGGGTATGGACTTCTGTTTTTTTTTTTTTTTTTTAAAGACCAAAAGAAAGAAAGACAAGACCACAGACGTGCCCAAATTAATATAGAAAAATGAATTTTGTGTTATCTACTAATAAAGAATATTTATTCCTATGGAAACCATGGGAGAAGAGTATTAATTGAGATGGCATTTAAGTTCAGATAAGCATGAGTAAAGAAGCAAGAGTGTGTGGGAAACAAAGAACTTGGGTTTAGCTGGAGTGCAGATGTGCCCAGAAGACATGGACAAAGTCCGACCCAGGTGCTGGTGTAAGGAGAACGTGTGTGGGTGTTGTTAAGCATTTACATTTTATGTCACACTGCCTGGGTTCAAGCTTCTGAGCAAACACTTAATGCTAGCTATCTCCAATGGAAACATTACTTAAGTTCTCTGTGAATCAGAATCATTCACTCATATGTAAAATGAGGATAATAGTTCTACCTGTCTCATAAAGTTGGTATGAAGATTGAAACTGAATTAATAGCCAAAATGTGTGGAATAGTGTCTGATATGCAGTAAGACCCCCCCAAATATTGGCCATTATTATTTCAAAATATTCTAGAAGCTTGAATTTTCTTTTATAGGCAGTATGAAACCACTGGAAATTTTTGAAAAGATGAGTGTTATGATGAGATGATAATTATATAGGTCAGTGTAGGATGGCTTACCAAGGAGTGAAAGTGGAGCAGGGAGAGCGGCAGGTGTGCGGGCACAGATCTTATTCTAACAGGAAGATGAAGATGGGAATTCTCTAGCACAGTCATAAATCACCTACCTTAATCTCTCACCTCTGAAGTTCTTATTTTGTACCTGAAATCAGTTCTTTTCACAGTGCAAGAGTAACTTAGAAAAATATAAACCAGAGTGTGTTAGTTAGATTCAGTTGTCAACTTGGCCGGGTGAGCATACCTAGTTCTGTTGCTGCGGACATAAGCCAATGGTACGTGAACCTCATCTGTTGCTAATTACATCTGCAGTCGGCTAGGAGGCGTGTCTGCTGCAATGAGTGACGTTTGACTTAATTGGCTGGTGCTTAAATGAGAGAGCGCAATGCAGCACAGCTAAGCAGCTCGGCATTCCTCATCTCAGCACTTGCAGCTCAGCCCAGGCCTCTGGAGATGGAGAAAGAAATCACCCCAGGGAAAGTTGTTGGAACCCAGGGGCCTGGAGAGAAGACCAGCAGAGACCATCCTGTGCCTTCCACGTAAGAAAGAACCTCAGTGGAAAGTTAGCTGCCTTTCCTCTGAAGAACCAACAAAATAAATCCCCTTTTATTAAAAGCCAATCCATCTCTGGTGTGTTGCATTCTGGCAGCTAGCAAACTAGAACACAGAGCATGTCAATCCAGGTCATCAACCTTCCAATTACAAAGCCTATTTCTGCCCCAGGACCTTATCACTTACTATTTCCTCTTTAAACATTTTGCATGTGGATTTTCAAATGCCTCACTTTGTCATATCCCTTGGATCTCTGCTCAGATATCACTTCCTGAGAATGGCTTTCCCTGGCCAACCTGTCTAAAGCAGCCCACTGGCACTTCTGATATCCCTCACTCTGCTTTATTTCTGCACAGAATGTATTGATACTTGAACTTAAAGTATACTTGGATTTGTTTTATCATGTTCCTTCAAAGCAGTGTAAAGTTGTGAGGGCAGATAGTTGCTTCACTGTGGCTCTGGAGAGCTACCCCGGGAGTGCTATAAGGGGCACTCCATAAGCACTTTCCAAAAAATAAATAAATGAATTGATAGATATAACTTGAAAGGCAGGAATAGACGCAAGAAACATCAAGATTGCAGATTTCATAATACTGGGTAACACTGCATAGAGGAGAGAGAAAGGAAGTTCAAGCTGTCTCCCCAAACCAGAAATGGCTGGAAGAACGAGGGGACCATGACCTGAGACAGAACACATGCAGAAGGTGAGGGAACGAAGGGGCAGCGAGTTCCTGGGGGTCAGCCGTGTGTGTTTGGAGGGGCTGCCCAGTTCTCCCGATGGAGAAGTCTACTGAAGGGGCAGAGGAGCAAGTCTGAAGCCTAGGAGAGAATGATGAGTAGAAATGGAGATTTCAATGATTATCATCATGGAATTAGCAGTTTAAATTTTCACAGACATTATTCCTTCTTCCTGGAATGACTGCCATTTCTTCATGTGCCTGGAGAAATGTTACTGTTGGGTGTTTATGGTCTGGATTAATGATGTCCAAATCTGAGAAGTCTGATTGATGGGTAATTAGACCTTTCTCTTTGGAACCATTGATATATTCTTTCTTAAGCACAGTATTATAATCATCACACGGCATTGCAAGCAGTAAGCTACATTCTGTCTACACTAATGTCTGTCTCCACACACACTTATGTAACCTTAAGGGCAAGGGATACATTTATCATTGAATCATAGTAGTAAAACTTTAGTAACAAGAATGATCATTGTAGAGTTGAATACATAAAAATAATAAAATTAACAAACAAGGGCTTGAAGAGAAACTGATGTTGGAGCCTTAGGGAAAGCATATTAAAATGAGTGAAGAAATGGCATTTATAACTGATGAAGAGAAAATAATGTAGAGATTAAGATGGAGGGAAGAAGCAAGAAAGTGACTTGCTACTTCTTACAGAAAGAGAAGGTTTCAAGAACTAGTGCCCCATAGTAGAAAATCACACAAAGATGTCAAGGAGCAGCTTGCCAGAGAAGCTTGTCTGCACCCGGGCGCTTAGTGGTTCAGGGCACTGATGGCCTGTAAGATGATGTTTATGGTGGAATAAGGGGAGGGAACTGAGATGGAAAAGAGCAGGATATGAGCCGTAGTGAGTGGATGTATAGTCCAGTCTTTCCAATGGGTGAAATGATGTGAGAGAAGGAGACGCAAAGATAATTTGAATAGCTGCAACATCCTTAGAGCTGTTGTTTTTACATTTATTTCAAGATAGGAGAAAATTGAGACATTATGTACACTGAAAGAGGAGATCCAATGCAAGGAAGAGGCCAAACATACAAAACATCTAGCGGAACAATAACCCAGATGATATGGGAGAAGTGGGGACTATGAATAAATGGGTGCTCAGGCCGAGGCTGAGTTTGTGAGGACATAAACCAGTGCTGCCAAAACTGAACAGCACACTAGGCACAGAAGCAGGCATAGATTTACTGGGACTTACATGCGAGAGAGAGTCTCCAGTGATGGCCAGTCTGGAGGGGCAGTGCTCTGCAGAGGGGCAGGAGTGCAAGGGGAAAATATATGATTTTAGAACGAAGACACTCCATATGGTATGAGACATTGGGCCTCTAGTATAACCATTAAAGGGGTTTGAGACCTGACGTTTTACTGAGATTAATGTTTAAACTAAGATACAACCAGTGCTGTTTTGCATCCTTGATTACATTCTTCTCCTTCTGGTGAGATTGTTTTCTTTCTTGACCTTTGTCCTGGTTAAACAGGCTGTTACATGTTAAGGGTTTCGTTTCCATTTAGGAGCGGGCACCCATGTGACAGACTGTGTTGACCATAGGACGGGCATGACGTCCGCATACCACCACCACAGTATAAAAGACAATGGACTAGTAATAATCTAACACATAGGGCAGATAAGCCTATAAAGAAAGGTTGCCAAGGCTAAGAGGATTTAATCAAGTAGGAAGGGGTTCGGTAGATAATTAATCAATACTGTGTACACGTTCTGGCATATGATTTGAAGTTTGTGATCAGGAATAGATACACAGCATTGTATGTTTTAAGGACACAGGTTCTGCCTTGTGCTGCACTTAAAATGTCTAAAACCATCCTATTTTGTAAGACTACCTTCTATAATTGGGTTGTCTCATCATTTAACATTGATATTGCCCATTTAGGTTCATTAAGCCCCTAAGCTGTGTGGTTGGCTGAGACTATTATATGCTTTCCAGTAACCATCACAGCTCCCCCTGGGGCAAGAATAGCTACAGGATAAAACCACCACAGGGTATGCTTTACTCGAGATCTAGATTTAACCATTTCCCAATTGCTGGGAGTGTGTGGTGATAAAAACAAGTCATGTGTCAGGGATACCACCAGATACAGTGCTTGGTCCAATTGTGGGGTAAATAGGGCCATCCATACTTCCCACAGGCCTATAGCACCCCATGGGGAAGGCATATGCTCTGTGCTCATTGAGGCACTTGGCCTTTGGGAAAGGCTCTCATTATCTAGCTTATCAGTGAAATTACACACTTCTGAGGGTAACCACCCTATATCTCAGTTCCCATTGAGACATTCCATGCAGACAGGGTCAGTATGGTCTAAGGCTATTGCTTCTGCTGTCAGCCATCCTATGTCATCATGTGTAGCATTCCATAATATAGACCGGGGTTATTGTTCCCTCACAAGGGAAAAAATAAAAGCTCAAGTCTCATTATAAGACAGTAATTGGGCTTCAGTCTTGAAAGATAGTCTTACTCTAGATTTGCCAGTGTGTAGAATTCTGCCATGTTCTTTTTAGTTCCCTTACGTTGTTGACAGACACCCCAGATTTCTTGCCACATTCTCATCCTGAAAGGGGGTGACCTATGAGTGTCCATTGTTCTTTCTTCCAGGTTTCCATCCAGGTCATGAGGCCTTTGTAAACAGCCCAGCTGTGGGTACAGGTTAGTTAGCACATCTCTGGGTTACCTCTGGGTTCATGCACTAAAATCACCCATACCACTCTTTGGCCAGCATTGCATGGTGCCCGTCTCCCACCATGTTGTGTCATGCTGGGTTGTGCTGCCACAGCTGTCCATGTGGGAGGTGCCCACTAGCAGATCCATCAGTGTACCAACAGACTCAGGAATTGTTCCTGCACCTTCTAGAAGTGGGTAGTTCAATGGCTATTTCAGGTGTGGCAATTTTAGCTGTAAAATGTTCTACATATAATGCTGGTTCTAAAGTCTTTACTATTGAAAGCACTGTGCAGCACAAGTAAGCTTTCCGTTTTGTTAAGATACTTAATTGTACACTGCCTAAGTGTGGCTCGTTGGCCATGTCTGTAATCTACCCATATACAGGGAGGGAGGTCCTCAAGACGATAGGACGTCTCTGTGTCAGAACTTCCACTTGGCAATAGAACATTATATGCAACAAACAAGTGCTTTCTAATTCTTCCCCTTTCCATAACTGTGGCCAGAACTCTAGGGGGACTCATTTAGAATGTTACCCCAGCCACAGACCCCACCTCATGCCAATGTCAGTGCTAGCCTCGTCCAGTTCACAAGGTAAATCCGTGCTTGTCTGCTATTGCCTTTTATGCTTTTGCAAAAGCAGCCCACTGGAAGTCATCCAATTCCCAAGAATGACCTTTTCTAATCAGTATATACAATAATTTATAATAATTGAGTTAAATGGGGAATGAAAAGCCTCTGATACCCTAGTAGTCCTAGAAAGATCATTCATTGCTTTTGTATATGCAGCACTGGAAAACATTGTAACTTATCAATGACTTCAGAAGAATAGTTTTTGTCTTATCTGACCATACAACACCCAAGCATTTGACAGAATAGCCAGGACCTTGTAGCTTGTCACGGTTGATTTTCCATCCCTGGCTCTTGAGATGGGATATTAAGCTCTCTGACATTTCCTTTGATTCTGAAAGATAATCGCTGGTTAACATAATTGCATCAATATAATGCAATAAAGTCACAAATTTGGATTTCTCCCAATGGGCTAAGCCTTTTGGCACCAGGCCATGTTGGGTGATATAGATAGCTTGTGGGAGAATAGTGACGGTATCCAGGTGAGGGCAAAAGCAGGTTGACTTGCTTTATCTCAGGAAATACTGCAGAAGCATTAGCTAAATCTAAAAGTAATAATGGCATAAATGAGAGCTAATTTCTTGTAGTAAAGATGCAATGTTTGGACTGCTGCATACAAAAGTGCTGTTAACTTTAATTCATGGCAATCCACCGTCATGCAACAAGTTGTGTCAGATTTCTATACTGGCCACATGGGTCTCTGGGTTGGTACTAATATTCCCACTCTTTCTGGTTCCTTAATGGTTGCCGAAGTCTCTTGATGTCCTCCCCTCTTCCCCAGCTGGGACATTATATTGTTTAGTGACTACAAACCTTCGGGGTTGCAGTACTTTTACAGGGACCGTTTCATCTGCCCCTTTAAAACCACCTTTACTATAGATAGAACTATAGTAAACTCTTCTATGGTCATTTGTAATTTGAATTTAAGGAAAGTTCAATTCCTAATACATATTCAGGTATAGGAGAAATAAAGAGAGCATATTCCAGGGGGGTAATCTCACCAACTTGAGAAGTAAAATTAGGTCACTTGACTCTGATTGTCTCTCTCCCATAGCTGTCTACGGCCAGCACTAGTCCCTTAAATCGGCTACATTTCCATAAATTAGAGTACATTCAGCCCCTGTCTCTATCACTGCCAACACTCTCTGTTAGTAGGGGACCAGTAAATAGTTAATTCTATGAATGACTTCGAATCCCGTGGGGACCCAAATTATTGCTTGTGCCTGGGGGTCTTGACCCCCCCCCTCCACGAGAGGGGAGAAAGAGCTTTCCAAGTCTCCTTCGGGGGTGCAGCGTGTTCCTGTATTTTGGAAGGGGGTTCTTTCTGTTTATCTCCCTCTTCAGCGTTCAGGGATTCATTTTAGTAAATCTCTTGTCTTTGGGTAATTTGTTCCCCAATTTAACTGAAACAGCATTTGGTTGTTTATCTACAGTTTTTAGTGTTGATCCTGTGACAGTCAGATCAGCCCACATTTGCTTACATGAGACCCTGTTAGGGCTGTCATGTTCTCAGGGAGGTTTTCCTGTGGCTCTTACTCCTCTTTTTGGAGCTTCTCATATCCCCCGAGGTCTGCTGTAGCCTGAGCACCTCCGAGATGGGCTGTTCCACTAGAGGACTCAGCAAGGATACGAGGGGTCCATAAACGTGATCAGGAGCAAGGTGCAAAATGGGGTTTTTCATTCCCACTGTAAAAGTTTTACTGTCAGGGCCTGCAAAATTCCCAGAATATATTGCTTGTTTCATTCCAAGGCCCCACAAAAACACCTTGCAGTTCCTCCATAGATTGCTAACAGGGAGTAGTGGGGGGCGTCTTCCTCACTGGAACAGGGAGACTTGCCGCGGCTACTAGCCATGCTAACAAAGACACCATTTCTACTGACTTAGGGTGGCGTGCAGGTGCTGGTATAGGGGTAGGTGCACTGTGAAAAGTGCTAATTCCTCCCAGTTAATATTGTCAGCAGTTGTGCCCCATAATCGTAAAAGCCAATCAGGTACTAACTTCTGAGCTTTCTGCCTATAAAGGTGTTAATTGCTAAAAGGTATTATTGCTAATTCAGCAATAATATAATCTCTCATGCCAACAAGGAGTTTCTGGGCAAGAGGCTGTAAATGCTGAGGGTCCACCCTGGCAGGGCACTCCTGTGCTGTTTTTATTTTTGCTATAGCTCTAGCCATACCTGGTATGGCAGGGGAGGGGTATGTGTGGGGAATTTTCTTTTCCTCCACTTTCTATACTTCTTCCTTTTCCTCCTCTACATCATTAGATGAAGGGTCTATGGGAAACTGTGCTGGTTTGAAAGGATTTATGTGCCCTAGAAAAGCCATGTTTTAATCCTAATCAGTCTTGTGGGAGCCAAGGTCTCTTCTAATGCCTATTCAGTACTATAGGTTGGAAACTTGATTAGGTTATCTCCATGCAGATATGACTCAACCATTTGTGGGTATTAAACTTGATTAAATGGAGATATGTCTCCACCCATTCTACGTGGGTCTTGTTGAGTTTACTGGAATTCTATGAAAGAAGAAATATTTTGGAGAAAGCTTTAGAATGACATAGCCACAAGAAGCAGAGAGTCCATCAGCCAGCAACCTTTGGAGATGAGGGAGAGGAAAACCCCTGGAGGAGCTTCTTGAAACAAGAAGCTGGGAGAGAAAGCTAGCAGACGGTTACCATGCTCATCATGTGCCTTCCCAGTTGAGAGAAAAATGCTGGATGTCATTGGTCTTCTGGAACAAAGGTATCTTTCCTTGGATGCCTTAGCTTGGACATTGTTATAGACTTGTTTTAGTTGGGACATTTTCTTGGCCTTAGAACTGTAAACTAGCAACTTGCTAAATTCTCCCTTTTAAAAGTCATTCCATTTCTTGTATATTGCATTCTGGCAGCTATCAAACTAGAACAGATACTAAGTTTTTTGGTCCCAGTCTGGATTAGTTAGTATTCTTCCAATTCAAACCCGGGGTGATTTTCAACTACACTCTCAAGCACATGTACAGACTAATGTTTCTAATTGATCATTTACACATTGCAAGCCCTTGGTAAGGGAATCTTTCTTGTTTGCTTGAATGAGCCATGTGTCCCTCTCTAATTTTAATTCTTCCTCTAGATGGCCAGCTGTTGCTTTCACCACCTGTACTGGCTCTGTGATTGTACATAAGACTCCTAAGAGGATCAGGCTATGGCCACTGCTGCTTGGAGTTATCTTTTCTTTTTGCTAAAATTTAGTTGTCCTGCTATAGTGTTGCAAAACAGTTAGCAACCTCACTGGAGTTTTTAAGGCTTCCTCATATCTTGTGGCAGTCCCCGTGTATTCAGGAGGGCAGCAACAGTCTCCACATGGACAATGTGGGCCAACCTGGAATTTGCCCCCATGGATTCTCCCTTCCCTGGACCCATGACTACAGCTGTCAGTGGTGTATTGGTCTGCTGGCTGGCTCACCAGTTGTTTTGGCCCAGACCAAGTTTGTGCCAGACAGAGAAGCAGACATAGGTTTTTTGGGGCGTATGAATGGTGAGGTTCTCTGGGGGCAAGTGTTTCAGAGATTTAGTGCCCCACAATGAATAGGAGTCCAGGAAAAGGGAGTGTTCTAGTTTGCTAGCTGCTGGAATGTGATATACCAGAAACTGAATGGTTTCTAAAAGGAGCAATTTATTTAGTTGCACGTTTACAGTTCTAAGACCATGAAAATGTCCCAATTAAAGCAAGTCTATAAAAATGCCCACATTAAGGCACCAACAAGAAGTTACCTCCACTCAAAAAAAGCTGATGAAATTCAGGGTTTGTCTCTCAACTGGAAAGGCACATGGTGAACATGGCAATGTCTGCTAGTTTTCACTCTAGGCTTCTTGTTTCATGAAGCTCCCCACAGGGCATTTTCCTTCTTCATCTCCAAAGGTCTCCGGCTGCATGGGCTCCCCTGGTTCTTGTGGCTCTGAAGCTTTTTCTAAAATGTTCCCCCTTCTAAAGGATTCCAGTAAACTAATTAAGACCCACATGGAATGAGTGGAGTCATGTGTCCCATCAAAGGCTAATACCCACAATTGGGTTAGTCACTTCTCCGTGGGAGGTAATCTAATCAAGGTCCAATCTACAGGACTGAATAGGGATTAGAAGAAACAGCTGCCTCCACGAGATGGATCAGGATTAAGACATGGCTTTCTAGGGTGCGCAATCCTTTCAAACTGGCACAGGGGGTGATATGCAATTTTAGAACAAAGACATTCTACGTGGTGGGAGGACATCAGGCCTCCAGTACAACCATTAGAGACACCTGTGACCTGATGTTTTACTGAGATTGATGTTTGTGACGAAGATGCAACCAGTGCCTTTTACATTGGTGATCATAGTCTTCTCCCTCCAGGGAGACTGTTCACTTCCTTGGCCTTTATCCTGGTTAAACAAGCTATCATATGCTTAGGGGTTCAATCTCATTTAGGAGAGGGCCCAGCCCTTTGGCTGTTACAATGGGGGAAATTTTGATTGGTTTGGGAAGAGGCAGGCAGGATACCACTTTGAAATGGGAGGAAAGGAGAAAGAGAGGAAATAAAGAAATTTTTTGGTGTGTCTGCTTAAATCTGGGAGTATTTCAGAAAATAATTTATTTTTAAAAAGAATCAGTGTTCTTAGAAAGATCCAATGGCAATAATTTTATTTGTGTCTAAAAGATTTCCAGTTAGATGTGAACAGAAATATACAAATTAGTCTTCCCATGATGTAATTGCAATCCAGAAAATTTTTAATGGCATTTAGAAAATCATTTAGAAGCCTAGAATACTTCTTTTGAGCTTTTGACTCTCTTAGTATTTTAATATTATAATTACAGCATGTCAGTACTCTATTTAAAATGTAATTATTAAAGCTCAGAGGAAACTGATTCTTAAGCCTCCATAATTTCATACAAAATAATTTTAGAGCTTGTGCTATTTTTATGTTATCATTTCAGTCATAGAAACATAGTTGAAACTCTTGGGATTTGTATTTTTCATTTTTCAATAGACTTTTAGAGATAGCCTTCACTTTTAAAGTGGCCTTGTCATGGATACACATTTATCTAAAATAAATCAAATTGCTTCTGGTGGATTGAAATGGTACATGCTGCTTGCATAAACATATCTTAACAGCAAGACTATATCCTCCAGGACACTTGCTTTATCAAACTGTTTCATGGATGCAAATTTTACCCCATAGGAATGAGGGAGGCATTTTTCATTACATCAATTAACAGATGCCCAGGTGTCTGCTTCAAATGCCACCTCCTGGAAGCCTTCTTTGACTGCCTCACTTAAATAGCCCTCCACAGAAGCCCTTGACAGCTAGGTCTTGGTCTTGACCTTGGTCTGTAGTATATCCAGGGATGCAGAAAAAAGTCTCTTTCGTGCCACACTGACAACTGTTAGAAGAGTCTATGCGTAAGGTGGTGATGCTGCCTTGGATTAAAACAGTGGTTCCCAAACTAACTGATCTCCAAGTCATGTGGAGAGACTTTGTTGACATTTTCCAACCTCACCTCCAGAGATACAATTTGGTATAGACATGGGACAATGGGATTTTTTTAAAATCCCTTGAGTGTTTCACATAATCAGTTGGAATGGGAACGTGCTTAGCTAAAATCAATGTCTGATTTGTTTTTCATAAGGATCGTGTAACCTGTGTCACCCTCCTCCCTCTCTTCCTCGCCTCCTCTGATCATTCATCTAACACATATTATTATGCATGCTAAGCACTAAGCGTGTGGATGCCAAAACAAGTTACCAATCCCTGCCTTGAAAATGCATACAGGCAAACAAGGGAAAGTTGTCACTCTTTGAGAGTTTTTTTTGCTTATTTCAGAAAGAGTCAAAGATGGGAAAATAATATGAGTGATCAAACTGATTAGTATAGTGTGTGCAGGTGTATATGTGTCTGTTCTCAAAAATAAGTGTGAATGAAGTAATGAAGCTTATCTTCCCCTGAGATTTATGACAGATCCAGGAGACAGCCCAAAGGAGACACTGTAAACATGATGTGAAGGGGGAGCATACTTGTTTGGAATAAGTGTGGTAAAATCTCAATTGCCGACGGTCAGCATTTACCCAAGCACAGACTCCCTATACAGGGAAAACTTGTGCATTTACCAGAACATATATACGGTGCTTAGATTCTTTGAGCAACTAAGTCTAACTAATTCATTAACTGCTTGTACGACCCCAGAACCAAGCAGTAATGAATGAAATAGTACATTCAAGGCACCAAAATTAGATGGAAGCAAACTATTACCTTTCTTAGCTTCTTCTCTTCTCCCTGTAGCTTCCCCAGTGAACAGCTTCTCATCTTAGTTAGCTATCTCAATAGGTAGAAGCAGAGTTTACAGCCAGGTGGTGACTGGGCAAATAGCAAAAAGGTCCAGCAGAGAGAAGGGACTCTCCCACTTGCCCCCTTTGCCACCCGTCTTTCTTTATAAGAATCCCTATCTGCACCACAATAATCAGATCTAAAGCAAGACAGGAAGGGGGAACTGGGGCCAAAGAGAGTTATGACTTAAGTTGTTTTCTACTGGTCAATGCGAAGGAATGATGAACGGGGGATGGGTGGGTAAACCATGCTGGCAGGTGGGACCAGCCTACCTGGTATGTTAGGTCACAGGGAATTCAACAGCTGGCCATATTTAGCAGAACAAAATTCATGATGTGTAAGGAACACACAACAAAAATCAGCTTTCATGTATAACAAACACCTCATAGTAGCACTGAGAATGATAAATTGTTTTCCATTTAAAATGAAAGAAACTCATGAAGGAAAGCTATTCTTTGATCATGCAAAAGAAACTGCTCACCTAAGCAAGGAAGTCTATTGCATTTTGTCTTTGTGTTACTGTGTAACATTGTGTGAGCTTGAAGTCAGATCTGACTCCCAAAGATGGAGATAAGACAGTGAAATTCCATGGCTGTCTAGTTTTCAAAGAATCTGTATTCCAGAGTCACAAATCAATATTGACATTAAAAGAGAGCACAGAGTCTAACTTTCCTCTTTTCTCTGTGCTCCCCAGTGGGTCTTAATCTTAACACTTGCCATATTGAAATTATCGTGAATTAAATTGAACGTGTGGGTCCATCTGTCAGACTAAGATGCCTGAAGGCTGAACTAGTGGGGTTGTGGTACACCTGCCCTGAGCTGTGCCATTTACCACTTCTATTGGTGTAAATACCCCCATTATTGCTGATTTTGAGGTTACTGAGAGTCTAACAATCACCCCACAAATCCCTGGTCATTTGACTATTGGCCCCTGCACGTGGTGGCACTGTCATCACCTCACACATGGCCAGCAGCTACCATACTACCATGCAGGAAATACTTGCCAAGTTCCATCTGAGGGTGTTTTAATACAACACTCACAAGATTATTGACTTTTCCACAATTTTACTGCAGGACAAGCTATTTTTAATGGAAGCAATTTCACTTCCTATAATGCCATCCCCTTTTATAGCCTTTGAGAGAAGAGAAAATAGACATTTAAGGGTACTGAGTCCCAGGTAGTATATCACCAAGTTCAGGGAAAATTCCAAATTCAGTTGACTTCCGAGTCTGCTTTGACTTCGAACGTAACAGAGATGTTATAACAGACTTCGTAACGGAGATGATAGCCAGACATTGTGGCAGCCTGGGGATTGGGACCCCTCACTTAGGGAAAAAAGAATGAATGAAGCCTTGAGCACACAGCAGCCCACATGACCAGAGCCCAGACATTAAAGTTCCCCTCCCCTAATCCTGTTGAGGGCTCTCCCATGACTCTCTGAACTAATTCTCTCAAGGTCTGCTGAAACTGAAACCCCACTGTAACCAAATCTCGCGGGACTCTGTTAAACTTTATAAGCCACCTCTTGATACTCTTCCTCTCTCGTTTTTTGTGTGGAGTGCTGACTCCCATTTCCCAACTGGCAGCCATTGGGAAGAATTTTCTCCTGTTTTTAAGTCCTTAATTAAAACTCATGGGTAATTTTCTGCCTCGCGTGTTCTTTGGTCTTGAGGTTGAGTTGGCTCAGAACAGTAATCAAAATGGATTATCTCAAGATTCCCCTTAACTAATGTTTTTATAAAAGAATGCAAATTGGAGAGGAGTGTGTTTTGGTTTCTGAAAAGGACATAAGAATAAGCATATCCTAAGTGATTTAAATATGCTTCGACTTGCTTAATTTGCTGCCACTTAAAACAGAGCACCTAAAGACTGTTAGGAGAGAGCAACAGAATGAAGGCTAGTAACATGTTTGACTAATTTCAAAGCCCTTGTTTCTTTCTATTCTATGGTGAAAATAAAACAAAAGTATGGCTATGAGTGATAGGAATTGGAGATTCCTATCCTATACACTGTTATCAGCCCCTGCCTTCTGTAGAGCATGTTCCATTTGCTTCTCAGGATGCCCTGGTCTTCCTGGGGCTCGGAATGAGGTGAGATGCACAATTTAAGAAGACAAAGAGAAAGCTGAACTAAGCTACCTGAGAATGGTCACTGATAAGTATTAGAGGAATACACAGGTCTAGAAGTTGGGAAGAGTGGTGGCAGGGCAAGAGTTTCAAGAAACTCAGAAAAGAAGACAGGAGGGGGAAGGCAGAGCCCCATCAGTAACAGTTCAGGGGCAAAATGATGCTAAGTCAGGCTTTTTTTAGTGAGTTTTATGGGATGTTGGCGAATGTACTCCTCCCCCCGCCCTTACCCTCTGCTGCTTATTGAAGAGAATCCAGGAACAGCTTTTGACCGGGTTGAGTAGCGTCTTCCCTGCAAACTCAGATAGGACCTCCTCTGGAATCAGGGTCTTTGCAGGTGGAATCATTGAAATGAAGATGAGGTCTCACTGGAGCGTGACGGGCTTCCTTACAAAAAGGAAGGAATAGCCCTCTTCTTGTAAGGCTGCAAAGCCCCACCAGCAATGCTCTGATAACCCTGAAGACTACCCAAGGTCTTATCTGAAAGTCCAGAAACTTAATACCTCCAGGTGGTTCCTACACCAGATAAGACCTGAAAACCCCAAGAACATCAACCAGTTGCATCTCCCTACCCCAGAATGTCATCACCCCTTTTCAACGTGAAGAAGTTAGGATGGTCATTGCCCAAATATCCCTGAAGATTGGGAGAAGGCTCAAATGAGAGGGCAGAGTTGCAACAGAAGTTAGGATGTAACAAACCATTGTGACTACTGAATCACTATACTGATATTTCTTTTTAATCTCTAGTGTATTGGAACAGCCCAAAGGAAATACCTGAAATTGTGGAACTATAACTCATATCATACTTTGAAATTTGCTCTATAGCTATTTGTTAAGCTGTATTTTGAAATTTTTCACTTTTCTGCATATCTTCACAATGAAAATGTTAAAAAAAGAAAAGAGGGGCATTTAGACAAGGGTGCAGAGGGAAGAAGACTGTAGAAGATGGAGGCGCAGGCAGGAATAGCAATGCCAGGATGCCTGGGACCACCAAAAGCTGGGAGAGGCACAGAAGGCGCTTTGCCTTGGACAGTCTCCCGGCCTCCAGGGTTACTGTGAGAGATATATTTTCATTGTCCTAAATCTTGTGTTTCTGGCACTTTCTTATGGCAACTCTAGGAAACGAATACACCTTCATTAATTATTTTCAAGGCTTTGGAATGAGATAGATATTTACATTAGATGCATCGCCCATCACCTCAACTGAGACTTGCCTAAGCTCTAATAAATAAGTTTGCACTGGTTTATTTTGGTTGCACTAAATATATATATATATATTTATATATATAATATATAAATAAATAAATAAATATATATATATATATCCATGGAAAAAGTAGAAAGAACTTTCAGAAAAGTGAGATGTAAAGTGTTTGATGACAGCTAGTTGTGTGATTCAATACTTTTTTAACATAAGCTTTCTCACACATTTTTCAGTTATCTCATTCTAAATACAAAGAAAGGATTTTCATGACCCTTTGGCAATTGTACTTATAGACATACATTTGATATACAATTAAAAAGTAAACATACTGCTTTCCTTTCTCACCTGAACAGCGGTTACACTCTCCAGCTCAGTAACAAAAAAACAAAGCTGTTCACCATTTGTTATTCTGTCATTGATATATTTAACCTTTTTCTGCTTGCTAGTTTTTAAGTATAGTATTTATTGACATGGAATTCTGACAGTCATATCAAAAAAAGAACCCAGCCATGTTTCCTCGCATGTTAAAGTATAAAGCCTTGAAAATGTAATGTCTATAAATCATATAGCCATTGCATCTTGAAACCAGTTCTTTATTATTTGTATGGACATGCAAAATGATTTTTCGGGAAAATGATGAAAAAATATTTTAAGCATTTCCAAAACATGATGTTTCAGGTCACAAACATTTAAAAATGTGAATAGAGCTTCAGGGTCAAAGAGCTTATCTTACATCAAACAGCAAATACAAATGAATACATTTGCATGCGCATTTTACCTCCATCCCCTAGACCTGTCTTTAGGAAGCGCCCCAAAATACACATTCCCAGGCCTTATCCATCAAAATCCACACAATGTCTGTTAAGTTTCTTTTCACCTCACCATTGCACAACACTTTGGGGCGTTTTATCTAAATGTCCATGCATAAAAGTCACAGAATGCAAGGCAATGCCCCAGAGAAACACTGCCTTTCTCTGGCTTGTCTGGACACGTGTGTGTGTGCGCGCACGCACGCGCGTGTGTTTAGGCTGCTCTGCAGGGAAGGCAGCAGGTCAACATTTCTTCCTTTTGCCCCTCAAATAAAATTCTGCACACTCCTCGTCAGGGAGGCATGGACTCAGTAACCGTCAGATTTTCGTGGCAGGACGAAGAGAGGAATATGCTGGCGGTTTTGATGACTAAAGTGTTAGTATGTCAGAAGGAAATCATGAGACATTTGGAAACCTAATAATAAAACTGAAAATGCAAAACTTTGAGCAACAAAACAAATCAACTTTGGGGACTATTTTCAGAATTTCCTCTTAGAATGTTTGGGAAAAACTATCCCCTTGGGAAATCTAGACCCTATTGAGAGAAAACAAAATAAAAAATTTAGGTGCAGAGATCGTGAGTTTGTCATAATAATAGATAAATTTAAGGTTAGTCCCCAAGATGAATATTCACTCAAAAGGATCTTTTAGTTTTTCTTAATTTAAAAAAATGCATGGTTTCTTCTTGGATAAAGATTGCCTCTCTTTGCGGCTTCCGTTTTGTTTCAGGTGTGTCTTAGCCAGGTATGCTTGGTAGTCAATCTTTTTCTGCTCGATAGTTTTTGAACGTATTAGAGTACTTACATACTCTGAGTCAAGCCCTATGGCCATTTTTTTCCTTCAGCATTTATTCACCCAGTATAAATGGAGCCGTATTGTGCTGGATGTTCTCATCACTTTGCCATCCATGTTTTCTCCATTTATGCCTCTGAATAGCGATCTCCTCCTGGGAATCTGGGAGCTCTCTGGTGCTTCTTCTTTATAAGTCCCATCCCAAGGAACATGAAGATTGGGAGTCCCTAAGGAAAAGAAGTAAAGTTCCCTTGTGGCTGCTCAGGCCACATTCAAGAATTCTGGTTTCCTGGGTGTCAGCAACCGGGATGTCCTCTGAGTGGATTTCCATGATTCGTTCCCGCCGTTGCTGCCACGGCCACTTTGAGTTCTTGACAATTTATATTACACTTGCATTCTTGGTAACTTATATTACAAATTCAGTGTTAATATCAGGGAGCACTATAGATACCAGCATATGGCAAAATTTTTCAGATCATTTTTTTCCTCTGTATAATGAACCTGATGATATTGAACTCAAAATGAAGCTCTTGGAAGGACCCCTTGGTTCGTTGGCTTGTGTAATATTGTGTAATATTTATTCACCCTTTTTGTTATTGACCACATTGGCCACAGACACCTCATGTGATGCAACTTGAAATGCCACAGTCTGTGCATCTCCTTTCCCTGAACTTAATCAGGCTGCTAAGCAAGGCTGGATGATGACATTAGCTGAAGGCAAGGCCTGGGATACTCTGCTTTGACTTCTGTGATATTCTTTGTGTCCTGAGGGATAAGTAGATACCTTGTCAGGACTTGCCAAAGCTTCTGCAACCTGTGCAGCTTCTCAAGTAGGGGGAATGTAATGAGACTCCAGCTATGGCAGCAGGGCTGTATCAGCTTGGAGCAGTCTTTGCCATTGTGGGGTGTTAGCTATTAATAATTTACTATAGTAACAGTAGATACAGAATCAATTTGAATAAAAGATGCTCACTGGCTCCAACAAATAGATGTCTATTTTTGCTCATGTAATGGTAGTGGGCAGGTGAGTCTATATTGCAGGTAGCTTCACTCCAGGAAGTTCTTTAGAGACCCAGGTGGACAGAGACTCTATTCGCTTCAACATGCAGCTTCCTGATTACCCTGGAGGTCATCTCCATTCCAGCTAGAGGTGAAGAGAGCACAGAAGATCACCACCATGAACATGTATATGCCCTGAGCTCACAACTGGACCACATGAGCTTGGCTAGCATCAGTCACTGGCTCAACCTAACTGGAAGGAATTTGTGGAATGTTGTAGCTGACTGACAATCACAAATCACCAACAACTCCACACAAAGGATGGGGCAAACATAAATGTCTTCTACCAGTTATCTGTCTCCACTACAGCTCACCCATTTGTCCATCAAATTCTCTTGCACCTCCTTCTTCCAACACACAGAATGTACTTGACTTTTTCCTGGAGACAGTTGCTGCATTTGGCTCAGGGCCCAGGCTCTGTCCTCATGCTGGAGCAACCTATGATTTAAAAAGAAGTTAGTGCACCTCCATCATACCATTACACACTGGTGGAGGAGCAGTAGAAGAATGACTATCAACAATTCTTGTTAAGAAATGGAGGAGGTAAAGCAGCAGTCAGAGATGAAACCCAACCATTAGGCAGAGATGAAACCATCAGCACGACCATTACTTCTGGACAGACAGGAAGCTGGTGGCAAGACGCAGTAGAAGACAGTTGGGACGGGTGAGCAGTGCTGATCCATCTTACCTGTCATGAAGAGTGAGGAGCCTTGTAGAATTGGAGCACAGTGACAGAGACAGACATGGTGCAAAATGAGGTAGGAGTGATAAGGAGCTAGATATTAAGGATTTGGATTTTATTTTGTGTGATTATAGGTTGTTGGAGGGTGGGGAGGTATATTCTCTGATTTGTAATTGCTGCTGTCTGGATAATATTCACCAGGGGAGCAGAAGTGGGAGCAAAGAGACCAGCTAGTAGGCTACCATGACGTTTCGGAGTTTAGATCATTGATGGCTTGGAGTAGATGGTAGCAATGACAGTAAGACGTGGCTAGATTCAGGATTTGTATCCTTGTATGCTGTGTGATGGAGTCATATTTCATTCTTCTCCATGTGAATATCCATTATTGCAGCACAATTTATGGATTTTTTTTTTTGAATGCATGGGTTGGGAATTGAATCCCAGTCTCCCACATGACAGGTGAGAATTCTACTACTGAACTACCCAGGCACCCCCACAGGATATATTTTGCAGAGAATGCTCACATGATTATCTTTTTAAACCCATTTGGGCATAAACAAGTCAAATTTAAACAATACCCTCAAATGTCCAAGTTTTCTTGTCCACAACAGTTCATGAAATACTCCCTCTGCTTTGGAATATTTGGGAGGCTTCTGGAGTGTCCCACATGTGTTCACAGTTAAATCACCTCCAACCAAGTATTTTCTTTGTCAGTGCTCTCTTCTAGGCACCAGCATGTCCAGGTAAGCATCTTCTGCTTTCTACTGTGTCCCCTGCGGACAACTTCTTCTCAGGAAGGTGAGATAAAGAAGGGTGTACTGCTGCAACACGGGAAACATGATTCTGAATCCATGTCACACTTTGTGGGACGTTCCAGCATCCTTCTGAGATGATCCCAGAGTTCTGTTCATACCCAGAAAACAGACCCATCTTTCTTGAGACAAGGATTCATGCCATGACAGTGTGAGCCATGCTGTGACATAGCCCATTCTCTGCTCAGTCTTTCCTCTTGCAGGTGAGCGGTTATGGCTGGGCTCCGGGGCCCCTTTCCTCTTGCAGAGTGTGTTTCTCTAACCATCACCAGCTCCTCCTGCCAATGACCTATTGTGAGGCCTCTCTCATCACTTCATCTTGCCAGACTGTCCCTACAAGCCTGAATCCCAGCTTATCCTGAAGCAGGAACAACTATTTCAGGATAAATGGCGTCTCTTAAAATGAGTGGTAAGAAGAGCTGAAAATGTATGTATTTCCATAATTAAATGTAACTAAATGCAAAGATATTTACTAACCTCATGGGAGACCCTGGGAGGACATGCAATGGTGATGCCTGTGGTAACAGCTCCTGCTTCTCAGATAGTTAAAACCCAATGGCAGGGTCAGATGCATGCTAAGAAAATGGAACTAGAGTTGATATTATACACATGAAATGAACTGTCCAATGAAGGGCTCTGGTAACTCCAGTGGGTGTGAGGTGTGAGGGGTGCAGTGACAAAGGTGAAAATGTAAGTCGGAGCCAAATAGCAAGAGGGTCAGAGGCTGCCTTTATTCCATGGCAATAAGAAATCATTGAAGATCATCTAATAAAAAGATATTAGATAAATCTAATAAGAGCTGGCCTATAGGCCTAGTTTATCTAGGTTTCTGCTTTTGGAGATGAGTCTGGCAGAGATGTGAAACATGGAGTCCGGGGAGGAAATCTGGGGGCATTTGATAGATGGGCACATGAGGTGGCCCAATTCCCTTCAAGGAAGGACGTGTGCCTGCTGCTGGAAGTGCTGGAAGTATCCTCCCCGCACATTGATTCACCTACAGGGAACCGCCTCGCCCAAGGTCATGGTTCCCTAGGGAGATCCACCTCCAGTGGCCAGTGGACATGGGGATATAGAAGGCCTCGCCATTTCAGTCCAGTGTGGGGCAATTCTGATGGGTGTTGAAGCAGCAGACCCCACTGCAGGGCTGGCGGAGACGCCAGAGCTTCTTCACAGCTTAGCAATTCCTGCTCCCGTCTGCACCCTTCCCTTCCCTGACCTTCCCATCCCTTCTCGACACTTCTCCTCTTCTCTATCCTTTCCTGCCCTTCCCTTTCCCTCTCTACCCTTTTCTTCCCTACCCTTCCCTTTTCTTCTCTACACTTCTCTTTTCTACCATCCCCTTCCTTTCCCTTCCCTTCCGTCTCTTCCCTTCCTTTTTTTACCCTTTCATTCTTTCTCTACACTTCTGCCCCCTTCCCTTCCCTTCTCATCACTTCCACAGGTGTAATTCCAGGAGCCCTACACTAAACTTTACCTCAGAGTTTAATTCCAGAAACCAAACATGATATGTAGTTAATCAAAAGGCATTGGAAAGTCAGATCTAATAAAACGTAAATGCTAACTGGCTCTAAGAAAAGGGGGAGCAGGACTGTCTTAGTTTAATTTTGAAGTTGAAATAGTCTATCATTGATGCTTTTTATGACTCTCAATTCCCAACCCTTCTTACTTCTAGCAATTTTTTAGTGTTAAAACAAATAAGCAAAACAATCAGAATAAAACAACTCCAAAATACTCACTCACTCTCCTCCAAGCATACATTTCTCCAACACAGGTGTTAGCAAAATAAGCATAGGCCCTTTTTCATTTATTTGTAAATATTTTAGGTATAAGACTCCTTCGAGAGAGTAGAACAATTTACTAAAATTCACTGTAGTGCAGTGTATTATATTACAATATTTTTAATCTATTTTATTTATAATTACTTCTGATAGATATTGCTAAAGTAGCTGGTTTTGCAGCAACACCTCAACCAGCTCTCCTGCCCCCTGTAGTTTTTGAGCGTTAGGAAGCTCCCCTAGGGTTCTTTGCCTTGCCTACCTGTCACCCGACACAGAAGTTCACCCGTCACCTTCATCTCTGAATGGAACTTGAGATCAGTTTCCTGGAGGTGCTTATTTTTTCTTCTCAGGAATAGAACAGTTCTGCAGTAAATGTTTGCTTCTCTCCAAGAGATCGATTTTCTCAGAAGTCCCAAATAGATGGAACCTGCTATCTCCACCACACATATCCTTATTTTGCACAAAACCACATTCTGCTTTGCTCCTCACATTGGGATAAAAAAGGTTATATTTTGCAAAGGCACAGATAAACCCACTAAATTCTGGAGCCATGTCAATGTCTATCTTAGGCTGAGGATGGAAGACAGAAACATTTGAAAGTACATTTGTCTATTATGTAGAAATGTTTAGGATTCAATAAATTCTCATCTCGAAGAATCTGTCTTTTGTCTTTGTTCTCAGTACTTCTGTGAATTAGAATCTTTGGAGATTTATCAAGAAGGCCTTTTTCCATGCTATGCCCTCTAGGAAATGTCTTCTTTTTCTTCTAGGTCAAATGACTCTCCACTTGAGGTTTTAAGAAACTGCAGAAAAGGGACGAGGGGACCGTCCTACCAATCTTTTTAATAGATGCACATGGAGTGCATATCATGTAGGGGACTCTAGGCAGACTGAAATCTCTGCCTGAGGAAGAGAAATAAGGAAGAAGGAGCAGAATCAGGTGATCAGGAACCTGTCCTGAAACCCTGGACCTCCTGTAATTCAGGAACACTGTTGGGCTGGAGGCAGCTGAGTCCAGGAAGCTTAGGCACCAGTAACCCGGTTCATTTGCCTTCAGGTATTGGGAAAAAAAAGATTGCACAAAGGAATATTAATACACATCTCACCATGTGGATTTACTAAATTGCTTGCTGTTTGTGGTTTATGCGTATCACTAAATGAGTCAGTTTACTTTTGTTTTAAGTCATACTTGCAGGATGCATGCTTTCGTTCACAAGATGTGTAATGAAGATCTGCTCTGTCCCTTCATTACACCCAAAGTAGGCAAAGGCTGTGATGTACACCAGTGACAATTTGTGTAGACCTTTGTCTTAGTGAAGTTTAGTATGCTAGCCACCCAACCTTACAAATAAATTAGGAATTGCATAAATCAGTGTGTTTCTTCCTGAGTCTTTCACGATCTTTATGCTCCACATTGGAACATTCAGTATATGGTGGCCTTAATTGATGAATACTTATGGAAAAGAACATGTAAACCTTAACTTTACCACTAAGCACCTGTTCTAGAACTTTCCAAAGAATAAAAGTCATGCTCATAGCAATGTGAATTCAAAAGACTTCCAAGAAATATAATTATTTTTAAGGTAGAGTACTTTAAGTCATACATTAGATAAGCGACGCTAGTACTGATAAATATTTTTAAAATAATGGGACGAGCAAAAATCGGTTTTCTTGTGTTATATCATGTCATAAAATACTAAGTATTTATAAAATAAAAGATATAAAGTGGAGTGGCCATTTAAGACCAATGGGCTGCCTTCGCAGGTTTACAAGCAGTCCCACCCTGGAAGAGTGTAGTTCAATAGGATTACAGCTTAGAGAATTCTGACTTAGAGATTTACCACAGAAGTCAACTAGATTATCTGGCCTTGCTTTACTCTTTAAAATACTTGCAGTTCTATTCTGAATGTCCTTATTGACAGGGGAACACTCTGAGTTTTGACTAAAAATGCATGAACCTGGCTGTAGGGAGGTTCTATTACTTGTACAATAATTGCTAGTGC
This sequence comes from Tamandua tetradactyla, assembly GCF_023851605.1. NCBI lineage: Eukaryota > Metazoa > Chordata > Mammalia > Pilosa > Myrmecophagidae > Tamandua > Tamandua tetradactyla. The sequence continues at coordinate 101,598,832 of NC_135330.1, read as the reverse complement.
AGGAAACATGTAGTGAAAGCAAGTTTTCATAATAAACATCAACATATTCATTTATCTGAAAAACTTCAAAAAATTCAAACACATTCCATTGTTTTTAATCTAACCCAAAACAGAAACTTCTAATTGACTCTAAGTTTGTGGATTCTTTTAAGATGGTATTCAAGTGACATGTCTAATTTCATTGCTTTTCTTTCATCGGCTGGCATTCATTTTTCTTTCCTTAGTGTTTAAGAGGGAATCACAATAATTGTTAATACCACACTTTAAACATCCGTAAGAGAATTGGTAGGCTTTCTTGACACTAAGACTTTGAAGTTTCCCTGCATTTAACAGGAAAAATAATTGAGTAAGCTTGTCAAGGTGACTTATTTGGGAATAGAGTTAACCAAAATCCAATAACCTGAAATGATTGCACAGAATGGAAGCACAAGAATGAAAACTGAAAAAACCTTTGAGTAATTGCTTATCTTGTAATTTGTCTCTCTTTTTCCAAGAGTTTATGGTCCTTTCCTAATCTGAAATAGTTAATTTCCCCTGAGGCCCTTGAATGTAATGAGTTGTTAATTCAGTAACTGATAATTATAAACTACTCAGCCTTACTTTTCGTCCATCTTTATCAAACTGTTGCTGCATTTAGGTCACTTGCTACATTTTTCATTACTATCCTTAAGCGATATTATTTCTAAGAAAGGGAACCAGTAGAACAGAGCGGCTTATAAAGGCTTTTGACCTTCAAGCTTCTATCAGCTGTTCCTCCGATCGGTCCATGTTGTGAAAAGTAGACCGGTGCATTTCTGTGATTTCATGGGATGTGCCCCAGCTCTGCATCATATCTGTGGCCAAGGTAATTCTAATGGCTCTAACCTTCAAGAGCCCTTATCACAGGCCAAATGCTGCATTAAGCATCTCTCATGCATTGCTTCTTAGCCTCACAAAAAATAAATGAGGTATGCATTCTTATACTTCTCATTTTCAATGCGTGGTGCCTGAGGCTCGGAATGATGGAGTAGTTCACTCAAGGGCATAGAGCTGATGATTTGATCTGGATTGGAGCCAGGTGTGGCTGGCTCCAAAGCAGGTGTGCTTTAGGGTGTGCTGACTTGCCTGCATCCACTGCTGCTTAGTTACCAAGAAACTGAGCTACATTCTCACTAAACTAATTCCACTCTCAAGGTGCTACTGCTTGGTTGGCACAAACTTTATGAGCAATAAATTTCCCACCAGAAACCCTTCCAAAAAATTAGACTGAAAGCTCTATCCATCTTTTGCCTATAATTTCACCCATATGATACAGCACTATTAGATTTGTGTCATAACTGATAAGGCAGCTCATCATTGTAGACAGCCTTATGTAAAGGTATGGTCTCTTTGCTTCTGGGACCTGTGCTCTTGCTGTCTGTCATATGCTCTCATGTGAATCCTTTGGAGATGGCAGTGGGTGCTGCTCTCCTGGTACCACTCCCAGGGTCAGCCCTTGGCTAGGCTTCGCACACTTGCTCTTACATGGAATGGCACATCCCAAAGGGGTCCCAGTCCGTGGACTTTGCTGACAGATATCAGGATTTGGGTGGAGACTGGCAGAGGAAACCTTTTTTTTTGCTTCAGGGAGTGAAGAGCCTCAGAAAGTGAAGGGACAGACAAGACAGAGGGAGAAGAAAGCAATAGGAATAAATAGGATGTATTCTGGGTGTGGACAGGATTCTACTCTGTTGGGGGAGGGAAGATGGAGATGAGGGAGCACCCATATTACAGATGAAGATGCACAGGGCCATTTATCAAAAATTATCAAAGTCCTCCAAGTGGGATTCCTCACTCTACACGCCGTCTCCTGGGGAATGTCACCTGGCTGATGAGGGATGCAAACACTCAACGTCACTGAGTCATCCTGCGAGTGCTCAGGCCTGGGATGCTCCCCGAAGTGAGCAGGACAGGCATCAACAGACATTAGAGTGGCTGAGAACTAAGGCTGTCAGCCTCTGTCTTCTCACTTCTGAGTGGAGAAAGATGTGGCCTTGTCAGCCTCATAAGGGCATCATCACCACCATCATCATCATTTGGAGAGTGCCAAGCACAGCAGTGGGCTCGCGCTCAATGCTCAGTGCACACGGAGCCCGAGGGAACAATGAGGGACCCAGGAGAGAAGCGTTTGGAACCTTCTTCTCATGTCAACTTCCTCTCAACTGATTTTACTTCCTGAGGTGTGCAACAGTGGAGAATTCAAAGTCTGTTAAACATTGAACCTGAATGTACCATCTGCGTATTCAGTGGCTGAATTTCTCATTCTCTCTGCTGCCGTCTACTGCACCTACTTGCAGATCAGAGGGAGGAGGAGGGAAAGGCATGATGCTGCCTGTTCAGAGGAGAGGTGGCATGCCATATGCGCGAGGGGAAATGGGATGTTTCTACGAACACTCATCTGATCCCTTTATGAAAGGAATGGCTATCTTTCCAAACACATATTTTAGAATGCTGGGTACAGTATTTTGCTACCTCTAATGGTTGTTTCACACACCATTCCTTAAATTCTATCTCCAGATTTGTAAATGTGCAAATGGATGAAATAGCTTAATTCAAATCTATCTTCAAATATACTGTATTATTTCCTTGTGAAAGAAGATACATAAGATCTGAAGGACAAATCCATATGCATTCTACTATAGAACTATTTCCATGCTACTGTGTCTTACTTTCCATTTTACCCAGTCTACTTTGCTTTTAAGCATGCCATTCTAGATGTTCCATGAAATGTTTTTCCAAGTTTTATAGGGGTGAATTGCATCTGAGATTTACAAAAGTTTAAACAATAGAACTATCCCACCAGACAAACAGGATCCTGAAGCACTTAGTCCAAGGTTGGTTCCCTACACCTGGGAAATTGGGAAAAAGGCAGAACTTATCTACAAGTGGAGAGAACAGAGTTAAAGTGATTCAAAATGAACTCAAAACTAAAACTCAAGCTGTGGGTTGATGAGTGGACAGGCTCAGGTGCTGCAACTGAGACACCCTAGTAGAGTCTTACATAAGCTGGAAACTTCTTTCACTCTTACAATCCATCAGTACTGAAGCCTTCAAGCAGAGAAGTTCTGCTCGTGACACTACCCCCGAGCGAACCCTTCGGTTTCTGCTTGACCTCCACTCCAGCCCCTGTCCTGGGGAAGAACCAAGGCTGAGCTCATCTTCAAGGAACCCAGCATGCTACACAGATCACTTCCACTCATGTTGGCCTGAAAACCATGGGGCCATGACTAGCTTTGGGGAAAGCTGAGGCTGCTCTGCTTCACGCTAAAAATTGGGACTTCTGTTAACGAAAATATTCAGAGACCAGAAACGTGGGAGAAATGAGTCTCTGCTGTAGTCCTACCCTGGACACCCAAGTATGTATCTTGGTCCTTCGTGACATACTTAGAGCACAATCCGTCCCTGCACGAGGAGACAGGTGGTCCCACACCACAGCAGTCCCAGCAGCTACTCCAGGGCAAGGTCTGTGGGGGACGCCCAGCCCTCCACTGCCCGGACAGGCTCTTCCCACCTCCAGGCAGGGCAAGCAGCCCTCCCACCCACCCACGTGCAGGGGTGGAGCGGCCACAAGGGAGGTGTGGGAAACCCCACGCAGAGAACAGAGAAACAGAGAGCCAGGCAGGCACGGGGCCGACTGAAATCACGGCAGAGTTTGTGAATTCTTCCTCCCCAGGCAGTTGAGGGCAATCCTTGATCAGAGGCCGACTCGGCTCGCTTCGCTCCTTATTCCCTGAGGCTCTGATTTTGCTCTCTTGAGGGTTTTTTCTTGCTGTGACTCTCTGAGTCCACATCTGCCTTTCTGGAACCTGCCCTTTATCTGCCTCTCCCTGCAGGCACTGGCCTGGGAGCAAGGGCAGCTTCAGAGGTCTAACAGCCCTAGGCATTCATTCGTAGGCCAACCAGTCAGGGCTCTCCTCTCCAGACCCTGCAGTGCCTTTCTTCTTACTCTCAGAACAATAAAATCCCTAACCTCTGCCTGGTCCCTCCTACCACTCTCTCCTTTCACTCTGCTTGGTTATCGGAGCCCCCTGCTGCCCAAACACCCTGGGGCCAGGGCCCGCTGGACTCTGCCTGGACCACACATCCTCTTCTAGATTTTCACTTATGTCCTTTAGCTCCTCCTTCAAATCTGTGTCCAAGTACCCATCTTCAATTAGGCCTAACCAGAACCCTGAGGTATTATCCCTTATCCTGGCTTTATTTCAGTATTATTTTTTCACTTTCTAATATAACCTTTTCACTTTCTAATATTAATGAGATTTACTTACTTATTAAGTTTTCGTTTACTTTTGTCTCCCTTCGCTAGAATGTAAGCAAGTTCCTGGTAGGCTTTCAATAAATATTTGATAGATTAATACATTGGCATAACTCTTCAAAAATTAGTATTAGCTAGGATTCTCTAGAGAAACAGAATCAGCAGGAAAATTTGCAAAAGTGTCTCAGGTAGCCGTGGGAAGGTAGAGTCCAAAATCCATAGGGCAGGCTGTGAAGCTGGCAACTCTGATGGAGGGTCTGCACGAACTCCATAGGAGCGGCTCACTAGCTGAAGCAAGAAGAGAGCCTATTTCTTCTGAATCCTCCTTAAAAGGCTTCCAATGATTAGATTAAATGTCACTCATTGCAGAAGACACGCCATTTGGCTGATTACAAATGGAATCAGCTGTGGATGCAGTGATGTGATCTGATTTAATTCTAATAAAATAACCTCATTGCAACAGACAGACCAACACTTGCCCAACTTAGACAATCACGCACCACTACTTGGACAAGTTGACACACGAACCTGACCATGACAGTGGGCCTTGATATATTTTCTTCCAGGGATTTCCATCCAAAAACAAACACACCCAAAGATCTCTTCTGATTATTATTCCTAAATCTAGTGGATATTACCTTCATTTTGAAAAATTATCTGACCTGCTCAGTCCATCTCTTTTTTGTCAATTTATTGACTGTTAATGTCACCGTAAACAAAGGCTCAGGTAGGGCATATCCTGGTTTCTGCTTTTTATCTGATTTTCTCTGTGAGAGTAATAAATCTCTGAGGGACAACTTACCTCCTGCCTATTAGTGGTTAGAAATAGATGGTTTTTCCAAACTGGACAGGTCCCAGACTCTTGGTTGCAAACAGGCCCTCCTTTGGCTGGTGGTCTCCCGTCAAGAAGCTTGGCCCCAGATGAATGCTAACTGGACTCCTCACCCCACCTTCTGCATGGAGCCTAATCCTTTTTCTGGCACCTGCGGGTTTGTGACCTTAGGAATTCCACCATTTCGGGGATCCCAATGTCTCCCTCTAAGCCTGGTGAATAGACGTTCTCCCTTCCTGGGTGCTGTCTTGTGTGACTTCGTGCATGTCATCCTTTGCTTCAAGCCACTTTGACTTGGTTGTTTCTTCCACTGACTGAGCTGTCTGCCAGCTGCTTCTGCCTGCAGGGCAAGTTCTGGGAGAGAGCCCAGGCTATGTGTGTTGCTTCAGCCTTTCAGGCTTGCACTAGGTAAAACGGCACCCACAGGCAGACATCCGGACACACAAAGGGCTGACTTTTCTCCCTATACAAGGCAGAGACCTGCAATGGGGGCAGGTCAGCCCCACACCCTGGGCAGGGGATGGGGGAAAGGCCAGCAAGGGTGCCAGTGCTTTGCCTACTGCTTAGAGAACTGCATTCTTTGACTTAGTACTTGCCCAGTTACAACAACCTTTTAACTGTTTTCTTGAGTTCTGAGGAAGTTGGCTCTGCCGGTTTTTACTGGTTGTTCAAAATCCCATAGGGAACCATACCCTAGAGCATTTTATGCTGCCTTCTTGGTTGACTGGGTACCCTCTTGAGTTCACTAATCTTCTATTCAATAGCCTCTAATCTGCCATTAAACCCCTTTTTGTAAAATCTTGGATGTTGTGGTTTTCATTTCTAGGAGTCCTATTTGCATCTTTTTATATCTTCTATGTCTTACTTAATATGTTCAATCTTTGAATTTTTGAGCATATGGAACACATTTATAGCATCTGTTTTAATGTCCCTATCTACTAATTCTCTCATGCATGTCATTTTTAAATACTTCTGATTAACTGATGTTTCTCTTCAAAAGAGGTTTTGTTTTCCTGCTTATTGAAAATGTAATGGTTTCTGATGTGATGCCAGTCTTTGGGAATTTTCTTTGTTGTTCTGAGATATGGCTGAGCCACTTAGAAACAGTGAGAAATCTTTGGGTCTTGTTTGGATTCTTTTTAAGGCAGGATCAGAGCTAAATTTGGTCTAGGTTTAATTTTTATCACTACTAAGCAAGGCTCTTCTTTGAAATTGTGATGGTTGGATTCATGTGTCAGCTTGGCTAGGTGACGGTGCCCAAGTGTCTGCTTAGGTAGGCACTGGACTATCTGCAGCTGCGAAGATATTTCACGGGCTTAAATCATGAGCATGCTGGCTGCATCCACATCTGATGACATCTGCAGTTGGCTAGGGGGAGTGTTTTCTGCAACGAGTGATGTTTAATCAAATCACCTGAAGACTTTTAAGGAGGATTCAGCAGGGAGAATCTCTCCTTCTGCCTTAGCCAGCCAGCGTCTCCCAGGGAGTTCCTTGAGGACCTTCATTGGAGCTTCCAGCTCTCAACCTACTCTACAGATTTTCGACTTTTACATCTTCCTGGTTGCATGAGATACTTTTATAAATTTCATATTTACAGATATCTCCTGTTGTTTCTGTTTCTCTAGAGAACCCTAATTCAGTAATCTAACCCAATGACCCCTGAGTTCAGACTGCTTGGAACCCGTCCTTCTCCTATCCTCATTTGCCTTGGTCCCTAATCCTTTCTAGAAGCTCGTTCTCCATCTCTGGATACTTTCCTCAGAAGTACATGCAGATCAGTTCTCAGGTGAATGCTGGAGGAGGGTTCTCTGCACATCTCCAGAATTCTGTTTCTGTTCAGTTCTCTCCACTCTGGTAAGCTGCCTTGCTCACACCACCCTGCCTTCCCTAACCCCCCGATTCAGCTTTCAATTAGAGAAATCAACTACCCCCCTCCAGACTGCTTACTCCCTGGGCTGCAGCCCGGACATGTTCCCAGGCAAGATGGGCAACCAGAGGCCCGTGCTCCCTGGCCTTCTTTCATGGATCTGTGTCCTTCCTTGCCTAACTCCAACGTCTGGAGAACCAGGATTTCATGTTTCTCTCTTTCTTCAGTTGTTTCAGGAAGGAAAGAAGATCTAGTTTCTCTTTCTCTATCTCAACTAGAAGTTGGAGTCTGTCATTATGTCTTCAGGCTCCTTTAATAGGAAATGGTTTCTTACTCTTTGTCTTTTATGAGCTTGACATTTTGCCAGCTATGATTTCTCCATGTGCTATTTCTATGGACCCTGTCATCTTTAGAGAGGTTTTCCACAAGTAAAACTATTTTCCTGGGCCAAAGTCCTCTCTCTGTTGACCTAAAGCAGGGGACGGCAGACTTAATCAGAAAATAGTCAGATATTAAATATTTAGGCTCCGAATATGTTAGACTGGCACACCTTCTCCGTTTTGGTTATCCAACACTAACACTCTAGTGTGAAACCAGCTACAGAAGGTCCGTAAACAGCCAGGGTGGCTGTGTTCCAGCACAACAGGCAATGGGCCAAAGCTGGCCTTCAGGGAAGAGCTGTTAATCCCTGATCTAAAGCATCCTGAATTTTTTTTCTGTCTTCAGACCTTTGTTTCTATGCCAACTTAATTCCCCAAATAAAGGTTTCATAAGTACAAGCTTTTAAATTCTATTTTGGACATTCAGAATTATTATAATTTTATTCAAGTTTCCTTCTGCCATCTGACCAAGTGAAGGCTCTGTCTCCTGATTTAGTTAGAATAGGCTGAAATTCTGTAACAGGGCCCCCCAAAATCAGTGACTCAAAGAGCACTAAGTTCACTTTCCTTTCTCATAAAAGTCTAGGTGAGTGTTTCAAAAGAATGGACACCATATATTTATTCAGCGACCCACATTAATGCTGGATTTATCATCACCACTCATGTCTCACCAAGATGCTTTGATGGGTGCATTTCCCGGCAGGGGAGGAGGTTGGAGAAGTCGTAGGGGAAGGTGCACTGCATTCTCCTGGTGCCCTGCATGGCCTGCCTCCTTCCCACGTGCACCCTTTGGAGACAGCTATCTCACGTGTCATATCAGTCATTGCAAGGGATTTAGGAATGTAGCACATCCACGTTTCCAGTCGTAATTGTTTTACCATAAAAATGCAAGGCTGGATTTCAGTGGATAATGTGATCTCAGCCATCTCCAATGTAGGAAACATGACTATTCCTCTTTATTTACTAATAAAGTCGGCTAAAATTTTTAGAAGATGAAATTGCACACTGGATCGTAAAGATTGAAGGACATGATTAGGACTTGATGTAGAGAAGAGAAGCAAGAAGCTGACAATAGTTGGGAAGGGGGTCAGGTTAGCCTTGGCCCTGGATAAAGTTAAATCATTATAATACCGGGGGGAAAATTGTCTTCTATTTGTTGCTACTTCTAGCTAAGAAACACATTGGAAGAATTACTCCTCCTCTGCCTGGTAACGTGTGGACAGCTGATATTCAGAAATTGTTCTGAAGTAGATTTTAACATGTAATAAAGAACAAATATTTTAAAACTAAATTTATAGGTCCACCTTACCTGGCCCCATCAAAAGTCCCCTACATATAAATTGGCCCCTACAATCTTTATTATCTCAGTCAATTATATGTTGGGGCCATGGCCACAGACATGCTGGGTGTAGAGTAGAAGAAAGTGTGGGCAAGGTGGAACCCTCCAGAATCTCTATCTGTCACTGCCTCTAACCATGATCATTTTGAAACTATGTGCCCCAGAAAAGCCAGTCTTGTGGGATCAGACCTACTACTGTTGGATGGGACCTTTTGATGAGATTGTTTCTATCGAATTGTGGGGGTGACTTTTTGATTAGGTGGAGATGTGACTCCCACCTATTCAAGGTAGGGTCTGGATCCTTTTACTGGAGCTTTGTATGCAGAGATTAAAAGGCAGAAAACATAAAGAGCAGAGAGATGAAACCAGACACAGTCATTTGGAGATGCTAAACTAAGATTTTGTCCCTAGAGAAGCTAAGAAAGGAGCCACAGATGCTTGGAGATGCTGAGAGACCCACTGGAAACCAGAAGCCAGGATAAAAGGACAACAGACATTGCCACATGCCTTCCCACGTGACAGAGAAACCCCAGACTTGACTGGCCTTTCTTTAGGGACAGTATCCTCTTGCTGATGCCTTAATTTGGATGTCTTCACGGCCTTGGAATTGTAACTTGTAACTTAACAAATCCCCTTTACAAAAACCAATCCATTTCTGGTATATTGCATCCCAGCAACTTTAGCAAATGAAAACAATAACCTTCAGAGAATAATCATCGCTGCTTCACTTATTCTCTCCACAGCTCACAAGAAAAAAACAACTCGAATCTACAAACTTACATGAGATGGTATCCCATTACATAACATTCCAGCCTAACCAAACTGATAGGGTACAAACCCCCAGAGATGGGGAAATGCCCGGCATATTTTTTTAAATGAAAAGTTACATATTTGAAGATTTTATTTTTTCCCTTCACTCTATTTTCATTCTTCTCAACATGGAATAAGTGTTGTAAGCCTACTTTATAGGGTTTTAGGAGACACAGATTACAACTGACATTCTATCCCTACAGGAAACAGTAAATATCCTTAGAAAGATGCTTAGTTTTTCTGTCATGTAATAATCTTTTTTTTTTTTTGTAAAATGAAGGGGTTAGAATGGATGATTTCTAAGATCCCATCTAGCTCTTTGATTTGGTAACAGAGTTATCTCTTTTCTTTTGAATGAGATTTTCACAAAGCTTACATTTTAAATAATAGAAATCTAGATCACTTTTCTAAATTATTCCATTAAGAAAATATCTCCCACCTTAAACACTACTTTCAAGTGGAAGAAGTCATGTTCAAATATAACTTTGATCTGCCTTCACATGAGATCTGCATAATGGAGTAATTGAAAAAAAAGCAGGACTATGGTACATTATTGCGCTTCAATTAAATTTCAAAGCTGGAATATGTACACAGGGAAATAGGCAACCACAGTTTAATGCATTTGAAATTGTAAATATCGTTAGTGTTGTAGATTAGCAAAGTACCACATAATGGCATTAGCTTTTTTTTTTGTAAGCTGCATGGCGGGGTCACATTTTATTATTTTGCCATGTTAGTAATTCCATTATTACAGCATAATGGCATTAGCTTTTAAAACCACTTCAGGAGTACTTATATTCAAAATCCAAATATGTACATTACTTTAAACAAGAAATCATAAAAGATTTATGGCTTATGTCATGAATCAATACGCATATATCCTCCCTATTTCTTTTCATGCTGCAAAATATGACATAAAGCATATAAAACACTCAATATTCACATCATGCCATTGTACTCCAAAGAAAATTAAACAATTTATATGTTGATTGACTAATTTTTCTAAAGTGAAATATTAAAATAGGTTTTCTTAAATTACATTTTTTATTTTTAGCAAAAAATATAAAAAATAAACAGAGGAGTTGAAACAGAGTTGGCATGGGGTTGCAGTGCTTTGACCAATTTGTTCTTCTCGTTTCTCTTTTGTATTTTGTCTGTTTGTTTTTCTGAGTTGCTCAAACAAACGAAGAGACGGTTCTCAAGCTGAGGTCTTTGGATCCCAAATTCCGGGTTCTTAATTATCTAAAGCATATATGAAAAACTTCATATTTCCCTGGCTCTACTTCTGTTTTTCCACATGATGTTCTCTTTGAATACAGCCTGGGACTGTGAACTGTGAACAAGGTCAGCTGATGACCCCAATGCAATCAGTGACTGGGAAATTCTGCTCTGTATTTTCAAACACAGCTGTGTTTGACTGGATGATGATGAAAAAACCTCTAAAGCACCATATTCTCCTGAACTTCCAGTACCCCAGGCCTTATCTAATCCCTCACCTTATATTGCTTGATTGCTTTGGTCCCTCTTTCTTTATGTCCTGGACGATAAAAGAAATTGTGTCTGACTCATTGCCCTGCTCTCTTTCTTTCTCCCCCATTTCCCCTGTCAGGCTTATCCTTCTAAAATGTACCGTGTACATTTTTCTCAAATGTAGGGTCTTATAATGTGACATTCTGTTGAACAATCTGGATTGATTCCCTCTGTAACTGAACTGATTTCCTATTATCTGAGGGCCTTCAGCATTGAGCCAAAACGGTGTCCCCAGACTTATCCTCTAAAACCACGCATCGAGCAGTTCTGAAATTCTCAATGGTCTCTGAGTACAACTTTTCCTTTCCACTTTGTGATTGAGGTCACCTTTTCCCAGAAAGTCCCTTCTCTCTTTCACTTCCTAGGTTTGCTAATTACCTTTCTTTTTAAATAAACTTTGGCTTCAGCAGAGTTTTAGATTTACAGAAAAAAAATTGTGAAGATAGCACAGAGAGCTAGCACAGAGCCCACACCCGGCTTCCTGAATTGTCAATGTCTTGTCTTAGTATGATGCACGTGTCGCAGTTAATGAACCAATACTGATATATTACCATTAACTGAAGTCTGTACTTTGTTCAGAATTCTGTAGATTTTTCCCTAATGTCCTTTTTCTGTTCCACCATCTCATCCAGGATACCACCTCACATTTCATTGTCATGTGCCCTTAGGCTCCTCGGGTTTGTGACAGCTTCCCAGTCTTTCTTTGTTTTTCATGACCTTGAGCAATTTGAAGTGCTTGTCAAGTATTTTTTAAAATGCTCCTCAATTGACATTTGTTGAATGTTGCTTTTTCATGATAGACCAGCACATGCGTTTGAAGAGAAGGGCCACAGAGATAAGGTACATTTCCATCACATCATATCCAGCACACAGGCACTCTCAAGCTCACCTGTCGCCATTGGCTTTGATCACCTGGCTGAGGTCGTGCCTCCCGGGCATCTCCCGGCTGAGGTCGTGCCTTCTGGGTGTCTCCCGGCTGGAGTCCTGCATCTTGGGCGTCTCCCTCTGAAGTTGCTCTTCCTGCCATGCTTTGGTGGAAGGAAGTCGCTGTGCTCAGCTCACACTTCAGGAAGCAGGACTTATGCTCCCCTCCTTGAGAGCAGGGATCCTCATATATTATTTGGAACGTTTCTTCATGGGGGATTTGTCTCCTGTGCCCCGTTCCTTTGCTTATTCAATAATTTACCAGTATGGACCCTTGGATGTTTATTTTTGATTCTGGGCTCCCACCCTATACTTTGCAGTTTATTCTTACTCAAGCCACCCCGCTGTGGCCACGGAGGCTCTTTCAGGTGGCCCCTGTGCCTTACAGACTCTTGTCTTTGGTGGGGGGGGTATCTTTGTTGGTATGCCCTTAACTTATGGCACTGCAAGAAGCTCCCAGCTTATGTTGTAGTTTTTCTGCCCGACTCCTAGACCAGCTGTTCCTGTATGCGGCACTGGCCCCTTTCGCAGGATGGTGGCATTAGAAGCCAGCACGTGGGTGCTGGTGTGTTATTTCCATGAGACACTTCTCTGCTGACAGGATGACATAAGGATGCACTGCCTTATTTTTCTAGTGGTGCCGCAATACCTCCATAAACCTCGTGGTCTAAAGCAACACCATGCCATGCTTTTACTGTTCCGGAGGACAGAAGTCCCAAACGGGCTTTCCCTGGTAGCATCGAGGTGTCCACAGGTCTGAGCTCTGGTTTGGAGGCTCTGAGACAGAGTTCCTTTTCGTGCCTTTTCCAGCTATAGCTGTCCTCATTCTGCCTCTACGGATGGCTCCAAACATGACCCCCTGCCATAGGGCCACTCCTGCCTCCTGTGCCCATCCGTAGCCCACACTCCCGCAGGAAGACACCTGACATCTGCCACCACCATCGACTTCACTCACAAATGAATCGTGGTATGAGAATTAACGCATATGCAGAAAGAAATAACTTTATCAGTTAGAGCACAGTGCTTGTGCTTCTTTTCCGTTCAATCTTACCGCTTCTTTATGAGATTACTTGAGTCAACAACTTTTCTACCACCCACTTTCGTGAGGCTGTTTCATAGATCTGAAATGAAATTAGATTTTTTGAGTCACATTCTGCTGTCCATCTTGGCATGCCTGACTTCCTAAATGATTTTTTAAAAAGTTGCATTAATTCAGATTCACTGTTTGTGCTGTTCTGAGTTTTGACAAATCCACAGTATCAGGTATCCACCATGACGGTAATTTTAAGTTTAATGTAAACTTTGCCTCTGTTATAAAGCCTTCTTGTATTTTTGTTTCTCTGTTTAGTTTTTGTTTGTTTGTGTCAAGTAGCTTCCTTTCTTTTTCACAGCCCCATATCACCCCATTCAGGCTTCTGAAGTAGCACTTCTCACAGTGCATTTTTAAAATTATCTGTTTTCATGTTTGAGTTCTTAAGCATGAGATTACAAGGTCTTTGACACAGGTACATGTCTCATTTCTTCTGAGATGAGCATCTGCCACACCTTAGAGATCCCACAATAAAGGTTTTTTGGATCAATTAAAATATTTTTTATTTTCATATCTCAAGTTATAGAACTATGATTGGTCAAATTCATTCTCTATTTCATGTGGATTTCTGAAATTAAACATCCAGGATAAATACCTAATTTTAAATAAAAATATATCATTATTTCACATAAATGAAATATGTTGTTAAAAATGGTTTCAAGTAAAGTAAGGGGTTCTGTATTGATGTTGACAAGATAAGCCTCTTATCAATTTAACCTTGTAAAAAATAATCTTTGTAAATCCATTAAACAAAAGCATTGTTTTAGCTGTTTGAAAAAATCCACAGCAGATATAAAAGCAGATTAAATGAAATCCATTGCATAAAAACGTCTGATATAACTACTTACATTTAGATAAGCCAATTAAAGAAGGTGAGTTTAGCATTGGACTGAAAACAAGAATACATCAGAGTTTGGCAAGAGAAAAAGACATTCTGTTCATGTATCTCTGATGAGAATAAGAGAGGCTGAATATGCTTCCTCGGAGCATAACTCCTAAAAGCCATTAGAATCACATGAGTTGATTTTAATTATGAGAAAGAGTACCAAGAGACCCACGGTCTCTCTGCTTTATGACTAATTATAAATTCCTGAAGTTCACACTGAAAAAAAAACAGGATCAACTTAGATTCTTTAACACCTTTTTAATTTTTTCCTACTTTCATGATTCTGAGATTCTATGTTTTGTTAAGTGAAAGACACTATAAAGTGGGCTTTAAATGTTTAAACTTCTGAAGTGTGGTTTGTATTTGAGCTTTTTCACCTATTAATTATATGAACTTAACAGAATTATTTATCCCTTTTAAGCTTCATTTTTTTTTGAGGAGTAAATAAAATTAGGCAAATAGTGAGCCTAGTACATCGTAAGTACTCAAAAAGTGTTAGCTGTTGTTACTAATGAGATGATCACTAGCCATCGGGTTTAAAGTGGCAGAAAATTCTAAAGAAGAATACTTTTAAAAAGGGTACCAGGAGGTGTAAATTAGGATTTTAAGAAGAAAGACAAGGACATAAGAGCTGCTGAAAGGAAGCTCCTATTGCCCTCTTCCCTACCTGGAACCCTCCTTAAGCTGACACACTCCAGCTCTCATCCTTTTGAGTCAATCGCCGATGACATCCCAGGACCTCTCTGGATTGTGTGTGTAAGTGTGCATGCTATCAGTTTTAGCTGCTTTGCTCTCAAAGCCCCCATCCCCAAGTTAACCCTTGTGTGCCTGAGCTAAATAACACTTGCTCCCCGGCACAGCCTTCCTCCTTGGGTTTCTGGGCACGGTCTTCTCTCGAAGCAGCACTTTATCTCTCTCTTTGTGCCCCTCCTCTCACTTTGGCCTGGCTCACTCCTCCAAGAAACCTAGAGGCTGCCCTCCTAAATGCCCAGTAGCTTCCACAGCTGTCACTGGAGCCCAGAGGCTCTGTTTTAGGATACTCAGCTGATTTGCCGGCTTCCAGCCTTGGCCCTATTGACATGCGCAGGCCTGAAGGCCCATCCTGGCAGTGCTGGAGGGTTGCCAGCACCCCTGGCTTCCACCCAGAAGGAGCTGCTTGCACTCTCTCCTACTTCCAGTTGTGACATTTGAAAATGACACAGAGGTTACCAAATGTCCCCGAGGGACAAAACTACCCCTGGTTTAGAACCTCTGCTCTACCCCAGTAGTTCTCAATATTGGCTGCTCATTAGTATTTCCTAGGGAGCTAAAATAGTCATTTGTGTTTGGATCCAGCTAAGAGGTTGTTTTCACTTGTTTGGAGTGAAACCCAAGTATCAAGATACAAAATAAAGAAGAAAGAAAAAGAAACTAACCGAGTTCCTTAGATGATAAAAGCTGGTTCCTCAACTTATATTATTCACAAAAGTGAGAGCTCTATCTGTCTCATTTATTGACTATTACCAGGACCTATTAAGACTTGGCACTGTTTGGCAATGATAGATATTTTTAGAATGCTGAAATGAATGGATGAATGACTTCAACAACTTGTGTTTATCTCTATCATAGACGCGATTCCACATTCTATTATAATTGTCTATTTACTTGTGTATCTCTGCAGCTGTATAATGCCTTCTTTGAGAAATTTATCTCCATATTTCCATTCCAGCAGAAGTTGCAGAAGGGAATTTCTGCAAAGTGGCACAGGTATCTATCTCATTCCTGTCCTCATTTTCTGGGTCCCTGTACCAGTTTGAAAAGATTCATGTACCCTAGAAAAGCCATGTTTTAGTTCGAATCCCATTTTGTAAAAGCAGCCATTTCTTCTAATCCCTATTAAGTACTGTATGTTGGAAACTTGATTAGATTATCTCCCTGGAGTTGTGACTCACTCAGGAGTGGATGTTGACCTGGATTAGGTAAAGACATGTCTCCACCCATTTCAGGAAGATCTTGATTACTTTATTGGACCCCTATAAAAGAGGAAACATTTTGGAGAAAGCTGGAGATTCAGAGAGAGCAAAGAAGGATGACAGCCACAGAACGACATACACACTAGAAGCAGAGAGTCCACCAGCCAGCGACCTTTGGAGACAAGGAAGGAAAATGCCTCCCGGGGAGCTTCATGAAACCAGAAGCCAGGGGAGAAAGCTAACAGATGATGCTGTGTTTGCCACGTGCCCTTCCACTTGAGAGAAACCCTGAACTTCATCGGCCTTCTTGAACCAAGGTATCTTTGCCTGGATGCCTTTGATTGGATATTTCTATAGACTTGTTTTAATTGGGATATTTTCTTGGCCTTAAAACTATAAACTACCAACTTATTACATTCCCCCTTTTAAAAGCCATTCCATTTCTGGTATATTGCATTCTGGCAGCTAGCAAGCTAGAAGAGACCCTAACTCAAACGGCTGGAGTCCAATACCATGCTGGACTACATGGTAACTTTAGAATGAAAGCAAGGGGTCAAATAAGAAGTACAAACATAAAAAAGCCCACATTTCTACACCACCCCTGGATTATATACCTTTGTATCTTTGGATTTAATTGAGAAAAAAATTAAATTCTTGTTTTTGATCTTTGTTACCTGCAGCTTGATGCATTTCCTAACTGCTACCTAGAAATTGCCATGTTGAAAAAGTTCATTTTCTTTGTCTCTGTCTTGTCACAGTGTGTACTTTTCAAGGGAAGAGGCACAATTTTCAACGATTTGTCACTTTATGATAATACTTGTGAGGCTGGATATATTATCCTATAGTCTGCACATTTGCATTTTGATCTGGCTTCTTACATTGATTCAGTGTGTTCCTTTATGAAAATCGTGTCAAAGTGTTCTTTCAGAATTCCAGAATGGACCTTCAATAAACGTCTAAATTGCAATTCATAATGTTTAGTTCCCTTTAATGAGAATTTTCTTGCTGTGAACTTGTGCCCATGTAAGAATGTTTCCTTTCAGAGCTTGCATTGAAGGTTGTCAGACACACATATATGAAATGACAGGCATGCCAGCTGTTAGGTAGTTGTTTTTAGAAAAATAATTCTTTCCTTCCTGCAAGTTTCAGCTATCTAAATCCATTCACATAGAATAGAAATTGTCCTCTCAATGAATGACACACTCGGAAGTGTTGATCGTGGACAATGGTGTACTGGTAATTAACTCTCACCATCCACCGTCTTTAAGAGATAAGGACATGGTGGTGCATTCTTCTGGTGAATATGTGAAATGTGACATTGTGAAATATTGTATACTATTGCTGAGAGAATTCTGAGATATTTTTAGCCCCTGGATTCTCCCCCTAAATGCTTTATGATGCACAGTTACGGGAGAGCGTCTGGGGAAGGTGACAGAGTAGGGAGCTCCAGGACACGCTGTCCCTCCATAAGCAGTGGTGGACAGGTGGAAACCGCTGGAACCAACTATTCTGCGCTCCGGAGGGCAGGTGCATGACCCTGCATCCAAGGAAGGCCACAATGAAAAGGCTGAGAGAGTACAGTAAGGAGCTGTGAGAGTACAGTAAGGAGCTGTGAGAAGTTTGCTCCATGGTAGCTGCTGGCATCTGCCCCCCATGCTGGAGGTAGCCACTGGGGGGTTCAGTCCCTGACCACAGCTGCAGACAAAGAGGATGCATAAGCTGTACTCTTCAACAGTGGTGTGTGTGTGTGTGTGTGTGTGTGTGTTGATTGGCAACTGTAGATCACTGGATTCTAGCTCCAAAAGGCCGTTTTAGCCCACCCCAGACAGGGACAGCCGTGCTGTTGTTTCAGTTCTGCCCCCAGCAGGGTATAGATGGTGAAAGTTCAAAGACACAGAGTCTCCCTAGAGCTGCTGGGGACAGTTTGCTGAGGAGCGCCATCCTCAGGGCAGGCCAGGAAACGGCACCTTCAGGAGGCTCCTGGCATCTTTCCCAATGCCCTCCCCAGGGCCTCTGGAGCTGGTCTATACCCCTTGTTATGTCGCTGGCCTTGTTTTGGTTGGAAAAACTGACTTGAGAAAATTCTCTCCAAAGCAACCCTCTACCCAGAATTTGC
Source organism: Tamandua tetradactyla (assembly GCF_023851605.1). NCBI lineage: Eukaryota > Metazoa > Chordata > Mammalia > Pilosa > Myrmecophagidae > Tamandua > Tamandua tetradactyla. The sequence goes on along the minus strand of NC_135330.1, from coordinate 101,580,833 downwards.
CCCACCACCCCCACCTCAGGCAAAAGCTGTTAGAGGCAAGGAAAGGAGAATGAAAAAAAAAAAAAACAAAAAAAACAGAGTGGCACAACAAAAACAAACAAACAGATCAAGATTCCTGAGAAGAAAGGGAGGAAAGGAAGCTTTCTCCAGGGGTGAAGGAAGAAGAGCTGAAAAAAGTCTGATCAGTTAAACACAGGCAATTCTGAAGGTCTAGAATAAGTGGAACCAAGTGTCCACTGTAGCTGTAGCACAAAGCCAATGAACAAGAAAGAGACACAAGAGAAAGAAACTGACCTTCAGGATAAACTCAAGATAGTCAGATGCCTAGACACTGCAGAAAAATCACAGGCCATACAAATTATCACTTAAGAGGAGACCCAGAATTTAGAATAACTAATTAAATATGTTCAAACAAATCTCCTACATCAATTCAAGAAGATGAAGGAAAAACACATAAAGAGATAAAGGATATTAAGATGACATTGGTGAGAATAAAGAATTTGAAATATAAAGAGAACTATAACAGAAACTATGGGAATGAAGTCACAATAGAAGAGCTTAAAAATACACCAAAGGAAAACAACCACAGATTTGAAAGGCAGAAGAAAGAACAATGAATTGGAAGACAGGATAATTGAAATCTTACAGACTGAAGAACAGAGGGAATAATGGGAACATTTGAGCAGGGTCTCGGTGTTTTGAGTGACAGCATGAAGCACACAAACTATGTGTCATGGGTGTCCCAGAAAGAGAAGAGATGGGAGCAAGGGCAGAAAAAGTATTTGAGGAAATGATGGCCACAAATTTCCCAACTCTTATGAAAGACATAAATATACATGTCTAAGAAACACAGTATACTCTAAAAAGAATAAACCTTACTAGACCTACTCTGAGACACATACTAATCAGAATGTGAAATGCCAAAGATAAAAAGTGAATCTTAGAAGTGGCAAGAGAAAAATGATTCATCACATACAAGGGAACTGCAATAAGACTAAGTACCAATTTCTTATCAGAAACTATGAGGCAAGAAGACAGTGGCCTGATCTAAGGTACTGAAAAAGAAAACTTGCCAGCCAAGAACTGGCCATTTAGCAAAACTGTCCTTCATAAATAAGAGAGAGTTTAAAATTTACAGATAAGCAGAAATTGAGAGAATTCAAGAGACCTAACCTACAAGAAATACCAAAGGGAGTTCTGCAGGCTGAAGGGAAAAGACAGGACAGGGAGGCTTGGAGTAGAGTATAGAAATGAAGAGTATCAGTAAGAGTAACTAAAAGGGTAAAAAGAGAGACAGAAAAGAAGATATGTCATATAAAAACCAAGGATAAAATTATTGAAGTAAATACCTCTTTTACAGTAATAACATTGAATGTTAATAGAATTAACTTGCCAATCAAAAGACACAAACTAGCAGAATGGATAAAAAAGTATGATCTAGCTATAAGCTGTCCACAGGAGAGTGACCTGAGACCCAAAGATAGAAATAGGATGAAAGCAAAAGGTCGGAAAAAGATATTCCACACAAACAGTAATTAAAAAGAGTTGGAGTTGTTATACTAATATCAGACAAAGTAGACTTTAAATGTAAAACTGCTAAAAGTGACAAAGAAGGACACTATATATTAATAAAAGAGGCAATCAGCAAGAAGAAATAACAATCATAAACATTTATTCACCCAACCATGGTGCTGTAAAATACATGAGCAAAACTGAAGGGAGAGAGAAACATCTCTAAAATAATAGTTGGAGACTTCACTACACCACTCTTATCAATAGATGGGCCATCTAGGCATCAATAAGGAAACAAAGAATTTGAATAACATGATAAATGAAGTTGACTTAATAGACACACACAGAACATCCCCAAAGCACCCCAAAGCAGCAGGATATACATTCTCCTCAAGCACTCACAGATCATTCTCTAGGACAGACCACAAGGTGGGTCACAAAACTAGTTCGGTAAGTTTAAAATGATTGAAATTATGCAAAGCAATTTCTCAAACCATAACAGAATGCATTTGGAAATCAATAGAAAATGGAGAACTGGAAAATTCACAAATATATGGAAGTTTAACAACACACTTGTAAATTATCAATGGCTTAAAGAACAAATTGCAAAAGAAATCAGTACATATCTCAAAACAAATGAAAATGAGAGCACAACATATCAAAACTTATGGGATGCAATGAAGGCGGTGCTGAAAGGGGAACTTACAGCCTTAAATGCCTACGTCAAAAAAGAAGAAAGAACTAAAATCAAAGATCTAAGTGAACTCCTGGAGGAACTAGCAAAATAACGGCAAACTAATCCCAATTCAAGCAGAAAGAAAGAAATAACAAAAATTAGAGCAGAAATAAATGAAATTTAGAATAATAAAATAGAATGAACAAAACCAAAAGATAGTTCTTTGAGAAGATTAATAAAATTGATGGGCCCTTAGGTAGACTGACAAAAAACCCTGAGAAAATGAAAATAAATTAAGTCAGGAATGAGAGACAGGGCATTGCTACTGACCTGATGAAATAACAAAGAACATAAAAGGATACTATGAACAACTGTGTGACAGCAAACTAGACGACTTATACAGAAAGGACAAATTCTTAGAAACACATGATCTACACACACCGACTCTAGAAGAAATAGGAGACCAACAAAACAATCACAAGTCCAAGACTAGATGGTTTCACAGGTAAATTCTGCTGATCATTCCAAGAAGAATTAATACCAATCCTGCTCAAACTCTCCAAAAACTGAAGAGAAGGGAACATTGCCTAACTCATTCTATGAAGCCATCATTGCCCTAATACCAAAGCCAGATGAAGATACTACAAGAAAAGAAAATTACACACCAATTTCGTTTATGAATATAGAGGCAAAAATACTCAACAAAATACTTGCAGATTGAATCCAACAGCCCTTTAAAGGAGTTATGCACCATGATCAGGTGGTTTTTATTCCAGCTATACAAGGGTGGTTCAACACAAGAAAATCAGTTAATGTGATACGTCAAACTAACAACTTGAAGGGAGAAAACACATGATCATCTTAATTGATGCAGAAAAGGCATTTGAAAAAATCCAGCATCCTTTCATGAAAAAAGCAATTCAAAAGATAGGAGTAGAAGGAAACTTCCCCAACATGTTAAAGGACATATATAACAAACCCAAAGGAAATATCTTACTTAATGGTAAGAGACTGAAAGTGTACTTTCTAAGATCTGAAACAAGACAAGGATGCCCACTGCCAACTTTGTAATTCAACAGTGTGCTAGAAGTTCTAGATAGAGCAGTTAGGCCAGGAAAAAAAATAACAGGTATCCAAATTGGAAAGGAAGAAGTAAAACATTCACTATCTACAGATGACATGATCTTACATAGAGAAAGTCCTGAAAAATCTCCAACAAAGCTACTTGAGCTAATAAATGCATTCAAGGAAGCAGTAGGATACGAGATCAACAAGCAGAAATAAGTAGTGTTTCTATACATTAGTAATGAGCAATCTGAAGAAGAAATCAAGAAAAAATCCATTTCCTATAGCAACTAAAATGATCTAATATCTCTGACTAAATTAACCAAGGATGTTAACCACAAAACATTGATAAAAGAAATCAAAGACCTAAGTAAATGGAAGGGCATTCCGTGTTTATGGATTGGAAGACTAAATATTGTTAAGATGTCAATTCCTCCCAAATTGATTTACAGATTCAAGGCAATTCCGATCAAAATTCCAAAAGCCCACTTTGCAGGAGTGGAAAAGTCAATTATCTAATTTATTTGGAAGGGTAAGGGGCTCCAAAAATCCCAAACCGTCTTGAAAATGAAAAATGAAATTGGAAGACTCACATTACAGAGCATATTTTAAAGCTACATTGGCCAAAAAAGCATAGTATTGTCATAACTATAGATATATTGATCAATGGAAACAAATTGAGATTTCAGAAAGAGAGACATCTATGCCAATTAATATTCAACAAGGATGCCAAGTGCTCGCTACTGGGACAGAGTAGTCCCTTCAACAAATGATGCTGGGAGAACTGGATATCCATATGCAAAAGAATGAAAGAGGACCCCTATCCCACATCTTATACAAAAATTAACTCAAAATGGATCAAAGACTTAAATATAAGAACCAGCACCATAAACCTTCTATAAGAAAATGTAGGGAAGCATCTTCAAGATCTTGTGGTAGGCAATGATTTCTTAGAGTTTTCACCCAAAGCATGAACAATGAAAGAAAAAATAGATAACTGCGTCTCTGCAAGATTAAAAGCATCTCTGCTTCAAAGGACTTTGTCAAGAAGGTGAAAAGGCAACCTACTCAATGGTGAAAATATTTAATAATCACATATCCAATAAAAGCTTAATATCCAGAATACATGAAGAAATACTGCAACTCAACACTAAAAAGAAAAACAACCCAATTAAAAATGGGCAAAACACTTGAATAGGCATGTGTCCAAATAGGAAATACAAATGGCTCAACTTCACTAGCTGTTAGAGAAATGCAAATCAAAACCACAATGAGACATTATTTCACACTTACTAGAATGGCCAATATTTAAAAAATAGAAAACTACAAATGTTGGAGAGGACATGGAGAAATAGCAACACTCATTCATTCCTGGTAGGAATGTAAAATAGAGCAACCACTGTGGAAGACAGTTTGGTGGCTCCTCAGGAAACATTATAGAATTTCCCTATGATTCAGCAATTGTGCTATTAATTATATCCCCAGAAGAACTGAAAGCAAGGACTTGAACAGATATGTGCACACTGATGGTAACAGTAGCATTATTCACAAGTGCTAAGAGATGGAAGTAACTGAAGTGTCCATCAACTGAAGACTGGAAAAGCAAAATAAACACACACAGTGGAATATTATTCAGCTGTAAAAAAGGAATGAAGCTCTGATACATGTGACAATATGGATGAATCTTGAGGTCATGCTGACTGAAATAAGTCAGACACAAAAGGACAAATATTTATGATCTCATGGATATGAAATAATTAGAATAAGCAAACTCACAGAGTTAGAATCTAGAATATAGGGTGACCAGGGGCTGGGTTCGGTTAGAGATGGGAGCTGATACTTCATTTGTGCAGAATTTCTGTTTAGGTTGATTGTAAATGTTTGAAGACGTGATATAGCACGTTATTACGAGTATAACTAATGGTGCTGAATTATGTTTGTGAATGTGGTTGTAAAGGAAAGTTTTGGGTCATGTATGTTCCTAGAAGGAAAGTTAGAAGATAAAGCATGGGGCTGTATAATGCAGTGAAGCCTGCGATGGACTGGGGTTAGCACTACAAGTTTAATAATGTTTCTTTATAAACTATAACAAATGGGTGACACTATTACAAAGTATTAATAATAGGGTGGTAGATTTTGGAAAATACACCTAATATAATATATTCTTTCATCAATTAATTATAACAAAGGTAAAACATGAATATAAATGTCCAATAATAGGGAGTTAGATGGGATTGTTTTATTTTTTACATGACTTTTCTGTAATATAATATATTCTTTCATCAATTAATTATAACAAAGGTAAAACATGAATACAAATGTCCAATAATAGGGAGTTAGATGGGATTGTTTTATTTTTTACATGACTTTTCTGTAAACCTACAACTTCTCTAATTAAAAAAAACACACTAATTTTTAAAAAAAATATTATTCTAAGTGAAAGAAACCAGACACAAAGTACTGAATATTGTATGATTCCATGTATATAAAATGTAAATATAAATAAATCTATAGAGACAGAGATAAATTAGTGGAGAAAGATAGAAAGGTTGAGGGGTGACTGCTAAGGGGTAAGGGAAATCTTTAAACTGCACACTTACCTACATCTCCCTCTTTTCCTCTCAGATCCCCAAACATAAAAGTAATAAGCAGATTTGCCGATTTACTTCCTCATGAAACTTTTATTTTTCAACTATTTAAAAGAAAGCTAGCTATTCGTTATCTACCTTTATGCCCTCCATGTGTCAGAGTCTTTTATCTCATTGGGGAAAAACAAGAAGAAAAATGTGAGTTGAAAATGATCTTCATGTGATAGCAATTCCATTTCAAATGCAGCAGTAATGATTGTAAATGCTTGCAGTGCATGGAACAATTATATGATGGACGATATGGTCTCACATCACAGTCATTGTCAAAAATGAAAAGTCATGGAATGCATTTAACTCAACCCAATAAAAATAATTAATTCTGTTATAGCTCTAAAATCAGTGTCAAGTATAATTTTATTATTAATCTATTGAAAGCATAGTAGCGAAACGGCTTTAACATTTAACTTTTCAATCTCTTAGTGAAATCCCTCGGAGTGTGTCTATAATTGAGTGGAGCAGAGTTGCGTGCCACAAGCTGCGGATGTCACGTTCCAGAGAGGGGCCTCAGAGGCTCTGTGGTTTATTGACACAGCATCACGTACTTTGAAAATGATTATTATTACTGCTTCCCTGAGTATCTCCCACTGGACTGCCGTAACTGATCCGGAAGAGTAGGTGGGATAAATGGGCCTACAAGGTTTAACCAAGACAGGGTGTACCTGACGGGAAGTAACCGTAGGAGAACCCGGAAACCATGCGCTTGTTGCATTCGATAAAAAAGTAGTCAACCCTGTCAAGTTAAGCAAATTAAGGACTGAATAGTGGTGTGAGCTTTACATCACAGGTGCACGATCAGTAAGGGAGCTTTACGCACCGATCCAGACTGGGACGCTTAAAGAGTGCATAAGCTATGGAATGCTGCAGTGGGCAATCACTTCGACTCTTAAAACAGAAAAAGCCACCATTTGCCTTTAACTGAATAAAAAGTCACTCCAGTATTTTGCCATCAATATTTTATTTTGCAAATTCAAATAATTTTAAATATGTTATTAAAAATATCAAATGTGAGTAATTACAAATATTCAGTATATGTTTTGCAATGGTGGCATGCATAATATTTTATGCATATAAAATGCACATGCATATTATATGCTTTATACTTTATGGACTGTACCATAAAGTCCCAAACTTTAACCCATATTCATTAGTAAAAGACTCAAATTTACACTGCTAAAATTAAGATTTTATTAATACAAATCATATTGTTAGAAATTAAGATGTAAGTTGTAATCCCCAGGCCAACTTCTGATAACTTCAAAACATAAAGTAGAAGAAATCTATTTTTATCCCTTTGTCATATTAGTCCTGATTTTTAAGAGTCCTAATTTGATGCAGGAAGTTAAGACTTTTCCTAAATGTTTTTTATTATTTTTTTCACATCGTTTGCCCCAGAAGCTATTCACATAATATTACCTGTGCTTTGATTTCTGACAGTTTTATTTCTATTTCATGTTTATACTCAACTGCTTATTCCTAAAGAATGATGTTCTAATAAATATATTTCCTTTCTGAAGATTTTACTTTAAAATCCAGAAAATTAAACTATATTATATTTAAACATTATTCTGAACTAGGAACCCGCCATCTTGTAAGTTGCAACATTGTCTAAATGTAGTTTGAGTATATATGTGGATATTAATTGTTTGGGTAAAATTACAAGTATTTCACACTGAGCATAAAATGAAAAAGTGAATACTCATAGCTATTCTTTAGCCTGTCTATTTTGTTCTGGCTAAAGCCACATAAACCACTGCTTCCTGTTTTAGCTAATTGCATTATAAGTGCCTCAATCTCTGCATGTCGAATGATGACAATTTTCTTGAGAATAAAATGTTTATGATTAGAAGATGCCTAGAGACACAAACAGTTTTACTGTTTTTATTTCTTTTATGTAACACAAATTATCCACATAGATGCTTCAGTCAAGGAATTATTGAAAAAATATTTCCAAGGAACCTAAATTATAGAACATTTGTAAATAACGGTAGTCTGATTTTCTTTCCCCAAAAAACAACAGAAAATTCTACTAGACAGATATTTGTTCATGAGAAGTTAAGAACAATAATGCTTAGGAATCCCAAAAACAGAGTAGAACAGCAAGGACACGTGGTTTATTTGCTCCATTTTTATTTTTAGAATCTCTGACACTGGGCAAATGATGCCAATTTTCATTTTAAAAGATAAAAGCCCTTGTTTATGATTGCATCTAATACTGCTGTCCAATATAAATAGCTCCCTCATGAAGATAGAATTGCTGAAATGGCTCAGTTTTGTTCTACTATGGTGGAATAAACAACTTACTTTACTAATCTATTGAGTTCTTTAAAAAGTTACGTATTCTTTTTTTTAAATTATACTAATATTTATCAGTGAACAAATTACATTTGCTGCAAATATTTTGTCACTGATTTGGAATTGATTCCGTGTTAAATATTGGGTATATAAAGATGTTTAAGGCATGCCTCAATTTTTTAGAAGGAAAAACGAAGTATAACAGTGTAATAAAGTCTACCTTTAGAAATATACAAGGAAAAATATATTGCAAGAGAAACAATATAATGCAAAGTAACAAGAAATATTAAAATAAATTGTCTTCTAGGTATTCCAGAAGCATTTACTTTTGCCAAATGTTATTTTCAGACCCTATAAACTGTAGCTATTTTGTTCTATAAATCTAGTTATTTAGTCTTAAACAGTTACAATGGATTAGATTTTCACCTTTTTTTAATATCTTTGCTAACTCTCTAATTATGATATTAAAATTGTCAGAATGGCTAAAAGTAGTCATGGCAGGGGGAAGTAAAAGTGTGAAATAATAAGCGAAAGTGATGGTTGGCTCTCCATAAGTGCATTTGTTTCCTAGAGCAGCTGTGGGAGATTAAATCATGTACCCCAATGAAAGGTTGATTCTCACCCTTACCCTGCACCCTGAGAGTCTGGAGTCATCATAAGGAGGAACTATTGTGGGTTATTACCAGTTAAGGTGTGGCCCCACGGAACCAGGCTGAGCATCGATTCTATCATGGGAGAACAGAGAAAGCTAGGAAGGAGAGAAGGTAGAGATGGAGGCTAGAAGTCAGCAGACACCAGAAGAGCAGACGTGGGGCAGGATGTGGGGGGTGGGGTCGGTGAGAGAGAGAGATGGGAGGCAGAGATGCAAGCTGAGGAATTCTCTGGACAGTGGTAAGCTAGTGCCAGAACACAATAAAATCACAAACTTCAAGGAGAAAGGGTGGCCTTGCAGACTAGACTTCTTGCCTCTGAAACCATGAACGAATAAGTTCCTGTTGTTAAACCATCCAGTGCGTGCTATTTGTCATAGCAGCCTGGCAAACTAAGACAGTTGACATAACAGATCAGCGCAAATGTGATGGCCTGAAACAACAGAAATTTAAGCTTTCACAATTCCGAAGGCCAGAGGTTTGAAATCAAGATTTGACAAGGTGTGCCAGTTTGAAACTGTCGTGTACCTCAGAAAAGCCATGTCCTTTAATCCTCATTTCATATTGCTGGGTGGGATCTTTTTTATTGTTTCCATGGAAATATGACCCACCTAATTATGGGTGGTACCTATTGATTAGGTTTCCATGGAGATGTGTCTCCATCCATTCAAGGTGGGGTAACTTATTGGAGCCCTTTAAGAGGGAACCATTTTGGGAAAAGCTTAGTGCCAACACAACCCACACAGCTAGAGACCTTGAGGAAGCTGTTGGAGAAGGTGGGAGAGAAAGCTAGCAGATGTCTCCATGTGCCTTCCCATGTGACAGAGGTGTGCCAAATGGGATCAGCCTTTCTTCAGTGAAGGTAACCTCTTGTTGGTGCCTTAATTTGGACATTTTCACTGCCTCTGAACTGGAAACTTGCAACCTACTGAATTTCATTTAAAAACCCATTCCATTTTTTGTAGATTGCATTCTGGCAGCTTAGCAAACTAAAACAGTTGGTTTCTTCTGAAGCCTCTGAGGCTTCCGTTCCCACCTCTCTCCCAGCTTCTGCTGGCAGCCAACATTTTTTGGCTTTCCTTGAGTGTAAACACATCTCTCCATGTCCACATAGCCTTCTCCACTGCCTGCCCTTGTCTGTGTCCTCTCTTCTTCTGAGAAAGATGGCATGGGATTTGGGACACTCTCTAATCCAGGAAGACCTTGTTTTGGGTTCATTACCTTAGTTACATGTACAAACATCCTTTTTCTAACTAAGGTCTTACTCCCAGGCTGGAGGACACACATTTCTGAGTCCCACCATTGAACCTACTGCATAAGCCAAGCCCAATTGCCATATTCAGGCCTGATCCTGTGAGTAAAATGCAAGGTCCAGAAAAGGAGCAGAGAGTCAAACTTAGTTTCTGGACACCTGACATGTTTCTAATCACTGCATTCGACCAGCTAAAAAAAAGAAAATATGTGAATCCAACTTCAAATTCAGAGACCTTATGTGCTTTGCAACCAAGCATCTAGTTTGACAGAATTAAAACCCTGTGTGTGTTGGGTGGGCCACGGTGGCTCAGCAGGCAAGGATGCTTTCCTGCCATGCCAGAGGACCCGGGTTCGATTCCCGGTGCCTGCCCATGTAAAACAAAAAAAACAAAAAAACCCTGTGTGTGGTATTAAAGAGATCCCATCTCAGTATCTGAAACCCATAAGAAAACTTTATTGCCTGCTTAAGTAAGGCCATCTAGGGTGCCAGGTACACCCTCATTCGGCAGAGCGAACTATGGAAGAGTAGGTTTCCCTCAGCCTTGGAGATGGAATAAGTGCCTTGGAGCTTATCCCCATCTCTAGAAAGTCTGGGCAAAATATGGATATTAGGAAACAAAAAGCAACTCCCTGAGGACTTTGAAAAGTTAATCACGGCAGAGAGCTTGGCTAAGAGAGACCAAACCTGAAAGCCAAGTCATCCCTCCTTCATATCTCAGGCCTGGCGCTGGTAGCCAGAGTAGAAATCCCAGGACCTGTCAGCAAGGGAGTGCGAAAGGAATATCTGCTCACTTCCGTTTACTTTCTCATGGCGTTTCCCAAGGGTGGCCCTCCTCTGGAAGCTGTACAGCCTTGGTGGTGGCTCTGGGGCCTAAACTCTGGGAGTGAGCCCCATCCTTGTGGCTGCAGGAAGCAGGAGAAGGGCTCCAGGTGTAGGGAAGGAAGGGGGATGCTATGTCTTTCTCTCCCCACCTTGTCTCAGGAGTGGCCCACTTACTCCACTTTATAGTCTTATGGTGAGAAACTCCTGTGGAGGGAAGAGTTGGAGGGGAGAGTCCCCCCAATTCCTGTGTGAACTGACCCAAGAACCAGGCTCACTGAGGGGCTGTGCACATCTGGGAAGGAATCCAAGGAGCAGCACAAAGGTCTGGAAACTGGACTCGCGTTGGAACCACGGTCCACGGAAAACAAGAAGAATTTGTATGTGGACGCAAACAGACGGAGTGTCAGTTAAAACTGCAGCACCAGTGCCTGGACCAGAGACGAAGGCTGTGAGCCCACTGTGCGCAGGGCCCCTCGAAGGTGCTGTTTCCTGGTATGGGGGCCACTGAGTGAGGCCTTTACCTGGTGACTGGCGGCCTTACAGAGAGAACCCAGGAGTCACAGAAGCCAGAGAGGAGGGGGCCCGGAGGGGACCCCAAGGATGGCGGGCCACCAGCCCCAAGCGCCCCAGCACTAGGGACAGCCTCGCCTTGCTGAAGCCTTGCATTGGACAACTTCTGCCTCAAAACTCGGAGCCAATAAATTCCCATTGTTTAAGCCAAAGCCAGTTTGTGGTGTTTGCGAGAGCAGCAAATAAGATAGCTATGATGTTTAAGGTAGGCAATTAGAATGCTTTTGGACACTCGAAAATGCCATGATAATGCTTTTTTTTTTTTTTTCTTTTTTTGCATGGGCAGGCACCGGGAATCAAACCCGGGTCTCCGGCATGGCAGGCGAGAGCTCTGCCTGTTGAGCCACCATGGCCCACCCTAATGTCTTGTTTGTTTTTTTTTAAGTAGCTGGGCTAATAATTTCTAAATACTTGTCTTCAGGAAGGTTTTGATCCATATCAAAGTCTCCACTATTTCATGGAAAAAGAAGAGAATGTGCAATAATATGAGACTTGTACAAAACAAAATTCATCCATTTGATAGCATTCCCCTTTATTTGAAATGCATACCTGTACCATTTTGCTAATCATATGACCTCCTTTTTATGAAATGGAAATGCTACTAGATTGTTATTGTTATGCACGTTTAATATCCTTATCTAGAAAAAAAATTTTTTTTTAAACTGTCACCTATAATTTACTTCCTACAAAATATTTGCAATTTTATTATTCCCCGAATGAAAAGTCTATAAACCACTGAGTTAGCCTAGTACATATTTTTCCAGTGCTCTTCATTTGTGAAATGGCTGTAATGTAGCAGAAGTCATCCTGGATATAAAACCAGAAGACCTTGGCCAAAACCATTTTCTGTTTATCACTGGCTTTGTCCCACAAGCAAATAATATAGGCTCTGAAATGTAAAATGTTCTTATCTTGACAACAGGTAAAATATATTTCTGTTTTAATAGGATAGCTGGTACAGGACTTGGTCTCCTGAGGAAACAACTAGAAAACCACGCAAAGTACACAAGTCAGATATTTTCAGGCATTACTAAAGAAGGAGTTCAGGACAAGGACCCTGAAAGAAAGAAAACCAACCAGGTGACCACTAAGCTTTCCCAGGAGTCGCCCCAGCTCCCTGCCTGGGGTACACACTGCTAACACGGAGCAGGTTTCGAGCCCAGGCCGAGAAGTCTTGCTGAGCTGGGGACACAGATGCCAGATGTGAGGGGCTCCTGAGGCAGCTGGGACGTGTGGTATTGGGAATCTAGCAGGCAAGTAGCAACGGCTTAAACACACTAACCTCCCAAACAGCAGACAGGCACAGATATTTAGGGAAAATGTTGTGCCATGGAGATAAATGTGTAAATGTTTGGGTCAACTCCTCATGTAAACTCCTGTCTTTTAATTGAGTAAAGATTTATAAGCGTAAGATAATTTTTATCTAATGGTAATTGCACTTTTTTGTTTTAGCTGATTTTTTCCATTTCTCTCTTAGGTTTTCTTTGTTTATTTAAGAGATATTTATTAGGCATCTCTAATGAGAGAAGTAGGAGGTGCATGGATAACAAAAAGCAAGTAAGACGCAGTCTAGTAATGGAAATGAAGGCACTTATATTCTAGTAATGAAGGTGAAGATATGCACATCCCAATTGATTCTAGAAAAAAAATGGAGAAATGATGATTGTTATAGGACGTGTATTAGGGAAAGGCACAGGAAAAAGAGAGGCTTACCTGTGTCCAAGTTGATGAGTTGATTGATAAAGGTGTGTTGCTTCAGGAAAGGGATAAAGACTGACCCCAGCAGTCTGAGGTGGGGTAAATCCTTCCTTCCTGAAGGCGTGTCTGAGAGGTGCATCCTTGTGTTTACTACAAGAGACGTATGTCACTGTTTGCGTGACATCAAATAGCTGGTGACAACACAGGTTTTCATGCATTGCTGGGTCCTTCAGTTCAGTGTTTCTGTACAGCATGACTTCCAGACCATTCTCAATCTGGTTGTCCTCTTTTCATTGTTTTTTGTTTGTTTGTTTGTTTCTAACATGAGCAGGCACCGGGAATCGAACCCAGGTCTCCGGCACGGCAGGTGAGAACTCTGCCACTGCGCCACCGTGGCCCGCCCAGCCACCATGTCCCGCCCTCATTGGGCTTTAATTGATTTCCATCTTTCTTAAAATATCTTCCTCGAAATATAAACACATTAGCTCTGCCAGTACAGAATAGGAAAAGGGTTTTAGGAGTCATGGTTCCATTCTTATTTTTCCCACAGGTAAGATCACTTTCTCATTAAAAAACAAACTGCCATTTGTGCATAGCTACTTTCAGTAAACAAGCAATTCACTGACATTCTTTCCCGAAACAGATAGCTACATACATCTTTTCTATAACCACACAATCACATACATGTCCCCACGTGGGTGGTTTTCTACCTTTTTTTAATAAAATGAGATCATGCACAGTCTGTTTTGCAATTTCTTTTGCATCACACACAATACAGATACAGATGAAAGTCTTTCTTCTAATATGTGTACAATATTTCAGTTTATAACGATTCAATAATTCATTTAACGGTCCCCTCGGGAGGCTGCATCACACCGTCCCAGTTATAAGCAATATGGAGGAACTTCACCTGCCCGAGTCTCTCCATGTACCAGGACGAAGTGAAACTGCTGGTCCGGGGAGGCTCAGTGCCCTGTGCAAAGCTCTTGATTTCCAATAGCAGGAACCAATTTAGTAACTTCCATAGAAAAGGACTTTATCCTGAGACTGTTGTGAGAACCAAACAGAGAACCAAACTTCAAAAGAAGTCAGGGAACAAGGCAAGGCAAGGCACAGCCGAAGTCCGTCTTGGACTTTCAAGCTTAAACATGCGCATTTCATTGTCTCTCTGGACAGCAAACAGTGCAAACGCTAGTGCTAAATGACAGTGAGGCACTGGATCTCGGCGCCACCGTGGCCACCGAGCCTGGCCTCTCACCGTCCCAGCACATTGGCCCCTTCTCCCAGAACTCAGGCGTGGGCAGACGGGGAGAGGCTGGTCAAGCTGACTGCAATTCAAGAAGGAACATTTGCTCCATTAAGCTTCTGTGCGTCCACCCAGACAGCACGCCACCTGAGCAAACTGTTCACGCATATGCACATTTTCAATATTAATAAATGAAAACCACCACGTTACCATTCGGATTTCCCTGGTTAATTATGAAGTTGAGCATCTAAAATTAATATATGTACATAAAATTATAATGATGCTTTTGAGTTTCCGAATAACGAATTTAGCACATTTCTATATCTATTTGTCTCTTTCATTAATTTTAGGGACTGCTTTTATATTAGGGACATTGAACCTTTACTTGTTTGACTGATGTGAATTTTTTTGGAAATACGTTTGATTCTTGGGGGTCACCTCTAATGTATTTCTGTACCTCGTCGGATTTGTGCAGTGTTCAGGTTTGAGAGTCTGCTCTGTATTTGTTGGGAAGAATCAGCGTTCACGGAGTGTTTTTATGACCGAGTCCAGAGCCAGAGGCCTCCCCTCAGGCCCCCGGAGACCAAGATCAATATGGACAGGTGATTAGAGGAACAGCAGCTCTGCCACCAGGACGTGTGCATGTCTCAGCTGTCCAGGAGTGAGTCTTGACCCACCAGCAGAGGAGCTCAAAATGTACCTCTGCTGCACCACGAGACTGGCCGGCAGCCCCACCAGCCGAGTACGGGAGGTGAACTTCTCTCCAGGTTGGTGTTTGTCACCTGGAGTTCCGTAACTTCCTCGCCGTCAATCACTGCTGTGTGAATGTGTCATACGTTGTTCCAGAGCTGGGACAGCAGGAGAGCGCCAACACGCTGCTCTCCAGGGGCTTTCGTTTTAGAAGGCGAACCTGAGAAAAACCCATAGAAGCAAATACAATGCAGGCTATTCAGATAGAGATGAGTGCAATGAGGAAAGCCGAAGCAGGGAGAGGGAGAGAGGAGTGGGGAGAGGGCTGCTGCTGGCACAGGGAGGTTCCCTGCACGGTGGCTTCGAGTAGAGGCCTGGGGTCCTCTGAGCAGAAGCCAAAGTAGGCAAACGCCGAAGTTGGGCAACTGCACAGCAAAAGGAAAGAGTTGGGGGGCACAGACATGCAGAAATCCACCTACTTTGATTTCACCGTTACAATTTTCTTTATTACTTTTGTGATAAGTGCCTTGAGGAAGAACTGCAAAGACTAATGCTCCCCAGCAGAGGGGTCGAGTGTTCCCTGTCCAAGGGGCTACTGCCCAGAGCCCATCTGTGCATCCAGGGACGTCCTGCTGCGGTGCAGAACCCACTCTCCTGACCCTGGCGGAGGCCACCAGGCAGGGCATGCCCCCGGGGAGGCCGGCTGTGAGACCCCCGCTCCTCCACCAGGCTGAGCTTGTTCTCCTTGCTTTGCCGGGAATTGTGTAAGGTCCTCCCGGAGCCTCCACTGGGTTAGAGCAGGTCTGCGTGGGAACTCCGCTGTCCAGCTGGGGGACAGCTGGTTTTCAGCTGGATGCTCCTGATTTACGTGGGAAACATATTGCTCCCAGTTTATGAGACCCGTTAAAGTGTCAGCATGGTTCAGACCCAACTCAGCCGACCCTCTCCGTTCCTCCCATCACCGGGTCATTGGTGATTCCTTCCCAATGTTATTTATTCCTGTCTTTCTTACCAGGTGGCTTTTATTTTTCACAAGGCATTTCGGGGAGGGAGATAGCCATAAACATACCTGGGAATAAATATCACGTTTACCTACTTTGCTTGTTTTGAAGTCTCTGAAAAATAACCATGGAGGGATTTTGTCGTGGCCGGCAATCTCTGAGAGCACAGGGCTGTGCTTTGGAATTTGGAATTAATGATTTTTCTATGATTAAATATTAGTATTTAATTTTGTAGACATCAAGGACAAAGACTTGAAATTTTGTGTGATAGCTGCAGTAGAATGTATCTTTGCAAGGCTCTCTCTTCTTGGTTTCTGCTCAGCACTGTTCTTACCTGCTCCACCAAGAAGGCTGCAATTTTTGGCAGGTGTCCTCATTCAAGGGTACGTGTCTTTGGCCAGCTTGTTTGTTGGGGACAGGGGATATTTCATAAACGAGGCGTCTTACCGGTGCTGCATTTATGTACAAACATTAAGGAGTCTTGCATTTCAAACGATACGCAGCTATCTAAAGCGGTAGAACAGGTGTCAGGGTGGTGTCACCTCTAGATGACAGCACGCGTCAGTTAGCATGGTGACCACGTGTCTTCATGCAGCCATGCGAGAAGGGCACATCCAAAACTCATAAGGGTTTGCATAAATATCATGTGTCGCTAATATCTGTAATTTATTATTCAGAAAATTGATTTTCCTGTTTTCATACAAAGGCAAAAAATCCCAGGAGATAAGAATTGATGCACAAGAGTCCTCCATGCTCTTCAGCTGAAGCCTGGCCTCCTGTGCTTCATGGTCCTCGACAAATGCCCTTCAGAGACAGCAATAGCGATGGCGCGTCATGAGATCTTTCCTCATCATCCTGTTCTCGACAGCTCGTTTCAGGGGGTTCCACTCCTCCTCTCTTCTCTGTCTGTCCTTCCAGGTCCTCAGCCTGACACCCTCTTTGGCTGCCTCTGCGCCCAGCCCTATGGCTGTGTTCCATGTCCAGGCACCTCTAACCCCTGGGCAGCAGGGGACAAGCCACTACCCCTGTGCCAAGATGGGTCCCAGTGAGGCTGTGACGAGAGGCTGGCTTTTCTTTTTGACATTGTGTCAAATGTATTGTCCTGTGCCACTTCAACTCTCCTTAACTGTCACTTTTACAGCACTTTAAAACATTTTCTAAATCAAGTAGTAGTGAGTGCTCAATGCAAACAACTCAGCGAAAGTAGAGAAACTACAAAGCAAAAGAAAAACACACAACCTTCTATTCTTAATTCTTCAGTGAATGTGCCTCCAACGTTTTATTACGCCCCATTTTTCATATCTATGGCATGACACTTAGTTTTCCCTGAGCATTCTATAATGAATAGTTTTCCACACGGTTAAATATTTATCTCACAGTGATTATTTTTAATGGCTGCCTATTAGCACAAGTATTTCATCCTACACATTTACTATAAATTTCTTTATCAATGATCGATTCTTGGAATTTAGTTATTTTTTTGAAATATAAAACGGTCATTATCATCTTCGAACATACAGTTCTTTGGAAAATTGCCTTGAAATGGCGTTTTGGGGTCCAATGAGAGCTAATTATGTTTTCAGGCATTGAAGACATTTTTTTGTTTGTTTCCCTCACACCGGCTGCTGTGCTGTCCTCCCTCCAGTGACGTCTGCGGTTGGTTCACTTCACAGCCGTCGCTGCTCAGTAGAATGCTCAGAAGAATCGTGGTTCTTTGTGACCCATTGCCCAAATGGAAGAGACTTTTAAAATGTCACTTCCTTTTCAATGAAATAACTACCCCTGTTGCATTTAGGCGGGACACGGAGGAGCCCATGCTTACCTGTTAACAGGAGCAAGACTTATGTTTCTAAGAAATGGACTGCTCACTAAGCTTTCTCCCTTAAGACCTGCCGTTTATGACCTTCTGAAGATTATTTTTAGGAGATTTTGACTCAAGTTGTTTTATATATTCCTTAGGTGATGAACTTAATAAATGGCAACAACTGGCAATAAATAGGTCCTTGCCGAAGTAGCCTTTGTAATATATAATTCGGGGATTTTTTACATTATAAGGTATTTTAATTATTCCTGAAACAGAAAAAAATAGAATGTTGGTGAAGTATGGAATATGTGTTTTTGTTAGCACAATATAATAGGGTGATGGAAAGAAAGAACGCAAAATTTAAATAGTCAATTAGAATTGCTAACTATGAAACTACTTAAGGAAAATATCTTTATGCAGTCATGCAATAAACGCACATTCAAACCTCGCAAGGGTTTGGGTAAATATCATATATCGCCAGTATCTGTCATTTATTATTCAGAAAATCCATTTTCTCTATATTCAGAGGGTCTATTTTTCGTTTAAGATCAATTTGTTGTTGCATTTTTTAATATTTTCAATTATAATAGATGTTGAAGGGTATTTGATATCCACAAGTTTTTACTTTCATCACTGAGACTTAGATGCTGGAGACAATTCACGGTGGCTTAGCCCGAGGCTACAGTTGGGATCATAATTTGGAAAAGCCGGTAACCCGGTCCTCCTTTCCTTCGTTTTTCCTTTGGGACCCCCGCCCAGTCCCTTGCTCTGAGCTCCGGCGCACGAGGAAAGGCTCCGGTTTCCTTGGCAACCCGAGGCTGGCGCTCCTCCCACATCACGTTTCCTAGGTAGCAGCTGCATGAATTTTATCAAGACAATAGCATAATGGGGCAGATATTGCCCTGCTCGACCCTGCGTGAGGGAAGCTGTCACGGCAAAGGCACATTTGCTATCATAATAATTGGCAATTTGAGGGAAAATATTAATTGCATGATGAGGCGTCTCATTCAGGATGAACAGTTCAATGCAGGGCACGAGACCTGTTCCGGGTTCATCACAATTTATTTAAAGGCGAAGCTCAACCTCCACCCCCACCGGATCCGCCCTGCAGGGCTGCATCTGAGACAAGGGCTGCACCTGAGCAGGTTGCCCCAGGCCCTGCCACCCAGGCGGAAAAGCCGTTCTTTATGTCACAGGAAGGGAGAGAAACTCAGTGGGTTTTGAAATCGTAAAGTGTCGAGAAGTTTAACCCCTCTAAACCAAACTTGTCTATGGATCTAGAGAATATTAAGGGATAAATCATGGATGGCCCAAGGGAAATGCATATAGTTACGGCAAAATGAACGAATGAAAACGAAGCATTGAGAAAATTGATTGTAGGGAGTCTCTATGCAAAGCTTTTGTTCTGGTTTTAAGGGCAGGCGAGGGATGTTAAATGAACACATTTACATTAAGCAAGGTTCTCCTGTTGTCTAACATAAAAGCCTCAGGAAGAAATCAAATTAAGGAGCAAATGTGTAGTAGCCTTAAATGTGGAAAGAGCCAATGAAAACTTTTCTGGCTAATTTTTACAAGTCAAATATTGTTTAAATTTTTTTTTTAATTCTTCAAAATAGGAATGGGAACTCGTACTCTGACATACAATTCCTATTCTCCTGCCTTGCAATTAAGTATAATTATCTACTGAATTGCACACAAAGTAAAATATAATTTATATGTAATTAATCGGCTTTGGGACATGGTGAATTTTAAATTTTGTGTGAATAGAGGAGTAAGGATTACATTTAAACCTGTTTTGCAAAACACTGAGTAAAATATCTTTACAATTGAAACCTAGATGGGCGAGTGTCATAATACACTCATTTTAATAGTCTTCGTGCAGCATAAACTTTGGAACATTCTATGTGTTTACTTTTGAACCAACAATTAGGATAATATTTCTGAATAAAATTAGGACGTAATTATTCTTGTGTTGCTTTTTCAAACATAATTATATTATTTTGGAAAATACTGAAAAAAATGACATCCTCTACAATTTTATTACTTAAAAATCAAATTAAAAATTTTAAAATTTCTCTCCTAAACCTTCAAATCTCAACCAAATTCTCACCATACCATTTTTTACGCTTAGACAAGCACATCCTCCCTTCTTTGCTCCCCTCTTCTTCTCTCTCTCTCTCTCTCTCCCACACGCGCGCACACACACACACACACACACATTCATTTCATCCAATCACTTTTAATAAATTAGTCCAAATACTATGTTTTCCCTTACTGTATCAAGGACCTACTTTCAGGCTAATGTGTATAACATTATGCAACTATTTCTAATAGGTGTGTTCTATCCTAGTGTATGAATTTGCCATAAATTATTTAACCATTCCCTTCTGATGGCTACTTAGTGTATTTCAGTGATATACACACACCCGTACATGTGCTTCCTATTTTCTGTTTGTATGAGACAAGCAGTGGGGTAGTTGGGTTTGAGAATCAGTTTCAAAAAATTCTTTTGAGATTGCAATGATACAAATAATGGATGACAATTACAGCAGATGCAACCACATCCCTCAAACAGGGATGCTAGTTTTGCCCAACAGGGCAGGGCTGAGATGTTGCCTCTGCAGCTTTCCTGGTCTCACTGCAGTTTGCTAATTCTGCAAACAGCAGCAGCCTTCACTCCTCAGGAATACCTTCAAGAATACCTTCCTTTCCCACGTTCCCTCCTCTATATGCAAAACAATTACGCAGCAATTACAATAAGAAAGGACTTTTTTGTTTAGTTATCTAGTTACTTTTGGTTTTCTGTGTGCGAGGCACTAAGTATTTTACTTACATTATAGAATCAAATATCAATTATTAATATTTGCTAATTGACCTTGTTACATTTTCTGTCTTATTTCCAACACAATTACTCTGGGCACTTATATTTACATCCTTTTATGTCTAAAACCTCTCTTCAAGCTGTTTCTAATATAAGATTTCTTTTTAATTAGGAAGATCTTTCCCACTCCACCTGGAAGTGCATCGTGAATATATATGAAAATGTATGAAAACTAGTAAAACAAGAAGAAGGAAATTACCAATGTCTGGTTTGATTATGTAGAAGCAATGTTTATTATTATGTTACAAACCTATCCATTATTTATGACTCATAAGTAATTCCTGTGCAGGTTAGCTACTCCAAACAAAGAACATCAGGGAAAGTTGTGTACATGTCCCACCATAAATGGAATTTTATCTTATAGTGAGTACCACTAAAATCAAGGCCATGTTTGATATGCACCTTTAAAATGCACCTCTAATTTTAGGTACCTGGTTCATATATTACCAAACTGCATTTAGGAAAAAAGATACAGCAGTGGCTTTTTAAAATTATTTATACCCCACATTTAAACATAGTCTTTGAAGTAAATGAATGATGCTAATTTAGTTTTGATAAATGAATTAACTTTTATGGGAAGATTACTTCTAAGTCCTTTTCTGTCTTTTAATTCTCCAATTCGTGTGTCACAAGCTTGAAATACAGGTCACTCTCAGAGATTTGGTATTTTGTTGAACTCTGTCATTTTTAAAAAGGTTTAAACTTTTAGCCAAGAATGAGACTTTTTCTTTGGGTTGCTTGCCTCATATAACTTTGGTTTCTATTTAAAGCAGGAAAGCAGCATTTTGTATTTTATGTCTAAAAATAAATGTGTCAGCTTTATTAAAAATGGGCAGATGCAAACCATCACCATTGCCTGCAATGATTTATAGGGAGAAAAATAATTTCCCTTTTGCACAAGACTTAATCCTTATCTAAAACTGGCAGAGTAACGGTCTTTAATTAGAAAAGCTATAGTGTGATTTAAACACATCTTTTTTTAAGCCTGATTCAACTATTTGGAATAGAGTAAATATTTCCTATAGATAAGTCGCAACTTCAAATTTCCAAAGGAAAAAATTCTTTTGTAAACTTTATGAATACATGATTGAGAAATCAAAAAGGTGAATAAAAATTATATTAAATTTGAAGATTTGCTGAGCTGCATAAAATAGAATTTCATTAAACTTTTATGAGACTATAAGGTACAATCTGGAAATCTAAGTGACTACAGGGACCTTTTAATTTCAACACTTAGAGATACATTCATTTTGTCTATAAAAATCTACACGCAAGCACAGAGTTGTGCTTCTTTCTTCCATGAGGTAATTCACACTTGTACATAGAATTCATGCCTTACAATATTGTCTATGAAAGGAAAACCATCAAGTGTCTTTTACTTTGTGTAACATTAAACTGCATATTTTTCAACACACTATTAAACATATTAAGCCATATATAATGAACCCTAGTTCCACAATTATTGGTTTCTTATTTGATTTGTTTAATAGAAAAATCATAGGAAAATGTACATTTCTGTGAAAAATTACATGGCATATGCACATTTTCCTACACCATGGGAAATAAGCTATCAGATGAAACAAGTTATAAAACAATTATTAAGCAATTGTCACATGCAGCTATATACACTGTTTAAACTTTTCCGTTTTGTCTTGATCAAATTTCAATGTATTGGAAATATACAAATAGATATAATTAAAATCAATATGACTAACAAACTACAATGATAAAATGAGCAACCATGAACCTGCCACTTAGCCCAAGAACTAGAATATAATCAATGGCTTGATTTGTGGAATGTTGCTTTCTCTCTTTCTCCCTATTTCCCTCTAGAGGTAAATACTTGAAAAACTCTTTATCCCTTATGTGTTTGACAAAACAATACATTGTTTACTTGTTTTGTTACATCAGCATACAAAATATGACACACTATAGGTAGACCAGTTTTCCTCAGCGTTGTTTCCAGATCCATTCACATTGCTTTGTGTGATTGCAATTCATTAATCTCTCTGCTGTAAAATGCATCATTGCATTAACATACCGTAACTTATTGACTGAATTGTTTCTAGTGTTTTTGCTAATACAGACCAAATTCATTTATCTAGGCAAACTACTCAACTATTGTCATCATCTATCCACCATCATCTGTCTGTCTGTCTATGGGTGAGGATATGCTGGTCCTCAGTGCGCACAGGCAAATGTCTGGCTATCAGTTTGTGAGTGGCGTCACTGCGTGGAGGGTAAGTGAGTATGTAGCTTTCCCAGATGGTCCCAAACTGTTTTCCAAAATGGTTGTATCCAGTCTGCACTCTTCCCACACTTAATCAGAATGGTGGTGGCGGTTGTTGACTCAGTATCGAAAACCTAAAGTGTATCAAGTCGTTTCTTATTTTGTTTTAATTCATCTCTCCCAGATTAATACTAATTTCCAACAAGCAGCATTTCAAATGCTAATTTGTTTGATGTGTCTCCTGGGCAATGTCTGTTCTTGTGTTTGGTCTGTTTTTCTAGCAGGCTGTGCTCATTCTCCTGCTGTCTTTCAAGAGACATATATTCCTATGAATATATTCTACATACTACAACTGGATCAGACACTCGCTGATATCTATATCTAAATTCATTTATCTAGGCAAATACTCAACTATTGTCATCATCTCTCCACCATCATCTATCTGTCTATCTGCCTACCTACCTGTCACCATCATCTACATCATCTGTGTATCCGTTTGTCTATCATCATCTATCTATATCTGTCTGTCTATCTATCTATCTATCTACCTATCTATCTATCTATCTATCTATCTATCTATTCTACGTATCTAGCTATCTAGCTGCTCATAGCTTTTCCTAGTTTGTGGTTTATGAAGTCTTTTGATGAACAGAATTTTAAAATATATTGTGGTCAATTCTATCAATATTTAAACCATCTCTAAGAAGCAAGCGTAGCACACTCAGGCCATAAACATATATTTTTTTGCATAATGCTAATTGCTTTGGGGTTCCAGCCAAGTGCAAATAAAGAAATTGGGGAGTTTGGATGTGTGAGCAAAACAATACATACTCATAAATCTTCCTGTCAGGAACATCACACAAGGAAATGAGGAAACTATCAGGCAAACAAACGATATTTGCTGGGCAATAAATGGCTACAGGACAACTCAGAACCGCCTACGCAATAAATTCCTCGTACTTTTAAGAGAGCCATGCATGTTTGTTCCGTAGCAGGTGCAGGCACTGAGCAGGCTGCTGCGTCCCTTTGTGAAACAGCTCACCTCTCTGAAGACTGTTTGGATCGCGGCTTTTGTCTACATCTTCATGTAAAACCCACACTGTGAAGCCACCACCACAAATTTCACAGTGTTCTTAATAACATTATTTGATGCAGAATGGAAGTAATTTGTCAAAATTCCTAGGACTCTGGCTTCACTCCCCCAGCATTATGATTATACCAAAATTACATTTGTATAGGTAATGCCATTGAGTTTATTCATAAAAAATATGTTCTTTAATTCAAATGCTCAATTAACATTATAATTTGGGCTGGCATCTGTGCTCACATTTTATTCACCACAGGCATACGTTCAGATTTTGAATCTCACAAATACCCACTCTCTGAATCACACATTTCTAAACCTTTCAACATCAAAGGTCAGATTCATTATAAAAGACTTTATATCATGTTCTTATAGTCAGAAATCTTCTAGTAAAGGTAAGAAAGGATGGATTCTGAGGAGAGATAGAATGTCATTATCCTTTCGACACAGCATCCTCCAAGCAGACTCTATGGCCAGTACCCTGTCTTCATGGCCGGGACCTGCACAGGTGGGCACCTGCTCTGGTGCACTCCCTCTTCATGGCCGGGACCTGCACAGGTGGGCACCTGCTCTGGTGCACTCCCTTTTCATGGCCAGGACCTGCACAGGTGGGCACCTGCTCTGGTGCGCTCCCTTTTCATGGCCAGGACATGCAAAGGTGGGCACCTGCTCCAGTGCATTCCCTTTTCATGGCCAGAACCTGCACAGGTGGGCACCTGCTCTGGTGCGCTCCCTTTTCATGGCCAGGACATGCAAAGGTGGGCACCTGCTCCGGTGCACTCCCTTTTCATGGCCAGGACCTGCACAGGTGGGCACCTGCTCCAGTGCACTCCCTTTTCATGGCCAGGACCTGCACAGGTGGGCACCTGCTCCAGTGCACTCCCTCTTCATGGCCGGGACCTGCACAGGTGGGCACCTGCTCCGGTGCACTCCTTTTTCATGGCCAGGACCTGCACAGGTGGGCACCTGCTCTGGTGCACTCCCTTTCCATGGCCAGGACCTGCACAGGTGGGCACCTGCTCCAGTGCACTCCCTCTTCATGGCCGGGACCTGCACAGGTGGGCACCTGCTCCAGGTGCACTCCTTCTTCATGGCCGGGACCTGCACAAGTAGGCAGCAAACTGAGCTTTCCCCGACCTGATCGCTGCAAACTGAGCCTTCTCCCACCTCAACCTTTCTCTCTCTTTCTCTTGAATCCTGGTCATTGCATTAGTAGAACACTCTCTGCCCCCTTCCCGTTGCCCAGCTCTGATCCAGGTGCTCTGTCCAGCGGCCTCATGTACCTTGGGTCAGATGATCAACTATTTGAATGTTAGCAGCACTGCTTAGTTTCTCAGGGCTTCTGTAAGAAACTACCATGAGCTGGAGACTTGAAACAAAAGAAGTTTAATCCCTCACACTTCAGAAGACTTAAGTCCAAAATCAAGGTACCAGCAGGGCCAGGTTCCTGAAACCTAGAGTGGAGAGTGCTTCCTTGCCTCTTCCAGCTTCAGGTACTTCCCAGCAATCTTTGGCATTACTCAGCTTGGAGATGCAAATCCAAAATCTGCCTCCTCTGTCTTCACAGGGCTGTCTTCCTGAGTTCATCTGTGTGCCTTGGCCCCTTCTTATGAGGACATCATTTGAACTTCCTTCCACCTAGAATGACACAATTTCCAAAGAAGGTCATCTTCTCAGGTACCAGGGTTAGGACTTGAGGCTGTCCTTCTGGGGAACAATTCAACCCACTGCAAGTGTTTGGGTGGGTTTAGGGTTTAAGTTCCTAAAGGAAGCGTGGAGGTCTTCAGGTAGGCCCCAGGTCTGCCCAGAGCAGATGCTGGGAAATCGAGGGCTTTATCCGCAAAACCTCGGATGAACCCTTCTCCCGAGCTCCAGTAGGCAGTTGCTTCTCACATTTGCTGATTATATCACACCATTATTTTTCATGTTTACCATCATCTCTACTTTTTACTCCCACCAGCCTAGTTTACATCATACTTAATTTTTGCTTTTATTTACTAATTATATCCTGCCGGCCTTCTCTCTTCTAGTCACTTTAATCTAATCCAAACTACAGTTCATCAGGTAGCTCTTTCTCAGCTTTAATCATGTCATTTATCTATCCTTGAAAACCTTCAAAGACTACTTCAAGTTTTCAGAATAATGTTCTAACATTCAATCTTAATTAGAGCTAAATATGGCCGTAAGATTAAAGGAAAGAGATTTCTCTGTAGAATGACAATGTTAAGAGTTCTCCAGTAATTCTCAATTCAAACTGGAGAATTGAGCCTCTGAAATAATATTCTTGTTCTTGATTTTATACCATTAAATAATTCATTAAAAAATTTTAAAATATAAATTAATGTCCACAAAAAATCAATATGCAAAAAATATTTTTATAAAGGGATTAATATGAAAGCCCTGGACAATGTATCATCTATACAGAAAAGTACTACTTAACATTGTGAAATGTATTCACAGTCTCTAGGAAAGTGGGGATCCTATAGGATCCCAGGAGCCAAATTCATATGGCAGGGCCAAGGGCTGCAAATAGCCAAATACATCATGAAAAAGTAGAACAAAGTTGAAGGACTCTCATTTCCCAATTTCAAAACTTGCTACAAAGCAACAGTAATCATAGCAGAGTGGTAGTGGCATAAGACGGACAAATAAATCAAGGGAATGAACTTGAGAGTTTAGAAATAAACCCACACATTTTTGACTAATTAATTTTGACATGGTTCCAAGTCCCCTCAGTTGGGTAAAGAATAGTTTTTTCAACAAATGGTGCTAGGATAACTGGAGTCACACATGCAAACAAATGGATCTGGACCCCCAACTTTCAATATATATTTACTCAAAATGAATCAATGACCAGGCGGGTCATGGTGGCTCAGCAGGCAGAGTTCTCTACTCCCGCGCCAGAGATCTGGGCTCGATTCCCAGTGCCTGCCCATGTGAAAAACAAACAAACAAACAAAAAACCTAAATCAATGACCTAAACATAAGTGCTAAAACCACAACCCCTAAAAAGAAAAAATAATGGAAATTCTTCAAGAACTTATATTAGGCAATGAATTCTTAGATATGAAATCAAAAGCACAAAAAACAAAAGAAAAAAATGGACAAATTAGACTTCATGAAAATTAAACCTTTTGTGCATAGGAACACTTCATGAAAATTAAAAGTTTTGTGCATAGGAGCACTGTATTAGGGTTCTCTAGAAAAACAGAATCAACAGGAAACACTTGCAGATATAAAATTTATAAAAATGTCTCATGTAACCATGGGAATGCAGAGTCCAAAATCCACAGGGCAGGCTGTGAAGCCGACGAATCCGATGGATGGTCTGGACGAACTCCACAGGAGAGGATCACCAGTCAAAGCAGGAAGAGACCCTGTCTCTTCTGAATCCTCCTTAAAAGGCTTCCAGTGATTAGATTAAGCATCACTCATTGCAGAAGACACTCCCGCTGGCTAATTACAAATGGAATCAGCTGTGGATACAGCTGACGTGATCGTGATCTAATTCTATGGAAATGTCCTCATTGCAACAGACAGGCCAGCACTTGCCCAACCAGACCAACAGGTACCACCACCTGGCCAAGTTGACCTTAAACCATACATAATTTCTAAATAAAAAAAACAATAAAACACATTTTTTTTTCACCTAACAATACTCAACTGTCCTGCATATAACTGGAAACACATTAAATCTCTCCAGAATAGGGTGCAAGTCCTTGGGTAATATTCATTCTTAAACTTGATATCTTAAAACTTAAATAGTATAACATGAGCAAAACAGCATTACAGTCCTCGTTTCTGTAACTGATCATGTGGTCAAAGTTCATATTTATCACTACCTTCTTCCACTACCCATTCCATGTTCCCTTTACGCTCAGCAAGCACTTCAGTTGACTGTGGTTCTTTGTCTGGTGGGGTGACTCAAACCTTCATTCCTGAAGTTTCAGAGCCATTGGCAGTCCTGCCTGGATTGGGTTGTTGCAGTTCTCCATTGATTTTAATCACAGGGCATAGTAGTACTAAAAGACACCCTAGGGGATCTCCTAGATTCCAAAAAAACTCTTCTTTACCTCCACTGTGTAGTTGCAGTCCTACTTCTCCCTGATAGACAGGGTCAATCACCCCAGACAATAATGCAATCCCCTTCTTGGCTTGTTGATCCACAGGCATGAGTTGCCCAAAGTGACCAGGTGGCAGTCTTAGATTCCAGTTCAATGGAATCATTGTTGTTTCTACTGGTGGAAGCACTCCCTGTTTTGGAACTAAAACCTGTAGACCAGCAGAGCTCAGGTTCATAGGGACAGGAAGCAAAAATTTTCCTAGTGGATCACTAGGGGTAATAGTGAGTGGTACCACTCCCATTTCCACCCCTTGGTTCCTGGACCCATGGATCCTGGCTATGGGAGAAACAGCACCATACAGTAGATGCTGATTCAGAGCATATACAGCTTCCTGGAGAACATTACCCCAGCCCTTCAAGGTACTGCCACCTAGTTGACACTGTAATTGAGTTTTCAAAAGGCCATTCCACCCTTCTATCAATCCAGCTGCTTCTGGATGATGGGGAACATGGTAAGACCAGAGAAGTTCATGAGCATGTGCCCATTCCCACACTTCATTTGCTGTGAAGTGTGTTCCCTGATCAGAAGCAATGCTGTGTGGAATACCATGAAGATGGATAAGGCATTCTGTAAGCCCACGGATGGTAGTTTTCGCAGAAGCATTGCATGCAGGGAAAGCAAACCCATATCCAGAGTATGTGTCTATTCCAGTTAGAACAAATCACTGCCCCTTCCATGAAGGGAGCAGTTCAATGTAATCAACCTGCCTCCATGTAGCTGGCTGGTCACCTCAGGGAATGGTGCCATATCAGGGGCTGAGTGTGAGTCTCTGCTGCTGGCAGATTGGGCAGTCAGCAGTGGCTGCAGCCAAGTCAGCCTTGGTGAGTGGAAGTCCATGTCACCGAGCCCATGCATAACCTCAATCCCTACCACCATGACCACTTTGCTCATGAGCCAATTGGGCAAAGACAGGAGTTGCTGGGAAAAGAGGCTGTTCTAGTTTGTTAGCTACCAGAATGAAATATACCAGAAACAGAGCAGTGTTTAGAAAGGAAAATTTAATGTACTATTTTACAGTTCCAAGATTGAGAAACTGTCCCAATTAAAACAAGTCTATAGAAATGTCTAATCTAAGGCATCCAGGGGAAGATACCTTGGTTTAAGAAGGCTGATGAAATTCAGGGTTTCTCTCTTAAGTAAGAAGGCACATGGTAAACACAGTCAGGGTTCCTCTCTCATCTGGAAGGGCATATGGTGAACTGTCATCATCTGCTAGCTTTCTCTCATGGCTTCCTGTTTCATGAAGCTCCCCAGGAGGCATTTTCCTTCTTCATCTCCAAAGGTCACTTGCTGGTGGACTCTGCTTCTCATGGCTATGCTGTTCTGCTTTGCTCTCTCTGAATCTCCTCCACTCTCCAAAATGTGTCTTCTTTTATAGGACTCCAGAAACGCATCAAGACCCACCCAAAGAGGTGGAGACATGTCATCACATAATCCAGCTTAACAACCACACTTGATTAAATCACATGTCCAGGGAGATCTAATTAGAGTTCCAAACTTGCAGTACTGAATAGGGATAAGAAAAAATGGCTGTCTTACAAAATGGGATTAGGATTAAAACATGGCTTTTCTAGGGGACATACATCCTTTCAAAGGAGCACAGAGGCTGACTGGTATCCACAGAACAGTTCATCTTATCCACTTGATTATTAAAACCTTTCTCTGCTGAAGTCACCCTGTGGTGCACATTCACATGGGACACAAATATATCATATTTTTAGCCCACTCAGAAAAGTCTATCCACATACTTCTTCCCCAGACCTCTTTGTCACCAATTTTCCAATTATGGTCATTCCAAATCCCTGACCATCCAGCCAAACCATTAGCAACATGAGTCAGTATACAAACACAACTCTGGCCAGTTCTCCTTCTAAGCAAAATGAACAACCAGGTGCACTGCTCAAAGTTCTGCCCACTGGGAGGAATTCCCCTCACCGCTGTCCTTCAAGGACACCCCAGAAAGGGGTTGTAGTGCTGCAACTGTCCACTGTCGGGTGGTACCTGTATATGGTGTTGAACCATCTGTAAACCAGGCCTGAGTTTTTCTTCCTCAGTCAGTTCACTGTTAGGAACTCCCCAAGAGGCCATACCTCTGGTCTGGGAAAGAGAAGGTAATGTGGCAGGAGTGGAGACCATGGGCATTTGTACAACTTCTTCATGTAACTTACTTGTGTCTTCAGGAACTGATCTGGCTCTATCTCATATATACTATTTCCATTTTACAATAGAGTGCTGCTGTGCATGCCCAACTTTATGGCTTGGTGGGTCACACAACACCCACTCATGATAGACAACTCAGGTCTCATGGTAACTTGGTGGCCCATAGTTAAGCGTTCAGTCTCTACAAAGGCCCCGTAGCAGGCCAAAAGCTGTTTCTCAAAAGAAGAGAAATTATCTGCAGCAGATGGTAAGGCTTTGCTCCAAAGTTCTAAGGGCTGCATTGTGATTCTCCTACAGGGGCCTGCCAAAGGCTCCAGACAGCATCTCTATTTGCCACTGACACTTCCAGCACCATTGGATCTGCTGGATCATATGGCCCAAGTGGCAGAGCAGCTTGTATAGCAGCCTGGACCTGTCGCAGAGCCTCCTCCTGTTCAGGTCTCCACTAAAAATTAGCAGCTTTTTCTGGTCACTGGATAAATGGGCCAGAGTAGCACACCCAAATGAGGAATATGCTGTTACAAAATCCAAAGAGACCAGCTAAGTGCTGTGCCTCTTTTTTGTTCATAGAAGGGGCCAGATGCAGCAACTTCTCCTTCACCTTATAAGGGATATCTCTACATGCCCCCACCACTGGACACCTAGAAATTTCACTGAGGTGGAAGGACCCTGTATTTTTGTTGGATTTATCTTCCATCTTCTGATACACAAGTTCCTTTCCAATAAGTCTAGAATAGTTGCTACTTCTTGCTCACTAGGTCCAGTCAACATGATATCATAAATATAATGGAGCAGTGTGATGTCTTGTGGGAGGGAGAAACAATCAAGTTCCCTGCAGACAAGATTATGACATACGACTGGAGAGTTGATAACCCCTTAGGTAGGACAGTGAAAGTATATTGCTGACCTCATCAGCTGAAATCAAACTTTCTGGTGGTCCTTACTAATAGCTATTGAGAAAAAAGCATTTTCCATATCAATAGCTGCATACCAGGTACCAGGGGATGTATTGATTTGCTCAAGTAATGATACCACATCTGGAACAGCAGCTGCAATTGAAGTTACCACCTGGTTGAGTTTATGATAATCCACTGTCATCCTCCAAGACCCATCTGGTTTCTGCACAGGTCAAATAGGAGAGTTGAATGGGGATGTGATGCATTCTTCAAGTCCTTGAGAGTGGCAGGAATCTCTGCAATCCCTCCAGGAATCTGGTATTGCTTCTGATTTACTCTTTTGCTAGGTAGGGGCAGTTCTAATGGCTTCCACTTGGCTTTTCCCACCATAATAGCCCTCACTGCACGAGATAGAGAACCAATGTGGGGATTCTGCCAGTTGCTCAGTATGTCTATTCCAATTACGCATTCTGGAATTGGGGAAACAACTACAGAATGGGTCCGGGGGCCCGCTGGACCCACTGTGAGAGGGACCTGAGCTAAAAACTCCATTGATCACCTGGCCTCCATAAGCCCCCACTCTTACTGGTGGACCCGAGTGACATTTTGGGTCCCTTGGAATTAATGTCACTTCTGAACCAGTGTCTAATAATCCCCAAAATATCTGATCATTTCCTTTTCCCTAATGCACAGATATCCTGGTAAAAGGCCATTGGTCTCCTTGTGGAAGGCTTGGAGAAAGATTAACAGTATAAATTTGTGGCAGTGTAACAAGGTTCCCCCCAAAGGGACCTGCCTCCCCTTCATTCAAGGGGCTCTGGGTCTGTCTGTAAACTGTCTCAAGTCTGGAAATTGATTAAGGGGTTGTGACTCTGTGTTTTTGTAATTCAGGTTAGCCTTCTGTTCACTTGACCTAGAACTCTTCTCCTTATACAGCTCGAACAAGAATTTAGTAGACTGCCCTTCTATTGTATTTCTAGGTACCCCATGATTTACTAGCCAATGCCACAAATCTCTGCATGTCATATAATTTTGACTCCTGCTCTGAGTTTGCTGTCTATTATAATAGCCATGTCTACCCTGTCTTTGGTGATTAAGTGCTACCACCTGGTTTCTGCCAACTTGGGATTCCATTATCCCCATTGTGTTTAAGGATTACAGCTCAGTGACAGCAGTTCCTTCAGTAATATCTGACCTACAGAGAAGTGCAACCACAGAGCTCTTCAGGGATGATGGTGCTAGTCTCACAAATTTATTTCTCACTGTTCTGGTAAAAGGTGCATCCTCTGGATATTCCTGAGGTGTAAGAACAGATTTTAAATGATAAATTCACTCTAACATTCCAATCTCTGTAAGTCTCTGGATCCCCTCATCTACATTATACCAAGGCAGTTCTGGCATTTCATCCTCAGGTGATGTTGGCCACCTTTTGATCCATGTTTCAACCAACCATCCAAACAAACTGTTAATACCTTTTCTAACCCCTTGAGCTATAACATTGAATGCAGAATCTCTGCTTAGTGGGCCCATATCAATAAATTCAGCCTGATCCAGCCTTATATTCCTCCCACCATTATCCCACACCCTTAAAATCCATTGCCACACATATCCCCCTGATTTCTGTCTATATAAATTGGAAAACTCACACAGTTCTTTTGGAGTATAAAGTACCTCCTCATGTGTGATACTTTGTACCTCACCTTTAGGGGACTGTTGGGACTTTAGTCTAGTTATAGGTCTGGAAGAAATGAGGGGTGCTGGGAGTGGGTCATGAAAAGATTAGAAATACTTCCAAGCCATTTGCTTCAGGGCATTCATCTGAAGTTTCATCTGGTGAAACAGGATTAATCACTCTATGGCTAATCCCTTCAGCTGGAGTTTGGGTGGCCAACTCCTCAAGGCAGGCTGGAGGTGGGGTGGCTATGTCCTCAAGGCAGATTATTATAGAGTTATCTAGAGAAGACTCAGCATGACCTAGGGTTTCAACCTCACCCCCAGCATCATTATCAATCCATTTGTCACCATCCCATTTTTCAGGGTTCCACTCTTTTCCAATCAATGTCCTCACCTTAATGGCAGACACCATGCAACATTGAGATTTCAGTTTATGTTGTAAAGTTGCTACTCTAACAGTAAGATTCTGAGTCTGATTTTCAGAGCTCTCAAGTCTACGACTACAAGAAATAAGATTTTCCTTCAGGATACTCATACAAATTTCTACATCTCTCAGACGGAGCTTAAGTTTCTCGTTTGAAGCCTTAAGCCCATCCCTTTCACTCCTTAATGTATCCAGTGTATCTAACAACAACCAGCCAACATCTCTATACCTCTTATTTACACAAAACTCTGTAAACATTTCCCCCAGAAACATTATCCCCCAGAGCCTGGCTTTGTACAAGAGAAACATTAGGATAATCGAATTCTGATATTTTGACTATCTCTTTTGCCAACTCACTCCATGGATTGGCAATGTCATTCTAATTATGGAAATCAGAGTTCTTAGTGCTTTTGAGTCCAGTCAGAGTAGAAAACCATTCATAAAGACCCAGTTTTAAGATTCTGTTTCTTAAGAACCACTCTTGGTACAAACTTGTATTAGTTATTGTTCTCTAGAGAAACAGAATCAACAGGAAACACAATATAAAATTTATAAAAGTGTCTCACATAACTGTGGAAACACAGAGTCCAAAATCCGCAGGGCAGGCTGTGAAGCCAGTGATTCTGATGGAGGGTCTGGACGAACTTCACAGAAGATGCTCATTGGCTAAAGCAGGAAGAGAGCCTGTCTCTTCTGAATTCTCCTTAAAAGGCTCCAGTGATTAGATTAAGTATCATTCATTGCCGAGACACTCCCCTTTGGCTGATTACAAATGGAATCAGCTGTGGATGCAGCTGACATGATCATGATCTAATTCTATGAAATGTCCTCATTGCAACACACAGACCAGCACTTGCCCAACCAGACAAACAGGTACCACCACTTGGCCAAGTTGACACATGTACCTGACCATGACAAGCACATTATCAAGAAACACAGTTGAAAATAAACCCTGCAAGAATGGAAGACAAAATTTGAAACTATCTGATAAGGGCTTAACTTCCAGAATATATAAGGAACTCCTAAAAATCAACAATGAAAAGACAAACAACCATATTACAAAATGAACAAAAGCTTGCATTGACATTTCTCCAAAGAAGATATCCAAAATGCAAATAAGCACATGATAAGATGCTCAACATCATTCATCAGAGAAATATAAATCAAAATCATCATCAGATATCACTTCACCACCATTAGACTGGCTGTTATTTAAAATAAAAACAAAACAAAACAGAAAATAACCAGTGTGGCAAGGGTTCACATTGTTAGTAGGAATATAAAATGTTACAACTTCTGTAGAAAACAGTTCGATGTTTCCTCAGAAAGTTAAATATAGAATTCTCATATGACCTGTCAATTCCATTTATAAGTATATGCCCAATAGAATTAAAAACAAAGATGCAAACCAATATTTCAGTACACCAATGTTCATAGCAGCATTATTCACAATAACCAGAAAATTGAAACAACCCAGTTGTCCATCAACAGAAGAATGGACAAACAAAACGTGGTGTAGGCACCCTATGGAATATTATTCATTCCTGAAAAGAAATAAAGTTCAGATATGTGCTATAACATGGATGGACGTTGAAGATGCTGTGTTGAATGAGGTAAGCCGGACACAAAAAGGACACACATTGTATATTTTCATTTAAATGAAATGCTGAGAATAAGCAAATTCTTGGAGATAGAGAGCAATTTATAGGTTATCAGGTATTGAGGGATTTGGGGAAACCTCAAAGAGTACAGAATTTTTGTTTGGGGGCAAGAAAAAGTTTTGGTAATGGATGGCGATGATTGTATCACAATATTTTGAAGATAATTAGTTTCACTAAATTGTGTGCATAAAAGTGATTGAATGAGAACTTTTGTAATGTATGTACATTACCCCATAAATTTTTTTTTTTAAATCTCTCCTGAGATTTTGTAATGAAGGCTTTACCGAACTTGGGTGTCAAGGTTAAATGTGTGTTATCCATGTGGCTGGAGGACTCAGGCTAAAATTTAAAGTGTGACTTGGCACATGAAGAAGTAAGTTAAAAATCTCTCTAGATGAAAACCTCTTCAAGTAAAGATCCTCAATAAAATGTTTAGGAAAATATTAACTTGAGGAATTTAAAAAAATAGACTAAGAAATAGCTAATATCAATATAGGAAAATAAACTCAAGAATTTCGGCAGGAATTATCATATATAGAATGTAAACATAAAATTATTAAAAACATGAAGATTAACTTGAAAAAATCATGGATAAAAAGGCTGTAAAAATAGCCAAAAAGAGATGGACCACGGTGGCTCACTGGCAGAGTTCTCACCTGCCATGCCGGAGACCCAGGTTTGATTCCTAGTGCCTGCCTGTGTAAAAAAAAAAAAAAAGTAGCCAAAAGGATTTAAAATGCAATATGCAAAGTATTAAAATTATCACTAAATTATTTAAAATAATAAATGGTTCCATACACTAGAGTAACTTTCCAGAAAACTAAAACCTCCAGATGGTCCCTAGTCCAGATAAGTCCTGAAACCTAGAGGGTCCAGCTTCTCAGAACATCAGATAGTTCCATCTCCCTCCCCCATGTTAGTGATAGACCCTTTCAATATCAAAAATTTAGAGTTGCCATAGCCCAAACGACCCCAAAGAGATCTACCTTCAGAAAGATCAAAGGTGATGGTGGAGTTATACAGAGAAGATAGGATTTAACAAATGAATATGAGTGCTGAATCATTAAAATGATATCTCTTTTAGTTTCCAGTATTTTAGAGCAGCTAGAAGTAAAAACCTAAAACTGTGAAATTGTAACCCATGTCAAGCTCTGAAATATGTTCTACAACTAATTGTGGTGCTGTGTTTTGAAATTTATAGCTTTTTTGTATATAGTCATTTTTCACAAAAAAAAAAAGAAGGAAAAAAAGTCGATTGTGATGATAAAAAAGTATTTAAGCTCTTTCTCCGCCAGCCCGCCGCGCGGCGCCCACACCCCGCAGCAGCCGAACCGCCCGCCCTCCTTCTCCCCTCTCTTCCCCCTCCTGCTCCGGCGGCTCTCCAACCACCACGGTGCCCTCTTCCCCGCCTTCACCGGCTGCTCCGCTACCAGCCTCGACAGCCTTGCCGCCCTCACCTTTCCTCCTCCAGAACAGCTGCAGGGGGAGTGGAGATAATACAGAGCAGCTCCCGGAGCCACGAGGGAGATCAAAGGGACAGCGTACCCCATCCTGGAACGGCTGGGACAGCGTACCCCATCCTAGAACGGCTGACTATCTGGGAGAACCAGCTCCGGTGAGATCACCAAGGGGCACGGGCTTTCCTGGGTGGGACGGCAAGTGACCGGAGTCCTTCCCTTCCACCTTCCCAGGCCAGCTGGTAGAATTGGACAGGCGGTCCCCTTAGGCCGCGGCAGCTGGTGCCCCCACCACGCGAGGCCCCCCGGACCAACTGAGATAGTTGGGTCGGAAATCCCCAGATTGCGGAGAACAGTGACTGGGGGATCCCTTCCAAACACGTGACTCCCCCGTCCAGCTGGGAACAGTGCACTTTCCCGGGCTGTGACAGCTGGTGCCCTCCCGCCACACTTGGCGCCCCGGGCCGACTAGCTAATTCGGCCGGACGCTCTCCTGTGCTGCGGCGGCCGGTGACCCTCCCCGCATTTGGAACCCCAGGCCGGCTGGCATTCTTCCAAGACGCTTTGGCTGCCAAACCTCCCCTACGGCGAGAATTTTCCAGAGTTAAAGGACCCACAGCAACTTTCACTGGTGGAATCCGTAGACAAACGTGTGCCACGAGCGCCACCTATTGGGCAGGATAAAAACAGAACCCAGAGATTGCGCAGAAAAATCTTTCAACCTGTGGGGTCGAACACCCAGGGAAATCTGACTAAATGCCCAGACGCCAGCAGAAGATAACGGCTCACGCTCAGAAAATTGAACATATGGCCCAGTCAAACGAAGAAACAAATAGTTCAAATGAGATACAGGAGCTGAAACAACTAATGCTGAATATACGAACAGAAATGGAAAACCTCTTCAAAAATGAAATCGATAAATTGAGGGAGGACATGAAGAAGACATGGGCCGAACATAAAGAAGAAATAGAAAAACTGAAAAAACAAATCACAGAACTTATGGAAGTGAAAGATAAAGTAGAAAAGATGGAAAAAACAATGGATACCTACAATGACAGATTTAAAGAGACAGAAGATAGAATTAGTGATTTGGAGGATGAAACATCTGAATTCCAAAAAGAAACAGAAACTATCCGGAAAAGAATGGAAAAATTTGAACAAGCTATCAGGGAACTCAAGAACAATGTGAACCGTACAAATATACGTGTAGTGGGTGTCCCAGAAGGAGAAGAGAAGGGAAAAGGAGGAGAAAAACTAATGGAAGAAATTATCACTGAAAATTTCCCAACTCTTATGAAAGACCTAAAATTACAGATCCAAGAAGTGCAGCGCACCCCAAAGAGATTAGACACAAATAGGCATTCCCCAAGACACTTACTAGTTAAAATGTCAGAGGTCAAAGAGAAAGAGAGGATCTTGAAAGCAGCGAGAGAAAAACAATCTGTCACATACAAGGGAAGCCCAATAAGACTATGTGTAGATTTCTCAGCAGAAACCATGGAAGCTAGAAGACAGTGGGATGATATATTTAAGTTACTAAAAGAGAAAAACTGCCAGCCAAGACTCCTATATCCAGCAAAATTGTCCTTCAAAAATGAGGGAGAAATTAAAACATTCTCAGACAAAAAGTCACTGAGAGAATTTGTGACCAAGAGACCAGCTCTGCAAGAAATACTAAAGGAAGCACTAGAGTCAGATACAAAAAGACAGAAGAGAGAGGCATGGAGAAAAGTGTAGAAAGAAGGAAAGTCAGATATGACATATATAATACAAAAGGCAAAATGGTAGAGGAAAATATTATCCAAACAGTAATAACTCTAAATGTTAATGGACTGAATTCCCCAATCAAAAGACATAGATTGGCAGAATGGATTAAAAAACAGGATCCTTCTATATGCTGTCTACAGGAAAAACATCTTAGACCCAAAGATAAATATAGGTTGAAAGTGAAAGGTTGGGAAAAGATATTTCATGCAAATAACAACCAGAAAAGAGCAGGAGTGGCTATACTAATATCCAACAAATTAGACTTCAAATGTAAAACAGTTAAAAGAGACAAAGAAGGACACTATATACTATTAAGAGGAACAATTAAGCAAGAAGACATAACAATCATAAATATTTATGCACCGAACCAGAATGCCCCAAAATACGTGAGGAATACACTGCAAACACTGAAAAGGGAAATAGACACATATACCATAATAGTTGGAGACTTCAATTCACCACTCTCATCAATGGACAGAACATCTAGACAGAGGATCAATAAAGAAATAGAGAATCTGAATATTACTATAAATGAGCTTGACTTAACAGACATTTATAGGACATTACATCCCACAACAGCAGGATACACCTTTTTTTCAAGTGCTCATGGATCATTCTCAAAGATAGACCATATGCTGGGTCACAAAGCAAGTCTTAACAAATTTAAAAAGATTGAAATCATACACAACACTTTCTCGGATCATAAAGGAATGAAGTTGGAAATCAATAATAGGCAGAGTGCCAGAAAATTCATAAATACATGGAGGCTCAACAACACACTCTTAAACAACAAGTGGGTCAAAGAAGAAATTGCAAGAGAAATTAGTAAATACCTAGAGGCAAATGAAAATGAAGACACAACATATCAAAACTTATGGGACGCAGCAAAGGCAGTGCTAAGAGGGAAATTTATTGCCCTAAATGCATTTATCAGAAAAGAAGAAAAGGCAAAAATGCAGGAATTAACTGTCCACTTGGAAGAACTGGAGAAAGAACAGCAAACTAATCCCAAAGCAAGCAAAAGGAAAGAAATAACAAAGATTAGAGCAGAAATAAATGAAATTGAAAACATGAAAACAATAGAGAAAATCAATAAGACCAGAAGTTGGTTCTATGAGAAAATCAACAAGATTGATGGGCCCTTAGCAAGATTGACTAAAAGAAGAAGAGAGAGGATGCAAATAAATAAGATTAGAAATGGAAGAGGAGACATAACTACTGACCTCACAGAAATAAAGGAGGTAATAACAGGATACTATGAACAACTTTACGCTAATAAATACAACAATTTAGATGAAATGGACAGGTTCCTGGAAAGACATGAACAACCAACTTTGACTCAAGAAGAAATAGACGACCTCAACAAACCAATCACAAGTAAAGAGATTGAATTAGTTATTCAAAAGCTCCCTAAAAAGAAAAGTCCAGGACCAGACGGCTTCACATGTGAATTCTATCAAACATTCCAGAAAGAATTAGTACCTACTCTCCTCAAACTCTTCAACATAATCGAAGTGGAGGGAAAACTACCTAATTCATTCTATGAAGCCAACATCACCCTCATACCAAAACCAGGCAAAGATATTACAAAAAAAGAAAACTATAGACCAATCTCTCTAATGAATACAGATGCAAAAATCCTCAATAAAATTCTAGCAAATCGTATCCAACAACACATTAAAAGAATTATACATCATGACCAAGTAGGATTCATCCCAGGTATGCAAGGATGGTTCAACATAAGAAAATCAATTAATGTAATACACCATATCAACAAATCAAAGCAGAAAAATCACATGATCATCTCAATTGATGCAGAGAAGGCATTTGACAAGATTCAACATCCTTTCCTGCTGAAAACACTTCAAAAGATAGGAATACAAGGGAACTTCCTTAAAATGATAGAGGGAATATATGAAAAACCCACAACTAATATCATCCTCAATGGGGAAAAATTGAAAACTTTCCCCCTAAGATCAGGAACAAGACAAGGATGTCCACTATCACCACTATTATTCAACATTGTGTTGGAAGTTCTAGCCAGAGCAATTAGGCAAGAAAAAGAAATACAAGGCATCAAAATTGGAAAGGAAGAAGTAAAACTATCACTGTTTGCAGACGATATGATACTATACGTAGAAAACCCAGAAAAATCCACAATAAAATTACTAGAGCTAATAAATGAGTACAGCAAAGTAGCAGGCTACAAGATCAACATTCAAAAATCTGTAGCTTTTCTATACACTAGTAATGAACAAGCTGAGGCAGAAATCAAGAAACGAATCCCATTTACAATCGCAACTAAAAGAATAAAATACCTAGGAATAAATTTAACCAAAGAGACAAAAAACCTATATGAAGAAAACTACAAAAAACTGCTAAAAGAAATCACAGAAGACCTAAATAGATGGAAGGGCATACCGTGTTCATGGATTGGAAGACTAAATATAATTAAGATGTCAATCCTACCTAAACTCATCTACAGATTCAATGCAATACCAATCAAAATCCCAACAACTTATTTTTCAGAATTAGAAAAACCAATAAGCAAATTTATCTGGAAAGGCAGGTTGCCCCGAATTGCTAAAAACATCTTGAGGAAAAATAACGAAGCTGGAGGTCTAGCGATGCCGGACTTTAAGGCATATTATGAAGCCACAGTGGTCAAAACAGCATGGTATTGGCATAAAGATAGATATATCAACCAATGGAATCGAATAGAGTGCTCAGATATAGACCCTCTCATCTATGGACATCTGATCTTTGATAAGGCAGTCAAGCCAACTCACCTGGGACAGCACAGTCTCTTCAATAAATGGTGCCTAGAGAACTGGATATCCATAAGTAAAAGAATGAAAGAAGACCCGTATCTCACACCTTATACAAAAATTAACTCAAAATGGATCAAAGATCTAAACATTAGGTCTAAGACCATAAAACAGTTAGAGGAAAATGTTGGGAGATATCTTATGGATCTTACAACTGGAGGCGGTTTTATGGACCTTAAACCTAAAGCAAGAGCACTGAAGAAAGAAATAAATAAATGGGAGCTCCTCAAAATTAAACACTTTTGTGCATCAAAGAACTTCATCAAGAAAGTAGAAAGACAGCCTACACAATGGGAGACAATATTTGGAAACGACATATCAGATAAAGGTCTAGTATCCAGAATTTATAAAGAGATTGTTCAACTCAACAACAAAAAGACAGCCAACCCAATTACAAAATGGGAAAAAGACTTGAACAGACACCTACCAGAAGAAGAAATACGGATGGCCAAGAGGCACATGAAGAGATGCTCAATGTCCCT
Source organism: Tamandua tetradactyla (assembly GCF_023851605.1). Classification (NCBI taxonomy): domain Eukaryota; kingdom Metazoa; phylum Chordata; class Mammalia; order Pilosa; family Myrmecophagidae; genus Tamandua; species Tamandua tetradactyla. Next base: position 101,539,236 of record NC_135330.1, on the reverse strand, counting down.
GGCCATTAGAGAAATGCAAATCAAAACCACAATGAGATATCATCTCACACCCACCAGAATGGCCATTATCAACAAAACAGAAAATGACAAGTGCTGGAGAGGATGCGGAGAAAGAGGCACACTTATCCACTGTTGGTGGGAATATCAAAGGGTGCAACCACTGTGGAAGGCAGTTTGGCGGTTCCTCAAAAAACTGAATATAGAATTGCCATACGACCCAGCAATACCATTGCTAGGTATCTACTCAAAGGACTTAAGGGCAAAGACACAAACGGACATTTGCACACCAATGTTTATAGCAGCGTTATTTACAATTGCAAAGAGATGGAAACAGCCAAAATCTCCATCAACAGAAGAGTGGCTAAACAAACTGTGGTATATACATACGATGGAATATTATGCAGCTTTAAGACAAGATAAACTTATGAACCATGTAATAACATGGATGGACCTAGAGAATATTATGCTGAGTGAATCCAGCCAAAAACTAAAGGACAAATACTGTATGGTCCCACTGATGTGAACGGACATTCGAGAATAAACTTGAAATATGTCATTGGTAACAGAGTTCAGCAGGAGTTAGAAACAGGGTAAGACAATGGGTAATTGAAGCTGAAGGGATACAGACTGTGCAACAGGACTAGATACAAAAACTCAAAAATGGACAGCACAATAATACCTAATTGTAAAGTAATCATGTTAAAACACTGAATGAAGCTGAAAAAAAAAAAAGTATTTAAGCCATCTAGCCTTGTATTTTCTGGAGCAGTTAGAAGAAAAAATTTGAGAAGATCGTATGGTAGCCCATAACAAACTCTGGGATCTGTCCTGTAACCACAAGTTGAACAATGCTTTGAAAACTATTGCTTTTTCATTTCTTTGCTTTGTATAAATGTTATACTATACAATAAAAAATGTTAAAATTCTAAAAAAAATGACTAAATAAAGTATCAGTGGCCTTTCAAATAAAGCTGAGAAGCTACACTGGAGGTTACTCTTATGCAAGCTTCAGTTAGACATTGCTACCTATCATAACTTGCCAGACTCCAACTAAAACCATCCTGCCAATCCTAAAGAATACCTGGGATATTATATAAGATTCTACAGAGGTTCCATGCATTAAGGTAACTTTCCAGAAACCTACAACTTCCAGATAGATCCTGAAATTCAGAGAGGCCAGCCTTTCCAGAACATCACCTAGTTCTATGCCCCTATCCCATATTATCAATAGTCCCTTCCAACATGAAAAAGTTAGAATAGGTATAGCCCAAATACCCCTAAAGAGTGGGAGAAAGATCAAAGGTGATGGTGGAGTTATACAGAGAAAATAGGATTTAACAAATGAATATTACTGCTGAATCATTATATTGATATTTCTGTTGGTCTCCAGTATCTTAGAGCAGTTAGAAGAAAAAAACTGAAAAATTGTGAAACTGTAACCCATTCCAAACTTTAAAACCTGTTGTATAATGGCTTGTTAAAATATACTTGGCAATGTATTGCTTTTTTGTATATATGTTGTATTTCACAATAAAAAAAGAGGAGAAAAAATGATAATTGAAATAAAAGTCAATGGTGGAGATTGAATGATAGATTAAAAATAATTGAACACAAGATATACTTATGAAATTATACATAATGCAGTATAAAGATACAGGGAAACAGAAAGTAAAGAAGTATTTAAGAGATACATAAAATATAATTAGGAGAGTTTAGCATTCTCTTAAACAGTGCTCCATGCTGGAATTAGAGCTACTTACCTAGAACTTTATCTACAGCAAAACAATTTGTTAATAACAAGAGACAAAAACAAACCAAGAGAAAAAAATGACATGGGAAAAATACATAATAATATGTCAAAAACTCAATAGATGAAAGAGGAAAGAAATAAATAAAAAAGTCTTGGACCATCAAGACAAATTTAAAACATAAAATGTGCAAAAGATATGAACAGTCATTTCTTGGAAAAGGTAATGGGAGTGGTCAATAAACACATAAAATGTGACCACCCACATCAGTAATTTGGGAAAAGCTACTTAAAACCTTAATGAAATACAGTTTTCCATGTAGTAAAATGTGGCCCATCTGAAAATACCAAGTGTGAGTAAAGACAGGCAGCTATGGAAATATCCTTGACATGACCAATGACGATACACATTTTTGAAGACACTCACATTATTTAAGTAATTTGGAAGACATGCATATTTATGACCAAGCATTTTCAAACTCAGGAAACTACCCAAGAGAATCTCTTAAATGGGAATCAAAAGACATTTGCACGAAAATCATTGCAGCATTGGTTTTAATGCAAACCCCCAAAATAACCCACATGTTTGGGTGAAGGAAGCAATGCACTTGATGCATTCATTCTGTGCAAGGCTCTATTGCACTGACGATAACTAAATGAGAGCTAGAAGTAGGTATATGTGTGAAATTCCCAAACATAATGCTAAAAATACAAAGTAATTGGCAGAAAAATTCAAACAGTACCCATGGCATCATACTATTAACATACAAAATTTATATACAAACATTAACATATATAATTTAATAATATATTGATTCAGTATATATAAATGTATGTTCGAATTATAATAAAAAAGCAAGGAAAAGAGAAATCAAAGTCAGTTAGCATTGTGGGAAAGCAGTGAAGGAGAGAAATATTTTAATTTTTAAGAGGAGTGGTCAGTGTACATATTTGATCATCCAGGACACTTTATACTATGTGTTCTGGTTTGAAACTGTTGTGTACCCCAGAAGAGCTATGTCCTTTCAGTCTTGGTCCAATATTGTGGGCATAACCGTGTTCTATAATTGTGATTCATATCGTAGGGTGGATAGGTTGCTTTCATGGAGAAGTGACACACCCAGTTGTGGGTGTGACCTTGTGATTAGATGAAAATATGACTCTGCCCATTCAAGGCAGGCCTTGCTAAATATACTGGAGTCCTTAAAACTGCCTCTACAGGGAAACATTTAGGAGAAAGCTTAGATGCAGACGTTTGAAAGTGCAGAAGCCCAGGAGATGCCAGGAGCTGAGAGAGCAGACAGAAACTAGACAGGAGCCAGAGCCCAGCAGATGTTGCCAGGTGCCTTTCATGAGATGCTAAGCTAAGAGACAAAACCCAGAGTTGTGTCCCAGAGCAGCTAAGTCAGGGCTCACAGACACTTAGGAGGAAACCACTGGAATCAGAAGCTGGAAGCAATGGAACCAGGAACAAGGATGAGCAGATGTCCCTGTCCCATGTGACAGACATCGATCATTCTTTGAAGTTAAAGTATCTTTTTCTTGATACTTTAGTTTGGACATTTTAAGGCCTTTGAGCTGTAAACTTGTAACTTAATAAATCCCCTTTATTAAAAAAAATCTATGCATTGCTGATATTTTGTATTCTGGCAGCACTACCAAGCTAAAACACTAATACATCAGGGTTCTCTGGAGAAACAGAACAAAAGGAGAGATCTGTAAATATAAGATTTATAAAAATGCTTCATGCAACCATGGGGATGTAAGGGTCTAAAATGTTTAGGGCAGGATGTGAGCTGGCAACTCCAGTGAAGGGTTGCAACCCACTCCACAGGAAAGACTCGCTGGCTGAAGAAGCAGTGAAAACTCTCTCTTTTCCCTTAAAAGTCTTCAAACAATTAGATCAAACCCAACTGTCTCATTTGTGGGGGAGATGCCCTTAGTTGAGTGTAGATGTAATCAGCCACAGCTGCAATCAACTGACTGATGATTTAATAAGCCAGTCTTCTGGTTTATCAACCAGCCATGAATTATCTTTGCAGTAATGGGTAGGCCAGGGCTTGTCTCACCAGACAAATGGGCACCATCACATGGTGTGCCAATGTGAAAACATTATATATCTTAGAAAAGCCATGTCTTAATCCTGATCCAGTCTTGTGGGTGCAGCCATTTCTTTTAATCCTGATTCAATAGGGCTGTATGGAACTTTTGATTAGATTATCTCCATGGAGATGTGGGACAGCCAATTGTGGGTATGAACTTTTGATTAGATGGAGATGTGACTCCACCCATTCCAAGTGGGTCTTGATTCGTTTACTGGAGTCCTTTCAAAGAGGAAACATTTTAGAGAGAGCTGACAGAGAGCACTATTGCAAACACTTGGAGAGCAGTTGCTTGAGAAGCTGTTCTGTTCTGTTCTTTGTTCAGAGAACAGAGACACGAATGTTTGGAGATGCTTGGAGCCCAGCAGACATTGCCATGTGCCGTCCCATGAGATGGTAAGCAAGCCAGAAGCTGGAGAGAGGCAAGAGAAGTCAAGAGATGAAAGCCAGCCCTAGAGAAGCACAGGAAGAAAGGCTGAAAGCAACGGAGCCCAGGAGCAAAGAATCAGCAGGTGCCATCCACGTGCCTTCCCAGCCAACAGACATGTTCCAGGCCCAACAGCCTTACTTGAATTAAGGTATCTTTCCATGGATTTCTTAGTTTGGACATTTTCATAGGTTTAGAACTATAAACTTGTAACTTACTAAATTCCCTTTATAAAGCCATTCCATTTCTGGTATACTGCATTCCAGCAGTTTAACAAATGAATACACCTGTCCAAGTTGACAATAGAAACTGACCATCACAAATGCTACGTATAAATGTTTTTCCTCACATGAAAACATTTCCTAAATAATGAATTAAGTTAACTTGGCCAAATACGAATTACTTTTTAATTTAAATTGGTTATCCAATCCAATGTTTGCTCACTATCCATCAAAATCAGAAGCCATACATAATATCAGAATTCTAATTTTAAAGATTTGCTTCAATTAATTATAGCTTTTATAATTATTACTGTCATTATAAATACTATCTCTACCTATAGTGAGCTGCATCGTTTATGTAGTATAATGCTCACTTCCCAAAAAGAATTTAGTTGTTGCTGAATTTGCAGTGTGTGATTCATTATGGTATATGGATCATAAATAAGTATTATCGTAAGAAAACCATTGGGCCAAATTCACCCCTCAGATTTCATATCTCCTAAAGGAAGTAACAAGTGTCACTCTAGATGCTTCCACTTTACCTTATTTATATGTTTCTATGTGCATTTTCCTATGTGTTTTAAACTTTGTCAGTTTAATTGTGTAGCCAAAATTCCAAGAGGCTCACCAAAGTCACTCTCTTTGATGAAACATTAAATTTGAGCAAAAGAACACATATTAATTCTACCCAAAACATTGAGAAGTTTGTATTATTATCCCAATTTTGTGTATATGGAAACTTTCCAGGTTTTGGATCCAAACTAATTGTGAAGATTGTTCTTACATGTGACTCATCCATTTTCTCTAGAGTTACAAAATATAAAGTGAAATAAGCTTTGTCTACAAATCTGAATTTTGAGTAGTGTGAACATAATTTTAGCGAACCTTTTCTATTCTAGAATATAGAAGGCCTGCTTTCACAAGCATGCCAGGAATTCCCTATATAATCTTGTTATTAAAAAAAAAAACTGATGATATATGTGTTGAATTCCATTCATGATTTTGAATGGAATTCATTTTTTTATGACTCTTGCTAAGAAGGCATTATGTTTTCATCACTAGGTTCTCTTATCAAATGTTATTAACGCATTTAATTTCAAAGGGAAATGTGCATTTTATCAAGGTGTATTAATTATTATAATGTACCAAATATTGAATGATATGTCAAAGATGGCAATGGACAATCAACCAGAAAGATGATGTTGACACATGAAGGCAGTATAAGCTTCAATGATTTGCAGGTCATTCAAAGAGCAAAAACCATAATGAATTAAAATCATTGTATGAATATTAAAACACATACTTATGAGATTACCGGGAAATATTCAAACTGATGCTTCCATGCAGACACAGCCTAGATTTAGGCTCATTAATCAAAAGGCCTTTCCTTCACACCATTTTGTGGGAGAGAACTGCGTGTATTCCCTGTGATATATAATCTGAGCCTCTGAAGTCAACCTAATTCAAGAGACAAGACCTCTATACACAACATGTGAGGATTAGATTAAAATACAGTTGACAACAGCATAAACTGTCGGTTCTCGAGGAATTGTGAAAATCTGAATAGTTGGAGAAAAAACGAGAGAATTTCCAGTTAGGGCACTGTCAGATGGCAGCGCTTCTGGACAGCACCAGGTCCTCTTCTGTGACTTTGCTCTTCTCCTAGCCTCCAAGAAGGCTCTGCTCTCTCAACCAAGGAGATTAAGCTGAAATTTGCACTTGCTACACTATTACTGATGTGTCTCTTTCCCCTCTTGTTGCCTTAATTTTCTAAGCTAAAATAAAGTATATTAACATTAAGCAAAGAACATTTTATTAAATGTGATTCGAGAAACTGCATTTGATGTATGCAGTCTTACCCTGTGTTAGCTGAACACCATCAGTGTCTTGTCATCCAGTGTCAAGGAAGCTGTTTCTCCTGGAGAGGAAAGTCTGACTCACGTCAGCAGAAAGGCTGAGCAAGTCCTGGACATGAAGCTAGGAATGGGCCCAAACGAAAGGTTACTTCAAAACAAGAATGTTGATATGTAAAATGAAAAGGGATTACATTGCCCTTTTATTTTATATGGCATTTTCCAAATATAAAACATTCCTTCTCTGTTTTTAGAATGCACATTTGTGTGTGAAATACACAAAAGTGCTCTAAAGTCTGCTTTGTTTTGTCACTGTGTCCAGCTGCAGGCTGCCTTGTGCAGGGCAGCCCAGCTTATACCGACTCTGTGTCCAAGGCCAGGCATCGTTTCAGGAAAGAGGCTTTTAGACAAATGACCTTTAAAACCTCAGAAGAGATGTAAAGGACTTGTACACAGAAAACTACAAAATGCTTCTAAAAGAAATCAAAGACCTAAATAAATGGAAAGACATTCCATGTTCATGGATTGGAAGACAACGTAGTTAAAATCTCAGTCCTACCCAAAACAATCTATAGATTAAATGAAATTCCAATAAAAATTCCAACAACTTTCTTTGCAGAAATGGAAATGCCAGTTATCAAATTTATATGGAAGAATAAGGGCTCCTGAATAGCAAAAGACATCTTGAAAATGGAGAATGAAGTTGGAAGACTCACACTTCCTGACTTTAAAAGTTATTACAAAACTACAGTAATCAAAACAGCATGGCACAAGATGAGACATGCAATCAATGGAATAGAATGGAGAGCTCAGAAATCAACCCTCACATTTATGGCCAAGTAATTTTAGAGAAGGTGGCAAAGACCACTCAATTGGGAAAGAAAACTCTCTCCAAAAAATGGTGCTGGAAAAAGTAGATCTCCATTTATAAAAAAAAAAAAAAAAAACAGAGAGAGAGAGAGAGAGAGAGAGAGAGAGAGAGAGAAGGACCCTTACCTCATGCAATATACAGAAATCAGCTCAAAATGGATCAAAGACCTAAGGATTAGAACTATCAAACTTGTAGAAGAAAACATAGGGAAACATCTTCGGGACCTTGCGTCAGGCAATAATTTCTTAGACTTTATACCCAAAGCACAAGCAACAAAGAAAAATAAATAAATGCGATCTTATCAAATTAAAAAAAAATGTGCCTCGGGCGGGCCGCGGTGGCTCAGCGGGCAAAGTACTTGCCTGCCATGCCGGAGGACCTCGGTTCGATTCCCGGCCCCAGCCCATGTAAAAAACAAACAAAAACAAACAAAATACAATAAAACAAGAAAATGTTTAAAGATGTTTCCTTTCCTTCCTTCTATCCTTCCTTCCTTCTCTCTGTCTTTCCTTCCCTTCCTCCCTCTCTCTTTAAAAAAAAAAAAAAAAAAAAAAATGTGCCTCAAAGAACTTTATCATGAAAATAAGATGACAACTTACATTATGGGAAAAATATTTGGAAACTATATATCCAATAAGGGTTTAATATTCAGAATACATAAAGAAATCCTTCAACTTAACGACAAAAAGACAGCCCAATTTAAAAACAGGCAAAAGTCTTGAATAGACATCTCTCCAAAGAATGTATACAAATGGCCAGAAGGCACACGAAAAGATGCTCACATGAAATGGGAAATACAAATCAAAACTGAGGTACCATTTACAAACATTAGCATGGTTGCTATTAAAAAATGAAAAGTAACAAGCATTGGAGAGGATGTAGAGAAACAGGAACACTTATTTATTACTGGTAGCAATGTAAAATGGTGCAGCCACTGTGGGAGACAGATTGGCAGTTCCTAAGGAAGCTAAGTATAGAATTACCATATGACCTGGCAATCCTATTACTACATATATACCGAGAAGAATGGAAAGCAGGGACTTGAACAGATACTTGCACAGCCGTGTACATAGCAGCATTATTCAAAATTGCCAAACAATGGAAGCAACTGAAGGGTCCATCAACAAAGGAATGGATAAATAAAGCCTAGTATACACATACGATGGAATATCATTCCACTGTAAAAAAGAAGTCCTGAAACATGCAACAACATGGACGGACAATGGAGATATCACGTTGCGTGAGCAACGCCACACAATAGGACAAATATTGTATGCTCTCACTGATTTGAAACAATTACAATAAGCAAACTCCTAAAAGTACAAATCGAGAATGTTAGTTACCAGAGGATGGAGCAGAGATAGGGAATGGGAAGTTAAGGCTTAAAATTCCTATTTGGAATGATAGATATATGGTAGGAAATGAATAGTGATGATGGTAGCACAGCAGTGTGAACATTAAGTAACAGCACGTAAATACATATATGAGTGTGATTATAGGGGAAATGTTAGATTTGTGTGTAAGGCGTGCTGGTTTGAAATGATGTATGGACTCTAGAAAAGCCATGTTTTAATCAAAATCCCATTTCATAAAGGTAGAATAATCCCTATTCAATACCGAATGTTTGAAACTATAATCAGATCATCACCCTGGAGATGTGATTTAATCAAGAGTAGTTGTTAAACTGGATTAGATGATGACATGTCTCCACTCACTTGGGTGGGTTTTGAGAAGTTTCTGGAGTTCTATAAAAGAAGAAACATTTTGGAGAATGAGAGTGATTCAGAGAGAGCCAGAGAAGAACAACATAGCCATGAGAGTCCACCAGCCAGCGATCTTTGGAGATGAAGAAGGGAAATGCCTCCCAGGGAGCTTCATGAAGCAGGAAGCCAGGAGAAGAAGCTAGCAGATGATGCCGTGTTCACCATGTGCCCTTCCAGATGAGAGAGAGAAACCGTGACTGTGTTCACCATGTGCCTTCTTACTTGAGAGAGAAACCCTGAACTTCATCGGCCTTCTTGAACCAAGGTATCTTTCCCTGGATTCCTTTGATTGGACATTCCTATAGACTTGTGATTGGGACATTTTCTCAGCCCTAGAACTGTAAACTAGCAACTTATTAAATCCCCCTTTTGAAAAGTCATTCTGTTTCTGGCATATTGCATTCCAGCAGCTAGCAAACTAGAACATAAGGTAACAAATAGAAATTATTTTTACAAATCCATGGAACTATGCTACACAAACAGGGACCCTAGGTTAATAGTCCAATTATAAAAATGTGTTCTCATTAATTGTAACAAGTGTTCCACACTGTATTAGTTAGGGTTCTCTAGAGAAACAGAACCAACAGGGAACACTTGCAAATATAAAATTTATGAAAGTGTCTCACGTGACCATAGGAACGCAGAGTCCAAAATCCACAGGGCAGGCTGCAAAGCCGATGACTCCAATGGATGGCCTGGACGAACTCCACAGGAGAGGCTCACCAGCCAAAGCAGGAATGGAACCTGTCTCCTCTGAGTCCTCCTTAAAAGGCTTCCCATGATTGGATTTAGCATCACTAATTGCAGAAGACACTCCCCTTTGGCTGATTACAAATGGAATCAGCTGTGGATGTAGCTGATGTGATCATGACCTAATCCTATGAAATGGCCTCATTGCAACAGACAGGCCAGCGCTTGCCCAATCAGACGAACAGGTACCACAACTTGGCCAAGTTGACACCTGTCCCTAACCATGACACACACTAATGCAAGGTGTTGGTGGTGGGGTGGTATATGGGATTCCTGTAGTTAAGGCATGATTGCTCTGTAAACCTACAACTTCTCTAATAATAAAAATTGAGAAGATATCCCTCCATTTACCTATGCCTGTCAAATGATAGCATAGATACACAGAATGTATCAACAATCTTTTGAAAGTATTTAAAGAATAAAAGCAATAAACAAGAATAACTATGATGCAAAAATATTCTAAAGGAAACTGAGAGTTCAGGGATCAGATGAAACTAATAAACAGGAATCACCGAGCATTTCAAAAGATTATTGTATCCAAAAGTAATTTACTTTGCACAGCTGAAACTCTCAAAGCACTGTTTTATCTGCATCCTACAAATTTTAAAATTATGTTTTCTTTATCATTTAATTTAAAATATTTTTGAGTTTATCTTATGGTTTATTTCTTACCCCAAATATTATTTAGAAGTGTTTTATTTCATTTTCAGGTATTTGGTGTTTTCCTAGATACCGCATACTATTTATTTTAACTTCATGCCATAATGGGCAGAGAATATAACCTGTATGATTTCAATCTTTTAAATTTATGGGTCTGTGTTTTTATAGCTTGACGTATGATCTGTCTTGGTGAACACACCATAAGCTCTTAGGAAAGTTTGTGTTCTGTTCTTCTAGGACACAGTGTCCATAAGCATCAATTTGGGAAAGGCCATTGAAGTTTTGCTTAGACCATTTCTGCTTTCATGGTTGTTTTTCTCTAATCTTTCATCAGTTGTTGAAAATGGAAATACTGACATCTCCAACCATGATGGTGAAGTGCACTAAATGAAATCCCTTTAATTCTGTCATTTTTCCTTTATGCATTTTGAAGTTCTATTTTTAGCCACATATGTTTTATGATTTTTATGTTTTCCTTATGAACAGATCCTTTGATCATCATGAATCATTTCTCACTTGCTATTATAATGCAGTTTGTCATGGCACCTATTTTATCTGATATTGATATGGCTATCCCAGACTTGTAACTGTTTGCAGTAGTGTCTTTTTCTAGAAATTTACCTTAACCTAAATGTGAATTTCTATTTAAAGTGCTTCTTTCATAGTTATGGGTATTTTTTTTTATTTCACCTTGACAATCTCCGACTTGTAACTGTTATGTTTAATTCATTAACCCTTAATATGATGATAGGTTAAGTTTGATTCTGTTCTATCATTTCACTTCATTTTTTGTGTCCCCTCTGGTTTTTATTTCAACTATCATGTGTGCTATTTTCTTCTTGCCAAATTCCTTAGTTTTTTTTTTTAATCTTTCTCAAGCTCTCAGAGTTCACTTTTTATATATATTTTTTCACAACTTTAACCATTCTTGGCAGGTATTTAACTTAAGAGTTAAATGTTGGAGTATTTTTAAAAACAGTGGCTCTTGGTATTTTAGCACTTGAAACCAACCTGCAGTATGTATCAATCACTTCATAGCCCTCAATCATAGCACTAAGACCTTGGAAGACCTTGAATTTATCAGAATTATGTGTGCAGCAGATTAGTCTGCAGTAATGTAAATGCAAATCCAGAACATTATCCTCTAGACAAGATGAGAAGTGGCAATAACGAACTGTAGGCAAGATATTTAAGCTCATTTTCATGTTATTTTACAGAATATGCTCCTTAACGCCACTAGCTTGCCCTAGGTAATAAATGTGAATTCTCTATGATTTTTTTCTTGCCCCCCTTTCTTTTCCCTCAGATCAGATACCATTTAAATACTCAGTGATTAGATCCATCATCAACTCCTTTTCTTCCAACATATTGATTTAATTTAGCATTTGCAGTTCACAGCTGCATGGTTATTGATAAAATTTTGGAAAATGGGGATAGGTTTATTTTAGTATTACACAACTAATGGGCACTTTAGAGTTTTATGTTTCCTTTGGGAATGAACTGCCAAAAACTTTATTTTCAATATATATTCACATTTCATCTTTCAAAAGTACGCTTAATATTCTAAAACCCACTTAATAGTTATCTTTTTTGGAAATTCTACTTTGGGGATTAAAAAATGTAGAAAGCTCTGCTGGATTATACACTTCATGTAGTCATAATAGATTTTTGACAACTGTACAACAGAATACATTTGTTAGTTTTAATGTTAATTGCATCTGTATTATTTCCCTAAGTTATTATTAACAGCATCTTACTGATTTGTTTTATAAGAACGAGTATGGAGACTATTTCATCATCTTGGTAATATCCCAACAAGTAAGGTTTATGGATGAATTAAAACCAGCTGATTTCATAGAATGGGCAAGTCAACTGAACCACTAGTTCTTCTGATTTCTTGGATCTCAGAATATTTGGTCTTCATCAAAATCAAAATCAAATTATTATTCTAAATGGGATACTTTTTCAAATATATTTTAAATATAGTGTTCAAAGTTCTAGAAAGGACTGGGGAAAAAATCAAGTCAATTGGGAATTCTGAAATCCTTGTATTTCCTTCTAACCAAAAGTTTATATCACTCTGAAGGTCCTTTTTTTCTTTTATCTCAACAAATATGAAAGCATGACAGCCAAGGAAGTCATATATAACAAATACACTGCCTCCATTTACCACTGGAAAGCAGCTACCAATAATAGAAAACTCACAAAAAGGTAATAATTGAAGAACATCAAAATCAAGGTGTTCTGTAGAATCTGAAGGTGTGTATTTATTCTAGATTTTCTCAAGGTGAGTTTAAAAGAAAAGAAAATTGTGTGTATATATAAAATGGAAATGATAAAGGTGAGTATGCTAACGAAAGCTAAGTAATGAGAATGCTTTCCACGTTCCTGGCATATCCTTGCATTTCTTCATTTAATCCTGACAAAAATAATGCAGTTAAATGCTTATTATATAGATATTTTATGAATGTATACATAAGTTTCATGGATGTTAACTAATGTTCTTAAGGTTGACTTATTGTGAAGTGATAGGACCAGGATTTCTCAACAACATCATTTGCCTCAAAAAGCTGTGATGTTCCTGCCTCACTGTATAAGCAGGGGTCAGGAGAGGCAGGATGGAAAGAGAGAGAGAGAAAAAAGGATAAAACTAAAGCCTGTGTAACTGTGCTGGCCAATCTCACTTATATTATTTCATTATTGATTAATATTCACAACTTGTTTTGGTATCATTAGTTCCATTTATTTTACAACAACATAGAAAACTGAGATTCGGAAATTAAGTGCCATATCCTAGGCCAAAGAGTTGGAAGGGGTGGACCTAGGATTCAAAAATAGGTATTTCTGCTCCCATAGCTTAAGTATTTTGCTTCTGAATTTAGCTCATGCTAATTATTAACACGTCCTGACAATGGCTCAAAATAAAGATGTCCCAACCACCTCATCCTCTGCAAACTGCTGAAGAAAGGGGAGGTATCACTACCATATCCCTGAAATAATTGTTGGTGGACAATCAGACCAGGCCCTTGGACTTCATTAATTCCATGGAATTCACCAAAGAAGAGAGGTCAGCATTCAATGGCCCATGAGGATTCCATGGACCCAAGAAGGGGACATGTCTCTCTTGTGCTCAGTATTCCAAGCATAGACCCAGAGGAAAATTCAACATGGCTGTAGAGTAATTACCTGCATGACTTTCCATGAGTCATGTGACACTCTGATTAGCAGCGTCATCGTTCGTAATAGGAGGAACTCAATCCAGAAACCCTGTCAGGTGCAAATTATTCATTTTAAAATGGGTTAGTTTGTTGAAATGCCAGAGTTTTAACCAAATTGGCTTTTCAGGTACTTAAATTCAGCATATTACATACTATGGAAAAGTCTGCTGCAGTTTCCTTCACCTCAATTCCGAGAGGCTGGGCAGTGCTGATCTACCGTCCATCTCCCTGCACCCTTGGACAAGGGTGGGTAGAAAGCCGATGAAACAGTCATGAGTGTGAAAGCCCTCGCTCACCTCCTACCCACTGTCCTCTATTTACTCATCCTTCCTGTGACAGCTAGTCTAGAGACAAGCTCACAGAAGAATAAGGTGTTTTTACATGGTCATGTTTAAATTTCAGGTTAAAACTATGAACATTTAATAACAACGTCTCCTCACATTTGTAGTTAAGAAAGATAGGTACTATCTTCTCCAATCTCTTACAAAAAAAAAAAAAAAAAGGACTATAAACTGGTAATTGCTGCCTTAGGAGAAAATAACAAGGCAGAGTAGTTAATAGCCCTGGGAGTGAGTGAGCTGTCTTTCTGTGGTGCTGAAATGTTGGAGGGGAAAGACACAGAGAAGCTCAAGAAAACATGACCTTTTTGCACATCTGAGTAGATGTTCCTGGGGTCCCTCGCTCTACCCAGGAGTGGTCCTGTGGGAGGTACAAAGCTGCCCATTCTCTTCATTGGCAGTGATGAGCTCCCAGCCCAGGAAGCTCGTACCAGAGGCTCAAGTGAACCTGAGAACACGGGATAGAAGAGGGCAAATGTGCTTCTTTCTCTACACACTGGAGGGCACTTCAAAAATTCAAGTTGAAAAGGAGAGGTCAAATATATAGTAGACATCGGATCCATTGAAAGTGCCAAAACAATATATTTGCCTTAATAATTTTAAGGATATAACTTTATGATTATACTACCCGTAATAATAATTTGAGTCTATATGTTAGTACTATATTATATGCTTGAATATTTTATAACATGAGATAAAAGTACAATTAAATTCCAATTATATAGTTCTGAATTTTATTTATCTGTTTAGAAAGACGTTTTGTTGTTTAGAAGTATTCATGCAGAGTCCGCTCTGTTCCCAAAGTTTTTTCCCCACCATATCTAAACATGGTACAGTTATTTATTTTATTTTTGAAACAGACATATGATATCACTTTTATATTTCGTAGTTATGTCCTTTTAACTAACACACATTACACCATTCCTATCTTCTTCATCTGGGATTTAATTTTAACTGCAGCTACTTGAAAATAGGGACCCAATTACTTTAGTAATTTTTTTTAATAAAATGTGTTTTGTTTTCTATAAAAGCATTTAAATGATACTCTCACATTTCACTATGAGACATCTTCCTACTTCAATACATTTTTAAAATAAGGTGATGACAACAATATTTTCCACAGTAAGCTTTATTTTGAACATACAGACCCAGCAGAAATTTTTGAGAAGATTTTCTTTTATTCATTTTTACTTAAATCTAACTTCCAAAAACTTTAATATTAGGCCTTCTTTCAATATGGATTCAGAATGTAATTATTCCCAAATTTTGAATAGGTC
This sequence comes from Tamandua tetradactyla, assembly GCF_023851605.1. Taxonomy (NCBI): domain Eukaryota; kingdom Metazoa; phylum Chordata; class Mammalia; order Pilosa; family Myrmecophagidae; genus Tamandua; species Tamandua tetradactyla. The sequence goes on along the minus strand of NC_135330.1, from coordinate 101,524,009 downwards.
ACTGTATTTTCCATGTGTGAGATGCTTAGTGCTTTAGCAGTAGAATAAACAGAACTAAGCAGCCTTTATAGTTTAGAGTATTTGTACAAAAGCAGTCTTGCTTTTTAAGACAATGGCTTAAGATTAGTCCCCCTCTAAAGGGTAACTGTGACTAGAATATTTTCCCTAAAGTGAGAAGTTTTCAGTAAGTAATGTAGCTGCCTGAAGGAATTTGAAAATAAAAAACCCTGTGCCATTCTGCTTAGGCTAAGTCCTTACATATGACCAAGCAATTCTGCTATAAAAGACCTATTATGAACGGACCCAGGAAAGACTTCCATAAATGTTAACATTTGCCAAATAGGAGTTATACTCGAGCTGTTTAATCTGTTATTTTATTTGATCTCCAAACCAGCCCTAAAAGGTAAATAAACAAATTTGTCCGTTTTACAGCATGAAGCTGAGGCTTTGAAACATTTTGTAATTTCTCCACAGTCAAGTGATTTGCCTAGAATAGTTGGGATTCAAATCCAAATCATCTGACAATTCTAGAACTCTTTCTACCATGCAGTCTTTCTGCCATCCATCCTTCATATGAACTGGTAACACATCACTGAATATCAGGACTACTAAGTCAGAGTTACTTAAAGTATTTCGCTTTCCAAAATTAAAGGAGAGAATACAGCTTTCTTTTATTGGAGTGTAAATGCAAATGTCTTTTCCAAATCATATACCACCAACAGGAAGCTTGCAGACATTAATAATTGTGCCAGCTATCAATCTTTTCATGCATAAAATTCAAAATTTATTACTCTGCCTACAGCTGAAATGTCATTTTATAAAAAGCTAATAATATGCACCCACAAGTTTGCCTGTCAACACCGATGAGCCAATAGCAATCTGCAAAAGTTAAAATTGAGTATAATATTAACATCATTTGAACATAGGAATGAAATTACATGTTTTATTTCTACTGTGTTCAATATCAATAGAATTCAGTTTTACAATGAACCAGAGGCTTTTGGAGTCAGAAAATTAGGTATAATTTGAACGAATTAGAGCCCATCCAACATAGCTAATGGCATACGTTTGTGTACTGAGGGCCAGAGAGAGGAAGCAAACTGCTTGCCCGGATACAGATGGGGCTGATATGTGACCTCTTTTCCAGAATTTTATTCCTGGGGGGTTTCTAGTACTTTATCTTTAATTCTCACTCAGTGCCTGAAGTTATATAAGAAGTATTCATTTACTTATTTAAATAAATTGCGTCTCAGTCCAGAAGATAATGGAACCAGATTAGAAATAAAATTTTAAATGATGGCATAAACTAAAAGTAGGAGTAAAAGAAGAAACAAAAACAAGGATTGAGATCAAATAAAAGGGACCTAGGAATGAGTCGACCCAAACCATATCATGAAGACATGTATGGACTTGTTTTGAATTAGCTTTCAAAGTTGGCTGTAAACTTTGTAATACAGTGTAAGAATTAAGACGTAATCACCTATGCAACTCACTGCATTGACAAGGTAAAAAGAGACTCTTCTTCTGGGGAAGCACACCCAGGCCTGAGGTGTGCAGGTCATTAGCTGACCCTACGCTCAAACCACCTCACCAGGGCCAACTGTGAGCATCTCTTCTCAATTCTGAATTCAGCAATGCCACCTTCACACCTTGAAGTTTGCCATTGTGGGAGTATTTAACTGGTGGAATTGGCAAATGCTATAAATGAGGGCTTTCTTTCAGCCCTGGAAGTAAAAGTTATATGGGGGCACTGACATATGGCGGTCTGAATACCTTATCTTGATTGATAGGAAATGAAGTACAGATCTCAGGTGAATGGGAAAATATGGGCTGCATATACTTCACATCACCCTCTTTGTTTCTATCTCTCAGTTGAGTATCAATCAATCTCGGACAGTGTAGAGTTCAGGATATTAGGGTCTGACAACCCCCTGAATTCACCCACACTGGAAACTAAATACAGATGCATGTGCCTCAAAAGTAGTAAAGCTGAGAGCTGAAGCATTTGAAACAGAGATAATCAAGGGTTCTCTCCACTCTTGCTTTCTTGGATATTGGATATTGAAGCCCTTGCATTCAAATACATTGGAACCAGAGGGTATTTTAGCTTGCAACTGCTGCCAGAATGCAATATATCAGAAATGGGTTGGTCTTTTAAAAAAGGAATTTATTAAGTCAAAAGTTTACAGTTATAAAGCCATAAAAATGTCCAAACTAAGACATCTAGAGAAAGATACTTTGATTCAAGAAAGGTCAATCTGGAAAGACATGTGGCTGGTCTTCCTCAGAGGTACTTTCTGCATCTCCAAATGTCTCTGTCTGTGTCAACTCTGAGTTTTTCCCAAGAAAGCCCCCTCTTAAAGACTTCAGTAAGTGGATTAAAGCCCACCTTGAATGGGCCGAGACAAATCTTCATGGAAACCACCTAGTTAAAAAGTCCCATCCACAATTGGATGGGTTACATCTCAGGGAAACAACTTAATCAAAAAGATCCCACACAAACAATAGGTCTACCCCCACAAAATTGGATTAGGAAAAAGATCATGGCTTTCCTGAGGTACATAACTGCCTCAAAGCAGCACAAGAGGCATCTAAATTTAGAAAACAAGTGAATTGGCAGGCTCTCGCTTTCACTAAAAGAGCTTTCATGGCTTTATGGAGTTGTGTTGTTCTTGATAAAAATGCCTCATGGAAGCATCACTAACCGAGGTGTGGGAGGCACTTTGCTTTGTGTTATTAGTTCTTTCATCTGTCTGTGTCACCTATTAGTCGTCTCATACCATGTGAGTATGAGTCTATGGTCTCTAGAAACACACACACACACACACACACACACACACACACACACGCCCTACTGTAGCATGCGATACAGTGGCCGGTTCCTCAGCAGTAATGCATTATGTTGCATGTATTTGAAGCTCATTGTTCTGTGATGACTGACTACTGAATTTTGTGATTACTGTTGAGGTTAAGGCCCTCCCAGTCAGAGCGAGAGCAGGGTTTATCTTGGAGTGACCTTCCTGGCTGACTCCTCTCAGATTGGAGAGATCTCACCATGTTCCTTAGATGTACGTCTGTCGTCGAGGATGAATGAAGTATCCAGCCACTGACTCTCTCACACTGCTTTCCTGTTCTGCCCTGAGTGCTGTTAAAATGTTGGTCTGCACCTCTGTATCCTATAGGAGAGATACAGCCTGTTTCACTCCCTTGGCATCTCCCACCTACACAGGGATCACGGATGAGGCACAACTTATACAATTAGATGCTTCAAAAGGCATCATCAAAAAACTGAAAAGACAACCGTTCTAGTTTACTACCTGCCAGAATGTGATATACCGGAAATGGAATGGCTGTTAAAAAGGGGAATTTAATGAGTTGGTAGTTTACCGTTCTAAGGCTGAGAAAATGTCTCAATCACAACAAGTCTATAGAAATGTACAATCAAAGGCATCCAGGGAAGGATACCTTGGTTCAAGAAAGCCGATGAAGTTCAGGGTTTCTCTCTCAAGTGAAAAGGCACGTGGTGAACACAGAGTTTCTCTCTCATCTGGAAGGGCACGTGGCAAACACAGCGTCATCTGCTAGCTTCTCCTGGCTTCTGGTTTCATGAAGCTCCCCGGGAGGCATTTTCCTTCTTCATCTCCAAAGGTTGCTGGCTTGTGGACTCTCTGCTTTGTGGTGCTGCACCATTCTCTGCTCTCTTCAATTCTCCTTCATTCTCCAAAATGTTTCTTCTTTTATAAGACTCCAGAAACTTCTCAAGGCCCACCCAAATGGCTGGAGACATGTCATTATCCAATCCAACTTAACAACCACTCTTGATTAAATCACATCTCCAGGGAGATGATCTAATTGCACTTTCAAACATACAGAACTGAACAGGAATTAGAAGAAACAGTTGCCTTTACAAAATGGGATTAGGATTAAAACATGGCTTTTCTAAGGGACATACATCCTTTCAAACCAGCACAACAACCCATAGAATGGGAGAAAATATTTGCAATTATAGATCTGATAAGGGACTTGGATCAAGAATAAAGAACTTCTAAAATTCTAAAAGACAAATTTTTTTTTAATTTTTAAATTTATTCAAAGGATCTGAATAGAAATTTCCCCCCAAAAGATATGCAATTGGCCAACAAGTATCCTTAAAGATGCACAACACCATTAGCTATCAGGGAAATGCAAATCAAACCCACAATGAGCTACCACTGTACGCCCAATAGAATGGCTATCATCTAAAAGGCAGACAAGGAGGGCATGGAGAGAGTGGAACACTCACACACAGCTAGTGAGACTGTAGAATGTGACAGCCCTTTGGGGAACAGTTTGTTGTTCCTCAAAAGACTAAACAAAGCATTACCTTACAACTCAGCAATTCACCCCTAGATGTATACACCCAGAAGAAAGCATGTCTATGTAAAAATTTGTATACGAATATTCGTAATCACCAAAAAGTGAGTCATCCAAATATGCATCAACTGATGAGGGTATAAATAAATGGAATATTATTTGCCAATAAAAAGAAGAAATTAAGTATTGATGCATGCTGCAATTGGATAAAACTTGAAATCATTATGCTAATTGATCAAAGACAGTCACAAAAGACCACATATTGTGATAACATTCATTTAAAATGTCCAGAATAGGCAAATATAGAGAATCAAAGTTAATTGTTGTTTGCCTTATACTGTGGGAGAGATTGGAGGTATCTGGGGAGTCACTGGTAAGGGATATGAAGTTATTTGGGGAGTAATGTAAATGTTCTAAAATTGATTTTGGTGATGGTTGCCTGACTCTGTGAATAGATTAAATATCATAGCCTATGAATGGAGGAATTTTAAGTTTCATGAATTATATTTCCATAAAGCTGTTGTGAAAAAAATATGTTTCTCCAGTCTCCAAGCTGCTCAGCCTCATTAATGGGGTTGTTTGACTGTATTCACATCTGGGCCGATCCAACATCTCCAAACAGGGAAACATCATGACTTAGAAATAACAACGTCCAACGAAGATAGAGGGGACTTGGGTGTGTGCCCCAGCTTTGCACGTTACTATTTTCATTACCTTTACTTCTCTTGGCCTTAGCCTGTGCAGAGGAAAAATGAGCATGTTGAATGAGATGGTTGCCAAGGTCCCTTAAAGATGTGTGATATGCCATAAGGGATGTGGTATATGATCAGATTTAAACAATGGATATTTCATCAGTTCTGTGACAGATCAATTATGTAAGAAGCAAAATGAAACCAATGCACCCAGTTCAGATAACTAAGATGCAACACAGTTTCCTTGTTACTGATCTAAGCGACATAAATGTCTTTAAAGGGAAAATTAAGGAGGCAGTTGTCTATTTTTATTTCCATTTGCTCTCTGCAGTGCTCACCTCTGCCATTTACTATTTGTGTGACTCCCTGTGGAATGAGACTATAATAGCACCTGTCTCAATGAATTATCATGAGGGCTGCTTGAAACAGTGCATGCAAAAATCACCTGGAAAAGAGCAATCTTCAATCAATGATGGTTTCTATTACAGGAAAAAAGAAGAATTCAATGACTAGATCGTCAAGCACATAGAAATAGCTCTATTCTAAAGAGTACATTTCATATTTAGTATTACTTCTTGAGCATCAACCTAAAGTCTAGGATTGCCTGATAAAATCTGATACAAATATTAACATCTGTAGAATTACAAAGATTTATCCCAGAATATAACTGACCTCCTCTGCAGTCAAGTATTGGGGGGATCACCTCTGGGAGGCTAAAGTCAAGCTTCTAAATGAGTCTTCAGTGAATACTTGGATGTTCATATTTATTCATTCATTATTCATTATTCATTAATTCCATGTGAACCAAAGCTGTACTATGTTGCAAAAAAAACTCTTTAAATACATCATGAAAGTTCTTTCAGTAATCAGTCACAGCTTTGGAAATTTAAATGGACATCCATTTTGAAATAACAGAAAATTTAAAACGTGTTATGACATCATATGAAACAGGAACTGTTAAATAATAGCTCATTTATAGCAATGTGATGATTGCAGGTAGATATTCTAAAGCCACCTCCTTCAACGCAGTTGTGATGTGTGTCTAAATCTACTCCACTGGACGTGTATTATATTTAATTGTTTGGACATTTGTCTTTCTCAATGACGTGTAAGCTCCTGAAAGTCAGGTTGCTTGTTTTAGTTTTCTTCAGACTGTAGCATACATTTAATTATTAAATACATTTATGTTTTACATATATTGCATGTGCATCTTCCATGACCTAGAGACTCTGAAGTGTATTGGGTATACAATGATTAAAAATCATTTGCAGATTCTCATCCATTTTCATAGTTCATAATTGTTCAATGCTTACTGAATTTTTTAAGGAAAAGACATGAAAACTATACCAAAATTTAACATAATATAATTGATTAATTGGGCAAAATGCTCAAAGATTTTATCTTACTGGTGCAAATAAAAAGAAATTGGAACATGTCCTCTTGAAAGTGGTTTGGTATTTGAAATAAAGGACATTGTCAATGGGGTTAGGAGATCTGGGCCTTAGTTAGAATTTTATGATTGTTTACGTAGTGATATTAAACTGCCAAGTGCCTCAGCTTCAATATATGTCAAATGAGAGAATTAGATAAATTCCAAAATCCATTATACTCTTAAAATGTTTGATTTTTCAATGCAGTTTTCTAAAGGTATCTTTTTTGTTTTAGTAGCTTACAATTAACCCCCTTTTTTTTCTACTTCATTAGCTACATTGTCTAGAGAGAACTTTCCAAGGAGAAGCCTGAGTGGGAATTGCATGGCAAGATGGGAGCATGGGGGCAGTACTCTGCCAGGAAGAAGCAGCAGCTCATTCTCTCACTTTTAAAGAAAGGTGTCATACAACTACTGCAAAGCCAACTTCTGAACTTCTGAATCCCTTCATTTTGCAAGCACCCCACACCCCCACCAAGATACCCGCACTCTTCCCCATAGAATGGGTAAAACAAATGTGACGTAATTGTGCACACACACAGGCAGATGTGGCTCCCGCTGCCTTCTGCATCCTGCAAATACAAACCCATGCATCCTGCATCCTGCAGCTACAAACAGGACCCATGATGGAGGTGGTGAAAAGGGAGGGAAGCCGTGCCTATTTTATAGGGATCCTTAAATTCAATCCCAAAATATTTTTGTGTGCTTTTAAGTCAAACTTAAAACAAAGGTTTTTTAATTTGCTCATCATTATATTTACATTGAGCACATACGATAATTTTCATGCTAAAAAATTCCCTATTTAAAGCTTAAAGGTGGTGAAGTTTAAACTTTGAAAATCTTTCTGCTGCCTGAGTTTAGGCTATTTTTCCAGTTCACTAACGCTTCCAGGAAAGGAAAGAAGAGGAGCCAAAGAAATCTGACTCTTGTAATTAGGATAAAATACAAAGTTTACAGTGCCACAATGGAAAATGAAAGAACTCATTCAAAGTCAAGAAGGTAATAGCATTAGTTAAAAACAAGCCTCTGCCCCTTACACTGCAGCCTCTATTCAGGACTGTGTAGAAATGATCTCTGGGCCCCAGGAAGCAGTGCCAAGGAATTCTCATTTACATTGTGGGATGGAGAGCCAAGAGAACATCTCATATAAAGCATACCTTAATGGGAATCTTAGGGGATATTCTTTAAAATAATTTCTCCCAGTTAACTAGTTCAGGATGAATAAAACCTTTTATTCCCTACCTTGATCAATCTCTCATTGATTTTTCAAAAATTATCAGGCTAAGATCTTGAACAGGATCATATTAAAAGAAATGTCTTGGATATTAGATTTTCCTCCCTGCTATAAATAACTAAAATATATAAAATGACTATTTACAAGCACTGGACAGATAGCAATGTGAGATTATGGTCTTTGAAAGAAAGAAGAATGGGGGTTAGCAATATATTTATTCCAGCTTTCTCTCCAAGGATGTTTTCCAATTACTAAGCTACTACCTAGAGCCAAAGATGAGACAGGAATAAGTCCCACCAGGCAGAGGAGACAGAGCCTGGAGTTCAGGCTGCTAAAGTGGTGGAGATGCATGGGGCAGGGTTCCCACGGAGGGAGAACTTCAGGGGGAACCACAAAGGACCCCAAATTCCTCTTGGACCTTTGGCCAACTCCTAAGCTGTGCATCCAGAGGAAGAGATTCTGGGGACTCAGCATAGAGGAGCTCCAGTAACATGGAGCTCCTACAAGAGACCATGGCACTAAGAGATGGAAGATGGCTTTGTTCCTAGATTCCATGGAGAGACCTCAATGAACACCCTGGGTTTCAGCCGGAGATCCCAGTGGGGCCATGTCATAGGCGTAAGCACCAGTTCTTCAGAGTGAGGGCAAGGCAAAGTGAGAAACAGCAAAACTAAAATAGAGTGCCTTAAAAACCCTTGAAGCAAAACTATGTAAAGGAGCAAAGTGGTGTGCCTAAATTTAACTGCATCCAGAATAAAAATAATGACCTTTGAAGGAAGAGAACATGAACCTCATCAAAGCATCCTCCTTAATTGGCACATGAAAAATGAAGAAAAGGTGACGGGCAATACAAGGAAAACAGTCAGGAGAAGGACATCCAGGGATGACCCACAGAAGGTAGAAGAAGTTCAAAATAATTCTGATTATTAGATTAAGGAAATTAGAGGAAAATATAAATAATATGGTAAAAATAGGAAGAATATACAAAATTTGAATATACATTGGATTAGTTAACAGCAGACTAAATTCAGCAGAATAAAGAATTAGTGAATTCAACTACAAGTGAATTCCGGAAAAGCCATGTCGTTTTAATCCTAATCCAATCATGTTGGGGTAGAGCTATTATTTGGGTGGGACCTTTTAGCTAGATTATTTCCTAGGAGATGTGACTCTGTCAATTCAAGAGGGGTCCAATTAGTTTACTGGAGTTCTTAAAAGAGCTGACACAGAAAAGAGAGATGAAACCAGACACAAGTGTTTGGAGATGCTTGGAGACAGATGCTCAAAGAGGAGGCCACTGGAACCAGGAGCTGAAGACAGTGAAACCTGGGAGCAAAGGGCCAGCAGATATTGTCATGTCTCTTCCCATGTTACAGAGAACGCCCCGATGCAATCAGCCTTTCTTGAGTCAAGTATCCCCTTCTTATCTTAATTGGAACATTTTTCATTACTTGAGAATTGTAACTTGTAATCTAATAAATCCCCTTTGTAAAAGCCAATCCATTTCTGGTATATTGCATTCTAGCAGCATCAACAAAGTGAAACAGATATGCTGAAGAAGAGAGAGAAAAAAATAATGAAAGCCCAAAGAAGTAAGAGAAGTAGAGCCTAGGTGAATTGGTTATACTCAAGAAGGAGAGGATAGAAGGAATGGAATAAAGTCAACATTTGGATAAATCAGTGAAATCAGATGAAAGCTGCCAATCCACATATTTTAAAAACTTAGTAACATGCAATTTTGATAAATACAAAGATAAACACATCTAGGCATATCATAGTCAAGTTGCTAAAAACTAAAGGCAAAGGGGAATTTTAAAGCAGCCAGAATAAAATGTCATGTTACCTTCAAAAGAGAAGCAAGACTTTTGGTTAAGTTTTTATTAGAAAGTATGAATGCCAGAAGACAGTAGAAAGATATTGTTAAAATGTTAAAAATAAATATAAACAACAATGACTGTGCTTTCAGCTGACGGTCTGCAGTGCTCTGGGCTGGCTCGCACCAACCTTGGGTTACAGCTGTCCTTCTGTCCTGAGTCTGACTCTCTCCCCTTTTATCGGCTCTTCCCAGGTCTGCAGACATTTGAGTTCTGACTGCTACCTGTGACCTTCTCTTCATAAGGTCTCCCATAATGTGGAGGTGAGACCCCTCTGACTCAGCTGGACCACACCTAAGCAGAATTTAGTAGATCCTATTCACCAAGGAGCTGCACCTTAACCGATAATACACCTTCAAAGGGTTCCATTTACCGGTGGGTTCAAACCCATAGGAATGATGAGTAGGATTAAGAACACGCTTTTCTTTGGGGGGGGGGCAGTGAACATGATTTAATCTGCCAAATCCTATATGCTGATGCTTTTAAAAATTTTCTCCAAATGGTTATTACATTCATCTGTTTTCCTCAACAAATTATTATGAAGTGTTCCCAGCAGGCATGCCTCAAGCTTGCAAAATATATCTAGATCCTAGCATCTGCTGCATTCTTTCCCCCAAAGTGCAGGATTTATCTTAAATGCCTACAGCTCTCTTCTCTAAGGTCCATAAAACCCCTTCCTGCCAGCGCAGGGTGAGCAGTGGAGGTATATTCTTACAGTCACCAGCACCCCTGAACTGACATAATCGGGTCTGGGATTCTCAATGGGCTAAGACAGCTCTATGTTTTACACCAAGAAGGACAGCATTTCACAGATCTCTTCCTCCCTAAACAGAACCATGCATCTCAATGCCTTCCCCCATCCCTGTTTTAAAGGAAAGAAGAAGAAGAAGAAGAAGAACTGTTCTTTTAGCTTTAACTTGCAATCGATTCTCCTTCTAGGCTCACATAAGTGCCCAGGGAGGATTAGAATGGAAACCTATCAGATGCAGTGGTTCAACCCCTGCTATTTTGCTCACCACGGAAGCTAGAGGACGGAGGAGGTAGGAAGGCTGCTCAACCCTCTGCACTCCAGTATTCATCATCAACAATGTCAACCAGGTGCCAAGGTCAAGAAACCCTGCAACTTGCCAAGACCTCCTTCCCAGGCAAATCATGGGCTGATAATCACTTGATGACCTTAGTTGATTTCCTTACTTCTAGTCTGAGAGGTGGAACATTCCCTGATGCATGCAAAGACATATCTCAAGGAGCCTTCCACCCCAGGATTCAGCAAGTCAGTTCTGCTGTGCTACTAATACAGAATCTAAAAATATCTATACAGTATAGGGTTCTGCTTAGTGGAATACCAGTCAAGAGAGGACTCTGCTAAATATATTCTTTGTAATTAATGTAATAGTGTAACTCAGATAAAAATAGTGCATGCTCCTTGCAATAAGCACTTACACATTTTTGGACTGCAAGCAACAGTTGGTTCATTTAATTTCAGCAACTGTCTGCTGAAAAAACGTAATTCATTTTCAACCTCATTTTCAACTGCCTACATCAAGATTTCAATAAGAATGTTAGGAAGAGTTGATAGTGGGAAACAATAAAGTGTACTGACTTAGTGTGTAGAATATGGAGTCAGACAGACTTTGATTCCAATTATCTCTGCCTCTTCTAAACTATGTGACCTTGGGAAATTTTGTTAACTTTCTGAACCTCAATTTCTCCGTGGAGAATCTGAGGGCAGAATGAGGGTGGAGTTGTGTTTTCAAATAATCCTTTAAGTAATAAAAGGGAGAGAAAGACATCTGAGCCATATGATCCATGGCAGAAAATTGCAGTATCTACATGCTGGAGGGAGAAGGGTGAGTGAGAGACTGACTCTAAATCCAGGCAACCAGAGGAGTCCATGTGGCATTATTACTCTTGTGGAGAGCATTTCTTTTGGGACTCAATTATTATTTGTGTATGTTCCCTTTCCTATCTCTATTTCCAGTAGGTTTTCTCAGTCACTTTTTTCCTACCTTGCAACCTTTACTTTTGGTAGTTTCATTTTCTCTTTACTTAGGTTGCATATAGCAAAGCATAGGTTTTCCAGCTTGTCTCAGGACCGTGGAGCTGCTGATTCCAGTAGAAAGAAGGGACTGCCTTTCTCCCTCCAATTTCCCAGATGAAGACATGTGACTATGCTGGCCCATTATTTCACCCTTGTGCAGCTCTAGTGATGGCTTACTCAGCTTCGTGGAGTGTCTTGAGACAGAAATCCATATTTGGGCACCAGCAGCTGCCTGAGTCTGGACAGGGTGAAGATGTGCTCTGATGACATCACTGCCTTCTCTGGCTGCCTCCTGGGTCTAGTTTCCTGAGAATCAGCTTGACAGGCATTATAACTCAGGCACCTTAACAGTGTTAACTGAGACATATTAAATCCCAAGTCTAGCCATAGTAGTCACCCAATAAATGCACTTATCATCATCATCATCATCATCATTGTTATTAGATGAATTTCTTGGTCAAAAGCTATTGTGGAAAAATACTTAAGAAAACATGTGATCTATTGTAAAGGAGTTGGCAGATATTTTATGCCTATGGATGAGTTTCAGAGTGAATTTATATCCTAGTGTATTTTATATTCATTGCAAAATTGGGAAAAGAAAACTTAACAATCTGAATATTCCATATATTTCTTTACTTACTTTTAAGAAATGGCAGCTACAACTTGACACATATGATTTTTAGGGGTGACTAATTTCTGGGGACCTTTAGAAAATACCACCTTCTAAATTAGTCTGGAAATGTGTAAGGTAAAAGGACTTTCTTTTACTATATTTCCAGCAGAAAATCAATTTGTAATTACAGAATAAATATACCAAGAATAACTCACAAGGGAGAACACATACCATGCTCATGCAGTGAATGAATATTTCTGTACATGTAAAGCAAGCAGCTCAAAGTTGAACTGCCTCTGAGCGCCAGCAGAAGAAACTGCATAGAGTTGTTCCTATAATTAGGAAATGCTGCTTTTCTGACTTAAGAACAAGTAAGTAAGTTGGCAAACACCTGCCAACTTCTGTGGGGTGTTTGCAACTGGCCACCCCTTGCCCTGTTTCACCCACTTGTAAGACAATAGACATCCGATACATAAAACAAGAGATAATCTTGTTGGTAAAGCCTTTTGAACTATTTCAATGCCACTTTCTTTGTCTCCATCTATAAAACAATACTTCCTGCTTTATTGGATTATTACAGAATCCAAAGTAGTAAGCATATACATTTCCTACTTTCCAGGAGGCTTCCTTCCTCTTACCTCCTAAGGATTTGTCAAAGAAGGGGATGAACGGAAAGTGCTCTCAGAATTTGCAAGTACAGCCTACATCTTTTCTGATCACATACTAAATCGGGCAGTTATGATGATGAAACAAAAGAGATCCTAACACCCCCCCAAGACATTTAAATGTATATATATTTATCATATATCTGTTTGGTTAGGATGCCAAAAAGAGAATAAATTGGCCAATGGTATTTTAGGTAATAATTTACTAGGTTACTTATTTCAGTGGAGATAATAGCAATAGTTATGTTTCTATAATGGAATCCTCCAAGGTCCAATATCAGTGTACCTCATAAACTAGCTTACAGGGATAGAAGAGTATTATAACCTCCCCTAAATGATTTATTCCACTAGTGCTTACTCAGAACTACACAGCGGACAAACATTTCTGATTCCAAGCTTGGGAGGTTATATTCCTCTCGTTAGCTTTACTCCTCTTGTCTAGAAGTGAAATATTTGGGCACCACAGTTATCAGCTTATAATGGGTGACATATATAGAGTTGGAAAGAGGGGGGCAATACATATTTTTAACCTAAGCACATTGTTTTTAAGAATGGTTTTCTATCTAGCTAAGCTCCTCATCCAAAGCTGATTGCCCGTAAATGGAAGTAAATGACCTGACTTATCTAGTCTCCCAGACAACAGCTCATTTTAATTATGTTTCCCTACACTGGGCAATAAGCTCCATGAAAATAGAGAGGTTTATCTGTTTTGCTTATTCGCGTATCCCCAGAATTTAGAAAAGTGCCTAGTACACAAGGAACTCATTAAGTCTTCATTGAATGAATGTGAGAGCTTCAAAAGATATTTGCAGTCTAAAATGAAAATTAGACAATCTAAGAATAGAAGAGTAAGTTAGAAAATACTGTGAAAATCTAACGGTAGGAATTGTTATAAACTGGAGGCATGCAATGTAGAGGCAAAAGTTGTAATCATCTAACTGGCCTGTAATAGCACAGAGCACAATAGTTAAAGCCCATTTTGGCAAATCTGAGTTACTCAAAAGGTTAGATTATAGTAAGTATCTTTAAGGTTTACAAATTGAAACCCAAGGCAGGTAGCCAGGAGTCTTAGCTAAAAAAACCTGGATTCTTGCCCCAACTTGCTGCTTTTCAGATTTCCTTTCTCTCCCATAACTAAGTTCTTTCCTGAGCTTGTCTGCCATGATGGACCAAGTTGGAACACAACACTGTGCCCGTTGCTCCTCAAACGACCCCTGAGACACCAGGAACAAAAATCAGCCTTGGAACCAAGGTGGCAGGGATGAGGGGTCATCAGAAGCAAATGAAGTGTGAATATTCCTCAAAAAGAAGATAAGAGGAGGCCTACTGGGATATGTCTACCATATGCAGTCTTATGAGCAGCTTTACAGAAAACACCAGTCAGAATCCCTGCCCCTGTTCCCGCCTCCCTTTGTTTCCATCCAACACATCTCCCTAAGTTCTCAGATAAGGAGACAGATTTGAGCCTTGCCTCCAGTCTCCTTACTGGCTGACCTTGCAATAAAATTCCTTCTTTCCAAATCTCTTTCTGATCCGTGTCTCACAATGTATGGGGAAAACAATTACACATGATAAATGCATTGCATGTGAGAAAAGTGCTTTCATTAATTATATAAACTTGCCAAAGATGTGAATTAAGTGACAGAGTTTGGAGAACTGCTGTGAATTAAAGGGGGTTAATACTTAATTTTAACTTGCATCCTTCATTATTTTTATGAGGTTTAATCCATTTGTTTTACTTGTCTGTTAATAAGGTAAATAAAAGGAGCATCAGACACAAGGTTTTCACAATCACACAGTCACATTGCAAAAGCGTTATCATACAATCGTCTTTAAGAAACAAGGGTACTGGAACACAGCTCTACATTTTCAGGCAGTTCCCTCCAGCCTCTCCATTATACCTTAACTAAACAGGTGACATCTATTTAATGTGTAAGAACAGCCTATGTGTTTACTGCTTCTTATTGCTTATATATTTATACCTCACAACTGACAGATAAGCACATTTGTTTTCTTTAAAAGAAAATAATCAAAATATGTTATTTCCTTATTTTCTTGTTTTCCAATTGTTCTTTTCCATCTTCTCACATCTTTCCTTCCCTTTGCACATTCTCTTCCTCTTCTGGAGAGGACAAGTGGGATGATATCAGGCTCAAAGCCCCAGAGTGCAGGTGGTGAGGGAAAAGGGACAGCACAATGCCACATTGCACAAGAAGGCTGATGCGGGGAAAGCTGTGCTATTGGTAGCTTTGGGGGTAGGTGTGCTGTGCAGACACTTCGGGGGTAGGTGTGCTGTGCAGACACTTCGGGGGTAGTTGTGCTGATGGAGGTTTTGGGGTTCTGTGCTCTGTAGACACTCTGGGAGCAGCGTGTCCTACAGCCAGGGAAGCAGGGGCACAGGGATGAGGGGCAGTTGTAGCCTGTGATGGTGATGCCAAAAGGGATGGCCAAAATGAAATGAATTTGGAGAGAGTGAGCACATATGTAAGTACATTGGTGATGGTGGGGGCCGGTGTCTCGTGTTGAGAAGAGATATATAATTATGGAAAGGGAAATAGCTGAAAGAACTCTGAGTTCTTGGATTGAGAGTGGGAGTACTGGCAACATCGGTGTGAACTTGTGGCTTTTATTTACACACACACACACAGAAATAGAAACTGTAGTGTGTGTGTGTATGCGTGGCGAGAAGCCTGGTCCCCTCTCGTGCCTGGCTGCTGGTGTTAATTGCCACCTCCTCTCACACGAGCTGGTGGTCCTGGAAGAAAGTCCGATTTCAGGACTGAGACAAGAGACGAGCCTGGAATGTTGTGCCGAGCTAAAGAATAAGGAAAAAGAAATACTCAACTCGGGAGTCAGCTGGAAGTAGCTCCCCCACGGCCAAATTTAGGACAATTTCTGCATCACAGTAAACAATTTACTATATTTATTTCACTTTCTTGCACTAAATAAAGATCTTGTCTTTCCTTTAAGCTTTGGAATATTTTTGCTCTCCGACTAGATAAGCACCTGCTCTGAGGGTAAGAATGCAGCAGATGTTCCGTGGCCACCGTCCTCACTGACGGCCACAGCTAAGGGAAGAGAAGCCACGGCACTGCCACCGTCACCATCGCACTATGCTGCTGGGCGCCCTGGGTTTGTCGCCCCCTGACACGCTCGTGGGTCAGGAGTCGCCACCCCCATGGCTGCAGAAACTGTTTCTCCTTCCACCTCAGTGCCCGGGGGTCCTGTGGACTCTTCTATTCTGAGTCATGGCCCCGCCACATGGGCCACTGTTCAATGCCCGGGGCAGAGCCCCCAGCCAGCAAGGAAGACCATGTTGCTTTCTGAGTCTTTGAAAACTGGAATGGGGCCTTCCAAGGTGGTAAAATCTGGAGGTGAGAGAGCTGTTGAGGAAGCAGAGCAGAGTGGTGGATTATTAGCCAGTGTCCTAGCAGTCAGTAGACAAAGGTGAAGCAATGGATTCTTGCTGTGTCTGAATCCTTAGACCAATTCGTGTTGAGTCTGAGCTTCTTCCCTCCCTTCTCTGTTTACTTTTCACAAACTGGGAAGCAATTTAGAGACCCCAGAGAAGAGAAGTCGAATGCTAATGAACTGCAAATTTCATTCCTTTTGAAGTCTAAAAACTGAACTTGTTTTTCACAGCACATCTTTGGCAAAGGTAGAGATGTAAAAGATGCCATAATAAATTCGCTCTTTGATGTAGACATAGCAGACAGATTTGCGTTGTGTTGTTCTACTGCTTATGGAGTTGTATTACTTTAATCAAAGTACAACATGTTGAAGAATACAAGTGTTGCACAAAGCCATCTCCCATTTCCTTTTGGTAAACTAAATATTGAAGTACCAGTCATTGTTAATCAATTATCAGATCTCAAAGTCCATGACATGTTAGTGGGACAGGTAGTAATTGAAATAAGAAGGCCAGATGAACACAGAGCAATGAAATAGAAATAATCCTAAAATGCAAATATTAGAGAGTAATTAATGTAGAACATATGCCCAAATCTGTGCTGTGCCTTCACCACTTGCAATCTCAATGATTTGGGGCAGATAACCTAACCTCTTTGTCTCCCACTGTCATTTAAAAAATGGTGACAGTACAATTGCCATTGCCATGTTAATATTATGAGTGTGGAATAAATTAATATATGTAAAGCTGCCATCCATTAAATTCTCATGTTAGTATTTTTCAGTAACATCATTTTTGTTCATGATGCTACTTTTTTTAAGATTTTGATTATTAAATTATTTGGGGGAATTTTAAGGTCATTTAATAATTCTAAAAATTGGTTCTCAGACATGTAAATCAGGTCTAATGTCTTTGCTCAGTGTACATACAGCATCTGGCTGAGATAGGTTATTAAATGGGACTTGCAGACTAACATTTGTCTGTATTTTGTCCTGTGCCAAAGGCAGAGTGCCCATCTAACAGTTATATGGTTGAATTGGTTGTCTAAACTGGTTTCTGTGGAAACTCACTATCATTTAGTTCTCAGCAAAGGAGTTCATTACTTGATCATAAAGGACTCCACTGATATTAAAATTTGGAGAAACAATGGGATTCAAACACTTAGTCTACTATTTACTTGTTTATTTGGGGGCAGGGATCATATGTATTTTCTTTATACTGATGACTGAAAAATATTGAGAAAGTTCATTTTTTATTGGCCATTTAGGCATTTCCACTTGTGAAATGACCAATAAAGATTTTTCCCCTGTTCCTATTGACATGCCTGTCTTTTATTTTGTCATTTATAGGAGAAAATCTGTTTGTCCATCTAATCACCTACATATCATCTAATTACCTATTCATCCATCTCTATCCATATTCACGTATGAGACTTCTGTCATGTGTGAGGTATTGCAAATATCTTCCCCAAATCATAATTTGTTTTTTCATTCTCATATTGGTCTCTTTTTAAGAAAAACAAATTATTCATATAGCCCAGTTCATCATTTTTCAGGGAGAAGCCTGCTTAGGCTGTTCAGTGAAATATAGAATGCAAGAAATTATATCATGCATCTGTCTCTCATTCCTTGGCTGATGTCAAGTGTTTTCAATAATTCGTCATTAATTATATTGATTCCTGAAGAATTTTTGCATGTAATCTTATTCAGATTAAGGAAGTACCCTTCTATTCTTGATGTACATACATGTGCATTGTTTTAAAGTGAATTATTGTTATTGAGTGCTGAATTTTATCAAATCCCTTATATTTGATTTATTACAAGGCTATTATTATAGATTTTTGATCAGCCTATCAAGTACTCTTTATTCCTGTTTAAGGGGTCTTTGTTTCCCCAATATCATGAGACAATATCACACTTCCATTTATTTAAAAGACCATGCTTTTTCCTTTACATTTCAGCATCACCTTTGCCATAAGTTGACTTGTTACAAGAGTCTGTTTTGGGGTGTCATTATGCTCCGTTTTGCAATTTGTCTGCTTTAAGCCAAAACCACACTTTCTATCCATATTGTAATAGCTCCAGCTCTATTTTTATTTTTGGTTGGCTTAGCTAGATTTGGCTTTGCATTTGTGTGTGAATTTTAGAACCTATTTTTCAATTCTACTCAAAGAATACCTGCTGTATCTTTAACAGTAAGTGCATTGAATTTATAGCATGATTTTGGAAGACATGACACATTAAAAATATCAAATGTTCCAAAAATAAAAACATTGTTGTCCTCTGTTTACTCGGTATTTTGCATTCTCTAAAAAATATTTTGTATTTTTTAGTAGAGAGGTCTTGCTCATAATCTGTTAAATTTATTCCTGGGTAGAGGTGTTTATTTACACTAGTATAAATTGTGTTAGTTTTCATTTTCTATAATCTGTTGCAGCCATATTAAATATAGTTCAATTTTTACTATTCACTTTATATCCTGTAATATTGCTAAGTTCACTTATTATTTCCAACAATTCAAGTGTAATTTTTTTTTTGATTTCCACGTGCACCATCAACCCTTTCTGGATAATGCCAATATTGTATCTTTCATTACAATTGATTTAAATGTAATTCTTTTTCCTACCCTATTGCTCTGGCTAGGTTGTCAAGTGAAATGTAGAATAGGAGAAATTATATCAGTGATATAATGATGACATCAATTACATCATTCCTTATCTCCTGGAAATTGCAGTCAATAATCAACTATTAATTATATTGATTACTGAAGAATTATGCACATAATCCTACTGAGATTAAGAAAGTACCCTTCTGTTCTTGGTTTGCACATATTTGCATTGTTTTAACATGAATGAGTGTTATTGACTGCTGAAGTTCATAAAATCTCTTATATTTGATATATTATGGTGCATGATGATAAATTTTTAACCATTCTAACAATATTAGTCTCATTAGTCTAACAATATTATACTTAGAATATTTCATCCATTTACATTTAAAGTGAGTCTAAACTGAGTTCACATCTACTTTCCAACTATTTGTTTTTCTATTTGATGCATATGCTATATGTCTTTTAGTCTCCATTCTTTCCTTCTTTTGATTTAATAAAATTAATTTATTTTTCCCTCTATTATTATGGGTGCAGGGGTTAAGTTAGACATTACAGCATGCATTCCTGAATACTTAGAGCCTCGTAAATCATTATTTTAACATCTACCCTGATTTTTCTAGAAACTTAGCACACAATTCATTTCCTAGCCTCTCCTATGTTGTCTCATTATCTTGCATTTTAATTCTATATAATTATTTAAACTCTAAGATATTTTACAATTATTGTTGAGGTGATATTCATTTACACTTATTTACATCATATTTAACTTTTCAGGTGTTTGTACTTTCTTGTTCTCTCTCTAAAATCCCTTTCCGTCTTTCTAAAGAAGAACATTAGTATTTAATTTTAATGTTGGTCTGCCAGCAATGATTTCTTTGTTTCTTTGTTGTTGTTGTGGTTGTCAATTATGTTTCAGCACTTTAAAGATCTCACCCTTCCAGCTTTGGGCCTCCATTATTGTTATTTAAAAATTAGTTTCCCATTCTCTTTTTTACATTGAAGATAATGCCGATTTTTAATTTCCTGAATCAAGCTTTTCTCTTTGACTTTTTAGTTTTAAGCAGTTAAACTATCCTGATATGCTTCAATATGATTTACTTTATATTCACTCTGCTTAGGGTTTATAAAGCTTCTGAAAACTGTAGCTTAACATTTTTCTTTAGTATTGAAGAGCTCTTAGTGACTTTTTTTTTTTTTTTTTTTTTTAAAGGAAGGAAAGAAAGACAGAGAAGGAAGGATGGAAGGAAGGAAGGGAAACATTTTCTTATTTTTTATTATATTTTGTTTGTTTGTCCGTTTTTTTGTTACATGGGCTGGGGCCGGGAATCGAACCGGGGTCCTCCGGCATGGCAGGCAAGCACTCTTGCCCGCTGAGCCACCGCGGCCCGCCCTCTTAGTGACTTTTAATGTATATACTTTTCCCTCTTTTTTTTCTCCTTCTAGAACTTAAGGTTCCCAAACGTTAGACGCTTTCATGTATCCTTTATATCTCTTGCATCCTGTTCTGAAGCATCTACACACTTTACTCTGTACTGGATTCTAGCTGTTTCCTGAGAACCTGTCTTCCAGCTTGTTAATCAACTTTTTAATTTTGTTTAATATTCTATAACTCTCTATTAATCTCATAATTTCTGTTATTTGATTTTTAAGTTCTAAAATTTCTTGATTAGTCATTTTTAGACTTCAGTTCTCTGGTGAAATCCTCCTTTTCATCTCTTTTCTCTACTGCTTGCTTTATTTATTGATCATATGTATCACAGTTATCTGAAAGTTATTGTTTCTGCTCTGCAATCTCTGCATTGCTTATGGACTGGTTTATCTTGCCTTTTTGTTCTCTTGTTTTCAGTTATTTTCCCTTCTCTTTTGGTGTGCCTTGTAAAATTTCAGTGAAATATGAATGGCATGCATAAAAATAGAGTGTCTGCATGATGTCACCTCATCCCAGAGAGGCTCCACATTTCTTCCTTGCTAGCACTGGGACTGTCAGCACCTCCGACTCTGAGCCTTTCACCAGCCCACGAGCCCTGCGGAGGTGAGCATTCTACCACAGTGCTAGATGGCCACAGCATCTCCTCTCTGATTTTCAAAGGCTCTCTGTTTCACTTCTCAGAGGCCCACCTTGAGCTTCAGATAACGGGGAATCACTCCAGGGAAGAAGTAACCGCATGTCGGGGTCAGTGCCCCACCTCCTCCTAATCCGCCAAGAGTCCACTTTCCGTCCTCCACCCCTGTGAGAACAACGAAGGACCCAAGGCTTCTTATGTCCTGTAGGAGCCTCTGCCTGAGCCCTTCATAAAGGACCCATGAGCTGTTTGCCCAGACTTGAATGATGCCCCCAGAAAACGCTGGCTGGGGGAGGCCTCCCCACCTCCCCTGAAATGCAGTGTGCAAAGATGGGCACTGGATGACCGCGGTAGAAAATACTTATGTCTTGTAACCTCCAGTGTTCTGAGCCGCTAGAAGGAAAAATCTGAGATGTTGGCATGACTAACTCTGGTATCTGTCCTGTAACTACTTGTTGAAAAGCGCTTTGAAAACTACTGTTTTTTTCTTTCTATGCTTTGTACATATGTTATACTATACAATAAAAAAGTTTAAAAAAAAAAAAAAAGACGGGCACTGGATTCTCCCCCAGTTTTATCTGAGGTGGAAGGTGAATTCTGCTTCCACCTTAGACTAAAGTAGGTGAATTACTTTTAGCCTGTGACATGGGCCAATGGAAGTGGTTTTTTCTCTCTCGCATGAAATATTCAGTGCTTCGAAGGCGCTGTTTTGTGAGCCGACAGCCCATTTCTCACTTCCACTCTCCAAGAATCCTGTACTGTCGCTCTGATATGGAAGGCACAGTCCCTAGGGCTGTGAGTCCACAGCGGCCTCGGGAGTCCCTCCATTTCATTCCAACTCATTGCCGCAAGGATCATCTCTCTCTTTCTAGTAAAGGAATATGCCCCTTTCTTTCTTTTCACCTGTGTATTAGTTAATTTTTGAAAATACTTTTGGGGAGGCAGGGGGCTTCCACATCAGCTCAGCCCACCAGCAGCCTTCTAATGATGTTCTCAAGTCTGTATCTGGTCATGAGTCATTCCGAGGCCACCTCCCCTTTAGAAATATTTCCCCCATAACCTTCTCTCACACTGTTCCAAAGTTCAGCCTGTGGAACAAATCCATTATCAAATTCCTTGTACATAAAGTGGTGTTGGTAGAGTTACAAATTTTGGTAATTGGCCTCTGGAAGTGCATTGTTGATTACCAATATTGAAGTTCTTATTCCATTCCTGACCCCTTCAAGCCCCTTGCCCACACTTCTCAGCTCATAAATTCTTTAAATTTTTCTAAATATGACAGCATCTACAAAATCTCTCTCATTAAAATATTTAAATATTATTAAATGAATATAATTAACAAATATATTTACTAATATAAATTATGCTAATTTATTCTATGAAATATTGTGACAGTGGAATATCTAATATTTTAGATATGTGTTCTCGATTAACTGTTATCTCAGTGGCTAAGGGTAAAAAGAACTGCATTCTCATGTTTTGGACTAAACTGCCTACTTTCAAGTGAGGAAGAAATTGTGAAATATGTACCAAGAATGCCTTGCTTTAGACCAAGTACATCAAGAACTTTCCTTTTGGTGTCATCATTATCTTTGAAGAATATACATTTTATACATTGTGTGGCTAGAAAAATCAATAGTATTCAATTTAGAAGACTGGATCATCATTTCAAACATCAGTTTATTAGTTATATGACTTTAAAGAAATCATTCAACTTTCTGAATTTTTGTTCTCATTTTATAAAAGGGTTATGGTTATATCTAAATGCTTACATTACATTTTTGACTGAGAATCAAGACAAAATATATGTGAAAGAATTTAAAATCTGTTAAGTATTATAAAATACCTCTAATGTATTCAGAACATCATAATATATATAGCATCAATCCTAATATATTCATAGCATCAACTCTATTATAGAAACCTTTCCATAAATTATCATTTGTAACTCTCATCCTAAAATAAGATGCACAAGGTAAATTGATTTACTTTTTAGATAGATGCCAAGGACACTTAAGGTCATTCCCAAACAAATCTGTATGAATCTGCAGTCCATATTCTCAGGTTTCTTCTCTGCCCTCCCTTCTCACTCTACAATCTCATGATTGCCGCTTCCTAAAACAGAGCAAACACTTTGAGAAACAATTAGAGAGTACTAGCTGGATGGGCTCAAAATTTAGCAGCATTTTGAAAGTGAAAGGATATAGCACCCCAGGCCCAAAAAGTGCTGGATGCATCTAGAGGTCCAACAAATATTTGTTGAATGAGAGGGGAATGTTCTATCCAAAGGAGATGGAACCCATGGCTTCTTTTCTGGCTTTCTGCCTCCCCTGAAGTCGCTTCCTGAGTGTAAGACTATCTCTCGTGAGCCCAGATAATACTTCTTCCATAAAGATATCATTCAAACACATAATACATGCTGAACTTTTCTTTAATCTCATTCTGAGATTGAAATCAACAATGGCAAAAGAAGGTCTTATAGGGACAGTGAAGTGAAAAGGAAATTGTTTCCCCCTGCCTCCTTCCCCAGAACAGTGCCATGGTTTACATATACAGTGTAAGGGAGAAGCTACTCAATCTCACTGGGAAATCACTTTAGGATCCTACGAAATGGAAATCTACAGAAGCAAGGAACACCTCATACACAGCAAGAACCTGTGTGGGTCTCCAGCCAGTCTTCAAACAATTGTGAAATACTGCCAAGGTGTCTTTTTGTGAAATGTTTGCCTTGAAAATGGAAAGAATGGTAAAATCCTAGTTTTACAAAGTGAATTTTGACATGGCAAGCCTACTTTGGGCACCCTCTAAGGAGTTTCCATATGAAAATCACCGTGCTGGTAATTGACATATATTTTGATTCCACATAAAATCAAGTGAGGGAAGAAAAAAGATAAGACTCCAGTGTAGTCAAGGAGAGATAGCTTCTTCCCCACAATTAAACAGAAACAACCACATCACCTCAGAACTACATTTTATAAAGTATATATTAGATGGGTGAAGTCACAGCAACAGTGGTCTGAAAAAAAATCGCATGTATTCTGGCCCATGTGATCAAAGTTATTTACTCAAGTATGAAATTCATTTTAAATCCTACAAAATTATGAAATCCGTGGATAGTTATTTTAAGAATAAAAGAATTGAATGTTTCACTTTATTAAGCATTTTCTATTAAAATAGAATGAATTGTTTCAAATCTTCACGTTTTTCTGGCCATGACTTTTCTTGCTCCTTTACTCCTTTCAGGCTGGTCATTTAGTTTGGGTTTTATATCTGTAGCTTTATGGATTAGGTTTATTTATAATGTTTTGCTCTATAGTATAATCCATTTTTTTCTAGTACCTGATGTGGACGTTAGCTCCAGGCCGAAGTCCTAAGTCATCTTTCTGGTGAGATCATTAGCAATTTCGAAGGCTTTACCTGGCAGGATTCAGAGGGGAAAGCTGTACTCCCCACAGCACACCGGGGTTCAGGGTGGGTGAAGGCTGTCAAGGACTCAGGTTCCCCCCTCCCAAGCACGACTGTATTCCTAGCAAGTCCTGATTCCAAGGTCTGTTTATTGAGGGCCCCTCCCAGGTACCTCTGCTTATGGGGGAAGGGAAGTCCTGGAGACAGTTTTCTTCATCTACTCAGGACTCAGGACTTTTCTGCTAGCTCTCCCTCTTTTCATGGGAAGCCTTATGCTCAGGGCTCCCTGTCAGTGGGACAGTCCCCTCTGTGTCCTGATGCACCAGACACATTTTCCTGGGGTCCTTTCACAGGGGAAGTGGACCCCTGGGGCAGTGAGCGCCTTCTTTCTGAACTCCTGCTTTTCCTATCTCCTTAAGTGATGAAGACTTAATTGTTAGCTCCAGTTTGTCTCATCATTTCAATTGATCACCTGGATACCTTCCAGTTCAGGGCCAGCTTCACTAGTAACTGTTTCCCCAGATATTCCAAGTACTTGCCAGTCCCTACGCCAGGCCTTCCTTTTCCATCTGACCCCATCTCCATTCACCCCTATGTAAAAGCATAAGTTCCTCTAGCTCTCCTGAGGTTACCAGAACCCCCAATTATCATTAGTATTTGCCATCTGACATGTAAGTAGTGTCATTCCAGAATCCCATTCTGAGGCTATCCAATTCAGGCCAGTTCTCAGTTTTCAGTGTTTTTTCCAATCAGTAGCACACGATTTGTTCCGTTTATATGACATCACAGTGTATCAATTAAGAGAAATAAATATTTGTGGCATAGTCAGATATCTCTGATATTTGCAAAGAGGTATTACGGATGTAGCCTAGCTATGGCACACTTCGCCTTCCCTAAAGCACACTCTTGCAACTCTTTTTACCCCTGCTGCTTCACTTTGTTACTTTTTCCATATAAGGTTGATACTGAGACCCTTCTGGAATGCTATCATAGTTTGTTACACGGAAAAACACATGAACTCAGGACATTTGGTGCTGCTCCAAATCTTCAGTTAGCCACATTAAAATTATTATTTGGCAGTGGGTGGTGGTGATGATGGCAGTACAACATCATGAATGTAACTGACAGCCCTGAAATAGACATCTGAATGTGGTAAAAAGGGGAAATGTTCAGAGGGGAAAGCTGTACTCCCCACAGCACACCAGTTGAATACACGTATGCACAGTTGGTTGCATACGTGGTAATAGAATACAATTTTTTTAAAAAGTCCATGGCACCACACTACACATGAACCCTAAGGTAAACCATGGACTATAGTTAATACAACTATAAAAATGTGCTTTCATCAAGTGTAAAAAGTGTTACATACCAATGTAATGGGTTAATAATAGGATGGTATATGGGAACCCTTTATTTTATGCATGATTTTTCTATAACCCACAATTTCTTAAATAAAAAAATTATTTGAATTGTCTCCTTGCTATAGAGAGCACATATTATTGATTGCATGAGACTTTTATTGATTGCATACCTTAACTTCCAGAACAAGCTGCCTTGCCCAGGTGCAATTTACAGCATGTGAGATAATCACCTGGGGAACACTGCAGTACACACATGGTCTTTCCCAGGAATATGTTAGTTTTCCTGCTCATTGTCACAATATAATCCAAAGGGGCCTTTACTGGCTGACATTCCACAATGGAACCTGGTGACTGGAGGTCACAGGCCCTGGTTCCCATGGTGAGTCACACACATGCCAGAGGGTGGGAGAAAACCCTTACGATGATTCAGTGGCCTGCATTCTGGATGAAAGCTTTGGAGGCCAATGTCTGGGGTTGCCAGACATCTTCTCTAAAATGAATGGCAAATTATTGTGCTTTGTATCTCCTCTACTAAAAACAAGATATCACCCTTTGGATTTTGGAGAATGCAAATTCCACATTATGGAATACCTCTGACCCTTCATTGAGCTTCAGAAGGTTTCCAGTTTTGAGTGGATATCGGGAAAAGACAGGGCTCTATAGTGTTTTCAGGCACAATATAAGCAGCCCTGCTGTGGTGCCACATGACCTTACAGATCCAGGGTGCCAGAGGTGCTTGTGACACTAGTTCTCCGTGCCACTGGAGCCATTGTGCCATCCTACTGGGCTCCGGTGAGGAATGAGAACCTGCCCATGGGAAATCAAGTGGCTGTGCCCACAGGGGTTATCCTGAGCTGAGCTTCCCAGAATCATCAGACCTCAGCATCAGGCATGGCCAGCAACCATGCATTAGACAATGGAAGTAAAGCTTCACGATCACTCCTGAGCAGGTGTGGAGGGCATAATAAACCACTCATTCATGTGGCCTCTTGCACCAAAGCCTCTTCTTTAGCATACACCTGTGGTCTGTTGTAGGTGAATTCCATACAGTTACCCCAAGAAGGAAAAATAGATTTCATGGATGGGTTGGCTTTATGTGCTGATGCTGAAAACTGCATCACACAGCTGTTGTCTGTGGCGTCCTGGGAAAGCTTCAGTGAAAGAAAATCCTCCTTTTGGGCAGAGCTTCAAGCAAGATATATGCCTCCCAGCTTTGTCTGGAAGGGACAGTGGTCTGAGATGAGGGTATGTTTGGTGTCTGGGCAGTGGGTCATGGCATAGCTGATCAGTTAGAGGACTGGGAGGGAAATGTTTGAAGGCTGGTGACTAAGAAATATGGGGAAGAGACATTTAAGTGGACCATGGTAAAAGGCACAAATTGCGTGGACATTTTTGTCTCACATAGTTTTTTACTAGAGAAGTCTCTTAACAAGCATGTCATGGCTTTCCCAGGGGAGTTCAGGCCATCCTGTCCTTGGATACCGCAGGACTGTCACAATGAGCCAGTGTATGGAGTCACCATGTGGGCGCATGGAAGCAGCACATGGGCTTCTGAAAAGGTAATGTAGATGTACTTTTCTTTAGTCCTCCTGTTGTGTTCAAATAAAGCCCGTGCCCTTATGTATAAAATAAACATGCAAAGATTCTAAAAGGTAGACCAAAGAAGACAGACAGAGTTTGGGAACCCAGAAACAGCATGCTGATGAGTTTCCCAGGTTTTCTTTCAGCTTCACATACTCTAAACTTGGAGTGAAGAAGCCAGCAATGCAGAAACATTAACAGGTGCAGATAAAAGCAACAGCAAAACAAACAACAACAATGACAAAAAACTGGTTTTTTTTCTAGCCAAAGTAACAGGGAAGAGGCAGGTTAGCAAGACAAAACTTTCAGATGATAGCTTGTCTACTACAGCTGAACCTCACAGAGAAACCCTGTGGGGCCAGCCCCAGCCCCACTGGCAAAGGCAGAATGGGACTCTTAGCCTTCACGGTCTTGAAGGCATAGCAAGGTGCTCCAACACTCTAAATGGAGAAACGTTAGAGGTGGCCAAGTGTGGAGCCAGGACCCTCACCCCAAGCATCTCCCCCTCCAGAGAGCCACTTGAGGCCAAGGCAGGAAAATGGATTTCCACCCCAGCAGCAGTGATGGAGCACAGCAGACCATTCTTATAAGAAGGCCAAGTGGAGAGTCAGGGCTTTCACCACTGACCAACAGTAAAGAGGCTACCTTACTGTGGTACTAGTGAAAAGCATGTTGGAAGGTGGACTCCATCCAGGAGTAAGGAGAAGTACCTCCAATTCAGTGTCAGCAGAACCCAAGTGGGACACATGGACTCCTATTCCCACATGTCAGGAATGAGGCAGCACCTGCCAAGCCCCCACCAGAACAATGCTAGAGAAAGCCAGTAAAACAAAGAGTTTAAATAAGATCCATATCACATAACATACATGAATATGTGCAGGTTCTAACTGAAAATCATTCGCTAGTAGTCATAAAGCAAGAAGATATAAAATGTAATGGAAAAGAAACCTGATGCTAAGACTGAAATGGCAGAAATAATGTGAATATATGAGAAAGATTTCAGCATAGCCTTGCTAAAAATGCTTCAATGAGCACATATGAAAATACTTGAACACATGAAAAAATATCTTGCAAATGATATAATACTTATGACATCAGAATCACAGGAAGAGAGAGATAAGAGAGTGCAGCTTAAAAACACATAGTAACAACAACGAAAGACTGGAAATTTCCCTAATTTGACAAAAGACATAATCCTACAGATTCATGAAGCTAAGTAAATCCTAAACAAATTAAAACTAAATAGGATATACCCAAAGAAATCTACCCCAAGACAAATCATACTTAAACTTATGAAACTAAAGACAAGAAAAAAGTCTTGTACACAGTCAGAGAACAATGATACTTGTAGGGGAAATATTATTTGGCTGAGAGCAGATTCCTCTTCAGAAACCATAGGGGTAAGAAGGAAATAGTATGGCATTTATGAAGTGCAGAGAGAAAATAACTTCCAACCCAGAATCCTACACCCTGGGAAAATATCCTTCAGAAATGAAAAGGAAATAAAGACATTCTCTGATAAAGGAAATAAAAGAGTACTTGTATCCAACAGACCTAACAAAAAAATGCCTTTAAAAAATTTTGTCAACAAGGAAAAACCAATAAAGGAAGAAACAGTGGAAAACCAGGGGAAAAAACAACATATCTAAAATATGTTTTAGATAAAAATACGTCAAAACATATTGACTGTTGAAACAAAAATTCCTACATTATCTAATGAGGAAATATTAAGATAATTTTATGTCTAATAGAACAAAACAAAGGGACAAAAAAGGAGGGAAGGTTTCTATATTTCACTTAAACTGGTAAATGACAACATAGTAGACATATAAATGATGTAAATATAATGTAATATGTAGAGCAATCTCTTCAATTCTAATGATATAGGAAGATTGAAAGTAAAAGGAGGGAAAATATAATGCAAAAATTAATAAAAGGAATGCAGGAATAGCTCTAGTAATATCAAATAAAATATAGTTCAGAAAATTACCACAGAGAAGGACATTATATATGAGAAAAGGGTTAATCCACCAATAAAAATAGCAATTATAAATATGTATGCACTAAACAGTGCTAAAAAACATTTGAAACAAAATGTATACAATTGAAATGAGAACCACACAAATCCACAGTTATAGCTGCAGACTTCAACACATATCTCTCAACAATTGATAGAATAAGTAGACAGAAACTCAGCAAGGAAATAGATGAATGAAATAATACCAACCAATAGGATCTAAATGACATTTATAGAGCACTTCATTGAACAACAGCACAATACATACTCAGTTCAAATACCCACAGAACATAAACCAAGATAAACCACACCTTGAGCCATAAAACAAACATCTTCATATTTAAAACAAAATTCCACAGTGTGTTCTCCTCCAAAGTAGCAAGCAATAGCAAAAAGATGACAAGAAAATCCCTCAACTCTCAGAAACTAATTAACACACTTCTAAATAATGTGTGGGTCAAAGATGCAGTCTCAAAGAAGTCAACAAATGTTATGAAATGAATAAAAATGAAAATATAGAATCAAAGTTTGTAGGGTACAGACAAAGCACTGCATACCTTATAAAAGGGGAAAACTTTCAAATCAAATATCTAAGAGGTCATTTCAAGAACTGAGAAAAGTAAGAGCAAGATAAACCCAAAGAAAACAAAAGGAAAGAAATAATAAAGATAAGAGCAGAAATCAATAACATTCAAAAAAATAGAGAAAATCAATAAAAAATAAGTGGGTCTTTTGAAAATATCTTTCAAATTGACAAATGACTAACCAGACTGAGAAGGGAAAATACAGAGAAGAAATAGATTGCAAATTTCAAGAATGAAACAAAGCATATTAGTTTAGAATGAGAAGATAACAAAAGGATTAAGAAAAGACTACAAACAACTATACATACACAAATTTGACAACTTTGATGAAACAGAACAATTCCTCTAAAAACAAATTATCACAATTCACCCAATATGAAATAGATAACAAATAGTCCTATTCCTATTAAGGGTACTGAATATTTTATTTAAAATCAGCCTGTCCCCCCTCCCCCCAAAAAAGAAAAGAAATCTCCAGGCCCAGATGGTTGCATTATACCAAATATTTAAAGATATTCTACGAAATTTCTACAATTCTCCAAAATTTCTTCCAGAAACTAGAAGTGAGGGAACACTTCCCAATAGATTTAAGGAAATTATTTTTATCCTGACACTCAAACTGGACAAAGGCATACAATTAAAGGAAAACTATAGCCCAACATTATTCATAGATGCAAAATCCTTAACAAAATATTGGCAAATATATTTCAGCATTATACAAAATGAATTATACAACATGATCAAATGGATTTCATTCCAGGAATGCAAGGCTGGTTCAATATTCAAAATCCATCCAATCCAATCCATTCCATTAATGACTAAAGAAGAAAATACACATGATTAGATTATTGATGCAAAATAGCATTTGACAAAATTTGATACCTACTCAGAACTAAAATAACTTCAGAAAAATAGAGATGGAGAGGAACTGCAAAAACTCAGATTTAATATTATGTTTAATGAGGAAAGACAGGATGCTTTTCCTCTTGGATCTGGAACAAAACAAGGATGCCCCCTCTCACCACTCCTTTTCAACAACTGTATTAGAAGTTGTAGCCAGTATTATAAAGC
Source organism: Tamandua tetradactyla (assembly GCF_023851605.1). Taxonomy (NCBI): domain Eukaryota; kingdom Metazoa; phylum Chordata; class Mammalia; order Pilosa; family Myrmecophagidae; genus Tamandua; species Tamandua tetradactyla. Next base: position 101,493,007 of record NC_135330.1, on the reverse strand, counting down.
AATAAAAGGATTACAGTTGGCATGATTGCCTACAATGAAATTCCCAAAGAATTTATGCCATTCATCTAGGAGTACAAAAAAAATTTTTTTAACTAAAAAGTGAGTTTATCAAGGTTTCAGGTCACAAGATAAATATATAACAATCAATTACTTTTTATATACTAGCAATAATCATGCAGACACCGAAATTAAAAATACAATATCTTTTTTTAAACTTTTTTTATTAATTAAAAAAATTAACAAACAAAACAATATCTTTTAAAATAGTTCAGAAAATGAAATAAGGGCAAATCTAGTGAAATACATAAAGGGCTTATTTGCTGAAAACAAAAAAGACTCTGTTAAAGAAAATCAAAGTTTACATAAATAAATGGATTTTAAGACAACATACAAAAGATATCAATTCTCCCCAAATTCATATAAAGTTTTAACACACTTCCAATAAACATCCTAGCAAATTTTTTTTGTATCTGAAGGACAGATTATTTTAAATTTTATATAAAATTCAAAGTAAGTAGAATAACTAAAATAATTTTTAGAACTCCAAAACTCAGCTGTGATAAAAATAATCCAATCCTAAAATGAGCAAAAGACATAAAGAGACATTTACCAAAAAAAGATATTTAGAAGAAAAATAAGCACATGAAAAGTTGGTCAGCATCATTAGACTCTGAGGAAAAGCAAACTAAAACCACAGTGAGATGTCACTACCCTCCTCTCAGAGTGGCTACAATAAAAATTAGAAGCAACACCAAATTCTTGCAAGGCAGAGAAACTGAGTCAGTCATACATCGTTGGTGGAGAGAATGTAAAGTGATACAAACACTTTGGAAATCAGTTTTTCAGATTCTTAGAAAACTAAATATACAACCACCATATGACTTAGTAATTGCACTCCTCCGCAATTATTCCAGAGACACATTCATATTTATAGCAGCTATGCTCATTATAGTCAATAAACGAGACCACCCAGATGTTATTTGATGGATGAATTGTTAAACTGTGGTACATTCATATCACGCAATACAACCCAACAATAATAAAAGAATGAGCCATTGGTTCACAGAAGCACCTAGATTAATCTCCAGAAGACTATGTCAAATGAAAAGATTCCAATCCCAACAGGCTATCGCTGTATGATTCCATTTGTGTAACATTATTAAATTGTACAATTACACATGGTAGAGCAGATTAGTGGTTGCCAGGACCAGGAAGAGACACCCGAGGTTCCTTGTGCTGATGGAAATGCTCTGTTGACGGCATACTGTATCAATGACAGTGTCTGGTTGTGATACTGCAGTGTGTTCTGCAAGCTGTTACCACTGGAAGAAGCTAGTAAAAGACACATGAGATCTCTCTGCATTATTTCTAATAACTGCCTGTGAATCTACAATTATCTCCAAATTTAATTTTAAAAGGGACACATCCCTCTACTCCTATAGAGTTTACATTCTAGTGGGTATAACAGACAATAGACCAAATAAATTGGTAAAGCATTTAGAATGCTAAAATAAGTACTAAGGACGTAAGAAGTATGGAGACGTGAGTTAAGGGCTCCAGGGATAGGGTGCAATATTAAGTGAAGAGGGAGCAAATGACATTGAAGTAATGGGTTCAAGGAAGTGAGTGTGAGCCGTGGAGTATCTGAGTGGAGAGGGGACGGCACGGGTAAAGTCTCATGGGACCAGTGTGACTGGACAAAGGGGAGAGCGGAGACACACCGTGAGAGTGCGAGGAAACTGGACTTGGGGCTTACAGAACTTCGTCGGGCACTGTGAGGGCTTCGCTTCTCCCGTGCAATGGGGCAGTGAGATGCAGACGTGCAAACTCCATAAAGGATGCTTGCCGTCCAGCATGAGCTTGCTCTGGAATCAACTCCAAGCCTCTGTCTCCCTATGGGACGCGGGGCCGTCCCCTTCCCATGGATTCCCGCTCCATCTGTCTCCGTAGCTTCCTTATGAATCCACCACACCACCTCCGCCGCACGCAGGAATTGGGAGCAAACCTCCATCTCTGTGAGCACAAGTTCTAAAAAAAATAAAGTCCTAGGAGAAATGGTGCGTGAGGAGCACCAAGGGTAGGAGACAGATGTCTTTACACATTCTAGCAGATGAAATAATGAGGTGGAAAATAGTGATAGAGCAGAACGTGAAGGTTACCCAAGAAGCAGCGTCCATGCCTGTGGTGGAAACCAGCAGAAGGGAAACAAGGTTAATTCTAGCAGATTAAAAAAAGGCAATCGCTCGGGGGGGAGGCCTTCGAGCTGAATCGTGAATCACATGTAGAATCCCACCAGGCAAAGGGGAGACGAAAGCATATTAAATGTGGAGGATATTTTGCAGAGACAGAAGCTGGAAACATAATTACTTTCAAGAGTAAATTTGGCTAAGATTAATTTTGTCATACATTTTTGTCAGTTTTGACATTTTCTCTGTAGGATTAACGTGGGGATATAATAAGGTAAATTAGGTAGAAATAATAGCAATTACAAGACATATATTTTGATGAGTTACTAGGTTTGATAGGAAGAAATCTTAAAATCTTTGCCTAAGAATAATCATTTTATAATGTAGATTATTTTTCAAGGTGATTTTCTAAAACATTTACCATACAAAACAAAATTACAATTCATAGCAATTTTCATGAGCACAGACATTTTATGAGACAAGTCTCTGAACATTGTAGCAGAAATATTTCTTTGTTTATGCAATGAATACAGCATAACTTGTTATGAGAATGTGAGTTAATTTTCATATATCTTTAGGAAGCAATTTTAGTGGCAACATATAGATGAGAACAGGGAGACCCCATTAATCCTCTTTATGGTATACAAAGCAGAATTTAGCAAAAATGCACTCAACTCAAAGGATTATACTCTTGAAAAATATAATGTGGTACTTTAAGCAGTACTCCATAAAATCATTCCTCACTGACACCATAGAAATAAAGGTTAATGCATTATGAAAAGCAGAAATTCTCTCTTTAAAGTCACGTAAAAATGAACTCTAAATCTGATGATTTAAAGTTATGTCCAGTGAATTAAAAAAGAGAGAGAGAGAAAGAATGGGATAAGGCCTTGAAAGGTGTGCTGAGATACCTTGGGAGAATATTTTACATCAATCTCTTGCATTTCTGCACATTTTCTAAGCAAGGTGCTAACAGCTTTTTGACCAGCTGATCTTTTCAAGAATGTTTATATAGCAAATAATATTGGAAGATAGGAATAATGTCTCTTTCCAGTGCAAAGGACAGATTTGTTTACATCTTTAGAGGATTTATGACAGCGCTCTGCTCCAGCACAAAGGGCAGGCAGACTTACTGCCCAACAAATAAAGACGGTAACTCCCTCTGAGGAAAGCCTAGGCATATTTACTGCCCATCCTAAAAGATGACAGGTCTGTAAACTCATGATTCTTCTCCTATAATAGACCCCACTGCGTATGCAGGTGCTGGCTCTCCATGCCATCTTGGGGCATTGGGACTCAGAAAATGCCAATATTCCGTATACTTCTGTTACCAGGAGTAATGAAGTCCTTTTCCTCTGACCCTGGCATCTTTTGTCTTCTGCCAGTGTCCATGAAACGGTGGCAGACTGATTCATTAGCTGGCAAGTAGGGGGAAATCTCAAACCCTTCACAGTTATTGACAAGATTATAATTTCTCCCCGGATCTTAAGTTTTTGTTTTTTGTTTTTGTTGTTTTCATTGCACTATCCCGTAACTTCTCAATAATTTTTTCAACACATTAGCAGTCCTCAAACTGAAGAAATATGTCCTTAGATTTGTCTGTCAATCAAAATATTAGTAATAAGTTTCCAGCATCATTTTGCTCCAGAAATGGTAATATTGAAGACAGGTGAAAATCAATATATAAAATATTCACAATATAAGAAAAACTTGCTTTTATCTTTTCCTTGGTCAGTGTTCTTTTTATGATGCTGAAGGAATTGAGTGGTTTATTCTAGGGACGAGTCTACTAATGGGAGTGACAGCCTTGTATAGGAACTCAGGGCCTGGTCATCACAGGTGGGTATAATATTTGAGGGGTTCTTAATGACACCACAATAAAGGGGAACAGTGTTCTTTTACTGTTTACAATCTGTTCTTAATAGTCATTAATCTTTTTCTTGAAAAGTTTAATAACCAGCCATATTAATTTCTCTTACCCATATCTGCTATGAAAACACATTTCACAAAAAGGGAACATTAGAGTCTTGACAGAGTGCCAGTGACATTTGTGCCCCTCAATTCGCCAGTGTCTATACCTGGAAAAGTTCACTCCATTAATCACAAAGAAAGCCAGATTACAAATTCTCCATTCCTACATGTTTTTAAAGATAGAGGGAACTTAGATTTTTTCCAGTTTAGGAGATTAAACATATGCATGTAATTTCAATCTCATCCATAAAATTACAATAAAGATAATGTTTTTATAGGACAAAATTCAAAATATGGGGAAAACAGAAGAATAGACAACAAATAAAATTCTGGAAATTGGAATGCAGGTTGATGTGTCTAAGCTAAAGTTTAAGAAAAATGAAAAAAAAATTGAACCAGAGAATCCTCAAATACCTTAGAAATGAGAGTGTCAGATACTTCCCTGATAGGAAGTAAAGTAAAATACACTTGCTTGAAGATGGTTGTGAAGGTGTCAGCTCCCTAGCTCACCTTTCCATAACACAGCAATGGAGGCTATTCTTTCCATCCCTGGGCTGGGAAAACAGGCAGAATGAAAGGATCAGCTATGCCCTGAGTTCTGGGGCTCCAGCCCTCCTGCACCCCCGTTAGCCACTACAAGACTGGCCACTGGTCCATTCCTGGTCCAGGCAAGAATGCCCACAGAAAAGTAATAGGAAATAGTGTATCAATGAAAACCAAAGGAATTGCACTTAAAAACAAGAAAACGGGGTTTGGAAACTCATTTGGCAAACTCAAGTGAAGCCCTAACAGTAAAAATGAAAAGCAAAAAGAAGAGTTGAAAGATAAAATTGAGGAAATATCTCAAAAAGAGAGAGTCAAATATAAAAAGACAATCAGTGGAAAAGTACCACTCAATGGGTTGGCTTAACCACAGGAAATTATCAGCATGTGTTTCCAGAGACTGGAAGGCTGGCTTCTTCCCAGGGTGGGTAGCTTTCTGGCTGCCAACAATCCTTGAGTTTCTTACTTTTCCCATGACATGATGATGTCCTCTCCTTTCTCTTCTGGGGTCTGCTGACTTCCAGCTGCTGACTCCTCCCATGGCTTCCTCTCATAAAACCTCCAGTAAAAGTTTTAGGACAGATTCTGAATCCTGGCTCAGTTGGCCACACCTTAACTAAAAATAGCATCTTCAGAAGCCTGATTGGCAATGGGTTCATGCCCACAGGTATTAATTAAGATTAATCCATCAAACATGCTTTTTTGCTAAGGTATGTAATTCAACCTCCCATACCAAGCTAAATTTACAAGCAAATCACACATGGTCACCCACCCACCTGCATTTAGCTGTGCTATAGCCAGAGAGATGATTCTACTGTGGTGGCCATGTGTTTCCCAAGACTACTTTGTGACCTGGAAGGGACTTTTATAAACTCTCGGGGAAGCTGAAGGCAAACTGAGACACAAACTCTCTGACATATCTTCTCTGGGTGTGGTAATTTGTCCCTTCCTTAGAAAAGGAAATTAAATTTGTAACTGCTTTTCAGTTTTCACAACTAAACAATATATTTTGTGGGCAAAACAACATTGTATATAAAACTGTAAAGAAAACCAAGGCATGATGTAATTTGTTTCCTGACTGCCTGTGAGAGTGGGATGGGACACAGTTGGGGCTGCACCTTTGTAACCAACACTGAGCTGTATGTATGAATCTTCAACAATAAGACAATTGGAAAAATAACACCCACCTTCTCTCTTGACTTCTCAGTCAAGAAGGTGAATGAGGCTATACTAAAATATGCCCATCCACTGTTATTTTTTGTAACAAGGGTTTGAAGGATGCAGGGGTGGTGATTCCACCACATCTCCATTTAACTGTCCTATTTTACCTGGGTTCTGGAGGATAACATGGATTATCATAAACTTAACCACATGGTGACTCCAACTGTAGCTGCTATTCCAGATGTGGTAGCATTGCTTGAGCAAATCAGCACATCCCCTGGTACCTAGTTTGTAGCTATTGGTCTGGCAAATGCTTTATTCTCAATAGCTATTAGTAAGGACCACCAGAAACAGTTTGCATTCAGCCTATCTCAGGGATTTATCAACAACCTTGCCTTATGTCATAAACTAGTTCACTGGGACCTTGATCTTCTTTCTCTCCCACAAGGCATAGCAACTGTCCATTATATTGAGAACATTATGCTGATTAGACCTAATTAGCAAGACATAGCAACTACCGGAGATGTATTGGTAAGGCAATTGCATGTCAGAAGGTGGAAGGTAAAATTTGAGATTCTTCCACCTCATTGAAGTGAGGGTGGGCATCCAGTGGTGTGGAGCATGTCTAGCTATCCCTTCTAAGGTGAAGGATAAACTGTTGCATCTGGCCTTTCTTTGAGAACCAGTTGGCCCTTTCTGGATTTTGGAGATGACATATTCCTTATTGAGTGTGCTACTCCAGCCCATTTACCCAGTGACCAGAAAGCAGTTAGTTTTGAATGGGACTGAAACAAGAGGAGGCTCTGTGACAGTCCAGGCTGCTGTAGAAGCTGTTTTGTCACTGACGCCACTTGATCCAGCAGATCCAATGGTGCTGGAAGTGTCAGTGGTAAATAGAGATGCTGTCTGGAGCCTTTAGCAGGTCCCTATAGCAGAATCACAAAACAGGCCCTTATGATTTTGCAGTAAAGTCTTACCATCTTCTACAGATAACTACCTCCTTTTGAGAAACAGCTTTTGGCCTACTACTGGGCCTTAGTGGAGACTGAATGCATAATCATGGCCACCCAGTTACCATGAGACCTGAGTTGCCTTCATAAGCTGGGTATTGTCTGACCCTCCAACCCATGAATTTGGGCTTTATGCACTCCATCATAAAGTGGAAATGGAATACACGAGGTGGGGCTCAAGCAGGTCCTGAAGGCACAAGTAAGTTACATGAGGAAGTGGCCCAAATGACCACTGTCCCCACTCCTGCCACATTACCTTCTCTTTCCCAGACCAGAGCTTTGGTCTCTTGGGGAGTTCCTTACAGTGAATTGACTGAAGAAGAGAAAACTCAGGCCTGCTTTACAAATGGTTCTGCATGAAATGCAGATACCACCCAAAAGTGGACAACCACAGCACTGCAGCCCCTTTCTGGGGTGTCCATGAAGGACAATGGTGAAGAAAAATCCTTCCATTGGGAAGAACTTTGATCAGTACCTCTGTTGTTCATTTTGCGTGGAAGGAGAAATGTCTGGAGTTGCATTTGTATGCTGACTCATGGGCTGTTGCTAATGGTTTGGGTGGACAATCAGGGACTTGGAAGTTGCGTGATTGGAAAATTGGTGACAATAGGTCTGGGGAAGAGACAGGTGGATAGACCTTTCTGAGTGGTCAAAAAGCATGAAGTCATTTGTATCCCACAGAGGAGAATTTTAATAATCCAGTGGAGAAGATATCTGTTCTGTGGACACCAGTCATCCTCTTTCCCCAGACACTCCTATTATTGCCCAATGGGCTCATGAACAAAGTGGCCATGGTGGTAGAGATGGAGGTTATGCATGGGCTCAGCAATGTGGACTTCTGCTTACCAAAATCGATGTGGCTACAGCTACTGCTGAGTGCCCAACCTGCCAGGAAGGACCCACATTCAGGCCCCAATAAGACACCATTCCCTGAGATGATCAACCTACTACCTTGTGGCAATGGATCACTTTTATCATAAACAGGGCAGAGATTTCTTATAACTGGAATAGATATGTATTCAAGAAATGGTTTGCCTTCACTGCATGCAGTGCTTCTGCCAAAACTACATCCATGGACTTATGGAATGCCTTATCCACCATCATGTATTCTACACAGCATTGCTTCTGATCAAGGAACCCACTTCACAGCAAAGGAAGTGTGGGGATGGGTACATGCTCCTGTAATTCTCTGGTTTTACCATGTTCTCCATCATCCAGAGGCAGTTGGATTAAATGGACAGTGGAATGGTCTTTTCAAGATTCAATTACAGTGCCAACTAGGTGGTAATTCCTTGTAGGGTTGGGACAATGTTCTCCAGGAGGCTGTGTATGCTCTAAATCAGCATCCACTCTATGGTGCAGTTTTTCCCATAAACAGAATTCAAGGGTCCAGGAATCAAGGGATGGAAATGGGAGTGGTACCACTCACTGTCACCTCTAGTGATCCACTAGCAAAATTTTTGCTGCCTGTCACTGAAACCTTAAGCTCTGCTGGTCTACAGGTCTTAGTTCCAAAAGCAGGCATGCTCCTACCAGGAGACACATCAATGATTCCATTGAACTGGAAGTTAAGACTTCATCTTGGCCAATGTTGTTCCTCTGAAACAACAGGGAAGGAATGGGGATTACTGTATTGGTTGGGGTAATTTGATCCTGCCTATCAGGGGAAATAGGACTGCAATTACACAATGGATGTGCAGAAGACTTTCCTGGAATACAGGAGATCCCCTAGGGAGTCTCTTAGTATTACCATGTCCTGTGATTAAAGTCAATGGAAAACTGCATTGACTTTACCCAATGCAGGCAGGACTACCGATAGCCCAGCAATTTCAGGAATGAAGGTTTGGATCACCTCATCTGGCAAAGAACCACGGCCAGCTGAAGTGCTTGCTGAGGGTAAAGGGAAATGGAGTGGGTAGTGAAAGAAGGTAGTGATAAATATGAACTATGATTACGTGAGCAGTTAGAGAAATGAGAATTGGAATGAAATAAATATTTCCGCCTTGTTATGAATATGTTTGTATTTGTACATAAAGCAAATATCTTTGTTTTCTTCTTTATCTTATTTCCTTTATATATGACATACATTGTATTGTTCATTTTATAGTATTTAAGTTATAGGATGTAAAATGTACGAGTGAATGTTACACAAGGACTTGCACCCTATTCTGGAGAGATTTAGCACATTTCCAGTTGTATGCATCTGAAGTAACAGCTGAGTATTATTAGGTGAAGATATAACTGCTATTGCTTTTATTTACAGTGAAATATTTGCGATGGTTAAGTTCATGTGTCAGCTTGACCAGTTGTCCAGTCCAGCAAGCAGTGGCCTGACTGTCACTGTGAGGATATCTCATGGTCTTAAATCATCACTGAATGCATTGCATCTGTGGCTGGTGACATTTATGATCAGCTGAGGAGAGTGCTTTTAGCACTGAGAGAACTCTCATCCAATCAGGGGAGGATTTAGAGGGAGAAGTGATGATTTCAGCAGTCAGATGAGAGAGCGTCCATCTCTACTTCAGTCAGCCAACTTCTCCTGGGGGATTCACCGAAAACCTTCATTGATGTGCCTGGTTTGCAGCCTGCCTTGTGGAATTCAGACTTGTTAATCCCCACAGATGCATAAGCCAAGTCCTATAACAAATATCATAATATTTATATGTAAATATAGATATAAATATAAATAAATATATCCTGTCGGTTCTGTTTCTCTGGAGGACCCTGGCTACTACACGTGCTTCTGCTTGAAACTGCAGTGCCGGGAGTAGGAGCCAAAGTCCTTCTGATGACCTTTGAAGCCCTGTGCCACCTGAGCTGTCACAACCTCTCTGGCCTTGTTCTCTCCCACTGGGTCCTTCCATGCACTGAGGCTCACTGGCCTGTACCCTCCCCTGACATGTGCTTCAGGTCCCATGCTCTGGCCGCCCCTGCTGCCTGAAATCCTCTTTCTTCAGGTATTTCCGTGGTCACATTTCTCACCTCCTTTACTTCCAGAGCAACTTCAAAACCCAGGGCTTTTGTCCTGTAGCACCTGGTCAGTGGTGCCTGATGTGGCCACTCTCTCTACCACTGAAACTGTCGCCCACCTGTCCTCCTGACTATGGCTGAGGTTGTTATTTGCTTCACTTGTGCTATTTAACTCCAAGACATTGATCTCCTCTGTGCATCCATGTGTCGCATTTATGGTGCATGTGGTCACTCTCTACAAAATGCCAGCTGGCAGGGAAGGGGGCCTGCCTGCGTGGTCTTTCATTGAGGCTTCCCACGTGTCCAGAGGATCACCCAGCACAAGTGTCCACTAACATTGGCTGATGAAGATGAAGACTACTCTCCTAACCCATACAAGTGCCCTGAACACACTCCTGGTGTCCGCCTTTCAACCCAAGTCCAGGGAAGGAGGGAAGGGCCTCAGGAGACCCCCACCTTGATGCTTGAAGCTTGACTGACCTCTGGTCACAGTGCCAGGAGAGTCCCCAAGTTGTTGCAAGTGTCAGCTCCTTCTCAAACTGGTTTCCTCCTTCTGATATTGCCTCTCTTTCCCTTAGTTTAGTTAATAAGCATGATTCGTCCAGGAGATGCTCTTTGGCTAAATTTGGCCACATACTTTCCCAATCCATAGTCTGGTCTTACACTTATACTCCTGCAATGAGCAGCTCAACCTTAAAGGTCAGAGTAATTGTGACTTTTATTTTATCCCATATTTTTTCCTCCCCGTTGAAGACTCACAGGATCGAAGATGATGTAAAATATTGCAACTAAAAACTATAAAGATACCTTTATTTTTGGTAGTATGTCTAATAAAAATATAAGGAAGAAAGACATCTCTAATCGTCCCAGCCCTGCCAGAAAAGTCTGGATAACTGCAGGCAAGTCATAAACCTCTCCAGACATCAGTTTCTTTATCTATAAAAACAAGAGCCACAAACAAAAATGGACATCGAACTAGATAATGAATTTCTTTTCAGTTGTGAAATTCTAACACTATTAGAAAGTTATCTAAAGTAGTGCTTTAAATTGTCCAGCTATTCTAGCTAATGAAAATATGAATCACAGCGCCCCTCATTTTTTCCATGTGGAGTGCTTCTTAAACTTAAATGTTTATATGCTACTATATTTTATGACTTGTTATGGTTTGGTTTTACCTGATTGCTAGAACCTGGATCAGACCCCTGGTCTAATATAAACTTGTTAGCAGTAAAGTTTATTTATGGCCCTGAATAATTGATAGAGTCACAACACATTTGAAAATATCTGCCTAAGAGACAAGAGTCATTGCATTAATTTGCATTTTTCTTTCTAAAATTCAGATAAATGTAAGTATTTATGGAAAGAACAAATGCTGCGTGTTGGCTCTAAGATCTGTCTTCTGAACGTAATACTGGGGTGTTTATCCTTCATGTTATCTTAGGCTGAGCTCAAAGCGTTGTGAGGCGGTTCGTGTGGCAGATAGGAAAGCAATGTTGACTCAATTAGATTTTCTGCATTTCTTCCTGGTAGTTTGCAAAGAAAAAACAAAAACAGCTAAAATCAAGCCAAATTCTAAAGTTGTGACAGGCTGTAGAAAAAAATTAGTGATAAATTTTAATTCAGTTTTACAACAGTATTTGTTTTTGAACAGAATAAATTTGCTTTAAAATGTAAACAAGGAATGAAATAAAATAGGCATCTTACCAGTGGAGGAAATTTGTCTTGTATTTGGTAAAGTAAATGGTTGTTACAATTTCTAAAATCTCTGGCCAGGCAGTATATAAGGAAAACACTTGACTCTCTTCCTAAAGTCTCAATATATTTCTCTCCATTGCAATAAAAGCATATCTCTTTGTACATGGTATTTTGGAAGGAATTGAGATTCAGCTAACTACGGCATACTAGGGGTAAGTCCTGGCTGCCGGTCCCTGGGCTTAAGTGATGCCCACAGCACTTGGACACTTACCTCCAGCTTATTCAAGCACAAAATGGAACCACAGGCTTACTGGGGGGTGGTTCTAGTATGGCGGTCCTTGGTGGAAAGCAACTGAGATACAAATCAGCACATTATCATGTTTATCCACGGTTGGTTCCCTACCTCTTCTATTTCTTTATACTCCCAATTCTCTTCATATCGCCTTGTGAAAAATAGACTCAAAGATTTTAGAGACCTTTTATTCTCTTTGTTTCAATTTTTTTTTTTTTTTTTTTTTGCATAGGCAGACAACAGGAATCGAACTTGGGTCTCAGGCATGCCAGGCGAGAATTCTGCCACTGAGCCACCGTCTCACCGCCTTTCTCTGTTTCAATTTTTCTGCATTCGTGAGTTTTATTATTTTTTTTAAAATGGACCATTTAACAAAATGACAAAGTTCTTAAGTTAAAGAGAAGGGCTAAGGACATAATGTTAAAATGGATAGACCCAGAACAGGGAAATAGTAGGTAGTTTGGTAAGAGTGTTAGGGTACTAGCAATTATTTTTCTTTTCTATTTAAACATCTTAAATTTGAAGTTAACAGATGTTTTCATCCCTATCATCCAATAGGAAAGCCAGAAAAGGAAATTATTGTTTTGGTTTGCTAAAGCTGCCAGAATGCAATATACTGGAAATAGACTGGTTTTTATCAAGGGGATTTATTAAGCTATAAGTTACAATTCTAAGGCCATAAAACTGCCCAAATTAAGGCACCAATAAGAGGATACCTTCTCTTAAAAAAGGCAGATTCTGGGGTTTCTCTGTCATATAGGAAGGTACACTGCCAGCGTCTACTCTTCCTTTGCTCCTGGGTTCCATTGCTCTCAGTTTTTGATTCCAGTGGCCCTCCCAGCGTCCGGGGCCTCACTTATCTTCTCTGGGGGCAAACTCTGGGTTTTATCTCTTAGCTTACCATCTCCGAACATCTGTGTCTCGTGGTTTCATCTCTCTGCGATCTGTGTCAGCTCTCTCCAGGTTCTGGCTGTTTCTATGAGTCTTTGCTTAGCAGCTGGCATATTTCTGCATCTCCAGACATCTGTGCCAGCTTTCTCCAAAATGTTTCCCTCTTAAAGAATGCCAGTAAACAAATCAAGACCCACCTTGAATGGGTGGGGTCAGATCTCCGTGGAAACAGTCTAATCAAAAGATCCTACCCAAAAAATAGGTCTGCCCCTATTTTTTGGACTGGATTAGGGTAAGCGTGTGGCTTTCTGGGGTACAAAATAGTTTTAAACCAGCACACCTACAAATAAACACACAATGACTCAGAGATATTGACTTAGAAACTTTAGTGCTACAGTGGTTAATAGTGTAATCACCTGAATGAAAAGATCAGAGAGGCTAAGGACTTATTACGTAAGGCTTCCTGAGAGAGAAGGGTTTGGGACAGAGTTTTTAAAGGTAGGGAAGAATATTATTTTGCAGCAGAAAAGAGTAAAGACGTCTCTGAGAAGTCATGTGTCGTGACAAGAAAATTCCCATTGTCTCAGAGAACATTCGGTACTGCTGTCTTATAAACTAATTCCCACTATAAAATGAGAAAATATAGAAAAAGTTCACAGTAAGAACATTTGACAGGATTTATTTTGGAAAAACTTCTTTGTCTTCATTGATTTTTAGCTCACTATTGAGTCACAGTTTTTTGTTCATAAAATGCTTCATTTCCTTTCAATGCCACTTACATGTCATTTCTCATACTTAATGGTACCTTTATAAGAAAAGCAATTGCTGGCTATCAAATGAATCTGGCAGTCCCCTCAGACACAACAGATTTTTCTGTGGATATGACTACTGAATGATTCATTGATATTAGAAGTAGTACATGTTAATTAGTATCTTTCCTTTGAGATTAACTCTATGTGGCAAAAGCAACCAGTGGTTACCCTTCTACTATTTTTTCCACAGAAAGAGACTTTGCTTTAGTGAAAATTGTGACATAAAATAGTACTTTTCGTAGCAACTGCCAATTCCATTTCTGTCATCCTTCAATTTTGCTCTCAGTACAGGGTTCCCTGTTCTAATGGCCTATAGAACCAACACCATCATCCACCTGTCTCCTCTCCTTTATCAAAATGCACCATCATATGTTCCATTGTGCTAGGTTTCCACACCATGAATCACTAATATTACAGCTAAAGGGTCAAAAGCTGATAATGAGGTTTTATTTATTTTATAGAGGATAATTCATTCTCTAACTATTGTGTTATCCAAGCACCCTCATTTCTTTCTTCACCAAATATTGATTGCATATTTAGAATACAAACTAGTTCTGGAGACCAACTTTCATGGGCATACAATATTCCATGAAAGAAATATTAGTAAAATTATAAACTACATTATAATAATAAAAGTAATAACAGAGGTTTAGACAAGCATTTTGGCAGCCAAACAGACAAGTACTTCCGCCTGTATTATTTCAGTAGTCTCAAGGATTCAAGTAAGTGAAAAATGTGGGATTTAATTCATCCTGATAGGTCAGCAAAGGACAAGAAAAGGGGTAACCTGTTAACCAACCAACACAATGTCATCCTTACCAAAGAGTATTGATTTCAGGACATGATTTAAAAAATCAACAAGAACTAAATGTTTTTAGGCCACGGTTGTATTCCTCTTTTGGTTAAATTTGATCATCTAATTTTTTTAAACAATTTTTACTATAGAGATGTTTAGATGGATAACACAGACAAAGGTGAAAACTATGTCAGATAAAGCTGCGAGAAACACACTTTCTTTAAGATATTACCTTCCTCTAACCCAGAGGATTTAGGTTGGGGAAGTGGAATCAGTCTCTAGCTAGAAAAAGATTGAATGAGTTTCTCTATAATGATTGCATGGACCATTTCAACAGCAAGAGAAGATACTGTATGTCAAATTTGAAGATTGAAATATTGCAGTATTTTGACACTCTGTCAGTGGCATTTTCACTTTTTTCATAATGTTGAAAAGTGAGGCTCATTCCCAAGTTCCATGACTTATTCCCAACTTCCAGTGACACAGAACTGCTGACTGAAATCCTTCCTTCCATGTTTCAGGCTGTGAATAGCAAATGCTAATGATTTCCTCTATTTTCTGGCTTTTTAATTTATAGGCATTTTGAAGTTCCCCTCGTGTTAATTATATAAGGAATCTATTCCTAGATTTCCTCATAATAGGTTTGTAACATGAAGAAAGTTTCCAAGCCATCAATATTTTAATCTACCCATTTCCATTTAGGTTATTAAAAATTAAATAAATAAGCAAACAAAACAGAGTCAATCTGAGATTAAGATTTTATGTCTTATAACCAGCCAGTTCTGAAAATAACGAATTCACCTAATGAAATCTAATTAGTTCCCGAAGTATATTATGTTCTCTGCTTGGCATACAATCTACCAACTGTTTAAAAAGCCACTTTTTCCTTCCTGATTCACTTGGCATTAATTTGGCAATCTGCGTATGTCTTTTATTCTGTTCTTATAGCTCAAAATATCCTGGCTGCATGCAATTTTTAACATTAAATTATTGATTCATTTTTTTCAACATCACACATATATTTTACAGTCAACTACGGTACAGCTGTGTAATTCTACAGTTTTACAAAAGTATAAATACACTGTAAGTATCTGGCTTTAAAAATTAATGCAACATTTAAATATTTACAAAATATTTATCTGTTTTCACAATTTATAATACACATTTGTCTATAAATTTGTGCATGAAGTAACAGTAATTATTTTTAACTTCTTGCAATACATATTTGCTAAATTCTATTGATAGTTTTAATAGCTTGAAGATTTGCTTTAGAGATGATCTGCAAAATGAATTATTCTACTTTTCTCTGTGAACCCAGTGAATTATATTAATTGATCTTAAAAGTCAAGTCAACTATGCATTATCTTTTTGTAATTTAGTGTATTTGTAATTTATCCTTTCTTTTTAAAAGATCCAAAATGAATATTGCAAAACATTAATATTTGAAAAAGTCATTAGGTAAAGGTATTATTCTCTAAAATTTTTTGAATCTTTGAAATATTTCATACTGTTTTCAAAAGTGAAACATCTTAGAGGACAGCAATATTTTTATCTTGTGGACCTTAATACTGCAACCAGGGTTCCAGAACTTGGTATTTCTGCCAGTTAAATGTACCAACTCCTATCTCTTAGGTTCTGGTCCTTTTTTAAAAAACTATTTTTATTGACAAATCTACACACACATACATTCCTTACATGGTGTACAATCAGTGGCTCAAAATATCATCACATAGTCATGTATTCATCACCATGATCATTTTTTAAAACTTTGCATCACTCCAGCACAAGCAAGAAAAGGCAAAAAGAAAAACTCATAAATACCATACCCCTTACCCTTCCCTCTCATTGACAACAAGCATTTCCATCTACCCCAATTTTTACCCCTTATCCTCCCATTATTTTTCTATTTTTTAATCCATATTTTTTTTAACTCATCTGTCCATACCCTGGAAAAAAGGAGCATCAGACACAAGATTTTCACCATCACATAGTTACATTGAAAAAGTTATATCTTTATACAATTGTCTTCAAGAAGCAAGGTTACTGGAACACAGTTCAACAATTTCAGGTACTTCCCTCAGCTACTCCAATACACCATAAACTAAAAAGGGACATCTATATAATGCATAAGAATAACCTCCAGGATAAACTTTCGTCTCTGTTTGAAATCTCTCAGTGACTGAAACTCTTGTGATAAGAATGTGTTACACATAAACACAAACATTTCAATTGAATTCAACTTATTTGTATTTTATCTAAGAAATGTGAAACTATATTTACGAAATCTTTAATTTTTCTGTTTTATGACTGTTTAAAAAGTGACTTTGGGCTTCATTACTCTATCTCTATCATTTTTGTGTTATCTATTTAATTCATATTCATTATGTCCATTTTTGCACTTTGGGTTTAATCTGTCAGGCTTTCTCTCACCTTTTGAGTTGGACATCTTTTTCTAATGCATACGTTTAAGTAAACTGATTGTTACAGTACATACCTGAGATCATAACAGTTGTCAAATATTTCAATGGTTCCATTTAGACACACAAAATCCACTTTCTTGGGCTGTTACCCTTTAATGCTCTTGTAAGTAATTAGCCATCCAGATTCCACACCTGTACTTTTTACCTCCTTAATGCCTAGACATGGCTGGGATTAACATGAAGCTATTGACATGATTGCCTTGAGCACAAGACTTAAGAGTGAATTAAAAACCTCTGTAATCGAGAAAAACAGTATTTTTATGCAATAATTTAAAAAATAAAAATTAATGCAAAACATTCATGATAAAAAAAATCAAGATTTTTCATTAAGCTACCTGGTGTTGCTTACTTGTTTTACCACCCTGCAAAAGACACAACCATTTCCAATCAGCTTGAAGGTCACCTGCTGGGTAGGTGAGAGTTGACGATGGCCAACAATGAGGGCTGATGATGGTCATCAATGAGTGTTGATCATGGCCAAAAAGGAAGGTTGATGATGGCCAACATTTGGGATGAAGATGGCCAAGAATAAGCGTTGATGATGGTCAACAGGGAAAGTTGACAATGACCAACAAGGAGGGCTGATGATGGCCAATAATGAGAGCTGATGATGGTCAACAAGGAGGGTTGATGATGGCCATCAAAGAGGGTTGACAATGGCCATCAGTAAGGGTTGATGATGGTCAACAAAGAGGGTTGACACTGGTATACAAGCAGACAATGTTATGCTAACATTTTGAAAAAAAAACAAGGATGATTTGAAAATGGTATGAATTACTGATGAATGACTTGCACTATCAATAATATTCTTGGTAGGCATATTTGAATAATATGTAGTTTAGTTTAAAGGATGATTAGAAATATTTAAGATTTTAAATGCATATTGGTTTTAAATTCATTACAAAGTGCAAATTAGCAAGGAAATATTTTGAGTCTCAATTCAGAAGTTAAGACTAAAAATCATCTCACTATATTTTATGTGAGTAATTTATAGCATTGTTAAGATTCAAAATCTCTTCAAATTAGTCACTATTATTTACCTTATTAGGTTTTGTAATCAACGTTGTTCAGATTTACGTATTGATATATACATTTTTTACACTATTGTTTTTTCTGTCTTACTACTCTCTGGGTTCAGTTTCTTCCTGAAGCATATACTTATTAACTCTGTCATAGAATGATATTCTATCTATCCATTTATCATCTATGTATTTACAATTATGTGTATACATATGAATGAAACTATATGCATTCACTTTCACTTCAGAATGACATTCCAACACTTTCTCCCACAGCACTGAAAATATTATTCCATGGTTTTCCTGTCTCTACTGCTGGTGTTGGGAAGTCTCCACTCGGTCGAACTGTTGGTCTATAGAGCATTTCTCAATTCTCATTTCTTTCTAGGTGCTTTTAGAAGTTCTGTCTTCAGTGCTCTACAGTTTTAGCATAAATGTGATTGCATATGGCTTTATTTATTTTTTTATCCTTCTTAGGGCCTGGAATACTTTTGAAATTATAGGATTCATGTCTTTCCCCAGTTCTGAAATTTTTTTCAAATATTGCCTGTCTTTCATTTTCTTTATTATTTTTCTCTGAAACTCCTATTGTGTGTAATTTGGATATTGTCCCCTTATATTTCATGTTTCCTTTCTTATTTCCTTATTACTCTGCACTGCATTTTGGTTAATTTCCCAGTGACTGCTTAGTTCTTTTTTAAAAAGAAATTTCTGTATCTGTGTGTTTTCTCATCTTGCTCTGTTTTTTTCACGTTGCACTATTTACCTAGGGGATCCATAGCTGTACTTCTCCAGTAATGTTAAACATAATTACGTTATAATTTCCTTGAGATTGGAGTTTTAAAATCTCAAGCTGTTGGGGAACAAATATTTCCTTTTAGCAACTACTGTCTCTTGCCTATGAGAGATTGTTCTTCCTCTATTTGAAGTGTTTTCAGTGCCCTCATCTTATGTGTGACAAAGATGCTTTCTTTCCTCCTGGAATTCGGTCCAGCCTGACTTGATCTGTTTTGTTTTTACCTTTGTTTTGGCCAGAGACTCCAGCACTTGACCAATTTTTATGTTTGCTTTTCAGTTTGGATTTTTCTACTTTATTCAGCCAGTGTAATTCTATTATCAAATATACTGAGTTGATTTTTCATAGGAAAAAAAATCCCACCTTGTTTTAGAAGGAGACAAATTACTTACGATCTCCCTGATTAGAGGGTGGAGTTTATTATGCCTGCCCCCCTCACTGGGGCTGCAGCCTTGAATTTCCCAGGGAGGGGTCAGTGCCCCTCTTCCAACCCCCCTCAGGATGCTCCAGGCCCTCCGGGTCCTTCTCCAAGAGCTGCAAGTCCCTGTCTCCTCTCCATGTCTGTCCCCTACAGGTTTCCTTTTCTTTATTGTGAGCTTAGGCAACTGTTGAAAATCATGCATTTATTTTTCCCAGGATCTTTTGTTGTTTGCATGGGCAAGCATTCTAGCTGGTCTGCTCTACGCTTTTGCTGGAATCACACAAAGATTTCTTTTCACATTGTTATTTTAAAACAGGTTTTCTTCTATATTTGGGCAGAAACCATCCTTATTTGCAGAATAATTTGCAACCAGGCATACTTCTGCGCATAGGCTTGAAACCCTCTTTGCATAAAAAACACACATGCGTTTGCAAAGGAGAAGCTGGTGGTAAGGTGAGTTGCAACTTAGTGCATTTCTAACTTGCACTCCTCCAGGGGGCAGTGCTGAGGGGCCACGGCCCAGAGGAGCTGGTTCAGGAGGGCCCTTCACAGAGCAGTGGCTTCATACGGTGCTCCTGGCTGGGCCCTATAACCATTCCTCGCGCCTGAGAATTCTTTCCTATAGGCAGGTGGGGCCCAGGAATCTGTATGGTGGAGCGACTGAGTGACCTCAGGCAGACGGTGCGAAGTTTCTGGGCCATTCTGTGCAGTCCCTGGGAAAGGACCGGGTGAGAACTTCATAGTGGGGCAGGGAACCCGGTTAATGAGGGCCTTTGCAGCCCCTACTAAGGAACCCATGCTTCGTCTAGATGCCTCACGGGAAGACCACGACGGTCTCTGAGAAGCCACATGACATGAAAACAGAGGAATGGAAGACACCCCATTACCTGCAGAGATGGCATAGCTGCCACACTGGCTCAGAGCTCTCAGGGGAGGCTTGCACTGGATGGGAATTTGTTTTGCGTGGTCTTCAAGCTACGAGTGGTTGGAGGAATTATGAAAATAATAAAAGCATGTAACAAAGACCATGAGTGTTCCAAATGCCTGAAATACTTACTCTCAACCCTTTACAGGTAAATTTGCCAAGGTTTTCTCGGGTCTGTGGCAAGTTAGCAAGACCTCAGCAGTGGAGCGACTGAAGGATATACCGAAAAGTAGCTGCGCCAGAATGAAGCAAGGACCGGAGGGTCAGGCTGGAAGCCACGCCATCAAAATGGCATCTTTGTCAAAGCACTGGGACCTTTAAAAATGTAAATGCATTATTTTAAATAAAAGTTCTTCAGTAATCTCCAATCCCTTTTAAGATAAAGCCAAAACACAACACAACACAGCAAGCCCCTTGTGACATATCCATACTCACAATTTTCAGTTCCTCTTTGTGACAAGGCCTGGACCATAATCCACCCTTGGGAAAGTCCTGGCAATCCCTTCAACATGTAAAACAATTCCACTTTGCTTTATTATTTTGTTTATTTTTAAATGAAGTATGCAGTTAACAAGTCAAATGGAGTATGTCTTATAATGAATATCAACTATCCCAAAATCCACTTGCAACCCCCCAAAGAAGTCTCCTTATGCTTTATATTTTCCCGAATTTAGTCCCGTAATTTAAAATTATGTGTTTATACTTCTAATTCCTAGTCTTGTCTTTTGAACCCTATTCACTAAATTCTGATTATTGACATGAAGATTTAAATCTTTTGCACTACTCCACCCAATCCCTTCTCTCCCAATATTATGTCACAGTTTTGATCCCAAAAGTTCATATTATGACATACACACACACACCCACCTTACAGTTAGACATCGTCTCTACGCCTTTCCTTTTTCGGTTTTATTATTATCTGATGTTTATAATTGTCTCATTTTTGGTTGCTTAATTTTCTGCATTTCTAACAAAAATGCTTCCTATTTAAAGTGTGAAAGATTCATAAGATCTCCATATATCAGGCAATCTGCAGAGCCAATTTTGTTTTGCAGTGTCCCTTCTAGAGCCTTTTAACATCTTTGGAAATTGCTCATTAACCCATCTGTTATGGCCCATCGCATGGAACTTTTCGTTCCTCACCATTTTCCTGGGAACTGACTCTGCCTCTCTCTGTACTGGATTCCCGTCTTTATAAATATGTCTCCTGCTGTATATTTTTTCTCCCTCATTGGTTTACTCAGTTATTTTCATGGTGAATGTCATCCAGAAGCTACTGGAGAAAAAAATCATGAAAGGCACATTTTTAAGAACTTTCATCCCCTAACATATTTTTATGCTAGCCTCATAACATACCTGGGTATAGAATTTTATGCCATTTGTCAAGATGTTGAAGGTTTTATGATTTTCTAATTCCCAGAAAAGCACAAGACCGTTCAGAGTCCTTTACATGGGAGGGATTTGTTTTGTCTTTCTGGAGGTTTTTAGGATCTTTTATTAATCCTGGATATTTTGAAATTTCATAATAATTTGGCTCAATGGTACTTTTAATTAGCTAGCCAAAAACTCAGTAAGCTTTTCTGTTTGGAAATCCATATTTTTCATTTTGGAAAATGGTCATAAAATGTTTCTTTAATAATCTCTAACAGACATGCTTTTTTCTGTTCTCTCTTTCCAGACCTACTATTTTTCCAAAATTGGACCTGTTAGATTAAATCTCTAACTTTCCCATCTCTGTCGTTTGATTCTGGTTTCTCAGAATTTTGATTAATTTCATGATTTAACTCTTCTGTTGATTTTTTAAAATTTCAGACATCATATTTTTCAAAGGTCTTTCTTTTCCTCTGGTTGTCAGTTTTTGCCCTTTTTTCCTTCCTTATGACTTTCAGCCATATTTTTTCCTCTGCTTTCTGCACTGCCTTTATCTTCCTTGAGCACCCCCCCCCTCCTTTATTTGGAGGGGGCGCCTGTTGGCCCGGGCATTGAACCCGGGTCTCCCTTATGGAAGGCGAGCATTCTACCACTGAACCACCCGTGCACCCTCCCCCTTTTTAATGTTGTTATTATTCATTATTTTATCTTTTCCTCTATCTTTCATGTTGGAATCTTTCTCAAATATTTTTAATTCTTGGCTACCGATTCACGCTCAGGATTGAGCCTAAAAAGGCTGCCTGGCAAAGCCGTGCACAATCGTGGGCTGCTCATGGATTTCAGCACAGGAAATCATCAGGCAGGGTCCCACTGCAGCACGTGGCACACACCTGCTGGCATTTCTTCTCTTCACTCCCTCCGGCCAGTTTCTCCAGCGAAGAATCCTCTAATTGTCTGCCCGGGGCTCCTGGCACAGACCCAGGATGTGTGCGGGGATGGGAGTTGGAGGGGCAACGTCTCCCCACCCAGCCTCTGCGTTCTCACCTGTTCCCCCACGCCAACACCACTGCACCCTCATCCCCCACCACCAGGGAGGTGCTCCGTTTAGTTTCTACCATGTCCTTCTGGGGTGCCTGTCATGGAGAAAACTCTCAAAAAGTGTAGTGGCATGTGGGAAATGGAGAAATAATATGCAGTTCTTGTCAGGATGAAAATGTGGTCAGTTGTATTAGAATTGTGGAGATAAACCATGTGCGAGAGTCCACAGGAGTAAAGAACCCCACAAATAGCACGGAAAAGAGGATGAGGTCCTGTCCGTGAAGAGGAGGGAGTCGGACTTGGGGACGTGGAAACTGACTTCGGAAGAACAGGCTGTTTTCCAAAGAATAATGAGGTCTCCCCTGGGCAGCCGGTGAACTCATCAGTCCCTGAAGGTAAGGTAAAGGGGCGGAGGGGGAATCGGGGCTCAATGCAGCCTCTCCTACAACTAGTCATCTTCTAGGAGTTATTCTCTCAAGCACGGCCCAGCTGAGGTCTTGAGGGTTGCCACAATCTGTCACGAAGCAATTCTATAATCAATAAATGTCAGCTGAAGGAATATATTTTCCGGCTCTAAGAGTGAGAACCGGAAAATGGAGAGAGGGACTCAGTTCTGTGTGCTAAGGGTGGGAATTTATAAGTAGAATTGGCAGGTTGATCATCAGCCATCAATTAAGCAATTAGTATAGATGCATATGATTGGATAACTAAAATTAATAGAACAAAAATATAGACAATGTATTCCCTTTGTATTTTAATATGTCTCAATCAAATGTTTCCTGGTTTTTCAAATTATCCCTCATATCTAATTTTTCCCTATTGTAATGGTCTCATTAGTAAGTCCAGAATTCTTCTGAAAGCTAAACACATTTTGATGCTGGGAGATGGTCAGAAAAAAAGTTTTTATCTGGCTTTCTTTTACATTATATTATCCTGGCTCAAACAATAAAGAAGATTTACTGGCTCATGAAACTGGAAAAGCTAGAAGTAGGGAGCTCCTGAAGGTCGGCTGGGATAGCTGTTGAACCATCAAGGATGGTGTTTCTTTCTAGTCATCCACTTGGCAGCCCGGTAAGGTTACTTCCCCTTTGACCTCTGGGTGTGAGGCTCACGCCAGGTGTGGTACAGACCTCATCCAGCATCCTAACCAGGTGAGACCAGCGCCATCACCTGTTGCCTCCCTCCATGACTGCTCAGAGGACCAGGCCTACTAGTGTAAGCAATCAGGGTGCATTTCTGGAGCAGGAAAGGGGACACTCTTGCCTAAGCCTCCCCTGTCCTCTGAGGGAAATGGCCATCTGAGTGTTGTTAGGCATGGAGAGTGGGGGGTGGGCGGGTAGAGAGTGAAAGTTCAGTGGGCAATTAACAAATGTCTACTTTGGTGCTGGTGGACCATTCATGAAGTAACAAATTGGCTATTTCTCTTTATCTAGGACTTATGATTTATTTATTTTGTTTTGTCAATGATGGCAATTTTGTTAGTAATCATTTTGTGTTTTTATTGATAGTAATTGTGCCAGTGGGCATTGATTTAAATTAACCAGGCTTCAAATAAGAGATTTCATACTAGACAGTATATGATTAGGGAGAAAATACACCAAATCATTCAAATAATCTGATTAAAATTTTAACATGTTTTAACAGGAGATACATTGAAAAGTAGTTAATTATTATTAAGCAAAAACAAATAAATAGAAACGATGAAAAACTTGCAAATATTGGAATTGTTAAACATTCTCTGAATTAAAAATAACGTATGGAGCTTCTTTTAGTATCTAAATGATAACATGGACTTCTTAATTTCCCATGTAGTTATATTAATAATCAGCATATTTTACTTAACCCCATTGGTTTGAGAAAGTTTATGATAAATGTGATTGATAACCTACGCGCTGTTTTTTTTTTTTTTTTTATACATGGGCAGGCACCGGGAATCGAACCCGGGTCCTCTGGCATTCCAGGCAAGCATTCTTGCCTGTTGAGCCACCGTGGCCCACCCAATGTGCTGTTTTATTTAATCATTTTATCTCAGCACCTCAGGCTATAATTATAATTGCATTTGATTATTTTTTGGACTTTTTTTGTCTTAAAATAATCATGGTCTCTTTTTTATGGGCTTTCTAAATCTACACATAAAATTTCACTTTTAATTGTTTAATTTATGATATCCCTCTTCAAATATGGAATTATATTCTTCTAATCCCTGCCATTCTACGTTCATGTTTTCTATGAGGTTTCTGGTGGGGGTGCTAGCCAGTTGTTCACGGACAGATTTCTAACCTGTGTCTGTGTTAGAGTGGTTCAGAAGGATGAAACAAGAAAGGAGTGATTCATTTTACTTTTCACTCTTTTGTGTAACCAAAATCATTCTCCTGTACCCATACGTATAGACGATTAGAATAATGTTATTAGAAAGGTTAAGAATGCAGTTTACCTAAGGCATGGAATGAGTGTCCTTCAAAATTTAAAGCAATTTTACCAAGATTTTCCAAAGATTCACGGTTAAGGTGTGACACTGGTGAATACATGCTCAAACAAGGTTATCCACGCTATGCTTGTGGAAAGATACTTTAGAGAATATTCACGTCTCACAATTTATCTCAAAGGAATGTTTAAATATGGTGAAAATTTATGTGCTTATCAGAGAAGTTCTGATGTAACAAGATTGGAAATAAGATGGATGTGTGTGTCTAGAATAGGCAAGGCCATGATGTGGTAATAAACTGAAATCTCAGGGACTATTACAGGACAATTTATTTCTTGCTCATGACGCAACCAGGTGCGGGCTCTGGCCAGTTCTCCTAGAGGGCTTATCTCCAGGTGCTCGCTCAGGAATCCAGGCACCTGCCGTGTGGATGCAGCCGGGAGGGAGAGAGGGTGGCCTCCAGGGCCCCTGACGACGCACGTGGAGGCAGAGGCCATCTTCTCCTCCGTTCCTTCAACCTGCATTTCTTTCCTCTTATTCCATCTAGCTGGGACACAAGGCTTCCCTTTATGCCAGAGGAAAAGTAAAAGAGCACTGTCTCTGCAAAATCACACCATACCAGCCACCAAATATGCATTTCACATTCGCATAGAATTTTCCCCTCTCCTCAAGAGAAGAGAGCACAAATTGTCACCAATCACTCCATCTAGCATAAAAACCAAGATTATTAAAGATTACAGCATAATCCTTTCAGAACCTGATGGGGCTCATCTGGGTTTAGAGCACAACAACGCAAAAAGACAATATACATGCCACTGTGTTGTCCCACGTACGATGATACAGAAACAACAGGAAAAGCACAGTAAGTGTTTCTGAAAGTGATAGGAAGGGAGACACATGATAGGCACTGGTCTACAGTTCCTGGAATCCCAACAGTCAGATATTGCAAAGCCCTGGCCCCCACCTTCGGGGTAGTGGACCCCACC
Source organism: Tamandua tetradactyla (assembly GCF_023851605.1). Taxonomy (NCBI): domain Eukaryota; kingdom Metazoa; phylum Chordata; class Mammalia; order Pilosa; family Myrmecophagidae; genus Tamandua; species Tamandua tetradactyla. Next base: position 101,467,219 of record NC_135330.1, on the reverse strand, counting down.
CTTCCTTTATGTGCCATAGCCCCTAGATAAGCCCCAGGATGACATTTTCTTGTCCATTTCTAAGTTGATCACATGGGAAGTGAGTGTGCGAACATGTGCTTGAGGCTTTAAAGTCGTAGGTACCCCAGAAATGATCATTTCTTACAGCTAATTCACCCTGTGAGTGTAGACTATTATGAGTGGGGTCTTTTGATTAGGTACTTCAGTTGTGGCCTGTCCCAGGTAGACCTCTTACTGGAGTCTTTTATAGGAGGACGAAAGACAGAAAGAAGCTAAAGAGACAAGTGAGAGAAGCTTAGATGGGACACACAAAGCTCAGGAGAAAGAAATTTAGAGAGAGGAAGACTCAGAAGCTCAAGAGAAAGCTGGAAACTAAAGCACAATGGAAGAGAATGGAGAGGCCAGCAGAAGCCACCATATACCTGACAATGACATGACAGAGGAGCTGAGGGTTCCTGTAGCCTGTCTGCAGAGTCCAGGGATTGTCCGGTTGATTTGGACATTTTCACAGCTTCAGAATTGTAAACTTGTAGGTTAATAAATCCCCATTGTAAAAGCCATCCCATTTGTGGCGTATTGCATCTTTTCAGCTTTAGCAAACTAAAACAATGCCCTTCTGGCTACTGCACAACCTTTAAAGTGTAACTACCTGTAACAAAAGTTAGGGCCTCAAGAATTTTCTACACTGGTTGGTCAATGGATTGTTTTCACAATTTAGGCTTGTAGCATCTTTGCTAATATAATGCATTTAAAAACCTCAGTTTCCTTCAGGTCTATTGGCTTTCAGTCAGGGGCACATGCCAGTGAAAATAACCAAGGTCTTTTCTAGAAATAGATCAGAACTCTGCCTCATTTCCAGGCATCCCAGTCCCCAGCTCGCTCTCCCAAAGCAATGGTGGCTACCCCAGGTGGGCTGGGACCGCAGCTGCAGAGGCCACCACCTTAAACTGATATTTGCCCTGAGTAATTTTATTCAGTAGAGAAATTTTATAAGTCTTTTTGATGTCAAAGACCTTTTTTAGTTCCATCTTTTATTTTCTGGGATAGAAATAATCTCTTTTTCAAAATCGTCAGGTCGTGAAACTGTGAACTCTTTTCATTTCTGATTTCAATTCTTTGCCAAACTGTTTCTTCTTTCTTGCAAAAACTTGTCAAGCCCAGTCAACAGCAGGCAGTACACACTATGACGGTTCTGTTTTCCAAATTTTTCCCCTAGACCACTGTCCTAGTTTGCTAGTTGTCAGAGTGCAACATACCAGAAACGGAATGGCTTTTAAAAAGGGGCAATTTAATTAGTTGCTTTTTTACATTTCTAAGGCCGAGAAAATGTCCCAATTAAAGCAAGTCTATACAAATGTCCAAGCTAAGGCGTCCAGGGAAAGAGAAGGCCAATGATATTCAGTGTTTTTCTCTCAACTGGGAAGGCACGTGGCAAACATGGCAACAGTCTCCTAGCTTTCTCTCCTGGCTTCTTGTTCCATGAAGCTCCCTGGGGGTTTTCTCTTTCTTCATCTCCAAAGATCATTGGCTGGTGGACTCTCTGCTTCTCGTAGCTATGTTGCTCCAAAGCTTTCTCCAAAATACTTCCTCTTTTATAGGATTCCAGTAAACTAATCAAGACCCATGTAGAATGGGTGGAGACATGTCCCATCTAATCAAGTTTAATACCCACAATTGATTGAGCCACATCTCCACGGAGATAACCTAATCAAGTTTCCAACCTATAGTATTGAATAGGGATTAGAAGAAACTGTTACTCTCACAAGATTGTGCAGGATTAAAACATTGCTTTCAATGTACATAAATCCTTTCAAACCAGCACAACCATCAGACAGAGTAGACACATTATCTGCATTCCAAGTTATAGCAGGTTAGAGTTTTCCTAAATGTTTTACAGCTACCTAACATGAATTCCAGCCAGCCATCCTGCTCTACCTCTTTACTTGCCACCTCCAAGCAACTAATGACATTATTTACTATAGAAAGTGCTATATATTTTAACTTGTTTTATCTAGAAAATTGCCCCAATTCCAGGAGTATTTGGACCCCCACCCAGCAGTGGTGAGGTGGTATTAGAGGAGGGACCCGGAGGGCCAGAATGGGGTTGGTTATGGAGAAAGCCAAATGGGGTGCAGGACTTTCACCCGTACCCAGCAACAGTGAGGGGGTGTTGGATGGGGACCTCCAAAGCCTCTCCGAAGTGATGAGACCACCCCCTACTGTGTCCGTGGAAACCACGTGGGGTGCCCAGATCCCCATCCCACCCAGGTATAAACAGGCTAAGTGGGAAACTGGACAAACAGTAATGGGGTGCAGTGATACTAGAGAAAACCATCCCAAACAGATTATTTACATGTAGTCAGGAATCTCATAAAACACAACAAAGATCTATAGATATCCACCAAAAATCATGCATCATATCATGAAACAGGAAGTTCTCAAAATGAACTAAAACAGAGCCATCATTATATACCACAATGGAATCAGATAACAGGAAAATAAATCTCCAGACACCTGGAAACAGGACAATATAATGCTAATATAATTCAATGGTATTAAACTAAAATTAAAGCATATCAAAAGTATATGACAGAGGGCGGGCCATGGTGCCTCAGCAGGCAAGAATGCTTGCCTGCCATGCCAGAGGACCCAGGTTTGATTCCCGGTGTCTGCCCTTGTAAAAAAAAAAAAAGTATATGACAAAGCAAAAGCAGTGCTGAGAGGTAAATAGTATAATTTAAAGCATCTCTCTCAGTACCTGGTAGGACACACAGAGAATACATAAATAGAAATAAAGAATTTAGAACATTTAAAAATGTGATAAAAAATCTTGATCTAATAGACGTACGTAGTACATTACTCAAGAATGTAAAACAGGCAATTTTTCATCTACACATTTAAACATTACTCAAGAATGTAAAACAGGCAATTTTTCATCTACACATTTAAAAATATTGATCAAATGCAGGACCACTGAGTATATCTCTGAAAATAAGCAATTCAGTTAGAACTCATGAACCAAAAGAAAACATGCAAATCCCCACACCTCTGGAATTAAGAAATACAGTTCTAAGTAACTCATGGGTCAGCAAAGAAGGCAGGTAGAAATCATAAACCATTTCAAAGTGTATAGAAACAAAATTTCCACATATTAAATCTTGCAGGATACAAACTGTGCATTTGGGGAAAAAATTTGTACGATACAGCTAAAACTAAAATTTATACCTAAACACTTATTAATAAATACATACTTGTATGTGTATTTCAGAATATAAGGCTGCCAAATAATGTGCTGAACATCCATCTAAAAATAAATGGGGAAAACATCCAACAGTTGGTCATCTGAGAGCAACAAAACTGACAATGCTTTAGTATAACTAATGAGGGGAGAGAGAAAATAAGACCCAGACAAAAGATATCAGGAATAAAAAAGGTGATATTGTGATAATATGATGAGATCATGAACAATTTCATTCCAAAATATTTTAAAGTTGGGCATATTAAACGATGCTCAGGAAAAAAACAGAAATTACTAAAATTGACTCAAGAAACAGAAAACTTGAATAATCCTATTTCCATGGAAGAAATTAAAGCGGTAGTCAAATATTCACCTACAAAGAAATTTCCATGCACCAATGAGTTGGGAGAATCAAAATATATGCAGACTAAGAGATCAAAAATAGTAATAATATCTCCCAATTTAATTTTGGAGGCTACTGTAATTTGATATTACAACCTCAAACAAAAGTATGAAAAATGAAAGTTGCATACAAATACCACCCATGAATAATTCCTTTTGATGTTACCCAGAAAAGAAAGGTAAGCTCAAGAAATGTTATGTATAAAGATCAGAAAGATGAAAAATAGTGGTCACTAATTGCAGATAATATCACTGTATATGTAGAAAATCTCAAAGAATCCACTCATAATTATTACAATTAATAGGATAATTTAGTAAGCAGCATGATGCCAAGCCAAAATAAAGAAATCAATTATATTTTTAAATAGCAGCAACAACCTGTTATAAAATGAAATAAAAAGATACTTTTACAGTAGCATGAAAGATCATCTTTGTAAAAATCTAACAGATGTGCAAGACTCTTGAGCGAAAATGATACAGCTTTTTAAAGAAACATTGAAATATAGATAAGTAAGAAAATATATCATGTTTCTTATTTAAAAACAACAAAATAATGATGTATCTACTCAAGCCAACTCAAATTAGAATACCAACAGATTTATTTTCCTGACAGTGGACTAGTTGATTCTAAAGTTTATATGGAAATATAACCATCAACCAAGATACTATTGCAAAGCAAGAAAGTGGGAACCTTGCTTGGCTAGGTATCTATAATTTTTTTCCATATTTATAACAATTAATACAGTCTGGCTTTGGCATCTGGGTAGGCAGATAAACCAATGGAATGGAATAGAGTAACCCAAAACATATCTACTCACGTTTGGCTCTTGATATACGAAAAGCTGTCCTACACAGGCAAAAGAGATGATGATAAGCTAATTGAGGATCATATCTCACACCCCAGATAATTCCCGGTGTTTTAAAGACCTGAATGTGGAAGCCTAAACCATAAAAATTTCATAAAAATAAAATATAGCAAAATAGATACACAATTTCAAAATAAGGAAAGAGTTTTTAAACAACATAGAAAAATAGTAACACTAAAGCAAAATACTGATAAATTCAACTACTTTACAGAGGAGGATTTCTGATCACCAACACATACTATAAAGAGAGTGAAACGACAAGGGAAATGGACTAAGTTGAATATTCATTTTACAAAGGAAAATATTTAAATGCTCAACACCCACAGGAAACCATGCTTAACCATGGTAATTATTCAAGAATATATATGAGAAATAAAAATGCATCTGTTAGATGACTTAAGAACTCTGACAATTAGCAAGTTTGGCAAGATGTGGACCAAAAGATGAATCCATATATACTGATGGTAGAAAGATAAATCCATATCAACACTGAGGAATAGATTGGAATTGTTTGGAAAAGCTTAAGCTGCACATATTCTATAAACTGACCATTTAATTCCTAGCCTTACAACTAAGAGAAAGGCTTTTCCATATTTGCACCTTGATGTATGTGTAAGAACACTTTTGACAGCATTGTTTTTATTACACAAGAACAGTCAAAAATAACACCATGTATTAATCCCATAATGCTGAATGAAAGAAAAGCACAAAAGCAAATATCCAGATGATATTATTCCATTCCAACAAAGTCCAAAAACAAGCAAATAAACTTGACAAATTAGGAGTCCATAAAATGTATTAAAATCAGAGAGAAAAGCAAGAAACTAATTATCACAAATTCACAATATCACCTATGTTTTGGGGTGGATATGGGGGTCACCATGGGTGCTAAATATGTTCTCTTGCTCTGGATGGGATAACTTAAGTTTCAGTTTCATAATTATCCATTAAAACCATAAGCATATGCTTTAGATACATTGTAATGCATGACATTTTAGACAAAACAATTTTAATTGGATTCTAAAAAATATCATCATAAGTCTTTTTCTAGTGCCATATTTTAACAATCTAACTTAAAAATGAAGAAAATAATCTAATTTCAAATGGAAATGCAAGTGGAAACAAAAGACTGATTTTTTTTTCCCTTAGATTCAGTCAACTTTCTTCTTGTTTTGCTTGGTCTTTTGTGGATAGGTGTTTATACAGCATTTCAGGGAACTAATTGTCCTAAGTGAATGTCAGGTCAGCCTGTTTTTCTAGGGTAATGTTTCTTAAATGTTATTGGGCATATGAATCACTGAGATTCTTGTTAAAATGCAGATTCTGAGTCAGTAAGTCTAGGAGGACGCCTGAGATTCTGACAAGTACAGCACACTGGTCTGAAGGCTTCCCTTAGAGGAGATACTAGAGTCTGGATTGGTTAACGCAGCTGGTGATCTATGAGTAGGGGGCTCTCTCAGCTTCCAACGGCTGCTATAGCAATGTAACAGACACTGGGTGGCACAGACCCCAAGAATTTGCTGTCTCTCAGCTCCAGAGGTCTGGAAGCCCAAGTCTAGATGTCGCAGCTTATGCTCCCTCTGAAGTATGAGTCTTGGGGTGGGTGGCTGGAAGCCCAAGGCATTCTTTGGCTTGCAGCATCACTCTAACTGCCTCCATCACATGGCTCTCTTCCTTCTCCATCTGCCTGTCTGCCTGCATCCCAATTTTTTTCTCCTTGTAAAGAAACTAGCCTTACTGGGTCAGGGCACAGCCTGATCCACTGTGGCGTCATCTGAACTAATCACATCCTCAAAGACCCTGCTTCCAAACAGGGCCAGGTTCATGAGCCGGGGAGTTAAAACTTGAACACGTCTTGTGAGGACACTGCAGTCCAACGGTGATGGTGGGATTCCCACTCAGCCAACAAACAGGGACTGGGACGGAGCTCCCGTCGGTCATTGTGATTGGCCCCGGCACAAACCGGAACTTTCCAGTCAAACACGGATGGACATTCTCCCTAACTTTGGCTTTGGACACTCTCCTCTGCCCTGCAGAGCTTAGTACAGACATTCTAGTAAGCTGAGGACCAGACAGTCCCTGAATAACCACACTCGGCAGCGTGGCAAAGGGACAGAACTTGGAAGCATGATAAGCATTCTGAGGAAAGGACTTCCAGCTGAAGCGTGTGCAGGTTTAGGTTTTGCAAAATGCACAGTAGAGAAGAAGTTGTGCCCCAGTGGAAGTGGGTGTACTTTCCATCTGCTGCCAGCCGACCAGACTGGACCCCAGATTCTGCCTGCTCCAGAAATACTTGTAAGACACAGACTCATTCCATTTTCATGACACCATTCCTACTTATGGCATGAGCTACTGTTTTGTTTTATCTCTTTTGGATTTTTATTTTTTGAACTTAAAAGTGATTTTGTTTGCTTCTATCTACTCTTTCTTCATTTTTCTTTGACTTTAAATGACTTATACATCAACTTTTTAAAGTGAAACAATAATTTTTATGATTAAACACAGACAATAGAGTTAGGTACCACAATTAATTGTTTTTGTTTTTATGGGTAACTCATAAGGTACTTTGGGCATAATTTTTTTAAAGGTTTGTTTTGTTAGTATGACTATGAAAAATAGTTTTTAGAGTTTTCAATTACTTGACTAATGTACCCAGTAAGACTTTTTATTAAATGTAAATATTTAAGGGAGAAACAAGAAAGAAGCTGCATTTAAACAGAAATAAAATATGAGTAAGTAATTTGAAATTATGTCAATGAAAACAAACATGTGGCTTCCAATAGACGGTAAAGACATTTATACAATCTGTGACACTGGAGAGCCTTGTGCCATAGTCTATCCATGCTCTTACAAAATGTGGTTTTAAGTAAGGGAAATGAATATTAAGGTTTTAAACTATAAAAATTTAAAATAATGAATCATATTCAGTATGGAAAGAGTCTTAAACTTGAGGTATGGTTTTTGTGATAATGACATATAGTTTTCAGAAAAATAGCAGAAACTGACATTCTAGAAAAACAAAATGAGTGAATCACAGCCCAGCAAAATCTAATACCAATTCCAGGATATCAGTACTTCACGTGCCAAATTAGTCATAGATTCTGGCCTTACTGCAGGAAGCACTAATGATTCTTTGCTTCTTTTTCTTTTTAATGACTCTGTGGAAATGTATCCACATATGCAAAGTACATAATAAAAACCGCCTTGTCACTTAACGATTTGTTAACTCTTCATTGAATGGACAGGGACTTGGCATTAGAGAGCTCTGGAACTCCCAACTAAGACACAAAGAAATTCCTTCTAAACCATCTACATTGTTTGCCTTTAGAGCTGAGTGACAACGGCCAGGAACTGGGGATATTCTGCCTGCAATGCATCCCACCATGCTTTTGGATGTCTCTACTTGATCCATTCACCCCAATGCCACACACGTCTCTCAAGCGTGTGCGTGAGGCATTAGGGTGATTGTGAAGGATTAACAAGAGAACATAATGCAGTCCCCTTTCCTCAAAGAGTTCACACTCAGAAAGAAGACAAGAAAGTCCACAGCACAGCAGAATTGGACAAGTGCTATGACAGAAGCCTAAATAAGACTCTAGGAGGCATAGGAAAGGGAATTCTGGCTCTGCCATTTTCAGCTAAAATAAGTGCCCCTGTAAATTACATACTTTGGATCTAACCAGACATTTCAGTCCAGAGGAAATCAAGTGTCTCTTCTGTATGACAGATTCTTCTTCTTATTATTATTATTATTTTTTGCATGGGCAGGCACCAGGAATCGAACCCGGGTCTCTGGTATGGCAGGAGAGAACTCTGCCTTCTGAGCCACCGTGGCCCCCCCAGATCCTTAACTTTTGTGATTGCCGTTGTTTGTTTGTTGGGCTTTCTCCTGTCCTAACTCGACACATCAATGCCACCAGCTCTTCTAAATCAGACTGTCTCTCAGATGAAGAGGGGGGTTCCTGAATCTTCATCGTCGTCTTCTGAATGCACTTCTTTTGTTTCCAGGTCTTTCTTAACTCGCAGTTATCCAAAGTGAACACAGTGCTGTCATACTGTGAATAATGCAATTCTATAAATGCAATTTAGGATCTTACTACTTTTTTGGCTGTTAGAGTCATAATGCTATATTCAATAAATTTCCCTCTCCTTGTTTACTTTCTTGAAGCAAGTAGGATTTAAATGCAATGGGGTTTTTTTTGTTGTTGTTTGCTTGCTTGCTTTTTTAAAAATTGTTATTTATCTCTATTAAATTATGGCACATGTTCCAACCTGTTCAAATATTTTGAGTGTAAATTCTGATAACATTCTGAATGCTGGAGGTACGAGGGTCAGGCACTCCCTTACCATCTCCCCAATGACACTGGTATTTCACAGGCATCGCCTGTCTCCTCCGATGGCTTCTGGAGGACCAATTCCCTTTTTGACTAGGACAAAACCAAAACAGCAGTTGAGTCGTTCTGTTCCTATTACAGCATCTGTTCCAAGTGCCGGAACTTTCTCATCCCCGTTCCTCTTCCTGTTTTGAACCTAGCAAAAGTGCTCTTTTTATTTTTCCTAGCACAGTTTGTAAGACTCTGATTTCTTCTCTTTTTTATTAACCTCCCTGGCACTATGACACTTCCATGTAGCTTTTATGTTTGTATTTAGGTTTAGGTACTTCTCTTCTGTTTCTTGCCTCTAAATGTATAATGGTCAAGGGACTCCCCCCACCCAAAGTCACAGAGTTTTCTTTACATCTAGCTCATTTTCTTCTCTTGAAGCTTATTTTGTCATACAGGCTTTAAGCAGGGACTTCCCCATCCTTACTCTAAACTTAATTTTTCCTATAAAGTTAAAGAAAAATGATAACAACTTTAGTTTAGATCATAAACTAAAAATTCATAGCACAGTCCACCCTTAAAGTATAACTACCATACTTGATTCCAGGGGGCTCACAAGGGGCAATGCTTATTAACAAAACTCTGGCCTTTCCATGATCTTGACAAAACCATTAACATTGATGCTTTTGGCACTGATTTCACCAGCTTTTCCCCTTCCCCAGGGGAGGAATGAGAATTTGGGGGAAGAAATTGTGCCCCTTTCACCTTCATCATTCAGAGAGCCTGAAGCATTGAGTTTGAATGTACTTCCTGGAACTGCCCATTGTTACATTTTTCTCTTTTGTTTCACTTATTTGCACATTTGTCTCACTTCCTGCTTGCAAAGATAGTTCCTCATATTGGGAGGCTGTGGTGGCCCAATCCTGCCAAGCATTTGCAGAGTGTGTGTGCTGGTTTGAAGCTGTTCTGTACCCCAGAAAAGCCATGCCCTTTGTCCTGATTCAATCCTGTGGATGCAGCCAAGTTTCTCAACCCTGACTCAATATTGTGGGATGGACTGGACTGTTTCCATGGGGATGTGACCCACCCAATTGTGGGTGTGGCCTTTTGATTAGATGGTGATGTGACTTTACCCATTCAAGGTAGGTCTTCATTAGTTTATTGGAGTCCTCTAAGAGGGGAAACATTTTGGAGAAAATTCAGAAGCAGCATAGACACAGACATTTGAAGAGGCATGGAGACCAATAAAGAGAGCAGACACCCAGACCTGGATGTCTGGAGATGCCAAGACATCACCATGAACCTTCCCATGAGATGCTAAACAAGCCAGATGCCAGAACGATCTGCAAGGGCTGAGAAAGACGTTCGAAATCAGAAGCTGGGAAAGGATGTAGATACCAGCCATATGCCTTCCCACATGACAGACATCAGCTTTTCTTGAGTCAGTGTATCGACTTTCTCTGGTTGCTTTAGTTTAGACATTGTTATGGCCTTAGAACTGTAAACTGTAATATAATAAAACTCCTTTCAAAAAGTCAAGCCATTTCTGGCATATTGCATTCTAGCAGCATTAATAATCTAAGACAGTGAGTCTGTGTCCTTTTGTAATTCAGTATTAGAAAGCCCACATGCTCACAGATAAGGGAAGTACTCTTTGTTGTGTCTTCCTTAAAAAAGGAAATGGTAGTGTTTCTTCCTTTGCTTTATGCTTTTTGCCATATTTCTAATTGGTTCAGAATGTGAGTAGAGGAATGGTTATTTCATGGCTTATCCTTCGAACCGCAAAATATTTCTCATTCATTTCCCATTGCAGTTAGTAGAAATTCCTTCACACACTTAGTCATATGGTCTTGTGAGATGTTTGCATAGAATGCACCAACATGCAAAGTCTACCACTCTAAAATACTACGTCTTGATCCTTCTGTGTGACTCACAGAAAGATTTCGAATAGATGTATGATTATGCAAAAATCTGGAAGAAGAAATTTGGGGCTATCTTAGGTCTATTTTTTCCTAAAAGGACAAAGGCGGTCAATGTTATGAACTTACTTCACAGGTGATACCTGTATTATAACATGTATGCAAAATCAGGTCAAAATAAAAGGTTGCATGTTTAACTATAAACTGACAAACAGGTCTTAGCACTGCAAGTCTCTCAAAACAGACAAAGGACTCCCACTAGCACCCATGAAGAGTTCTGTGAGATTGGATTCCAAACAGCAATAAAAGTAGGCAAAATACATGGAAGAAAATATCTTCGAACACTGGAAAATGGGCAACAGAAGGCTGAATCTCCGAGTGTAGGGAAACAACTGTGGGATGCCCTGCATTTCCATTTTCTAGGTTGCAACAAAGGAAGGCAGGCCCCAGATAGAACCCAGAGGTCTATCTGCATTGAAAAGATAAGGAGGGAGTCTCAGGGAAGCTGAGCAGGTAGAATCTGGGTGGCAGTATACCAAGTGCCGTACGCTTATTATCAACTGAGGTACTCCAGTAGTTCTGTGACTGAATGTCCATCTGCATAATATGTGGGGTCAAATTCATCTGTTGGGGGACACGATTTCTGAAAAGTAGTCATCTGAACACTTTTTAGGGCTCAAATAAGGCTGGGAATAGGATAAAGAAAACACATAGTCAAGGGCCGTGTGCATTTCTAGAGTTCTCAGAAAGGAACCACCTCACTAGGCTAAATTAGACTTACACTAAAGCCCACTCTAGATGGGTCCATCAGAATCAAACTGAAAAGAATCGACTTTGAAAAGAATCAAACTGATACACAGTAACTTAAATGCATGCCAGGAATAAGCCAACAGCATTAAAGGAGTACCACAAAATGCAGCAGACAGAAAAAAACATTCAGGGTACTGTACACAATCACAAATTACTAGACATGCTAATAAGCAAAAAAAAAAAAACAAAAAAAACAAAAAACATGGTCTCAGCCAGGAAGAAGTCAATAAATAGAAAAAGGCCCAGGAATTAAGGATGTGATGAATTAGCAGATGAAGTAAGAGCGATTATGAGCAAATTCCACATGCTGAAGACTACAGAGTCCACAAATTTTTATTTTGCTTCATTTTCATTCAATATAAGATACTGCTGAAAAATAGTGATTAAAGTAAAATATTAAAAGGAGCTGTATTAGTGGTACCACCCACTAATTGCCCAATGTACGTATGAACAAAGTGGTCACGGTGGTAGGGATGGAGGTTATGCTTGGGGTCAGCAACATGGACTTCCACTTACCAAGGCTGACCTGGCTGCAGCCCCTGCTGAGTGCCTAATCTGCCAGCAGCAGAGACCTACACTCAGCCCCTGATATGGCACCATTCCCCGAGGTGACCAGCCAGCTACATGGTGGCAGGTTGATTACATTGACCTAGAGAAACAGAATCAACAGGGAACACTCACAAATATAAAATTTATAGAAGTGTCTCACTTGACCACGTGAACACAGAGTTCAAAATCTACAGAGTAGGCTGTGAAGCCGATGATTCTGATGGAGGGTCTGGACGAACTCCAGGGGAGAGGCTCACCAGCCGAAACAGGAAGAGCCTGTTTCTTCTGAATCCTCCTTATAAGGCTTTCACTGATCAGATTAAGTATCACTCATTGCAGAAGACAAGCCCCTTTGGCTGATTACAAATGGAATCAGCTGTGGATGCAGCTGACATGATCATGATTTAATTCTACGAAATGTCCTCATCGCAACAGACAAATCAGCACTTGTCCAACCACAACTTGGCCAAGTTGACACATGAACCTGACCATGAAAATCCACCCCTTGTCAACTTGGCAACTATACATATCACCTTAAAGGATACCTAATCTCTAAATAAAAAACAATAAAACACACATTTTTTTTCTTTCACCTAACAATACTCAACTGTCCCGCATATAACTGGAAACACATTAAATCTCTCTAGAATAGGGTGTAAATCCTTGGGTAATATTCATTCTTAAACTTGATATCTTACAACTTAAATAGTATAACAGGAACAAAACATTACAGTCCTCGTTTCTGTACCTGATCATGTAGTCAAAGTTCATATTTATCACTACCTTCTTCCACTACCTATTCCATGTTCCCTTTACCCTCAGCAAGCACTTCAGTTGGCCATGTTTCTATGCCTGGTGGTGTGACCCAAACCTTCATTCGCGAAGTTTCAGAGCCATTAGTAGTCCTGCCTGGATTGTGCTGTTGCAGTTTTCCATTGATTTTAATCACAGGGCATGGTAGTACCAAAAGACACCATAGGGGATCTCGTATATTCCAAGAAAACTCTTCTTTACCTCCATTATGTAGTTGCAGTCCTACTTCCCCTAACAGTCAGGGTCAATCACTCCAGACAATTATGTAATCCCCTTCTTGGCTTGTTGATCCAGTGGCATAAGTAGCCAAAAGTGACCAGGTGGCAATCTTAACTTCCAGTTCAGTGGAATCATTGTTGTTTCTCCAGGAGGAAGCACTCCCCATTTTGGAACTAAAACCTGTAGACCAGCAGAGCCCAGGGTCGCAGGGGCAGGAAGCAAAAATTTTCCTGGTGGATCACTAGGGGTAATAGTGGGTGGTACCACTCCATTTCCACCCCTTGGTTCCTGGACCTATGAATCCTGGCTGTGGGAGAAAGAGCACCATACAGCAGACACTGATTCAGAGAATATACAGCTTCCTAGAGAACATTACCTCAGCCTTTCAAGGTACTGCCACCTAGTTGGCACCATAATTGAGTTTTCAAAAGGCCATTCTACTGTTCTATCAATCCAGCTGCTTCTGGAAGATGGGGAACATGGTAAGACCAGAGAATTCCATGACCATGTGTCCATTCCCATACCTCATTTGCTGTGAAGTATGTCCTTGATCAGAAGCAATGCTATGTGGAATACCATGATGATGGATAAGGCATTCTGTAAGCCCATGGATGGTAGTTTTGGCAGAAGCATTGTGTGCAGGGAAAGCAAACCCATATCCATAGTATGTGTCTATTCCAGTTAAAACAGATTGCTGCCCCTTCCATGAAGGGAGTGGTCAATGTAATCAACCTGCCACCATGTAGCTGGCTGGTCACCTCGGGGAATGGTGCCATATCAGGGGCTGAGTGTAGGTCTCTGCTGCTGGCAGATTAGGCACTCAGCAGGGGCTGCAGCCAGGTCAGCCTTGGTAAGTGGAAGTCCATGTTGCTGACCCCAAGCATAACCTCCATCCCTACCACCGTGACCACTTTGTTCATACGCACATTGGGCAATGACAGGAGTTGCTGGGGAAAGAGGTTGACTGGTATCCACAGAATGGGTCATCTTATCCACTTGATTATTAAAGCCTTCCTCTGATGTGGTCACCCTCTGGTGTGCATTAACATAGGACACAAATATCTTCATGTGTTTAGCCCACTCATAAAGGTCTATCTACTTCTTCCCCAGACCTCTTTGTCACCAATTTTCCAATTATGGTCTTTCCAAGTCCCTGCCCATCCAGCCAAATCATTAGCAACAGCCCATGAGTCAGTATACAAATGCACCTCTGGCCAGTTTTCCTTCCAAGCAAAATGAAAAACCAAGTACACTGCTTGAAGTTCTGCCCACTGGGGGGATTTCCCTTCACCACTGTCCTTCAAGGACACCCCAGAAAGGGGTTGTAATGCAGCAGCTTTCCACTTTCTGGTGGAACCTGCATATCATCCTGAACCATCTGTAAACCAAACTCAAGTTTTCTCTTCCTCAATCAATTCACTGTAAGGAATTCCCCAAGAGGCCATAGCTCTGGTCTGGGAAAGAGACAGTAAGTTAGCAGGAGTGGAAACTATGGGCATTTGGGCCACTTTTTCATGTAACTTACTTGTGCTTCAGGACCTGCTCTGGCTCTGTCTCATATATACCATTTCCATTTTACAATAGAGTGCTGCTAAGCACACCCAACTTTATGGCTTGGTGGGTCAGACAACAACCAGCCCATGATAGACAACTCAGGTCTCATGGTAAATTGGTTTTTACCAAATTTACCAAAAAATGGCCCATGGTTAAGCATTCAGTCTCTACTAAGGCCCAGTAGCAGACCAAAAGCTATTTCTCAAAAGGAGAGTAGTTATCTGCAGCAGATGGTAAGGCTTTGCTCCAAAATCCTAAGGGTCTGAGTTGTGATTCTCCTATAGGGGCCTGCCAAAGGCTCCAGACAGCATCTCTATTTGCCACTGACACTTCCAGAACCATTGGATCTGCTGGATCATACAGCCCAAGTGGCAGAGCAGCTTGTACAGCAGCCTGGACCTGTCGCAGAGTCTCCTCTTATTCAGGTCTCCACTCAAAATTAGCAGCTTCTCTGGTCACTCGATAAATGGGCTGGAGTAGCACACCCAAACAAGGAATATGTTGTCACCAAAATCCAAAAAGATCAACTAGGCATTGTGCCTCTTTTTTGGTCATAGGAGGGGCCATATGCAGCAACTTCTCCTTCACCTTAGAAGGGATATGTCAACATGCCCCACACCACTGGACACCTAGAAATTTCACTGAGGTGGAAGGGCCCTGTATTTTTGTTGGATTTATCTCCCATCCTCTGACAGGCAAATGCCTTACCAGTAAATCTAGAGTAGTTGCTCCTTCTTGCTCACTAGGTCCAATCAACATGATATCATCAATATAATGGACCAGTGTGATGTCTCATGGGAGGGAGAAATGATCAAGTTCCCTGCGGACAAGATTATGACATATGGCTGGAGAGTTGATAATACCCCTGAGGTAGGACAGTGAAAGTATATTGCTGACCTTGCCAGCTGAAAGCAAACTGTTTCTGGTGGTCCTTACTAATAGCTATTGAGAAAAAAGCATTTGCTAGATCAATAGCTGCATACCAGGTATTAGGGGGTGTATTGATTCCCTCAAGCAATGATACGACATCTGGAACAGCAGCTGCAAATGGAATTACCACCTGGTTGAGCTTATGATAATCTACTGTCATCCTCCAAGACCCATCTGTTTTCTGCACAGGCCGAATAGGAGAGTTTAATGGGGATGTAGTGGGAATCACCACCCCTGCATCCTTCAAGTTCTTAAGAGTGGCAGTAATCCCTGCAATCCCTCCAGGAATTCGGTATTGCTTCTAATTTACTATTTTGCTAGGTAGGGGCAGTTCTAATGCCTTCCACTTGGCCTTTCCTAACATAATAGCCCTCACTGCATGAGTCAGAGAGCCAACGTGGGGATTCTACCAGTTGCTCAGTATGTCTATACCAATTATACATTCTGGAACTGGGGAAATAACTACAGAATGGGTCCGGGGGTCCACTGGATCCAATGTGAGATGGACCTGAGCTAAAACTTCATTGATAACCTAGCCTCCATAAGCCCCCACTCTGACTGGTGGTCCAGAGTGATGTTTTGGGTTCCCTGGAATTAATGTCACTTCTGAACCAGTGTCTAATAATCCCCGAAATATCTGATCATATCCTTTTTCCCAGTGCACAGTTACCCTGGTAAAAGCCCATCGGTCTACTTGGGGAAGGCTTGGAGAAAGATTAACAGTATAAATTTGTGGCAGTGTAACAGGGTTCTCCCCCTAAGGGACCTGGCCTCCCCTTCATTCAAGGGACTGTGGGTCTTTAAACTGTTTCAACTCTGGAAATTGATTAAGGGGCCGTGACTCTGTGTTTTTGTAATTCAGGTTAGACTTCTGTTCACTTGACCTAGAACTCTTTTGTTTATACAGCTTGAACAAGAATTTAGTAGACTGCCCTTCTATTGTATTTCTAGGCACCCCATGATTTTCTAGCCAATGCCACAAATTTCTGCGTGTCATATAATTTTGATGCCTACTTCAAGTTTGTTGTCTATTATAATAGTCATGTCTACCCTGTCTTTGGCGATGAAATGCTGCCACCTGGCTTCTGCCAACTCGGGATACTGTCATCCCCATTGTGTTTAAGGATTCCAGCCCAGTGACAGCAGTTCCTACAGTAATATCTGACCTAGAAGTGCAACCACAGAGCTCTTTAGGGATGACGGTGCTAGTCTCACAAATTTATTTCTCACTGTTCTGGTAAAAGGTGCATCCTCTGGACATTCCTGGGGTGTAAGAGCAGGCTTTGCATGATAAATGCACTCTAACATTCCAATCTCTGTAAGCCTCTGGATCCCCTCATCTACATTATACCAGGGCAGTTCTGGCATTTCGACCTCAGGTAATGTTGGCCAACTTTTGATCCATGTTTCAACCAACCATACAAACAAACTGTTAATACCTTTTCTAACCCCTCGAGCTATGACATTGAATGCAGAATCTCTGCTTGGTGGGCCCATATCAATAAATTCAGCCTGATCCAGCCTTATATTCCTCCCACCATTATCCCACACTCTTTAAATCCATCGCCACACATATTCCTCTGATTTCTGTCTATATAAATTGGAAAACTCACACAGTTCTTTTGGTGTATAATGTACCTCCTCATGTGTGGTACTTTGTACCTCACCTTTAGGGGCCTGTTGGGACTTTAGTCTAGTTATAGGTCTGGAAGAAATGAGGGGTGGTGGGGGTGGTTCATGAAAAGAATTAGAAATATCTTTGAAGCCATTTGCTTCAGGGCCTTAGTTTGCAGTTTCATCTGGTGAAACAGTATTAATCACTCTAGAGCTTATCCCTTCAGGAGGAGGTTGGGTGGCCAACTTCTCAAGGCAGGCTGGAGGTGGGGTAGTTATGTCCTCAGGGCAGACTATTACAGGGTTATCTAGAGAAGACTCAGCATGATCTAGGGTTTCAACCTCACCCCCCACATCATTATCAATTCATATGTCACCATCCCATTTTTTAGGGTCCCACTCCTTTCCAATCAAGGCCCTAGCTTTAACAGCAGACACCATGCAAGACTGAGATTTCAGTTTACATTGTAAATTTGCTACTCTAACAATAAGATTCTGAGCCTGATTTTCAGAGATCTCAAGTGTACAGCTACAAGGAATAAGATTTTCCTTCAGGATACTCATAGAAACTGTTGTGGGGTGCACCGAAATAGAGACCACATAATTCAAAACTGCAAGCCAATTTGGAGTCTTTATTAGCCGGCCGGCGACTGTCTCAGAAACTTCCAAGAAGGAAGATTCAGAGAGCAGCCCCAGAGGTTTCCAAGGTGTGCTTATAAAGGCTAAAATCATGTTGTGGTTTTGCAGTTGCTAGCAAGCAGTTGTATCATAGAAGCAGAAAATGCCGTTAGCTGTTGCCAAAACACATCCCATTCTCTCAGTTTCCTAACATTGGTTATTATTTAACTCTTGGGGACATTCCGCCCCAATGTTGTGGGGACTCCCTGCTTGGATCTGATTGATTGCTTCTGGTCTTCCACAGAAACTTCTACATCTTTCAGACGGCACTTAAGCTTCTTGTTTGAAGCCTTAAGCCCATCCCTTTCACTCCTTAATGTAGCCAGTGTATCTAACACAAATGAACCAGCATCTCTATACCTCTTATTTCTACAAAACTCTGTAAAGGCATCAAAAACATTATCCCCCAGAGCCTGGCTTCATACAAGCGAAGCATTAGGAGAATCTATTGGTGATATTTTGACTATCTCTTTTGCCAAAGCACTCCATGGATTGGAAGTGCCATTCTGATTATGGAACTCAGAGTCCTTAGTGTCTTTGAGTCCAGTCAGAGTAGAAAACCATTCAGAAAAAACATTTTTAAGATTCTGTTTCTTAAGAACCACTCCTGGTACCAAGATGTATTAGTTAGGGTTCTCTAGAGAAACAGAATCAACAGGGATCACTCACAAATATAAAATTTATAAAAGTGTCTCACGTGTCCGCAGAAATGCAGAGTCCAAAATCCACAGGGCAGGCTGTGAAGCCAACAGCTCCGATGGAGGGTCTGGATGAACTCCACAGGAGAAGCTCACCAGCCAAAGCAGGAATGGAACCTGTCTCCTCTGAATCCTCCTTATAAAGATTTCAGTGATTAGATTAAGCATCACTCATTGCAGAAGACACACCCCTTTGGCTGATTACAAATGGAATCAGTTGTGGATGCAGCAAACATGATCATGATTCAATTCTACGAAATGTCCTCATTGCAACAGACAAGTCAGCACTTGCCCAACAACCACTTGGCCAAGTTGACACATGAACCTGACCATGACAGGAGCTAAATAAAGACATTATACATAAAAATAGCTATAAGAATGACAGCAGACTTCTCCAAAGAAGCTATGCAAGCCAGAGTAAGACAATGGAAAATTATCTTTAAAGGACTGAGAGGGAAAAAAAAAATGTCAACTTTGAATTCTATAACAAGGAAAGTATATTTTAAAATAAACACTTTTCCAGACAAACAAAAGTCATGAAAAGCTATTACCAGGAGAATGGTCTATAGAAGAATTTAAAAGTTCTTCAAGCAGAAAAAAAATAACTCAAGATAAAAATTAGGATATGCAGGAAGGAATGAGATTGCTGGAAATGAAAAATTTCATTTACAATTTTAACTTTTAAAGTTAAAAGTAGGTAATTTAAACTTATTTGTTTTCTTTTACTTTAATGTTTTTAAAAGATAAAATATAATTGCTTCTGTAATAAAAACAAACTAGCAGTGTCATTTGGGGTTTATAACACATATGGAAGTAAATTGTTTAAGAGTAATAACACAAAGGCTTGAAATAGAAAATAGAAGCATATACTTGTAAGTTTTAACACCATGATCAAATACTCAGAAAGCAGTCCCTAAGAAAGACCATATTTTTAGCCACTAAAATCTCATAAACGTAAAAGAATTGAAATAATACCATGTATGTTCTTTGAACACAAAAGAATGCAACTAAACACCATTCAAGAATATATATTGAAAATCCCCAACTATTTGGAAATAGTTTAAGTAGGTTTCTGAATAACCTAGGAGTCACTCTACTAAACAACAAGTGTGTCAATAAATATCAAGGGAATTTAGGGAATGCCATGGATTTAATAAAAATGAAATACAAATAAAACTTTGTGGAATTTAAGTAAATAAGTGATTAGAGGGACATGTATGGCATTAAACTCTAATGTTGGAAAGGAACTAAGCATCTGAAATCAATAACTTAAGCTTCTATCTTAAGAAAATTGAAAAGAGGAGAGCAAATTAAACAAAGAGTTAAAATGTGATCAGGATTCATTTAAATAGAAAATAAACAATAAAAGAGACTAATGGAAATTGAAAGTGGTTATTTGAAATAATAAAATTGAAAAATGTCTAGCAGGCTGATAAAGAACAAGAGAGAAGAGTCCCATTACCAATATAAGGAATGGAAAGATACATTGTCATAGACACTACAACATCAAAAAGACAAAGGGATATTATTATGAATAACCTTATGTTTAAGCATGTAATAATATTGATGGAAATAAAAAAATTACTTGAAAGGCACAAACTACCAGTGCTTATTCTAGAAGCGATGGATGACACTAAATAGCCCTATATCTAATTTTCCAATGCATTATTTCATAAAGTGAATTTCAGGGCCAAGTAGCTTCACAAGACTATCCTATTTTCCATTTAAATAAGAAATAATACCAAGTATACACAAATTGTTTAAAAAAATAGAAGAGAGGTGTGCCAGTTTGTAAGTATTATATACCCCAGAAAAGCCATGTTTCAATCTTGATCCAGTCTTGTGGTAACAGCCATTTCTTTTAATCCTGATTCAACACTGTAGGCTGGAAACTTTTGATTAGATTATCTCCGCAGAGATGTGACATGCCTAATTGTGGGTGTGACATTTTGATTAGATAGAGATGTGACCCCACCTATTCCTGCTGTGTCTTGATTAGTTTACCAGAATCGTTTAAAAGAGGAAGCAAGTTGGAGCTGACAGAAATAACAGAGAGACAGTCAACAGAAAGTTCAGGGCAGAACTGACAGGCAGAGAACAGAGACACAGATGTTTGGAGATGCTTAGAGCACAGCAGCCATCACCATGAGATGTTAAGTAAGCCAGAACCTGGAGAGAGCCAATGGAAGCCAAGAGATGCAGGTCAGTCCAGGAGAAGCACAGTGAGGAACCCCGACAGGAACAGAGGCTGAAAGCAACCGAGCCCAGGAGCAAGGGACCAGCAGATGCCAGCCACGTGACTGCCCAGCTGACAGAGGTGTTTCTGACCCATCAGCCTTTCCTGAGTCAAGGCAATCTCTTGTTGGTACCTTAATTTGGACACCTTTACTTCCTTAGAACTGTCAACTTGTAACTTATTAAATTCCCCTTTTTAAAAGCCATTCCATTTCTGCACACTGCATTCCAGCAGCTTCCAAACTAATACAAGAGGGAACACTTCATCCTCATAACAACTAGAAAAGGGATGAAAAAGAAATAAAACTCCAGACTAATTTCCTTCATGAGCGTCTATGTAAAAACCATAAAAAATATTAGCAAACATTGGTTATAATTTTTGAAAAAAAAAGGAACTTTACCCCAGGCAAGCAAGGGTATTACTATTTTAGACTTAATATATTTCTCCATAGCAATAAACTAAATAAGGAAAAGCATATTACCATCTTAAATGCAGAAAAAGGACATTTGACAAAATTTAACAGCTATGATTCATATTATAAACTGTCTGCAAACTGAAATCAAAAGGAACTTTCTTTACCAGACACAGGACGTCTCTGAAAAATATGTGGCTAACGTAATGCTTGATGGCGAAGACCCGAATAGGAAGAAGACAAGATGCTTCTCTCATCATTCCTCTTTGCCATTGTCCTAGAGGTCAAAGCCAGAGCAATAAGGTATGAAAAAGAAATACAAGTTAGACACATTAGAAAGGAAATGATACAGATAGATACAGACATAGATATAGATATAGATATAGATATATAGATTTGCAGACAACACTTTTGCCTATGTAGAAAATTATTTTAAAAAGAGTTTTAAAAGAATGATTTTAAAAACTAATTTAAAAAATTACTAAAATTTGTAAGTGAGTTTAGAAAGGTTGCTGGGTACAATGGTATTATAAATATATTTATTTATTTATTAAATATAATATATAGTACTCCTACATATTAGGAATAAATATTTGGAAACTGAAATATTTACAGTATTAAAATCGCGAAGTGAGATACATTTAACAATATGTGGAAGGTCTCTAAAGCAAACACTATAAAACTTCACCAAGAGACTTCCAGGAAGATGACAGAATAGGATGGACTGAGTTCACCCCTGCTGTGCGGAACAACTAGAAAAGTGACAGAACAATGGCCGGGATGGCAGTTCCAGGGTATGAGGGACCCCAGAGGGACTTCCACACTATACAGGGAGGTCCTAGATGAAAACACAGAGAAATTATGGTTGAGAGGACAGGGTGAGTTTACTCACACGTGGGCGGGCTGCAACGCCCAGTCTGGAGCAGGAGTTGAAGGAGTGCCATGCTCCCACACCTGGAGATGTCCTCTCTCAGCTCTGCAGCCAGGCACCCCCATGGGGAAGCCGGAAGCCAGCAGGCCTGGTCTATCTCTGCACAGAGAGCTTGCAGAGCTCAGTGTTCAGCCCCGACCCCAGAGGCAGGCTTCTGTGAGCCATGGTTTTGGCTTGACTGAGGGGCCCTCCACTTGGGAGGAGGGGAGACACAGAGCTGAGCAGATCTGACAGCTGGTGAGAGATTTGCTGTATCCTGCTATCTGTGTCCTTTCACCACAGAGGACCAAGTCCTCATGGCATGCATGGATGGAGAGGTGGAGACAATGGGAGTGAGCCAAGCCATGCCACACCCCCAGGCACTCCCAGGCTGGCTGTGGGCAGAGAGAGTTGAACCATCCAGTCACACAGCCCAAGGTCATTCCATGCAGGAGCCTGGGGACCACTAGACCCATCGTGCCCACAAGCAGAGTCTGTTGAGGTGCACATTTTCCCTGCCTCCAGCACAGGGATGCTGGCTCTCAGTGCACAGAGACCTGCAGCCTTGGCTGGACTACACCTGGTTGGGCTCTGGCCTAGTCCCAGGGATGGTGGCTCTCAATGAGTGGAAATCTGTGACCTTAACTGGATTACACCTGATTGGGCTCTGGCCAAGCTGGCTTAGCTGGGGGCAAGCAAGACTGAAGGGAAGAGCTGGCCAAGAGCACCATCTGCTGGGAAGATATGGAAAGTGCAGTGTGGCAAACTGCATTATTCCCTGGCTTGTAACAGATCTCCAATTAGAGTTGCACCTCCTGCCTGACGTCCCAGCCTTGGTTTGATGGGGAATTACTGAGGAACCAAGTGCAAAAGGAAACTGTCAATGCAAACCCAAGCAACTACAAAATCTTCTATGAGCAAGGGAAATCAACTTTCAAAATAACCTTATCAACATAATCAAATGCCACAATGTCAGCAGAAAATCATAAAGCACATGAAGATGCAAGTAGAAATGGCCTAGCCAAATGACCAAATTAAAACACCAGAGGAGACAGAGAATTTGGAACAACTGTTCAAAGACGTTCATACAAATCTCCTAAATAATTCCAATCACTTGGATAAAAAAGATACCGAGAAGACATTAGGAGAGCATAAAGAAGATTTTGAAAGAATAAATGCAAAAATAGCAGACCTTATGACAATAAAATATACTGTAGATAAATTAAAAACATACTACAGCCACACAACAGCAGAAGAAAGAATAAGTGAACTAGAGGACAGAGCAACTGAATTTGAACAAAAAAGAACAAATAGTGAAAAAGATGGGAAATTCTGAATTAGATCTCAGGGAATTGATGGACAACAAGAAGTGCACACATATATGAATCATTTGTGTCCAAGAAGGAGAAAAGAAGAGTTAGGGGCTAGGAAGATTTTTTGAGGAGATAACTGGGGAAAGTGTCTCAATTCTTATAAAAAACATAGATCTGCAAATCAAAGAAGCTGAACAAACTCCAAGTATAACAAATCCAAATAGACCTACTCCGAAACATATGCTAATCATACTATCAAATGACAGAGAAAAGCAGAAAGTCCTGAAAGCAGCAAGAGAAAAGCAATTCATCACATACAAGGGAGGCCACATAAGACTAAATTCAGACTATGTAAAAGGCACCATGGAGGTGAGAAGACAGTAGTATGAGATATTTAAGAATCTGAAAGAGAAAATATGCCAGTCAAGAATTCATTTTCCAGCAAAGTTATGGTTCCAAAGTGAGGGAGAGAGTAAAATGTTCACAGAAAAACAAATGCTGAAAGAATTTGTTAGCAAGAGACCTTCCCTACAAGAAATACTAATGGGAGTTCTGTCAGCTGAAAAAAAAAAATACTGGAGAGAGAGGCCTAGAGGAGGGCAAAGAATTGAAGAGTGTTTTAAGGGTAACTTAAAGGATGAAAAAGGAGAGACGGAAAAAACAGATCTGACAAATAAAAAGCAAAGGCTAAGATGGTAGATTCAAGAGTTGCCTTTATAGTAATAACTTTGAATATTAACACAATAAACTCATCAATTAAAAGATACAGATTGCTATAATGGATTAAAAATATGATTAATCTACATGCTTATGTTAGTTTGCAAGCTGCTGGAATGCAGCATATCAGAAATAGAATGGCCTTTATAAAGGGGAATTGAATAAGTTACAAGTTAACAGTTTAAGGAAGTGAAGATGTCCAAATTAAGGCACCAACAAGAGGTTGCTTTCACTCAAGAAATGCTGATGGGTCAGGAACACCTCTATCACATAGCTGACATCTCCTGGTCCCTTGCTCCTGGGCTCTGCTGCTTTCAGCCTCTGTTCCTGCGGGGGTTCCTCACTTTACTTCTCCAGGGCTGGCTTTCATCTCTTGGCTTCTCTTGGCTCTCCCCAAGTTCTGGCTTGCTTAATATCTCATGGCAATGTCTGCTGGGTTCCAACCATCTCCAAACATCGTATCTCTGTTCTCCACATGTCCACATCTGTGTCAGCTCTGCTGTGAAGTTTCTGTTGGCTCTGAGGCCTCTGTCATTTCTCCTCTGTCAGCCCTAAGGTTTCTATCATTTCCAACCTCTCTCCAAATTGTTTCCTCTTTTTTAAAGGATTCCAGTCAACTAGCCAAGACCCACCTGGAATAGGTGGAATCACATCTGCATCTAATCAAAGGTCATATCCACAATTGGGCATGTCACATCTCTGTGGAATAGTCTAATCAAAAGTTTCCAGCCTACAGTATTGATCAGGATTAACAGAAATGGCTGCCTCCACAAGATTGAATCAGGATTAAAGCATGGCTTATGTGGGGGTACATAATAATTTCAAACCAGCAAAATGCTCTTTACAAGAGACTTATCTTAGTCTGAAGGACACAAATAGATTGAAAGTGAAAGGATGGAAAATGATATTCCACACAAGCTGTAATCAGGATTAGCTATACTAATATCATACAAAAGAGACTACATCATACAAAAAAAGGCAAGGATGTTATAAGAGACAATGAAGGACACTACATATTACTAAAAGGGACAATTTACCAAGAAGAAATTATCATAAATGTCCATACACACAAACAAGAAGTGCCGAAGTACACGAGACAAACACTGGCAAAACTGAGGGGAGCAATAGATCTTTTAACAATTATTGTAGTGGGAGACTTCAATACACCACTCTCTTCTATAGATAGAAAAAACAATACAGAGGATCAATAGAGAACCTAAACAATGTGGTAAGAAACTAGACCTAACAGATATATATAGGTCATTAACCCCAAAACACCAGGATATACATTCCTCTCTAGTGCTCATGGGAAGTTCTCAGTATAGATCATATGCTGGAGCACAAGAGAGGTCTTAATAAATTTAAAAGATTAAAATTATTCAAAGCACTTTCACTGACCACAAAGTAATGAAGCTAGAAAACAATAACCACTATAAAAACAGAACTTTCACAAATACATCGAGGTTAGATGATACAGTCTTAAAAATCAGTGGGTAAAGAAATTGTGAGAGAAATCAGTAAATATCTGGAGGTGAAGATGAGAATGCAACATATCAAAACTTATGGGATGTGGGAAAGTGCTGAGAGGGAAATTTATTGCCCTAAATTCCTGTGTCAATAAAAGAAGATAGTGTGGGCCATGGTGGCTCAGCAGGCAGCGTTCTTGCCTGCCATGCCAGAGACCCAGGTTCAATTCCTGGTGCCTGCCCATGCAAAAAAGAAAAAAAGAAAAAGAAAAAGAAGATAATGCAAAAACAGAGGACTTAACTTCTCACCTGGAGGAAATAGAGAAAGAACAGCAAACTAATCCCAAAGCAAATAGAACAGAAATGACAATGATTAAAGCAGAAATAAAGGAATTGGAGAACAACAACAACAAAGCAATAGAGAGAATCAATAAATCCAAAGGCTGGTTCTTTGAGAAAATCATTGAAGTCAATGGACCCTTAACTAGGCTGACAGAGGGAAAAAGAGGGAGGATGTAAACAAATAAAATCAGAAATGAGAGGGGGGTTATTACCATGGATCCTGGAGAAATGTTAAAAATCATAAAAGGATACTATAAACAACTATATGCCAACAAACTAAACAACTTGAATGAAATGGACAATTTTCTAGAAACACACGAACAACCTATACTGACTTGAAAAGAAATAGAAGACCTCAATAAACCAATCACAAGTAAAGAGATTCAATCAGTCATCAAAAATCTTCCTACAAAGAAAAGCCCAGGGCAAGATGGCTTCACAGGATAATTTTACCAAACATACCAAAAAGAACTAACACCAATCCTGCTCAAATTCTTCCAAAAATTTGAGGATAAAGGAACACCACCTAACTCATTTCATGAAGCTAACATCGCTCTAATATGAAAACCAGATAACAGTATTACATGAAAGGAAAATTACAGACCTATTTCCCTAATGAAAACAGCTGCAAAAATTCTCAACAAAATACTTGCAAATTGACTCCAACAGCACATTAAGAAAAGCAGATGCCAATGCAAAGTGGGTTTATTCCAGGAATGCAAAGGATAGTTCAACAGAAGAAAAACAATCAGTGTAATACAAATCAAAAGGGAAAAATCACAAGATCATCTCAATTGATACTGAAAAGGATCACAAAATATTGACAAGACTCAGCATTCTTTCTTGATAAAAAATACTTCAAAATGTAGGAATCGATGGAAATTTCCTTAATACGTT
Source organism: Tamandua tetradactyla (assembly GCF_023851605.1). Classification (NCBI taxonomy): domain Eukaryota; kingdom Metazoa; phylum Chordata; class Mammalia; order Pilosa; family Myrmecophagidae; genus Tamandua; species Tamandua tetradactyla. Next base: position 101,440,314 of record NC_135330.1, on the reverse strand, counting down.
GAAGGGCATATATAAAAAACCCACAGCCAGCATCATACTAAATGGTGAGTGACTGAAAGCCTTCCCCCTAATGTTGGGAACAAGACAAGGATGCCCACTGTCACCATTATTATTCAACATTGTGCTAGAAGTTCTAGCTAGAGCAATTAGGCAAGAAAAAGAAATGAAGTGCATCCAAATTGGAAAGGAAATTGTAAAACTTTCATTATTTGCAAATGGCACGATTCTATATTTGGAAAACCCTGAGAAATCTATGATAAAGCTACTTGAGCTAATAAACAAATTTGCATAGCGGAGGAGATACAAGATTAATGTGTGAAAATGAGTAACGTCTCTATACCCAAGTAATGACCTAACTGAGAAGGCAATTAAGAAAAAAAGCTCATTCACAATAGCAGCTAAAATAATCAAGTAACTAGGATAAACTTCACTAGGTATATAAGAGACCTGTACAAAGAAAACTACAAAACATTGCTAAAATAAATCAAAGAAGGTCTGAGTAGGTGGAAAGGCATTCCATGTTCATGGGTAGCAAGGTTAACCCAAATTAATCTACAGATTCAATGCAATACCAATCAAAATTCCAACAATCTACTTTGAAGACTTGGAAAAGTAGTTTATGTCAAGTTTCCTTATATATATTCAAGAATATCCAGTTCTCCCAGCCCCATTTATCGAAAAGACCATTCTGTCCCAGTTCAGTGGATTTGGAGCCTTGTTGAAAAGCAATTAGCCATAGATCTGGGGGTCTATTTCTGTATTGTCAATTTGATTCCATTGATCAATATGTCTATCTTTGTGCCAATATCATGCTGTTTTGACCACTGTGGCTCTATAATAACTTCCAATGTAAGGAAGTGTAAGTCCTCCCACTTTGTTCTTCTTTTTTAGGATGTTTTTTGGGTATTTGGGACCCTTCCCTTTCCAAATAAATTTACAGACTAGCTTTTAGATTGTGTGACTACTGAACCATTACACTGACATTTCTTTTTAGTCTCAAGTGTATTAGAGCACCTGGAAGGAAATTCCTGAAATTATGGAACTGTAACCCATACCATATTTTGAAATTTGTTCTATAAATACTTAAATTGAAAGCGGGGGTAAGGGGTATGATACGTATAATCTTTTTTTTCTCTGTTATCATTTTATTCCTTTTTCTGTTGTCTTTTTATTTCTTTTTCTAAATCGATGCAAATGTTCTAAGAAATGATGAATATGCAACTATATGATGATATTAAGAATTACTGATTGTATATGTAGAATGGAATGATATCTTAATGTTTTGTTTGTTATTAATTTTTTAATTAATAAAAAAAGAAAGACAAAAAATACGCTTTGAAGTCTATAGTTTTTCTGTATATATGTATATTTCACAATAAAAAACAGTTAAACAAAACTTCACCAAGAAAAATCAGAGGTGAAATAAATATGCGCTATATTCGTAGGTAGAAAACTCAATATTACTAAGATATTAGTTTGTCCAAAGTAATCTGTAGAGTTATGAAATTAAAAAATAAAATCCTGGAGGAAAATATTGAAAAAAATGAACAATCCTATTGAAATATTATATGAAAATGAAAATTAATGTTAATTGCCAAAAAAAGTAAAACTTAAAGATAAGAATATAACATTGTATTTTAAGACTAATTTTGAAGCAGCAATAATCAGTACTGCATTGTAGCACTAATATTCAGATAGACACAAATAAATGGAGCAAAACAGAGAATCTAGAAATAGATTCTCACATACATTGAAAGTTGATTTCAGCAAAGTCGCTTAGGTAATTAAATTGGGACATGATAGTTTTTTCAGCAAATGCTGCAGGAAATTTTACACATGGACAAAATGAATCTCATTTCTTATTTCACACTATATACCAATATTAATCACAGATGTACCACCATGAGCTAATTCATAGAAGAAATTCTAGAGGAACTTATAAGACAATTTACTTGTCCATGGATTAGGCAAATAGTTCTTAGGTTGACTGCACAAATAATGAGCCACAATAGAAAAAATTATAAATTGGACATCACGTTTAGAATATATAAAGATAAGCTACAAACTGTTAAAATATAGTTACAACATCTATCTGACATAGTTCTTGTATTTCAGACTGATATAAAGAACACTTAAAACTCCATAAGAAGAAAAACAACTTGATTTTTTAAAGATGCAGGAATTTTACACAAACATTTCTCCAAAGATGTTATACAAAAGGCAACTCAGCAAATAAAAAGATGGTTAACACCATTAGTCATTAGGGAAAGGTAAATTGAAACCACAATAATATACCTCTATACACGACATTTCAATATAACTCTGGATAAGGGCACTTTGCAAACAATTCAGCAGTTTCCTATAATGTTAAAACTTCACTTCTCTTAAGCTCAGCATTCCCAATCATAGGTATCGTCCGAGAGAAATAAAAACATTCTTACCAAAGGTTTGTGAATATATTTTCATAGCAGTTCAATTTATAAAGCTCTTTGGAAGCAACTCAAAGGGCCAAAAGCTAAATTGTGGTTTGCCTATAAAAAATTGAATTTTACCCAGCAATTAAACAGAAACAAAACTTGACAACTTGATGAACCTCAAAAGCATTAGCCTATTTGAAAGGAACCAAGTAGAAAAGAACATATGCTAGATGGTGCCATGCATAAGAAACTGTAGTAAATGCAAAACTAGTGTACGGTGACAGCAGATTGCGTACAGGAGGCACAGGGAAATTTCTGCAGTGAGGAGTCTTTTGTACCTTAATCACAGTTATGGTTGTGCTACTCTAACACATTCATCAGTATGCACCAAATTGTACTCATAAATTCGTGAATTTTCTTCCCTGAAATGTATGCTTGAAATATGATTAAAATTGTATAAATTCTTAATATATAGAAGGTCTAAAATCAAGTACCAGCTCTTAACCAACTGCATTTTTAAGTCTGTCATCCTCATAAGTTTCATCTTTCATGGTAATTACCTGATCTACCTGCCCCAGCTATCCCAAAACATCTTGCCTCAATTCTTAGTTCATGTACCTCCTAGAAATGTGCTTTATAAATGATAAAGTGCCCCTTCAGATGTGGTTTGATTGCGGTGTAATATAATGAATAGGTAGTTGAATAAGCTACTGTGGATTTATCTTTTGGCTGTGGGAACAGATGAATATGTTGCAATCACCAATTTTCTAATTCTTCTCAAAATTATAAAATATGGTTTCTGTTTTGCAGCCATAGGCATTATTTACAAATATCACCATCTCTAAAAGCCTTTCCATTATTTCCTTTCCAGTTGATTTGAATAAATGCCACCCCATTTCTTGGCCAGAGCCCCTGCTGCCTTTTCTCTAGCCTCCACGGCTACCCCACACAGCTTCCCTTCAGGCCAAGGAATAGCCAGTGGGCACAGATGGACAGGCACTGTGGCCACTTCTGGAAACACAAAGAAAGGCGGAAATGCTTTGTGCATTTACCTTTTCATTGAATTGCTTTTATTACACTTCCCTTACATTCCAATTTCACTGCCACAGTCTGTACTCAAAATTCTCTTACGTTTCCGTTCCCTCTTGACAGGTTCCCCCCTCTCAAATATTTTCCCTGAAGGTCATGTCACACATCTAAGCAAAGCACCTTTCTGTTTATCCCATTTGCTGTTCAAAAACTTTGAAAGAGGCTCTGTGCCCATAGATGCAGAATGGCCCAGCAGAACAAAAACCATCTTCAGGTGGAGTAATTCTGAGTGTAAATCCCGATTCCTGCTGAATTGAGTCTAATCCTCAGTATCCCCATTTGTAAAGGACAATAATAAGGTATCTTGTAGTAAATATTAAAGTGCTTGGGGAAGCATCTGGGACATAAGGTAGCTAAGAACAGTGGTTCTTACTCAAGAAAAACCATTCTGCGAGCCTCAGTTTATCATAAAATCTCCTTTGGCCAAGTGGGCTCCTCCTTCTCCTTATGCATAGGCTTCCTGAGTTGGAAAGAGGAAATGTGGAGTTGCCTATGCTATTTGCAGAACAGCCAGTGTTCACTCACAGGCCGGTCAGGGCCTCAAGGACCCATTGGAAAGAGAGGTGGAGTGTTCTAGTTTGCTAGCTGCCAGAATGCAACACACCAGAGGTGGATTGGCTTTTAATAAAAGGGGATTTATTTTGTTAGGTCTTCAGAGGAAAGGCAGCTAACTTTCAACAGAGGTTCTTTCTTATGTGGGAAGGCACAGGGTGATCTCTGCTGGTCTTCTCTCCAGGCCTCTGGGTTCCAACAACTTTCCCTGGGGTGATTCCTTTCTGCATCTCCAAAGGCCTGGGCTGAGCTGCAAGTACTGAGATGAGGCACACTGAGCTGCTTGGGCTGTGCTATGTTGCGCTCTCTCATTTAAGCACCAGCCAATTAAGTCAAACGTCATTCATTGCAGCAGGCACACCTCCTAGCTGACTACAGATGTAATGAGCAACAGATGAGGTTCACGTACCATTAGCTCATGTCCACAGCAAGAGAACTAGGTGCCTTCACCTGGCCAAGTTGACAACTGAATCTAACTACCACATGGACCAATAGGTAGGGGTGCAGAACGGCTTCTGAAAACAGGAGGCACCAAAGCATGATCCTTCTATTCCACTTGTCAGCAATGCAGAATCCACTCACATTCAAGTTAGGCTTTAGTTCTGTGCAGTGGCTCAACACTTGACTTTTACATAAATAAATATCCATAGATATGGTTTTATATACACACACTTTTCTTCTAGTCTAAATGCAGATGCTTTAGACTTAAAAGACAATTTCTTTTTTGTTACACTAAATTGTGTGTGCACTTGTGCTGACTTTATTGCATCTCAAAATCTCGAAGAAAACGTATTTCACTGGCCTTTGGCTGGAACACAACAGGTCTTCATTGGAGGCGTGTGTATGTGTGTGCACGTGTGCACATTTTCTATGTGTGTTTGGTATTGATGGGAGGAATTGATGGGGAATGAGGAATGAGACTGTTCATGGGAGCTGTAAGGGAATCCATCCCCTGCTAGAACAGAGAGGGCTTGTAAGGAAAACATATTTACATAGTTTTCAGATGCATCGGGGTACAGTATTATTAACCTACAAGGCATACTCCCGTGTTACAGCATTTGGAGTATTTAACTTTAAATGAAGAGCTCCACAGCCCAAAGGGCACCAAGGCTGGCCACTCCTTGTAACTGGGTTGCCCGGGCCCTTGGGCCCTAGGAGTGGCCATTCTGCCGTGCACCCCCTGCGGAGATGTTGCTGCTGAGCCTGACAGTACCAGGGATTCCCCAAGGGAGCGGGGGGGCCTCCCGGCCGACAGGTTCTTGTCTCTCAGGTAGAGGCGTAGCAGAACTCCTGTCGGAGGCTGGCGCTTCTCTTTCCAACAGGAAAATGCTCATCAGCAACGTCCCCTGGACAGGCCTGGACTCACAGTCTGTTTCATCCTTATTTTTAACTATCTCTCAGCACCGGCTATAATTCTGCCAAATTTCGTCATTCCCCCAGGTCTCACGGCTCCTTCTCCCTGTGCATTCTTGCACATGCATAATATTCCATTATATGTTTTATTATTTAAACCTGCTTCTCCTGCTTCTGTAGAAAATAAGAAATGAGCAAATAATGATGGTAAATGAATGTGATATAGAAGCAAGGAGCTGATGAGGCATGGACAGGACCCTGAGGCTGGGTGTGGCTGGGCCAGGTGGCAATCTCCTGGAGTGTCAGGTAAAGATGATACAAGAGAAGGGACCTGCAAAACAGAAAGTCGGATGTGGGCCAGGAGACACTCACAGCTCATAATATACTAAATATACCTGAGCCCCATACTATTTCTGATCAGCTGACAATTCAGGAGGCCCGTGAAGCACCCAGGACTCATGGGGTCAGCCTACCAGCTGTGATGCCCACTCCGGCACTACCTGTTTTCTCTCAAAAAAACTTAAATCTAGAGCTGCTCCTCATGCCAACCAACCAATGATGGCTTTGCCAGGCATCTTCTAACCTGACAGACGGAAACTTCAGAACTCGGGGTGTGCTCCCTGCCTCCTTCACCTCACCCCAAGTGTGCTGTCCTGCCTCCTTCCCCCTTGCTTCTTGCTGTGCTGGTTGGATTTATTAGTCCATGTTATTTGAAAATCTCAGCTTAGCAAGCCCATCTTTCTGTGCCGGGGGCTCTGGGTTCAATGAAATGGAGGGCACCGTGTGCCCAGGGCCTCCCCACACAAATAGCTCCCTCCTCTTAATCCTGAGCAGCATGAGAGTCCCTGATAACGGCAGTCAGCATGCACAGTGGGACCTGCAAATCCCTGTCTCTACCTGGTGAGGGAGAAGAAGATAGCAGTCTGCTTGCCAGAGCTTCCCACCCTTGGTGACCTGAGCCCCCATGGCCCTGGTTGGAGCCCATTGGGCAGCCTCTTCTAGTTAGCATGTCCTCTCGTGACTTTTCTGTGGCTGAGCTTTGCACTCTGCCTGACTTTGTTCTTAACTCTATTATTTTTTCCTCAACAGAGAGCTGCCTAGATCCTACTTAACATACTGTGGCTCATGGATATTTTCCTATCCTTCTTGGCATGTACTGGTCTTGCCTCATGGAGACCACCAGCACCAGATGGATAGAAGATACCAGAGAAATGAGGGGCTGCTGAATGGAGTGGGCTGGAATCTTCCACAGACAGGTTGTACAGTGTCAATTTACTTTGGTTTTCTCAGATGGTATCCCACTTGCCCCTGTAGTAACATAAACCCTTCAGACATCTTCAGTGCCACTAAATGGCCTAGAGGAGAAATATGCTTTGCTGCTAAGTTGGGAATTTAAACACTTCTGCTGCATATGTAATATCATCATGAGATAACTCAATGCTTCACCATGTATTATTTGACTACCAGGCAGGAGATACCATCTCTTGTGATTTTTCCACAATCACATCAAGTTACAGAGAATATATCCTGCCCTAAGGAGACTTAAAATCCAATCAGGGGGCCACGGTGGCTCAGCAGGTAAGAGTGCTTGCCTGCCATGCCCGAGGACCCGGGTTTGAGTCCCAGTGCCTGCCCATGTAAAAAAAATAAATAAATAAGGTCATCCTTTTAAAAAAAAAAAAAATCCAATCAGGGATCTTGGTTCCAGGAAGATGGTGGAATAGGATAGGTCGAGTTCACTCTTGCTCCAAGGAACATCTAGAAAAGTGACAGAAAAATGACCAGGAGAGCGACTCCAGGGTGTAGGTGACTTGGGAGGGTCTTCTACACCATATGTATTAGCTAGGGTTCTCTAGAGAAACAGAATCAGCAGGAGATATCTGTAAATATAAAATTATAAAAGTGTCTCATGCAACTGTGAGGATGTAAGAATCCAAGGTCTGTATGGCAGGCCACAAGCAGGCAGCTCCAATGAAGGTCCTCAATGAGGCTGGCTGAAGCAGAAAGAGTGATTGTCTCTTCCGAATCCTCCTTAAAAACCTTCTGGTAATTAGATTAAGCATTACTCATTATGGAAGACACTCCCCTTAGTTGATTGCAAATACAATCAGCTCTGGATGCAGCCAACATGGTCATGATGTGTGTCCATGAAATGTCCTCACAGCAACAGACAAGCCAGCGCTTGCCCAATCAGACAACCGGGGCACCACCACCTGACCAAGTTGATGCATGAACCTGACCATCACAGTCTACTTCTTATCACTTGGCAGCTACACAAATTACCTTAAATCATACTCAATTTCTGGGTAGAAAACAATAACAGACACACTTTTTCCTCACTTAATAATATTCATCTTTCCTATGTACAACTGGAAATTCATTAAATGTCTACATGATAGGGTGCAAGTCCTTAGGTAATATTCACTCTTAAACTTTATATTGTACAACTTAAACATCATAACATGAACAAAATAGCTTATGTCATATAATAAAGGGGATAAAATAAAGAGGAAAAAACAATGTTTGATTTATGTATTAATACATAGATACTAATTACAAAGCAAGGAAGAAATATTCATGCCATTCCAGTTCTCATTTCTGTAACTGATCATGTGGTCATAGTTCATAGTTATCACTTCCTTCTTCCACTAACCATTCATGTTCCCTCCACCCTCAGCAAGCACTTCAGCTGGCCGTGGTTCCTTGCCTAGTGAAGTGACCCAAATCTTCATTCCTGAGGTTTCAGAGCGATTGGTAGTCCTGTCTGGATTGGGTTTTTTGCAGTTTTCCATTGATTTTAATCACAGGCCATGGTTGTACTAAGAGATACCCTCAGGGATTTCTTATATTCCAGGAAAATTCTTCTTTACCTCCATTGTGTAGTTGCAGTCCTATTTCCCCCTGATAGTCAGGGTTGATCACCCCAGTCAATACAGTAATCCCCTTCTCGGCTTGTTGATTCAGGGGCATGTGTAGCTCGAAGTGATCAGGTGTCAGTCTCAGATTCCAGCTCAATGGAATCACTGTTGTTTCTCCTGGTGGAAGCACTCCCCCTTCTGGAACTAAAACCTGTAGACCAGCAGAGTTCAAGGTTACAGGGGCAGGGAGCAAAAATTTTCCTAGCGGATCACTAGGAGTGATAGTGAGTGGCGCCACTTCCATTTACACCCCTTGATTCCTGGACCTATGGATCCTGGCTATGGGAGAAACAGCACCATACAATGGACACTGATTCAGAGCACACACAGCCTCCTGGAAAACATCACCTCAAAGGTTTTGCTACATAATAGGCACCATAACTGAGTTTTCGAAAGGCCATTCCACTGTTCTATCAACCCAGCTGCATCAGGATGATGGGGAACATGGTAAGACCAGAGAATTCCAAGAGCATGTGCCCATTTCCATAATTCATTTGCTGTCAAGTGGGTTCCTCAATCAGAAGCAATGTTGTGCAGAATACCATGGTGATGGATAAGGCATTCTGTAAGCCCATGGATGGTAGTTTGGGAAGAAGTATGGTGTGCAGGGAAAGCAAACCCATATCCAGAGTATGTGTCTATTCCAGTTAGAACAAATTGCTGCCCCTTCCATGAAGGGAGTGGTCCAGTGTAATCAACCTGCCACCATGTAGCTGGTTGGTCACCTTGGGGAATGGTGCCATATCAGGGGCTGAGTGTGGGTGTCTGCTACTGGCAGATTGGTCACTCAGCAGTGGTTGTAGCCAGGTTAGCTTTGGTGAGTGAAAGTCCATGTTGCTGAGCCCATGCATAACCTCCATCCCTACCTCCATGACCATTTTGTTCATGAGCCCATTGGGCAATGACAGGAGTTGCTGGGGAACAAGGTTGATTGGTATCCACAGAACGGGTCATCACATCCACTTGATTATTAAAACCATCCTCTGCTGAAGTCACCCTTTGATGTGCTTTCACATGGGATAAAAATATCTTCATGTTTTTAGCCCACTCAGAAAGGTCTAGCCACATACCTCTACCTCACACCTCTTTGTCACCATTCTGCCAATCATGCTCTTTCCAATTCCCTGACCATCCAGCCAAACCATTAGCAATAGCCCATGAATCAGTATACAAACATACCCCTGGCCAGTTCTCCTTCCAAGAAAATGAACAAACAGATGCATGACTCAAAGTTCCACTCATTGGGAGGATTTCCCCTCATCACTGTCCTTCACAGACAGCCAGAAAAGGTTGTAGTGCTGCAGCTGTCCACTCTCAGGTGGTACCTGTATATCTTGCAGAAGCATCTGTAAATCAGGCCCGAGTTTCCTCTTCCTCAGTCAATTTACTGTAAGGAACTCCCCAAGAGGCCATAGCTCTGGTCTGGGAAAGAGAAGGGAATGTGGCAGGAGTAGAGACCGTGGACATTTGGGCCACTTCCTCATGTAACTCACTTGTGCCTTCAGGACCTGCTCTGGCTCTATCTTGTATATACCATTTCCATTTTACAATAGAGTGCTGCTGTGCATGCCCAACTTTATGGTTTGGTGGGTCAGACAACCGCAACTCATGACAGGCAACTCAGGTGTCATGGTAACTTGGTGGCTTATGGTTAATTATTTAATATCTACTAAGGCCCAGTAGCAGGCCAAAAGCTATTTCTCAAAAGGAGAGTAGTTATCTGCAGCAGATGGTAAGGCTTTGCTCCAAATTCCTAAGGGTCTGCATTGTGATTCTCCTATAGGGGCCTGCCAAAGTCTCCAGACAGCATCTCTATTTGCCACTGGCACTTCCAGCACCATTGGATCTGCTGGATCATATGGCCCAAGTGGCAGAGCAGCTTGTACAGCAGCCTGGACCTGTTGCAGAGCCTCCTCTTATTCAGGACCCCACTAAAGTTAGCTGCTTTTCTGGTCACCTGATAAATGAGTCAGAGTAGCACATCCAAATGAGGAATATGTTGTCATCAAAATCCAAAGAGACAAATTAGGCGTTGTGCCTCTTTTTTGGTCATAGGAGGGGCCAGAAGCAGCAACTTATCCTTCACCTTAGGAGGGATATCTTGACATGCCCCACACCACTGGACACCTAGGAATTTCACTGAGGTGGAAGGCTCCCATTTTGTTTTGGATTTATCTCCCATCCTCTTACATACAAATGCCATAACAATAAGTCTAGAGTAGTTGCTATTTCCTGCTTACTAGATCTAATCATCACGATACCATAAATATAATGGACCAGTGTGATGTCTGTGGGAGGGAGAAAAGATCAAGGTCCCTGCGGAAAAGATTATGACATAGGGCTGGAGAGTTGATATACTGCTGAGGTACCTGACCCTTCCAGCTGAAAGCCAAGTGTTTCTGGTGGTCTTTACTAACAGCTATTGAGAAAAAAGCATTTGCCAGATCAATAGCAGCATACCAGGAACCAGGTGATGTACTGATTTGCTCAAGCAATGATACCACATCTGGAACAGCAGCTGCAATTACAGTTATCATCTGGTTGAGCTTACGATAATCCACTGTCATCCTCCAGGACCCATCTGTTTTCTGCACAGGCCAAATGGGAGAACAGAACAGGGATATGGTGGGAATCACCACCCCTGCATCCTTCAAGTCCTTAAGAGTGGCAGTAATCTCTGCAATCCCTCCAGGAATCTAGTATTGCTTCTGATTTACTATTTTTCTAGGCAGAGGCAGTTCTAGTGACTCTCACTTGGGCTTTCCCACCATAATAGCCCTTACACCATGAGTTAGAGAACCGATGTGAGGATTCTACCAGTTGCTCAGTACGTCTATTCCAATTACGCATTCTGAAACTGGAAATAACTACAAATGGGTCCAGGGACGCACTGGACCCACTGGACCCACTGTGAGATGGACCTGAGCTAAAACTCCATCAACCACCTGACCTCCATAAGCCCCAACTCTGACTAGTGGGCCAGAGTGACACTTGAGGTCCCTTGGAACTAATATAACTTCTGAACCAGTGTCTAACAGTCTCCAAAATATCTGATCATTTCCTTTTCCCTAGTATAGTCACCCTGGTAAAAGGCTGTCTCCCTCGGGAAGGCTTGGAGGAAGATTAACAGTATATATTTGTGGCAGCATAACAGGGTCCTTACCCAAAGGGACCTGGCCTTCCCCTCATTCGAGGGGGCTTTGGGTTTGTAAACTGTCTCAAGTCTGGAAATTGATTAAGGGGCCTCTCTATTTTTTTAATTCAAGTTATATTTCTGTTCACTTGATCTAGAACTCTTCTCCTTATACAGCTTAAGCAAGAATTTAGTAGACTTCCCATCTATTGTACTTCTAGGCACCCCATGATATACTAGCCAATGTCACAAGACTCTGTGAGTCATATTATTTTATCTCTTCCTTTGAGTCTGCTGTCCATTATGATAGCCATGTCCACCTTGTCTTTGGAGATTAAGTACTGCCATCTGGTTTCTGACAACTCAGGATCTGGTCATCCCCATTGTGTTTAAGGATTCCAGCTCAGTGACAGCAGTTCCCACAATAAAATCTGACCTACAGAGAAGGGCAACTGCAGAGCTTTGCAGAGATGATGGCGCTAGTCTCAAAATTTATTTCTCTGGTAAAAAATGTGTCTTCTGGACATTCCTGGGGTGTATGAGCATGATAAAACCACTCTAATATTCCAATCTCTCTAAGCCTTTGGATCCCCTCATCCACATTATACCAGGGCACTTGTGGCATTTCAACCTCAGGTAATGTCAGACACCTTTTGATCCATGTTTCAGCCAACCATCCAAACAAACTGTTAAATACCTTTTCTAACTCCTCGAGCTATAACACTGAATGCAGAATCTCTGCTTAGTGGGCCCATATCAATAAATTCAGCTGATCCAGCTTTATATTCCTTCCCCCATTATCACACATCCTTAAAATCCATTCCCACAAATATTCCCCCTATTTCTGTCTATATGAATTAGAAAACTCATGCAGTTCTTTTGGAGTATAGTGTACCTCCTAATGGGTTACACTTTATACCTTACCTTCTGGGGACTCTTGGGATATCAGTCTAGTTATAGGTCTGGAAGAAAAGAGGGGTGGTGGAGGTAGAAGAGTCTTCCAAGCCAAGTACTTCAGGGCATTCCTTTGCAATTTCATCTGGTGAAACAGGATAAATCACTCCAGGCAGAGAAGCAAGGGCTATTTCCCCATAGGGGACAAATGCATGCTTCACAGGCACTGAATGGTTCATCCCTTCAGGTGGAGGTTGGATAGTAGATAGCCAACTCCTCAGGATGGACTGGAGGTCCTGAAGCCATTTCCTCAAGGCAGGCTGGAGGTGGGGCAATATGTTCTCAGGGCAGACATTACAGGGTTGTCTAGAGAAGACTCAGCACACTCTAGGGCTTCCATGTCTCCACGGCTCTCATTATCAATCCATATGCCGCCATCCCATTTTTCAGGGTCCCACTCCTAAATTGAGGGTGCCCTCAATTTAATAGCACACACCCTGCAAGGTTGAGATTTCAGTTAATGTTGTACAGTTGCCACTCTAACAATGAGACTCTGAGTCTGATTTTCAGAGATCTCAAGTCTGCAGCTACAGGAAATAAGATGTTCCTTCAGGGCACTCATAGAAGCTTTTACATGTCATGCTGCATATGCTTCTCATTTGAAGCCTTCAGCTCATCCCTTTCCCTCATCAATGTATCCATCATATCTAACAACAACCAGCCAACATCTCTATACCTCTTAATTCCACAAAACTCCATAAAGGTATCAAAAATATTATCACCCAGCGCCTTGTCTTGTATAAGTAAACAATCAGCAGAATCAAATGGTGATATTTTGACTATCTCTTTTGCCAGCTTACCTCACTCCGAGTACCAAGCTATCTTAGCTAGGGTTCTCTAGAGAAACAGAATCAGCAGGAGAGATCTGTAAATATAAAATTCATAAAAGTGGGCCACGGTGGCTCAGCAGGCAGAGTTCCCACCTGCCATGCCGGGTTCAATTCCTAGTGTCTGCCTATGAAAAAAAAAAAGTCTATAAAAGTGTATCACACAACCGTGGGGATGAAAGAATACAAGATCTATAGGGCAGGCTGTGAGCTGGCAGGTCCAATGAAGGTCCTCAACGAACTCTCAGGAGAGGTTGGCTGGCTGAGGCAGAAAGAGTGATTGTCTCTTCTGAATCCTCCTTAAAAGCTTTCTGGTGATTAGATTAAGCATCACTCATTGCAGAAGACACTCCCTTAATTAATTGTAAATACAATCAGCTGTGGATGCAGCCAACATGGTTATGACTTAAGTACATGAAATGTCCTCACAGCAACAGACAAGCCAGTGCTTGCCCAACCAGACATCCGGGCACCACCATCTGGCCAAGTTGACACATGAACCTGACCATCACAGTGGCCCTGGTTGCAAAAGCTGAAGAACTGAGACACAGAAAACTAGAGACCATCCAGCTACCTCAAACAGCCTAATGTATCCCTTGCCAAATAAATGGAAGCCCAGAGCCCTCAGGAGTGCATGCACAGGGAGATGGGGACAAGAAAGTAAGCCAAGCTGGGTTCCTTGAAAGCACTACACTCACATGTGTCACCCTCACCCCATGACCTGCGACTCCCCCGTACCCCACCCATCTGAACCCTGCACCGCACCAAGCACCCCTGCCCCAACCTACCTCTCTGCTCATCTCCACCCCAAACCCCTGCCCTGTGCATGCACACAGGCCTGTCCCAGTCGAAGGCACCTCTACTGCCCAAGGTCACAGTCTTGCCCTGCCAATCCTGAGACCCACATACAGCATCCAGCCCCTCAACCCCCTCCTCCCCTTCCCTGTCTCCTGCAGATAGTCACCTGCACATTCGGGCTGCAGGACTGACCTTCATACCTGGGCCACACTCATACACAGCCCATATAGCTGCTCAGCCCAACCCCACCCCCACTGAGGTGAGCACACGTGCACATCAGGGCCCCCCCCAGGCTTGTGCAAGTGCACGCACCCACTCACTTCACACCCCCTCAGCTCTGGGCAAGTGCACACGTGCACACCCTTGCCCCACCCCACGACACAGTGTGCTTCTCCAACTTAGCCAGTGCTCTCATGCACATCTGTGCCACATAGCCTCTGCCCTGCACAAGCGGGTACCCATACCCACCCCCAGCCACACCTGCAGACCTGCGGGAAGACCCATTCCCCCCATCTTCAACCACCCCTAACCCACGTGCTTACAACCTCCACAACCTGTGCCCTGCCCCTACACACTTACATATCTGCATTCTGGCCTGCCTGGACTCCCCCTGTGCAAGGACACACCCGCACCCTACCATCCCTGTGCCCCAATCTCTGTGCCCTGTACACCAGTCCCTGACCTCCACAACTCACATGCTTCATGCACCCACTCACATCCTGCCTACATGATAGCCCCAGCACACCCACTCAGCCCCCATCCACCTCCCACTACACCCTACCTCTGTGTTCCTCATGCCACACCCTGCTCCTGCACTCTAAGGCCTGCCTGAGCTGCACCTCACCCCCTTGGCCCCCACACCACACCTTCACAACCCTGCTACCTGCACCCCATGCTTTCAGGCACCAGCATAGAATCCCTGACCCATGCATATACCTGCACCGCAACCCACAACTGCACTTTTGTGCCCTTCACCATGCCCTGCATCCTACCCCTCACCTACCCCACAAATACAAAGCTTTAGACTACTGAAGGAAATCAACTTCCAAAGTAACCCTATCAAGATATGTACATGCTGTGAAGACAAAGAAGAGCAATAAGTATATCAAGATGCAGACACTGGAGGAGACACAGACTTTGGAACAGCTAATAAAAAATGTTCATATAACTCTATTAAATAAAGTCAGTGGGAAGGCTAATGGCATAAAGGGGATCAAGAAGAGCATAGAGAGGAATTTGAAAGAATAAATAGAAAAATAGCAGATATCACAGAGATTAAAGATGCTGAAGACTAAATAAAAAATATACTAGAGACACACAACGTCAGATTTGAAGAGGTAGAAGAAAGAATGAGCAAACTAGAGGACAGGACAATTGATTTTCAACACACAAAAGAGCAAATGGCAAAAAAAGATGGAAAATTTTGAATTGGATCTCAGGGAAATGATGGACAAAACAAAGCACATGAATATAAGAATCATCAGTGTTCCAGAAGGAGAAGAAAAGAGTAAAGGGCTAGGAAGATTAGTGCAGGATATAATGGGGAAAACTTCCTAACTTTTATAAAATACATAAATATGCAAATCAAAGAAGCCCAATGAACTTTAAATAGAATAAATCCAAATAGGTCTACCCCAAGAAGCATACGAATCAGCCTCTCAAATGTTGAAGAGAAGTAGAAAATCCTGAAAGCAGTAAGAGAAAAACAATGTACTACATAAAAGGTAAGCCACATAAGACTGAGTTCAGACTACTCAGCTGGCACAATGGAGGTGAGAAGGCAGTGGTAGGATATATTTAAGATTCTGAAAGAGAAAGACTTCCAGCCAAGAATTATGTAACCAGCCAAACCGTCCTTCAAAACTAAGGGAGAGATTAAAATTTTCACAGACAAACAAATCCTGAAAGAATATGCCAATAAGAGACCAGTCCTAACATGAAATACCAAAGAGTTCTGCCAGTTGGAAAAAAAGACAGGAGAAGAAGGTCTGGAGGAGGGCACAGAATTGAACAATACCAGTAAGGGTAACTTAAAGGATAAAAAGAGAAAGAGGGAAAAGAATATATAAATCTGACAAATAAAATTTAAAAGATAAGATGGTGGATTTAAGAAACACCTTTTCAGTAACAACTTTGAATGTTAACAGACTAAACTTATCAATTAAAAAATGCAGACTGGCATCCGAGCTATAGGTTTTTGTTTTGTTTTGTTTTGTTTTTACTATTATTACTTTTATTTTTTTCTCTATATTAACATTCTATATCTTTTTCGGTTGTGTTGCTAGTTCTTCTAAACCGATGCAAATGTACTAAGAAACGATCATGCATCTATGTGATGATGTTAAGAGTTACTGATTGCATATGTAGAATGGTATGATTTCTAAATGTTGGGTTAATTTCTTTTTTTCCATTAATTAATAAAATTAAAAAAAAAAAAAGCAGACTGGTAGGGTGGATTAAGAAATACGATTCATCCATATGCTGCTTACAAGAGACTCACCTTAGACACAAGGATACAAATAGACTGAAGTGAAAAGATGCTCCACACAAGTTTTAACCAAAAGAAAGCAAGAGAAGACAAAATCAGACAAAAGAGACTTTAAATGGAAAGACATCATAAGAAAAAAAAGGACATGATATATTACTAAAAGGGACAATTAACCAAGAAGAAATAGCAATCATAAATGTCTACGCTCCCAATCAAGGAGCTCCAAAGTACATGAGGCAGACATTGGCAAAAGTGAACGGAGCGACAGATGTTTCAACAATAATAGTAGGACACTTCAATACACCACTTTTCTCTATAGGTAGAACAATCAAATAGAGGATCAACAAGGGAATGGAGACCTTAAACAACTTGATAAATGAACTAGACCTAACAGGCATATACAGGTCGTTACACCCCAAAACACCAGGATATGCATTCTTCTCTAGTGCCCATAGAATATTCTCCAGGAATGATCACATGCTAGGCCACAAAACAAGTTTTGATAAATTTAAAAACCCTGAAATTATTCAAAGCACTTTCTCTGATCACAATGAAATGAGGCTGGAAATCAATAACCACCAAAGAATAACTTTCTCAAATATGTGGAAATTAAATAACACACTCTTAAACAATGAGTGAGTCAAAGAAAAAATTGCTGGAGAAATCAGTAGCTATCTGAAGATGAAAGAGAACACAACATATCAGAACTTATGGGATGTGGCAAAGGCTGTGCTGAGATGGAAATTTATTCCCTTAAATGCCTATATTAAAAAAGAAGAAAGAGCAAAAATTGAGGACTGAACTTCTCACCTGCAGGAACTTGAGAAAGAACAGCAAAATAACTACAAAGCAAATATTAGAAGAGAAATAATAAAGATTAAAGCAGAGTTAAATGAATGGGAGAGCAAAAAAAAAAAACAATAGAAAGAATCAATAAAAACAAAAGTTGGTTCTTTCAGAAAATCAATAAAATAGATAGGCCAGTAGCAAGGCTGACAATGAAAAAAAAGAGAAAGGATTTAGCTAAACAAAATCAGAAATGAGAGGGGGGTCATTACCACAGACCCTGAAGAAACAGAAAAAAAAATCATAAGAGGATACTATGAACAAATATATGCCAATAAACTAGACAATTTAGATGAAATGGACAAATTCCTGGAAACACGCAAACTAACTACATTGAAAGAGATTCAATCACGCATCAAAAAGTTTCCTATAAAGAAAATCCCAAGGTCAGATGGCTTCACCAGGGAATTTTATCAAATATTCCAAAAAGAACTAATACCAATCCTGTCCAAACTTTTCCAAAAAATTGAGGAAAAAGGAACATTACCTAACTCATTTTATGAAACTAACATCACTTTAATACCAAAACTGGGTAAAGATGCTACAAGAAAGGAGAACTATAGACCAATCTCTTTAATGAAAATAGATGCAAAAATTCTCAATAAAATATTAGCAAATTGAATCCAACAGTACATTAAAACAATTATACACTCCAACCAAGTGGAGTTTATACCAGGAAGGCAAGGATGGCTCAACACAATGAAATCAGTTAATATAATACAGCACATCAACAAATCAAAAGGGAAAATCTTTTGATCATCTTGATTGATGCTGAAAAAGCATGTGAAAAAACTCAACATCCTTTTCTGATAAAACACTTCAAATGTAGGAATCAAAGGTAATTTCTTCAACATAAAAAAATACATGAAAAACCTATACCCAGCATCATACTCAATGGTAGAGACTAAAAGATTCCCCTAAGATCAGGAATAAGACAAGGATGCCCCTGTCACCACTGTTATTCATCATTGTACTGGAAGTTCTAGCAAAAGTAATCAGGTAGGAAAAAGAAATAAAAGTCATCTGAATTGGAAAGAAGAGGTAAAAATTTCATTATTTGCAGATGATAAGATACTGTACTTGGAAAATCCTGAGAAATCTACAACAAAGTTAATTGAGCTAATAAATTCAGCAAGGCAGCTGGTTATAAAATTTAGGTGCAAACATCAGTAATGTTTCTATATACAAGCAATGACCTAACTGAGGAGTCAGTTAAGGAAAAAAATTCCATTCAAAATAGCAACTCAAAGAATTAAATATCTAAGCGTGAACTTAACTAGGGAGTAAAGGACTTGTACACAGAGAACTACATAACATTGCTAAAAGAAATCAAAGAAAATCTAAATAGGTGGAAAGACATTCCATGTGCATGGATAGCAAGGTTAAATGTAGCTAAGATGCCAATTCTACCCAAATTGATCTACAGGATCAAAGTAGTATCAATCAAAATTCCAACAACCTACTCTGAAGACTTGGAAAAGCTACTTAGCAAATTCATCTGGAGGGGTAAGAGATCCCAAATAGCTAAAAGCATCCTAAAAAAGAAGAACGAAGTGGGAGGATTAACACTCCCCAATTTAAAAACTTATTATAAAGCCACAGTGGTCAAAACAGCATGGTACTGGCACAAAGATAGAAGTATTAACCAATGGAATCAAATCAAGAGCACAGAATAGACCACCAAATCTATGATAAGCTGATCTTTGACAAGGCGCCCAAATCTACTAAGCTGGGACAAAATTGTCTTTTCAGTAAATAGGCATAGGAGAACTGGATATCAATTGCCAGAAGAATGAAAGAGGACCCTTACCTTACGCCCTACACAAAAATTAACTAAAACTGGATCACACACCTAACTGTAAGAACCAGTACCAAAAAGTGCCTAGAAAAAACTGTAGGGAAACATCTTCAAGACCTAGTAATAGGAGGTAGCTTCCTAAACTTTACACCCAAAGCACAAGCAGCAAAGGGAAAAATAGATAAGTGGGAACTCTTCAAAATTAAATTATTTTGTGCCTCAAAAGACTTTGCCAAAAAGGTAAAGAGGCAGCCATCTCAATGGGAGAAAATATTTGGAAATCATACATCAAATAAAGGTTTGATATCCTGTATACATAAAGAAATCAGACAACAAAACAATTGTTAAAAAGTGGGCTAAAAATATGAAGACATTTTTCTGAAGAGCAAATACAGATACCTAAAAAGCACATGAA
Source organism: Tamandua tetradactyla (assembly GCF_023851605.1). Lineage (NCBI taxonomy): Eukaryota > Metazoa > Chordata > Mammalia > Pilosa > Myrmecophagidae > Tamandua > Tamandua tetradactyla. Next base: position 101,420,726 of record NC_135330.1, on the reverse strand, counting down.
AAGATACTCATTCTCATTAGCTATAAGGGAAATGCAAATCAAGACTACAATGAGATACCATCTCACACCTATAAGAATGGCTTCTATTAAACAAACAGGAAACTACAAATGTCGGAGAGGATGTGGAGAAATTGGGACACTTATGCACTGCTGGTGGGAATGTATAATGGTGCAGCCACTGTGAAGACAGTCTGGGGGTTCATCAGAAAAGTAAATATCAAGTTGCCCTATGATCCTGGAATACCACTACTCAGTATATACGCAGAAGAGCTGAAAGCAGTGACACAATTGGAGATTTACACACCAATGTTCATACCAGCACTATTCACAGGTGCCAAAAGATAGAAACAATCCAAGTGCCATCAGTAGATGAGTGGATTAACAAAATTGGTTATATAAATACAATGGAATAGCAGGCAGCAGAAAGACAAAATGAGGTCCTGAACCACTTGACAGGATGGACGAGCCTTGAGGAAATAATGTTGTGTAAAATAAGCCAGATACCAAAGAATAGATCCTGTACGGTTCCACTGTCATGACAATGGTAAAGGTTAAATCAGAGATTCATAATACAGAATATAGGGGACCTAGAGGTACACAGGAGTTTGAGATGGGTGAACAGTTAGCTACTGAGGTTGAACTTAATTGTAAGGGAATAGACAGACGTGAAGGCAGTTCACTAGTAGGTCTATAAATAATATTACCATTTTGAAGGTGAACATGATTGAAGGTTGTATAGACTCATGTGTCTCACTGATTAACACCACAAATATAAATAAGTTCTTGCACAAACTAGAGCAAAGGTATGAACCTGATGCAAAGAGTGTATAATTTGGGGTATGGGGGAAAACGCCATTGCTATGGGTTATGTTTCACAGGAAAACATCAGCAGTACTGCAGCAACACCAGGGGCACATAATGCGGGTAGGGACAAGAGTTAGGGAGAGGTTCTCTTTGTTGAGGGTGTGATTATTGGCTAATTTTCTCCTGGGAACAGTGAAATTATCTAAAATTGAGAGTGTTGATGGACTGTTGACTTTGGATGTTATCATGAGGCCCAGTAGATGGAGGGGCTGAAAGATGCCCTGACTGAGAAATAGACTGGCAAACGATAGTGTAGACATATGATTGAATACCGTGCTGCTACAAAAAGGAACGAAGTTGTGAGACATGCTACAAAAAAGAATAAAGTTGTGAGACATGCAATGATGTGAATGAACCTGTGGGACATTTGGTAACGCAAAATAAGCCAGAAACAAAAGGGCAATATTGTATGATCTCATTAAGAAAACAAAACTAGGTCTAGACTGTAAGCTCTCCTAGTAGTCACATTTAGTCTGGAGTGGTGATTGGCATTTCTGGATTTTGAGGGGGCTGTTTTATGTGTGTTTAACCTGGTATTTAGAGCTAAGTATGAAGCTGATCAGGTAGGGACTAAGGTAATTTAGAATACAGGGGTAAGGAAGACATTACCTGTATTTTAGAACTTCATCTACTCTTTCAGACTAAAGGAAGAAAAGTTTATTTAGTCCAGAACCTAAATTTTCTGTAGCACATAATCTAACCCAACATGTCTACATGGATCATTTAAACAATACAAACACAGAGGGCCCAAAACAAGAATGAGAGCCTTTAATTCTGTATAGTTTAATGTAATGCCTGGATACATTCCAGAGTATACTAAGCAGATAATTAAAAAGTATTGGCAAAGTCCCTTGAGGAATGGGAGGGAAAACATGGAACTATTATACTTTATCATGGGGAAATCCTGGATACTGTGTCAAACATTAAGAACACCCAAATCAATAGGCCAAGCCTTTGATCTTGAGGCTTACTCTTGTGAAGTTTATGTAAGTAGGAGAGAAGTTTAGCCTACTATAGATATACCTAAGAGTTACTTCTGAAGGACCTCTTTTGTTGCTCAGATGGGCCCCTCTCTCTCTAAGCCCAACTCTGCAAGTGAAAATATTGCCCTCCCCCACTACATGGAATATGATATCCAGGGATAAAAAGTCTCCCTGGTGGCATGGGAGATGACTCCCAGGTATAAGCCTGGCTCTGATACCATGGGATCAACAAAGCCATCCTGACCAAAAGGGGGAAAAGAAGTATATCAAATAAGGTACAGTGGCTTAGAGAGTTCAGAGTCGAGAGGCTACTCTAGAGGCCACTGTTATGCAAGGTTCAGCTAGATGTTTCTACCTATCATAACTTGCCAAACCCCAACCAACACCATTCCAGCCAATCCTAAAGAACACTTAAGGCATTATATAAGATTCTACAAAGGTTCCATGCACTAGGGTAACTTTCCAGAAACCTACAACCTCCAGATGGGTTCCTAGACCAGATAAGTCCTAAAATGCAGACAGGCCAGCCTTCCCAGAACAACAACTAGTTCCATCCCTATCCCATTATTTTCCACAGCCCCTTCCACCATGAAAAAGTTAGAATGGGCATAGCCCAAATACTCCTAAAGTGTGGGAGAAAGATCAAAGGTGATAGAGTTACACAGACAAGGTAGGGTTTAACAAATGAGTGTAGGTGCTGAATCATTATATTGATATTTCCTTTAGTCTCCAGTACCTTAGAGCACCTACAAATAAAAACCTAAAATTGTAGAATTGTAACCCATACCAAACTCTGAAATCTATTCTACAACCAAATGTTGTGACGTGCTTTGAAATATATGGCTTTTTGTATACATGTTCTTTTAGTTTGCTAAGGCTGAAATAATGCAACACACCAAAGATGAATTGGCTTTTAATGAAAGGAGATTTCTTTAATAAAAAGGGATTTATTTAGTTTAAAACACACAGTTCTTCAGAGGAAAGGCAGCTAACTTTCATCTGAGGTTTTCTCTTACCAAGGAAGGCACAGGGTGATCTCTGCTGGCCTTCTCGCCAGGCTTTCACGTTCCAATAACTTTCCTCAGGTGATTTCTTTCTGCATCTCCAAAGGCCTGGGCTGAGCTGCAAGGGCTGAGATGAGGTATGCCGAGCTGCTTGGGCTGTGCTGCATTGCGCGCTCTCATTTAAGCACCAGCCAATTAAATCACGCCTCCTAGCCGACTGCATGTGTAATTAGCAACCCATGAGGTTCACATGCCATTGGCTCATGTCCAGAGCATCAGAGCTAGGCACCTTCACCTGGCCAAGTTGACATCTGAACCTAACTACCACATGTTATTTTTCACAAAAAAGAAAGAAAAAAAGGAAAGAGAAGGAAGAGTATAACAGAGAAGATAGGATTTAACAAATAAGCATGACTGCTAAATCATTATTATATTGCTATTTCTTTTGGTCTCGGAGCAGCTAGAAGAAAAAAATGAAAAATCGTGGAACTGTAACTTATACCAAACTTTAAAATCTGTTCTATAACTACTTGTTAAAATGTACTTGGACATTTATTGCTTTTTTGTATATATGTTATATTCCACAACTTAAAAAAATTCATTAAAAATCCACTCAGGAAGGCATGACACAAACACAGTCTTGTCACTGCACCTTCCCCGTGCAGAGCCAGGCCTGACTCCTGTATGCGGTCAGTCCATACGCGTGGACCGCACAGGTGTGGACTGATTTAATCTGTGAGATACTGCACAAGTAATTTAACTTCTCCTGTTCTCCGGCTCACCTACTGTGAGAGGGAAACCTGAGCAAGAGGCTCTCAGAGCTTCCAGCTCTAACACTCCATCGCGGAGACCCCGTGCAATCTCCTGCCCAAATGTGTCCAGCCATGGCGGCCAAAGGAGAGAGAGCCCTGGGCCCTTCGCGAGAGGCTCCCCAGGTTGGAGCCTTCAGTGATATAGCCTCTCAGTCTGCTTCGGGAACTCAGTCTGCTTCTGTGGTTTTTGTTTCCATTTGTTTATTTGCCCCTCCCCTCCTCTAGAGTAGACTCCTCCAATCAAATAAGGAACGGGCCCTCTTTCTGCCGCACTCTCACCCCCGCCCCCAACCCCATAGCCCTAAGACCTCTCTTCTGGACGCCTCTGAAATCACCATTGTTAGGTCGGAGGAACCGGGACGGAAACTGCAACTGAAGCTGTGGAGTCTGTGTCACCCCTCCTTACATGGCTTCTGGAACCGCCCCTTCCAGACACCTGACTTCCAGAACTGATGACCCGCCCCTTCCGACCACCTGACTTATGGAGAACCGCCCCTTCCGGATGTCACCTGACCCCCTTGCTTAAAAGCCGCCCACGCCATCATCCCGGCGCTGACTCACCTCCCTCCATCTTGGGTTTGGTGAGCATGGCCCGTAAGGGCAGAAATAAACCCGCGCGCTTTGAATTCGCCCGTCTTCCTTCCTTTTTTCTCACCCTTTGGCCTCCTAAACCTTTCAGCCATCACTTCGTTGGCATCTCGCTGTCAACTGGCTCGCAGCCTTCAGAAGGAGAGTCCAGCAAGTGATCGGGGACCGCCCTTGGGATCCCCGGGGATCGGAGACGAGGAAACTCCGCTCCGCAGGCTGACCTGATTTCCCCGCGTGGCGGGAGGGGGTCTTTCATTCTAGTTAGTGAAAGGACAGTGTGAAGTGGTGCCTTCCTCCCTCCCCGGACAGCACGCGCACGCTGCTGGTGCTTGCCCTCGGGAGTGTCCTCTCCGCATCGCTCACAGGGGTACGGCAGCACACCTGAAAGAATGGGCTAAAACTCACGTGATTTCTGACTTGTATTTTATGCTCATTTTTGAAAGATACGGTATCTCTTCTTTTTCCATAATTTGTTAAATCAGTAGCCAAAATCATAAGACTGAATTGAAGTGCATGTTTACTATTAATCATTATTTATCATGCTTGCTATTATATATATATATATATATATATACACATTACTTATGCCTTTGGTATTCAAAACTGAAAAGGTATTGACAGCTATGACTAAATGAAGGTGGGATAAACACTATGGTGCTAAAACAGGGGCACATTTGGTAAAAACATTGAAAAGAACCTTAGTAAGACACAACTGATAGTTCCTCTAATAGAATGTATTCTATCTTTACAAAGATTTTATAGGTCAATTTCACATCACAAGGCATAAATAATAGGACCATATGGCTTTAATTCCCAAAATCTGATTTCATTTTACAGTTGCAATTTTGAAATATTGATGGGCACATTTTAATCCATATTTAAAAGCTCTGTGTATTTATTTCTGTTTATAATGCTTAACTACATTCTAAGAGATTCAAAGATTAATGTTATTTCCAACATGAAAATGTGCAATGTATTTTTAGTGATATTTAATGCATAAACATGAAGAATTCTGCCAATAATATAGGTTACACCACAGCAGATTGCACTATTATTTATAGGATAACTGTCTGAGGAGTGAAATGAACCCTTAAAAAGGTGGCTACAAAAATAATGTGAGACACACCGAAGTGCACTATTCTGTAGACAAATAAATAGAAGATGGAAACATAGGCAAAAGAAAGATTCATGATAGACTAGATAGATGCAGATGGACAGACAGATAGATACAGACAGAGAGACAACTATATTTGAGCCAATTATCTTAAATGAAAAGGAGTACAAAGGCCATTCATTGGATTGGCAGGCATTCACCACCCTCTATTATGGGTATAAGAATCAATAAATTAACACTGGCTGGTCTTTTATGCACACTTTCTAATGTTAGTTGATAACAAGGTGAGAAAGGACATCTTCGTGCTCTTTTTCACTGTTTAAAATCTAAGAAATTTTCTAGCTCCAAATAATGCCCCCTAAATGTGTGTGTAAAATGAGTGAGCAGCCTTTTAGGGCTGAGATTTTAACTTTCTGTGTTTCCCTAAAGGGCTCTCTTAAGCATGTGCATCAGAGAGTCTTACATAAAATATAGTGCAAATTTAGTTGTGACAGGTGTACTCACGGTCTGTGATCTAGGTTTTCGTTTTTGTGGGTTGTTTGGTGGCAATAAGGGAAATGAAAGTGAAAATATCCAAGGAAGGGGACGGATAGTAGAAAACTGCCAGCTGTCTCTCTCGCAGCCTGTGTTCTCCTGGGTAGTGGTGGGAGAACCAGGTCTCTTGCTTTTCAGTGGGTTTGACAGAAATAGGGAACGCGTACCCCCACTTTCAGGATGTGCTCATCTGGCTGGGGTACATTTGCAGACCAGGAGCCCTATGACGAGCTGTAAGGGGAAACACGGGGGACCTCTTAGAAAGAACAGTGGTGATGCATCATTTATCACAAACCCGGGGTAGAGCTGTGGACACATCTGTGAGGTGATTTGAAAAGGATCATAGCTCCAAGGAACTTAGTGTTGGAAGTGGCCACTTGCAAGAGTTTTACTTTTTGGCAAAAAGCAGCCAGTTTATGCTCAATTTACTTAACAATCTGGATATTGTTTTGACAACTAAAGCAGTGGCTTTGACTATTAAACAAGGTTTTTTTTAATAATTAAAAAATAACTGACAGCTTTTTTTATTATTAATGAGAACACCAATATACACTTATTGTTATGATTTATTTATTTTCCTAGTATTTTGTTTCCTTTTGCTTTTCTGAATGAGGAAACCATATATATTCATGGTGAAAACTAAAAATATTTGAAAAATGCATAATATTGCATTTTATTATTCCACCATGCAGATCTATACACTATTTACACATTAATGTACATTTCCCATTTGATGGATTTGTGGATGGAATAGATATATAAAAATAAAGATCTAGCTATTGATCGATATATTTTTATTCAACAATTTTGGCTCATATCTCAATACAGGCTTATATTCTCCATTTTTATGTAATAGTAATGCTTACGCATAACATTTTTTAGTGCTGTATAATTTTCAAAGTTCCATCTGTACAATACTTGATTTAACTGGTCCCTATTTGATTTTTGGATTGTTTCCTGTTTAATTGTTCGTTATATGGATGCAGCTTTAATAAATAAACTCGTCTAAACTTTCTCTACAAACGTTTATTTCCTCAGGGAATTTTCTTAATAATAAAATCCTAGGATTAAAGTGTATGAGCCCTTAAAGAATATTTATGTGCATTTTTAAATTGCTTTCCCTACAGGTTGGACCAATTTTTATTTCCATCCTTTTCTGCATTTCACTGTCTAGAGAATTATTTAGGAAATTATAGTGAACATGATGTGGGACAAATTATGTCTCAGTGTTGTTTTAACTTAGTTCCTTTTGCACATTTTTTCCAAACATTGATTGATTACCTTTATTGATCTTTAAAATTGCTTATTAACATGTTGTTTGCCATTTTCCTCTTAATCTTTACGAAGCCTTTGGGTATGTGTTACTTTAGTGGGTGGAAATTTGATTTATTTACATTTTGTTTAGGGAGACTGGATATCTTAATTCATCAATAAAGTTTACAGATGTAATTCTACAATGTGCAATGGCAAACAATCAGGAGAATGTTTTAATGTATTTGTAACCAATAGTAGTAATTAGTGTAATAGGATTTGCCTAATCAATCTGGCATGTGAATACAACCATACTTCTTTCATTTATCCAATGAATCAAGGCTTCAGTGGCCTTTTTAGCATAAAGCCCCATCTTTCCCTCTTTCCTTGAGTTGTTCGAGCACCCCAGGTACTTGGTCATTTACATTTCTTTTAGAGGCTCTGCTCTTGCTTCCAACGGCTGAGTGATGTGTCAGCTACACTCTGCACAGCCCATGCAGCCCATTGGCATCTGAGTCCGTGGCAGCCACAGCGAGCAGCTTTGCACACTGGCCTTACATCCCCTCATGCGCAACCACCCCTGCTCTAGTGAGGCTATGGCCATTCCAGATCACTGCCGAGCTCAGGCTTGCCAATGTCACACTCAACAGGGAGTCACTTCCCAGAACATGAAGTCTCAAATCTGGCTGCACACTGGGCCAGGACAAGCCCTCCTCCTGAGGACACGTTAGCAGCTGGGCACGAGGCTGGCATCCCCCTGGTCAGCAGGGATCACTCCTCTTTGAGTCTTTTTTTTTTTTCGCATGGGCAGACTCCAGGAATTGAACCTGGGTCTCCGGCATGGCAGGCGAGAACTCTGCCTGCTGAGCCACCGTTGCCCACTGTTCTAGTTTGCTAGCTGCCAGAATGCAACACACCAGAGACACATTGGCTTTTAATAAAAGGGGATTTATTTTGTTAGTTCTTCAGAGGAAAGGCAGCTAACTTTCCACTGAGGTTCTTTCTTACATGGAAGGCACAGGATGGTCTCTGCTGGTCTTCTCTCCAGGCCCCTGGGTTCCAACAACTTCCCTGGGGTGACTTCTTTCTGCATCTCCAAAGGCCTGGGCTGAGCTGCAAGTGCTGAGATGAGGAATGCCGAGCTGCTAGGCTGTGCTACCTTGCACTCTCTCATTTAAGCACCAGCCAATTAAGTCAAACATCACTCATTGCAGCAGACATGCCTCCTAGCTGACTGCAGATGTAATTAGCAACAGATGAGGTTCACATACCATTGGCTTATGTCCGCAGCAACAAAACTAGGTATGCTCACCTGGCCAAGCTGAAAACTGAATCTAACTAACACATGTCCACCCCTTGTCATCTTGGCAACTTCAAGCATCACCTTAAACTGGTGCAAAAAATTCTCTTCTTGCTGTGGACCTGTGAATCTCAAAACAATTTATCTGATGCCAATATGCAAAGGAAGATAAACACAGGATCCATAGGGAGGAACTGAAGGAAAACCTGCAGGCAAACACCATTGGATTTCAAAGTCTGAGAGTCATTCATCCTTCAGCTGTAGAAAGTGGCAGTCCCCCCCTTTCCGAGGGCCTATGCAGTGGCCCGCTTCTTTCCAAATCAACCTCGGGGAACATCGAGACCACCTTTTGGCTCTACTCTCTCCAAGCATCAGGGAAACCCCAGGACTCTCTGCCATTTCTGGGGCACACGCTAAACCCCTCCATGTGGTGGCAGCCAGGCTCTCCCAGTCCCCCAAGGAGAGTGCTCTGCCTTCTCCAAGGCCTGAGGCTGCACAACTCTTCCACTGCAATGAGAGGGGAGATTCATCCTCACCCTTCAGGGTAAACTCACCCTCTCCATGTATATGAATGGGTTCACTCTCCTGGCCGAGCTTTCTTGACTTCAGACCCGAGCTTCCATGGTTCTCACTCTGCAAACTCCAATCTCTCCCTTTTGTGTCCTCCTTTGTCAAGATTGGCAGTGGTTCCATTTACACCAACAGTCTCTTCATGCACTCCAGGACTTCTCCATCATTCTCTTCACAATTCCTCCAAAATCTTCCCCCTAGCCATCCAAAACACTGTTCAAACATATCTGGCATTTGCAAACTGCAGCAGCACCCCACTGTCCGGTACAAAATCTGTTCTAGTTTGCTAGCTGCTGGAATGCAACACACCAGAGACAGATTGGCTTTTAATAAAAGGGGATTTATTTTGTTAGTTCTTCAGAGGAAAGGCAGCTAACTTTCCACTGAGGTTCTTTCTTACATGGAAGGCACAGGATGGTCTCTGCTGGTCTTCTCTCCAGGCCCCTGGGTTCCAACAACTTTCCCCGGGGTGACTTATTTCTGCACCTCCAAAGGCCTGGGCTGAGCTGCAAGTGCTGAGATGAGGAATGCCAAGCTGCTAGGCTGTGCTACCTTGCACTCTCTCATTTAAGCACTAGCCAATTAAGTCAAACGTCACTCATTGCAGCAGACACGCCTCCTAGCTGACTGCAGATGTAATTAGCGACAGATGAGGTTCACGTACCATTGGCTTATGTCCGCAGCAACAAGACTAGGTATGCTCACCTGGCCAAGTTGACAACTGAATCTAACTAATACATGACAGTGGATTATTGTAAGCTCACCCAGGTAGTAACTCCAATTGCAGCTGCTGTTCCAGATGTAGTATCATTGCTTGAGCAAATCAGTACATCCCCTGGTACCTGGTATGCAGCTACTGATCTGGCAAATGCTTTTTTCTCAATAGCTATTAGTAAGGACCACCAGAAACAGTTTGCTTTCAGCTGGCAAGGTCAGCAATATACTTTCACTGTCCTACCTCAGGGGTGTATCAACTCTCCAGCCCTATGTCATAATCTTGTTTGCAGAGACCTTGATGGTTTCTGCCTGCCACAGGACATCACACTGGTCCATTATATTGATGATCTCATGTTGATTGGACCTAGTGAGCAAGAAGGAGCAACTACTCTAGATTTACTGGTAAGGCATTTGCTTGTCAAAGGATGAGAAATAAACTAACAAAAATACAGGGGCCTTCCACCTCAGTAAAATTTGTAGGTGTCCAGTGGTGTGGGGCATGTTGAGATATCCCTTTAAGGTGAAGGAGAAGTTGCTGCATCTGGCCCCTCCCACAACCAAAAAAGAGAAACAACACCTAGTTGGTCTTTTTGGATTTTGGCGACAACATATTCCTCATTTGGGTGTGCTACTCCAGCCCATTTATCGAGTGACCAGAAAAGCTGCTAATTTTGAGTGGGGACCTGAATAAGAAGAGACTCTGCGACAGGTCCAGGCTGCTGTACAAACTGCTTTGCCACTTGGGCCATATGATCCAGCAGACCCAATGGTGCTGGAAGTGCCAGTGGCAAATAGAGATGCTGTCTGGAGACTTTGGCAGGCCCCTATAGGAGAATCACAATGCAGACCCTTAGGAATTTGGAGCAAAGCCTTACCATCTGCTGCAGATAACTACTCTCCTTTTGAGAAACAGCTTTTGGCCTGCTACTGGGCCTTAGTAGAGACTGAACGCTTAACCATGGGCCACCAAGTTACCATGAGAACTGAGTTGCCTAACATGAGTTGGGTGTTGTCTGACTCCCCAAGCCATAAAGTTGGGCATGCACAGCAGCACTCTACTGTAAAATGGAAATGGTATATACGAGATAGAGCCAGAGCAGGTCCTGAAGGTACAAGTAAGTTACATGAAGAAGTGGCACAAATGCCCATGGTTTCCACTCCTGCTTCCACATTACCTTCTCTTTCCCAGACCAGAGCTATGGCCTCTGGGGGAGTTCCTTACAGTGAATTGACTGAGGAAGAGAAAATTCAGGCCTGGTTTACAGATGGTTCAGCACAATATGCAGGTACCACCCAAAAGTGGACAGCTGCAGCATTACAACCCCTTTCTGGGGAGTCCTTGAAGGACAGTGGTGAGGGGAAATACTCCCAGTGGGCAGAACTTCAAGCAGTACACCTGGTTGTTCATTTTGCTCGGAAGGAAAACTGGCCAGAGGTGTGTTTGTGTACTGACTCATGGGCTGTTGCTAATGGTTTGGCTGGATGGTCAGGGACTTGAAAAGACCATAATTGTAAAATTGGTGACAAAGAGGTCTGGGGAAGAAGTATGTGGGTAGACCTTTCTGAGTGGGCTAAAAACATGAAGATATTTGTGTCCCATGTGAATGCACACCAGAGGGTGACTTCAGCAGAGGAAGATTTTAATAATCAAGTGGATAAGATGACCCGTTCTGTGGATACCAGTCAGCCTCTTTCCCCAGCAACTCCTGTCATTGTCCAATGGGCTCATGAACAAAGTGGTCATGGTGGTAGGGATGGAGGTTATGCATGGGCTCAGCAACATGAACTTCCACTCACCAAGGCTGACCTGGCTACAGCCACTGCTGAGTGCTCAATCTGCCAGCAGCAGAGACCCACACTCAGCCCCCAATATGGCACCATTCCCCGAGGTGACCAGCCAGCTACATGGTGGCAGGTTGATTGTTTGGACCACTCCCTTCATGAAAGGGGCAGTGATTTGTTCTAACTGGAATAGACACATACTCTGGATATAGGTTTGTTTTCCCTGAAAGCAATGCTTCTGCCAAAACTACCATCTATGGGCTTACAGAATGCCTTATCCATCGTCATGGTATTCCGCATAGCATTGCTTCAGATCAAGGAACACACTTCACAGCAAATGAAATGCAGGAATGGGAGCATGCTCATGGAATTCTCTGGTCTTACCATGTTCCCCATCATCCAGAAGCAGCTGGATTGATAGAATGGTGGAATGGCCTTTTGAAAACTCAATTACGGTGCCAACTAGGTGGCAAAAACTTGAAAGGCTGGGGTAATGTTCTCCAGGAAGCTGTGTATGCTCTGAATCAGCATCCGCTGTATGGTGCTGTTTCTCCCATAGCCAGGATCCATGGGTCCAGGAACCAAGGGGTGGAAATGGGTGTGGTGCCACTCACTATTACCCCTAGTGATCCACTAGGAAAATTTTTGCTTCCTGTCCCTGCTACCCTGAGTTCTGCTGGTCTACAGGTTTTAGTTCCAAAATGGGGTGTGCTTCCTCCAGGAGAAACAACAGTGATACCACTGAACTGGAAGTTAAGATTGCCACCTGGTCACTTTGGGCTACTTATGCCTCTGGATCAACAAGCCAAGAAGGGGATTACATTATTGTCTGGGGTAATTGACCCTGACTATCAGAAGGCAGTAGGACTGCAGCTACATAATGGAGGTAAAGAAGAGTTTTCTTGGAATATAGGAGATCCCCTAGGGTGTCTATTAGTACTACCATGCCCTGTGATTAAAATCAATGGAAAACTGCAGCAACACAATCCAGGCAGGACTACTAATGGCTCTGAAACTTCAGGAATGAAGGTTTAAGTCACCCCACCAGGCAAAGAACCACGGCCAGCTGAAGTGCTTGCTGAGGGTAAAGGGAACATGGAATGGGTAGTGGAAGAAGGTAGTGATAAATATGAACTTCGACCACGTGATTGGTTACAGAAACGAGGACTGTAATGCTGTTTTGTTCATGTTATATTATTTAAGTTGTAAGATATCAAGTTTAAGAATGAATGTTGCCTAAGGATTTACACCCTATTCTGGAGAGATTTAATGTGTTTCCAGTTATATGCAGGACAGTTGAGTATTGTCAGGTAAAAGAAAAAATGTGTGCTTATTTGTTTTCATTTGGAAATTAAGTATGGTTTAAGGTGATATATATATATATATATATATATATATAGGTGCCAAGTTGACAAGGGGTGGACTGCCATGGTTAGGAACATGTGTCAACTCGGCCAAGTTGTGGTACCCGTTTATTTGATTGGGCAAGTACTGGCCTGTCTGTTGCAATGAGGACATTTCATAGGATTAGGTCATGATCACATCAGCTGCATCCACAGCTAATTCCATTTTTAATCAGCCAAAGGGGAGTGTCTTCTGCAATGAGTGATGCTTAATCTGATCACTGGAAGCTTTTAAGGAGGATTCAGAAGAAACAGGCTCTTCCTGTTTTGGCTGGTGAGCCTCTCCTGTGGAGTTCATCCAGACCCTCCATCGGAACCATCTGCTTCACAGCCTGCCCTGCGCATTTAGGACTCTGCATTCCTGCGGTCACGTGAGACACTTTTATATATTTTATATTTGCAAGTGTTCCCTGTTGATTCTGTTTCGCTAGAGAACCCTAACTAATACAGCAATGTCTGCTAGATTTCTCTCCAGGCTTCTTGTTTCATGAAGCTCCCCCAGAGGCATTTTCCTTCTTCATCCCCAAAGGTCTCTGGCTGCATGAGCTCTCATGGTTCTTGTGGCTCTCTCCAAAATGTTTCCTCTTTTAAAAGATTCCAGTAAACTAATCAAAACCTACCTGGAATGGGCGAGCCACATCTCTGCGGAGATAAGCTAATCATGTTTCCGACATAAAGTGTTGAATAGGGATTTAAAGAAATGACTGCCTCCAAAGATGGATGAGGATTAAAACATGGCTTTTCTAGGGCACATAATCCTTTCAAACGGGCACACCAGCCCACCCACGTAAAGTAAGCCCTTACCAGTCACTCTCTATCTCGCCATCTTGTTCATTAGAATCAGCTGCTGTCACTGTTTCTCGTTGCCTCACTTGTTTTCCTGTTCTTTTATTATCTGAAATTCTGACTAGAATGTGAGCTCAGTGAGGCCAGGTCTTGTCTTGTTTTGTTTATTCCCATACTGTTCTTTTCAAAGTGCCAGGCAGATGTCTGAGTTAAAAATCCAAATGTTTCCCAAATAACATGAATAAATTAATGAGTGAATAAAGAACCTAAGTAGCCAATCCACAGGTATGTTGTCTTTCCAGGTACACAGGTTTGAGAGAGAACTTTTTTGAGATTTATAAATTCCATCAATAGCTAGCCATCCTCATAAGTTAAGTAAGAAATAATGCAATGGAAATTTCAATAGATTGTGAAGTCGTTGGCAATTAATTAAGACATATTCACAGGTGGTGTTTTTAGTTGTACCCACAGGCAGTTGGAACTTTTGAAGAGAAAAAAAATATGGGAATGAAAATACTGGGTATGAAAATGGAATTTTAAAAATGCACATTTCCAAATTATGACTCAAGATACCAGACTGATACTTCTTATCCCTTGCCCGGAAGCTATGTCATCTGAATGGGAAAAATATTATCCCAGAGATAGAGGACTTGATAAAGAGGAATTTAAACTGAATTTGGAGACTGATAGAAACAAATTTTCTTGGTAAACACATGAATTTGGTTTCTATACAAATAGAAAGTTTAACATAGCCAGACAAAAGGAGGTGATCAGTGTCACACAAGGAAACAATTTAACTGAGCACAGCTATGTAACTTAATCCCTGTATGCTTAGAAGAGGAGGATGGACAGAAACGAACGAGATTACCCATCACAGTGGGACTCACATCACCCTCAGACTTGGCTTGAGAATATGGAAGCGAGAGAGCAGGCACATTCAATGAAACTGACTTGTTAAGAAAGGACAAGTGGGACAGGTGAGCTCAGGATCAACACATAAGCACAGGAAAGTGACACATCTGATGGGGATTATCCTTGAAAGAATGTGAATAAGGCTCAAGTGAGAAGATTCTGACGGGGTACCCTATCTTGCCAGATGAAGGAAGTTGAGTATAACCGTTGCAGTATCTGAATTAAGTTTGTAAATTAGATGACAGCATCGCACTGTTAAATTCTTGATTGTGTACAGTAGTTATATGAAGAATGTGCTTTTTGGGATGGAATGCACTAAGAAGGTAGTGGTAGAGGGCATTGTGTCTGCAGCTTACTCTCTAAATTGGAGTTAATCTACTGCACAGAAGTAAGCAAATCACCCAAGGAAGATGTCAGATGTCACTGAAATATTACACATCACCATTAGCCAGGCAAGGGTGTACTGTGCTACTGTGCTTTCAGAAACTGGAGTAATGTTCTATAACAGGAAATGAAATTTTAAAGGAGGGCTTTATCCCCCAAAGAAAAGTGGATTTTATCCCAAAACAAAATACTGCTAGGACACTGAGAGAAATTCCATAGAAAAAAATCCAAGATGATAAAGCTAAAAGCAGAGTAAGATCATATAAAATACCAGAAAGAAAGTTTATATAAAATATTAACCTTCTCATTTCAGAAGGCAATTAAGGCAATGTTTTCTCACATCCATAATAATTTTCTCTTTTAAAACCATCTTCCTGAGAGTAATTTCTTCACCACACTCTGTAAATGACATATAAAAAGCCCCATGTTTCTAAGACAATCAGGAAAACTTTATACACTAAGAGATCCTTATACTTATTAGATAAACTGAAAAATAAAAACACACTCCCTAATGTTTCTGCCTAAACTACTCCCCCCCCCCCCGCCCCCCTGCAGAGCCTCACCTGGGCTCCCTCCTCACAGGTGCACCAGGGGGTGATTTTTCCTCAAGCCCCGACAACAGGGATGAGTTCTTTTCTGCCCTTCTCGGCTAATTGCTAATTCTTTCCCAAAGCTAGTTAGTTGTTATTTTCACTGGAAGTCTTGTGGTTTCACGCCCCATGAGAAACTTCGCTATAATTAGTGCATACATCAGATAGGATGGCACTTGGCCTTTTTGTTTGTCTCCCCTTTCTAGATACTGAAGAAAGAACGTGAGATGAGATTGCTTCTTTCTCACTGCCAAAATCCAAGACAGTCTTTGCAGGCTCTATGGATTTCATAACAGCAAATTAGTTTTTAAAAGAAGCATACCTAAGTCTGCAACTTTGTAAAATATAGAACTGTTCCCTCAACCTCAACCTCTTATGTAATTCTACTCTGCCCTTCAGTCTGGGGTGGGGGAGAAAGACACCCCCTGCAGAGGATGCCCGCTCACCCACCTGAAGGAGCACAGCTGCTCGCTGTTGTCCTGAGGACGGACAGTTGATTATGGGAGCATCCACAGTGCTGTGACAACCACAGCAGGACAATCACTGGAATTACATAGTCTTTGAAAAAAAAAAATAGAAATTCGCAAATCACACTTCAGACCTGCTGGATCAGGAATTCTGAAGGAACCCTTTGGGGCTTTATCTTTTTAAAAAGTAAGCTTTGCATTCCTGAGGTGTCCCCAGGATGAGAGCTGCTCGCATTCTAGGATAAGTGAGGAGGAGAAAGGGGGCGGGGGGGTTGCTGTTATTACATTGTTCCAAACGGGGTGCAAAGTAGAGAAGGAAAATGATGGGATGAAAGTTAGAAGCTGTAAGGTTCAGAGAGCTGGCAGAGCTGGCCTCTGTTTTCATGAATAAGTATGCACTTATAAATCAACTATGCTATCTTTATAAAATGGGATGTTCCTCAGCAGTGAAAGTTGGAGAACTATTGTCACAGAAACCACATTTATGAATCTCATACTATCAATTTAAGTAAATGAAATCAGGCACAAAAGAGCATATATTCTCTGTGATTCCATTTATAACATTTCAAAACCTGACAAAACGAATTTTACAGAGCCTGTCATTAAATGTTGTTTACCCTTGGGGGTTCTTGCCTGGGAGTGGCTGGCTGGATGCTCTTGAGGCTATTTTGTTCACTTTTCTGTATGTATTGTATCAATAACTTAAAAAATAGGCATAAACATGTTTGTCAGACAGAGAGGTGCTTCAGGAGAGCAGCCCCCAGAGAGTAGCCCCAGCGCACAGCTGGGCATTCTGCTGGGCAGGGTACAGCTGGCTCAGTGCCTCCAGCTGCAGCAAATCTGGGATCAGCCACAAAGTTGAATGGTTTCATGTCCCATGAGAAAGGACAAAATCTATGCTCTGGGACCTGGCCATTCTGCCCACAACGACTACAGTAAGAAGAGGCAGTCTTCACTCCAGAGATCTAAGTTTGGCTGCCCAAGACCTTGTCAGCTCTACATTGTAGCCAAAAGCTCCCACTGCAAAGTTCCACCCCAGGCCTGCTTTCCTTCCACAGGAGTCAACTCTGCATTGCAGCCTAATATTCTCCCTGCAGAGTTCCACCCCAGGCCTGCTTTCCTTCCATGGAGTCAGCTCTGCATTGCAGCCTAACTCTCTCCCTGCAAAGTTCCACCCCAGGCCTGCTTTCCTTCCAAAGGTGTCAACTCTGCATTGCAGCCTAACGCTCTCCCTGCAAAGTTCCACCCCAGGCCTGCTTTCCTTCCATGGAGTCAGCTCTGCATTGCAGCCTAATATTCTCCCTGCAGAGTTCCACCCCAGGCCTGCTTTCCTTCCACAGGAGTCAGCTCTGCATTGCAGCCTAACGCTTTCCCTGCAGAGTTCCACCCCATGCCTGCTCTCCTACCACAGGAGTCCGCTCTGCGTTGCAGCCTAACGCTCTCCCCATAAAGTTCCACTCAAAGCTTGCTTTCCTTCCATGGATTCAGCTCTGTGTCCTGCCCAGTCTCACCTACTTCCCCTTCATCTCATAGGTGTTACTCCATCTCACACACCCGGTAAATATCTTGTATCCGCAACTTGCTCTCAGTGTCTACTTCCCAAAACTTCCCGGCACAATATAGGAAGTTCATGATATCTAATTTTTATTGATTGTTTATTTATTCAGCTAGACTTTCAAGAAATATGTATTGAACTATAATTGAACACTGCTCTGCTTTCTGGAATGCAGTAGGAAGACACGCAGACTCTGTCTCCATGAAGCTGAGCATCTGGACGGAGAGGCGCAAAGGAATGCTTTGAGGCCAGGTCGCAATGTGTGCCATGAAAAAAGCAGAGCGAGGAGGAGAACGTGTGGGGAAGGGCACTGGTTCAGAGAGGGGGCCAATAAGCCGATTTTACATGAAAATCTGAATGAAGTGAAAATGTGAAGTATAGAAATATTTTGGCCACACACATTCCAGGCAAAAGGAACAGAGCAGGCAAGGTAATACAGATTAATTGAAAATCAAATAATGTCATTTGTTTAGTGTCTTATATGTGTCAATCATTCTGCCTGATAAATTCTACTTCATTTATTCTTCCCAATAACTAAAAGGTTATATTATACTCATTTACATGTGAGATGTGGGATTCAGAGTAGTATAATCCAGGAGACAAATCCAAATTTTTTCTTACTTGAAGACCTTCTCTTTTTTTACCTAATACCACCTACAAGAAAATACAGAAATTGGCATTTAAGTGTAAAACAATGCAGCATATGATTATGCATAACAAAATTAGAAGTTAAGATTGGTTTTCCTAGAAAACAGAATGGAGAAATGTTAAATTGGACCCTTACCTGATATCATACAGTAAAAAAAAAACAAACAAACAAACAAAAAAACCTACTTGGACTGAAGAGTATCAACAAATAGGCAAAATAGTTAAATTAATCAGAAAAGAGAGGACACAAATTACCAATATCTAGAATAAGAGCTGTGACATCACTATGAAATCTAAAGATATGAAAAGAACACCAAGGGAAAACAATGCCAACATAATGCCAATAAATTTGATGTCAGTTGAAATTGGGGAAATTCCTTGAAAAGCACACACTACCAGCGCTCACTTAGGAAGAAATAGATATCATGAAAAGCCCTATATCTACTAAAGAAACTGAAGTTGTAGTTAAAAACCTCTCCCAAAATCAACCTCCAGGCCCAAATGGCATCATTGGCAAATTCTAACACACAATTCTTTATAAAAATTCTCAAAATCGATTTTCTTAAATGTGCAAAAGATTTGAAAGGCTCTTTTTTAAAGAAGATACAAAGATGACATATAAGCATGCAGAAAGATGCTCAACATCATTTGTTGTTAGGAAAATGCTAATTAAAATAGGATATGATTACACAACTATAATAATGGTGGACCATAAGTTTTGGCAAGGATGTGGAGCAAATGGAATTTCTATGCATTGTTGGTGCAAATAAACTATGGTACAGCTACTTTAAAAAGTTTTGTAGTTTCTTAAAAATGTTAACACACACACCTAGCATATGACCCAGCTATTCCACTCCTAAGTATTTATCCAAGAGAAATGAAAGCCTGTACCACACAAATGCTTCTACAATAGTGTCCATAGTGATAGGGCTTGCAATAGCCAAAAACTGGAAACAGCCCAGTTGACCATCAACAAGTGATTTGATAATCAAATTGTGGTATATTCATACAATGGAATTTTATTCAGCATTAAAAAGAAATGAACTATTAAAATATGCAACGACAGAGATAAATATGAAAGATACTGCAAAAAGCAAGACAAAAAATTGTGCATACTATAATTCCATTTGTGTACACTCATAGAAAATGCAAACTGATCTATAATGACAGAAAGCAGACCAATGGTTGCCTGTAGATGAGGCCAGAGAGTGCGTGAGGGAAGAATTGACTTTTGGGGATGATGGATATGTTCATTTTTTTATTGTGGTGATAATTTCATTTAATCAATATTTTGAAACATTCACTATACATTTTAAATATATACAAGGTAGTGTATAGAAATTATGTCTCAATAAAGCCATTTATTTAAAAAATGCATTTGAAGGAAAATCAAGTAGTGTTTTAAGGAAATGTAAAGATTGTGATTTGAAGTGATAACTGCAGATAGAAAAATTAAGCAAAAAAAGCCAAAGGCAGAATCTTCCAGGCAGCCATGAGAAGGACAAGGCATCATGCATTTCTAGACATTTAGGTGAAAGAAGAATGAAACCCCTAGGACTTTTCTTGAATTCAGTGAAAAGACCAGGGTCAACATCTTGAAACAGATAATCTTTACACATCAAATATGAATAGATGAGAGATTAGGGAGATAGAGAATCAATATAATCTCTCTAAGGACATGGGCCTCCAGCCTCCTGCCTGGAAACCTGAAGTGCTCAATCGGTGTCTCTTATGAGAGATGAACGGTCATTATAAACATCAGCCTGTTGTGTGGTTAAATGGGTGAGCACAGTGGGTTGAAGACAAAGAAGCATCCATATTTCTTATAACTGTATTAGCTTATAATACCTAGTATCTTAACAGCTGTATTCAGATACAATGTATTTCCTAAATTGAGATTTCTCCCAATTTATAGATTCTCCAAATATTGTTAACTATAATGAGACATTAAACTTGTAATATGAAAATAAATCTAATCTAATGAGCCATGCAAGTTTCAGAAATTATTTATAAAAATAATTTTCTATGTTTACCAGATAATACAAGATGATGTGGGCCTTAAGGTGAATTTGGCCAATTTGGGAGGAAATTGAAGAGGGACTAGCTGTTAATCTAGCCTCGTCCAACAGGAACATGTGACTTGGTTGTCTGCACGTTCCTGGACTAGCACTTGGGGAGCAGAATCGTACAGGGTAAGACAGTGCAAGGGACCAGGGTTGGTCAACACCCTAACTTCCCTGGGCTCACCCTGTTTTGTAAACCATGCTCCTTTAGCTGTATTTCCCACAGCCCCAACACAGTAATTCTGACTCGCGTATTGTGGTGGTCCAGGACGCATTTTCTGGCTGCCCTTTCAGCAGCCCCCCACCCCCACCCCAGGGTGGCTCTTCAGTCTTCCTGAGATTGACCAGAAAGCCCTGTGAGAACATTGCAAAAGCCTCAGGCTGTGACAAGGCAAACTGTTGCCTTACCTCCCCATTGGTTCATATCCTTAGGCTCTTTGGCCCCGATGGTGTGTTCTAGTTTGCTAGCTGCCAGAATGCATTATACCAGAAACAGAATGGCTTTTAAAAAGGGGAATTTAATAAGTTGCTAGTTTACAGTTCTAAGGCCAAGAAAATGTCCCAATTAAAACATGTCTATAGAAATGACCAATCACAGGCATCCAGGGAAAGATACATTGGTTCAAGAAGGCCAATGAAGTTCAGGGTCTCTCTCTCAAGTGAGAAGGCACATGGTAAACACCGTCACAGCTTCTCTCTCATCTGAAAGGGCACATGGCGAACACGGCATCATCTGCTAGCTTCTACTCCTGGCTTCCTGTTTTGTGAAGCTCCCCGGGAGGCATTTTCCTTCTTTATCTCCAAAGGTTGCTGGCTGGTGAACTCTGCTTCTCACAGCTATGCCGTTCTGCTGTGCCGTCTCTGAATCTCTCCCTCCAAAATGTTTCCTCTTTTATAGGACTCCAATAAACCAATCAAGACCCACCCAGATGGGTGGAGACATGTCATCACCTAATCCAGTTTAACAACCACTCTTGATTAAATCACATCATCCAGGAAAATGATCTGATTACAGTTTCAAACATACAGTATTGAATAGAGACTGCTCCACCTTCATGAAATGGGATTTTGATCACAACTTGGCTTTTCTAGGGGGCATACTTCCTTTCAAACCAGCACAGAGTGGGCTCTGTCATTTCTCCCCAGGAATGCGTGTGTGTGTGTGTGTGTTTGGGTGCCTGTGTGCATTTCAGTCAGAGAGGAGTGGCGTGAGGAAGGATTCTAGGGTTTTACAATACAAAGCCCCTCAATTTCTCCAAGTGCTCTCTGATTTTAGAAATCTTGGCAGAAGCCTTTGGCATTCTCCTGTCTCCTTTTACCATCAGAGCACAGAACTAACTCTCTAATGAAACTGCCAGGAATAAACTAAGGTCTCTTAGTTCTCCAGGACAAATATTCAAACTTGCTTCTATTACGTTATGCAAATATGCATGCATTTATTCTAAAGAGACCTTAACTATCAGCGGCCTAAAATTTCTGCTTAATATGTGCTTAAAATCAAAGAGGAAACATCGGTTATATGACTTACTACTTCTATTTAAATACTGAAATCCTTCATTTAATTAGCCAGGTGAGTGCTCACACCTGGAAGAACGGATGTCCTGCCTCCCCCTGCTTCCACCCTCTGCTATTATATCTCCTGCTGGTACCTCCCACTGGACAAACCCAACTTCACATCATCAGTAAAGGAGCTAGCCATAGTCAGGCTCCCAGAAAGGCTAAGAAGGACAGACAGGGATGGAGGATGGATGGGATTCATAAGGGGAATAACAAGCAGCTCCTTGCCTTCCTTTTTCTCATGTCCCTCCCCAAAAGCATCCACTTGAAACTCTTTAATGATTCTTTTGCTATTTACCTCTACAATGCTATTAAACTCACTGAGATGGCTAGTCCTTGGTTTTCCAGTTGTAGACATTATCTATGGACCTTCCAATTTCAAGGCCCTCCCCCATCTAAACTCATGCAAACACATTTAATATTTTTATTCATCCAACATTGTTATATATTAAGTTTGGCTAAATTAGCCTTCTGAATTTATATAACTATCATTATTTACACATTATTCACAACTCAACAATACAGTGAGCCATGATTAGTTTTGCTTCTTGCACAATTTCCCACTGCTTCCACCCTGCCCCACTCCCAGGTCTAATGATGTTCATGTTTTCCCATTTGCTCAGTTCACTAAAAATTTATGGTTAATTCCAACCCTCACTTTCCACCAGTTGTCTAAATTTCCTTTTAAGTCATTCAGATGCATTGGGTAATGCATCAATTTTTGCAAACATCTCTCCCAGAGCTTCTGGCATGCCCTGGTTTTGTCTGGTTGCTCTTGGAGTTGGGTGTAAACTGTTATCCTGGGGTGTCCCCCTCACACCTCAATCCACAATAAGCTCTGTTTTATGTGTCTTATGTCTTTTTCATTCTCATTTACTCCATTATTTTGGCAGAATACGACTTCCAGTAGATCCCTGAGAAGGGACATACAGACAGTAAAGTTTCCAAGACACTGTGTATATGCGGTTGCCATTGTCATCGTTCCACCCTCATAGTTGACTAGCCTTAGACTTGTATAGGGTTCCAAGTACAGAAATCATTTTGCCCCCAGACTTTTGAAGGCCTGTATACCTTGTCTTCTAGCTGCCAGCGCTGAAAATATAGAATAGTGATAATGGCAAATTCTGAAGAAACAGAAATCTCTCTTCCAAAACTAAGGAATAACTAGGACTCTTTAAATATTAAATAAAATGTCAATGAAAAATATACATGATGTCATGAAGCTAAACTGGAAAAAAACAGTTCATCTGAACCGAAGTATGGATTTAAGCTTTCTGCTCAGACTACAGCTGCAGATTCTCGTGGTTCCTGCCTGGATGTGGAGTAACTGGTTGCTTGTTTTAGCGCAGGCTTAGCCTCTTGAACATTTTCGCCTCTTGGAGATGCCCCATAAATAGTCAAAGCATATGAAAGAATGGCAATTATCTCTTTTTGGGTGCCATTTAGATTGCATTTCTTCCTGAATTAATTACTTCTGGATGGATTATAAACAGCTTCTACAGAAACTCACCTGGAAACTTTAGATAGATAATTGTTCGACAATAACTGATCGTTCTCAGTGAAGGAGTCAATCACACCCACCTCTCCTTGCCTTGACATTTCTTGTGTCTATTCTGAGAGACTTCCTGTTGTCTACTACCTTTAATTAAATGAGCTATCACAGACAACCTTTGCACACTAACCATTTTCGTGTGCCAATGTTATATCTTATTGTAATGGTTTTGAACATATTTTAAGAAACAGTGATCTAAATTTAAGCTAAAATTCAAAAGGGTGCACTCCTCAAAATGAATACGACTCAATAAAGGAATTAACCTGATAAAAAAAATACTTTTATTCGGCCTCAGTTTGAAGGCTTGGTTTCTTGCCCCAGTTTGTGACCAGGCTTACATTTCTGCCTCTAGTTCCCTCCAGTAGCCCATAAATCAAACTGAAAGAAAAGAAAAACAGGATCCTTGCAACTGGTATAGAAAAGGCATTTGACAAAATCCAGCACCCCTTCTTGATGAAAACACTTAGAAGAAGCCACTTCTTCCTGGCAGCTGCAGCACCGGGGATGCGAAGCTGGACAAGCACACTACCGGCCTCCTTTAGGTGTCACACACCCTCTCAGGATCCGCCCTGCATAGATGGAACCAGTAACCAGCTAATCTGATAATAAGCATTACAGCTAATGTGCTCATAGGTGAGAGTCAAAGCAGCATCAGACCCTCCCGTGTTGTTCCTTCTGGGCTAGCCTCGCTTAGCCTTGTCCATGGTAACAATCAAAATAAAATGAAGGGATCTCAACAGAACAATTCCTAGTAAAGAAATTGAATCAATCATCAAAATAAGAGTCCAGGACCAGACGGCTTCACAGGGGAATTTTACCAAATATTCCAAAAAAATTTAACACTAACCCTGCTTAAATTTCCACCCCCAAAAAACTGAAGAGAAGGGACCACTCCCTAATTCTTTCCATGAGGACAACACCCTCATACCAAAGCCAGATAACAATACCACAAGAAAATAAAATTACAGACCAACATCTCTTATGAATATAGATGTAAAATCCTCACCAAAATACTAGCAAACCAAATCCAATGGCACACTAAAATAATTATATCCCATGATCAAGTGGGAGTTATTCCATGCATGCAAGGGTGTTTCAACACAAGAAAATTAATTAATGTAACACATCACATAAACAGAATGAAAGAAAAGAAAAATAAGATCATCTCAATTGATGCAGAAAAGGCATTTGACAAAATCCAGCATCCCTTCTTTTTTTAACTCTTTTTTTTTTTTTTTAACATGGGCAGGCACCGGGAATCGAACCCACGTCCTCGGGCATGGCAGGCAAGCATTCTTACCTGCTGAGCCACCGTGGCCCACCCCCAGCATCCCTTCTTGATAAAACTACTTAGAAAACTATGAACAGTAGGAAATTTCCTCAACATGATCAAGGGTTTAATATGAAAAAACTACAGCTAACATCATACTTAACGATGAAAGTCTGAAAGCTTTCCTCTGAGATCAGGAACAAAACAAGGATGCCCACTGTCACCACTATTATTCAACACTGTACTAGAAGTGCTAGCTGGAGCAACTAGGCAAGAAAAAGAAATAAAAGGCATCCAAGTTGGAAAGGAAGGAATGAAACCTTTCCTATTTGTAGCTGACATGGTCCTATATGCAGAAAATCCTAAAAAATCCACAACCACCTAACAAATGGATTCAGCAAATTTTCAAGGTACAACATCAACACCCCAAAATCAGGAATGTTTCTATACAATAAGAAGAAACAAAGAAAAAATTCCATCTACAATAGCAACTAAAAGAATCAAATATCTAGTAAAAATTTAACCGAGGATCTAAAGGACTTGAAAACTATAAAACATTACTAAAAGAAATTAAAGACCTAAATAAATGGAAGGACATTCTGTGTTCATGTGTTGGAAGACTAAATATTAAGATGTCAGTTTCACCCAAAGTGATTTACAGATTCAATACACTCCCCCCCAAAATTCCATCAGCCTTTCTTTGCAGAAATAGAAACAGCAATCATCAACTTTATATGGAAGGGTAAGGGGCCCCAAATAGTGAAAAGAAGAATGAAGTTTGAGGGCTCACACTTTGCAGTCTCAAAATTCATTATAATGCCACAGTAATCACAACAGCACAAGGACTATATATATATACCAATGGAATTGAACTAAGAGCTCAGAAATTAACCCTCAAGTTTATGGCCAACTGATTGTTGACAAGGTGGCAAAGATCACTCAGTTGGGAAGGAAACTTTCTTCAATACATGATGCTGGAAAACTTGACCTCCATTGACAAAACAACGAAAGAAGACCCCTACCTCACACCATATACAAAACCCAACTCAAAATGGATCAAAGACCTAAATATAAGAGTCAGAACTATGAAATTCCTAGATGAAAATGTAGGGAGGCATCTTTAGTACTTTGTGTTAGGCAATGGTTTCTTAGACTTCATACCCAAAGACCAAGCAACAAAAGTAAAAATATATAAATGGGACTTCATTGAAATTAGAAGCTTTTATACATCAGAGGTTTTATCATGAAAGTAAAATTACAGTTTACACAATGGGAAAACCTATTTGGAAACCACACACCACATAAGAGTTTAATATCCAGAATATATAAAGAGATCCTTTAACGTAACAAAAAGTCAACTAAATTTGAAAAATGGACAAAAGACTTGAATGGACATTCTTCCAAAGAATAATTACAGATTGTTAAAATGGATATGAAAAGGTGTTCCACATCATTGGTCATTAGGGAAATGCAAATAAAATACACAATGAGATACCATTTCATACCCATTAAAATGGCTATACATAAGACAAACAGAAAATTACATGTTGGAGAGGATCTGGAGAAATAGGAGCACTCATTCATTGCTGGTGGGAATGAAAAATGGTGCAACTGCTGTGGAATACAGTTCGGCAGTTCCTCAGAAAGTTAAGTGCAGAAGTACCATATGACCCAGCAATTTTAGTTCTAAGTATATACCCAAAAGAATTGAAAGTGGGGACTCAATCAGATATTTTCACACCAGTATCAGAGCAGCATTAATTACAACAGCAAAGACATGAAGAGAACCCAAGTGTCCATCAACCAGTGAATGGATAACCAACATGTGATATATATATAAATATATGATGAAACAATATTCAGCTGTGAAAAGCAATGAAATCCTGATACTTGTGACGTGGATGACCCTTGAAGACATCATGTTGAGTGTCCAAATACAAAAGGACAAATAGTATATGGTCTCGCTGATATGAAATACCCATAGAAGCAAACTATGTAGAGATATTGGTTATAAGTTACCAGGGGGGTGGAGGGCAGGAAGAGAGAAGTATATCTTAGTGAGTAGAGTTTCCATTCAAGGTGACGAGAAAGTATGGGTAATGGATATCGGTGATAGTAGCACAACACTGTGAATGTAATGAACAGCACTGAATTATACATTTGAATGTAGTTTAAAAGAGAAATTTTAGGGAGTTTATATATCATTGAAATAATTTTAGAAAACAAAACCATAGGGCTGTACAACACATACATTGAAACCTAATGTAAATTATGTGCCATAGTTAATAATATAATTATAACAATATTCTTTCATCGATTTTAACAAAGTTACTATGCTAAAGAGACCTGTTAAAAATAGAGAAAACTGTGTTGAAGGAGGGTATATAAGAACTCTGTTACCTGCATTATTTTTTGTAAACCTACACCTTCCCTTTAAAAAGTATTTATATTATATATGAATTTAACAGGAGAGTTAACATGATAGAATACAATTAATAACCTGGAACACATATCAATAGAAAATTTCAAAACTGAAGCACAAAGTGAATAACGAATGAAAAATACTGAAAGGAGCAATGGAGACTTCCAGAACCCATTCAAAAGCTCTTATATAAGTGTTCTAATAGACGCATACGGAAAGGGCAGTTAAAAGGGTCAGAATAGCTATTGGATACACAATGGATGGGGGTTTTCTCAAAAATAAAAAAAGGTTTAAAAGCATCAACCATAGTTTCAAGGAGCTCAAAAATGCAAATCAGAATAAGTATAAAGCTAGTCCACCTCACAAAGTCATAGCTAAGGACTTAAAAAAACAATGGAAATGGGAAAACTATTTTAAAAGTTGCTGAAACAAAATACATTACTTTCAGAAAAGACTAACTGACTTTCCAGCATCAATGATGAAAGCCAGAAAGCAAGGGATGTTTCCATGCAAGTGCTGAAAGGGAATAGCTGCCAACTTATAATTCACTATCCAGCAAAAGTGCCCTCATAAATAAAAGAAAAACATTTTTCTCAGCCTAACATAAACATGTTGCCTGCATATTTTTGCACAAAGAAATGCTATAAGGAGTTTTTCATACTGAAGAACATTTATTTCAGACCAAAACAGCATTGCAGAAAGGAACAAAGAACACTAGGAAGGATTAATATGTGGGTAAATATAAATGAATATTAATTGTGCAAATTAGTAATGTCTTAAGAAACTTTACACACTTTTAGAATTAAAACGCATGTGAAAAAAGGTCTGAAAGGGATAAATGGTTTGAAATAGTCTACGGTCCTAGCATCAGCAGGAAAACTGTAAAAGTAATCATTTTAATTATAATGTAACAGGTCATGAATACATACTGTACATTCATTGCTAAATCTTTAAAGCACAGTAAAAGAATGTGTATATGCCAAGGTACATATGACAGAATGTATATATTAGAAATATACATAATAAAGGAATAACTGGAAACAACATTTTTAATAATAGAAAATGCCCAAAAGGAAAGAGCAATAAACATAAAACATCATGTTAATTGTAAACAAATTATTAACATGTAGTGTAAACTCAAATTACATCTTCAATTACAACAGATGTAAATAGACTCTCTCAAAGGAATGACTGATTACATAGTTTTAAAATTGCTGTTTTCAATATATGTGGACCAGAGTAGGTTTTAACTATGAGGACCAGAGTAGGGTTTTTTGTCTCATTTTTTTGTGGTCCTCTCACTTTCCAGACCCCAATCTTAAATTTCATCTCCTCTGTTGACCTTGATCTCCATTTTCTGTCACCTCAATCTGGTAAGGCTGCTATTTTCTGCCTCTGGAGACTGGAAAGATGAGGAACACTCTAAATTTTTTATTTTAATTTTAATTTTTTAAGCTACAAACTCTTATTCTCTACCTATCACTGCCACTTGGAAGATATGATGGCTAAATTGATGTCATCTTGGGTAGGTGTCTAGTTGTTTGGTCAAACACTGGCCTGGGTATTTTCTAGGTGGGATTAGCAGCTGCAACCAGTTGACTTTAAGTAATGTGAAAGTGCTGTTATTGCATAGCTGATAATTTTCCATTCAATTTCAGCATGAATGAAGTGCTTACCTAGAGTTTAAAGTCTCTTGAATTACTAGCTTGTTATTTTACATTTACGAAGAAAAAGTCATATTCTGTTTATGTATTGGACGTTTATGTCCTTCTTGCTGAATGCTTCCAAGATGATTTTTTTGAACTTTTTTTTTTGAAAGGTAAATAAGTAGTCCAGCTAATGTTCAGGTTTCTGCGCATTTTTTTCATTTTCGGTGAACTCTTTCAGCTTATATATTTGCCCACCCGTAATAAAATTCAAAACGACCGAAAAACCTCACTAATGATCTCTAACATACAGAGATGGAAAGAATCAGAAATGATTCTCTCCTTTTTATCTCAGCATAGGTTTTGATAATTTTATGCGGGGAGAAAATAAAACATGGAAGTAACACTGCTAATAAAGGAAAAATATTTGCCTACCTCCACAGGGAATTAATTGTTAAATTAGCTGTATTAATAATTCAGCATGTTAACAAATTTTATAAAATTAATTCATCTAATTACAAGTTAATTCTCTTGGGAGATAAGCACATATCTTTCTTTTGTCTGCATTATTTCCATATTTTATAAGTTAATTTAATAAAAGCAGTGGCTGTGTTACCCCTTAATGCCAACATAGAATGATTTTTAAGATTCCTAATTATTGGAAACATTAAAAGTAATTTTAAATGACATTTATCACATTTAATAGAAATAATAAAATAACAGGTCTAACTACTAAACTGCTACTGGAAAAACTTGAAATTAAAATTAATAAGGCTTTCTATGAAAAAATTAACCCAAGTTTCACTAAACTTAATGTTATACTTACAACAAATTCCAGACTTCAATAAAAATCAAGTAAAATAATATAACTGTTTTTAAACAAAAATTAATAACGTAATTTGACTTATCCAAGGATTCATCTTTGATTTGGAATATTCATTAACTTGGAACGCTTTTCTTCTACTTGCAATTAGGATTAAAACTCTTCAAATCATTTGATGTCTTCACTGAAATTCTTACTGCCTTTTTATGATTAGTATTTGCTGCCAGCTAGATTGAGATCATTTGCAGTTCTTTGCTCCTAGCAACTAGTCTTAACCAATTCACACCTTGAGTCACTAAAAGTTTTGTCTATTGACACAGGAGAAATTTCTTGAAAATTCTGTCTTCTTTTGGACTGATTTTTTTTTTTTTTACCATTACATTGTATGTCTTTTGGAGGCTTATTAGTTACACCTTCATTGTTTTGTTTTTAATGAAATTTGCTTTAGGATTTACACTGGCCATCTGAAACCATCTTTGGCTGGTCTACTGTCAAGTAATATATCACTTTCCTTAAAACTGAAGAACTATATAATAGCTTACGTGCGTTTTCCTTTTCCAGAACTTTGTGCTATTCTCGTCATATACTTTACTTTTATGTCTACTATTAACCTCATAGTACATTTTATTATTTTTGCTTTAAAAAGTCAATTATCTTTTCAAGGGATACTTTTAAAAATATATGAATAAACATATTTTATAGTTACTCACACATGTTTTTTCTGGTGCTCTCCATTCCTATATGTAGATGGTTTCCATCTGGTATCATCTTCCTTCTTCCCAAAGGATTTCCTTTAACATTTCTCGTACTGCAAGATCAGTTGGCAGCAGATTCTTTCAGTTTCCTTTTGTGTGAAAAATGCCTTCATTCTACCTTTGTTTTTGAAAAATATTTTCAAAATACTGGGTAGAACAGTCTGTTCGTCCTATCTTTGTTTCTCTGCACAAAGTATCTTTTTTCTCTGTCTGATTTTAAGATTTTCTTTTGATTACTAGTTTTAAGCAATTTAATTACGATTTGCCTTAATGTTGTTATCTTCTTATTTATTCTGACTAGATTTTCTTTTTTTGTTTATTTGCATGGGCAGGCACTGGAACGCGAACCCGGGTCTCCAGCATGGCAGGCGAGAATTCTGCCACTGTGCCACCATCACACCGCCCCTACCTAGAGTTTTTGAGCTTCTTAGATCGTGTAGGGAGAATTTTCATCAAACTTGAAATGTTTTGGCCATTATTTCTTCAGATATCTCTTCTGTCTTCCCCTTGACCTCCTCTCACTGATACTCTTCATTTTCTTCAGTCTTTTTTTCGCTTTGTGTTTTTATGAAAAGTTTATATAGCCTTCTTCAAGTCCACTAATACTGTTTTCTGTAGTGTCTAATCTGCCGTTAATTCCAACCAGTGTGTTTTTAATCTCAGGTTTGTTTTTATTTTTAGGACTTCAATTTGGTGTCTTTTTAAAGCAGTTTCTTCCATGCTTTCCTCTACCGTCTTAAATATGTATTATAAGTTTACAATAACTCGTTTAATGTTCTTACTGACTAATTCAGCCCTCTGTGTCATTTCTGTGATTTTCTGTTGATTAATGCTTCTCCTACTGTGAGTCCTATTCTTTTGGTTATTGATGCACCAAGTAATTTGTTAGTGGCTGCTGGACATCGGTTCTGCTTTCTGATTGCTGAATGCTTTTGCATCCCTTTAAATATGATTGAGCTTTATTCTAAAATGCAGTTAAGTTACTTATAAAAAGTTAGTTCCTTTCAAGGCTTGCTTTGTCTTGTGAGTCAAGACAAGAACAGTAGATTTGGCCTAATTTTCACCCCATTAATCATATAATAATTAATGATTAATTTTCAGTACTCTATATATTATGGGATTTTTTCATTCTCGCTAGTGGGAAGATGAATCATTTCCAGCCTTGTATAAGTTCCAGAGGTAGTTACGGTTCTTTCTATCTCCTTGGATAATTTTCTCACACTCATGTGCTGATGGGACTAAGGTAAAGACTCGAGGAGCCTCTGCTCATCCCCAAAGCTTGTGCATTCCAGGCAACTCTCTCCTCGGCAGCCATGGCCACCTCAAATTCTCACTTTTGTTTCCTAAGTTCAGGGGAACTCCAAGCCCTGCTTTTGCTTGAGAACCAATAAATTCTTTCCAGACAGTTGACTCTCAAGGACCACTGAATTTGCTTGGCCAGATGTCCACTGATTCATACTCTTTGTTCTTTTTATTCTCTCTTTAGTTTTTTAAGGTGGGAGTATAAATCCACTCTCTGTTACTCCACCATGCACAGAAGTCCTTCATTGGGTGTTTAAACTCAGGAACTCAAAGGAAATTCTGCAGTGTTGGGACACAGACCTCTGAGGACAGGTCACTGCCCAAATGACATAGGTGTCTCCGAGGGGTGGATAAGGCTAATGCAGGGAACATGGGGGAAACTGGACACTGATTTCGACTACTACTGGATCTAACTGACGCTGCTGCGGCAAAATTTAGCTGGATGATGCCGGTAGAAAAAGCAAGCCAAACAGAAAGGGCCCAGTTCCTTTCTTCTCCCTCTAGTGCCCTCTTCTTTTAGAATTTAATGAGGAGCTACCTGGCAAAGGAGAATACATGGATTTTAGAGACCATACCCAGTCTCTCAAAGCAGACCATGGGATGGCATGGGCTTCTGGAGATGCCTGGTCCAGGCAGCAGCTGCAGGGCCACCAACGGGCTCAGCCTGTGAGCTCCCCCAGGGGTTGGTGAGAATGCCCAGCGCCCACATGTAAGGACTGTCCACCATGAGCATATTAAGTTCCTGCCATTTTGGGCCTCCATGGGACAGCTCGCAAGAGCTGTATCCATCCCAGAGCTCTCTACAAGGAACTGGGCAAACCTCTGTCAGACCTTCATTGCAGTTTCTGCTGTTGAGCTTCTCCCTCTGCCCTTTCTGCTTCCATTAGACATATCTTGCTTCCAAGCTTTGTCTCAGGGCTGCTCCGGAAACCCAGCTTGTGGGAGGCGGGTGTGGAGCGGAGGCACCAGCTTCACCAGCAGTAGAGCCCACCCCTTGGTTCACTGAGTATCCCAGCCAAACACATTTGATACTCCATGTCTTAACAGGAAAAAGTTCACACCTTCAACCAACAGTTCCACCTCCCAATGATCCTTTGAGCCCATGAAAATATTTTCACCCCCTCCACACAAGCGGAGAGAGTGTCCCTACACTGCTATCTTCACTGGTGCATGCTTTTTGCAGGGTACATATCTCTGAGTGCTAATTACTCCCCAGACTGCCCTATCTGAAGGTTCTAGAACCAATATATATATATATATATATATAGTCAGCCATCATCAAAAATCCTTTTTATATAATAAATGTCAAAAGGAGAGAAAAAGGAAGTATTATATAATATAAACAAAATATATACATAAAACAGGAAAACAAATAGAGCTGCTCCTCTCTCCATAACTATAACTAGTCGTGAGTCAACAACGGTTACTCATAACTTCCCACTCATGTCTCTGGCAACCTCAGGAAGGACCTATCTTGTGCAGTAACTCAAACCTCTTAGCTGCATGGCCTGACTCCACAGCAGTCCTGCTTTATTTGATTGCCACAGTGTCCCATTAACTTTTACTAGAGAGCATGAAAATAATCAAAGCCACCCTGAAAACATCCCTGGCTCTCTCACCTTGAAGAGCAGCCCAATTTTCTCCTGCCAATTAGGATCAGTCACTCCAGGCAGTAGATACAACCTCTTCTTGATCTCCTCAGGAGACAGCAAACTGGCAGAACGATGGTCTCAGCTTCCAGCCCAGTGGACACATTGTTGGGTCCCTTGAAGGAAACATTTCCCCCTTGGGAACCAAGAGCTCTGAAATAGGAGAACTCAAAGTGATTGGTAAACCCTCCCACCCTCCCACTTTCACTTCTTGATTTTCAGTCCCATATATTCTGTTAATGAGAGAAATAACCTGGCCACTCTTAAGATAAGAACATAAACATAATCGTGGCAGGACTGTGTGTATGTGGCACCTTTTAAATGTCCATGCAAGTGGGACACCCAGGTAAATTCATCTGAAGCGTCGCTGCCTGCTTCCCTCCCTTTTTCCTTCATATATTCCAAAATGGCATATCATTTAAGCTCGGATAAGACGCAAGTTACTAGGAGATGAAATCTTCCTCTGAGTATTGATGAAACAGAATAGTTAAAATTATCAGGTCATAGAGAGTCTTTCATTTGCAGCATATTTTGGCACCTTCTAATGATCATCTGAATCAAAAACCTGTTTCCTGAGAGTTTCTGCAGGAGATTCTGATTCATACATCTGGAGCAGTGCCAGGAATTTGTGTTTTTCAAAAGTTCCACAGATGATTCTGGAGATTAGCCACATTTGGGAACAACTCATCTAAATTTCCCTAAGAAGGACCTTAATGATAGTTTATGAGGGTGCCTTACAGCTGAAGGATCCAGCCAAGGAAAGGGTAATGGTGCAAAGTCACAGAGAAGATAATGTCATCATTATTTGTCTCTCAATCAAACCGAAGATCAAAGATAGAAACGTTTAGTTACCGCTGCAGCGTCCAGCCAGCTGACCACCGTTCCCAGAGGGCCTGGGGCACCCAGAAGACTCTTCAGCCTTGATCTGCAGCGGCTCTGTCCCGGGAAGAGGGCACCCCACCCGGAGCGTTAGGCTTCTGGGCTCAGAGACCGAAATTCTCAGGACCTTTAGGCTTGAGAAGCAGGACACAATCCATTTCTAGGACCCGCATCCTTACCCTTTTATAACCTAGACGGTTTGGCTGCAGCTTTGTCATAAACAAAATTTCATTCACGTGCTTCGTAGGGAAATGTAAGTAACAAGGCACTTGTTAAACGCCGTTTTCTCGTGGTCCGCACCCCCGCAGGAGGCAGTTCAGCTAAATGAGTAAACCTGCCCACATGCACAGGCCACCGTGTGTATCCGTATTTGCTGTTGCTTACCCCGAACAAGGTCCAGTGTGCCTCTCATAGCATACAGTCCGTAGGGGAGTGCAGCCTTTTTGGAAGAATGTGCGTCCTAAGTCCCTCCCCTCCGCTGCCCTGCTTATGGATACACTTGCAGCCTGAGAACCTTTGCGCGCCCAGGCCCCCATGGAGAGGCCGTATTCGCCAAAGCCTGCAGGAAACGCAGCGTGTGGTGATGCATCCTCCAGGCACGCATCCTTAGAGATGCATCAGAGATGATCCGAAAGACCCCTCAGTTACAGCGGGACTGGAGCGCCCCCCACCCCACCCAGCAAACTCCAGAGCCGGTGGGAAAGGAGCCGGGAGAACCGCCGGCGTCTTCGCTTGGCAGTCCGGCAGGACCAGCGCGCGCGGGAGCTTCCTGGCCTCTGCGCTGGATGCAGTGAAGCAGGAATTGACTCTAAATGAACCACATGACGTCAAGACAATAGCAACAAGGTAATGCATTTTAATCATTCCATCCACTCCATGAACGTAAGTAATAGGCCTATTTAACAGATGAGAACATTGGAACTTTCGCAAAAGAAGTGATTTGCCCGAGGCCACATAGCTAAGATGTGGTGGGTTGGGGTCCACATTGAAGCAAGTGGTGAACTGGCTGCGACCCTGTGCTGGTTAGAAAAGATTATGTAGCCTAGAAAAGCCATGTTTTAATCCTAATTAATCTTGTGGGAGCAACCGTTTCTCTAAATCCCTATTCAATAATGTAGATTGGAAACATGATTAGGTTATCTCCACAGAGATGTGACTCACCCAAGTGTGGGTAGGAATTTATGATTAGAGGGAGAGGTGACTCCACCCATTCCAGGTGGGTCTTGAGTCTTTACTGGAATCCTTTAAAAGAGGAAGCATTTTGGAGAGTACTGGAGAATGAAGAGAGCAGCAGAGACATGAGATCTATAGAGTCCACCAGCCAGAGACCTCTGGAGATGAAAGAGAATATTCCTCGGGGGAGCTTCATGGAGCAAGAGGCCTGGAGAGGAATCAAAAGGCATCACCATGTTCACCAAGTGCCTTTCCAGTTGAGAGGAAAACCCCGAACGTCATCAGCCTTTCTTGAGTGAAGGTAACCTCTTGTTACTGCTTTGATTTGGACATTTTTATAGACTTGCTTTAATTTGGATATTTTCTTGCCCTTAGAATGGTAAACTAGCAACTTATTAAATTCCCGTTTTTAAAAGCCATTCTGGTTCTGGTGTATTGCACTCCGGCAACAAGCAAACTAGAACAGACCCAGAGGCCTCTGGTTGGCCTGCCCAAGCCCCGCATCGTCTTTACTGGAATATGCTCAGGGGAGACCCACTTCTCCCATTTCTACTGCTCATTTCCACTCACTCCTCAGTCTGCTCCCCCGCCCCCATTTCCTCGCATCCGTTGGGTTTCCTGATTTATGCCTGTTTGAGGCCCTGCCCCAGCCCATCTGCACAGATTTATCTTTAAACGTTATGTTTTAAAGGACGGAAGAACATGAGGTAAAAACCAGCCATGATGACCACAAGTTATGGGTCGAAAATCACAATGCTTATGTTCACAAGAAAAAGTTATCATCAATATAAGATTATTCTGAACTCTAAAACTTGGTTGTTTTGTTTTCACTCTTGATTTTGGTGTCTGAATTGCTTTTTTTTGTTTTCGTTGTTGTTGTTGTTGCTTTTAAATCAGGAAAAGGGACAGAAGAGCAGTTTTCTTTCTTTCTCTCTCCATCATCGTCTTCGAATCAGCCCTGAAACATGGGGACCGTGGGGTGTGGGCAGCCTCCTGGGTCGATGGTCTTAAAATAACTGCTCTCTGATTGCCTCCCTGGCTTCCTGTTCCTGATTTCAGGTTGGTAGTTATAATCTCTTGCTCTTGTATGCTTCTTGCTCAAGATGTAAATTCACCACCATTGCCCTGGCAAGTAAACCAGGCCACTCTGCTCAACTCAGAGGTGCCTCCAGAGGGCATTCCCAAACTCCTACAATCACCTAAATAGAAACTTCCCTGAGAGTGACGTGATGGTCACTCATTTTCCCATCAGAAGACCCAGGGTCATTGTGAATGACCCAACCAATTACCATTTAGAAGAGGAAAAGCTCATGAAAAAGTTTGGAGAAATTCTGGAAGGCCTCAAGGTTCCTTTATATGAAAAGTAAATAAGGCCATTTTACTTTATGAATGGCACGTTTGGATCATACCTGCCTGCACTACTGCTGTAGATAACTAATATTTGCATCCAATTCATAGAAATTTCACAAATATCATCTCATTTTAATTATATATGTCAGCTAATTTTTCCATTTAAGACCACCTCTTTGTCTACAGTGTTCTCAGTGAGAAGCCATGAAAAAAGATATTTTAGTTTGTCTTTTAAGGTTCCAAGTGTATTCCTTTTCTTTTTCCTAAGTCAGCCCAAGCAGTGTAAACTGGGCCCCCTGGGTGTCCTTTCTTCCTGAGCTCCTTTCCTCCATCTCTCTCATTCTGACATTGATTTTTTCCCAATACTCCCCTTTCTCTTTCTGTCTTAGCGTCAGGATCAATGTCCAATTATTCTATTACATTTTATAGGAGTAAGAGGACATCAATCATAGTTTCAGTTTTACTCTTTAGACAGGGACTAAATGTCAACTCACCTACAGAGACCAGTTAGAGATGAAACCTCCATTTCTTGCAAGCTAGTGATTTGACTGGAAACCTGAAATTCATAGGTTTATCCTTAATTCTACACAGCATTCAGACTAGTCACTTTCATTCCTAGTGGATAATGGCTGCAGCCCTTTAATTTGAGGTTGCACTTCACCTCTGCCCTGGTTGTGTAATGCCTTTGTAGATGGTCTTGGAGTCGTTTCCATCATTCTTTCTTCTTTGGCCCACACAGGGTCAGCTGCAGATACCAATGAGTTATTTTTAGATACGTGTTAAATACATGTTCAACAAAACAATTTGGGAATCAAAGTTCTATAATATTTTTACTTCACTGGGTTTTGTTTTTATTTCATCTTGTTCTTTGAGGACATCAGGCCCTTCTAAATATAGCTCAACATATGTCATTGCATCTTTTTGAATAATGTCTTCCCGTTTTGCCCTTCAGAATCTTCATTACTCTCTCTCCTGACAGTCAGTCCCTAGCACCAATTTCTGAGTGTGTGTGTGTGTGTGTCCATGTAACAGCTACACCATCCTTCAAACGCTTTCTTCTCTTGGTTTCTTCAGCATTATTCTCTCAAGTCTTTTCCTAACTTTGAAACATTTGTCACCTACTTTAGTAGATCCTTCAATGCAGCCATTCTCCTCAAACTCATTCTCAGTTCTTTTGTACTTAATAAGCATTTAGTACATGGAAACATATTGTGGGCACTCATTTTCCTTCTGTAACAACCCCCTATGCTTTAATTCCATACCCTAATCTTCATCCAGCTTCACCAAGCTAAATGGGTGGTATTCATAAGGTACTGATGGAGGGTCTGAGCTTCCAGACCAATCTTCACGCATGAAAACAAGGCAGACTGAAGGCACTGATATCTTTTATTTCATTAGTGTGATGGTGTGGAGGTTTTCCATGACCTCCCCTGGAAAAGTCTGCTAATGTGTACTGTACCTTCGTATTTTCTGGTGCTGCTTTAGGTGCTTTACTCATAGCATTTTTTGTGTAGGCTGTATCATAGGGTCACATTTCACTTTCCATATGAGTATCCCATTATTGCAGTACCATTTGTGGAATTTTGGGGTTTTTTTG
This sequence comes from Tamandua tetradactyla, assembly GCF_023851605.1. NCBI lineage: Eukaryota > Metazoa > Chordata > Mammalia > Pilosa > Myrmecophagidae > Tamandua > Tamandua tetradactyla. Next base: position 101,382,424 of record NC_135330.1, on the reverse strand, counting down.
TTTGTTTGCTTGCTTGTTTTGGGAAGTGCATGGGCCAGGAATCGAACCTGCGTCTCCCACATGGAAGGCGACAATTCCACCACTGAACTACCCTTGTACTCCCTACTTGTAGCATTTTAATTACTTGCCCCAGTACTACTGCTGAAGATGCTATTATAATCACTAATAAAAAATCACTAATTTATTTTTCAGAAAGAAGAAAAAATAAGTAAATTGACCAGATTAAGCAACTTTCCTGTTACCACAGGTAGCAGTGTTAGTGTTGGGGTTTAAACACCAGAACTGACATTTTAAACATGGTTCCTTATGATCTTTCCGAGGTGCATCTCCTTAATGGCTATTCCCATACGTTTGCTTGCAGCATCCCTACAGACGTGCACAAAGTGTGCACATGGGAGTCCCAGCATGGCTCTCCCCACGTTTGGGTCAGGGAACAGGAGGTGACTCAGTCAACAAATCTAAGTCTCCAGGGATGTGAGCCAATGTCTCTTGTATGTCTTCTTCCTAGTTTGGCTTTTCACAGGAATAGACCTTGAAGCAAGTATTCTACAGGAAGGAGTTCATTTAGGAAGTGCAGGAAACAGCGATAGGGAAGGGGACAACAAAGGATGCATTATGAGACCAGCAATCCTATTGGGTAACTGCAACTTAATTCTGTGGGGGAAACTCTGATAAATGGTACAAAACCTACACCTCAGAATTATCTCACCCCAGGGGTGAAGGATCTACGTTACCTACTTCCTCCAAAGTGCCGTCGATAGAAGGCTGCCACTGGCAGATGTTAATTCCTGGCCCTTTCTGCCTATATTTAAGGTCTACATTTAAGACTCTTTAGGCCCATATTACTATGTATTAGGCTATACCAGATAAAGTAAGTGGTTCATTGAAAGCCGTGGTTTACCATATAATTTTAGAGAACTCTCTTCAAATCACTAAAGTTCACAGCCAGCCCTGGCAGCAGTTTCCACACCCAGTGAACATATCTAATAGTCTTTTGACCATTTCAATCTAATGGTCCCTCTTATATTTTGGAAGACACATAGCAAGGAATGTAGATGATGCTTTCTTCCCTGTCATACAATTTTCCTACAATAATGTCTTTCAAACATCAACCAAGAATTTTCTGTGAAAATTCGAGCTCCTCCCAAAACCAAATACTAAAATCAAGAAATATAACTACCCAGTTAAGCTCTGGAAACTCTAGCTGATGTTCAGGTCACCCTCAAGCAGTTGAAAATCTGGTAAAAAAAAAAAAAAAAACAAGCTGATAAGGACATTTATGGTAAATATGTCCATTTAGGGCTTTCAGCTACCTCTGCTTCACCAGTCCATTCAGGATGGAAAACTACTGGCTGGTGGAACTCACTATCCCCTTGTTTACTCCCAGCTCCAGCTTTCAGCATCTCTTCAAATCTCAAATTGCATCCATTAACTTCCACCACTTCTTCCATAATTGCTGGGGATTCTGAATATTTGGCTCAGAAAATATGCATAGTTCAAATGGCACTGAGCTGTTTTGTTTTTTTTTTTCAGTACCTGATTTAATTGGAGGGTGTAGACCTAAACAGTAGATTTGGCACATGCCATCTATAATTCAACACTCCTAATCTCTTCCAGAGAGCATTTAACTGCTGCAGCCACATGAAGCCAGATGTCCCCATCCCTGGGGTAGAATTAGGGAATTCTCTGGAGTGACAGGTGTTATTAAAGCTTCTTTATGACTGAAAGCAGGAGCCAGTCCAAAGGATACTGCAATAGCAGAATAGGTTGTATTAATTTTGTTTGGTACTTTTATGTGTCTTTCCTAGTGTTCTTTCCCAATGCTTATTCAAGAAAATACTCCATCTAGGTCTAAGGCTCTTGTATTTTAGTTCTCAACATGATTTCTTCCCTGACCTTCACATGTCCCTATGACCCATGCTTGTTGCTCATTACGTGCTGTTTGAGAAGCAGGCGATGTCAGTGTCATCCCTGAAGTACCATCAGCCCCTGGATGATGGCTTTGGCCATGCCCATTTTTCAGCCTGCTTTAGCTTCTCATTTTGGAAGCCCTAATTTATTCCTGTATTTTCATCCTAGTTTCATATTTGGCATATCATGGTGTTTTGGTTTGCTAAGCTTCTCAAAGCAGGTACCATGAAATTGGTTGGCTTTTACAGTGGGAATTTATTCACTTACAAGCTTACAGTTTTGAAGTCATGAAAATATCCACATTGAGGCATTATCAAGATGATACTTTCTTCCTGATGACCAACTGCCCATGATCCTGAACTCCTCTGTCGCATGGCAGGGCACATGATAATGTCAGCTGGCCTCTCCTTTCTTCCGTGTTTCCTTGCTTACAGCTTCTTGCTTCTGTGGCTTTCTTTCTCTCTGTGTCTGAATTTCATTCTCTTATAAAGGACTCCAGTAAGGGGATTGAGACCCTTCATGATTGAGGTGGCCCACATGTTAATTGAAGTAATTCATCAAAAGTCCTACTTATAATGGGTCCACACTCCCAGGAATGGATGAGCTTTAAGAGCAGGCCTTCTGGGGTGCACAGTTTCAAATCACCGCGTGTTCTCCCTGGTAGATGATTTCATCTATGAATTATTAGACTGGACATCTATCTTCTGGATTCTTGGTGGGCTATTTTCTCTCAACATAGTAGTTTCTATTGTTTACAGAAGGTATTCTTTAAATAGGCTGCTTTGTGATATCCACATTTTTCCTAGAAATAATACATTTTTGAAGCTAAATTTTACATCTAATTTAAATCACAGACATACTGGCAAGACTATTCTGGTGTCCATTTGGTTACTGTTACCCCCTCTTAGAACAAGGGAACTTTAAAGTTTTCTCCAAACAGCTGGTTGCGGCCTAATTCTGGGAACATTTATATCAATATCAGTGAAGTTTCTCTTGTTCAGTATCATCTGAGTCTGACAGACTTGGGGTAATTTTATTCAGTTAATATAGTAAATTACATAGATTGTTTTTTAATGTAAATCAACATTGCATTGCTGGGGGAAAAACATGTTTTTGGAATAGATGATACTGTTTGTTCTTTCTTTTTAAAAATCTGATTTGAGATCATTGTAGATTCCTATGCAGTTATAAGAAATAGTACAGAGAAAGTCCATGTGCCTTTCACCCAGCTTCCCCAAAATAGTAACATCTTATGTAGCTACAGCAAAAAAGTACAACCAAGAAACAGACATCAATACAATCCATTGACCTCACTCACTTAATTGTGATCTATGCACTTGTGTGTGTGTGTGTGTGTGTGTGTGTGTGTACATCAGTTTTGCCTTTATATTGCTGAGTAATATTATGAGGCATAGATATAGCACATTTTATAACCAATCACCCATTCAAGGACATTTGCATTGTTTTCTGTTTGGGGGGCTGTGGTAGATTGAAGCTGGTAAATACCCCAGAAGATGTCACATTCTTTTAATTCATTCCTGGGGGAATAGACCTGTTGTGGGTAGGACCAACTGATTAGGTTATTTCAACTGAGATGTGACCAAACCCATTCAAGGTGGGTCATAATCCTGTTTCTGGAGTCCTGTATAAGAGGATTAAGCACATACAGAAGAGATAGGTGAAGTAGAGAGAAGCTCACTGGAAAGAAAAGCCCCAGAGAAACTGAGAGGAAGCCACCGTAGCCAGAAGCTGGAAGCAACAAAACCCAGGAGAGAAGGACCATAAGACACCAGCACAGAAGAGCTGTGCCCTGCCATGTGGCGAAAGAACCCCAGGTGCTGGCAGCCTATCTTTGGAGTCCAGGTATCACCCTGTTGATGCCTTGAGTTGGACATTTTCACAGCCTCAGAATTGTAGATTGTAAGCTAATAAATGTCCACTGCAAAAGCCAACCCGTTTCTGGTATAGTGCATTGGCAACTTTTGTGAAAATAAGTTTTCATTTCTCTGGGATAAATTAATGCCTAGGAAGAAAAATGCCTGCATCATATGAACCCATATATTGTAAGGAATGGCCTCACATTTTTTTTTCAGTGGCTGTATTTATAGTCCCACTAACAATGTAGTAGTAGCCAGTTGCTCTGCATCCTTGTCAGGATTTGGCATTATCACTGTTTTAAATTTTAGCCATTGCAATAGTTGTGTAAAGGTATCTCATTGTGGTTTTCATTTCCATTTCTCTAATGGTCAGTGATGTTGACTATCACTTCATGGGCTTATTTCCTATCAGTGTATCACTTTGGCAAAATGTTTTTTTAAATTTTGAAAGTTCTTTATGTATTCTAGATACAAGTTATTTGTCATATGTGTGGGTTGCAAATGATTCCTTACTGTCTGAAACTTGCCTATTTATCTTCTTAGCACTCCTTCTGTGGAACAGTTGCACTAATATAATGGTTTGAAGAATTATGTTTGCAAAACCTCTTTGGTTCTGTGAAAAATGTTTTCAAACTTATGAGTGGAGAAAAAGATAGCGAATTATACATGCACTAGAATTGTATGTACTAAAAATATTTAAAGGAGTCCAAAGAAAAATAAAATTAAATGTGGTAAAATAATAATGGGTGAATTTTAAGGGATGAAATCACTGGTGATTTTGCTTCTCTTCTCCCTATATTTGTGGCACTACCATGTATATGAAGAAGATATATCAATTTTTAAAATTTTAATCAACTGAGAGTTTATTAACATACAAGAAGAAAATTAACAAACTTCCAGCATTCTAAATACATGATCTAAATGTATCCAAGAATGGGGGAAGGAACATCTTCAAAAGTAAAATATGAAAAAACTTGAGTGTATTCCAGACTGGGAGAGGCATTTCTATAATGTCCCTCTTCATTGGGAATTACTGGAGAAAGGGACCACAGCCATCTGTTCTCTGGATCTTCATCTCAACCAGATACATAGGCTTTAGCAGTGTAGACAGAAGAGTAAAGATTGGTGCTGAATCCGTAGATGCTGTTAGAGCCAGAAGAACTGTTTCTAAACATGACACAGATGGCCATTAACAAAAGGCAGCAGCAGCCTCACTGAAGCTCCTGGATTCTGGATTCTGGATTCTGGGAGTTTTCTGGGGAAGAGAGGTGTCTATCCTGCCATCATACCTGATAGGGTTACTTTTTCCTAAATTCCTACAAAGCATGACTTTCTGGTAGTTTATATACAGTTTGATTGTTAATACTGAGATTTAGAATTCTCAGCTGCACTTAAGTAAATTTTGATTCATGTATTTGAGGCTCTGTTGTTAGGTGCATAAATATTTATAATTGTTATATCCTCCTATTTTACTGACCCTTTTTATCATCATGAAACATCCTTTGTCTCTAGTAATATTTCATGGCTTAAAGCTTATTGTGTATAATATTAATATAGCTAGGTTTCTTATTGTTTATGTGGTATATCTATTTTCATACTTGTTATTTCTAAGCTATGTCTGCCTATGAATCTAAAGTGCTTCTCTTGTAGACAGTATGTAGTTGAATCTGGCTTTCTTTGTCCAGTCTGACAATCTCACTTTTGTGACTGATATGTCTAGAGCATACTCCTTTAATGTAATTCTTAATATAGATGTATTTTACTTGCTATTGTTTTTTTCTCTAATTCTCATGTCTTGTTGTTCCTTTGTTCCTCCTTGACTCCTTTTGAATGTCTTTTTATATTTATTATATAAATATTGAAGTAAGGCAGCATCAAATTCTCTCAGGCTCATTTCCCCCTCCCCCCTGGGAATGACTTCATTTTGCCTTCATTAAAAAAAAAAACCTTATAAGAGAATATTTTCCATATCATATAATTCACCATTACAAGTGCCCTATTGTAAGTTTTTTAAAAATAAATTTACAAATTGTACAACAATCACCATATATCAGTTTTAGAAGATTTTTATCATCCAGTATGATCTCTCATCCCACTAATTACTGCATCCAACCCAGGCAACTGCTAATCCACTTTCTATATTCATAGAATTCCCTCCCCGGGACATTTCACAGAAGTGAAATCATACAACAAATGGCCTTCTGAGTCTCGTCTCCTTCACCCAGCACAAGCTTGCATGGTTCGTCCATGTTGCACGCGCACCAGCAGTTTGTTTCTCCTCTCTTGCCAAGGGATACACTGCAGGGATACCCTGCACTCCATCCATCCGTCCACCAGTCAGTGGACACATGGGCCAGTCCCAGTCTCTGGCCATTACAAACAGAACTATTAGGAACATTTATGCACAGATATTTCTGTGGATATATATTTTAATTTTCCTGGTTAGATCCTCAGGAGTGAAATTCCTGGGATATGTTGTACATTTGTGTGTCACACTTCTTAGCAACTGCCAAACTGTTTTCCAAGGTGGTGCATCACTCCACATTCCTACCAGCGGTGCGTGAGGGTTTCCACTTCTCTACATCTTCAGCAGCATCTTTGGTTGTCTGCCTTTTTCACTGAGACTGTTTTCGTGAATGCGAACATCCAGCTGCTTTGCCCCCCTTCAGGGAATCATGAAGATGAGCATCCTTTCATGTCCATTACTATCCATATAGGTCTCAGGTAATATCTGTACAAATTCACTGCAATTTATTGATTCAGTGTTTTCTCTTCTTTTTATTAAAGTGTAATTGTTCTTTGTTTATTCTGGCTACAATCTCTTGTCAGATATGAGTTTTGCAAATATTTTCTGATAATCTGTTGCTTGACACTTCATTCCCCTAGTATTGTCTTTTGAAACAAGAGTTTTGAATTTTGATGAGATTTAATTTATATATTTTTTTCTTTTATGGATCATGCTTTTGGAATTACATATAAAAAATATTTGCCTAACTCAAAGGTGTCAAATATTTTTCCTGTTACCTTCTAAAAGTTTCAAAAGTTTCATAAGCTCCTGCATGTATGTCGGAATATATGACCCTTTTCTCTTATTTTCTGAGCTGATTTTTGTGCATGATGTGATATAAGGTTCTAAATTCATCTTTTCCCATGTGGCTATTCAACTATAGCAGGACCATTTATTAAATTGCCTTCATTATTGAAAAATATTTTCGCTGGCCATTAAATTCTTGGTTGGCTAATTTGTTTCTTTGTTTAGTGATTTCCATGAACTAAGTCTATGAATATATACCCTGTGGTGTACAGCCACTCATATCTCTACTGAGTTCTTTTTTAAATATATATGTATTGTTTTTATTTTTAGGCCTTGTTTCTTAGGGGTCACTACTTTGTATATTTAGTTGTCATCCAGTAACCTGGCAGAGGTTGTGTCAACCACCTCAAGCCAATAAGGATTACTTCTCTGTCAACAGATCCATGTGTTGATAGAGGAATTCAAAATTCAGACCATTTTCAAATACAGTCCTACTTTTACTTTCAATTTGTGCTTTCTCCACTTTGTTCTGTGTAAACATATGACATTTTCCAGGAATCCCTTACTCACTCCCTATCCGGGCCTCCCACTCACCCATATCTGAGATGATCACATCCATTGACATGGCTCTTGGCCACTGGGTGTTCTGGCCTGTTCCAGGCAGGCAGCGGTTCCAGTTAGGTGGAAGTGGGGGTGGAGGTGCTCAAGGTTACAACAGCCCAAATCTCACAGTTCCTATCCAAATTTCAGGTAAAGCTCAAGATAAATGCTTTGTATATTTGTACGTTCCTTTGATAAAATTCCAGGACTCTGAAATGGTAGTCTTTGTCTCTCTTGTGGGGGATGGATGGGATTTACCAATTTTCTCACTCAGTCGTAGCTACCAAGGAATTCTGGTTTTTACATTTTAAGTACAAAAGTATCATAATGGAGTATATTATAAGTTTAGCAAAGGATGATAAAAATCACATGATCTTATAAGCAGATGGATACAAATCACGTGATGATAATCAGCACTCATTTAAGACTCTCAAAAGGACTCTGAACAAATTAGAAACATACAGAACCTCCTTCCCTAATATTTATTAAAACCTGAACAAACAAGAAGCTTAATGACTATCACAATCTTAATCTAAACCTGTTCTGAAAATCCTAGCTCATGTATTAAGTGGAAGAAACAAAATATTTAACTCTGCAAGGAAAAGAACAAATTGTCCTTGTTTGAAGATAATAGGACTCTCCACAAAGAAAACCCAAGAAGTTTGAAAGATGAATTCTTATAACTTAGAACAGAGAACAGATTTTAGTACGTGGGTTTGCTAGAATGAGGTTTTCAAACAACGAGACCTTTATACAAAAATGAGTAGTGTTCTTTTATACCAACAATAATCAATAAGAAGAAGGAATTTTTTTAAGATAGCATTTATAATCGTAACAGAATTTTTTAGAAACCTAGGAATAAATATTTTAAAAAAAGAACAGAATGCTATGGGGATAACAGAGGAATAAAATCTAAAAAGAAGATGAACTTTACAAAGAGATCCTATTCTAAAATCTATAAGAATTTTGAATGTAAAAGATATATAAATCAGGGTGGGCCATGGTAGCTCAGCAGGCAAAGTTCTCGCCTGCCATGCTGGAGACCCGGGTTTGATTCTCGTTGCCTGCCCATGTAAAAAACAAAAATGATATGTAAATCAAATAGGATATCTGTTTTTTAAAGTATGGAAGCTTGCTATCGATATCAGAAAAATAAAAGACATTTTAGCTTACATTATTAACAAAAGTCTATCCCAATATATGAGGATATTAGGTTAAAAAGCGAATCTTCAACACCTGTAGGGGAAAATATTTATGGGATTATATTTATGACATGTAGTAAGGGAAATTTTCTTAATCCAATTTTGAAAAGCACAGATAACAAAGGGAAATTTTCTATATTAAGATGCAAAACAAAGCTACCATAACAAAAAGTTTTAATTGCTACAAACTGATGCAAAACTTATGTGAATCTTAATTGTTCACCTTCAATTTTAAATGAAGGAAAATCTAGAAATGGAAAGCAATAATTAGGATGAAAACAAGTACAGTTAATTAAAAAATGCTGAAATTTTTCAAAGGGTAACCATTGTGTCAGAGAATTTCTTAACCTTCACAAATCTTGATCTCAAAATAATATGCTGATTGGCACATTTCACTAATTCTTATGTGTAATTTTTTCTTTAAGAACTCACACTGAGCATCAAGAAATTAATTACTAATGTCATTTTAATATGTCTCAGAAAATTCTCAACAGAACTCTAAAATACTATGTAATAGATTATATAAGCAAAATTTCAGAAGTATTTAAAGTAGTTTGATTTATTTTTATTCTTAAAATAACAGGTAATGCAACAAATGCCATTTACTACTTTACTATATTTTTGTCCAACTAATTTGTTCCTTAAAAAATAGAGAGAAAATGAGGCAGTTGTCTATAAGTAAGGAAGCAAAGCTTCCAAAACCAAGCATATATAATAGAGAATAACTAAAAATGTACCCCTAGCTTTTACTCTGTAACTGAGAAGAGTAACTGGAAGAAAACATTGCTTACAAACTAATTACATACTTTTCTCAGATACCATTTTTTAAAAGTGTGAGACCCATCTGGTTTAACATCTGCAAACTCCCTATAATTAAAGGAGAAAGAAATAAACATAATGGAAGCTATTAAAAGATTTTGCACACTTCACCACATTTTGTAAGCCTTAAATCTGACTACAACTGAGGAGTCTATAGGAATTAGGCATTGTTGGAACTGAAGTTACAAAATTTTGTGATCAAAATTCTGAACATTGAGTTTAAGCTTGTAAACAATAAGTTTTGGTTTCTTCCATTGCCTAGTATAAACTTGATCGTGTGTCTAAATGCTGCATCTTTCTATTGGCCGATGAGTCAAGTATGGCTAACAAAAAATAGTAGGTCTCTAAAAAGTGAGATGACAGAGGAAACCATTCAGTTAACTGATTTAATGAAGATCACTTATTTATTCATTCATTTGAAATATATTTTAATTGGCAAAATACAACTTCGGGATTATTCTAGCTTCTATTGTGTAGCTGTGAAGAAGACACCAAGGACCCTGCTAACATGAAGTTTGATGGTTCTTTTAAAGTTTTAGCTCCAGGACTGAAGAGTTCTGGACTCCAGATCATGGCAAACCTAACAGGTATCACGACCCCTTCTTCTGTCTTGCTGTTAGGAGGTATACCATTCCCTCCTAATTTTCCATTTAGTGGAACCCACTCAGTGAGCTGGAATGGGCAGTAAAAGGTGAGATCATGAGAGGAATGAGAAGCAGGGCAAAGATTTTTGTCTGATTCTGGAAAATTCTATGGAAATCCATGTGTGCAGTTATGGATCCCACAATAACAGTATACCATTTTAAGTTTTAGGTAAAAATTCTTGTGCATTTCCTATATATGCTTGGCAAGAATCCTAGGCACATTGCAAATACTCATTTAATGCTCCTTAAAACACCAGAAATTAGACAGGCGATGGTGGCGCAATGGCAGAGTTCTTGCCTGCCATGCTGGAGACCTGGGTTCGATTCCCAGTGCTGGCCTCTGTGAAAAAACAAAAACAAACAAACAAAAACCACCAGAAAGTGAATATGATTATTATCAGAACTTCATATATAGAAATTGAGGCACAGAGAAGTTAAGTACTTTGCCAGCAGTCACACAGTGCCTGCCTGAGGCTGAGCTAGGCCACCGGGCTCCTGGCCTAAGCTTCTGGCCACCACACATGCTGCCTTCAATACTCTAAGAGATTGTATCCTGGTTCTTCTAGTGGACTTCATGGGACACCAAACAAATTTCTTTTTCCTTGTGTTTTTGAGTACTGTTTTAAAAAAAAACCTGTTGTAATCTTAAAAATTTGATTAACTTATAAAGAAACAATTTTTGAAAGTGGTAATGGTGAGCAACAGAAATTCTGCAACTCTACTTTATAACTGAAAATAAAAAATCCATGTGACCTTTTTCTTCTCCAAGTTTGAAGATATGTGCTTAATAGTTGACTGAGTTTCAGCTTGTCTTGAAGGCTGCCAAATGAGCTTATTGACTTCTAGAGGGTGGAGTGAGTGCTCCATAAATAAGACCCTATATAAATGCCACAAAAGCATGGGCAAATTCTGTCAAAATCAACTTTCTGAAACTCTGGACATCTGAAGAGTTTTTTATTCAAGAAAACTGCTGAGCCTAGGTGAGAACAACAGAGTTGATGGTGTTATCAGTTCACTTATCCCCATCTCTAACAACTTACCTCTACAGCAGTCTTGAAATCTGGCAGCCTTTTACCTACCTCAGGGACTGGAAACACCTATTTCCAGAGCACGTTCACTATTTGACCTTTCTCGCTGCTCCCTGGAAAAGCCTCATTTACAGGACTTTATTGTTATTTGTCCCGACTTGGAGCAGGCTATACGGGAAAAGCCCTAGCCCAAGAGGATTTGTTGAAAAAATTAAAAGACACTTGTTTAATATCACAACTTGCTAAAGCTGCAATACCAGTTGGGGTAAACAAGAGCCTGGTCAAACTATAAAAGGAAGATCTGGAAAACAAAATGTTGATAGGAGTCCGTGAAAGCTCTGACATAGCTTAGGGACCTGGAAGTCCATATACATGCCAGGAAAGACCTGAGAAAGCCTGAGCCTATCCCTGCTGGCTGATCTTATGCCCCTTCACAACCTGGGAGGAAAGTATGAGGCAGAACTGCCTGAGAGGATAAGATGTGCCCCAATACACAGGTGAGCCTCTCGAGAAAGCGGGAAAGTCTTAGTGCTTCAAGGCATTTGGTGATCTCCAACCAGTCATGACATGATACTAAACTAACTTGTCAGATATTCAGCATCACACACTATAGAAAGATAGACATCACAGAATTAGTCTAGGAAAGATCTTATTCTAGTTTGCAAGCTGCCAGAATGTGATATACCAGAAACAGAACAGCTTTTAAAAAGGAGAATTTACTAAGTTGAAGTTGCAAGTTGACATGTCTAAGGCCACGAAAATGTTAGAACATTTTCTAACATTTCAATGTTAAAATATTAGAACAAAGCTATAGAAATGTCCAATCTAAGGTACCTAGGGAAAGATGCCTTGATTCCAGAAGGCTGATGATGTTCAGGGTCTCTCTCTCTCAACTTGAAAGGCACATGGCAAATATGGTGACATCTGCTCGCTTTCTCTCTAGGCTTCTTGTTTCAGGAAGCTCCCCAGGGCTGTGTGGGCTTACATGGTTCTCGTGGCTCTCAAGCTTTTTCCAAAATGTTTCCTCCTTTAAAGGATTCCAGTAAATTAATCACTACCCACCTGGAGTGGGTGGAGTCACATCTCCCTCTAATCAAAGGTTAATTCCCACAATTGGGTGTGTTACATCTCTGTGGAAATAATCTAATTAAGTTTCCAAACTATAATGCTGACTAGGTATTGAAAGAAACGGCTGCTTCCACAAGATGGATCAGGATTAAAACATGGCTTTTCTAGGGCATGTAATCCTTTCAGACCAACACAGACTCTAAGCATATGAACAGGTTTAGCAGCAACAAGAATCCTGGGAAATAGGGGAGGGGGACCTGATTTTCAATTTACGCAATATATTATCTAAAATACTCAGTTTTCAACAAAAAATTACAAGACAGTCAAAAGAAGAATTAACTGTGGCCTATCCACATGAAAAAAAAAGAGAGAGAAAAGTCAACAGAAACTGTCCCTGAGAGGGTCCAGAGGCTGTATTTACTGGACAAAGACTTTAAATCAGCTATTATAAATATGTTCAAAGAACTAAAGGAAGACATATCTTAATAATTAAAGGAAAATATGGCAACGATGTCTCACCAAATAGAGAATATCCATCAAGGGAAAGGAAATATTAAAAAGAACCAAATAACAATTCTGGGCTTCAAAGGTACAATACCTGAAATGAAAAATTCACTAGCACCACTCAACAGTAGATTTCACTTGTTGGAATAAATAATCAGCAAACTTGAAAACAGGTCATTGAAAGTTGTCTGAGGAATAGAAAGAAGAAATTAATGAACAAAGAAACAGCACATCAGAGACCTGCATGGTCCCAGAAAACATAAATATATATATATATATTCATATTATATATGAACCAAGAAAAAGAGGAGAGAGTGGAAAGATCAGAGAGAATATTTGAAGAAAATATGACTGAAACATTCCAAATATTATGAAATATATTAAAATGCATGTTCAGTTATCTCCATGAAGTCCAAGAAGATAAGTTCATGGAAATGCACACTTAAGCATATAATAGTTGAACTGTCAAAAGCCAGATGATGTGTCGTGGGCTAGTTTTTACTTCATTGTACATGTGTTTCCTTATCTGTACAACAGGATAATTATAACACAATTCACGGGGATGTCATGAAAATTACGTATAACACATGTATAAAATTTAGAAGCATGCCAGGCATATAGTAAATACTCAATACTGCTAGTTCTTTTTCATTATTATGACAACTTTCTCAAGCAATCTCTTTCGTTAACCATTTGTTCCCAATTTTTCATACTGTCAATCACGCTGTGATGATTGTGATAATGTTCATACAGTATTCTCACATTTAATTTGTTTTCTTACAATAACATTGGAGAAGAAGAATCCTTTATTTGAAGGGGAGCTACTTTTTAAGATCCTGTTAGAAATTTTCCAGCTGTACCCCAAAAACATTTTGTAAATTTCTCTCCTGACAAATGTGTACCAGGATGGTTGCTGTCTTCTTCTTGCTAACACTGGAAACTATTATTATTTTTAATATGTGCCAATTTGGAAAAAAAATTAAAATGCATTAATTACTAAATTTGAATATTTTTACATATGTTATAAAATTCCTCCTTTTTGGAAGTGCCTCTGCATTTTTGTTTGATAATTATTTCCTGTTATAATTATCTTTTGCCTAATATTTGTACACTTACAACAAAACCCTTTCCATAATCCTTTCTTTAAAATTTTTTTTTGCGTTCTTTTTCCTGTTATCACCCACTCATTCTTCTTTGTCAATTTTTGAATCTCTGTTCCAAGTCAAACAAGAAACATCTAAGAACCTAGAAATTTTCTCCATTTTTTAAAGATTCCTTAAATTTACAGTAATAAAATTTATATTATAAAGGTCCTGCACATGCTTTCAAATTAGTCTTTGTTTCTTTCCTCCTTTCATTTGGAATGGCATCTTACTTTGCACTGAATTTCCCGTTCAGTGATTTGAGTATCACTGTTGCCATTTCTGCTTGCTGCCTGCAATATTCATTTCAGTTCTGCTTCTGAACTTTTAGTTTCCTTACTATCCTACCTTATCTTTTATTGCTTCCTTTTGCTATCAATTGATTCTTAGTTCAAAAAGAATGCTAAAATTCTTCTATTTTTTTGCGATGTATTATTCCAGATAAATGCTTTACTTCTGAGTCTTGAATTTGTTATTTATTTTCCCATTAGAAAACATGCATATAATTTTTGTCAAGAAAAAGACTGACTATAACACATATGTAATGATAGCAATATTTAGCATTTATTAAGAATCTTGACAGGCAGTTTTGTTACCTGTGTTCTCTTTTGCCTTCCCAACAGCTCAACAAAGCAGGAAACTTGCATATTGTTATGCACACACTATTGAGAAGAAAAGCTGTGATTCAAGCGTTGTTCTAACACGAAAGACCTTGCTAGTCCTCAAAATGCTGTCTTAATTAGTTTTTTTTGTCATGTTCTGTCTGAAGGAGTTACTATTGGAAATGAGGTATTTGCAAAGACTTGCTGAATTTTATCATCTATTTGGGAAGATAATTGGTAATTGAACAATTGTGATAAAGAATCAAAATGTGCTCTTTGAATAATGAGTTCCCTAGAAAGAGAAAAGGGGAGATAAAGCTATCCCGTCTTGAGTACTGGCAGATTTAGAACTTGAGAGCAGACATTGTATTCAGGCACATGGAGAATGCTGGTCTTGCCTGAGCTGGTGTTAATCTCGAGCCAGGGGTGTATGGGGTCACATTTTCTCTGAGATGATCATTGGGACATAAAGACCACCTCTGAAATGACTTTGGACATGTTGAATGCCTTGAATGCCAAACACCATCACAGACAAAATGTGGGAGTCAATAAAGATACTGGAAAAAAGACTTGTATAGTCCAGTAGATGTATCACCCTTCTTAAAGATGCTCCTTTTGCCTGCACTGGGCACAAGGTGCTGAGATGTGAGCTGTCGTGGCCCTACATTTCCCATTTCCCCTTCTCCAGGGACCTGGTGTGGACTCAGACACACAGGTCATTAGAACAGTCATAAGCATCGAGCTCATGCATGAAGAGGGTTGTCACCAGGACTGCATGCCCCACTAATGACAGGGCATCCGGAGACAGCCCATTGGGAGGTCAGGATTGGTCCTACCTGTGCTAAGAGGCCTTGAAGTTAGAAGGATTCCATCAGCTCTTCTCATGTTCTCGGCATTTCTCTATCTCTATTACTAAGTAGTACATGGTCATCCAGCTGTTCAGGTTTTGATAGTTTTAGTCATATTTAGACCACAGATTTTCTGCATAGAGAACAGCTACATTAGGTAACCCTGGTGGTACAAAGATATGAGAATTCCTAATGACATTTTAGAACTTAGTGATTATTTATACCAAAATCTCTGCTGTTATGAACTTGGCTTTACGGGAGGTGGGGAGTTAACTCTGAACTGCATTAGCTAAGTGGTAGATTTAAGATCCAGAACGCTCTCAGATTTTGTGGAGAATGCTTCCAACTGGGCAAAGACAATTTACATTTAGAACTAAGCAATGTTCTTAGAGGCTGCCCTTCGGGTTGGGCTGGCCCTTGTGAGAAGAATGTGAAATTGCTCTGCTACCTTGACTCTATACTCAAAGTCACAAGAAACAGGAAATTTAACAGATTGGGGGATTAGGATCCCTAAATACAACCCAGGCCCTTGGTCTTAACTGATTAAAATATAGAGCTGCTTTGAGGACCGTGCCAGGCTGGGAAGTGTCAGCATCCAGCACCCTCTGGAGAGCTCATGGCAAAGTGTGATTGAAGCTGAGGGAACAGCACGCCGTCTGCCTTTCCTTTCGGAAGCCCTCCCCTTACTTCCACCTGGACCTCTCTTGCTTGGCACATATCTGTCCTGGGGTCAGATATATATAAAAATACTGACTTGTTCTCAGGCAGGGGTCAAGTTATCCTCACTACATTTAGCCAATAATAGTTAAAAGTGTCCCTTATGACAAGGACACTCTGAAAAACCAGGAAGACTTATAAACTCAAAGGTAGCAATCACTGATGGCGAGGTTTCAGGAACCATAATACACAGGTGGGGTAGGTATTTTCGCATGTGAAAAAGTTCTTAAAAACTCATCTCATTCTGTGTGACATAGAGAGCTGGTCACTTCCTATGCTATATCATAGAATTTTGTTCTGAGACATTTTAGAACATTTTAGAAAATTGATTTAATTCTAAATGTATAAAGCATTTCTCACATATAATTTGGGGGCAGGTTTAAGATTTGAAGAAAAATCATGGATCAGAAACTTAAGGTATGAATCCTTTGATTCTGACAGAATTTCTAATAACATCAGTTGCTGAGTAGCCTGTATCTTAAATTATCTGCCTTCTGCTTGATTTACACACTAATTATACACTGTAGTGCTAGTTTATTGGTGATTATTCAGCTTTATGGCTAGTCTAGTTCAATTTTGATAATTTATTTCATTATTTGCTTCTGGTTGCCTTACTACTGCATCAATGTTTTAAATTTTGAAACTGCAGAGAGCCTGAATATTAGGTAAAGAATGAAACTCGTGATGGCTCTTACTGAAGTTCAATTGACTCAGAAAGACCTAGCAGGAGAGTGTCAACACTGCACACGGTATTAAATATGTACAGATGGGAAAATCACAAAATCATTAAACTTTGGAAAAGGAAGTTATTGATTTGCTGCTCTGAGATAAACAACCACATTAAATTTGAAAATTTTATAGACAGATGAGTAGATTCTGTACGACTCTAGGGTGCAATTTGTGAGGTTGTTTATTCCCCCAAATTTGCTGTTACTGAACAATAATATGGGGACTTCCGGGAAGATGGTTGAATAAGGTAGTAGAGTTCAGTCCTGCTCCAAGGAAAAGTTACAGAAGGGACGGGAGGGCAACTGAGGCAGCGATTCAGGAGTGTGGCTGGCCTGGGAGAGCTTCTGCACCACATAGGGTGGCCCTGGTTGCAGAGGCCGAGGAACTGAAAGGCAGAAAACTGGAGCCTGGCATGCAGGTGCAGAGCCTGTGGGAATGCACAGACAGGAGCTGGAACTAGGAAGTCAGCCAGTCCACACTCCTCAAATGCGCTACTGTTCTAGCTTGCTAGCTGCTGGAATGCAACACACCAGAGACGGATTGGCTTTTAATAAAAGGGGATCTATTTTGTTGGTTCTTCAGAGGAAAGGCAGCTAACTTTCCACTGAGGTTCTTTCTTATGTGGAAGGTACAGGATGGTCTCTGTTGGTCTTCTCTCCAGGCCCCTGGGTTCCAACAACTTTCCCTGGGGTGACTTCTTTCTGCATCTCCAAAGACCTGGGCTGAGCTGTGAGTGCTGAGATGAGGCACGCCAAGCTGCTTAGGCTGTGCTACATTGCATTCTCTCATTTAAGCACCAGCCAATTAAGTCAAGCGTCACTCATTGCAGCAGACACGCCTCCTAGCTGACTGCAGATGTAATTAGCAACAGATGAGTATCACGTACCATTGGCTTATGTCCGCAGCAACAAGATTAGGTATGCTCACCTGGCCAAGTTGACAACTGAATCTAACTAACACAGCTACCCTCACCACCACAGCCCTGTAACCCACAACTCACCCCACACCCACGCACCTGAACCCCATCATCCGCTCCCATTCCCTGCACTCCAGGCACCCCCACCCCAGCAGCACCCAGTGCATGTACCTGCCCCACACCCCCACCCCAAGTGCAGCCCAACCCACCTCTTCTGCACCCCTCCTGAGCACTACCTCTCCCTCCCTGTTCCCTGCAGGTTGTTGCCAGTGCATAAAGGCTGCGGGCACTAACCTCCATACCCACGCTACCCCCACCCCCCTGCCCATAGTGTCGCACAGCCTCACTACCCCACCCCAGCTCTGCACATCAGTTAACGGCACTCCTGGACCCGCATGCACGTGCTCGACCCCCAGTCATGCCCCTCAGCTCTGGGAACATCAGTTTATGGCACTCTTAGACCCATGCATGTGCATGGCCCTCACCATGCTTCCCAGCTCTGAGAAAGTGCTGACCTGTGCAGCTGGGTCACATCTGCCCCCAGCCCATGAAAGCATAAAGCTGACCTGCTGCCACAGCTCTATGCATGTGCACAAAGGGCCCTGCGCCTTAGACCAGCGCACATCAGGGTTACGCCCCCCAGACTGGTGCAACCACATAGCTACATCCTCTCTGGCCTCTGGGCAACCACGTCACACGCATCAGTGTAACATCCCCAACCGCACCTACGCCTGCGCTGAACACATCACTGCACTGTTGTGCCCTGCCCAGTACCCTGCATCCTGTTACACATCCACCCCACAAACACAAGCCTTTAGACTACTGAAGGAAATCAACTCCCAAAGTAAACTGATCAAGATATTTACATGCAACAAAAACAATAGAAGATCACTAAGCATATCACAAAGCAGACAGATACAGCCCAGCCTAACGACCAAGTTAAAACACCAGAGTTAAATACGCAGTTACTCTAGAGATGATTTAGTCCAAACCCGTCATTTTATAAATGAGGCCTAGAAAGGTGGCCAAGACACACACAAAAAACTTAGGGTTGGTACAGAGAACTCATTTCCAGACCACTGCTTTTTTTATGTTCTTCTCCTGGTTCATTGATCTTAAAGACCATTAGCCGATTTTACCTAAAAAAAAGAAAACGCTTCAAAGATATCATATTTTGTGATATATATTTTCCATAAAAACATCATTCTTTGCTTTCTAACCTCTAAACTTTCTATTATTAAGCCAAATCATGATATTTGTGGTGGTGGATAAGTGAATCAACCTAGAGATAGGAAATCTATAGAGCAAGGGAAAAATAGGCAATTAGCTAAGTACATACCCATACAGAGGGAATTTATGGGCTCAAAGTTCTGAAGTTAGGAAAAGTACAAACTTGAGAAATCAGCAAAGTGATGCTTTCTCCCCAAAGACTGTGGCACACTGGGGCAGACACTGGATCCTTGGTCCTTGGCTCTTCTGTCCCAGGATGCTGCATGTGGCAGTGTCTTTTCTTCCCTTCTCTGGATTCTGTTGACTTCCAGCTTTGGCTGCTCCCTGTGGCTCCTTTCACTATGTCTGAATTTCATTCTACTTATGGAGGACTCCAGTAATCCACATTAAAACCTAATCTGCTTCAGGTGGACGAAACCTTAACTGAAGTAACATGTTCAAGAGAGTCTATTTACAGTGGATCCCAGAGAATGGATTAAGTTAAGGACAGGTTTTTCTGGGGTACATAATTCAATCCCCCTTCATCAGTATCCTCAAATCCCCCTACCTTAGTCCTTGCTTCATGGGATAGGAAAGTTAAGGTTGATAGAAACCATTAGGAAACTGGAGCAATAGGGATCCTAGAGTAGAGAGCTCGTTCTTCACTTTTCAGAGCACACCCTGAGAAAATTACAAATGCTTATAAATGTGGTAAGCCCAGTATAGTATCAGGCCAATGCAGTCAGTCCTGGAGGAGATATTAGACACAGTTGAATAAAATAATAGGAGAATGGTCTAACATCACTCCTTCTGCACCCCTCAGTTCTCCCCAACCTATCTTTGATGTCTGGGCACAAGAAGGGCATGTATTTCCAGTTAGGAATGAGAATGTTTTGGGTCAGTGAGTGGATATGAAGAGGCCTGGAGTCAGGACAAGGAGGCTGATGAATTTGAGGAGCTCATAACTGAAAGCAACAATAAGGTTTAGCCAAAGATTTGAGCAGCAAATGCAAAAAACTCACCCAAAGGAACCAGGAAACAGAGAAGCCACTCTTTGCAGACAACAGTGAAAACCCAAATGATAACACAAGATGTCGCATGGGGAAGCAGCTTGGAGCAAGACAGGGAAGAGAAGGACCTTTCAGAGCGGAGAGCTCTCATGGGAAGTTAGAGTTTATTGATTGAATGGATAAAATATGTGTCAAAAAGAATATTTTAAATCCCGAAGGGACTTAAGTCTCTTTAATTGGAAAAGGTTATGGTTTTACAAATCCAGGGGAATAAATACATGAGAGTATTAATTTATGATAAGCAATGCCTAATTCCTTAGCATGTGTTGTCTGATTCATATTTAATGAGACTTCTGTTTGTTTTAGAGATGAGGACGGAAGGCGTAGATGTATTAAAGCACTTGCTTATGACACAGCCAGATTAAACAAGTGCTCCATGTCTTCAAAGATCATTTTCATAACCATTATGTTCTACCGCCCACAGAGATCAGCGTGAAAACAGTGACAGAAAATAAAGAACATTATATATGTAAACTTATGCATAGATTTAAACTTTCTAGCATAGTAACATATACAACTCAAAATTTTCCATTTTAAACACTTTCAAGTGTACGATTCTGTGATATGAGTTATAAGCACAGTGTTGTGCCACCATCACCACCATCCACCCCCAAAACTTGTTAATCACGTCACATAGAAACTTGGACCCCATTAAGCATTAACTAATGGGGTCCCCCTACCCCAGGCCCTGGTAACCAGTCACCTACTTTCTATCTCTAGTAATTTGCTTCTTTAATATGAAGCATTTAGGTATTTAATGAGTGTGACCATTAAATATTCCTCCCTCTGTGTGACTTATTTCACACAACGTGGTCAAGCTCGTCCACGTACTGACATGTGTCAGGACTTCCTTCCTTTTTTGTAAGTAATAAGCATTATTTTTAGAGCAGTTTTAGGTTTACAGAAAACTTGTGCAGAAAGTACAGAGTTCCCATATATGATCCCCCAAGTACACATGTCCCTATTATTAACATCTTGCAGTTAGTTTGGTACATTTGTGATGATTGAAAAAACAATACTGATGCTTTTTTCTGGCAACTAATGTCCACAGTTTACATTAGACTGCACTTTTTGTATATATAGTTCTATTTTTCTTAAAATTAGGGAAGTGCTCATATACAGTTTTTCCTATTATTAATATTCCCTGTTATTAAGAATTTGCATTACTATGATATTTTTCTTACACTTGATGAAAAATATTATTATGGGCATACTATTAACCATAGTACGTAGCATACATTAGGGTTCAGTGTGGTGTACAGGACTATGTTTGATTGGTTTTTAATTTTTATTCTAATAATATATATAAACCTAAAATTCTTTCCTTTTCACTTTCAAATATATAATTCAGTGTCTTAATTATATCCACAATGTTGTGCTACCATTACAACCATCCATTATGAAACTTTCTATCATCCCAAATATAAGCTCCTACCAATTAAGCATTAACTACTCATTCTCACCTCCCACCAAAGGCTCTGGTACTGGCACTCAAGTATCTCCCTATGAATTTGCTTATCATCGAGCAATATCTGTATTTGCTTATCAGTGAGGTCAGATAACATCCGACCTTTGTGTGTGGCTTATTCCACTCAACATGAAGTCTTCAAAGTTCATCTATGTGGTTGCATGTATCAGAACTTCATTCTTTTTTATGACTGAACAATATTCCATCATATGTATAGATCACATTTTGTGAATCCATTCCTCTGTAGATCGACACTTGGGTTGTCCCACCTTTTGACACTTGTGAATAATGTCGCTATGAACATTGGTGTGTGAATATCAGTCTGAGTTCCTGCTTTCAAATCTTTGGGGTATATATCTAGAAGTGGGATCACCAGATCATGAGGCAATTCTATACTTAACTCTCTGAGGAAGCAACAAACTGTGTTCCACAGAAGCTGCACATATTACATTCCCTACAACAGTGCACCAGTGTTCTCATTTCTTTATGTTTTCCAACATGTTATTTTCAATTTTTTAAAAAAATGCTAGCCATTCTAGTGGGTTGTAAAATGATATCTCACTGTGATTTTGATTTGCATTTCCCTGATGGTTAATGATGTTGAGCCTTTTTGTGTGTGTGTGTATTGGCCATTGTATATTTTCTTTGGAGAAATATGTATTCAAGTCTTTTCTCCTTCTTTTATCCATTTTGTATTGGGCTGTTAATCTTTCATTATTGAGTTATAGGAAATAATTTTGACCATTTTTTAATTTGGGAATATGTCTTTTTATTGTTGGGTTATAGGATTTTTTAACATTTTCTGGATATTTAACCATTTATCAGATATTGGTTTCCAAATATTTTCTCCACTTTTGTAGATTATCCTTTTACTTTCATGTTGAAGTCCTTTGATATACAAAAGTTTTTAACTTTCACAAAATCCCATTAATGTATTTTTCTTTTCTGCTCATGCTTCTGATATAAATCTAAGAAACCATTGCCTAACACAAAGTCCTAAACATGTTTCCTTATTTGTTCTTCTAGGTGTTTTATAGTTCTGGTTTTTATATTTAGGTCTTTGATCCATTTTGAGAGCACTGTTTTATATGGTGTGAGGTAGGGTTCCACCTGCATTCTTTTGCTCATGGATATCCAATTTTCTCACTCCATTTGTTGAAGAGACTATTCTTTCCCCAGTGAGTAGACTTGGCACCTTTGTCAAAAATCATTTGACCTGAGGGTTGATTTCTAAATTCTGAATTCAATTCCAATGTAATATATCTGTCCTTGGGCCAGTACCGTGTGGTATTGATTTCTTAGCTTTGTAATAATTTTTAAAAATGGGATAAGTGAGTCCTCCAAATTTATTCTTCTTTTTCAAAAGATGGTGTTGGCCATTCAGGGCCATTTACTTTTCCATAAAAAGTTGATGGTTGGCTTTTCCACTTTTGCAAAGAAGGGTGTTGGAATTGCAAAGAACAGTGTTGGAATTTTTATTGTGATTGTGTTGGGTAGAATTATTAACTATATCTGTCTTCCAATTCATAAATACAGAATGTCCTTCTGTTTATTCAGGGCTTTTTCATTTCCTTTTTTAGCATTATTTTGAAGTTCTCCATGTATAAATCTTTTACATCCTGATTAAATATCTATTCCTAGATATTTGATTCTTTTAGCTGCTATTATAAATGGAATTTATTTTATTGATTTGCTCTTCAGATTGTTCATTACTTGTAGAGAGAAACAAAACTGATTTTTGAATGTTGATCTAGGGCCCCACCAATCTAATCATTTTTTAGCTCTAGGAGCTTTCTTATGGAGTTTTCAGCATTTTCTATTTCCAGAATCATATCATCTGAAAATTTTCAATTCAGATGACTTTTATTTCTTTTTCTTGTATAATTGCTTTGGCTAGAAGTTCTAGTATATTGTTGAATAACAGTGGTGACAATGACCATCCTTGTCTTCTTCCCAATTTTAGAGGGAAATCTTTCATTTTTTTTACCATTGACTATGTAATATTAAATGTTTTTCATATATGCCCTTTGACATTGTTGAGGAAATTTCCTTCTATACCTAATTTTCCAAATGTTGTTACCCAGACAAGTTTCTGGATTTTGTAAAAATGACTTTTCTGCATCAACTGAGGCAGTCATGTGTTTTTTTTTTTCCTTTGTTCTAGTAATGTGGTATGCTACATTAATTGACTTTATGTTGAATGAGCCTTGTGTTCCTGGGATGAAACCCACTTGGTCATGGTACATAACCCTTTTTAATATGCTTGTTGAGAATTCATTTTGCATATTGTTGAGAATTTTCAAGAATTATATTCACAAGAGATAGTGGTTTGTAATTTTGTTACTATCTGGTTTTGCTATAAGAGTGGTGGTGTCCTCATAGAATGAGTTAGGAAGTGTTCCTCCTTCAAGTTTTATGAAAGTTTAAATAAGATTGTCATAAATTCTTGGAAGGTTTGGTAAAATTCATCAGAGAAGCCACCTGGTCCTGGGTTTTTGTTTTGGGGGATCTTAATTACTAATTCAATCACTTCACTTGTTATTGTTCTGTTGAGAACTATTTCTTCCTGAGTAAGTGTAGGTAGTTTGTGTGTTTCTAGGAACTTGTCCATTTCATCTAGGCTATATAATTTTTTAGTGTGCAATTGTTCATAGTATCCTTTTATAATCCTTTTTATTTCTGTCAGGTCAGTGGTAATGTCCCACTACCATTTCTTATTTTATTTGCATTCTCTCTTTCTTCTTTATGTTACCCTGCCTAAAAGCTTGTCAATTTTATTGATCTTTTAAAAGAACCAACTTTTGGTTTCATTTATATTAATATTCTTTATCATTTATCTCCACTCTAATCTTTATTCCCTTCCTTTGACTTGTTTTGGGCTTAGTATGGCCTTCCTTTTATAGATCTTATGGTTGTAAGGTCTTACAGATTATAAGAAATATCTCTGATTTGAGATATTTCTCCCCTTTAATGTAAGTATTTATAGCTATAAGTTCCTTTGCTGCATCCCATAAGTTTTGGTATGTTTTGTTTTTGTTGTCATACATTTCAAAGTATTTCCTACTTTCCCTTGTAACATCTTGATATATTCTTTGACTTACTGATTTTTTAATAGTGTGTTGCATAGTTTCCCCATTTTTGTGAATTTTCAAATTCTCCCTCTGTTATTGATTTCTAGCTTCATTCCAGTGTTTTTAGAGAAGATACATTGCATCATTTCCATGTTTTTAATGTATGAAGACTTGTTTTGTGACCTAACATATAGTCTACTCTAGAGAATGATCCATGTAAACTAGATAAGAATGTGTGCTATGCTGACGCTGGTTGAAGTGCTCTAGTTATGTCTCTTAGGCCAAGTTGATGTGGTGGTTTGGAGCTCTGTGTACCCCAGAAAAACATGTTCTTAAATGTAATCCATTCCTGTGATTGTAAGTAGGACCTATTGATTAGAGTACTTCAGTTAAGGTTAAGGTGTGAGCCACTTCATTCAGGATGGGTCTTAATCCTGTTATTGGAGTCCTTTCTAAATGGAATGAATAGAAAGAGAGAGGAAGCCAGAGACAGAGAGAAATAGAGAGAGAGAATCAGAGAAGCAAGAAGCTGAAAGCAAGAAAAACAAAACCAGAAGAGAAGGGAAAGGCAAGCAGATGCCACCATGTGCCTTTGCTCCATGTGGCACAGGAACCAAGGAGTGCTGGCAGCCAGTCTTTAGGAGAAAGCATTGCCTTGATTTGGATAGTTTCTCCGCTTCAAGTTGTAAGTGATTAAGTTCCCATTGTTTAAGCTGAACATTTGATGGTATTTTTCTTTGAGCAGCCTAGGAAACTGAAACATTCATTTTATGGTTTCACTCAAGGCTGCTATGTACTTAGTGATCTTGTTTCTAGATGTTCTATTCATTACTGAAAGTGGTATATTGCAGTCTCCTTCTGTTAATGTTGAACCATTTCTCGCTTCAAATCTGCCGATATTTTCTGCATATATCTTGAAGATCTTCCATTTGGTGTATATATATATATGTATAATTGTTGTGTTTTCTTGATGAGCTGACTCCCTTTTCCAGTATATAATGACCATCTTTTGGCCCTTGCTGTTTTTGACTTAAAGTCTATTTTACTTGATATTAGTATAGTTACCCTGTCTCTCTTTTCAGTACTATTTTCAGTTTATATCATTTCCCTCCTTTCACTCTCAACCTACTTGTGCCTTTAATTTAAGGTGGGTTTCTTCTAAGTGGCATATTATAGTTGGGTCAACTTTATTACCCATTTTGCCAATTTCTGACTTTTGGCTGGAGAGTTTAATCAATTTATGGGCAAAGTAACTGCTATTAATACAGAGCTTCTGACATTTTGCTATTCTTTGTAGAATTATACCTTTTTTGCCCCTTCAATCTTCCATTAATGACTACTGTGGTAGTTAGATTCAGTTGTCAACTTGGCCAGGTGAAAGCACCTAGTTCTGTCGCCGTGGACATGAGCCAATGGTAGGTGAATCTCATCTATTGCTAATTACATCTACAGTCGGCTAGGAGGCGTGTCTGCTGCAATGAGTGACATTGACTTAATTGGCTGGTGCTTAAATGAGAGAACGCAATGTAGCACAGCCTAGCAGCTTGGCATTCCTCATCTCAGCACTTGCAGCTCAGCCTGGGCCCTTGGAGGTGGAGAAAGAAATCACCCCGGGGAAAGTTGTTGGAACCCAGGGGCCTGGAGAGAAGACCAGCAGAGACCATCCTGTGCCTTCCACGTAAGAAAGAACCTCAGTGGAAAGTTAGCTGCCTTTCCTCTGAAGAACCAACAAAATAAATCCCCTTTTATTAAAAGCCAATCCGTCTCTGGTGTGTTGCATTCCGGCAGCTAGCAAACCAGAACAGATTTGGTACCAGAGAGTGGGGTGCTGCTGCGGTTTGCAAATGCCAGATATGTTTGAACGGTGTTTTGGATGGCTAAGGGGAAGACTTTGGAGGAACTGTGAAGAGATTGATGGAGAAGTCCTGGAGGGCTTGAAGAGACTGTTGGTGTAAATGAAACCACCGCCAATCTTGACAAAGGAGGACACAAAAGGAAGAGATTGGAGTTTGCAGAGTGAGAACCGTGGAAGTTCAGGTCTGAAGCCAAGAAACCTCGGCCAGGAGAGTGGACCCACCTGTATGTGTGGAGAGGGTGAGTTTACCCTGAAGGGCGAGGATGAGTCTCCCCTCTCATTGCAGTGGAATAGTTGTGCAGCCTCGGGCCTTGGAAAAGGCGTAGCACGCTCCTTGGGGGACTGGGAGAGCCTGGCTGCCACCATGTGGAGGGGTTGAGCGTGTGCCCCAGAAATGGCAGAGAGCCCAGGGGTGGCCCTGATGCCTGGAGAGAGTGGAGCCCAGAGGTGGTCTCCTCGATGTTCCCCGAGGTTGATTTGGAAAGAGGCCGGCCACTGCATAGGCCCTTGGAAGGGGTGGGACTGCCGCTTTCTACAGCCGAAGGATAAATGACTTTCAGACTTGGAAATCCAATGGTGTTTGCCTGCAGATCTTCCTTCCAATTTCTCCCTATGGAAATGACAATCTATATCCTGTGAATATCCTCCTTTGCATCTTGGCACTAGACAACTTATTTTGAGATTCACAGGTCCACAGCCAGAAGAGAATATTTTGCACCTGTTTAAGGTGATGTGAGTAGTTGCCAAGTTGACAAGGGGTGGACATGTGGTAGTTAGATTCAGTTGTCAACTTGGCCAGGTGAAAGCACCTAGTTCTGTCGCTGTGGACATGAGCCAATGGTAGGTGAATCTCATCTATTGCTAATTACATCTGCAGTCGGCTAGGAGGCGTGTCTGCTGCAATGAGTGACACTGACTTAATTGGCTGGTGCTTAAATGAGAGAACGCAATGTAGCACAGCCTAGCAGCTTGGCATTCCTCATCTCAGCACTTGCAGCTCAACCTGGGCCCTTGGAGATGGAGAAAGAAATCACCCCGGGGAAAGTTGTTGGAACTCAGGGGCCTGGAGAGAAGACCAGCAGAGACCATCCTGTGCCTTCCACGTAAGAAAGAACCTCAGTGGAAAGTTAGCTGCCTTTCCTCTGAAGAACCAACAAAATAAATCCCCTTT
The DNA here is from genome assembly GCF_023851605.1 of Tamandua tetradactyla. Lineage (NCBI taxonomy): Eukaryota > Metazoa > Chordata > Mammalia > Pilosa > Myrmecophagidae > Tamandua > Tamandua tetradactyla. Next base: position 101,354,939 of record NC_135330.1, on the reverse strand, counting down.
TATTAAAAGCCAATCCGTCTCTGGTGTGTTGCATTCCGGCAGCTAGCAAACCAGAACAACTACTTTCATATTTATTTTATTTTTTGTAGTGTGCCATTTTGAGTCCACTCCCATTTCTTTCTGGATGTATTTTTCATATATTTTCTTTGTGGTTACAACAAAGCTTAAATTTAATATATTAAATCTATAATAATCAAGTTTGATTTAATACTAACTTAACTTGAATAGCATACACATACACCCACCATCATATACTTCCCCATCAACCCTACTTTTTTCTTGTACTTGTTACAAATTATATCTTTATATGGTGCATGTCCAAAATTGTAGATTTGTCATTACTTTTTATGCATGTGTGTTTTAGAACCTGCAAGAGGTAAAAAGTGGAGTTGCATACCAAAGAAATATGACTCAATAGTAGTGGCATTTCTAATTATACACATGGTTATTTGTACCAGAGATCTTTAATTCTTTATACCACCTCAATTCACTGTCTAGCATCCTTTTTTCATTCTGAAGATCCCCCTTAGAATTGCTTGTGATGAACATGCTCAAATTTTGTCTGTGAATGCCTTAATCTCACCTTCATTTTTTCAATATTTTTTTCCTTACTAGAGAAGTTGTGAGTTCAGAGAACAATCATGGGTAAAATACATGTTTTAAAAGACAGTCATGCTGGATATAAAATTTTTGGCTGGGAATTGGTTATTTTTTCAACCATTTAAAAATTTATCCTGCTGCATTCATGTTTCCAAGGTTTCTTATGAGAAATCAGCATTTATTCTTACTGGGGCTCCCTTGTACATAGATTGATTTTCTCTTACAGCTTTCAGGATGCTCTCCTTTGCCTAAGCAATCAACAAATTGACTACAGTGCGTCTGGTGAGATTCTCTTCAAGTTTGCCCTGTTTGGAGTTTATTGAACTGCTTGAAAGTGCACGTTCATGCCTTTCATTAAATTTGGAAAGTTTTCTGCCATTATTTCTTTGAAGATTCCTTGTGTCTCTTTTTCGTCTTTCTTTTCCTTCTGGGACTCACATATACATATTTGGGTACATTTGGCAGTGTCTCATAAGACTCTTTCACCCTGTTCAGTTTTTTTTAAATCTTTTTTTCTTTCTACTCCTTAGCCTGAATCATTTGAATTGGCTCATCTTTGAGTCCAATAAGTTTTTCTTCTGCCCGCTCCAATCTGCAATTGAAAACCTCTAAGAAATTTCTCATTTCAGTTATTGTGGTCTTCAACACTAATATTTCTGTGTGATTTCTTTTAAATTTTCTTATCTCTCCATTGAGATCCTCATATTGTCATTCATTGTTTTCTTGACATCCTTTACTTCTTTTTCCACATTTTCTTTCATCTCCTGGAACATATTGAGATTATTATTTTTTAAAGTCTGTTATGTCCAAAGTCTGATCTTCTTTGTTGATATTCTCTGGATTTGTATCTTGTTCCTTTGGATTGGTCATCATTTCCTTTCTTTGTTTGTCTTTTAATCTTTTGTCACACACTGTACAACTGTTAATATTATAAAGTGTTAACTCTGGTATTTAGTTACTGAGCTCTCTGTTAAGTTTCTATCCAGCTGGTGATAGGACAGATTTTTTTTTTTTTGAGTGCTGGGAACTACTAAGAACCAATGCAAAAAAATCCCTTTCTCAGTTTTTGCAAATTGGGTCTGTATTGGCAGGTACTTTCCCTTAACATTTAGCTCTCACATCAAGCAGATCAGTCCAATATGAATGTGAAGTGCAGAGTATTCTCTGTCTTTCCTAAGCCTGTGCATTTTCATGGGTTAGTGTTTGTTCATGACCTTAGGAAATTTCCCACATTATTGGAAATTGAAAGCCCCTCTGCACTCTATGAAACAGACTTAGTCTCCTTTCCCAGTGCTCTAGTGCATGACTTTACCGTAGTAATCTTTGCCTTAGGCTGCTTTGACTTCATTGTTCCGTATGCTGCTTCAGCTATCTGCAAGCCGCTTCTGCCTGCGGGTATGTCCTGGGAGGTTGAGTCAGAGGCAAGTCTCCAGTTCAGTCTTTCTACCACCTGACAGATGTGCACCTACACACAGGCACTGCAGTGAGCACACAGGGTCATTCTGCATCCTTCAGAACAGGGCCGAGAGCCACATTGGAATGCAGGTAGACTCCATACCATGCTGGGGAGGGCTGGGAGAGCAACTAGGAAGGGAACCATGAGCTTCTTGTAACATAGTTTAACACTGTTTAACACTTCTTTTACAATATCTTCTTTGATATTTTGGTTGCTTAAGAGTGTATTATTCAATTTCCACATATTTGTGAATTTACTGTTCTCCCCGTCATTGATTTCTCTTCAGTCCATTGTAGTCAGAGCAGATACTTTGAAGAATTTCAATCTTTTTCTATTTATTAAGACTTCTTTTGTGACCTGACAGGATATCCTGACATTGTCTAAGATAGACTATCCTAGACAATGATCCACGTGCACTTATGGAGACTTTTCTGCTGAAGTTGGATGAAGCACTCTATAGACATCTGTCACCTCTAGTTGATTTATAGATTTGTTCAAGTCCTACATTTCCTTACTGACTGATGTCTAGACATTCTACCCATCACTGGATAGACTGGTGGATTGAAATATCCCACTGTTACTATAAAACTGTCAAATCCTTCCTTCTTATGTGCCAGTGTTTGCTTCATATATTTTGGGGTTCTGGTGTTAGGTTCACTGTGCTTACAATCACTGTATTCTAAGTTTGTGGTTATTTGGTTCAGCAGCAGATACACAGACTGGGCCACCCTCTGGTCATTTAACCACTGCACTGTTTACTCTTGTGAGTTGCAATTCAAGTATCTGTTTACAGATAGGCCCTTAAAAGCCACAATCCTATCATGCAGAACTGGATGCTAATTACAAGTCAGAGTATGCATCCTTGGGCAAGTTACTTAAATTCCTCTAGCTTCTACATTCTCACTGATTTTGAATCATCTATAAAATGATGATTATAGAATCTATTTTTGGAGAATTAGGCAAGGATTAGCAAAAATAAACTCTCTCCAGGCAAAATTTTAAGACAAGCAGGATGAAAGTATTTATTTAAATAATCTGTTAACATAGATTTATTATTTTATTATATTATATTATATTATATTTATCATAATTCTATTGTATTATTAATATATATAATATATAAAAATGATAAATTTTGAAAGTTGTTTTCAATTTATAAATCATATATAAGAATACTAAATAACTTTATTATCAATAATTACCTATTAAGCATTCGACCTAACTTTTATCTTTCTTCTATGTATTGTCTGAAAATGTGGTGATAGCTTTATTTCACTGCCAGTCCCTGGGGTGAGGCATTGTTGGGGTAGAGGTGTAAACTAAAACTGAGCCATGAGAATGGAAGGGTACATGTCACCATATATCCTAACATTTGTAGGTACATTCACTTTTCCTCTGACCATATGCCAATACTAATACCATGAAATGCTGATTCTGATCTTTGTATGAGAATATCCTTTGTCCACTAATAGACGTAAATCATGTGGAAAGAGCATTGGCTTGGCAGTTAGATTGGGTTTGAATTCTGACTCTAATACTTTCTAGGTAGATAAACTTAGATTGTTTAATTAACTTATATGTAAAATGAGAGCATTTACTGCATATGCAGAATAAGTGAGATACTGTTTGTGAGAGGCTCTATAGCAGAGTCTGGTATATATAGCACAGGCTCATAAGCATTATTTTATTTTTTCTTCAAGGACAGGGTACTATACTTTTGATTCCTCAGTGTCCCTTCCTGAGACAAGCACTCAAGAAACCCTAAATAAATGTTTATTGTAATTGAGGCCTGATAGTTCTAATTAGATAATACAATAAATAAAATAAATTATGATTTCATATATTTTAATATTAAGAGAAAAATAGTGGAAAGTCTATGTTCTGTCAATTTTCAATTATAATATGAGATTAGAATATTTTGAAATTCTAACTTATTATACTTTTCTCAAAATGTACTCCAGTACAGAGAATTTACATATGACCTAGAAATATGGTGTTTAGAAAATCTCCTTTTTCATTTCATCTTAAAAATAAACTGCATAGAATAAATTTTTTCAAAATGTAACTTTAAATGAAGCAGAGCTATTAAGGCATTTTATTTCAAAACATGATTCAAGGCTGCCTTATAACTGGGCTCCACCTCTAATTCCTCCCCAGTCTAAACCATCCCATGACAGTTTGTTAGGTTAAAATTAGAGCTCTGTTCTGTTAATCTTACTTCCAAGTTCACAAAATTTTAATGACTTTTTATTACCAACAGAGTTAAATCCAAACTCCTCTGCTTAGCACCCAATGTCCTACACATTTAAACCCCTCCTTTATCATCCTAGCTGTATTTACTTCTCTTCTGCTGTGAAATGTGTGCACTGTAGGGTATACATTATTCAGCAGCAGAGAGCCTTCTTTTCTTCTCTTGCTCCAAATCAGAAATTTCCTGCCTCTATGGCTTTATAATGTAGGCTTCCCAGTTGGAATGCTTCCTTCTTTCCTGCCTTAGAGTCAATAAGTGCTCATAAGGATTACAAGTACTGTATCTTCCCCCAAGGTCTTTCCTGCATATTTTGAGATGGGATCTACATCTCATTGGTGGTTCAATAAAATCTGTGTATCTCTCTTGTGGAGTTTATCATATTCTGCCATATATTAATAGGATTAGGAAATTTTATCTCATGCCTAACCACCACTTGGCATTCAATGCATGTAATGCCTGTATCTTTTTATTTCCTTGGGTTCTCAGTACAGTACCTTGCTTATAGGTGTACTTCAATAATTCATTTAACAGTATAATACATGTTTTTGACTGACACTGGTAATCAAGAAGCTAGATGTAGGAAACAGAGATTAATAAGAAGTCTAGAGTTTTGGTGCTCTGGCCAGCTCTGCTTTATCAGGCCAGGACACTCTCATTCCAGCTGCTGTAGTGATGGCCGCTAGTACTCAGAGATGCTCTCCCCACTAGAGATTGCCCTTTGTTGAGTCAGAGTGCCCAGCCTGGGACATGATCCTATATAAATGCATCTCAATATAATCAGTAAGGAGACCACCAGCAAAGTTTCAGGATACAATATTAATACCCTGTGCTGGTTTGCAAAGACTACGTACCCTAGAAAAGCCATGTTTTTTTTTTTTTTTTTTTTTTTTTTTTTTAGGAAGGGAAGGAAAGAAGGATGGAAGGAAGGAAGGGAGGAAGGAAGGGAAACATTTTTAAACATTTTCTTGTTTTTATTATATTTTGTTTGTTTGTTTGTTTTTTACATGGGCTGGGGCCGGGAATCGAACCGGGGTCCTCCGGCACGGCAGGCAAGCACTCTTGCCCGCTGAGCCACCGCGGCCCGCCCGAAAAGCCATGTTTTAATCCTAATCAATCTTGTGGAAACAACCATCTCTCTTAATCCTTATTCAATAATGTAGATTGGAAACTTGATTAGATTATGTCCACAGAGATATGACTCACCAAACTCTGGGTATGAGCTTTTGAATAGAGAGAGATGTGATTCCACCCATTCCAGGTAGATCTTGATTAGTTTACTGGAATCCTTTAAAAGAGGAAGCATTTTGGAGAAAGCTTGAGAACAACAGAGCCAGAAAGCAGAGAGCCCACGTCACCAGAGACCTTTGGAGATGAAGAAGGAGAATGCCCCTAGGGGAGCTTCATGAAGCAAGAGGCCTGGAGAGGAAGCTAGCAGACATCGCCATGTTCGCCACGTGACTTTCCAGCTGAGAGTGACCCTGAACGTCATCGGCCTTTTTGAACCAAGTTCTCTTTCCCTGGATGCCTTAGATTGGATATTTCTATAGACTTGCTTCAATTTGGACATTTCCATGGCCTTAGAACTGTAAACTAGCAACTTAATAAATTCTCCATTTTAAAAGCCGTTCCATCTCTGGTATATTGCATTCTGGTAGTCATCAGCTAGAACACACCCCTAAATCTGTTTTGTTTCTGTACACGAACAATGAAAAACATCCAAAAAGAAAATTAAGGAAATAATTCTACTTACAATAACACCTAAAAGAATAAAATACCTAGGAATAATTGTAATCAAGGAGGTGAAAGATTTGTACACTGAAAACTGCAAAAACATTGCTGAAAGAAATTAAATAACAACTAAATAAGTGGCAAGATATTCTGTGTTAATGGACTGAAACATTTATATTGATACAATGTCCACACTACTGAAAGTCATCCAGGAATACATTTAAATTCCTATGAGAGTTCCTATGGAACTTTCCTTTCTGCAGAAATGGAAAAACTGATACCAACTCATATGGCATGGCAAGGGATCCCAAATAACCAAATCAATACTGCAAAGAAAACAGTGTTGGAGGAGTTACACTTCCTGATGTCAAAGTGTACTATAGGGCTATCATAATCAAAACAGTGTAATACTAGCATAATAATAGATAGATAGACCAATGAAATAGAGAGTCCAGAAATGAACCCATACCTCTATGGCCAATTGATTTCAACATGGTGACTATTTCTGTCAATAGGGAAAGAATGATCTCTTCAACAAATGGCACTGGGAAAAATTGATGTCCACATACAAAACAATGAAAATGGACCCCTACTTCACACTAAATAAAAATATTAACCTAATATGGATCAATGACCTAAATATAAGAGATAACATCATAAAACTTAGAGGAAGATATAGCAAAAATCTTTAAGATCTTGCCTTTGTTAATGAATTCTGAGCAACAAAAGACATGAGCAACAAAAGACAAAACAGATAAATTAAACTCATCAAAATTAAAAACTTTTGTGCATTGATGGACGTTATCAAGAAAGAGAAAAAATAAGCTCCAGACCAGGAGAAAATAGTTGCAAATAATATGTCTCACAAGGTGTTCTAGTTTGCTAGCTGCCGGAATGCAACACACCAGAGACAGATTGGCTTTTAATAAAAGGGGATTTATTTTGTTGGTTCTTCAGAGGAAAGGCAGCTAACTTTCCACTGAGGCTCTTTTCTTACGTGGAAGGCACAGGATGGTCTCTGCTGGTCTTCTCTCCAGGCCCCTGGGTTCCAACAACTTTCCCCGGGGTGATTTCTTTCTCCACCTCCAAGGGCCCGGGCTGAGCTGCAAGTGCTGAGATGAGGAATGCCAAGCTGCTAGACTGTGCTACATTGCGTTCTCTCATTTAAGCACAAGCCAATTAAGTTAAACGTCACTCATTGCAGCAGACACGCCTCCTAGCCGACTGCGGATGTAATTAGCAACAGATGAGATTCACCTACCATTGGCTCATGTCCACAGCAACAGAACTAGGTGCTTTCACCTGGCCAAGTTGACAACTGAATCTAACTACCACACAAGGTTTTAACATCCAGGCTATAAAAGAACAGCTACAACTCAACCACAAAAAGACAAACAAGCCAGTTAAACAAAACTTAAACTTTTAAGCTGTTGGCCAGGCTCTCCTTTGCTCCAACCAGTATCACAACTTCAGGCAGCTGTTACAGAAACAATTGCCAGCATTTGTTTTTGACAAATACCCTGTCAATAGTGCTTTTCACAGGAAGGGAGCTCCAAGTCAGACAGATAACGACAGTCACACATGGAGCTTCTCTAGGGACCAGAGAGAGTCGTAGTTTCACCTGTGCCCCTTGTTACAGGAAAATAGCCATCAGGAAGGCCCAGGAAGGCCCTTGGACTTTCTCACTGGAAAGTGACTTTGAAAAACAATGAAAAGTTACTATTTATTGAGAAGGGCTATTAGGTGGTAAGAGAGGTCCCATACACAAGAGGTTTGGAAGCAAAACCAGGGGGCTTCAGTGCCCAGAGGACATGTTGGAACTATGAATGACAAAAGGCATCAGGAGTGGATGTCAATGATGCACAGGAGATGAGACAATTCCAGTCATCAGAAAACACTTGGGGACTAGAAGTCCCTTGACAATCAATATGGTGGCCTGGCTGTCATGTCAGAAAGGAGAAATGGAAGGAATTGAAATCCTCAATGCGTGAGAACATGCTAATTTGACTAAATATCCCAGTAACGAACCAGATTTTCTTAGTATCAGATACTAAGAACCTTGAGGTACAAAATAAATTCAACTGACATTTGAACTCCTATACAGCTCATAAATTCATTAAATTTTCTCCTCAATTCCATTGCCAACACTTGGTTTTAACTACTCAAGTCACACAAATGAACTAATACAATAGCTTCAAAATTATCATGACTGCAGCTATTTTTGCCCTAACCCAATTTATTTCTGCTTTACACAGAGTGACTTTTTTTGCCTAAACATACCACACTCTGTACTTAAAATCCTTAAGATAAAGCCCAAAATCCATCTTCTGGATAATTTAGACTTGAAGTACTTCATACCTCAGAGCAAGTGTAATTTCTTGATAAACTCTTTCCTCCCTCTGTTATATTCATTTACAGACTGTGTCCTTTCCCATCATATGCTAATACCTCTTAAAATTATGCATTATCGCTTAACTATATGACTTACATATCACCTATAGGACTGTAATTTTCATCATGATAGAGTCCAATTTTATTTTTACTTACTGTTGAATTTCAAGTTCCTAACAAAAATACTTGCAAAAAGAAAGAATGAGTAAATGAATGGAGAAGCAAACTATATATTACTCCAGGAAAATATCTCATCAACGTCTTCAAAAACAACGACATTAAAATACAGATGTAGGGCGTGCAACGGTGGCTCAGTGGCAGAGATTTTGCCTGCCATGTGGGAGACCCAGGTTTGATTCCCGGTGTGTGCCCATGCAAAAAACAAACAAACAAACAAAATAGCAGATGTAAAAGCTAGTATGGCACTAATAGGCTTATTCAAAGATATTTAAAAAGGAAAAACAAATAGATTAAGAATAATCCTACTGACCCTAAATATGACTCTTCCTGCATGTTGTATGATGTGCTATCTTCTGAATCTTTTCATTACAATGCTAAAATCCCCACTGAATATGTGAAATGATAACAAGTGGAAATGATGTTTCTAAATTTTATTTCCTATCACGATAAGCAGGTAGCAATACTATTTATAATTTGTAGAGTACATAATGTGCATGAAAGCATTTTGTAAATTTAAACTTTATGGTCTTAACAACTGTTGAGGGGGGTGTCATAGCTTCATTTTAGAGATGATTCTGCACAGAAAGTACATAGAATCATTAAGATAAAAAGTCAAGTTTTCAGACACCCAGTTCTGTAATACCCTGTCTCAACATAAATGCTTGTTATTTATTCACATGATTGTTTACAAAATCATATTTCAGGAGAAATAGCATATGACCTGTCATGGATGTCTTCTATAAGGGTTGCTTCTGGGTTGGGAGGAATTTAATGAAGCTCCTCTCAGGAATGTGTGGGTACACCACAACTCCAACCACTCCAGGAGACCACGTGTCACTTTCACAGGGAGCTACACAAACCTTCACCATACGGTGAGTGCATGTCCAGAGATGTAGAACAATAAGATAGGAAATCTTTAATGCAGAAACAGAAACTATTAAAATATTTTGGTACCTCAAACATCTAACACAAAAATAACTTTCTTCAGCTTGAAAATGAACTCCAGATCTCTGCCAATCCCAAGCTTCTTTCATGGTGAAATGGCTTTGAACAGGGGTCTGTAGGAAGTCCATACACTACTAGAAAGATAGACAATTATATAAGGAAAACAAGAAAAGGAAGTATAATATTCCACAAAGCAACTGTTAAGTAACGAGTTTGTTTCGTATTCTCTGACCAGTTCTGCCTGCCTTTACCACTCGGCAGTGTGTCTGCTGTTGTTACGGGTTCCAGAATTCACCTCATTGTACAAAAGTAGACGGATCGTAACTCTAATATACTTGCACAATGTGAAACCAATTGTTATAAAAAATTTTAAGACCACACAAAATCCTTGCAATTAACTATTGTATGAATTCATTACGATTAAAAAAATAAACTATTCTGGAATAATGAAAATGTTCTAAAATTGATCATGGAGATGTATGAGCAAATACATGATGATACAGTGAGCCAGTGATTGTATACTTCGGGTGGTTTGTATGATGTGTGGATCTATCTCAATAAAACTGTATTTAAAAATAAATTAAAAATTTTAAAAGGACATTAGGACATGTGAAAATGGCATATAGACTGCAAGCTTTATATCAATGTTAAATTTGTTGAGCTTCATAAATTGCACTTAAAGTCGTTATGTAAGAGAATGTCCTTGTTCTTAGGACCATGTTCAAGGACCATGATGTACATAACCTATACTCAAGTATTCAGAAAACGGATTAGCAAGTAGACAGACAGATAGATAGAATGATAATGGCATGTGTAGCAAAACGTTAAAATTGGTGCATCTGATCATCTGAGGGGGATGGGACATATTGGAGTTCTCTGTATGGAGTTTGTATTATTTTTCTAACTGTCCTCTTAAGTTTGAAAGTGTTTCAAAATAAAAAGTAAAATTTAGAAAAGAAAAGGCTAAATGGCAAAATATATGTTATGTTACAATAAAATTAAAATTTTGTATGAATCTATGTACATAAAAAATAATAAAGTCTAAGGATATCTGACAATTAGAGTTCAACCGAGTTAGTGTCTTAGTAATTATGTGTTCAATGCATATTATATGACTAAATGATTATACACACGGGTAGTTTTAACATTCTCAAGATATTTCAAGTGATGAAGATTGAAAGAAAAGAGAGAGTAAGAAAGAAAGAAACAGAGAGAGATGGAGGAAGGGTGAAGTAATAACTTCGAAGCTGTGGAATTCAGCCTATGGGGTCTCAAAGCAAAATCTGACAATATAGTTCCTGGAGTCCCAGCTTACCACGTGCTAAAGTTTCCTGGAATTCTTCCAATATCCATGTATAGCTGCAGATGAACTTTGACTTAAGGATACTTTATATACAAGTCTTGGGGTCCATTTTTTTGTAATTCCTTTCTCTGCAGAATGTTGTTACTTAAGTTTCATCAAATCTTCAGCCCCAAACTCCAACCTCTTTTTCTTCAGCTCAGTAGATCCGTTGATTGATGCTTGGTCTCTATTCTTCCATGGGGCAAACTGAAAACTGTCCTCACAAACATAGCTGGCAAATGTTGCAGTGACATGTCATGCTTTCCTTGTCTTAAATGCTATAATCCCTCAAATCCTACATGTGTTACTTGCCCTCCAGTGTACTCCACGTTTTTTAAAAATATATTTTGCCCAATTTTTATAATTATTTTCAGGAGAAAGGATAGCACAAATAATGATATTCTATCAAATCCAAAAGCAGAATATCTCTTGCTTAAATTTGATTTGCTACTAAAAATGACCATAATTGCTATGTTTGTAGCAGTCAGTAACTGAAAACAATTTAATGCCAAATACACTGTTAGCAATATTATCTTTATTTAATGCATAAAGGCTGAAGCATAATGAGATTAAATGCTTTGATAAGGTAATTTAGAATGTTAGAGTCAAAGCATGCATTCAGTCATAGTCAGATCTGTCCAATCACACATACTCTTTTCCCGTCTTACATCTTGCCTACCACAATTAGCTCTGCTATGGTAGGCCCTAACATTTTGCTCATTCTTGCATGTTCTTCTGATAAAACAGACATGGGTTATTGATTAATCCTTAAATCCAACATCATCAGGAATAAATGAGATAACAGAAAAGAAGAAATTGATAATACAAAGATGGGGGTGTTGTAGAAAATTGAAGAAAGGTCCTAAAAGAAATCGAATGGAGCAGGATAGGGCAAAAATGAAAAGAAGAATATTAGTCTAGACAAAGAGGATAAAACTTCTTCCTCAGGAATAGGATTAAAGAAATGGAATGAGGGTCAAAGCACAGAGAGTCAAAAGGAATTTGAGGGGCATGAAGTCATGTGCTGAGAATAAAATGGGTCAAGTCTAGAAGTTAAGGATGGAGACAGATGGAAAGGAAAACCAGATTTGACTGTTTATTGATTATTGAGGTGGATTAGGAGTCTATCTTAGGTTTCACAGCATAGACTGTAATACATGAGTCTGGTGCTCTGTTTGATTCCAGGATTCGGTGGAAGTCGGAGAGAACATGTGCAACAAAGCAGAACTCAAGGGAAAATCCATATATATTTTAAGGTCAAGGGAATAAAGAATTTTAGGATTTTAGTAAAAGCCAAACTGAATTATGATTTTTGCCTACCAGCACTGGTTATATCATATTCTACATTTGGAAAATAATTGAAATTTCAAAAAAAAACACTAGATGGGAAGAAAAATTAAGCAAACCTGGGAAATAAGAAGGCTTTGAGTGAGATGTATTAGTCAAGAAGGGATTGGAAACTGAGAGAGCAGAAAATCATGTGGTCAGAGATTGATATGCTATGTATGAAACACTTTCAAGTGGCTAACAAATACTTCCATTTAACCAAACTTGGAGTTAACTGACATGTGGAGGAGGAAAAAGAGCAGATTAGGCCAAGTATCTATGAAGTAAGACTTTTTGCATTTAATAAATAAAAGAAATAAAATGTTATTCCATAAGCAACAATATTGTTAAAAGAATAGCCTTGCTAATTCATTATAAATGCTGGCTTATATTTAAAAATCAGTGAAAACACTGTTTAAAGTTAGTAAAATGGAATTAATGGTGACATATTTCTAAAATACAAATCTTGAGCATTCAAAGTATAAGTATTATGCCACTAATCTGATGCTCTTGATTGAATTATATCAAAAACCCTATATGTGTCAGATACAAAGTCTACTTCAGATACTTGATACAATGCATGCTATTTCCACCGATAATTTTAGTTTATATTCTTCACTTAAGAATGCTTTACAAAGTACCCAAAAATGCATTATTCTAAATTTTTAAAATTCAGGATGAAATAGTTATCCACTTTATGAAACACTAGACATATGCACTTCTCAACTAAATTAGTCATAAAGCAGTTACAGTGTTACCTTCTGGATATGAATCTAGTTCCAGTGAACCAATAAATAGCTCTCTACATTGCTGATTTTCAGTTCGTCATGTATAGCCCTAGTTTTTCACATTTTAATCTCTAACTATAGTTCCTAAATTATTCAATGGGATTTCTGAATGCAATGAAAAATTTGCTTTCCATGTCATATATCCAAGAAAAGTCACTTAGTAGGCACGGATCAGTTATAGATATGGCTACCTAATATGCCTTGAATTTGGTTTCACTGGCATGGATATTAGATATTGAGGGTTCAGGGGACTATTTGACCCCAAACGAACAGGAGAGAACTTTTCAGAGATGATGGAACTCTTGTACATCTGGATAGTGTGGTGGTTAGCCAACTCTACGCATTGGTCAAAACTCACAGAACTGTACTATAAAGAAATTGGTTTTACTGTATCTGAGTTATACATCAGTAAACCTGACTAAAACAATGAAACCTTTCTTTTTAATAATTGGGCACCTCCAATACTATGTAAAAAAAAAAAAAAAAGGTACAACGTCATGTCTGTGGTTTTCTTACCAAATATATATCAGGCAGGCCCAAATTGAGGGACTTGCCAGTATCCTTCAAAATTTCAAGGTCAAAATGCAAACAAGTTCATAGAATCTTCTATAATATAGCATCTGTGTTATTTACTGGTAATTTGTTTTACTGGTTATGGAACTGTCAAGGAAGAAATTTGGGTGAAGGTTAGGGAAATCCTGTGTCATTTTTTTCAATGACGTGTAAATCTAAACTTAGTTTTAATAAAAGAAGCTTCAAATGTAAAAAGTCTGCAATTTCTGTTTCTTAGTTGTTACCACAAATTTGTATAAAACCTTGCATATATTAAAAATAGTATTGTTAAACCAGCAGAAAGTTATGGAAAATAAAAGCACTAGATGAACTAAAATACCAGATACAGAAAATACCTCCCCCCAAGAGCTGATGGCTGCTGCTCATTTTTGCCTGGAGGAATTTGCCTGGGGACCGTTAAGATTCGAACTTGCTATAGTCTGAGAAATGCTCTAAGAAGATAATCAGCCAGCTGAGATTTTATTGCCACAGCTGGAGTCTAGAGGAGCAATGCCTGGCCTACTTTACCAGTGAGTGCACTTGCTGAGTCCGAGGCCATGCAGAAGGCTGGGGTTACAGGGCACAAAAGGTGGGGTCAAATCTCCCACAGTCTCTTTATTTTGTAAAATTTTTTATTAGAGAAATTGTAGGTTTACAGAAAAGTCATACAGAAAATACAGAGTTCCCATTTATCCCCCACCATTGTTAACACCTTGCATTAGGATGCTATATTTGTTACAACTGATGAAAGAATAGTATTATAATTATATTATTAACAATAGTCCATAGTTTATGTCAAGTTTCCCTATTTCTGTTGTGCAGTCCTATGTTTTTAAAAAATTTTTATTCTAGTAATATGTATACAACCTAAAATGTCCCCTTTTAACCACATTCAAATACATAATTCAGCACTAAGTTACATTCACCATCTTGTGATACCATCCCCATCATCCATTACCAAAACTTTTCCATCACCCAAATAGAAACTTTGTACAATTTGGGCATTAACTCCCATTTCCTACATCCACCCAGCCCTGGTCATCTGTATTCTAGTTTCTGACCCCATGAATTTGTTCATTTTCATTGTTTCACAGCCTGGAGGCATGCCCTTTCCCCAGGATTCTAGGTGTTATATTGCAATTCTTCTCTAGGGCTCTCCAGAGATTCTAATTCACACCTCATTTATCTACCTTAGTTATCTGTAACACCATGAAATCTTCCAGGGCTTATGAATAAAAAAGCAGGTCCTCTGGTAACATAACAAAGTCACATGACAGGGAGGAAGATGCAACAAATTTATGCATCATCTCTCCAGTAAGATACTTATCACATGTTGCGCCTGCACGTGTGCACGGCTCAAGAGCTAAGCTCAAAACATCCAAAGGTCAGAACTTCTGGGTGAAGAGGCCAATAGCTTCTGGGTTCTGTATCAAGCTCATGCCAGCTTGCACAAGAAGGCTGTTCAGGAAAACCTTTACAGACATGGTATTCTTGGGAGATAAGGTGTTACTAGGAGAGACTTGAGGCAAATAAAGATAGGTGTCACCCTTTTGACATTTTAAACCAATGATTGAGAAAGTCTAATAAAGCTCAACCCAGTTTAATCACTGGTTGCACTGGCATAATCATCACTTACCATAAATGCCAACAAGAGGAAATGTGAGCTATCCTCAGGAAAAAATAACATTGACTTTTCTCTCTATGATTCTTTAAACAAAATGAGTGAAATAGGATGAAAAAATATCATTTAGGAAAAGTGAAGGAGCAGGAAAAATAGAAGAAAGAATACTAGCAGACTCACAAAAATAAAATGTTATTGGACAAATACTAGAATTTTAAAATAATTATGATTAATGTGTTAAGAGAAATAGAGTAGAATTGGCCAAAACCAGAATAAACATAAAAAATACATAAAGGACTATAAAATTATAATCTAAAACTACAGATAATATCTGAAGCTAAAACCTCATTAAATGCATTTTAACAGCAGATGGACATAGCAAAATGCAAAATAAGTGAACTTGAAGTCCAGTTAATAGAAAATATAAGTGGAAAACAGAAAAGAAGAGAGGACAGGACAGAATATAACTTGAGACTTATGAGACAAAATCAAAAGTCTAATATATGCATACCTGAAGCCTCACAAAGAAAGATAAGCCAAAGTGGTGCAGAAATAATACTTGAATACAAAATGACCATTAATTTACCTAAGTTCAAAAAGGACATGAATGCACAGGGTCAAAAACCTCAGTGAACCCAAGAACAGAACACTGAGGTGAAGCAACTAACTGCTTGAAGCAAAGACAGAGAGAAAAATCTTGCCTGCAGCCAAAGAAAAAAGACACATGTGATGGTTTGAAGCTGTATGCACCCCAGGAAAAGCATGTTTTTTAAGCTAATCATTCCCGTGGGTATGGACCCATTGTAAGCAGGATCTTTTGGTGGGTAGGATCTTAACTTGAGATCATTCAGGGGGGCTCTTAATTCTCTTACCCCTCTGGCCACGTGAGAGAGGGGCTGAGGATGCCTGTAGCCAGTCTTTGGGGAGAAGGTATTAGCCTATTGATGCCTTGATTTAGACATTTCCATGGCCTCAAAACTGTAAAATTTATAAGCTAGTAAATCCCCATTGTAAAGGCTAACCCATTTCTTGTATTTTGCATTTCATTGGCTTTAGTAAACTAAAACAACATATTTCCTTTTCAGAGAAGTAAAACTGAAGCTTATGGCTGACAACACAAAACTATGAAAGCCAAGGAACAGTGGAATGACATCTTTACACAAGCAGACATCTAACTAAAATAAAACAACAACAAACAAACAAGAAAACCACCAACTTGGAATCCAATATCCTGTGAAGATATTATTCAAAAATGAAGGAAAATAAAGTTTCAAACAGACAAAACAGGAAATAATTTCTTAAATGCAGACCTTTAGAAATACTGAAGGAAACTCTCTTTTTTTTGTTGTTTTTGTTTTTGCATGGGTAGGCACCAGGAATCAAACCCGGGTCCCTGACATTGCAGGCAAGAACTCTGCCTGCTGAGCCACCATAGCCTGCCCTGAAGGAAACTCTTTAGTACAGCTATGCAAAATAACATGGATAAATCCCACAAAAATAATGTTGTACAAAAGAAGCCAGACATGAGAATTACTTTTTTATATATAAAGTGAAAAGTCCAGAAAAACTAGACCCTCTATATTTACATATTAATACATTGAAAGTAAAGTTTTAGAGAAATTTATGTTAAATTGTCAGGGATATGCACTTGAGGTTCTCCAAAGTACTAGCACTATTTTAATTTTAAAGCTTGGTGATTGTTTCAGGAGTTCTTAATAGTTCTTTAAAATGTCCCTGTTTTATTTACTTCTGCATATGTATGGTATATTTCACAATTAAAAGTATAATAAATTGAATAATCTCCCACAAAACATTCACACTTTAGACAGTGTCAAAGTAAAAATTATACTTTAGTGGCAAGTGAAGGAAAAATGTAAATGCCTGCTACAACTGTTGCAGTCTGAATCAGAGAACAGGCATTAGTCTTTATCCAAATCTCTGGTGCTATTATAAAAGTCCTTTTGCTACCAAACCTACTACTTGGAGGATTGTATTGAAGGTTTGACCAGAAGGGAATACTGCTTTTACTTATTAAATAGAACTTACCAGAATAGGCATATATGGAAAATTAATGGAAATTATCAAGCTATAAAATTAAGATTTCCCTGTGAATAGGGTCTGGGGCAGAGTAGTAGAAGGCTAGAAACTGAGATTCAATATTGTGCTGCTGTGACAACTGGGAAACTGTGAGAGTTACATGGGTAACTCTAAGTGGCCTCCACCTCTGCTCCCAGGCTGAGGTCCTGAGCCAGGCAGCCCTTTCGGGCATGGGACCACACAGCTCCCTGCCAGCCCACTCACAGCCTCCCAGGGGACCAGGGGGCATGCTACCCTCTGCCTCCTACCTGCCTGCTGGCTCTCTGCCCACACCAGCCCCGAGTGGCCCTGCATGGGGTGCTGTCCCCCTCCCAGGCTGTGGGTCGATGACAAGTAAACTGCTGTCCAGTGTTGATGTCCTGGGTTCCAGCACCCAGAACCCCAGGGTGGAAAGAGGCATGGCACAGTGGGTGAGATGGACCCTGATGATGCACAGCAACGACCTCCTCAACTGAGGACCTCATACTTCATCTGCCATGTGCTCTAACACCACTCAAGCCTTCCAGTTAGGGAACTGGCACGGCTGAATGTACATCTCAGGTAAATTCTTCTGCTGGCAATGTGGAAGCTTAAATATGAAATGCTGAATAGCAAGAGACTTTCTCATTCTAAAAGCCTGCAAAAACTAGAGTGATAACTTTTTATTTTTTTTAATATAAAATATTTTGCGTGTTTTAACTTTCAAAAACTCACCACTGCCAACAGCAAAAAAGGTCTTTGCTGTCACACACTAACTCCTCCACTCTCTTTCCTGGGGTCCTTTCCTGGGATAGGATTTCTCAAGTAAGATTTTAAGGACCCCTGAAAGTCCATTTTCCTGTCTGTGAAAATTCTATGTATCTTCTATTTCCACTACCCTGTATTTCCTTATGCCGCTGAATCAATTACCTTTTCCCCTCAGCCCCTTAGAATTGTTCAACCCCTGTCTTATACTGTTTCCAGATGCTTAAGCATCTCTCTCACAAAGTTTTATGCTCCTTGTATACATTCCTTCATCACTATTGGCATGTCTGCTACCCATCTCTGGTACTTTAAACAGTAACTGTTCCATAATTCTCTAATGAATAGACCTCCATTTATTTGTTTTTGAAATGAGTTTTATTCTATCACGAGAATGTTCTGAAAAATTAATTAGAGGAAGGGCCATGGTGGTTCAGCAGGCAGAGTTCTCGCCTGCCATGCCAAAGACCTGGGTTCAATTTCCAATGCCTGCCTATGCAAAAGAAAAATAATAATAATTAGAATGTATAATAAAATATATCGTATATATAATATATAATAAAACACACACACACACATTGGACATCAACAATGAGTCAAACATTTTTCCAGAACAAGCACTTAGTGAGGCACTATTGTAACCAAAGAGGCAAAATTTGGTCTTCGGAGGGAGATGGACTCTTAGATATTATTTTGGTATGTAGCCCTCCAAAGGGCTGTAGTGCCAAAATCTCACAGGATGAGGTGATTACAGCAAAGTGTCTAAAAAGGCTCTTTAGGGAGGGTGATAAAGAATTTGGGAAATGTTCTAGAACCATGGTGGACAGCAAACAGATAAGACCCATGCTCTAGCACAGCATATATTCTAGAAAAAAATACAGACATGTGACAATACAAGGTACCTGATAGAAAGAAAATAGTCTTGAATAAAATAGAGTTTGTGAAACATTAAAAGGAGAACTACTTAAAATTGGAAGGTTATGATAGGTCTCTTGATATATATAGATATAACCTTTAAAATTATATCTCAATTATAATTAAGAGCCAAGCATTCAAAATTGTAGGGGTAGGAATGCAAGGCAGAGGAAATAGTGCAAATTCTCTAAGTTAAAGAATAACTTGCACTGGACATCCACATGCAAACGAATGAAGGTGGACACTATCTCACAGCATAAACAAAAATAACTCAAAATGAAAGACCTAAATATAAGAACAAAAACTATAAAACTCCTAGAAGAAACAAAGGGAAACATCTTCAGGACCTTGCGTCAGGCAATGATGTCTTAGGCTTTATACCAAAAGCATGAGCAACAAAAGAAAAAAATGGATAAATGGGACTTCGACAACATTAAAAACATTTGTGTAGTAAAAGATTTCATCATAAAAGGAAAAAGACAACCTACAGAAGGGAGAAAATATGTGGAAACAACAGATTTAATAAAGACTTATTATCCAGAGTATATTTTTTAAATCCTACAACTCAACAAGTTAAAAATGGGCAAGAACTTGAAGAGACATTTCTCCAAAGAAGATATACAAATGGCCATAAAACACAATGAAAATATGTTCCACATCATTATTCATTAGGGAAATGGAAATCAAATTCACAATGAAATAGAATTTCACACCTACTAGAATGGCTATGATTACGCAATTGGAAGAGTGTTGGAGAGGATGTGGAGAAATAGGAACACTCATTCATTATTGGTGGGAATGTACTGGTTAGGTTACCAGGGGGCAGGATGGGGTAGAAATGGTAGTGAATGCTTAATTGGGACAGAATTTCTGTTTGGGGTGATGGGAAAGTTTGGGCAATATATGGTGGTAAGGGTAATACAGCATTTGGAATGTAATAACACCACTGAATTACACATTTGATTGTGATTAAAAGAGGAATTTTTAAGCTGTATATGTTACTAGAGTAAAAATTTTTTAAAGAATAAGACTTTAATAAATGCAAACTGTATGTGCCAGGCACTGAGCTAGGTTTTAGGAACAAAGAGTAAATTATACAGACCCAGTTCCTTACCTCATGGAGCTTACCTTCTGTTGGGATACATAAGCAAACAGAGAAAAGTCGTTTTGATGTATATACATGTTCTTGTTACATAGATATATGATAGATGATCAATAAATGACTTTCCAGCATAAACTTATATTAAATTGGGATAAAATTTTGTGGCATAAGTGAAATGGAAACAACAGTTCAAGCAGGAAAAGGAAGAATTTAAATTTTCAACTGCTAAAGAAGAACTTGTTCACGTACTTTAAAAATGGATGATGGCTTATTTCAAATCACTATGGCATTATGGCTCCATTACATACATAGAAAAGAGCTATATAAAATATTTTATTTTAAAATAATATTTCCAATATGATGGAGAGCATATCTTTTGGACTGATTTAAACATATGAAAGCTTATAAAACATGTTTTGAGATTAACTTGCAAATCTGTAAAGGAATACATGGCTCATCAAAATTATCATAGTGGGGTCATAAACACTTGAAGACCATAGCTGTTGGGACACTCACAATTGACCTCTGGCCATTGGTCTATCATCCCATTCACCAACCCTTCCTGTCTAACTGATGGACTTCGCTGCCCTGGCCAGGCTGACCACCTGTTGCGTGCTTGCAGTCCTTGCCCACCTTATTGCCTCAATTCTCCTGATTCTTAGAGCTCAGCAATATCTCTGACAGCTCTTCAACCTTGGAAGGGCTTCTTTAATGTCTTTTCTAAATGTTATTTATTTGGTTTTTATTGTTTTTCAGAAAATCTCCAAAAGAACAATGGATGCCTTTACCTTTGGTCTTTATGTTTCATCTTTCAACATTTTTCTCTTTTGACCACAAGGCAGGAAAAAGAAGAAAATGGTTTATATAGCTAGCATCTTAACATCTTATCCTTCCTAATGATTGGCTGGTTGACAAAAGAAGACATACAACAGAATTTTTATGTCTAGGTGGGCTCAAGAGAAGCATTAATACAATGATTATGGGTATGACTGAATGGCCACAAATTATATACATGCAAATTTAAAACTTGCTTTTGGAACTCCTCTTGACTCACAACCTACAACCTACCAGAGCAGAAAACTTGTTTTATTTCAATCTGGTAATCTCAGTTTCCACTTCTCCTAACTTAATATTTGTTGACTTGAATAAAATATCCAGAAATCTTCAAATGTTTCTTGAAGATCTTTCCTATACAGATCTGTATACTGCTATCTGTTCCATAACAGCCATTTTCTTTTTCAGTGGTAATAAGTTTAGTTGGAATTATTTTGTCCTATTAAAAAATTAAATTTCCAGCAGTAACTTCAGTAGTAATGTCACGTAAGGACCTCCAACATTCCTCTCCCCCATGAAAGCAATGAACACTGTCAAAAGTCATGGAAAGAGGGTGGGCCATGGTGGCTCAGCAGGCAAGAATGCTTGCCTGCCATGCCCAAGGACCCGGGTTCGATTTCCGGTGCCTGCCCATGTAAAAAAAAAATCATGGAAAGTAACTTTGTCAGAACGCTGGAAGGTAGTCAAAGTCTCAAACAATCTGGGGAGTATTTATTCAAGAAAAACAGCTGGACATCGGTAAGAACAGTGAGTTTTTTGGCATTTCAGTTTAACCCTTTCTATACCCGCGCTCTCCAGCTTCATGGTAGCCTTGAAAGTCAGTGGCCTCACCATCACAGAGTAGGCCCGCAGCCAGGGAACCACTGGAGGTGGCAGAGTGGAGCTGGAATTCCTGTAAAGCCATTCCTAGATTAACTGTCCTTCTCTGACCTACGTGGCAGAGCCCTAGATAATCCCAGCCTGCTTCTGGTTGGTGGTGAGCGTTGAGTAGTGCATAAGCACACAATTCGATGTGCTCTCCAGGAATCTCTAAACATGCAGATGGCACATTCCTTCTTTCTACCACGTACCTTCCCTGGTCTTCCCAAGGACCAAAGGAAAATAACATCCCAATTATCAAACAAAAGTGGGAGATAATCCATATTTTCCCCACATCTTTCTTTTTCCTAATTGCCATATTTCTTCCACTATTTCCAACACTCAGCAATTCCACATGTATTTAGTTCTGTCATTCACCACAACAGAAAAGGGAAATGAATGTACTCCCTATCTTCAGGATGGGTTATCCTGAGACTCCCCATTCATGGGAAAAAATTATCTGCCAACCATTACTTAATCAAATGTAAGGAATTATAAGAGAAAGACAAGTGCCTGTTTCTAATGGCTTCACAGTATAAGGAGACAGATCTTCTTACTCACGTTTTCCTCTCCCTCAGAAAGTTCTCCAATCAGCCCTGTCATTGACAATTTAGTCTTTCCTAGGGGGGAGGGTTCTCAACAGAGGAAAGCAGGATCTAAAGGTTGGAGTTTCAAATTATTTCCCCTATTAAACACTTCATATACCACCCACTTTTATGGCCAAGGTGGTGATTAACGGAAGGTCACAGTAGCAAACTTAGAGAGAAAGAATTAGAATGTTTTAAAAGCTAAAATACAGCAGATCTGGTTTTTATTCTTCTTATATTTAAAAAAAATATTTTCCGAAGTCATTACTGGCAACTTTCTGACATTCACACATACACACACACACACACACACACACACACACACACAGAACCTCTTCAATATTCTAAGGCCACATTTGCACACTTTTACCTTTTGTTTAAATTTACCCTCAGTGTGAGTTTGAGTGTTTCCAGTGTGCAATAATGAAAAAAAATAATAAATAAGAAATCTGTACCAAATGTGCTCAGAAAACTTATTCATAGATGTTCGAAACTGTGGCAACAATTTTCTGCAGATTAGTTCCCTGGGGAAGCTGTTCTCTTCCCACATCTCTAAAGGATGGTACTTAGGGAAGTTCATGCTCAGTTTCACACGTCAGCTGTAAAAGCAAGTGAGAACCTTAAGCCATTGTCAAAGCAAGAAGTTAAGAAATAAATCCCAGGGTATTGCGGAAAATAAAGAGGAATTTCTTCAGGCTTCATATATTTTGAGAGAAGGAACATCAGTAAAGGAAAAGTCCTAAATTAAGACTTAAAGCAAAGGCAAGAATCTTCAGTGTACAGAAAGGAAGGGAGGAGAAGAAGGCAGCTCTGGAATGACCAACAGTTAAGGAACAAGCGGGAAAATCACTTTGGTTAACAAAGCACCTGAGGATAAAATATTAGATATTTACACCATTTATTTGTGCCTGCCCAAAATCTCATGATTTTGATTGTAGGGTGTATTCTCATGAATCCCAAATACACTGCCACACATTTCTAATTGCAGATCTCTCCAGGCCGTGGAATGCAGCGTGTCAAACCACCATCCCTTGTCTCCTTCCTCCCCCAGTCTATCCCCTCACATCTATGATGTGCATCATTTTCATTTCTGTGGGCTAAGCCCTCCCTGCCCAGCTACCCCTTCTCTCTCAGGGACAGCCGCTTGACCAGTCTCCCTGACTCCAGCCTTCTTAGGCCAGTGGGCCTTGGCCTCCACTGAATCACGGTGCTCTTTCTTTGGTGGCCGGAATGGCCACTTTTCTTACCAAAACATACATATGCGCTCACATAGGACATTTGGCCTACAATTTCAAAAGGATCAAATCCAAGAATCTCACCCTTAACCCCCCAAGCAATTCCTGAATCCCAGGTTAACAGTTCTTGCACTAAACTACTCTCAAAACAATTATATAAAGATGAGCATCTGCTGTGCCCCTTTTCCATAAGGCGAAATTCAAAATCTTTGGCATATGAGGCCTGTCACAATGGATACACTGACCACCCCTCCTGCCTTTCGGTGGCTATAAGCCTTTGTCTGTAGTCTGAACTGGTCAAGCAATTTCCACACAAATTCCACTGCCTTGCTCATCTTGTGTTCACTGCTGGAAACATCTCTTCCCTACAGGCATGGCATTCTCCAAGTGTTTCTTAACTCCTCCTCTTACCTCCAGCCTCTGGAATCTGACCTAGATGTCGCTCCTATAAGTACCATCAGTCCCCAAGGGGGTCTGCAGGCTTTCATATGAGCCCGCACACTTCCTTCCTGTCCTCCACCAAACTATAATGTTCAGCAGGAAATTCCCTCTACTCACTTGGCCGGGTCGGGGCTTAGGATGCTATCATGGGTAAAAGTCTCCCTTCCCTTTCCCCTTTTCCACGGGTTAAAAAGGAAATGTTTCTGATCACTGTTTCCCCCATACAGCCTGAGGGTGGCTCAACATTTTCCCTGCCTTCCTTTTCCAAGTCTTGTTATAGAGACAGGGAACAAGGGCTAGCCAGGTTAGTTCTGTTGCCTCATGCTAAGTCCTCTAAGAGCTATCTCCTCCAATTCTTAGTAAAATCTTCAGCATATGGGGTACCAAATTCTATGTGCCTCCAGCTCTCTCTGACTTCTGAAGCCCTCAGGTCTCACCAAGCCCCTTGCTAATGCAGAGGTCCTCCCTCCTGTGCTAAGTCTCTCCTAAGGCTCGCCTCTAAATGCCCAGCAGGCTGCCCCCTCCATGCTCTCCTTCAGGCATCTATACACAAGCGTTCCCATGGCCACACATCCAAATGCAAACGCTCACATGGAAATCAACCTCTGTCCGATTTGTGCTGCTTTTCCAACATTTCCAAACATTTCTGAACTCCAGAATCTCATCTCCAGACCCACACTACAGAACTGTCAGAGCATTTGCCAGCGTGTAATGTAATCTCTCTTCCTCAGAGTGTGGATGCACTGAGGCTAGCAACTTGGCTTCTCATCTCTCCAGCACAGGGATGGTGCAGAAGGAGAGGGCCTAGAAGTAAGGCACTGTTGTGAAATTAAATGGGGTTATGCTTATCATGCCAGCACTTGGCACATGGCATTTCATAATTGTTACAGTAGGAAATGATTAAATGTCTGCTGATTGGCAAGTATAAACTGAAAAAGAAAAGCCTTAAAATAGCTTTCATCTCCTGCAATTATTATATAACTTTAATAATATCCAAAACATATTTTTTTATGTTCCAGTTCCCAGATTTTCTTGACTCCAGGTGTCCATGTGACTTGAACAAAGACATTTCTCAGTAGGCATTTTTGTAAAATAGGAGAGTCTCACTGAGAATTACAAAAATGTAATAGCCTACACCTTTTTACAGCTGGACACAATTTCCTGAGGCTATACAGTCTGTACTGCACAGAGAGGAAAAGAAATAAAGCTGACATTCTTAAAATTATATCACTAAAAACATTAACAGCCTCAGGGAAGGGAACAAATGGAATTCATAATGCCTCTAAGAAATACAGTGGATTGAAGACTTCAGGAACCATAATGATAAAACTATGAGTACTGCAGACCAATTTAGCAAATATTCACTTATCTGAAGTGATGGACAATTGAGACAATTATAACATTTCCTTCTCCATGTACCCATGGGAATGGATGGAGTATATAAATTTGGGTAGACTAATCAGTGTTTTCTGCATTATGAAGGGAAGTACCTTTATAATGCAGAAAAAATCCAGAATGGTGAATTTTCATTAGCTGCACAACCATTTTCCTTTTACTTTTTATGTAAAAGCTTACATACAGCCCCATCATGTGAAACTGGTTCTTTTGACTTCTGCTCCTCCACTGGCTCCCAGAGTACAGCAACCCACTTCTTTCTCCTACTGAAAACTGGCCGGGAGCTCCTCACATGCACACATGCCACTTGTGCCCACAGAGCTCCACGCGCTGGGGGCCACCAATGTCTCCACCTTCCCCTCAGGCCCTCTAGGCACCATCCTCAAACCATGGCACCTGGACTGGCTTCACAGTCTTGCCAAGCATGAGAACTTGCTCAGCCTTTGCACAGCCTCTTCCCTCTGCCTAGACACACTTCCATCCACTGTGCACCTAGCTGGAATGTCCCTGTCAACCTGTTCCTTGCTTCAAGTCATCTTGCCAGACAGACTTTTCCTGACCACCCAGATAACACTGACTCCCATGCACATTTGGACACAATACCCTATTTTAATTCCATACATGGTATTACCACAAATGGTATGTTCCTTTTTAAAATTTGTTTGTATTGTCTTCCTCCGCTAGAAGGGATATTCCATAAGAAACTGGACCTCCTCTCTCTCGTTCACCAGTCCAGCACCAGTGGCTGCACAAATGCACAGGAGGTTCTGAATGAACAAATGAAAGAACGAATGACTGCTCTTTTTCCTTCAAGTCTGCACAACTAGCCCTTGCCCTCTTTGCTTTTATTTCCTTCCTCTAAATTCTGTCAGGTCAATTCTTTCAAGCACTCTGGAGAACCGGACAAATGCTCTTCTCTTTGAAATTCTTTCATATGCTGAGAAAGAGGAATACTCTTCCTATACAGAGAGAAAGTTTAAGTATGTATGTTGAGAAGACAGCATTCCACAGCCATGCATGGCCATTCCTTCTTTTTGATATGAAAACCTTCTCTGTTATGCAAACACAAGTTTTCAACCATGTCAGCACACATCAGCTGCCTCATCTGCACACAAAGGTAGCAAGGAATTGGTCTGCTACCAGAAAATCAACATGCTCCTTTAGTATTACTGGGAGAGCAAGATTTGGAAGGAAGTCAGTGGGCTCACACTGGGAGGAAGGATTGTTCTGGAACATAAAGATGCATCAATGTAAATTTTGTGAGAAATACTGCATTTTCAGATGACAATTTTTGTTTACTCTTATCCCTAGTTCTATAAATATTCAAGATATATGTGATAACTCTGCTATTCCACACTTTTAAAAAATTACCCTAAATACATAATGCAACTTTATTCTGAAAAGATCACAAAGTACTTCCCTGATTGTGGTATACTTATAACTTCTAACACGGCTGTAATGTGAAGGGAAACAGAATCAAGTGAACATAAATTCTAAGTCTCCCTTGGCCCCCTTTACAGTCCTGGGACCTTGGGTAACCTAGCATCTCTTAAATTTTGTTTTTCCACTTATAAAATGAAGACATTAATATCTCTCCCATATGGTTGTTTTAAATTGTAAATAAACCAGAGTAAACACCTGGTCATAACCAATTCCTAGTATATGACAGGTGCTCAGCAAATAGTACAGAGATCCTGATTTTCAGGTGGAGAAGTGGAGACGAGATTTCAAATTTTCTGATTTCTGTTTGAGGAACTCATCCTACTCACTCATCTCACTTCCTTTATTTTACTATTACTGGCTTACCTGTACCAATTCAGTCCTTTCTTAAGAAATAGAACTCTAAGCTACCTTTGGAACAAGTTCTTTGGCCATGTCCTGCATCCTGCACACTGCAATTACTTTTGCCCTGTTACTTACGATATTTTTATTATTCCTTTGGTGTAAAGAAAACCTCTCCACATGCATCCTTGGTTCCACAAATTTGCACCCTCTCAAAATCCACAAAGAGCTGTCTCTTTCCACTCTTCCTTCCTTAAACACTCCCCTTTACTTCATCTCTCCCATAATCATTCAAATATACTATATTTTCCTTCCTTAAACAAAATTCATGAGCTTATAAACCTTTTCAGCTATTACCATATCTTGCTACTTCCCTTCACAGGCAAACTTCCCAAGAGCTGTCTGCACATCCTACAGCTGTTTTCCTTCTCACTTCCCACTCACTCTTCAACCTTCTCCAACAGGAATTCTGATCCCACCATTTCACCTAAAACTCTCTTGTTAGCTTCACCCAATGATCTTCATTTTGCCAAATCAGTTAACAATTTACAAAACTCTTCTTGACTTCTCACTGTCTGACATTTATCAACATTTTCCTTCTCGAAATCTGCCTTTCTCTTGACTTCTGTGACATCTTGATCTAATATTGTCCTACAACCTTTCTAAATATCTCTGCTCAGTCTCATAATTCAGCTGCTTCTCTCCTCTCTGATCTCAAAATATGGAACGTTTTGCTGCTTTGGTCTGAGCCCTCTGCTCTCAGGCCTCACTCTTGTCCTAACAGAGCTTATCTATCCCCTGACTTTGGAACCATTTACCCTGGCTTCCAAATTTAGATTTTCTGAGCTCTAGACCCATAACTAATTGCCTATATTATTCCTTCAGTTCAATGTCTTACAAATGTAACATTTTCAAAAGTCAACTTTTTCTTCTACATACCTGGTTCTTCTAGTCTATGTTTTCTTTAGTAAACTGCACAATATATGCTCATCCTTGATTCTCTGTCATCCACAAATGTGCCTATTACATTAAAAGACTAAGACCTCACAGAATGACAATGAAACATTTTATCCCAGTGCCTGGTCACATCTGCTGTTTCTTCAAAGCCATTTGCTTGAAGTCTCAGGTAGATCACATGACTGTTCCATAATAAAGTCTTGTGATAATGTTCAGGTAATAAAATGTATTCAACCCTTTTTAATCTCATCAATTCTGACTTTGGTAACTATATGCCCAGTCTAATGATACAGTAAGACTATAAACTTCATCAAAATTAAGGTCTCCCTTCCTTCTCTTCAGCTCTTATTCAGATTGGAAATCTGCATTGGGAAAGGCATATGGGTGTGCTTTTCCTCTCTGTACTTCATGTTTAGCTCCTCTTCTCCCCGCCCCCCACCCCAGTTCCAGGCTGCCTTCTGCAATCCCTCAATTTAGAGGTGAAAACAGACTAGAGATGAGGGACTTGAAAAGACGTTATTTGCTAGGGGGTCCTATCACATGGGTTTGGTGTTCTCTGGGTTTTTGGGTGTACAAAAAGGACTGATCTTTTCAAGAAAATTTTCTTGATACTGCTGCTTATGAGTATATTATGAGAAATTCAAGCACTATTTCAATGCACATTGTCAGCTTGTACCCACATAATATACCTATGTGTAAAGTCAGCAAAAGTTTCCCAAGCCCAACCCAGCTACTCTGCCCGTGCACATGCCATGCTAGCCTCCTAAGAATGTCAGCCCTCAAAGGAAACAGCTCATTGCTGGGTGGGAAGTTCACTGTAGGATGCCCCTTTCACATTAGAAGGGCCAATGCTTCATTCCTACAAGAAGAGAAACCTGTTTTAGGTATGGGTTTGCTTTTCCTACCTGTAGTCACAGCCAGCACCACTAGCCAGGGCCTTATTGACACAGCCATATCAGCCTCACTGTCAGGAGGTGTGGGAGGGAGCCCACAGTCACAGGCCACACCAACACAGAGGTGACAACCTGATAGGCAGCAAAGCCTTGCTGAAGGTGCAGTTCAAGTGCCAGCTTGGAAGCAATGCTCGCAAAGATTGGTTTCTGCCCTGCAGAATGCAGTACACTCACATTGGTGGCCTCTATGTGCCATTCTACCCTTAACTGGAAGATTACATAGGTCTGGGAGCCATGTGTGGATGCAGTAGTGGCCCTTCTTACTATCTCTCTCTATGATCCACTGGAAGACTGTAAGTCTTCCATCTTTCCAACCCTGGGCTCTACAGGGGTAGAGGTTCTACTCTTCAAAGCAGGTGGCAAGACTCCCATTGAGCAACAAGGTCCAACTGCGACCTAAGCATTTTGAAGCTCCTTGGGTCCAGGAAACAACAGGAGAGGGGAATCACTATCAGGCTGCTGTTACAAACTAAGGAAGGAAAGAGCACGTAGAACTTCAGTGGTCCTTTGGTACTACTCCCTTGCCCAAAGGTTATTGGAAATGGACATGTTCAGCAATGCTGGCCTGAGAAGGACACGTTTCCAGCAGATTGACCATGTGGGTAAGCCATTAAGATTTGCAGATATAATGACTAAAGGTAAGGAGAGAGGATAGTTGAGGAGGGAGCTGATAAGTACTAGTTGTGGCCCCAAGACTAAGTAATGTGGTGGGGGTGGGGGGTGGGGAATGGCTAATGTCCATTCCACAAACCTTCTTCTTCTAAATTTCCCTTCAGAAAGTGAGGACTGCAGAAATGATGGGAGAGCTGTTTCCTGAATGTGTATGGAGAAGTAGACGTGCATGGTATGAGGTAAGTTGACCCTCGGATCATGACTCAATTGAGAACCTGCCATGAGAGTGAAGTTAGCAGATAGCCTCTAGCTGCAGTGGCTTTGGGATCCACCACAGCATCTAAGCAGAGGCTATGCTGTTTTGTGGTAGCAACCAGACAATGAGTTCACAGAGTGGAGACTCCAAGATGTTGACCTTTCTGCCCCACACAGTTCTGCTCTATAGATAGTCTTTGTTTTGAAGCTCCCAAACCTGACTGAGGTACTTTCTACATAGTCCTCCTTTCACCCTTCTCCTCTAGAGGATTAGACCTCTATTACCTTCAGAAAGTTGTCCCTGCCTACTCCTGTTCCCTTTTCCCATTATTTTTCATGGGCATTGCCCTAAGAAATCCTTTGCAGTTCTAACTCGATCTGGGAATCTGCTTCCTGGAATGCCTGAACAGATATAGGAGACCTGAATCTTTCTTTGAGAGGCTCATTGAACAAAAATGCCAGCTAGATAAATGACTGCTAGACCCCATAATGTCGATCCAGTTTCAGGCCTGAGTAGAATCCTGAAACAGCAATCAAATGAACAGGACAACTGGAGTAACACTCACCTTATCTATGAACAAAGAACATTTTGGAGATAGGACTCCTTGTTCATGTTTGAGTAAACAGATTATGTCATTTTCAACAATATATCACCATCAACGAATACATAAAGTAATACTTGAATATAAAGGAATTAAATTGAATACATTATGAAAAATACCATGAAACTTATGAGTCTTTTGTTATATAAGAGACTTGAAACTTTACCAACAAAAGGTTGAAAAGTTCACTGCAGAGAATATATAATTTTTCCAAGCATCTGATTATTATTCTTAAAAAGAGGAAGACTAACTCTACAAAACTAAATATTACTGATGAGGTAAAAACAACACAATGGAAAAAAAGTGGAATTAAAGAAGAAGAGGCAGAGGAAAAAAGGTGCTTGATGGACAAAAGAAAGATGAATAAAAAACTGAGAATGGAATTATGAATTAAAAGCCATTATAGAAGAAGTTTTTAACATCAAAGAGGATGAAAAATCTAGGGTGACGGGAGGACAATTAGGAATAGATCAGGCAAGCTTTATACATCTATTCCTTAAAAGTAAAAAAGACAACATAAATGGAATGACATCTATTTGGTTTTTTGCTTGTTTTAGGGAAGAGATACTGACCTAAAAGTTCAGAATATACAAATAACTTACACTAGGTAGAGGAAAAACTCAGATATATGAAAAAAGAATTATGGATTAAAAGACTAGGTGAGCAATGAAGCTAGGGCAATACATGGTCAGTCCTAAATAACTAATGCAATTAGTACTTCAAATGAAAGTAAATTCACACAAATATGAAGTGGAATGTTTAATTAATAAAATGTAGCCTCTTTGTCCGCCGGCCTGCCACGCGGCACCCACGTCCCGCAGCAGCTGACCCGCCTGCCCTCCTCTCCCCTCTTCCCCCTCCTGCTCTGGCAGCTCTCCAACCACCACGGTGCCCTGTTCCGCCTTCACCGGCTCCTCCGCCACCAGCGTCGACAGCCTTGCCACCCTCACCTTTCCTCCTCCAGAACAGCTACTGGAGTGGAGACAATACAGAGCAGCTCCCGGAGCCACGACGGAGATCAAAGGGATGGCGTACCCCATCCTGGAACGGCTGACTGTCTGGGAGAACCAGCTCCGGTGAGATCACTGAGGGGCGCGGGCTTTCCTGGGCAGGACGGCAAGCGGCCGGAGTCCCTCCCTTCCTCCTTCCCAGGCCAGCTGGCAGAATTGGGCAGGTGGTCCCCTTGGGCCACGGCGGCTGGCGCCCCCACAACGCGAGGCCCCCTGGACCAACTGAGAGAGTTGGGTCGGAAATCCCCAGACTGCAGAGAACGGTGACCAGGGGGTCCCTTCCAAACATGTGACTCCCCGGTCCAGCTGGGAACAGTGCACTCTCCTGGGCTGCGACAGCTGGCGCGCTTCCGCCACGCTTGGCGCCCCGGGCCGACTAGGAAATTCGGTTGGGGGCTCTCCCGTGCTGTGGCGGCCGGCGACCCTCCCCGCGTTCGGACCCCCGGGCCGGCTGGCACTCTTCCAAGACGCTTCGGCTGCCGAACCTCCCCTACGGCGAGAGTTTTCCAGAGTTAAAGGACCCATAGCAACTTTTACTGGTGGATCCCATAGACAAACGTGTGCCACGAGCACCACCTACTGGGCAGGATAAGAAAAACAGAACCCAGAGATTTCATAGAAAAATCTTTCAACCTGTGGGGTCCAGCACCCAGGGAAATCTGACTAAATGCCCAGACGCCAGCAGAAGATAACAGATCACGCTCAGAAAATTGAAAATATGGCCCAGTCAAAGGAACAAACCAGTAGTTCAAATGAGATACAGGAGCTGAAACAACTAATGCTGAATATACGAACAGAAATGGAAAACCTCTTCAAAAAGGAAATCGAGAAATTGAGGGAGGACATGAAGAAGACATGGGCTGATCAAAAAGAAGAAATAGAAAAACTGAAAAAACAAATCACAGAGCTTATGGAAGTGAAGGATAAAGTAGAAAAGATGGAAAAAACAATGGATACCTACAATGATAGATTTAAACAGACAGAAGATAGAATTAGTGATTTGGAGGATGGAACATCTGAATTCCAAAAAGAAACAGAAACTATCCGGAAAAGAATGGAAAAATTCGAACAGGGTATCAGGGAACTCAAGGACAATATGAAGCGCACAAATATACGTGTAGTGGGTGTCCCAGAAGGAGAAGAGAAGGGAAAAGGAGGAGAAAAACTAATGGAAGAAATTATCACTGAAAATTTCCCAACTCTTATGAAAGACCTAAAATTACAGATCCAAGAAGTGCAGCGCAACCCAAAGAGATTAGATCCAAATAGGCATTCCCCAAGACACTTATTAGTTAGAATGTCAGAGGTCAAAGAGAAAGAGAGGATCTTGAAAGCAGCGAGAGAGAAGCAATCCATCACATACAAGGGAAACCCAATAAGACTATGTGTAAATTTCTCAGCAGAAACCATGGAAGCTAGAAGACAGTGGGATGATATATTTAAGTTACTAAAAGAGAAAAACTGCCAACCAAGACTCCTATATCCAGCAAAATTGTCCTTCAAAAATGAGGGAGAAATTAAAACATTCTCAGACAAAAAGTCACTGAGAGAATTTGTGACCAAGAGACCAGCTCTGCAAGAATTACTAAAGGGAGCACTAGAGTCAGATACAAAAAGACAGAAGAGAGAGACATGGAGAAGAGTGTAGAAAGAAGGAAAGTCAGATATGATATATATAATACAAAAGGCAAAATGGTAGAGGAAAATATTATCCAAACAGTAATAACTCTAAATGTTAATGGACTGAATTCCCCAATCAAAAGACATAGACTGGCAGAATGGATTAAAAAACAGGATCCTTCTATATGCTGTCTACAGGAAAAACATCTTAGACCCAAAGATAAATATAGGTTGAAAGTGAAAGGTTGGGAAAAGATATTTCATGCAAATAACAACCAGAAAAGAGCAGGAGTGGCTATACTAATATCCAACAAATTAGACTTCAAATGTAAAACAGTTAAAAGAGACAAAGAAGGACACTATATACTAATAAAAGGAACAATTAAACAAGAAGACTTAACAATCATAAATATTTATGCACCGAACCAGAATGCCCCAAAATATGTGAGGAATACACTGCAAACACTGAAAAGGGAAATAGACACATATACCATAATAGTTGGAGACTTCAATTCACCACTCTCATCAATGGACAGAACATCTAGACAGAGGATCAATAAAGAAATAGAGAATCTGAATATTACTATAAATGAGCTAGACTTAACAGACATTTATAGGATATTACATCCCACAACAGCAGGATACACCTTTTTTCAAGTGCTCGTGGATCATTCTCAAAGATAGACCATATGCTGGGTCACAAAGCAAGTCTTAACAAATTTAAAAAGATTGAAATCATACACAACACTTTCTCGGATCATAAAGGAATGAAGTTGGAAATCAATAATAGGCAGAGTGCCAGAAAATTCATAAATACATGGAGGCTCAACAACACACTCTTAAACAACAAGTGGGTCAAAGAAGAAATTGCAAGAGAAATTAGTAAATACCTAGAGGCGAATGAAAATGAAAACACAACATATCAAAACTTATGGGACGCAGCAAAGGCAGTCCTAAGAGGGAAATTTATTGCCCTAAATGCCTTTATCAGAAAAGAAGAAAAGGCAAAAATGCAGGAATTAACTGTCCACTTGGAAGAACTGGAGAAAGAACAGCAAACTAATCCCAAAGCAAGCAAAAGGAAAGAAATAACAAATATTAGAGCAGAAATAAATGAAATTGAAAACATGAAAACAATAGAGAAAATCAATAAGACCAGAAGTTGGTTCTATGAGAAAATGAATAAGATTGATGGGCCCTTAGCAAGATTGACAAAAAGAAGAAGAGAGAAGATGCAAATAAATAAGATCAGAAATGGAAGAGAAGACATAACTACTGACCTCACAGAAATAAAGGAGGTAATAACAGGATACTATGAACAACTTTATGCTAATAAATACAACAATTTAGATGAAATGGATGGGTTCCTGGAAAGACATGAACAACCAACTTTGACTCAAGAAGAAATAAATGACCTCAACAAACCGATCACAAGTAAAGAGATTGAATTAGTCATTCAAAAGCTCCCTAAAAAGAAAAGTCCAGGACCAGACGGCTTCACATGTGAATTCCATCAAACATTCCAGAAAGAATTAGTACCTACTCTCCTCAAACTCTTCAAAATAATCGAAGTGGAGGGAAAACTACCTAATTCATTCTATGAAGCCAACATCACCCTCATACCAAAACCAGGCAAAGATATTACAAAAAAAGAAAACTACAGACCAATCTCTCTAATGAATATAGATGCAAAAATCCTCAATAAAATTCTAGCAAATCATATCCAACAACACATTAAAAGAATTATACATCATGATCAAGTAGGATTCATCCCAGGTATGCAAGGATGGTTCAACATAAGAAAATCAATTAATGTAATACACCATATCAACAAATCAAAGCAGAAAAATCACATGATCATCTCAATTGATGCAGAGAAGGCATTTGACAAGATTCAACATCCTTTCCTGTTGAAAACACTTCAAAAGATAGGAATGCAAGGGAACTTCCTTAAAATGATAGAGGGAATATATGAAAAACCCACAGCTAATATCATCCTCAATGGGGAAAAATTGAAAACTTTCCCCCTAAGATAAGGAAAAAGACAAGGATGTCCACTATCACCACTATTATTCAACATTGTGTTGGAAGTTCTAGCCAAAGCAATTAGACAAGAAAAAGAAATACAAGGCATCAAAATTGGAAAGGAAGAAGTAAAACTATCACTGTTTGCAGACGATATGATACTATATGTCGAAAACCCAGAAAAATCCACAACAAAACTACTAGAGCTAATAAATGAGTACAGCAAAGTAGCAGGCTACAAGATCAACATTCAAAAATCTGTAGCTTTTCTATACACTAGTAATGAACAAGCTGAGGGGGAAATCAAGAAACGAATCCCATTTACAATCGCAACTAAAAGAATAAAATACCTAGGAATAAATTTAACCAAAGAGACAAAAAACCTATATAAAGAAAACTACAAAAAACTGCTAAAAGAAATCACAGAAGACCTAAATAGATGGAAGGGCCTACTGTGTTCATGGATTGGAAGACTAAATATAATTAAGATGTCAATCCTACCTAAACTCATCTACAGATTCAATGCAATACCAATCAAAATCCCAACAACTTATTTTTCAGAATTGGAAAAACCAATAAGCAAATTTATCTGGAAGGGCAGTTTGCCCCAAATTGCTAAAAACATCTTGAGGAAGAAAAACGAAGCTGGAGGTCTCGCGATGCCGGACTTTAAGGCATATTATGAAGCCACAGTGGTCAAAACAGCATGGTATTGGCATAAAGATAGATATATCGACCAATGGAATCGAATAGAGTGCTCAGATATAGACCCTCTCATCTATGGACATTTGATCTTTGATAAGGCAGTCAAGCCAACTCACCTGGGACAGAACAGTCTCTTCAATAAATGGTGCCTAGAGAACTGGATATCCATATGTAAAAGAATGAAAGAAGACCCGCATCTCACACCTTATACAAAAGTTAACTCAAAATGGATCAAAGATCTAAACATTAGGTCTAAGACCATAAAACAGTTAGAGGAAAATGTAGGGAGATATCTTATGAATCTTACAACTGGAGGTGGTTTTATGGACCTTAAACCTAAAGCAAGAGCACTGAAGAAAGAAATAAATAAATGGGAGCTCCTCAAAATTAAACACTTTTGTGCATCAAAGAACTTCATCAAGAAAGTAGAAAGACAGCCTACACAATGGGAGATAATATTTGGAAACGACATATCAGATAAAGGTCTAGTATCCAGAATATATAAAGAGATTGTTCAACTCAACAACAAAAAGACAGCCAACCCAATTACAAAATGGGAAAAAGACTTGAACAGACACCTCTCAGAAGAGGAAATACGGATGGCCAAGAGGCACATGAAGAGATGCTCAATGTCCCTGGCCATTAGAGAAATGCAAATCAAAACCACAATGAGATATCATCTCACACCCACCAGAATGGCCATTATCAACAAAACAGAAAATGACAAGTGCTGGAGAGGATGCGGTGAAAGAGGCACACTTATCCACTGTTGGTGGGAATGTCAAAGGGTGCAACCACTGTGGAAGGCAGTTTGGCGGTTCCTCAAAAAGCTGAATATAGAATTGCCATACGACCCAGCAATACCATTGCTAGGTATCTACTCAAAGGACTTAAGGGCAAAGACACAAACAGACATTTGCACACCAATGTTTATAGCAGCATTATTTACAATTGCAAAGAGATGGAAACAGCCAAAATGTCCATCAACAGAAGAATGGCTAAATAAACTGTGGTATATACATACGATGGAATATTATGCAGCTTTAAGACAAGATAAACTTATGAAGCATGTAATAACATGGATGGACCTAGAGAATATTATGCTGAGTGAGTCCAGCCAAAAACTAAAGGACAAATACTGTATGGTCCCACTGATGTGAACGGACATTCGAGAATAAACTTGAAATATGTCATTGGTAATAGAGTACAGCAGGAGTTAGAAACAGGGTAAGATAATGGGTAATTGAAGCTGAAGGGATACAGACTGTGCAACAGGACTAGATACAAAAACTCAAAAATGGACAGCACAATAATACCTAATTGTAAAGTAATCATGTTAAAACACTGAATGAAGCTGCATCTGAGCTATAGGGTTTTTTTGTTTTTTGTTTTTTACTATTATTACTACTTTTATTTCTTTTCTCTATATTAGCATTTTATATCTTTTTCTGTTGTGTTGCTAGTTCCTCTAAACCGATGCAAATGTACTAAGAAACGATGATCATGCATCTATGTGATGATGTTAAGAATTACTGAGTGCATATGTAGAACGGTATGATTTCTAAATGTTGTGTTAATTTCTTTTCTTTTTTTTTCTTTCTTTCCGTTAATTAAAAAAAAAAAGTAAAAATGAATAATAATTTGGTTAAAATGCCAGATCAATGTACAAAAACTTGAAGTCAAAGGAGAAAAAATAAATGGAATTAAAAGCTTATTAATTGTTACCTTACAAATGGAAAGACCAGGCATTGCTTCATTCTTTTTTGTTTTATTTTTTATTGATACAACAACGTACAAGCACATACATTCTTAATATACATTGCTTCATTCTTGAAGTTGAAAGTTTAACATACATTCTTATAAAAATAAAGGGATGACTACTGGAAGAAATTGAACATTTTGCATAATCCCAAATATTTAGAGTAAAAAAAAAGGAAAATATGATATGGAATAAATAGCAAAAGATAGGACATGTCGAAGGCATTTAGTAAAGAGTAAACGACTGTTCCTGGGTATTAAATCTCGTGACACTTGAAATCTTACTGTGGAAGTATGCTCCTCTTCTACTTTTATAAGTAAACGCCCTTCCTGTATTTACATAAGGACCGACAGGGATGTACAGAGCGCAACGTGTGATCACAGGTGAGTGTTGTCATGTGCCCATCTCCCAGGTCAGGGAACAGAGCCCTGGGCACTGCAGACGTCCATGGCCAAGCTCTGTGCTCACCGTCATCCTCCAAGGAAGCTTCCTTTAACCTGTTTCTGAATTCTGATTAAAGGAAACCAGCACTGTGTACTCTTTCAGGTCTGGCTTTTTTCATTTGTGCAGTTTAAACTCCTCTCCTGGGGAGGCAGGTTATAGCCTCGCATTCACGCGGACTGCTGAAAATCCTTCACGTGGGCACGTGGGCTGCATGTGACCCATTTGACTGCTGATGCACTTGGCCAGCTAGCTGGTGTTCGTCTCTTGCCCTGAGGTACAATTCTGCTACCAGCCTTCTGCCAAGCCTTTTGAAGCATGTTTGTGTAAATGTCTGCAGGGCGTGTACCTGGGGGTGAAATTTCTGACCACAGAGGAGCATGTTCGGCTTTGGTCGAGCCTGTTGAGCAGTTTCCCACTGTGACTTACTAACTCACGTCCTGCCAGCAGTCTCCTTCCACATCCCGGCCCACACCAGGTTGGTTTAGCTTTTCAATATAAGCATTAATGGTGTGTGGGAAGTGATAACTCACTCTTTTCCCTGAAATGTGGTATTTTTCCACGTTTATTGGCAATTTGATTATGTTCTTTTATAAAGGGCTGAGTGAAAACTCTTGCCCACTTTCCTATGACATATGTAATGATGTCTACCCTTTAAATCTTGATTTTTTAATTTGCTCTTTCTTCTATTTTTCTATTCATTAATTAGTCTTGCCAGAAAATAATCACTTTTATTTGTCTTTTCAAAGAAACAACTTAGAGGTTTTCATATGTGCTTTCTTTTCATTGACTTCTCTTAATTTTCTTCCTTCCACTTTCATTGGGCATAATCTGATGTTCTTTTCCTAACTTCTTATAATGAACATTCAGATGAATAATTTTCAACCTTCTTTTCTAATATATGCATTTAGGGTTATGCCCCTCTGTTTAAGCATGATGTTAGCTGGGTTGCATTTGTTTTCATATGTCTGTTAATATTTCATTATCATTCAGCTAAAAATGTTTCCTAATATCCACTGAATATTTCTTCTTTAATTCATAAATTATTTAGAAGTGTGTTGCTTGATTTTCAGATGGTTGGAAATCATCAAGCTTTTTTTCTTATTATTTTTCCTAATTCAAATGTATTGTTGCTAGATAAAATACTTTATTTTCAATCTTATAAAAATTTTGAGATTTTCTTCTGGGTCAACACTATGGTCAAGTTTGATAAATATCCCATATTTTTTGTTGATTAATTAACACATTTTAAAATATTTTCTTTGAATCTTCTATATCCTTACTAATTTTTGTCTACCAATTCTTTCAAATACTAATAGAAATATGTTATAATATCTAACTATAATTATGTATTTGTCTATTTTTCCCTTACTGCTGGCGAGTTGGCTATCTATATCTCTTTGTTTGTCTGAATGTCTGTCTATCTATCTATCTATCTATGTATCCTATCTATCTATCCTCTATCATGCTTTTTGCCTCACATACACTTCACCTGATAGTCACAGAAGATATTCTGCAAAGTGTTAACTTTCATCCTTCAGGTGTACTTAAGTTTAAGGTATATCTCTTGTAAGTAGATATATTATTTTGGCTTTGATTTTTAACCTGACAATCTTTGTCCTTAAATTGGACTATGTAGTCCATTTGTATTTAAAATCATTTATAATTCATTTGAGTTTAAATCTATTTGTTTTTATATTGGTGTCATCTTCTCTAAGCTCCTTTTTATCATGAATGATTGTTGGATTCTGTTAAATGCTTTCTTTGCATCTACAGAAATGATTATATGGGATTCAGCAAGCAGAGAGTTGGAAAAAAAAAAAACCAACCAACCAACCTTTACTATCTATAGATAGGACAGGCTGGCTTCGGGTGTATCATAAAACAACTCTGAATCACAGTTATATGAAACAAATGCATATATTTGCTCACACTCTATATCATTTGGTGGTGTTGGAAGTTTGTGCTTCTACATTCTCACTCTGAGGCAGTGGAAGGACCACCATACTTGTTTTATGTAGCATACTTGTTTATGATGCCCACATGAAAGAATCTGGATAATTGTACACCAGCTCTTAAATACTTCTGCCTGGAAGTGACACATTTAACTTACACTATAATTTTTTTAGGCCATATCAAGTACCATGGTCTCCCAGGTAAGGAAGTGAAGGGGACTGGGTGGTAGAGGACAGTTGTAACTGGCATCCCAGAGGCCTGCCCAGAATTCCTTATTGCAATACTGTAAATGAATGCGAAGATAACACACCATAAAACCAGGTTGAGGCATTTGGGATTAAATCTCATAAACATCATCTACAAGTGTGTTCCTTTTATCCTTTTATCAAGGAGTCTATACTTACATATCCTTCTCATTAAATGTATATTTAGTTACCCACAGTAGTGGAAGGAAGAAGAAGAGAAGCTAAAATATTATTAAAAGTTAGAGCACATAGAGACTTCTGGGAAGATGGTAGAGTAGGAAC
The DNA here is from genome assembly GCF_023851605.1 of Tamandua tetradactyla. NCBI lineage: Eukaryota > Metazoa > Chordata > Mammalia > Pilosa > Myrmecophagidae > Tamandua > Tamandua tetradactyla. The sequence continues at coordinate 101,314,371 of NC_135330.1, read as the reverse complement.
CATAGGACAAGATAGGGATGGGGCAAAAATGACCAGGACTGCAGTCCTGGGGGGGTGAGTAATTGATGAGGGTCTTCAGTATTTCATAGGGAGGAGAGAGGAGGAATGATCAGGATGGGAAGAGCAAGGTGGGTCAGACTGATTGCACCCCTATGAGGAGGAGGCAGCAGCGTGCGGGGAAGTGTGGATCCAAGGAAACTGACTGACCCTCCACTGCAGCCTGCCCAGCTGCTGGCTGGGAAAACCTCCCGAGTGGCTCCACAGCTGGCAGCACCTGTGGAGAGCACAGAGGTGTGCTTAGCCATCCACTGAGAAGAGCCGTGCCCCTAGGTGCTGGGGGCAGTCGCCCAGCCAGGCATGATGAAGAACCATCCCATTAGGCACAATGAGTGTGGATTTGCTGGATGCTGGGTGCTGCCGATCAGCTGTTCCCTCCAGTGCTGCCATCAGCTCCCTCATCCTACAGGCCGGGACTGGCCATCCCACAATTGTGGGCCAGGAGCAGCACCCCCGCCGCACATGCCATCTTCTCCACCAGCCACTACACTCAGGGAGGGGCAGGCCTGAGGGGAGGGGTTCCTCAGAACCATGACCTGCTGAGAAGCAGCAGTAAGTGGAGTCTGGCAAACTCCCTATCTCCCTAGATTTTCTTTTATTTTAATACATGTTTCTTATATTTTTTACTGCTAGTTATAGTTATTTTTATTTTCATTAATATATTTTTATATATTCATATTTTTATTTTTATCTTTTTAATTTTCTCTCTCTTCTGGAGACACCAGTCTGAGTTCATTCCAAACACATACTGGAGTGTTTCCTTGTGACCTTGGGGCCAGCTATTGCTAAGGTGTGTTTTATTTATTTTATTCATTTTTATTTTTATTATTTTGGGACAAGAGTGTGCATGGGCCAGGAATTGAGCCCACATGGTGAATAGGCATTCTGCCACTGAACCACCTGTGCACCGCCCCTGCCGAGTTTTTAATAGATGCTCAACAAGAACTGTAGCCCCTACATGACATCCAGACCTTGCATTGGTGGAGAATTACTGACAAACCAAGTGCAAAATGGAACACAAACCAAATAAATATAAAACTTTAGACAAGTGAAGGAAATTACCTTGCAAAATAACCTTATGAAGATAATCAAAGGCCCCAACACTATAGAAAACCACAAATACGTGAAGATCCAGGCAGAAATGGCCCAGTAAATGACCACATAAAAATCCCAGAGGGGATACAGAATACAGAACAACTTCTCATGTATATTTATCAAGAAATAAAGGATATCAGGAAGACACTAGAACAGCATAAAGAATGCAAAAGGTTAAGTAGAAAAATGGCAGATCTCACAGAGATGAAAGATATAGTAGACCAAATTATAAATATACTACAGACACATGATAGCAGATTTGAAGAAGCAGAAGGAAAAATAAGTCAGCTAGAAGACAGAACAATTGAACTACAGCACAAAAAAGAACAAATAGCAAGAAAGATGGAAAAATGGAACTGATATTAGGGAAATTATGGACAACAAAAGGCACACAGATATAAGAATCATTGAGGTCTCTGAAGGAGGGGAGAAAAGCGCTGGAAAGTTTAGTTTAAGATATAATCAGGGAAAATTTCCTGACCCTTATAAAAGACATAAATATACAAATCAAAAAGGACAAACCAAATAGAATAAATCCAAACAGCCCTACTCCAGGACACATATTAATCAAGCTGTCAGATCTTGAAGAGAAGCGGAAAGTCCTGAAAGCAGTATGAGAAAAGTGATCTACTACGTACAAGGGAAAACACATAAGTCTGAATTCAGACTACTCAGCAGGCACCACGGAGGCAAGAAGGCAGTGGCATCTTAAATAAATCATGAATGAGAAAGTCTTCCAGCCAAGAATTCTTTATCCAACCAATTTGTCCTTCAAAATTGAGGGAGAGATTAAAATCTTCAAAGACAAACAAAGACTGAGAGAACTAGTTAATAAGAAAACTGCCTTATAGGAAATATTAAAGGGAGTCCTGTCAGCTGAAAAAAAAAAAAAAAGGAAGGGAGGTCTGGAGGAGGGCACAGAATTGAAGAGTTCCAGTAAGGGTAATTAAAAGGATAAAAGAGAGAAAGGGAAAAGAATATATAGACCTGAAAAATAAAAACTAAAACATAAGATGGTATGTTCAAGAACTGCTTTTACAGTATTAACTTTGAATGTTAACAGAATAAACTCACCAATTAAAAGATACAGATTGGCAGGATGGATTAAAAATATAATCCATCTATACGCTGTTTGCAAGAGACACATCTTAGACCCAAGAACACAAATGGATTGAAAATGAAAAGATGGAAAAGATGTCCTATGCAAGCTGTAAATAAAAGAAAGCAGGAGTAGCTATACTATCAGATAAAACAGACTTTAAATATAAGGTTTCAAAAAAGACCAAAAAGGACACTATATATTAATAAAAGGGACAATTCACTAAGAGGAAATAACAATGATAGCTGTTTGTGCTTCCAATCAAGGAGCTCCAAAGTACCTGAGGCAAGGATTGGCAAAACTGAAGGGAGCTATAGATATCTGAGCAATAATAGTAGAATACTTCAGTAACACTATTCTCCACTATAGATACAACAACTAGTCAGAGATTCAACAAGGAAAGAGAGAACCCAAACAATGTGATAAATGAATTAGACCTAATAGATATATCTAGGTTGTTACACCTCAGAACCACAGAATATGTCTTCTTCTCTAGTGCACATGGAACATTCTCCAGGATAGATTATATTCTGGGACACAAAATAAGTCTTTATAAATTTAATAAGATTGAAATATCCAAAGCAATTTGTCTGACCACACCAGAATGAAGCCAGAAATTAATAATCACAAAAGAATCAGACCTTTCACAAAGACACGGTGTGTTAGTTAGATTCAGTTGTCAACTTGGCCAGGTGAGCATACCTAGTCTTGTTGCTGCGGACATAAGCCAATGGTACGTGAACCTCATCTGTTGCTAATTACATCTGCAGTCAGCTAGGAGGCTTGTCTGCTGCAATGAGTGACGTTTGACTTAATTGGCTGGTGCTTAAATGAGAGATCGCAATGTAGCACAGCTAAGCAACTCAGCGTTCCTCATCTCAGCACTTGCAGCTCAGCCCAGGCCTTTGGAGATGCAGAAAGAAGTCACCCTGGGGAAAGTTGTTGAAACCTAGGGGCCTGGAGAGAAGACCAGCAGAAACCATCCTGTGCCTTCCATGTGAGAAAGAGCCTCAGTGGAAAGTTAGCTGCCTTTCCTCTGAAGAACTAACAAAATAAATCCTTTTTTATTAAAAGCCAATCCATCTCTGGTGTATTGCATTCTGGCAGCTAGCAAACTAGAACACACGGTGATTAAACTACACACTCTTAAATAATCAATGGGTCAGGAAGAAGAAATTGCTAGGGAAATTGGTAAATATCTGGAAATGAATGATAATAAGAATACAATATAACAGAACATATGAGATGCGGCAAATAGAGTGCTGAGAATGAAATACACTGCCCTAAATGCCAATATTAAAAAACAAAATTGAGCAAAAAAATCAAGGAATTAACAGCCCACCTGGAGAAATTAGGGAGAGAACAGCAAACTAATCACAAAGCAAATAAGAGAAATAACAAAGATTAAAGCAGAAATAAATGAACTGGAGAACAACAACAACAACAAAAAAAAAACAATAGAAAGAATCAACAAAACCAAAATTGGCCCTTTGAGAAAAATCAATAAAACTGATGGCTCCCTAGCTAGACTGATAAAGAAAAGAGAGAGAGAGAGGAGGCAAATAAACAAAATCAGAAATGAGAGAGGGGTTGTTACCATGGATCCTGATGAAATTTTTTAAATCATAAGAGAATACTATGAACAAATATATGCCAACAAACTAGACAACTTAGATGAAATGAGCAAACTCCTAGAAACACATGAACTACCTATACCAACTTAAAAAGAAATAGAAGATCACAACAAACCAATTACATTTAAAGAGATTCAATAAATCATAAAAAAATCTTACCACAAAGGAAAGCCCAGGACCAGACAGCTTCACAGGGGAATTTTATCAAACATTCCAAAAAAAAAAAAAAAATAACACTAATCCTGCTCAAACTCTTCCAATAATGCTGAAAAAGGAAAGCTACCTAGTACATTTTATGAAGCTAACTACCATAACTGGAAAAAGATGCTACAAGAAAGGAAAACTACAGGCCAATTTCCCTAATGAACATAGATGCAAAAATTCTTAATAAAATACTAGCAAATCAAATCCAACAAAACATTAAAAGAATTATATGTCATAATCAATTGAGTTTTATACCAGGAATGAATGTGGTTCAACACAAGAGAATCAATCAATGTAATAAAGCATATTAACACATCAAAAGAGAAAAATCACATGATAATATTGATTGATGTTGAAATAGCACTTGACAAAACTCAACACGCTTTCCTGATAAAAGCACAATGAAACATAGGAATCAAAGGAAACATTCTCAATATCATAAAGGGCATATATGTAAAATCCATAGCCAGTATCACAGTAAGAGAATGAAAGCATTCCCCTAAGATTGAGAATGAGACAAAGATGCCCATTGTCAACACTATTATTCAACACTGGACTTGAAGCCCTAGCTGGAGTGACAGGGAGAAGAAAAAAATTAAAGGCATCCAAACAGGAATGGAAGAATTAAAACTTTCATCATTTGCAGATGACATGATCCTGTGCTTGGAAAACCTTGAGAAATCTATGACAAAGCTACTTAAGCTAATAAACAAATTCAGCAAAGTGATAGGATACAAGATAAATGTACAAAAATGTATAGACAATAATGACCTGTCTAAGTAGACAATTGAGGAAAAAATTCATTCAAAATAGCGACCAAAAGAATCAGGTATCTAGGAATAAGCCTAACTAGAGATGTAAAGGATATGTACACAGAAAACTGCAAAACACTGTTAAAAGAAAAATGACCTAGATAGATGGAAAGGCATTCCATGCTTATGGATAGGAAGGTTGAATGCCATTGAGATGTCAATCCTACCCAATTGATCTACAGACTCAATGCAATACCAATCAAAATCCCAATAATGTACTCTAAAGACATGGAAAAGCTAGTCATCAAATTTATTTGGAAGGGAAAGTGATATCAAATAGCTAAAGATATCCTAAAAAAGAAAAACAAAGTGGGAGAAGTAACTCTTTCTGACTTTGAAGCTTGCTATAAAGCCATAGTGGTCAAAACAGCATGGCACCAGGACAAAGATAGAAGCATTGACCAATGGAATTGAATCGAGAGTGTGGTGATAAACCACCAAATCTAAGGACAATTAATCTTTTGGCAAGGCCCCTAAATCCACTGAAATGGGACAGAATGTTTCTTTTTTCCATAAATGGGCATGGGAGGATTGGATATCATTAGCCAAAAGAATGAAAGAGGACCCCACCTTACACCCTATACAAAAATTAATTTGAAATGGATTAAAGACCTAAATACAAGAGCCAGTACCATAAAATTTCTAGAAGAAAATATAAGGAAACATCTTCAAGATCTAGTTATAGGAGGTAGCTTCTTAAACTTTATACCTAAAGCACAAGCATCAAAAGAAAAAATAGATAAACGGAACTCCTTAAGATCAAAAGCTTCTGTACCTCAAAGGACTTTGTCAAAAAGGTGAAGAAGCAGCCAACTCAATGGAAGAAAATATTTGGAAACCACATATCGAATAAAAGCCTGATATCCTGTATACACAAAAAAATTATACAGGAGGGGGATCCAAGATGGCGGCTTAGTAAGGTACATGCGTCTTAGTTCCTCCGACTCCAAATCAACTAATAGGTGAACAGAAACAGTACAGAACAGCTCCCGGGGCTACAGCAGGGAATGGACACACAGCGTAACCCAGTCTGGGCTGGCTAGTCTGACTGCGAAACTTGGCTGCGGTGAGATCCCCAAGCGGCGCGTGATTTCCCGAGCAGCCGCAGCTGCGGCGGTCCGAGCTAATCCCTCCCTCCTTCCCGGGCTGGCTGAGAGACTCGGAGAGACAAGCTTCCCAGCCAAGGCGGCCAGCGCCACACTTTTGCGGGCGGCTTCGAGTCTCGGCTTCGAGTCCGCGGCTACGAGTCTCGGATCAGAGGGCTATCCAAAGTCTGGGCTGGCAAGTCTGACTGCGAGACTCGGCTGCAGCGAGACCCCTGAGCGGCGTGCGATTTCCCGAGCAGCCGCAGCTGCGGCAGTCCGAGCTAATCCCTCCCTCCTTCCCGGGCCGGCTGAGAGTATCGGAGAAGCAAGTTTCCCAAGCCGAGGCAGGCGGCGCCCTTCTTTTGTGGGCGGCTTCGAGTCTCAGCTTTGAGTCCGTGGCTACGAATCTCGGATCAGAGGGCTATCCAAAGTCTGGGCTGGCTAGTCTGACTGCGAGACTCGGCTGTGGTGAGACCCCTGAGCGGCGCGCGATTTCCCGATCAGCGGCAGCTGCGGTGGTCCGAGCTACTCCCTCCCTCCTTTCCGGGCCGGCTGAGAGTATTGGAGAAGCAAGTTTCCCAAGCCGAGGCAGGCGGCACCCCTCTTTTGCGGGCGGCTTCGAGTCTCGGCTTTGAGTCCGCAGCTACGAATCTCAGATCAGAGGGCTATCCAAAGTCTGGGCTGGCTAGTCTGACTGCGAGACTCGGCTGCGGTGAGACCCCCGAGTGGCGCACGATTTCCCGATCAGCGGCAGCTGCGGCGGTCCGAGCTACTCCCTCCCTCCTTCCCGGGCTGGCTGAGAGTCTCGGAGAGGCAAGTTTCCCAAGCCGAGGCAGGCGGCACCCCTCTTTTGCAGGCGGCTTTGAGTCTCTGCTTCGAGTCCGCGGATACGAGTCTCGGATCAGAGGGCTATCCAAGCCATGGTAGCCCCCCCCCGCGGGAGGCTTCCTGGTCCGGTGCGGAATCCCCCAGGCCCGCTGCGGCCCGCGACCAGCCAAAGGGTCCCCTCAAGCCGTGGCAGCTGATGCCCCCACCACGCGCGGCCCCTGAACCAACGGAGAGAATTGGATCCGAAATCCCCAGGCCGCGGAGATCGGTGACTGGGGGAGACCCATTCCAAACACTTGAGACAAACGTGTGCCACGTGCGCCACGTACTGGGCAAGATAAGAAAAACAGATCCCAGAGATTTCACAGAAAAATCTTACAACCTTGCTGGGTCCGACACCCAGAGAAATCTGAATAAATGCCCAGACGCCAGCAGCAGAAGATAACTGTCCACGCTCAAAAGATTGAGAATATGGCCCAGTCAAAGGAACAAACCAATAGCTCAAATGAGATACAAGAGCTGAGACAACTAATGCTGAATATACGAACAGAAATGGAAAACTTCTTCAAAAATGAAATCGATAAATTGAGGGAGGACATGAAGAAGACATGGGCTGATCAAAAAGAAGAAATAGAAAAACTGAAAAAACAAATCGCAGAACTTATGGAAGTGAAGGATAAAGTAGCAAACATAGAAAAAATAATGGATAGCTACAATGATAGATTTAAAGAGACAGAAGATAGAATTAGTGATTTGGAGGATGGAACATCTGAATTCCAAAAAGAAACAGAAACTACAGGGAAAAGAATGGAAAATTTTGAACAGGGTATCAGGGAACTCAAGGGCAATATGAACCGCACAAATATACGTGTTGTGGGTGTCCCAGAAGGAGAAGAGAAGGGAAAAGGAGGAGAAAAACTAATGGAAGAAATTATCACTGAAAATTTCCCAACTCTTATGAAAGACCTAAAATTACAGATCCAAGAAGTGCAGCGCACCCCAAAGAGATTAGACACAAATAGGCATTCTCCAAGACACTTACTAGTTAGAATGTCAGAGGTCAAAGAGAAAGAGAGGATCTTGAAATCAGCGAGAGAGAAGCAATCCATCACATACAAGGGAAACCCAATAAGACTATGTGTAAATTTCTCAGCAGAAACCATGGAAGCTAGAAGACAGTGGGATGATATATTTAAATTACTAAAAGAGAAAAACTGCCAACCAAGACTCCTATATCCAGCAAAATTATCCTTCAAAAATGAGGGAGAAATTAAAACATTCTCAGACAAAAAGTCACTGAGAGAATTTGTGACCAAGAGACCAGCTCTGCAAGAAATACTAAAGGGAGCACTAGAGTCAGATACAAAAAGACAGAAGAGAGAGATATGGAAAAGAGTGTAGAAAGAAGGAAAATCAGATATGATATATATAATACAAAAGGCAAAATGTTAGAGGAAAATATTATCCAAACAGTAATAACACTAAATGTCAATGGACTGAATTCCCCAATCAAAAGACATAGATTGGCAGAATGGATTAAAAAACAGGATCCTTCTATATGCTGTCTACAGGAAACACATCTTAGACCCAAAGATAAATATAGGTTGAAAGTGAAAGGTTGGGAAAAGATATTTCATGCAAATAACAACCAGAAAAGAGCAGGAGTGGCTATACTAATATCCAACAAATTAGACTTCAAATGTAAAACAGTTAAAAGAGACAAAGAAGGACACTATATACTAATAAAAGGAACAATTAAACACGAAGACATAACAATCATAAATATTTATGCACCGAACCAGAATGCCCCAAAATACGTGAGGAATACACTGCAAACACTGAAAAGGGAAATAGACTCATATACCATAATAGTTGGAGACTTCAACTCACCACTCTCATCAATGGACAGAACATCTAGACAGAGGATCAACAAAGAAATAGAGAATCTGAATATTACTATAAATGAGCTAGACTTAACAGACATTTATAGGACATTACATCCCACAACAGCAGGATACACCTTTTTCTCAAGTGCTCATGGATCATTCTCAAACATAGACCATATGCTGGGTCACAATTTATTGCTCTAAATGCCTATATCAGAAAAGAAGAAAAGGCAAAAATTCAGGAATTAACTATCCATTTGGAAGAACTGGAGAAAGAACAGCAAGCTAACCCCAAAGCAAGCAAAAGGAAAGAAATAACAAAGATTAGAGCACAAATAAATGAAATTGAAAACATGAAAACAATAGAGAAAATCAATAAGGCCAGAAGTTGGTTCTATGAGAAAATCAATAAGATTGATGGGCCCTTAGCAAGATTGACAAAAAGAAGAGAGAGGATGCAAATAAATAAGATCAGAAATGGAAGAGGAGACATAACTACTGACCTCACAGAAATAAAGGAGGTAATAACAGGATACTATGAACAACTTTACGCTAATAAATACAACAATTTAGAGGAAATGGACGGGTTCCTGGAAAGACATGAACAACCAACTTTGACTCAAGAAGAAATAGATGACCTCAACAAACCGATCACAAGTAAAGAAATTGAATCAGTCATTCAAAAGCTTCCTAAAAAGAAAAGTCCAGGACCAGACGGCTTCACATGTGAATTCTATCAAACATTCCAGAAAGAATTAGTACCAACTCTCCTCAAACTCTTCAAAAAAATCGAAGTGGAGGGAAAACTACCTAATTCATTCTATGAAGCCAACATTACCCTCATACCAAAACCAGGCAAAGATATTACAAGAAAAGAAAACTACAGGCCGATCTCTCTAATGAATATAGATGCAAAAATCCTCAATAAAATTCTAGCAAATCGTATCCAACAACACATTAAAACAATTATACATCATGACCAAGTAGGATTCATCCCAGGTATGCAAGGATGGTTCAACATAAGAAAATCAATTAATTTAATACACCATATCAACAAATCAAAGCAGAAAAATCACATGATCATCTCAATTGATGCAGAGAAGGCATTTGACAAGATTCAACATCCTTTCCTGTTGAAAACACTTCAAAGGATAGGAATACAAAGGAACTTCCTTAAAATGATAGAGGGAATATATGAAAAACCCACAGCTAATATCATCCTTAATGGGGAAAAATTGAAAACTTTCCCCCTAAGATCAGGAACAAGACAAGGATGTCCACTATCACCACTATTATTCAACATTGTGTTGGAGGTTCTAGCCAGAGCAATTAGACAAGAAAAAGAAATACAAGGCATCAAAATTGGAAAGGAAGAAGTAAAACTATCACTGTTTGCAGACGATATGATACTATACGTCGAAAACCCGGAAAAATCCACAACAAAACTACTAGAGCTAATAAATGAGTACAGCAAAGTAGCAGGTTACAAGATCAACATTCAAAAATCTGTAGCATTTCTATACACTAGCAATGAACAAGTGGAGGGGGAAATCAAGAAACGAATCCCATTTACAATTGCAACTAAAAGAATAAAATACCTAGGAATAAATTTAACTAAAGAGACAAAAAACCTATATAAAGAACACTACAAAAAACTGCTAAAACAAATCACAGAAGACCTAAACAGATGGAAGGGCATACCGTGTTCATGGACTGGAAGACTAAATATAGTTAAGATGTCAATCCTACCTAAATTGATTTACAGATTCAATGCAATACCAATCAAAATCCCAACAACTTATTTTTCAGAAATGGAAAAACCAATAAGCAAATTTATCTGGAAGGGCAGGTTGCCCCGAATTGCTAAAAACATCTTGAGGAAAAAAAACGAAGCTGGAGGTCTTGCACTGCCTGACTTTAAGGCATATTATGAAGCCACAGTGGTCAAAACAGCATGGTATTGGCATAAAGATAGATATATCGACCAATGGAATTGAATAGAGTGCTCAGATATAGACCCTCTCATCTATGGACATTTGATCTTTGATAAGGCAGTCAAGCCAACTCACCTGGGACAGAACAGTCTCTTCAATAAATGGTGCCTAGAGAACTGGATATCCATATGCAAAAGAATGAAAGAAGACCCATATCTCACACCCTACACAAAAGTTAACTCAAAATGGATCAAAGATCTAAACATTAGGTCTAAGACCACAGAACAGTTAGAGGAAAATGTAGGGAGATATCTTATGAACCTTACAATTGGAGGCGGTTTTATGGACCTTACACCTAAACCAAGAGCACTGAAGAAGGAGATAAATAAATGGGAACCCCTCAAAATTAAACACTTTTCTGCATCAAAGAACTTCATCAAGAAAGTAGAAAGACAGCCTACACAATGGGAATCAATATTTGGAAACGACATATCAGATAAAGGTCTAGTATCCAGAATTTATAATGAGATTGTTCAACTCAACAACAAAAAGACAGCCAACCCAATTACAAAATGGGAAAAAGACTTGAATAGACACCTCTCAGAGGAGGAAATACAAATGGCCAAAAGACACATGAAGAGATGCTCAATGTCCCTGGCCATTAGAGAAATGCAAATCAAAACCACAATGAGATATCATCTCACACCCACCAGAATGGCCATTATCAACAAAACAGAAAATGACAAGTGCTGGAGAGGATGCGGTGAAAGAGGCACACTTATCCACTGTTGGTGGGAATGTCAAATGGTGCAACCACTGTGGAATGCAGTTTGGTGGTTCCTCAAAAAGCTGAATATAGAACTGCCATACGACCCAGCAATACCATTGCTGGGAAACTACTCAAAGGAATTAAGGGCAAAAACTCAAACAGACATTTGCACACCAATGTTTATAGCAGTGTTATTTACAATTGCAAAGAGATGGAAACAGCCAAAATGTCCATCAACAGACGAGTGGCTAAACAAACTGTGGTATATACATACGATGGAATATTATGCAGCTTTAAGGCAGGATAAACTTATGAAGCATGTAATAACATGAATGGACCTAGAGAACATTATGCTGAGTGAGTCTAGCCAAACCTAAAAAACAAATACTGTATGGTCCCAATGATGTGAATCGACACTCGAGAATAAACTTGGAATATGTCATTGGTAACAGAGTTCAGCAGGAGTTAGAAGCAGGGTAAGATAATGGGTAATTGGAGCTGATGGAATACAGACTGTGCAATAGGACTAGATACAAAAACTCACAAATGGACAGCACAATAATACCTAATTGTAAAGTAATCATGTTAAAATACTGAATGAAGCTGCATCCGAGCTAAAAAAAAAAAAAAAATTATACAGCTCAACAACAAAAGAACAAAAGAACAGCCCAATTATAAAAGGGCAGAGGATATGAACAGATATTTTTCTGAAAAGCAAACACAGATGTCTAAAAAGCACTGAAGAAATTCTCATTTTCATTGGCTATAAGGGAAATGTGAATCAAGATGACAATGACATATCACCTCAGAACTATAAGAATGGCTGCTATTAAACAAACAGAAAACTAAAAATGTTGGAGCAGATGTGGAGAAATTGGAACACTTATCCACTGTTGGTAGGAATGTATAATGGTGCAGCCACTGTGGAAAACATTTTGGCAGTTCCTCAGAAAACTAAACATTGAGTTGCTCTATGACCTGGTATATACTTGGTATATACCCAGATGAGCTGAAAGCAGTGACATGAGCAGACATTCACACACCAATGTTCACAGCAGCACTATTCACAATTGCCAAAAGATGGAAACAATGCAAGTGCCCATCAACAGAAGAGTGGATAAACAAAACGTATTATATGCATATGATGGGATATTATGTAGCAGTAAGATGAAATGAGGTCCTGAAGCATAGGACAATATGGATGAAACTTGAGGGTACAATGCTGAGTGAAATAAATCAGACACAAAAGGGCAGATACTGTATGATTTCACTATCATGACTCTGATAAAGGTAATCTCTGAGGTTACACTGTGGAATATAGCAGACCTAGAAGTTCACAGAAGGTAGAGATGGGGGAAAGGCTACTCAAAGAGGTTGGACTTAAATGCAAGAGAATGGATAGAAGTGATCGTTATTAACTAGTGGGATTATAAATATCATTGCCATATTGAAGTTGAATATGATTGAAAGGAGATGTATAGTGCCATGTATCCCACTGATTAAATGTACAATTATAAGTAAGTGCTTGCATGAATGATTTCAAAGGTTTGATATTGAACAAAGAATGATTTCAAAGGTTTGATATTCTACTATTGGTCAATAGTAGAGGGGTATAGGTTGAAAACTAAAATTGCATGCTGTTCTAGTTTGCTAGCTTCCAGAATGTGATATGTCAGAAACAGAATGGCTTTTAAAAAGAGGAATTTAATAAGTTGCTAGTTTGCAGTTCTAAGGGTGAGAAAATGTCCCAATTAAAACAAGTCTATAAAAGAAATCAAGAAGGCCGATGACGTTCAGGGTTTCTCTCTCAACTGGAAGGGCACATGGCAAAGTCTGCTAGCTTTCTCTTCTGGCTTCTTGTTTCATGAAGCTCCCTGGGTGGTGTTTTCCTTCTTCATCTCCAAAAGTTGCTGACTGGTGGACTGTCTGCTTTGTGGATCTGTGACATTCTGAAGCTTTCTCCAAAAATACTTGTTCTTTTATAGGGTTCCAGTAAACTAATCAAGACTGATGTAGAATGGATGGAGACACATCTCCATCTAATCAAGTTGAATACCCACACTTGACTGAGTCACATCTCCGTGGAGATAACCTAATCAGATTGCCAACCTGTAGTATTAAATAAGGATTAAAAGAAACTGTTGCTCTCACAAGAATGTGTAGGATTAAAATATTGCTTTTTTAGAGTACATAAATCCCTTCAAGCCAGCTCACATGCTATGGCCAATAGTTAAAGGGGAGACATCAATGGTACCAAAGCACTACCAGAAGCAACTAGCTGAGAGAAGGGACAAGAGATATGGGGTAGATTTGATTTGATATTTGGTGAGGCTGTGTTTGTTGGTTCTTTGTCTCTATGGGCCAATGGAGATTGTCTAAAATTAAGAGTGCTGCTGTTTGTACAACCAAGTGAAGATAGTTTAAGGCATGATTTGCTTATTTTGAACATTATCCATAATGCCTAATAAACAGAGGGAGCAGAAGGGTATAATGACGAGAAGCAGAATGGCTAACTATGATACATTTATATAATGGAATATGGTGTGGTTATAAAAAGGATGGATGTCAAGAGGCACACAATGAACTGAATTAACTTTGGGGACAATGTGCTGCGCTAAATAAATCAGAAACAAAAGAACAAATATGCTAAGATCTCTTTCATAACATTCTTTTAGGAAAATTGGAGTCTAGATTGTAAGCATTTATAGCAGCCACACTTAGTCTGAAGTTGTAAGGGTATTTTTAGATTCAGAGACACTGAGTTCTATGTGTATTAGCTGGTATTTCCCTAGAACTTTGAGTAACTCTGTGATAACCTAAGACCCAGAAATGGAGAGCTGCAGCCCTGAAAGTTAGCATAGCTACATACAATAGCAATTAAAGTAAACAAAAAAGAGATCGGGCCTTGATTAGAGACAAAAATGAAGCCAATCTGGTTGGGACTTTGCTAAATCAGAATACAGGTGACAGATGATAGTGTGTGTGCTCTAGATCTTCATCTTCTGTAAGAGACCAAAGACAGAAGGGTTTATCATGCTGAGAACCTAGATTTTCTGTAACATACAACCTAAATCAACCTGTCTGGATAGTTAATGTAGACAACCCATATCCTGCTGCACAAAATGGGAATGATGCCATATAGTTTAATGTAATGCCCAGATACATCTCACACTATGGTGGGCTGATAATTTAAAAAAGTGTTGGTAGAATCCCTTGAGGGGCCAAAGAAAAAAAAATTGAACTATTAAACTTTCCCATCTGGGAAATGCCAGGTACCCTCTTAAACATTTTGTACTCCCAACAAAATAGGCTAAGCCCTTGATTTTGAGGCTTGCCTCTATGAAATTTATTCTTTTAGTGCAGAAGCTAAGTCTACCTGTAATGAGGCCTAAAAGTTGCTTCCAGGAAACCTCTTTTGTTGCTCCATTGTGGCCTCTCTATTCCTAAGCCCAGCTCTACAAGGAAAATCATTACTCTCCACCCTATATGGAAAATGACATTCAGAGGTCCAAGTATCCTTGACAACATGGGACATGACTCCCAGGGATAAGTCCAGCCCTGGCACCATGGGATTGACAACATATTCTTGAATGAAAGGAGGGAAATAAGTATGATAAAATAAGGCTAAGAGAGATCAAATGGAGTCAAGAAGCTATTCTGGAGGCTACCCTTATGCAAGCTTCAGTTGATAGTGCTAATTGCCATGGTTTAGTAAACCTCAACCAACATCACACCTGTTAACTCTTAAAAGCACCCAGGGATTGAACTGAGACTCCATAGAAGTTTTGTTGTGGGGTGCACCAAAAGAGAGACCACACAAGTCAAAGCAATTTGCAAGCCAATTAGGAGTCTTTATTAGCGGGCAGGTGACTGCCTCAGGAACTCAAGAAGGAGGAATCAGAGAGCAGCCCCGAGGAGGAGTTCTCAAGGGGGGCTTATAAAGGTAAAAACCACAAGCGTATCCACAGAAGCAGGAAAAAGGACTTTATCTTTTTGAGCCATATCTTGGTTTGCAGCTGTAAGCAAGCAATCTTATCTACAGAAGCAGAGAAATACCATTTGCTCTTGCACAATACATCCCATTCTTTTTGCTTCTTAACAATGATTATTGTTCAATTTTTAACTCTTGGGAACTTCCCACCCTAGATCTTGTGACTCTGGATACCTTCTTCTTGCTAGGGCCTGATTTATTGCTCCTGACCCCCCACAGTTTCATGCACTAAGTTTGCATTCCTGGAACCTATAATTTCCAGGGGGTTCCTAGCCTGGATAATCCTGAAATATTTCTAGAGGGTTCCTAGCCCAGATAAATCCTGAAACTCAGAGGGACCAGCCTCTCCAAAGGAGAGGCGTTATAACAGAGAAAATAGGCTTTAACAAATGAGTATGACTGCTGAATCACCATATTGATATTTCTTTTAGCCTCCAGTGTTTTGGAGCAGCTAGAAGGAAAAATCTGAAATAAAAGAATGGTAAGCCATAATAAACTCTGGAATCTGTTCTATAACTACTTACTGAAGTGTACTTTGAAAATTATTGCTTTTTCTTTCTTTTCTGTCTATACATTATATTTCACAATGAAAAACATTTTTTTAAGTGCATATAACTATACAATTATACCAAGAGAGTATTTGACTGTACACTTAGGATGGATTGTATGGTATGTGAATAAAACTATTTAAAAAAAATAAAGGATGAGGGGGTATAAGGGTTATGGATGTTTTAGATTTCTTTTTTATTTTTATTTCTTTTTCTGGACTAATTAAAATGCTCTAAAATTGGTCATGGTGATGATTACACAACTATGAGATGATACTGTGAGCCATTGAGCGTATACTTTGGATGGATTTACAGTGTGTGGCTATATCTCAGTAAAATTGCATTTTAACAAGTTAGTGCATACAATTAAATATGTTTTTATTATAAGACATTTTATTATAAGACAATTTAAGCAGAAACTATATAAATGTGGCCTGGTTTGATAGGATAGACAATAGAAAGGGCTTAAATCTATCCTGAATAACTCTCCCTTGTTTTACTCCTGTATTCAATTTGATTTATTTAATGTACTTCAATTTTTTAGGCAAAGACCTACTTTTTAAGGGATAAACATTAGCCATTCATTCATCCCATAATTATTTGCTGAGTTCCTCCAATGAGCAAGTTATTGTTCTAGGTTAGGGGTCCAGTGGAGGCAAAAAACATCTCTGCTTCAGCAAGCTCATATTCTCAAGTTTTAGGTTCATGATTAGACATAATTTCATTGGCTTTTTAACATCAGTTTGCTTACCTTGGAAAATTTCAATGGTCGTTTTGTTACTGCATATATATATATGTGTGTGTGTGTGTGTGTATCTATTTATATATATAAGTATGTGTATGTGCATGCATGTGTGTGTATAAAAAAACTTAAAGTTAAGAGAAAGTTTTGTGGTCAAAATCTCTACCTTCTTTTTATTTAAAAAGTTCATTTTCCAAGCATAACTCAGAGTCTAAAAACAAGTCATTAATTTCTTTTCAGTGGCTTATACCTAAGATGAAAAGGAGAGCATATTATAATTAAGAAACAGCAATTTTAGTAAGCTTTAGAAAACTAATTCTGGGAGGATTTACTTAATCATTTAACTTTATGATTAACAAAGGCATTTTAAAACACTTAATTGTCAGATACATGTAATAAAAAAGCAACAAATGTACTTCATGGTCTGTTGATGTGCATTTATAAATTTTGGATAGAAAATTAAGACAGCAAATAATCTGAAATATGCCTTGGTAACAAGTCTTTCAAAACAAAATCACAGAACTCTCAATCAAAATTTCAACAATATTCTTTACAGAAATGGAAAAACAAATCATCAAATTTATATGGAAGGGTAAGGACAGAGATACAGACCAATAGAGTCAAACTGAGACCTCAGAAATCAACCTTCACATATATGGCCAACTGATTTTTGACAAGGCTGCAAGGTCCACTCAATTGGGAAAGAAGAATTTCTTCACCAAATTGTGTTGGAAAACTGAATTTCCATTTGCAGAAAAAAGGATAACCCCTACCTAACACCGCATACAAAAATTAACTCAAAATGGATCAAAGATCTAAATTTAAGAGCTAGAGGTATCAAATTCCTAAAAAAAAACATAGGGGGATATCTTCAGGATCTTGCATTTGGAAAATTTTTTTAGACCTTACACCCAATGCACAAGCAACAAAAGAAAAATAGTTAAATGGGACCTCATCAAAATTAAAAACTTTTGTTCCTCAAAGGACTTTACCATGAAAGTAAAGTCTATGCAGTGGGAGAAAATATTCTGAAACTACATACCTGATAAAGGTTTAATATCCAGAATATATAAAGAAATCCTTTAACCTAACAGCAAAAAGACAAACAACCCAATTCTAAAATAGTCAAAAGACTCGAAAGGACATCACTCCAAAGAACAATTACAAATAGCCAAAAGGCACAATAAAAAATGTGCCACATCATTAGCCATCAGGGAAATGCAAATCAAAACCACAATGAGGTACCATTTCACACCCATTAAAATGGCTGCTATTTAAAAAGTGGAAAAAAAAAATGTTAGAATGGATGTGGAGAAATAGGAATATTATCCATTGTTGGTGGCAATGTAAAAGGGTACAGCCACTGTGGAAGACAGTTTGGCAGTTTCTCAGAAAGCTACATATATAAATATCATAGGGTCCAGCAATCCCACTACTAGCTATTTACACAAAAGAATTTAAAACAGGGACAGATATTTGCACAATGATGTCCATAGCAGCACAATTCCCAACTGCACTTCTTAGTCCATTATACATTCAATTAGCAATAATTATTAAGCCCTATTTACATGCCAAACACTACCCTATGTCTTGAGAACATGGCAATGAATAGAACAACAAAAATCTCTGTCCTGATGGAACCATCTATTTTAGTTTCCTTAGCTGTTTAAGCATCTATTTTAGTTTCCTTAGCTGTTTAAGCAAATATCATGCAATGGGTCATCTTCAACAATGATAATGTATTAACTCATGGTTTTGAGGCTAAAAGGAAGTACAAATCAAGGCATCATCAAGGTGATGCTTTCTTCCCAAAGACTGGTGGTCTGGGGCAGCTGCTGGTAATATTTGGTCCTGGGCTTCTCTGTCACATGGCCAAGCACATAGCAGCCTCTCCTGACATCTCTTCTGGGTTCCCTTGAATTTCAGCTTCTGGATGCTCCCTCTGTGGCTTTCTCCCTATGTGTCTGAATTTCATTCCACTTATAAAGGTCTCCAGTAATAGGATTAAGGCCCATCCTAATGGAAGTGGGCCACATCTTAACTGAAGTAATCTCATTAAAAAGTTCTTTTTACACTGGGCTCATAGCCACAGGAATGGATTAAGCTTATGAACATGTTTTTGTGGGGTGCATACAGCTCCAAACCACCACACCATCATATTCCACAATACATCCCAGTACCTTTTAAATAAATTTTGGTTTTTAAGACACAGACTTACTAAGAGACTGAAATTTAATTGTAAGATAATGAAATGTTCCCCATTCCCTGTAGTTTGCCAGCACACAAACAGAGCTCCAGTATAATTATAGTGGATTACAGCTAAAAGAGCTGCAAGACTCAGACTCTCTCTAAGGAGTACTTAGGAAGCCCCAAGTCTACAGGGGAGACAAAATAAGTACATTAGAGGTATGTGAAGCCTTTGGCACTGAAAGCTGTAATAATCATTATATGTAACCCAATGTCTTCCAAGATTAACATAAATCCTCACACTAAAGGCCTATTAACTTCAGTTCCTATTTCCAGATACATCATGTATGGCAGTCAACAAAACATTATAAGACATACCAAAGGGTAAAACAAAAACACAGTCTGGAAATATAGAGCAATCACCATACCCAGAATCAGATATGGAAGAGATGTTGGAATAATCAGACTAGGAATTTAAAATAACTATGGTTCATATGCTAAGAGCTCTAATGGAACAAAGTGGACAGCATGCAAGAACAGATGGGTAATGTAAGCAGGGAGCTGGAATCTAAGAAAGACTCAAAAGGAAATGCTCACAACCCAAGAAACTATAATAGAAATGAAGAGCGCCTTTAGGAGCATGTCAGTTAATTCCACAAGAATCAGTTAACTTGAAAATAGGCCAATGAAACCTCCCACCCTGAAATGCAAAGAGAAAAAAGAATGAAGAAGAAAAAGACATAACTAAATAGAACATCCAAGAAATTTGGGACAATTTCAGAAGCCTCAATATATATGTATTTGGAATACTAGAAAAAGAAAAGGAAAGAAGGTAGGCCTAGAAATATCTGGAGAAAGTTATGGAGAACTTTCCAAAATTAATGATAGCTATCGAGCCAAAGATCCAGGAACCTCAAAGAACACCAAGCAGGATAAATACAAAACTCTCTCTCCCTCTCCCTCTCCTCTCTGATATTTCTCTTCTCCCTTCTCCTGTCTCTCTCGCTCCCCACTCTCTCCCCCCATCCACACACACACACACACACACACACACAACTGAGTATATCATAATCAAACTGCAAAAATCGAAGACAAAGATAAATCATGAAAGAAGTCAAAAGACAGTGGAACAGACACCTCACCTACAGAAAAGAAAGAATTGTAGTGGACTTCTCATCAGACACCATGAGAGGAAGTAGAGTGAAATATTTAAAGTATTGAAAGAATAAAACTGTGAATGTAGGATTCTACATACATTAAAATTATACTTCAAAAGGAAGGAGACAAAGACTTTCTCAGACCAATAGAGACAGGGAATTCATTACCAGCAGACCTGTTTGGCAAGAAGTGTTAAAGCAGTTCTGCAGGCAGAAGGAAAAGGAAATGGGTCAGGAATGTGGATTTACATAAAGAAAAGAAAAGTATCAGAAAAGAAATAAGGGTAAAATAAAGCCTTTCCTGAAGATCACTGTTTGTGTAAAGTAGCAACAGTGACGAGGTATTGCATGACCCACAGGAAGTGCCACAGATGGTAGCAGTGCCACCAAGGATGGTAAGGGGCAGGTAGGAAACTCTGCTACTAGCTTCCGTGTGAAAATGAAATATTCTTATATTTCTCATGCACAGCTGCAGAACAAAGCTCACCAATCCATCAAGCTTTACCTTGTGCATGCCTTTTCTGGCCTCATCTCCCACTACACACCCTCATCCAGTCATACCAAATAATTGTAGTTCTTTGAACATAACAAGCTATCTGATGTTTTATGCATGCTCATATTTTTCCTGGAGTATCCTATACCAGGCAAGACTCTGTCCCAAATAACTTTTATATGGCTTAGAAAACTAATTATCTTTCAAGAGCAAAGCAAATAAAACTTTGTCAAGCCCTTCTCCATCAGATAAAGGTGGAGGCTTCAGAGTAAAGGAGAGTATGCCTAATGGGGCTTGTTAATTTGTTTGAATTTTATGAAATTCTTCTCAATTGCTATAAAAGAATACAGGGAGAGGGTCAGACATTAAGAGAGGAAAATGCTAAATTTTTTTGGTCATCCAATCATTTAGGAGCCTTCTAGACTTTCAAGTGAAGAGACCCATGTCTTGTCAATGAAAGAACTGTTGTTAGAAATTGGAACTGAATTACATTAAGTTGGTAACAAAAATGAGGGTTGGATAGATGGCCAAGGCAGAGCCCTTAGATTGAGAAAATGTGGAATTGACTAGGATAAACTCTTAGCTATTTTCCACATGAGATAAACAGGAAGAAAACAGAAAAGAGGCAAAGAATCGAAAAGGGGAAGAGTGGCAATGGTGTGAAAATGGGGCAGAGATAGAAGATGAGGCTAGGAGAAGCTGTCACAAGCCCACAATTGTTTGGTGGCCCACTCCCATATTGTCATGGTCAGCTTCATGTGTCAACCTGGCTAGGTGGTGAGGCCTGGTTGTCTGGTCAGGCAAGCACTGACCTTTCTGTTGCTATAAGGACATTTCAGGGACTTAAATCATGACCATGTGGTTGCACAAAGGGGAGTGTCTTCTGCAATGAGTGATGCTTAATTCAATCAATGGGAGGCTTTTAAGGAGGATTCAGAAGAGACAATTACTCTTCCTGCTCCAGCTAGCCAGGCTCTCCTGAGAGTTCTTTGGGGACCTTCATTGGAGCTACCAGCTCACGATCTGCCCTACAGACCTTGGACTCTACATCCCCATGGTTATGTGATATATTTTTATAAATTTTATATTTACAGACATCTCCTGCAGATTCTGTTTGTCTAGAGAACCCTAACTAATATAGCTTGGTACCAGGAGTGGTTCTTAAGAAACAGAATCTTAAAAATGGGTTTTTATAATTGGTTTTCTACTCTGACTAGACTCAAAGGTACTAATGATTCTGTTTCCTGTAATCAGAATGAAACTGCCAATCCATGGGGTGAGCTGGCAAAAGAGATAGTCAAAATATCACCATTCGATTCTGCTAATTTATTTGCTTATATGAAGCCAGGCTCTGGGTGATAATGTTTTCGACACCTTTATAGAGTTTTGTGGAATTGAGAGGTATAGAGATATTGATTTGTTGTTGTTAGATATGTTGCATACATTGATGAGGGAAAGGGATGAGCTAAAGGCTTCAAAAGAGAAGCTTATGTGCCATATGGCAGATGTAAAAGTTTCCATGAGTGCTCTGAAGGAAAATCTTATTTCCTGTAGCCATGGACTTGAGATCTCTGAAAATCAGACTCAGAATCTCATTGTTAGAGTGGCAACTTTACAACATAAACTAAAATCTCAACCTTGCATGGTGTCTGCCATTAAATGAGGGCATTGATTGGAAAGGAGTGGGACCCTGAAAAAATGGGATGGTGACATATGGATTGATAATGATGCCTGTGGAGATATTGAAATCCTAGCTCATGCTAAGTCTTCTCTAGATAACCCTGTAATAGTCTGCCCTGAGGACATAGATGCACCACCTCCAGCCTGCCCTGAGGAGTTGGCCAACCAACTTCTTCCTGAAGGGAGTAACAATTCAGTGCCTGTGAAGCATGTAATTACCCCCATGGGGAAACAGCCTTTGCTCCTCTGCCTGGAGTGATTAATCCTGTTTCACCAGATGAAACTGCAGATGAATGCCCTGAAGCAATTGGCTTGGAAGACACTTCTAATTCTTCTCATGACCCACTCCGACCACCCCTCTTTTCTTCCAAATCTATAACTAAAGTCCCAACAGGCCCCAAAAGGTGAGTTACAAAGTGTCATCCATGAGGAGGTGCCCTATACTCCAAAAGAATTGCATGAGTTTTCCAATTTATATAGACAGAAATCAAGGGAATATGTGTGGATGTGGATTTTAAGGGTGTGGGATAATGGTGGAAGAAATATAAAGCTGGTTCAGGCTGAATTTATTGATATGAGCCCACTAAGCAGAGATTCTGCATTCAATGTTATAGCTCAAGGGGTTAGAAAAAGCATTGACAGTTTGTTTGGATGATTGACTGAAACATGGATCAAAAGGTGGCAAACATTACCTGTGGTTAAAATGCCACAAGTGCCCTGGTATAATATAGATAAGGGGATCTAGGGGCTTAGAGAGATTCGAATGTTAGAGTGGATTTATTGTGCAAAGGCTGCTCTTACACCCCAGGAATGTCCAGAGGCTACACCTTTTACCAAAACTATGAGGAATAAATTTGTGAGACTAGCTCCAACATTCCTGAAGAGTTCTGTAGTCACCCTTCTCCATAGGTAAGATATTACTATGAGAACTGCTGTCACTGAGCTGTAATCCTTAAACACAATGGGGATGATCAGATCCCAAGTTAGCAGAAGCCAGGTGGCAGCATTTAATTGCCAAGGAGAACATTATGGTTATCATAATGGACAGGAGACTCAAAGTAGGAGTCAAAATAATGATTCACAGAGACTTCTGTGGCACTGGCTAGTAGGTCACATAGTACCTAGATGTACAATAGATAGGCAGTTTACTAAGTTCTTGTTTGTGTTGTATAAGCAAAAGAGTTCTAGGTCAAAGTGAACAGAAGTCTGACTTAAATTACAAAATCGTGGCCCCTTAATCAATTTCCAGACTTGAGACAGTTTAAAGACCCAGAGCCCCATGAATGAGGGGGAGGCCAGGTCCCTTTGGGGGAGAACCCTGTTACACTGCCACAAATTTATACTATTAATCTTCCTCCAAGCCTTCCCCAAGGAGACCTAGGGCCTTTTACCAGGGTAACTGTGCACTAGGGAAAAGGAAATGATCAGATATTTGGGGGCTTGTTAGATACTGATTCAGAAGTGACATTAATTCCAGGGGACCCAAAACACCACTCTGGTCCACCAGTTAGAGTGGGGACTTATGGAGGTCAGGTCATCAATGGAGTTTTAGCTCAGGTTCATCTCACAGTGGGTCCATTCTGTAGTTATCTCTTCTGTTCCAGACTACATAATTGAAATGGGCATACTGAGCAACTGGCAGAAATCCCACATTAGCTCTCAAACTCATGGAGTGAGGGCCATTGTGGTAGGAAAGGCTAAGTGAAAGCCACTAGAACTGCCCCAGCTACTAAAATAGTAAATCAGAAGCTATACCAGATTCCTGGAGGGATTGTAGAGATTAGTGCCACTCTCAAGGACTTGCAGGATGCAGGGGTGGTGATTCCCACCACAACCCCATTCAACTCTATTATTTGGCCTATGCAGAAAACAGATGGGTCTTGGAGGATGACAATGGACTACTGTAAACTCAAACAGATGGTGACTCCATTTGCAGCTGCTGTTCCAGATGTGGTCTCATTGGTTGAGCAAATCAACACATCCCCTGGTACCTGGTATGCAGCTATTGATCTGGCAAATGCTTTTTTCTCAATAGCTGTCAGTAAGGACCACTGGAAACAGTTTGCTTTCAGCTGGCAAGGTCAGCAATATACTTTCACTGTCCTACCTCAGGGGTATATCAACTCTCCAGCTCTATGTTATAATCTTGTCCAGAGGGACCTTAATCATTTCTCCCTCCTACAACACATTACACTGGTCCGTTATATTAATGTCATGTTGATTGGATCTAGTAAGCAAAAGTAGCAACTACTCTAGTCTTATTAGTAAGGCATTTGTGTAGTCAGAGAATGGAAGATAAATCCACCAAAAATGCAGGATCCTTCCACCTCAGTAAAATTTCTAGGTGTCCAATGGTGTGGGGCATGTCAAAATATCCCTTCTAAGGTGAAGGTTAAGTTGCTGCATCTGGCCCCTCCTATGACCAAAAAAGAGGCACAAAGCCTAGTTGGTCTCTTTGGATTTTGGAAACATGTTCCTCATTTGGGTGTGCTACTCTGGCACATTTATTGGGTGACCAGAAAAGAAGGTAATTTTAAGTGGGGATTTTAACAAGAGGAGGCTTTGTAACAGGTCCAGGCTGCTGTACAGGCAGCTCTGCCACTTAGGCCATATGATGCATTAGATCCAATGTACTGGAAGTGTTAGTGGCAAACAGAGATACTTCTTGAGCCTTTGGCAGGCCCTATAGGAGAATCACGATGCAGACCCTAGGATTTTGGAGCAAAGCCTTACCATCTGCTGCAGATAACTACTCTCCTTTTGAGAAACAGCTTTTGCCTACTGCTGGTCCTTACTAGAGACTGAATGCTTAACCATGGGCCACCCAGTTACCATGAGACCTGAGTTGTCTGTCATGAGCTGGGTGTTGTCTGAACCACCAAGCCACAAAATTGGGTGTGAGCAGCAGCACTCCATCTTAAATGGAAAGGGTATATACAAGATAGGGACAGAGCAGGTCTTGAAGGCACAAGTAAGTTACACGAGGAAGTGTCCCAAATGCCCATGGTCTGCACTCCTGCTAACTTACCGTCTCTCTCCAAGACCAGAGCCATGATCTCTTGAGGAGTTCCTTACAGTGAATTGACTGAGAAATAGAAAACTCAGACCTGGTTTACAGATGTTTCTACATAATATGCAGGAACACCCAAAAGTGGACAGCTGCAGCACTACCTTCACTTTCCAGGATGTCCCTGAAGTATAGTGGTGAGGGGAAATCCTCCCAGTGGGCAGAACTTTGAGGAGTGCACCTGGTTGTTCATTTTGCTTAGCAGGAGAACTGGCCAGAGGTGCATTTGTATACTGACTCATGGGCTGCTGCTAATGGTTTGCCTGGATTTCAGGGACTTGGAAAGAACATGATTGGAAAATTGGTGACAAAGCAGTCTGGGAACAAGGTATGTGGATATAACTTTCTGAGTGGGCTAAAAACATGAAGATATTTATGTTCCATGTGAATGTGCACCAGAGGGTGACTTCAGCAGAGGAAGGTTTTAATAATCAAGTGGAAAAGATGACCATTGCTATGGATACAGTCAGCCTCTTTCTCCTGCAACTCCTGTCATTGCCCAGAGGTCTCATGAACAAAGTGGTCATGGTGGTAGGGATGGAGGTTATGCATGGGCTCAGCACATGGGCTTTCACTCACCAAGGCTGACCTGGCTACAGCTATTGCTAAGTGCCCAATCTGCCAGCAGCAGAGACCCACACTCAGCCCCTGATATGACACCATTCCATGAGGTGACCAGCCAACTCTATGGTGGCAGGTTAATTATATTGTACCACTTCCATCATGGAAGGTGCAGTGATTTGTTCTAACTGGAATAGATACATACCTTGGATATGGGTTTGCTTTCCCTGAATGCAATGCTTCTGCCAAAACTACCATCCATGGACTTACAGAATGCCTTATCCATTGTCATGGTATTCCACACAGCATTGCTTCTGATCAAGGAACCCACTTCATAGCAAATGAAGTGCAGGAATGGGCACCTGCTCCTGGAATTCTCTGGTCTTACCATATTCCCCATTATCCAGAGGCAGCTGGATTGATAGAACAATGATATGGCCTTTTGAAAATTCAATCATGTTGCCAACTTGGTGACAATATCTTGTAGGGCTGGGTGATGTTCTCCAGGAGGCTGTGTGTGTTCTGAATCAGCATCCACTGTGTGGTGTTGTTTCTCCCATTGCCAGGATCCATGTGTCCAGAAATCAAGGGTTGGAAATGGGAGTGGCACCACTCATTATTACCCCTAGTGATCCACTAGGAAAATTTTTCCTTCCTGTTCCTGCAAATTTGAGCACTGTTGGTCTACAGACTTTAGCTACAGAAGGGGGAGAAACAATAATGATTCCATTGAACTGGAATCTAAGACTTGCCATTTGGTCACTTTGGGTTACTCATGTCTCTGGATCAACAAGTCAAGAAGGGCACTACACTACTGGCTGGGGTGATGAAGCCTGATTATCAGGGAAAATAGGACTGCAACAACACAATGGAGGTAAAGAAGAGTCTTCTTGGAATATAGGAGATCCCCTAGGGTGTCTCTTAGTACTATCATGCCCTGTGATTAAAATCAATGGAAAAATGCAACAACCCAACCCAGGTAGGACTACCAATGGCTCTGAAACTTCAGGAATGAAGGTTTGGGTCACCCCGCCAGGCAAAGAACCATGGCCAGCTGAAGTGCTTGCTGAGAGTAAAGGAAACATGGAATGGGTAGTGGAAGAAGGTAGTGATAAATATGAACTAAAAACACATGATCAGTTACAGAAATGAGGACTGTAATGGTATAATATTTCCTCCTTGCTTTATAATTACTATCTATGTATTTATACATAAATATCTTTATTTTCCTCTTTATTTTATCCCTTTTATATGACATGAGCTGTTTTGTTCATGTTTCAGTAATTAAGTTGTAAGATATCAAGTTAAAGAGTGAATATTACTCAAGGATTTGCACCCTATTCTGAAGAGATTTAATGCATTTCCAGTTGTACATGGGACAATTGAGTATTGTTAGGCAAGGAAAAAATGTGTCTGTCATTATTTTCTATTTAGAGATTAAGTATGGTTTAAAGTGATGTGTATAGGTGCCAAGTTGATAAGGGCTGCACTCTCATGGTCAGGTTCATGTTTCAACTTGGCTAGGTGGTGATGTCTCGTCATCTGCTGCTATGAGGACATTTCATGGACTTAAATCATGACCATGTTGGCTGCATCCACAGCTGATTGCATTTGCAATCAGCTAAGTGTTGTGTCTTCTGCAATGAGTGACACAATCTAATAACTGGAAGGCTTTTTTTTTTTTTATTTGGCATGGGCAAGCTCCAGGAATTGAACCCAGGTCTGCAGCATGGCAGGCAAGACTTCTGCCAATGAGCCACCATTGCACCACCCTGGAAGACTTTTAAGGAGGATTTAGAAGAGACAATCACTCTTCCTGCTTCAGCCAGGCAGCCTCTCCTGAGAGTTCATGGAGGACCTTCATTGGACTGCCAGCTCACAGCCTACTCTACAAATCTGGGACTCTTACATCTCCACAGTTGCCCAGCCAGCCTCTCCCAAGAATTCATTGAGGATCTTCATTCCAGCTGCCAGCTCATGACCTGCCCTACAGACTTTGGACTCTATGTCCCCATAGTTACGGGAGACACTTTTACACATTTTATATTTACATATATCTCCTGCTGATTCTATTTCTCTAGAGAACCCTAGCTAATACACATATTCTAGTTAGTCCACACAATAATAAGTAACCATGACTGACCATGGTTTAGTCAGAACTGGGTGCACAGAAAAAAGGAAGATGACAGTATGGGGTTTAGTCTGTGCCCCAGGGCGGCTAAAAATAGCTAGGAATTTTCTGAAACAACTGTCTGGGGGAATTTGGAGACCAGACAGACATCATACACCAGCCAGGAATGAGTGGAGAGAGGCTGATAAATCATATCAGAAGAGCTCTCTTCTGTCTCAACCATGCCCCTGGAAGAGAGAGGGTCTGGTGAGAAGTAAAAACACAGGGCCACCCTAGGACCATAGGGAGCACAACTGATAAGTGTCATCTGCTGGGTAGAACCAGAAAAGCACAGAATTAAGAGGCTCCACTGGAAAGACTGGCAACCTGATTAGTATCATCCTCAGCGAACCTTGATACAGATTACACCCCCTTCATGAGTCCTGGACCTGCATGTCTAGGCAAAACTGGCTGGTGTCAAACCTCTCTGGAAGACCCTACTTCCAGAACTGATTCTCCAGGTAAAAATTGTTAGAGGTAATGAAAGAAGAATTAAAAATATATAGAGGCAAAAACAAAACAAACAAAGCAGATCAACATTCCCTAAGGAGGAAGAGCGAAGAGGGGTTTTTTCCCCCAGGGATGAAACAACTGCACAAAAAAGGACAATCTCAAAAAACATTTCATATAGACAGTGAAATAATAAGAAAAATAAGAGCTGAAAATTTCTTGTCAAAAGCTATGCTAATGGTCTAAAATAAGTTGAAACAAATATCAAATAACAGATTACAAAGCCAATAAAGGAGAAAACCCTAGATAAGAGATAAAATATACTCTAGAATAGATTAATCAAGAAAATAAGGTGCCTAGACACCAGCAAAAAATTATGAGTCACACTAGAAGTACATAGGGTGGGCGATGGTGGTGGAGTGGCAGTGTTCTCATCTGCCATGCCGGAAACCCGGGTTCGATTACCGGTGCCTGCTCATGTGAAAAAAAAAAAAGAGTAGACACTAGAAGCACATAGATATGGTTCAGTCAAAGGAACAGACTAAAACTTCAGATGAGATACAGGAGATGAAACAACTAATTAAGGATGTTCAAGCAAAACTTCTAAATCAATTCAACAAGTTGAGAAATATGTGGCAAACAAAAGATGAAGGAGATAAAAAAGATACTGGGTGACCATAAAGAAAAACTGGGAAACTTGAAAATAAAATGACAGAGCTTACAGGAAGGAAAGTCACAGTAGGAGAGATAAAAAATTCAATGGAGAAATATAACAGCAGATTTTAAGAAGCAGAAGAAAGAATTAATGAAATACAAGACCAGACAGGTAGGGAAATGAATGGAAAATTTTGAGCGTGGTCTCAAGGAACTGAACAATATAAAACGCACAAATACACATGTTATAGGTGTCCCAGAATTAGAAGAGTAGGGAAAGGGGGCAGAAAGAATAATTAAGGAAATAATCACTGAATACTTTCCAACTCTTATGAAAGACATAAATATACAGGTCCAAGAAGCACAATATAACTCAAACAGAGTAGATACAAATAGACCCACTCTGAGACACTTACTAATCAGATTGTCAAATGACAAAGACAAAGAGAGAATTCTGAAAACAGGAAGAGAAAAGCAACCTATTCCATATGAGGGAAGCTTGATAAGACTAACTGTAGATTTCTCAGCAGAAACCATGGAGACAAGAAGGCAGTGGTATGATATATTTAAGATGCTAAAAGAGAAAGAACTGCTGGCCAAGAATTCTATATCTAGAAAAACTGTTCTTCAAAAATGAGAAAGAGTTTAAAATATTTACAGATAAACAGAGAGGAGAGACAGGTTTGGAGAAGAGTGTAGAAATGAAGATTAGCAGTAAGGGTAACTGAAAGGGTTAAAAAGAGAAAAAACCAAATATGGTTCAATTCCCGGCCCATGCACTTCCCTCCCCCACACAAAAAAAATAAAAAATAAACAAACAAACAAAATTCAACAAATGGTGCTGCAAAATGGGATACTCACATTGAAAAAGAATGAAATATGACCCTGCCATACAGCATACAAAAAAGAAAACTAAATACGACATAAAATCCAAAGAACAAAATGGTTGAAAAAAAGTACTGCCTTTACAGTAACAACATTGACTGTTAATGGATTAAGCTCCCTAATCAAAAGATGTAGACAGGCAGAATGGATAAAAAAAAATCAGGATCCATCTCTATGTTGTCTATAAGGGGCTCATTTTAGACTCAATAGCAAAAATACATTGAAAGTGAAAAGTTGGAAAAAAATATTCCATGCAAACACCAAACACCAAACAGAAAAGAGTAGGGGTAGCTACACTAATATCAGACATATTAGACTTCAAATGTAAAGCAGTTAAAAGAGACAAAGAAGGACACTATGTATTTATGAAAAGATAATTCATCAAGAAAAAATCATAAATATTTATATACCAAGCCAGAATGCCCCAAAATACATATGGCAAACGGTGGCAAGACTGAAGAAAGAAATAGACATTACTACAATGGAGACTTCAATACACCACTCTCATCATTGTTACAACATCTAGATGGAGGATAAAAAGGAAACAGAAATCTTGAATATCATGATAAATGAACTAGACTTAACAAACATTTACAGAACATTGCAACCCACGACAGCAGGTGCTACTCTTCTCAGGTGCTCACTGATTATTCTCCAGAGCAAACCATAGGCTGGGTTACAAGGCAGGTCTCAATAAATTTTAAAAGATTGAAATTATACAAAATATTTTCTCAGATCATAACTGAATGAAGTTGGAAATCAATAACAGGCAGAGTGCTGGAAAATTCACAAATACATGGAAGCTAAATAACACACTATTAAACAACCACTGGGTCAAAGAAGAAATTTCAAGAGAAATCAGTAAATAGCTTGAGGTAAATGAAAACAAGAACACAGTATATCAAAATTTATGGGATGTAGTCAAAATCAGAAGTTGGGGGCGGGCCACGGTGGCTCAGCAGGCAAGAATGCTTGCCTGCCATGCCATAGGACCCGGGTTTGATTCCCGGTGCCTGCCCATGTTAAAAAAAAAAATCAGAAGTTGGTTCTTTGAGAAAATCAATAAAAATTGATGGATCCTTAGCTAGACTGATAAAAAGAGAGAGAGAGGGGATGCAAATAAATAAAATCAGAAATGGGGAGGGGGCATTGCTACTGACCTCACAGAAATAAAATAAGATGATGAAAGGATACTATGAGCAACGAATGCCAACAACCTATACAACTTAGATGATATGCACACCTTCCTAGAAACACATGAACAATCTACACTGACTTTAGAAGAAATAGAAGAGCTCAACAAGCCAATCACAACTAAAGAGATTTAAGAGATTTGAATCAGTCATCAAAAACCTCCCAAGAAAGAAAAGTCCAGGACCAGAAGTCTTCATATATGAATCCTACCAAGCATTCCAGGAAGAATTAGTACTAATCCTGCTCAAACTGTTCAAAAAAATTGAAGAGGAGGGAAAACTACCCAACTCATTCTATGAAGCCAACATCACTCTAATACCAAAGCCAGACAAAAATACTACAAGAAAAGACTATTGCAGATCAATCACTCTAATGAAGAAGGATGCAAAAATCCTCAACAAAATACTTGCAGACTTAATCCAGCAACACGTTAAAAGAATTATACACCATGACTGAGGTATGCAAAGCTGGTTCAACACAAAAATATTAATTAATGTAATACACCACATCAATAAATCAAAAGGGAAAAACCTCATGATCATCTCAGTTAATGCAGAAAACATATTTGACAAAATTCAGCATCCTTTCTTGATAAAAACACTTTGAAAGACAGGAATAGAAGGAAATATCCTCAAAATGATAAAGCGCATGCATGAAAACTCCACAGGTAACATCATACTCCCTGGTGAAAGACTGAAAGCTTTCCCTCTCAGATGTGGAACAAGACAAGTATGTCCACTATTAACACTGTTATTCAACACTGTGTTGGAAGTTCTAGCTACAACAGCGAGGCAAGAAAAAGAAATAAAATGCATCCAAATTGGAAAAGAAGTAAAGTTTTTACGGTTTGCAGATGACATGATCCTATATGTAGATGCATGCAACAGCATGGATGAACCTTGAGGACAATATGTTGAATGAAATAAGCTAGAAACTAAAGGACAAATGTTATATGGTCTCACTAATATGGACTAACTATGATGAGAAAACTGAGAGTTAAATTCAAGGGCAGAGACTATCAGGAGATAGAAAGAGGGTAGAGATTGGGCAACTGATGCTTAGGGAGTACTGAATGTGCATAAGGTTGATTGTAAAGGTTCAGAAATGAATAGCACACTCCTGTGTGAGGGTAGCTCAATACTGTGTGTAATTAACAAAGCTGAGCATGAGTATGGTTGAAAAAGGAAGGCTAGAGTCATGCATATCACCAGAGGGAAGGCTGGAGTATAAAAACTGGCACTGCATAATTTATAAGAACCTAGAGTGGACAAAGATGGTGGTTAATTGTATAAATACATGAAAGTTCTTACATGAACTAAAACAAACATACATCACTATTACAAGGTGTTAATAACAGGGTGGTATATGGGAAAAATAAAATAAATATAAATTCAGGTCTATAGTTAACAGTAACTGTAATATTCTTGCATTAATTGGCACAAAGGCACTATACCAAAACTAAATGTCAATAATAGGGGGATATAGGAGATATGAGATTTCTTTCTTTGGGAAACGTTCTCATATTGACTGTAGTGGTGAATGCAAAACTATGTGATTATACCAACAGCCATTGATTGTACACTTAGGATAGATTGTATGGTGTGTGAATAAAACTGTTACAAATATAAAAATAGGGAGAAAATGGATATGGAATGTTTGGGGTTTTATGTTTTATTTTTATGTCTTTTTTTTGGAGTAATGAAAATATTCTAATATTGCTTGTGGTGATGGCTACACCGCTATATGATGATACTGGGAGCCATTACTGTATACTTTGGATGGATTATATGGTGTGTGATATATCTCAATAAAATTATATTTAAAAAGAAAAGAAATGAGTGCCCAGCCCACGGTGGGTCAATAGGACTCTTCCTACTGTCTTGCAGAAACTCTCAACAACGACAACACATCCTTCTCTGGATTTGACAGTGACACAGGCCGGTAAACTGGGGCATGTCAGGGGCCACCTACCACAGCACATAAAGCTGGTCTGAGGGTGAATACATTTTAATTCTCGGATGAACCCTTTGGCTTTGCAGCTTTTCATTTACTCCGGGTTAAGTACAGTCTCTTGGAACAGAAAAAATCATAAATAAAATAGATCATTGTCCTTTAGGAGTTTCAGCAGAGTGCCTGCAGCAGAATTCACACCTGCATGGAAGAATGAATGTGGGTAGAGACTATAAAGAATTCTTTAAAAGCTTTAGACAACAAGTGGGAATATTGTAAGTCAGCTTCAGAAGAAAGCACATTCTGGAGTGTGTGTATATACAGTTTATATGTTAACAATGGAGAGATGTGAGTCGTTTTTTAGGCTGAGGCTAGGGACTGGAAAAGAGTGAAATTGAAGGTAGAAAAAGAAGAGGATTAATGCACTTACATTTATACTGTTTTGAAATGCTTTTTGGAGGAGACAATGCCGATAGAAAGTTCTAGAACTCATTTTCAGAATGAGCATCACCCACATCTGCTAAAATAAACCTTCTCCATTTGAGCGATGATGGAAACAACTTCACAAGTAAATGCGATGAGAAAAGGAAAAAGGTAATTCAAGGAGAGTGAAAAGGCGAGAGCAACTTTGTATTTCAAACTGTGATAGCTCACCCATTCCTTAAAAAGCAGTACTCTATTCTGTTAATGTTTTCTATTTAATATATTTGCATTGAATCTCTTGCTATTCATAATTTTTTAAAGCTGGGAATCTTATCTGGTGTTTCATGGTATCCATCAAAACACCCAGCCAGTGGTACCATCAAATGTTTAGTAGTTTTAACAGTTTATTTAGATTTTGGAATTGGAAAGACTAGAAACCATACACATTTTTTTAGTTTGTATTGTATCAAGCAAAATTATATTAAAAACTGAATAGATAATAAAAGTCCTTTACTTCCATGTATTGAGAAAGTCAAAGCTTTTAGACATGAGCTTCTCCTCTCTATCACAACTTTTATAAAACCCTTTCATTGGACCCTATTGTGACTGCAAACTAAGATATCTAGCAACTTTGCTTATCAGTTTCCTGGACAGAATCATAAAATGAAGAGATTTTCTTTCAGTTATTGTTTTGTTTACAATACCAGCACAGAAACTGGCACTTAGTATATGCTCAAATACTGTCTAGTATGAAAGAAAAATTAAAGTGATCGAATCAAAACAACTATATCACATAATCATTTCTCCATGTTACCATGGAATACATAGGGAAAAGGCTAGTTTTTTCCCCTGTCTTTTCTTTTTGTTTTGATTTTAACAAAGGGTGCTAGAACAGTTGGATTCTTCTATCGCAAAATATTAACCTTGAATCAGCCTTGTGCTGCCCACAAAAATTGCTTTGAGTTGATTCTGAACCTAAAATAGTTTAGTAAAAGCTAAACTATTAGGCTTTTAAGAGGAAATACAAAAGAACACGTTCATGACTTTGGGTTAGGGAAAAATTTCTTATACAAAATAAAGGAAAAAAAGTACTAGTCATAAAGAAAAGATTAAAATTTGACTTAAAATACGTATGTTTTTAAGAAGATATTGAAAAAATGAAAAGGCAAGTAAAAGCAGAATATTTTTGCAATAAATATATCTGCTGAATTCTTACAACTCAGTAATAAGAATACAAATAATCTAATAAGGAAATGGGTATAATATTTGAATAAACTCCTCACTAAAATAGGTATATAATTGACCAATAAGCATATAAAACAATATTCAACATCATAAGTCATCCTGGAAATGCAAATTAAAATCACCACAGGTTACTACTACACAATCACTAGAATGACTAAAAATTTTTAAAATGTTGAAAATACTAAGTTTTGATGAGGCAAGGGAACTATCAGAACTTTACAAATTGCTGATGGGATTGTAAAATGATACCAATATTTGGAAATTTCTTTTAAAAGACTTCATAACTTCACCTATGACCAAGCAATTCCAGTACTAGAAATTTATCTAGGACATATAAAATATATGTTACCAAAATGACATGTATTAAAAAGTTCATAGCAGCCTTATTCATAACAGTGAAAAACCTGGAAGCAACCCAAATGTCCATCAGTAAGAGAATGGATAAACCACTAAGTTTATCAATACAATGGAATAATTTTATAGTTCAGTGGTAGAATTTTTGCCTGTGATTAGGGAGATCAGAGTTTGATTCCCAGCCCATGCACTCAGAAAAAAAAATCAACAAATGGTGCTGTAATAACAGGATATTCACATAGAAAGGAATGAAATGTGACCCCCACCACACAGCATACTAAAACCAAAAAGGAATACTACTCAGCAATGAAAAGGAACTAACTGCTGAATGTATGCAATAAAAAGAATTAATCACAGGAGACCCAGGTTCGATTCCTTGCCCATGCACTTCCCGAACAAGGAAACAAACAGAAAAACAACCAAACAAAAGTGTACTAAATGGTGCTGCAACAATGGGATACTCACATGGAAAAAGAATGAAATGTGACCCTGACATATCGCATACAAAAAAAAAAAAAAAAAAGAATTAATCACTATCCTGACCAATAGAGGCCAGAAGCAAACAATTCCATATATACAAATCTCTACAGCAGAAAAAGCTGAGTTATAGTGGAAAAAATAAAATTAGCAGTTGCCTCCAGGTGACATAAATTCCTGGAAAAGAACACATGGGAAGTTTCTGGGGTAATGGATATATTCTATGTGTTTACGGACTGTTGGTTTCATGGGGGCATGATCAAAATTAATTGAATTGTATATTTAAAATCTACTTCTTTTATATGGAAATTATATGTTAATAAATAAAATTAATTGTATCTTGCCTATAATTAAATGCATTGTCTTGTAATGTATGTGTTGAGAAAGAAGCACATATAATACCATAACATAAACCTGTTTTTAAAATATTTTCTTATCTCTATTTCTATAATCTATAATATATTTTGTAATCCTATATATTTTATTTTACACATACATACATATTATTCTTAGATAGATTTCATTTTGTTGTGTCCAAGGTTCGAAACCTTTGTCCTAGAGATAGGACTTGGAAATTAGCTGCCTGGCCCCCAAAGTTGTAGTCATAATATAACAGTGTGACAAGAATATTTTGGACCCTACATTATCTAATTCAGTTCTAGCTAGACATTAAACTGAACTCAGAACCTGCAAGCCACAATTTGTCATTTGCTGGGGAAAAAAAACAGTAAAAGAGAATATTTAGCAGTTAAACACACACTAGATATTATATCTTACTTAACAGAAGGGAAAAATAGTGAATAATTAATGGAAGCATAAATTTTATGTTAATTCTCTTTGTACTCTGTATCTTGTCATAATAAAGATGACTTTCTGCCAGTTGAAGAATAAGCTACTCTGTTTTTTTTTTCTCTTCTTTCATCTGAAATTATCAGAGGAACCTTAATTAAATTGCAAGAGAAATGACAAATCACAGCAGCCATCTAAAAGAATAAATTCTGTTCTAGGTCTGCTAGCACATCTAGACAGAAGATCAATACAGACATACAAAACTGATGACTTCCCAAACCAACTAGACCTACCAGGCTTAAACAGAACACTTCACTCAGCAGCAGCAGAACACGTATTCTCCAGTGCACATGGGCCATCAGATAGACAATATCTTAGTTCACAAAACAAGTCTTAAAAAATTAAAAGACAATATTGAGGGCAGGGAAAGATGGCAGTGTAGGGAGATGTGGAATATACTTTGTTCTCTAGAGTAGCTAGTAAATAACCAGAAACTGTATGGAATATCTGTTTGGGGGACATCTTTGACTGAACACACATTGTGCATCAGTCTGGAATGACTGGAAGGGTGAGATCACACAACAGCACTGTGAGTAAAGTCCCCAAACCTGGAGGCTGGCGACCCCCTCCCACAGACATTGGCAGGCTCAGTCAGAGACACTTTCCCATGG
The DNA here is from genome assembly GCF_023851605.1 of Tamandua tetradactyla. Taxonomy (NCBI): domain Eukaryota; kingdom Metazoa; phylum Chordata; class Mammalia; order Pilosa; family Myrmecophagidae; genus Tamandua; species Tamandua tetradactyla. Next base: position 101,277,280 of record NC_135330.1, on the reverse strand, counting down.
GATAAAGAAGTAGTTTCTGCTGGGAACAAGGGAAAACAACCCAGCCCAGCTCCAATTGTGCTTTTAATTAACAAATTTGATCTGCTGAATACAAGCTCCATGCACAGATAAACCAAGAGCAAGTAGGAAAGGAATTGAGGTTTCTCCCAGCAGACAGGATGCAGGGCTGATGGAAAATTTAAAAAAAAAAAAAAAAAAGGAAATTTTTGGAGTTGGCCTACCTTAGAATACTGGAAAATGGCTGTGCCCCTAGAAAAAGGTATCACTGGACTGGATATCACTCTAGGTCTTCATAAGCAAAACTTGGGGACTGGAACCTGGCTCTGAAAAGGGATTCTTTTTTAGCTATTCTAAGTAGCTCATTAGAGAAAGCCTTAGGCATTTTCAATTGTCAGTAGGACCCAGTAAGGGTGAGTTAGGATAGATCTGAGGGAAAAGTCAGGAGTCAAGTGAAGGAGTTAATTCCCTAAAGCGTGTATCTTCCCCAGGAAAAGGGGGGGGGGGCAGGGCCCAGCTTTGCCTGCCTTCAGATAATTCAGACCCCAGGGGCTGAAAGGTCAGAAACAGGCTAAACTTACCTTATACTTCAGCCTCTATCTCAACCACATCTCTGGCAGGTACAGAGTCTGCTGAGAATTAAAGGCACCTCACCACTTTACACCGGTGGGGAGCTGTGGACTGACAAGTGCTACCTGCCAGGCAGGAAAGGAAAAACACAAAGTCTAGAGGCCCCACAGGAAAGTCAAACAACATGCCAGGTCTCATCCTCAGGGAAACATGATACTGATTACACCTTCCTCCTGAGACTTGGGTCTTCCTTGTCAGGAAAATCTGATTGGGAGTCAATCATATCTGGGGAGACTCTCCTCAAAACCTGGTTTCATACAGCAGGACAAGACCCAGAAAAACAAGAGCTGAAAAATTCTGAAAAGTTAAATAGAAGCTATGTAAGACGTCTAGAATAAGTTGAGCTGAATGCTAAAAAAAAAAAAAAGACAAAGAAAAAAGCAAACTAACAAGAAAACCTAGGTAAAAAAATGAAAAGGACCTCCACAATAAACTAATCAAGGAAATCAGATATCAAGATGCCAACAAAACATTAGGAATCATACTAGGATAAACAAAGATATGGTCCAGTCAAAGGAACCATGATGAAGGATAAAAAGAAGACATTACATGATTGTAAAGAAGAACTCAAATGCTTCAAAAAACAATAAACAGAACTTATGGGAATGAAAGGTACAACAAAAGAGATGAAAAACACAACAGAGACTTATAATAACAGATTTGAAGAGGCAGAAGAAAGGATGAGTGAACTACAGGACAGGACACTTGAAACCCTACACACCAAAGAACAGGTAGGGAAAAATACGAGCAGGATCTCATGTTGTCTGACTTTTCTGTGGAGCCTCTAGACTTTGTGCTTTTCCTTTCCTGCCTGGAAAGTTAATGAAAACATGAAGCACACAAATATATGTGTTATGGGTGTCCCAGGACAAGAAAAGTTAAAAGGGGCAGAAAGAATATTGGAGGAAATAATAACTGAAAATTTCCCATCTCTTCTGAAAGACATAAAATTACAGCTCCAAGAAGCACAGCATACCCCAAACAAAATAGATCTGCATAGACCTACTCCAAGACATTTACTAATAAGATTGTCAAATGTCAAAGACAAAGAGAGAATTCTGAAAGGAGCAAGAGAAAAGCAATCCATCATATACAAGGGAAGCCTGATAAGACTATGTGCACATTTCTCATCAGAAATCATGGAGGCAAGAAGGCAGTGGTATGATATGTTTAAGATACTGAAAGAGAAAAACTGTCAACCAAGAATTATATACCCAGCAAAACTGTCCTTCAAAAATGAAGGAGATATTAAAATATTTTTAGACAAACAGTCACTGAGAGAGTTTTTGACTAAGAGAACAACTCTAGAAGATAAACTAAACAAAGCACTACAGACAGATAGAAAAAGATAGGAGAGAGAGGTCTGGAAGAAAATGTAGAAATGAAGACTATTATTAAGTGTAAAAAGAGAAAGAAATAAGATATGACATATAAAATCTAAAAAGACAAAATGGTAGAAGAAAGCACTGCCTTTACAATAATAATAGTGAATGCTAATGAATTACATTTTCCAATCAAAAGACATAGACTGCTAGAATGAGTTTTAAAAGACTCACTTTAGATTCAAGGACAAAAACAGATTGAAAGTGAAAGGTTGGAAAAAGATATTTAATGCAAACAACAAACAGAAAAGAGTGGGAGTAGCTATACTAATATCTGAGAAATGAAAAATAATTAAAAGAGACAAAAAAGGACACTATGTGTTAATTATAAGGAACAATTCCTCAAGAAGACATAACAATCATAAATATTTATGCACCAAGCCAGAGTGTCCCAAAATACATGAAGCACATACTGACAACATGGAAGGGAGAAGGAGATAATTCTACAATAATAGTTGAAAACTTCAAAATAGTGCTCTCATCTATGGACAGAACATTTAGACAGAGGATCAGCAAGGAAACAGTTTGAATAGTATGATAAATGAACTAGACTTAACAGGCATTTATTGAACACTATACTCCACAACAGCAGGACATACATTTTTCTCAAGTGCTCATGGATCATTCTCAAGGCTAGACACTATGGGGTCACAAAGTAAGTCTCAATAAATTTTACAAGTTGGAAATTATATGAAAATAAAAACTTTATCTGATCCAATGGAATAAAATTGGAAATCAATAACAGATGGAAGATCAGAAAATTCACAAATATATGGAGGCTAAACAACACACTCTTAAACAATCAGTGGGTCAATGAAGAAATTACAAGAGAAATCAGTAAAAGATCTCAGGGGAAATGAGAAAATTTATCAAAACTTATGGGATGCAGCAAAGGCAGTCCTGAGAGGGAAATTTATTGGCCTGAATGCCCATATTAAAAAATAAAAAAGAGCAAAAATCAAGGAGGTAACTGTTCACCTGGAAGAACTAGAGAAAGAACAGCAAACTATCCCCAAAACAAACAAAAGGAAAGAAATAATGAAGTTTAGAGCAGAAATGAATGAAGTTGAGAACATAAAGACAATAGAGAGAATCAACAAAGCCAGAAGTTCGTTCTTTGAGAAAATCAATAAAATCAATGGATCCTGAGCTAGGGTGACAAAAAAAAGAGAGAGAGAGGATGCAAAGAAATAAAATCAGAAATGGGAGTAGGGATGTGACTACTGAACCTGCAGAAATAAAGGAGATAAAGAGAGGATACTATTAGCAACTATATAAAGCAGACAATGTACATGAAATAGACAACTTCATAGAAAGGCATGAACAACCAACATTAACTTGAGAAGAAATAGATGACCTCAACAAACCAATCCCAAGTAAAGAGATTTGAATAAGTCATCAAAAATTTCCCAAAAAAAGAAAAGTCCAGGACCAAATGGCTTCATATGTGAATTCTACCAAGCATTCCAGGACAAATTAGTACCAATCATGTTCAAACTCTTCAAAAAAACTGAAGCGGAGGAAAGCAACCTAACACCAAAGTCAGACAAAGATACTACAAGAAAAAAAAAATACAGACCAATCTCTTTAATGAATATAGATGCAAAAATCCTCAACAAAATACTTGCAAATTAAATCCAGCAGCAATTAAAAGAATTATGCACCATAACAAAAGAAACAGAACAAAACAAAACAACAACAACAAAAGAATTATGCACCATGACCAAATGGAATTGATTCCAGGTATGCAAGATTGGTTCAGCATAAGAACATCAATTAATGTAATACACCATATCAATAAATCACAATGGAAAAAATACAGGATCATCTCAATTGATGCAGAAAAAGCATTTGACAAAATTCAACATCCTTTCTTGATGAAAATACTTCAAAGGATCAGAATAGAAGGGAACTTGCTCAACATAATAAAGGGCTTATATGAAAAACCATAGCTAACATCACCCTCAATGAGGAAAGACTAAAAGCTTTCCCTCCAAGATCAGCAGCAAGACAATCATGCCCACTGTCAACACTGTCATTCAACATTGTACTAGAAGCTCTAACTAGAGCAATTAGACAAGAAAAAAATAAAAAGGCATCCAGATTGTAAAGGTAGTAGTAAAATTTTCACTGTTCGTACATGGTATGATACTAGAGGTTAAAAAATTAAAAAAAAAAGTATAGCAAAGCTACTAGAGATAATAACTGAGTACAGCAAAGTAGCAGGATACAAGATCAATAAAAAAACAGTAGTGTTTCTATGCACTAATAATGAGCAGTCTGATGAGGAAATTAAGAAAAAAATTAATTTATAATAGCAACCAAATTAAATGTAACCAAGGGACACAAAAGACCTATACACAGAAAACTACAAGAAATTGCTAAAAGAAATCAAAGAAGACCTATATGAATGGAAGGACATAGCATGTTCATGGATTGGAAGACTAAATAGAGTTAAAATGTTAATTCTACCCAAATTGATTTATAGATTCAATGCAATACCAATTAAAATCCCAACAATGTATTTTGCAGAAATAGAAAAACCAATACCCAAATTTATTTGGAAACTGAGAGTGCCTCAAATAGCTAAAAAATATCTTGAAGAAGAGGAGTAAAGTGGGAGGACTCACACTATCTGACTTTAAAGCATATTACAAAGCTACAGTGGTCAAAACAGCATGGTAGTGGCATTAAGACAGTAGATATACTGACCAGTGAATTGAACTGCATGTTCAGAAATAGACCATCTCATCTATGGACAACTGAGCATTGATAAGGTGTCAATCCAACTCAACTGAGACAGAGCAGTCTCCTCAAGAAATGGTGTTTGGAGAACTGGATATCCATTTCCAAAATAATGAGAAAGGACCCATATCTCACTCCCATACAAAAACTCACTCAAAATGGATTAAAGACCTAAACAGAGCTAAGACCATAAAACTTTTAGAAGAAATTATAGTAAAATATCTTATAGATCTTGTGATAGGAAGTATTTTCCTAGACCTTACACCAAAAACATGAGCAATGGAAAAAAACATAGATCAGTGGGATCTCCTCAAAATTGAAAACTTTTGTGCATCAAAGGACTTAGTTGGGAAAGCAAAAAGGCAGCCTATACAATGGGAGACAATATTTGGAAACCACATATCCGATAAGGGTTTAATATCCAGAATATATAAAAAGATTCTACAACTCAACAACAAAAAAGACAAACAATCCATTTTTAAAATGGGCAAAAGATACGGACAGACATTTTTCAGACGAGGAAATACAAATGGCTAAAAGGTACAGAAAAAGATGCTCAACATCACTGTTACTAGGGAATTACAAATGAAAACCTCAATGAGATAGTATCTCATACCTACTAGAATGGCCATTATAAAAAAACAAAAACAAAAACAGAAAACTACAAGTGCTGGAGAGGATGTGGAGAAAGAGGCACAATTATTCACTGTTCGTGGGAACATATAATGGTGCAGCCACTCTGGAAGGCAGTTTGGCAGTTCCTCAGGAAGCTAAGGATAGAACTGCCATATGTTTGTATGTTTGTTTGTCAAGATTTACAATCAGAATTGCCGTATGATCCAGCAATCCCATTACTAGGTATATATTAAGAGGAACTGAAGCAAGGATACAAATGTACACTTGCACACTGATGTTTACAGCAGCATTCTTCACAATTGCCAAGAGAAAAAAACAGCCCAAATGCCCATCAAAGGACAAATGGCTAAACAAGCTGTGGTTTATACATACAATGGAATATTATGCAGCTGTAAGACAGGATAAAGTCATAACACATGTAACAATGTGGTTGAATCTTGAGGACATTATGCAAAATTGGCAAAAAAAAAAAAAAAGACAAATACTGTATGGCCCCACTAATGAACTAACATCAGAGAGTGAAATTTGAGAATTAAAGTTAAGAATACAGATTGTCAGGAGATAGAGGGTAGTTATTGAAAATCTGATGCTAAAGGAGAACAGAATGTTCAACGGGACTAATTGTTAAAGATCCAGGAATAGATAGTACAGTATTATCTGATTGTAGCTGATATTGTAAGTAAACTGACAAAGTTGAAGGTGAGTATGGTGAAGGGAGGAGTGCCTGGGGGCATGTATGACACCAGAAGGAAATACAGAAGGTAAAGACTGGGAAATATAACTTAGCAATGCCTAGAGTGGACAATAATAGTGACTAAATGTATAAATGTAAGAACATTTTTGCATGAGGGAGAACAAATAAATATCAGCATTGCAGGGAGTTAAAAATGGAAGGGTATTTTGGAAAAATACAATCAATGCAAACTAGGGTTATAGTTAACAGTAATATTGTAATATGCTTCCATTGAATGTAACAAAGGCAATATAACAAAGCTAAATGTTAGTAAGTGGGGGGTAAGGGGAGGGAAATGGGATTCTTTGCAGAACAAATGAAAATATCCCATATAGATTGTAGGGGTGAAGATATGGTTATATGATTATACTGGGAACCACTGATATTTTACTTAGGTTGGAGTATAGGATGAGTGAAAAAAGCTGTTTAAAAATGAACAGGGAGATACAAGTGCTGGAGCAAATGAGGAGAGAGAGATATACCTATTCATTCTTGGTAGGGAAGTAGAGTGGTGCAACCCCTCTGGAGTGCAGTGTTGTAGCTCCACAGGAGGCTAGGGCTGGGGTTGCCCTATAATCCAGCAACCATACTTGGAGGAGCTGAGAGAGGGAACAGGAATGGACATTTGCACAGTGGTGTTCATGATGGCAGTGTTCCTAATTTGCAATGGATGGTGGTGACATAAGGATACATCAACTGAAGAATGGAAGAGGGGACTGGGGAATACACATACAATGGACTATTTGGTGGCTGCAAGAAGGAATGAAGTTGTGAGGCATGCAACTAGGTGAATGACCCTTGAGGAAGTAGTTGAATGAAAGAAGCTAGAAATAAAAAGACAAATATTATATTACCTCACTAATGTGGTCTAATTTTAATGTACAAAATCTGAGAATTGAATTCAAGAGTAAAGATTATCAGTGAAGGCCTATTTTAAAGGTTCCTAGATCATAGGCTCTTATAGCAGTCATATCTATTCAGGAGTTGTACCTGTTATTTCTAAAGTTTAAGATGCTGAACTCTTTGTATATATCCTGGTCTTTCCCTGGAACTTCAGGTATTTGTGTGACACCTGAGACTCAGAGCTAGATTACTGCAGCTCTGAAAGTCAGCATTGTCCCATACAACTGTTAAAAACACTGATTAAGTGATCAGACTTCAATTAGAGATATAATGGAGCTGATCTGGGTAGAACTAAGGTAAACCAGATCAAAGGGTAAAAGATGATGTTTACTGTATTTAAAACTTCAACATTCAGTCTGAGACCAAAGGAAGGGATGTTTATTTGGTGTAAAATTTATATTTTTGGTAGCACACTTATTTAACTTGTATGGTCAGCTTATTGGAACACCATAAACTACATGAAAACTTGAATAGGGATTGAGATTTTGTTGGTCTGTACAGGATGAAATGATGCCCTAATACATCCCAGAGTAATGTGGGCAGAAGATTTAAAAGTATTTTCAAAGTCCTCTTGAGGAACTGGGGAAAAATGTGGAAATATTAAACTCCCCCACCAGAGGAATACCTGATATTTTCACAATCACTGGGGACTGCCAATTTGGTGGGCCAGGCCCTTGATCTTTGGGTTTGCCATTATGAAATTTATTCTTGCAAAGGAGAAGCTAGGCCTACTTATGAACATATCTAAGAGTCACCCCCAGAGAACCTCTTTAGTTGCTCAGATGTAGCATCTCTTTCTAAGCCAACTCTGCAGGTGACCTCACTGCCCTCCCTGCTACCTGGGACATGTAAATCTCTATGGCAATGTGGGACATGATTCCTGGGGATGAGCCTGGCCCTGGCATGGTGGGATTGAGAAAAACTTCTTGACCAAAAGGGGGGAGAGAAATGAAACAAAATAAAGTTCAGTGGCTGAGAGATTTCAAATAGAGTTGAGAGGTCATTTCATATGTGATATATAGTTATCTGTGTTCAGTTTTTGGTGTATTAGTGTAGCTAGAGGGAAATTCCTGAAATTTTTGAAATGTTATCCAATAGCCTTGGTCCCTGAATATGACCAAATAACTATAGAGCTTTTAGGGTGTGACCATGTGAGTGCGAAAACCTTATTGTTGATACTTCCTTTATCCAATGTATACATAGATAAATAAGGGGGAAAAAAGACAATAAATAAATTAATAGGGGGGTATGGGAGTTTGGGATGTTTCGGGTGTTCTTTTTCACTTTTATTATTTTTATGTATTTCTGGAATAATAAAAATGTTCAAAAATCAACTGTGATGAATGCACAAGTATATGATGATACTGTAAACCACTGATTGTACACTTTTGGAGGATTAAATGATATTTGAATATATAATATATTGCAATAAAGTCGCATTAAAATACTGAAATCATACAATGTATCTTCTTCAACCACATTGGAATGAAGCTATAAATAAAAAACAGAAAGAGAAATGGAAAATTTAGTACTATATGGAAATTAAGCAATGTACTCTCAAAGAGGACATCACAAGAGAAATTACTCAATATCCTGAGGCAAATGACAATGAAAATAGAACATATGAAAACTAATGGGATGCAGCAAAGGCAGTGCTGACAGGAAAATTTATAGCTTTAAATCCTGACATTAAAAAAGAAGAAAGATTTCTAATCAAGGGCCTAACCTCAATCTGGAAGAACTAGAAAAAGAAGAGCTAACCAAACCTAAAGCAAGCAGAAGGAAGAAAATAATGAAGATTAGAGTGGAGACAAATGAAATAGAGAATTACAAAAGCATCAGAATCAACAAAACCAAAAGTTGATTCTCTGAAAAGATAAAATTGACAAATCTTTAGCTAGACAGATCAAGAAAAAAATAGGACACAAATAACTAAAAACAGAAATGGAAAGGGGGATATTGCTACTGACCCCACACTTTGCAATATTGAAACTTACTGCAAAGTCACAGTTAAAAAACACATGACACTGGACAAGGACAGACATATAGACCAATGGAACAGAATTGAGAGCTCAGAAATCATTTATGGCAAAATGATTTTTGACAAGGGTGCCTAATGCAATTAGGAAAGAACAACTTCTTCAATGTATGGTGCTGGGAAAACTCGATCTCCATATGCAAAAAAAATAAGGATGACCTTATTTTTTGGTGTGGGACATCATCACACCATATGCAAAAGTCAACTCCAAATGAATCAAAGACCTAAATATAAGAACCAGAACTATAGAACTGATAGAAGAAAATGTAGGGAAGCCTCTTCTAGATCTTGTGTTAGGCGATGGTTTCTTGGACTTTAAACCCAAAGGACAAGCAATAACAAAAATAATAGATAAATGGGACCCTCATCAAAATTCAAAACTCTGTTCCTCAAAAGACTTTATCATGAAAGTAAAATGACAATTTACACAATGGGAGAAAATGTTTGAAAATATCTGATAAGGGTTTTAATATCCACAGTATATAAAAAATTCTTCAACTCAACAACAAAAAGACATGCACCCCATTTTAAAAATAGACAAAAGACTTTAATAGACATTTCTCCAAAGATACAGAAGATACATATATGTCCAAAAGTAAATGAAAAGATGCTAAACATCACTGGCCATTAGGGAACTGCAAATCAAAACCATGAGATACTATTTCACACCCACAAGAATAACTACTGTTTTTAAAAAAAAAACAGAAAATTATAAGTATTAAGATGTGGAGAAATACAAACCTTCATTCATTTCTGGTAGGAATCTAAAATGGTACAGCCACTGTGGAAGAAAGTTAAGTATAGAATTATAGTATGACCCAGCAATCCTCTTCTAGGTATATACCGAGAAGAACTGAGAGCAAGGATGTGAACAGACATTTGCACACCAATGTTCATAGTGGTATTATTCACATTTGCCAAAAGATTTAAGCAACCCAAGTGTCCATCAACCAATGCATGGGGAAAAAAAAAAAAAAAAACACCTGTGGTATTTACATACAATGGAATATTATATAGCCATAAAAAGGAATGAAGTCCTGACAACATGGATGAAGCTTGAAAACATCATGTTGAGTGAATTAAGCCAGAAACAAAAGAAAAAATACTTTATCTCACTGATATGAAAAAAATAGTGAATTGAGGCTTACAGTGTACAGAGTTTCTATTTGGGACAATGGAAAAGTTTTGGTAAATGGATGGAGGTGAGGGTAGCACCACATTCTGTACATAATCAACTGCACAGAACTGTATTTGAATGTAGCTAAAAGGGGAAATTTTTAGGTTGCATACATGGTAGTAGAATAAAAACTAAAAATAATCCATGGAACTGCACTGCACCAATAGTGAACCCTAAGTTAAACCATGGACAACAGTTAATAGTACAATTATGAAAACGTGCTTTCATGAATTTTAACAAATGTTCCACACCCATGCAAAGTGTTGGTGTTGAAGTATGTGGTAATCTTGTATTATATGCATGATTGTTCTGTAAACCCACAACTTCTCTAATTTAAAAACAAACTGTCTGCAACATGGTTGGTCTTCAACTTTATGAATTTCCACTCACTGAGGCAGTGCTAAAGTGTTTTCTTAATAAGTAAAATGGAGTTTATCAAATATTTTTTTAAAAGTTGCTCTTGCTTCTCATAGCTTTTGAAGAGCAAGCAAGGGAGTGAAAATGGCATGGGTGGTTTCATTTACAACTTGAATGAAAACACCAGGCATGTGTTTCATGGACTAAGGCTGTTTGCTTTGTTATATGTTTTATTATTCCAAGCAATTTCCTCAAATTAAGTATCTCTTTACATTGCTATCACTTTACAATGAATGAAAAGAATCCACGCAGAAAGGGAGCTTGTCAGTTGAAATATGGGGGGAAGGTGCAGTTATATTTTCTCTTACAGTGACCTTGCTTCACAGTGATTAATGGGCTCTCAAAGATTTTATTGTTTTCAATTTCCTTTTTATCAAGGCTGTGAAAAATCAGACATGTCTGCAGAATTAATTTTTTTGTAATAAAGAAAAAATACATTATAATTATGTATGCTTATGCAATATACATATGTAAATACATACTTGAAGTCTTGTTTGTCTAAGTCTGCTTACTAAGTCAAAGCATTTTCTGTAATATAATTTGTAGTAAAAGTTCCAAGAACTACTAATAACTAAAAATATCTGCCATAAGAAACCGTATTTGTTAGAATGTTTATGGCAGAAAACTGTTCACTCAAAATTAAATAGCATGCTTTGTAATAGAGGTTGATTTTATCCAAAAACTTGTTGATAACTAACATAAAGATGCTGCTTGAATTAGCTCAAGGAAAAAATAAACAAGGAAGATTTTCTTAAAATTAAGAACATAGTTAAAGGCAATTCAACTTGTAAAATTTACATGCCAGATAAAAGTAACTCAAACAAAACGATTTTTTTAAATGCAAACACTGACTTTGCCTGCAACCTTGATGTGCAGCATGCAGCACTGCCCTACAGGGCTGGCAGGAAAGCGGTTTCCAGGCGGGCAGTGACACATTCAGTTCTCTGACTGAGCACAGCACCTATTGCAAATGGGAGGGGATCCAAGATACTTTAAAGGTAAATATGGCAGGTAATAAGGTAGGAAACAAACAGCTCGTGAAAAGCTTTGAATAAGTCCTGAATTCTAGCCGCATTCCCCTGGAAATTGGGAATCATTTTAGAGTTTCAAAATGGAGAAAAACTTTATCAAAATTTGGGGAAGTGAAAACCTGGAATTGCAATTACATTCAGACTGGAATTTTTCAGGACAGATGAACTGGGAAAAAGTCAAATTTTGTGATGATAAGAAAAAAAAAGGAGAATTGAAGAACTACAAATAAGAAGTGAGGAAGCAAAGTAGTGTGTATCTTTGTGGCCAGAGAATTTGAATAAATTTGGCCTATATTCCTGATTTCAGGTTGCAAGACCACACTTCCATAGCTACTAGAATATAAAATCAATAAAAATTTATTGCGTCATTATATATTCAGTTTAAGCTATACTCTTTAGCCAAATGCTTAAATCTGTTTATTTGCTACAAAAAAGAAAATGTCCTTTGGGAAATCTTTGAACGTAACACCCATTAGCTGCCAAGCAGTAGGTCTAGCGATGTTGTAGTCCCAAAAAAATAATCTTAGAAGCTATTCTCAGTCGAGAGCCTTGTCTTGAGAATTCAACTTTTTATCTGGAACAGACCTCAACAATGCAACAGATGAACTGTGTTTTTCCTCTTGCCTGGCTACAGACAAAAAAATCTAAAATTATAAAAGATAATTGCTCTCCAACTATTAACAGATTAGGGTGCTGAAAATCACGGAAACAAAACAAAACTACAATTGAAAGCCTTCCACATTCTAAGATTTCTCATTGTTTAACATTTGTATGAAATTCTCCCAAATAAAAACACAAACCATATTGATCAACTAAGCGGTGTTATATTAGAGCTACATATTCTTAAACATGAATTCTGAAATCCCTTTCCATGAAGAAACATATACAGTCTTAAGCAAATTTCCATACAGCTATCCCCAATTCTCCCACTTTTTTTCTGTGCAGATGCATATCCCTGCATTGTTACTGGTGTGTGTCTTAAATGACAGATAGCACACAATGGGCTGGCTCAAAAGGAATTTACTGGCTCCCTGTCTCAGAGGCTGGCAGGCTGGCTTCCTCCGGGGACAGCATCCTCTGGCCAGCTGGAAAGATTTGGGTTTCCTCAACTTTTCCGTCACATGGCAGCGCCCATGGTGGCATTCTCTTCTTTCTCTTCCAGGTCCCACTGACTTCCAGATTCTGGTATTTCCCAAGGCTCTCCTGTAGTAAGGTTGACCCATCCTGATTCAGTTGGCCACACCTTAACATCAAAATACCATCTTCAAAAGTTCCTACTGACGGGGGGCCACGCTGGCTCAGCAGGCAGAGTTCTTGCCTGCCATGCCAGAGACCCGGGTTTGATTCCTGGTGCCTGCCCATGCTAAAAAACGTTTCTACTGACTATGGGTTCACACTCACAGAATGGATTAAGATTAAGAACATGTGTTTTGGGAGAACATAGTCTATCCTTGTATACTGAGAATATTTACATTTAATATAATTATTAATATGGTTGGGCTTAAATCTATCATTTTATTATTTGTTTTCATGTTATTACCGATATACTTTCTTATTTCCTCTTCTTGCCTTCTTTGGGGTTAATTGAATTTTTATGATTACATCTTACCTCCATCATTCACTGGTTTATTAGCTATAATTGCTTTACGTTTTAGTGGTTGTTCTATGGCTTGAAATATATCTATACTTACCAGTACACTTTCAAATAATATTATACCTTTTACCTATAAGAACCTTATGACATACTTTTATTCCCCAGCTGCTTTCTGTTGTGCTATTGATGGCATATAATTTGTTTCTGAATTTGTTTAACCAGCACCAATATTTTTATTACTCTGACTTTAAACAGTCAATTGTCTTTAAAGCCCTAAAAATGAGACAAGTTGTATCCTTTATGTACAAATTGAATTTATGAGACAAATTATATCCTTGTGCCTATCCCATGTAGGCATGATTTCTGATACTTTTCATTCCCTTGTGTAAATTCAAACTTTATCCTAGCATTTGACATCATTTTACTTATGCCTTAAGAACATCCTTTCTATTTCTTCTAATGCAGGACTCTTGGCAATGAAATTTCTCAGCTTGTTTGTCTATTTCGCCTTCATTTCTCAAAGTTGTTTTTTCTGGATACAGAATTATGGACAGTTTTTTCTTTCAGAACATTCATGAGGCCATTCTAGTTATCTTATGGCCTTCTTATTTATGTTCCTCTCTACATTACACACCTTTGTTCTCTGACTGCTTTCAAATTCTCTCTGTATTAGTGGTTCCCAATAATTAGATTTTTGTGCCTTATAAGCTTTTATTTTGGTGTTTCTACTACTTGGATTACTTCGGTTTCTTAGATTTCTGGACTTGTAATTTTCATCAATTTGGAAAATTTTTCAGCCTTTATTTCTTCAAATGTACTTTTGCCCTACCCCCTTCTGGATCACCAAATGTGTGTGTTTGTGTGTGTGTTTTCTCTCTTTCATTCTGGGGAGTTTTTATTGCTAAACTTTCTACAGTATCTGGCCTTCTTTTAAGCTCAACCATTTCATCTTCATTTTAGAAATTGTAGTCTTCATCTCTACAAAATATATTTGGGTCTTTTTTTTTATAGCTTCCATTTCACTTCTCATGTTCAGGTTGTTGTCTTCTACCTTCTATTACAAAGCGTGTTTCTAACAGCTGTTTTACGTTATCACATGCTAATTAATTATGCCTATCAATCTGATCGGTTTTTATTGATTGACTCCCCCCACCCCCCCGCCATTGCCTGTCAATTTTTCATTGGATGCTAAACTTTTTGGGTGCTAAAGATTTTTGTACTCCTTAAATACTATCGGATATTGTTCTGGCATGCAGTTAAATTATATGAAATCAATTTGATTCTTTAGAGACTTCCTTCTAAACTTTGTTGGTGTGAGTCAGGACCCTGTTTTAGTCCATAGATTTACTCCATAGTAATTTAAAACTTCTTCTGAGACATAAACCTTTTGTTTCAGTTTCTTGGCTGCTACAACAAATACTATGCAATTGATTGGCTTAAAAATGAGAATTTATTGGCTCATTGTCTGGAGGCTCAGAGAAGTAAAAACTCCAGGCATTGCCAAGGCGAAACTTCATCCCAGAAGACGGCGTCGCTCTGGGGCGGCTGCCAGCCATTTTTGGTCCTGGGCTCCTCCATCACATGGCCAGACACATGGCCTCTCCTCCCTTCTCTTCTAGGTTGCACTAACTTCCAACTTCTGGTTGCTCCTCCCAGCTTCTCCCGCTGTAAACCCTTCAGTACATGCTGAGCCACACCTAGGCTGAAGTCACTTCATCAAAAGGTCCTGTTTGCAGGTTCCCACCTCCAGGGGTGGATTAGGTTGAGGCTGCATGCTCTGAGGGGTGATGGCACTCACTCATCATTGCAGTCCTCTTAGCTCTGAGTTTAAAGAAAATGCTCCAGTCCCCACAGGGAGTTGCCTATAAGGCCTCATGACCAGGGAATTGCTCCACTGCCATTGTTAATGCTATCTTTAAAAGCCCACATCAGTGTTTCAATTGGCATTTTGGAGAGGCTGCAGTAGAGACTGCTTACAATACATCTCACTCCAGAAATCATTATGGAAACCTTACCAGATCATCAGTGAGCTCATTCCTTTTCTCAGGGTAATTCAAACCCACTTATTTAGCAAATAGAATTTTACGTTTATTATTTCTTGAGATTAAGAAATATTCCAGAAAGATGGAAAGCAGTAATATGCTTAGAACATTATAATCATGAGCATCTAAGCTAGTATTTTATTCTCTAATATTACTTAGGTTATAATAAAGCACTCTATATTACTTTCCCATAAGGAAATTTTTTATGTATTCTGAACAATGTTTGAATTTTACTTTACAAAAAATATATTAAAGTTCCTTGCTTGATATTAATTTCAGAGTAAAGCTATATTCATGAGCATTCTGGCTGAAGGGACCTGGAAATGAGCAGGAAAAAAATTAAATTATGCAAAGATTTATTAGAAAGGCAAATATTTTTGTAATAGGAGCTTGAAATTAATATCATTAATGAGTCAGGACAAAAACAAAAGGCCAAGGGCTACTAAATCTCTTTGGAGATAATGACTATTTTTGATGGCAGTAAAAATATAAGTTTATGGATATATTTATTTAGTAACAACAAAATAAATAGGACATAGATGGACCAATATTTAATTCTTTTCTAAATGAGTACATTCCTGTTTACAGCTTCAAAAAAGGGTGAAAACATGTCATCTCTCTTTGAATAGCCTGTTAGCTGCTGGAAGAAATTCTTACCAATTCCAAGTCTGTGATCTATTCATTCATCATCCAAGGCCACATTTAAACCAGTAAGCAAAAAAAAAGGCAATTAAATTTGTGAGAAAGAAGTTATTTCAATAGCTCAGACAACAAAGGAAAAATGACTATGGAGGGAAAAAATACAGGAAAGTTTAAAAGCAATTTCAAGAAATCCTAGATGGAATCAACTGACAAGACTATAAAGCTGCCTAAAAGGCATTCCTTTTGAAAATAGATTCCCTTTGAAATGATTGAGTGATTACTTAAATTCTATTGCAGCTAATAATTTTAGAAATATTTAGAGGTTCTCAAAGGCATTTCTTTCAAGCCAAACCTTACTAGCAATCCTGTTCTGTGGCATGCCCCTCCAACCAGGGAGGTTTTCCTGTAGCCCCTGAATGTCCCAGATCTCTCATGGCTGAATTCGGACTTCAGAGTATATCTCCCCTCTGCATGTTCCTGTGGTTCCTTCACTAAGGGGATTGCAACTACACATCCTTCCCTAAAGCAAAGAATTTACACCAAGAGTCTTAAATCCCATAGCTGCAGGGGATCCACAGGCAGCACAGTAGTGTGATGAGGACAGCAGGGCAGGACCACATGTTTCTGCAGCAAAGCTGGCTCTCAGGAACCCACACTACACAGCCAAGATCCCTGTGCCTACCCTCCCCCCCCCACTCCCACACACACGCCATGGGGAAGGTGCCAGGAAGAGACTGTCAAGGCAAGCCTTCCTCTCTAGGAAGTCACAGGCCTGGGAAAGTCAGTGAGGAGGTGTCTAGAGCACGGTCCCTTTCAGAGTAAATGTCATGCAAAATGAAGGTGAAGGAACATGTGGGGATATTCACGTTTTTATTTGAGTGGCTTTTCTACTTAATCATATTTGATAGGAATATTTAACTAGCCCATTTCTAACCTCCGTATTCACCAATAAATTAAGTAGTCCTGTCCTTTGACCATCTAAGCCTTAGAGCAGGAGCAATGCCAGAGTGGAAGTCTAATCCACTGGGTCCACAGCCCTGATGACTGCAGGTAAGGGAATGTAAAACATGACTGCAATTGGACAGCTACATACACATCAACAACATCTTCTACACTAACAAGTCTTGACTGAGCACCTCCTTTGTTACTTTAGGCCTGTGAACAACTTCTTTATGTTACTGTGCCAGTTTGAAAGAATTTATGTACCCTAGAAAAGCCATGTTTTAATCCTAATCAATCTTGTGGGAGCAAGGTTTCTTCTAATCCCTATCCAGCACTCCAGGTTGGAAACTTGATTAGATTATCTCCATGGAGATGTAACTCAATCAATTGTGGGTATTAAACTTGATTAGATGGAGACCTGTCTCCACCCACTCTACGTGGGTCTTGATTCGTTTACTGGAATCCTATAAAAGAGGAGACACTTTGGAGACAGTTCCTTTTGAGAATGAGGAGAGAACCACAGAGTTGACCAGCCAGCGACCTTTGGAGATGAAGAAGGAAAACACCCCTGGGTGACCTCATGAAACAAGCCAGGAAAGAAAGTTGGCAGACTGTCGCCATGTTCCACAGGTGCCTTCCTAGCTGAGAAATGCTCAACTCATCAGGCTTTCCTGAGTGAAGGTAACCTCCTAATGGTGCCATGATTTCGACATTTTTATAGGCTTGCTTTAATTTGGAAATTTTCACTTTATACTTATAACATATTAAATTCCCCCTTTTAAAAGCCATTCTGTTTCTGGTATATTGCATTCTGGCAGCGAGCAAACTAGAACAGTCATTTTCTCATTTTTAAAATACAGATAATAGTGCCATTCTGAATGCTTTGTAAGCTTTATTTTAGAAACAAAATGAGCTAGTAAATAAAAAAGCACTTCAAAAAGAGAAAAACACTATATAAGTAAAAGGGAATATTATCAATGGCTACTCATTGCTTAGTTAGGCATAATGAAGGCAATATGAGAAGTATTTTATAGACCAAAGACCAAATGTCTCAAATTGAAAATAATGTTAAAACCTTAATATTAGCCAAGTAATATATCTGAGTTCATCATATGAACATGACTTGATTCTTATATAATTAAGATGTCACACTGGTTTTCAGACATTCAAAGGATCTGAGAGACCCATCCACATATGACAACCAACAATACTTTACAACAACTGAGCACATCTTCATGATGGCCATGCTAATTCCCCCACCACCCTCACCCCGCCACCCTTTCTTTTCTCTTGTGTGATGTATGGCAGGGTCACATTTCGTTATTTTTCCATGTATCTCGTTATTGTAGCACCATTTGTTAAATTTTTGTTTGTTTTGCTTGTTTGTTTGGGTCTCCACATGGCCGGCAAGAATTCTACCACTGAACTACCCTTACACCCCCCATGATAATTCTTAATGCAAAACATGAAAAATTAAATATAGAGAAAATAAACATATAATCCTGTTGAGGAAAAATTAACGAAAAATACGAGTTAGACACAAAGCTAGGAAAAACAATTTACAGAGTAGAATAAAATAAAACAGTACAATAAGAAGGAAAAGGCAATTTCATTTTCTCTTTAAAGTGTATGAGTTTTACCCTGAAATAACTACTAAGTTCACTCAATTTGCAAAAATATTTAAGTAAGAATTTCCTAGATAATGTAGAGATATTATTTTTCCCTTCTTAGTGACTGCCTTTTTGCTCCTATGACAAACACCAATACAGTGGATTGGCTTAAACATCAGGAACTCCCTGGCTCTTAGTTTTGAGGTTAGAAGACCAAAGTTGAGGTGTCAGCAAGACAGTGCTTTCTCCCAAAGTCTGTAACACTCTGCTGCTGATGGACAGCAGATCTTGGGGGTTCCAGACTTGTAAGCCTGCTTCAGGACACAAGGTGAGGCCCTTTCCTTTCTCTTCCGGGTTTGTTGACTGCTGGGTCCAGTTGATTTCTGGCTTCCAGTGGGCTTCCCCGATCCCCAACACCTCTGACTTTTTCTATGTCTGAACTTCTTCTGTGTATAAAGGACCCCAGTATGCAGATAAAGGCCTAACCTAATTTTTCCCCTACTAGTCAGGAAGATAGCAAGAACAAAAGAAGAAAATGTGATTGCATAGCAGAGAAAATAGTTTTAGATTATACACAATTATACCCATTATGCCTAATGGGAGGGATCCAAATATCCCAAACCCATCTGTATCGGTTTGCTAAATGCTGCCAGAATGCAATTTACCAGAAATGGAATGGTTTTTAAAAAGGGAATTTATTAAGTTACAAGTTTACAGTTCTAAGGCCATAAAAATTTCCAAACTAAGGCATTCAAAAAAAGATACCTTGACTCAAGAAAGGCCAATCTGGGAAAGCATGTAGCTGGCATCTGCTGGTCCTTGTTCCCAGTTTCATTACTTCTAGCTTCTGATGCCAGTGGTTTCCTCTCTAAGCATCTGTGGGCCTTCACTTAGCTCCCCTGGCACACAAATCTGGATTCTGGCTTGCTTAGCATCTCATGGGATGGCACATGGCAACGTGTAGGTGTTTTAGTTTGTTAAACTAAACATCCCTGTGTAAGTGTTTTAGTTTGTTAAAGCTGCCAGAAAGCAATATACCAGAAACAGAACAGCTTTTAATAAGGGAATTTATTAAGTTGTAAGTTTATAGTTCTAAGGCTGTGAAAATGTCCAAATTAAGGCACCAACAAGACGTAACCTTCACTCAAGAAAGGCTGATACCATCTGGAAAAACTCTGCCAGCTGGGAGGACAACTTGATGACATCTACTGGGCTCTGGCTTCTAGACACCTCTCAGCTGGGAAGGCACATGGCAACATCTGCTAGCTTTCTCTCCTCATTTCATAAGTCTTCTTCAAGGGTGTGTTCCTTCTGCATCTCCAAAGATGGCTGTGTTGGCCATCAGCACTAAAGCTTTTTCCAAAATGGTTCCCTAGTAAGCAACCCCACCTTGAATGGGTGAAGATATATCTCCACGGAAACCACCTAATCAAAAGTACCATCTACAATTGGATGGGTCACATCTCCATGGAAAAATAAAAAGATCTCACCCAGCAATACTGAATGAGGATTAAACAACATGGCTTTTCTGGGATACAGGATAATTTCAAACCGGTACACTAGGCATCTGCTCTCTCTATAGGCATTGCAAGCATCTCCATAGGCATTCCAAGCATCTCTAATTGTCTGTATTTCTGTCCGCTCTAAAGCAACTGTTCTCCAACCATCTGCCTTTGAGTTTCTCCAAAATGTTCCCCCTAGAAACATTAGATTAGTTTAATAGATTTATTAGTAAACTAATCCAGGCCCACTTTGAATGACTGGAGTCACATCTCCATCTAATCAAAAAGCCACACGCACAATTGGGTGTGTCACACCTCCATGGAAATAATCTAACCAAAAGGTCAGGCTCACTACTGAGTGGGTTAATCTCTATGGAAACAATCTAATCAAAGGTTTTCACCCTAAACCTATTGTTTAGGGTAACCCCACAAGATTGGTCAGGATAAAAACATGGTTTTTCTGACGTACATAATAGTTTTAAACTGGCACATCATCCTTGCTGCTGGGAGGTTATAAAAAATAAATCTGATTTCCTGAACAGTAAAATAACTAAATCATAGAAGGCACCCAAAGTATATATCATTATGCAACAAAAAGAACGGAATGAAGAGGCAGGAAAATCGGAAGACCTGTGTCTTTGCAAATTAGTTGCAAAATTTGGGGCCTTAAGTTCCTTATTATAAAGCATCAGCATAGCATTTTCAAGTATTACTGCAGAGTTTTTGTTTTGTCATTGTTGTTTTTATCTTTTATCCCCCCTTTGCTCTTTACCTTCCATTCAAAGAAGACCCTTAGACTCCACTATTTCAGAGAATGGAAAGCCGTAACAGGAAAGAGAACAAAATAAGATAATTCATAGATTGTGCATTCCAAAAGATATAAAATACATATTTGAAGGCATGATTTCTGAACCAGCCATATTTTCCCCATGTTGTGCTCCTGGCCTCTGCAGCTGGAATGTTACAATGCTCTGGGCTGGAGGAAGAAGATGATCACAGATGTAGGCACTGGAAGGTACCACTGACAATGGCACTATTACCTAATCGCTAGGAAAGTGATTGAAAATTACAGAGATCAGAAAGAAGACGCCCAGTTCTTGCTTCCAGCAGCATCCAGGAAAACAAAAGGCCCCTCCGAGTTGGGGAGAAAAGCATACCATCATTGGTCAGAAACAGCTGAGTCCTGCTCAGTGATGCAGGAGGCTATTAGGAAGAAAGCTGCTTGAAACCTTCTTGGGTAAACACGAATTGGTAAACATGGGCTCACATTCTGCTGGGTATATATCAGTGTGTGGAAATGTGGGTCATAGGGCATATGTGCACTTTCCTTTTAGGAGATACCGCCACTGTTTTCCAAAGTGCTTACACAATTAATACTCCATCCAGCATGTGAGAAAATTCTATTGTTCTAAATGAGCACCTGGGAATTATGCCATTTTTTTTTACCAGAATGACCTATACACTTCACAGCACCTCTGGAGGTGGCACTGTTCCTACTGCACAAATGAATTATTCTTTAGATTATACAAAGAGACAGATTATCAATCATCTGGAAGAATGAATATCCTCGTTCTGGCACAGTACGAAAAATCCTAAATGACTGAAGCTAATATAAGGAAAGCAGAATCTCTATGGTATAAGCGTAATGTCTACAAGCAACTGCCTTATAGATTTAGAGCCTAGGATGTAGAGGAATGTAGACTCTGGTCCCCGACAGCCAGGGTTCGAATCCCAGCCCTGCCACTCTTCGAGCTGGGAGACCTTGAAGGAGCTCCCTTATCCCTAAGTAGGGAAAACATTACTCCCAACAAGGAGATGATTTGGGTCCTTGACCTCCTGTAAGGATTAATCCCAGACTTTAACCCTATCTAACCTCAAATCTCACTTTAGCCATTTACTTAAATGTAGGATAAGTTATTTAATTTCTTCATGCCTGTTTTGCTCTCCGAAAAAAAAACAATGACTTCATATAGACAGCTGTTCTAAGGACAAAAATGAGTAAATATGGATGTGGAAGAAACAAACTCCTGAGTTGGGTACAGATCCATGAAAGGCTACTTTAATTTTTCGACAAAGAACTCATGCAATATTTACAGAGAAAATGTAATTTTATAAGGCTGGCAAATTCCTACTTTTCTACAACTTAAAATGTCTTTTTGTAATAAAGGTATTTCACAAATTCCATGGTTAAACTATGGTAAGTGCTATAACTAAGCCTCACATATACAAGCCTTGTAATGAAACCACAACCTCCCAAGAAGAGCCCTGTGTTAGCCCTCAGTTTGCACTGGGAAGGGAAGGGCTCTCATGGCCCCCATCACCGCCAAGCCTTTGCCTCCCCCCTTATCCTTCTCTTGGGCTCACAGGAATGCAAACACTTCCCGGCATTCTAGTCCTCACCTTGAGCAGCCACAGGACACTCCTCTGTTCCCAAGGACTGCTATGTACCTGAGGGTCTCTCCTCTGCAGACACGGTCATAACCCACAGCCAAAGACAATCAAGGTCCACGGTCTCTACTTCGTGATTTCATTTCTATAAAACGCTTAACATGAAACCAAGCAAACGCTCTATCCTTTATACACATTTGAGGATTATGGAAGAGAAAGGTAATTTTAAAAAATCAAGTTAAACAACTATAAAAATATCTGCTTATTATTAACTGATCAGGCTACAATTTCCCCCCCCCCCCCCCCTTTTTTTGGCATGGGCAGGCTCCAGGAATCGGACCTGGGTCTCCAGCATGGCAGGCAAGAATTCTGCCACTGAGCCACCGTTGCCTGCCCCTACAATTTCCTTTAACTAATATGTAGGGTTTGGACTAGCAGAGCCTAAGATTTATTCAGCGTAACCCTTCCAGAATAATTTGACTGTCAGGTGGTTTTAGTCGTAACCATAAACATAATCATGTTAGAGTGAAAAGTTAGGAAGACATTTATTTTGGCATATTTGTATGCCAGTGTTTGCATTTTGTTTTTAAAAGCTGGCTATAACAATAACCAGTAAGATGAATTTGTATGACTACGTAAACAAATCTTTTTAGTTCTTATGTAAATTTAATTGCAGCGAATTCCTTTATAATGACGGGAAATTTATGTGCCTTGCAAATGGAACATTGGAACGTTCTGATGTGGTCACACTGTGCACTTCTGCAGTTGGTTCTGCCTCTACATGATACTAATTGGATTTCTTCCAAACTTGAGGCCATTTATGCTGTTTGTTGTCTTAAAATATTACATTTGCCAATTACCAACTAAAATCTTGAATTTGCTTCTGATTATAGTCATTATCTATACTTCAGCACTTAAACTTTTCAGTAAAAGGTCCTTCTTTTGCTATAAGTTTGCCAACTGCAAAATCCTTACCAGAGTTTTAAAAAATTAAACCGTTGAATATAAATGAATCCAGAATTCTATAAATTACTTTCTTGTTTCCAGGAAAAAGAAAACATTTAAGATAGCTACTTTTCAACCTCTTTTGAGATTATAATACATTTTTCCATTTTTATCCTGATATGGCTTTTAATATATTTTCTAAAGAGCCAGGAGAATATGGTCCTGAAGTCACACTGCCTGGAGTTGAAGCTTGTCTGCACTTATTTTTATTCATAAAATAAAAACTCTTTGATCATAACACATTTTTCTCTTTAGGATTTTGCGGCATGTTTTTATAAATGTTCAGAAACCAAACTTATAAATAGCAGGACACAAATGTTTCTTAAAAATATACAATATGTATTAAAAATATAGAACAGTAAGTGTATGGCCTAATCTGCCCATTGCTATGACATCACAGGTGCAATCACTAGTTTTCTCATTATTAATCTAAAAAATCTTAATCCCATCCACTCATTCCATACTTTTAGTTATGACAGCCATACTGTTGGCCCCTAAAGCTATGAACCAATATTTGCCTCCATGTGTCTGTACACACAGCGGAAAAACTGTTAAAAAATGGAGACAACAACTACAAGGAGAGGGCAGCCCTACCCGAATCAGCACCCTCCCCACGGGGACACCTCACCTTGGAAGCTCAGTCTGCTACAAACCTGGCCAAAGGGGCAAAGAAGCACCGTCTTCAGGCCGCACTGGGAGTCCCCCATTCCACGCTAAAGGGGACCCAACACTTTCGGAGGGATCACCCGCGCTCCCGGGGGATCTACAGGGGATTCTTCAGGGAAGCTACTGCCCACCCGTCTGACCTCTTGGGGAGGTGAGGGGAGGAACTGATTTCCCTAAGGAAGATGCCCAGATTCGGACTGAAACGTGGAGGCCACGCAGCCTCCTTCCCTCACCTCACTAGAGCCTGACTGCTGGAGCCCGGACAGACGCTCCCCGTCTCAAGACCCTAGCGTTTACCTTAGAGCCCCGCACCTCGGGGCATATGGTCAAAGTGGTGCCCCGAGCGCAGTCTCGGGAACCTCGAGGCCAGCGGGCAAGGCCTGCCTCTCTCGCCCAGCCAGCACCCGCCTCGACCTCGAGCGCTCGGCCTTGGCAACCAACAACTGTTAAAAATTAGACAGTTACAAGTCGGTACCGGAGAGTGAGCTGTGAAGGGTAAAAACCATGAGGGATGCAGAGGTGAGAACAAGGTTGGCTCCCTGGGCAGATTGTGGAGGACACTTCAGCCGGCTCCCACCCGCTCTAGCCCACCCCGCATCAGCTTCCGGCCAGCGGGTTGCCTTAGCAACCACCCAGCGCCCTCCCACAGCCCCACCCACGGGCTCGCCCCCACCGCGCCGCACGCTTCCGCCCGCCCACGCAGGCACGCCGACTTCCGTCCGCCGCCCAGCAAGACGACTTCCGCCCGCTTACCCTGCATGCTGACTTCCGCCCCAATCTTCCTGCACAGGCCCAGGGCCCGCTCGTTTACTGCCTGACTTAAAGTTACTGCAGGAAATAACTGCACTTAGAAGAATATGTTTTATATACGCTCCGCGTTTTCGTCTCAGGGGAAGACGTGTAAAATCAGTGGCTAGTCATAACGTGAAGACGCCACCCAAAGTAAGAACTGAAGCCCATTTTCAGGCAGTGCCTTGGACAGCAACAATGCCGGAGGTCCCCCGGAGACCGAGGGAGACGTGGACGCGAGGGGGGCGCGGACGCTGGAGGTGCTGGCTTGTGACTCTGCTCGCCTTGCTCCACAATGTGAGTGCTCCCGCCGGCCCGCGGCCCCAGCCCCGACCCAGGACCCGGCCTGTCCCCTAACCGTCTCCCGCTTTCCTTCTCAGGTCGAAAGTTTCTTTCAAGATCACACTGACGTCGGACCCGCGGCTGCCCTACAAAGTGTGAGTGGCTCGGCGGAGGCGGGCCGGCAGGTTTCGGGGTGGGGCCGGGGTTGGACAGGGCCTGGTGGGGTCTGGCCCAATGTCCCACCACCCTCTCCCCATCCTACGCCCTTTCGGGAACCTGCCTCGCGGGAGATGGAGAAGAGGGCTCCGGAGCCTCCTCCCTGAGTGTCTGCTCATCCCGGCACGAGATGCGGGTTGGGGCTTGAACGACGGGTTTTGCCGACCGGGACTCCCCTCGGAATTCATTTTGTGGGTGGTGGATGGGTGGGCGTGTGAACTGCGCTCTAGTTGTTGGCCGGCGTCCTTAATGCAGTAGTGCCCCATCCACCAGTGACTGGGAAGGCCTCTCACCACTTGGACCAGCTGTTAGAGGGCGTCAGGGAAGAAGTGCCAGGCCAGGCTCCTGCTTCTTATGTTAGTGACTCAAAAATCGGTTTGAACACTCGTGAGGTTATTGCAGTTGGAAGTTGCATGAAATACGACAGAGATCAGGACCTGCGTAGGATTTTAGGCATAAATAATGCATTGATACCGAGGCCTCATAGTGAATAGATAACAGCTGTTACCTGTCTCAGTTTGAACCCTGCGTCCTCTCAGCTCCAGCTCTAAAATGTCATTTTCAGTCACTCTAAGACGGATAACCATATTCTTCCCTTGCAGCTGGCTTACTGTTTCCCCTGAAGAAGTGTTTCTTCCATTCCATTGATGGCTCTGCATTTAATCTTTCACCAGTTCCCTCCCATCCCTTACCCCACCCTTTTTTCCTGTCCAGGTTAAAGTACTGGTCCTTATGTTTAAGTCTCTCTCTTGGAAACACCCTCCACTCTGGCACCCTTCTCCCTCTCTGCAACATAATTTGCTAGGTGAAACACTGACCCTGAATCCAGCCACTTGTTCTCTGTACCTAGTTAAATGCTCCTGTGGAAAATTGCACAGTCAGGCTGATGGTTATATGTAAAGTTCATGAACGTAGGCAGTGCTGTGCTGCATTTTTTCCTTATTCTCTAAAGCCTTTTTTTTTTAAAAAATTTTTGTTCATATGACCCAAAACCCCTTTCCCACTAACTCTAAAGCCACCGTAGGAAAATTCTCCCATCTTCTTTCTCATAGGCACATCTATAGACCTAACCACTCCATCTACAAACCCATAATCTCTGTGTCCTATCCTGTGACAATGGAAAACATGATGTGCTGGTTTCAGTTTGTTATGTTCTCTAGGAAAGCCATGTTTTCTTTACAATCATGTGGGGGCAGACCATTGCTTAGGGTGGAAACTTTTTTTCACTTGGGCAGACACAGGAATTGAACCCAGGTCTCCAGCATGGCAGACAAGAACTCTGCCACTGAGCCATCTTTGCACAGCCCAGGATGGAAACTTTTGATTGGGTTATTTCCATGGAGATGTAGCTCCACCTTTTCTAGGTGGCTCTTGATTAGTTTACTAGAGTCGTTTAAAGGGGAATATTTTGGAGGAAGCTTAGATCTTAGAGAACTGTTGCTTCAGAACCAACGGAAATGCAGACATTTGGAGATGCTTAGATGCTGGCAGGGAGCAGACACCTAGAGACGGACATTTGGAGATATAGAGCCCAGCAGAGTTGTCATGTGCCTTCCCATGAGATGCTAAGCTAGCCAGAACCCAGAGTTGTGACCCAGAGGAGCTGAGTGAAAGCCCACAAATGCTTAAGCGGAAACCACTGATATCAAAAGCTGGAAGCAATGAAACTGGGAGCAAGGACCAGCA
Organism: Tamandua tetradactyla; assembly: GCF_023851605.1. Lineage (NCBI taxonomy): Eukaryota > Metazoa > Chordata > Mammalia > Pilosa > Myrmecophagidae > Tamandua > Tamandua tetradactyla. Next base: position 101,250,227 of record NC_135330.1, on the reverse strand, counting down.
GACACCAACTACGTGGCTTCCCAGGTGACAAACATTGCCCTTCTTGGCCCCATTGCATGGGGTGTGTATTGTATGTATATGTATAATCTGTGGGTATGTGCATGTAAAATACAGCACATGCACTTGTGTATGAAGGGTAGTTAATGCCGTGTTTCCTTTTAGAAGTCAGTGGTAACTTGGGTATTAGTAAAAGCATTGGCCTTCTCTAGATGCCTTAGTTTGGACATTTTTATGTCCTTAGAATTATAAACTTGTAACTTAATAAATTCTCTTTTTAAAAGCCGTTCCATTTCTGACATTGCATCCTGGCAGAATTTAGCAAACTAATACACATGATTTTACCCCTGTGAAACCCAGTTGTTCTACTTGGGCTCTACATCCCATCTGTATTAATCTTCTCATTGATTTCTCCTTCTGTACTGGATTATCTCATCGATATCTAAACGTGGCCCAGGAAGAGACAAAGAGGGAAAGAAGGCAGTGGGTGGAGTGAGACAGCATCAATATCTGTAGATGGCCTGGGATGTTGTTCCAGTTCATTTCTCATGTGGGGGTTGGGAGGCCCAGACATTGCATAGGGTGTGTCTTGTGTATATATATAATCTACAGGTATGTGCATGTAAAATGCAGCGTACGCACTTGTGTATGAAGGGTAGTTAATGCTGTGTTTCCTTTTAAAAGTCAGTGGTAACTTGGATATTAGTAAAAGCAGTTCGAAGATGTGCAGAAAAACCTCTTTAAGGTCATTTCATTTGTCAAGCGGGTAAACAGATGCGTTAGTATAGTTGAATTGGAGAAAGAGGAATGTTTCAGCTAATTCTCGATTTTTTTTAATTTGTTGCTTGGTAGTCAGTCACTATTTTTATTGGCACTGCATTACAAAAATGTTGAAATTAAGCACTCTTTTAAATATGCAGAGTGAACTAAAAATACCTTTGGCTCTTTCAGTCTGATTCCAACCTATCTCTTCAGTATTCCACCTTTTCTTGTCTACCTCTTCCTGCCACCAGGACTTAGGCAAATCCTCAGGTCCACCATTCCAAAACCTACCAGCCCTTTAGACCTACCTTGCCTTTACACATGCTCTTTTCTGTGCTTGGACTGAGTCTTGTGACCGTTCCTTGATGAACAACGTCCTTTAATCTTCAGAATTTCACCCCTGAAGATTTCTGCCTCCTTTTCCAGAGCCTTATAGCACTTTGTTCTTATTCTTTAAAACAACACTTGTCAAGTTGTGTTGTAGTTATGTTTATATGAAATACTTATTAAAAGAACAAATGATTGCCAGCACTTTACTTTAAAAATTAATTTTAATGTACAGGATAATTCCCATTTTTTCATAGAACTTGAGTGCCTGTTTTACAAAATATTAACTTGCAAACACACAGCATTAAATCTAAATAAGGTTTATGGAATCACAACTCTCAGCCCTTTTATAATTTTCAGCCACTTAGAACATTAAGAAAATGTAAGTTTCATTGTATCATTTCTGACATTTCTGTGGACTTTCTCACAACTAATAAAAGGCAGAAATTGCATTTAATGAATATCAGTATGACATCAGTTACATAACGTCAGGACATTAACAAGTCTCCAATTGTAAAGAAAGTTGAAACCCCAAGGTTTTAGAAGTTCTTTTGGGTACAGAGTTTTAGGAAAATAAATCTTAAGTCCTAAACAATTCACATGTTGTGGACATACTTGTAAAATACTATTCCCTACTTCAAGTTCTCATATTACTAGTTTATTAGATATTTTTTAAAAATAAATGGCTGTACATTTAGAATTTTGTGTTTTAAGTCTTCCTGTAAAGAAGAAAAAGGGGAAAAAAGCAGTTGATGCCGTTGTTTACTAATTTTTTTGATGGGTATAATAGAGGAGGGGCCGCCAGTTAATCTATCCATCCTTCTCTTACTGATAGTAGATTCAGTTGCTGTGGTAGGTCTTATGATGCTTATATTTAGAGATCTGCAAACAAATTGAGGAACCTGGTTATATGCGTGCAAACATTGCATAACGATAATTGCTATTGAAACTTTGAAGTAGAATATGGGTTTTGACAAATAGAGAAGCTACTAAGAGAAATGTTAGCTTGCCAGTCTCTCCTGCTGTGAAAGAGAATGTTTTCTTTTTTTAGTCATTGTAGTTATTAAAAATCTTATTGTTTAATTTTACTTCTTACTGTGCCATTAAATGTTTTCTTAGGGTATACTATCAATTTCTTTTTTTAGTTTTTAAATTGGAAAATTCATACAGATTGACCCTAGGATTGAATCGCTTGAATAAATGCTGAGTTTAACAGTGATTTTTAATGTCTGCCGTTGTACAAATCAGTTGCAAATCACACATCCCTCTCCATGATGTTGTTTCAGTTTAAATCTAGCCCTTTTCAAATGATTTGAAAGGAGGAAATCACCTCGCTGTTGGCACTTTGCCACATAAGCATATTCCTTTTTGTTGACTAGGCCTACAGCCTGAGACGGGACTTTTAGGAAGGTACAGGAGCATTTGTGAAAGTTTGTGATCTGTCCCGGGGATGCCATGGTAAAACCACTGACCTGTGGGTGAAATAACAGGAGCGTCCTTTCTCACGGTTTTGGAGGCTGGAAGTCCAAAACCATGGTGTCTGCAGGCCGTGCTTTCTATGAGTCTGCAGTGTTCTGGGGGTGGCTGTTGGTGACCCTGAACTTCACCTGTGCCTCTGACCATCCTGGATTCAGGCCCACCAGCTTCCATCTGGCCTCATCTTAACAGGGTCTTCAGAGAGCCTATGCACAGATGAGTCCACACCCACAGACTGGCATTGGGCTTAGGCGTTTCTCGGGAGGGTCGTGATTCAGTCCGTCACGTGGTTCTGTGACGCTGCCCAAGTAGTCTCCACGTAATAGGAAAATCACAGCATTTCTGCATCCAGTGAAAAGGACTTTTGACTAGAGGTAGTGACATAGACTGAGAACTAAGAATGGATTTGAGATTTGTGAATCCATCTCTGGAAACAAGCAATAGGCCATGTGGTTGACATGCTTACATACAAGTACTGAAAGTAGGTATGCATTGGTAGTTGTTAGGTAGAGCTATGGGCAGTGTCTCAGCTATAACAGCTAATGGTTTTTTACTTGTTAGTGTGAATGAATGTGTGTGATCAAATATCCAACCTTCAAACTGAAAAGACAGCCTGTCAGGTTTGCTACAATAGCTGAAATAAAGAACAAAGGACTTTTTTTAAAAATGAAAAGTTTTGGTTCTTTTCATTCTTCTTGCAGACTCAGTGTTCCTGAAAGCACCCCTTTCACCGCAGTCTTAAAGTTTGCAGCAGAAGAAGTAAGTATGGAAACCAGAACAGTCAATTTTTGATTTGACAAAATTTACCAAAACTCTTTAAACTGTGCATGAACTTTGACACCTACCCCCCCACCCACCCCGACACATACTTCCATATGGACTCATAGAAAGAATGTATGTCAAGACTTACTTATTTATGTAAGAGAATGAGTTAAACAAATGAACACATTTAATGGAACCATTGAAAGTTACAAGGATAATTTTTATTGAAATGGAAAGGTACCGATGACATGTAAATCATGTAAATTTAAGAAAATGCAGCAACATGATATCACGTGTTCTGATTTCTCATATTTTACTTGCTTTAGTTCTGGAATTACAAGTATTGTTTTAAGCTGTATTATCTGTTCCAAACTTTCCATAAGGTGCATATAGACTCTTAATGTGATAAAATGTGTTGTTTTTAAAAGTGTCCAGTTTTTAAAAAGATATTTGGGTTTTCTATTTTTAAGAAATAAAAGTTTCTCTTCTTTTCTTTTTCATCACTTGAATGAGTAACTTGTTCTGGTAGAAAGAACACTGCAAGTTGACTGAGAAGATGTAGGATCCTGTTTTAATTGTGTCATTAATTAGCTTTGTGATATAAGACAAGTCTCCCAGTTTTCTGTCTTCCTGAATTTCTTAATCTGTAAAATGGCAATTGTAATTGTCTGTCCTTTCTATCTGATTTTGAGTAAAAATATAATAGCATTTACTCAGATTTTATGGAGTTAAAAATGCTGCGTGAATACAGTGACCCAAATCCAATTTTTTGGTTTAGAATCTTCAGAAAATTTTATAATTTCAGAAAAATAATCTTAATAACTAAGAATCCCACTTAGCCCCTCATCTGCCCTGTACTTGAGGAATTAGTGAGAAGTCCGCATTGCTCACTGCCCCTTGTGACTCATTCAGAAGCAAACTGAAAAGTAAGAATGTGCTTTATAGTAAATTTTAATCTGTTCTTTATGCAAAAACATAGGTAAAAAGAAATGGGAAACAAATCTGACTATAGTATTGTCTTTATTTTTTGCTGCACAGATCACTTGCAAGAAATATTGCCTGGCCTGGGGAATATCACTTTCATGTATTCCAGATTTAGGAAGTGTATATTTACAAGCTATAATAATTATTATTGTTGTTACATATTCTATAGTTACTTTAGCAAATGTCCTTTTAAGGTGAAGGCTTTGTAATCTTGGTCTTCTAGTATGAAGATACTAACAGAAAATAAACTAACAAGCATCCCACAACCACATATATTGACTAAAGCTTCAGTATCACTTTTAATTATTAGTCGTGGGTGTTACACATCTAGATCAGGTAAAATTTTCAGGCAACAATAAGAACAAAGTTGACTTGAGAAACCAATAGCCGACAGTTTGTAAATTTAAATCTCTAGTAAAATTCTCACAATTATAAAATATCCTAACTCCTTGCTGGGAGTCAACTTAGTAATAAGTTGTCAAAGCCTGAGAAGAGCCTCTTAACAAGCTAAATTTAGACTTAGGGGATCCGAAGAAGAAAATAAACATTGAGAAGCATAAAATGTACTTAAATCCAGGAGAAAATTTGTTACTAGTGTAGGACAAAAGTAGTAGTCACTGTATTTTACATCAGTAGAGATTCTTCCCCAAATTTCAGCGTGTCCGTTGCCTCCACATTCTGGAAAAGAGAATCGTCAGCAGTTGTTTTTGTTTTTTTAAATGTTCACAAAATACATAGCTGCTGCATGGATATGATTAAGTAAATGTATAGCTTATCTTAAAATGGACATGATTTAAGAGCAAGACTCACTCAGAAAATCTGAAATGTCTTAAATTTGGGTATTTGGTCAAAATTTTACTAAGTTATATAACTATAAAAATATTTAAACTATTGTGAAATTAAAGAACGTGTTGATATTACAGGAGCTTTACTATTTAGAATATTTAAATCTTTAAAGGATATTAAATTAAGAATGTACCATATTGAGAGTAAAATTATTTGTTTATTAGGTCTTGTAAATTCTTAATTTGAAACTTGATGTTTCTTTCATAATTTAAAATAATCATTTAGTTGTTTTTCTCGGCTGTCACCATTTTAAAAGCCAAGAGCAGTGTTTCCTAATCTAGTGGTACTCCAAACCGCTAAACTCCCAAAAGAAAGAAATTCTGTGGGAGAAAAAAATGGATTCAGCAGCCAAAAAGTGTGGGGAATGCTTCATTTATTATAAACTATACTAGCAACATGAAGAGACCATTAGTTTTAACTTAGTGTTTTCCAAACTTATTTGACCACAAAACTCATCTATGATAGCTGCAAAACCTGCCTGTAACTCAGAGGTGCTTAGTATATTTGCTGGACAGTAAATTATCTAGTAATAAATGACCACCCTTCAGCAGCTGCTGACCTCTAGAGCATGAAGGGAATTCAGCGAGTTGCATGCTACCTCTCATCCTCCCGCACCTGCAAGGTGGGGTGTGCGCATCTTCACCGTCCTGGCCGCGTGGCAGGTGTCCTCTCGTCCTCCCGCACCTGCGAGGTGGGGTGTGCGCACCTTCACCGTCCCGGCCACGTGGCAGGTGGGTTGTGCGCACTTGCACCGTCCCGGCTGCTTGGCAGGTGTCCTCTCATCCTCCCGCACCTGCGGGGTGGGTTGTGCGCACCTGCACCATCCCGGCCGCGTGGCAGGTGTCCTCTCGTCCTCCCGCACCTGCGGGGTGGGGTGTGCACACCTGCACCTTCCCGGCCGCGTGGCAGGTGTCCTCTCGTCCTCCCGCACCTGTGAGGTAGGGTGTGCACACCTGCACCGTCCCGGCCGCGTGGCAGGTGTCCTCTCATCCTCCCGCACCTGTGAGGTGGGGTGTGCACACCTTCACCGTCCCAGCCGCGTGGCAGGTGTCCTCTCATCGCCATTGTTGACCTCCTCAAACCGTTTGCTGTCTGTTCCCTGTAGCTTAAGTCAGCAGATCATTGAAAGAGTATTTGAGGAGGGCCATGAGCCTTAGCTGTCACCTGGGAATCTTGACAGGAGAGCTTCTGTTTGAAACTTGCCATTTCTCTCAAGAAAATTCAGAAATATTCTAATCAATTTATTGTGCCTTTTTTGTGTGCTTATGCAAGAGAGTGAAACATGATAAAAGTGACATGTCTGATTTTGAAACAGTAAACATTCCTTGGGTTGTAGATTAACTAGCATCATTTTATGTTTGGTGGTGTGTAAAATAAGGAGCCAACAGCATGTTAGAGACAATGAAATTTAGAGTACAGAGTTGTTCTTTTAGCATAATACAAATCACAGTGCTTTATTTGATGGAATCAGTTACCCTAAAAGATAGATCACAGTTTAGAATTATAGAATAATTATATGCACCCATCTTTTATAGTTATGAAAATAACCATCTTTCATAGTTATTCTGTTTGTGTGTGTATACATATATATTATATATAGGTGTGTGTGTGTATAATGTTTATGTGTGTGTGTTTTCTTTTTCTCTTAGTTTAAAGTTCCTGCAGCAACAAGTGCAATTATTACCAATGGTAAGTGTTCTTTTTTTTTTATTTTGGGGGGTCCATGGCTCAGAGGTAAGTATTCATTTTAATATTATCTCAGAGCTGTAGAAATTGTTTAAAAGAAACCGAATTAATTAAAATTCAGTTACATAAAGCCCTAGATTTATATCATCATAAATGATATGCTTTATTGTAAACACTAAGTCAGAGTTACTGTCTGTATTTCGTTCTTTCCAATTTCTTTATTCTTTTGGTAATATTTAATATCTTGTGTTATTATACCAGATTATTACTGAAAGTAACTTTTTCTGTATTTAACAGGTTTTCTTTTTTTTAATAAAGTAAAAAAAGGTAAATGCCTTAGGATGTGGAAGTTAAGCAAGAGTATAATTTTGCTATAATTTGCTAGTTTTCCTGATTGAAAACGTTTTCTTATAGGCACGTAATAGTGAGTATTTTATTCCGTTAGGCTTATAACTTAGAATCTGAATATCGTAGATGGCAGTTGAGTATGGTGGAAGCAGCCCGAGGAGGAAATCATGAAATGGTAGGATTGGGGGCAGAGGCACCAGGGAAGACCCTGCTGTCCTTCAGTGTACAGCCACGTCTGGGTACTGGGTACTGGCCATTGGCGTGTGTGCAGGGAGGGTCATCAGCTGAGAAGATGGTCTCCTGCAGGAGCCTCGTGGAGCTTAGATGTGGCAGAATTCTTAGCAAAAACAAGTTGTGCTGTCACCTTGGGGAACTTCTCTGTTCAGAAGAAGGCTGGCTGACTTTCTGAAAAGTTGTAGGTGTAGAAATGAATACCTCTTCAGAAAGCACTCTGTAAACTTTGTGAATGTCAGTGGGACAGAAATAAATGACTTTGTGGGCTCACTGGCCTTAGACTTCTATGCCTCACAGCTATATAGAAACAGTGTGTGACATGCTCAAAGTACTTGTAGATTTTTGGCAGAAATAACAAGCATTATTTTCACTGTATTTGAACAACAGAATAAAAATTTTTCTCTGGCACGTAGTCTGGATCATTGCATCAGCATATATTCTTTTCTTGTTCAGCAAATTGTGTAAATGCAACGGAAAGTGACTAGCCGATAGAGCTTAGCTGGGTGAGTGCCACTCCTGGCCTTCTGTTTAAATTGCTAGGCTGGTGCCTGCACATGCAACAGCATGTTCTGGCAAATCCTTTCTTAATATTAATGTTAAAGCAGCATAGCTTCAGAGGCAACTTAGATAATGTTACACCTTATCTTCTAGATGGAATAGGAATAAACCCCGCACAGACTGCTGGTGAGTGTTTCCTTGAAAACTCAGTGGAATGTGGGTGGGAGTTCTATATGTTAATTGTGAATATTTAATTCATTCTGATTATACTTGATAAGATTTTAATAGGATTATAGCTAACTTGGGGGGATTCTGTTGCAGTCTTTATATGTGTCTGAGGTAATTTGTTTCATTGCATATGTCATTTATGCTTTGGGCTGTAAGCCATAGAATTAAAGGTACTAACTAATACATATAGGAAGAAGTCTGAAAGTAAGAATGTGCTATTTTAGGAGTAATTTTAACCTCCCTCATAAGTTGGTTGTGAGGTAATGCATGTAAAGTGCTTAAAATACTGCATTATTATAGTAAGCACTGAGTAGATGCCCAGCTTTTACCATGTAAAGAAGTAGTCATTTAATGACTGAAGCCCAGTCCACACTCCGACCTTTAAACTGCTGACATCATACAAATACTGATGCCGTAACAAGCAGAGTAAAGGCAGTCTTATACTTTTTAAAAAGTGGTTTTGTATTTCTTAAATGCGCCTGTTTTGCCTCACAATCTAATTAATTAAAATGCTTTGAAATTAAGCAAGCTTTAACATAATGTAACCTCAATCTTAATCAGTAGTTATTTTTAAATTATTATATTCTAAAGTACTTCTGTGTTATAATAAAATTTTATCATCTTCATAGACCTTGAGATTGAAATTCAGCCGTATAGAAAATAAAAAGGGTATTTAAAATCATAAAAGTCTTGTTATTAGTACTTTAAAGTATAATTTTGTTAAATTAAAAAGTTTATTTATTAAAAAATCCTGAGGTATTTTATTACATAGATGTATTTAAATATATTTTTTTAACTCCAGAAGTTTTTAGTAATTTATATTAATTTGAATTACTGCTTACTCTAACATCTCACCTATTCTAATGCCTTTAAAAAAATTTGAACTGTTTACAATATGAAGTATGAAGAAAATATCAGCAGGCAATTGAGCCAAAATAGGACAGGTTTCTAAACATTTTCATTTGTGGTGATTTAGATTTAATTTTTTTCTCCTGAGGTATTTTATTTTGTATTAAAGCAAGTATTCATGATTAAATGAGTTCACATCATTACCTGCTGGGTTGTTGGGTGTATCTGTTTGCATTTTCGTGGCTGGTATTCTTATTTTAAATTTCTAACATTTTCTAACATTTGTTGGTTCACATCTAAAGATGTGAGAGGAATAGGAGCAAGTCTTAAAAAGGAATTAGATTCCGGGTGGGCACTGGTGGCTCAGTGGCAGAGTTCTTGCCTGCCGTGCGGAGACCTGGGTTCGTTTCCTGGTGCCTGCGCATTTAAAAAAAAAAAAAGAGGGAATTAGGTTCTGATAATATTTAAACTTTTGAACTTAGTCTACCTTTTACTGTCTTGGTTTACTGTGTGCTGAAATTATTGGAGTGTTAAGGTAACTTTGCTTTTTAGATATCTAACTATTTTTTTGTTTGTTTAGGGAATGTTTTTCTGAAGCATGGGTCGGAACTGCGGATTATCCCTAGAGATCGCGTTGGGCGGGGTTAACACATGCCATTCGGATCCCAGGAGGATCTTCAGAATCAATATTGTATTGTTATTATTTTTTTTTCATAAAATTGAAATCAGCCTGTTTGAAATATTCTGAAAACAGCAGTACTCAGTGAAGTAAAGCCGACTATTGCCTCTGGTCCCAGGAAGGGGGGTGCCTGTAGCTCAGGCCACATGCCCCCACCCCACATTCTGCAGCTGCTAGTTCATTTGGGGAAAATGGATTGTCTGGCTGTGCTTTATATTGGAGGATGCTTCTCACAATTCCTTCTGAAAACATTTGAAAAATTAAAGTTTACTAATTTGTAATTATTTGTCTTTGGATTAAAACTTTTTTAAAAATATATGATTCATTGATGGCTGTTTGCTGACCATCACCTGACTTGCAGGGCTCATAAATAGTGCATTCCTAATTAAATGTAGTTTATGATTAGGGTCAGAGGCTTGCCAGTGAGAATTCACAACTGTTCAATAGCTATCCTTTAGTTTTGTTTGTTTGTTTTTACATTTCAAACTCCTGGATACACATAAATTTCAATTTGATATCAAAGTGCTATTTTTTTTAGCTACCCCTTGTGAATGAATTGATATCCCACACCAAGTGGTTTTAACTAACAGACTCCATTCTCTGAGTGGTGGGAACCTTTGCTGACTTATGCATTTTTAATCAATCTCTTTTAGTACCACCTATAAGAATAAAGAAGCCATTGTCTTTTTGAGGATAATAATTCTACATAGCATTCAGGAAGAGAGTATTATTTGCAGAAATCTGAAGCTCACAGCAAAGCTTAAGGAAATGCTAATTGGAAATGCTCATTTGTTTTCACTTATTAAAGACCCAGCATTTAAAGAAGAGTTAAGACAGGTGTCTCTTGAGTGAATAGGAAGCCAGGAGAGGGAAGCTGGGCATGCCCAGTGACCAGGCTATAAGGAGGAAGGCAACAACAGGTCCTGAGTGATGGGCAACACAAAGCTGAAGTCAAGGCCTCAGAAAGAGCCAACTGGGCAGACAGCTGAGGAGGTCGAGGGAAACAGCAAAACTTAGGGCATTGCCAGAAGGAGCAAAAGGCAATTAGATCAGAATATAAAGTATAGGCCTTGTCAGCAAACAGGTTTCAGAATCCTCCCAAGGGAACCCAGAGAAGGACACAGAAGGAAAGCTTTTGTTACTGTCTTGAGAAATCAGTATCAGCAAGTCCCAAAAGGAGAGAAAGAAATGAAGGCTCCAGTGCTTGAGAAGCAAAAGGCACCTGGACTTGTGGAGTCAGCACCCAGAGCGGACCTGTGCCTGTAGGCTCTGTCCAGAGCTGGAAACACAGCAGGCTTTCCATAAATATTTGCTGAACTGGTCATGAATTTCTACCTGTGTGTGTCTTCCTGTTAAAGGCCCTAGCTTCAATGGGGAAAAATTTACAAGAAAATGCAACATAATCGGCCTCTAACAAGTAGCTTTGGTATAAAAAATTAGCCAGATGTTGTTGATAATTTTGGCAGATGAACAGTAGGATTCTAAATTTTCAAAGAGAAAAGATATCTGTGTTGAGGTAGAAAAGTATACTGCTGATATTTAGAGTTTACATGTTTGGAAACTGTATAAAGCTCCCGGGTCCTTACAGGGTTGTGCCTCCCTTGAGGAGGCATGAACACCCACGCACTGAAGCTTTGGGTCAGTGTAGACCTTCTCCATGCTGTTTCTAGCACAAAAACCTGCCTGCTGGGTTACATACATCAGTTTATGGTGTCCTGTGCCACAAGTGAGTTATATGTTTTTTGTTCTTTGGTTTTGGAAATTTTATTTATAGTAAGTTCTTAACATTTTTTAAACAACGAAACATTTTGATAGTAATGTGTTCTGTAAGTTCTTATTTTGTGCCCAATATTTTGAAGTATTGTTTAATTGTAGTATTGGTACACAATACCTTATGAAAATACATTGTTATACCATAAAGTCTATTGTCTATTCTTGAATTATTTGAGCTCCTAATCAGTGCACTCACTGAGCCAATGTATGAAATATGCTGCAGAAAAATAGGGACAAAGATTATTAATGGCTGGAGTGCATAGGAATTATATACTTCCACGCCAGTATGTTTTATAGATGAAAAAAATAGAAATTGTTAAGTTTGATCGGTCCTAAACCTGGTGAAATAAAAGCACAGATTTCTGGGAACTATTTCTAAAATTCTGATTGTCTGGAATGGGGTATAAAATCTCAATAGAAAACAGCCCAGGTGATTTGCGCTGAGCAGGTAATGATAGGGCTACCTTCTTCCCTTGGGTAGGGTAACAAGTGAGCAGGGTAATTGGGATATGCTCTAGAGTCTTAGACAGTGTGCTTAATTGTCTGGTAGCTTGACTAAATGCAAAGATGCTGGGTATCTGCCTCCCCTATTCACTGGTAAAAAATCTTCCTATAAAGTTTTTCAAGTCCATGTTTTTGCATTATCATTTTAAAGAAAAGTCAGTGGAGGGAAAAGAAAACAAAGTGAGCTTCCTTTAAGCTCTAGAACCTTGAGTTATTTCTGTATTAGAAGCATTGATATACTTTAATGGAACAATACTATGTTAACTTAGTTTTTCTACAGGCTCTTTGTAAAACTGCACACACAGACACATACACACAAATATTTGCATGTGTAGTTTAGCCAAAAGAAATCTATGGAGATTACTGTTATCAAATACTTTAATGGATACTTAAGTTTCTCATTCTTCACAACAATACTAAATTATCCTGGTTTTATAGAAGAAGCAGCCTTGAAGTTGAGCTTTGAAATTTGAGCCCGTGTTTGACTTTGGAATGCGCTGCTTAGACTAAGGCAATTCTTCAGTATCCATTCTCTGCAACGTGTTAGATCTGAATTGAATTACACATTTAAAAATAAGGCTGAAATTCTTGTTTCAGAGTAGTGACTATGGGTGTGTTATGTTCATGGGTAACATTACTTACAGTACTAATGTGACTGTGATGATGGAATTCTAGGATGGGAAGTAAAAACCAAATAATGGGGTGAGTGGTGCTGCCCCAGGGATGGCCCCACATTCAGCCCTGTCGCTGATGTATGGTTTGTCTTCATACTGTTTCTCAGTTGCGAGAATGGTCCCTTGGTGGCACTCCTCCCGCCATGCGGCTGCCTGTAAGTACCTCCAGTATAGGAGTCTCTGAGCCGCCCATGAGGTTAGTGCTGAAGGAAACCATTGTTTAGACCAGGCTATTTGATTAAACCCTTGACTGAAGCAAACATTCTAGAAAAGCTAAACTTATAAAATCAGCTACGTGCGTTCTCTGGCTTGCCTAAACCAGATGCCTGGAGCTCGTGGCAGTGCTTTTCTTACCGTGTCAAGGCAGTCAAAATCCGATGGTTTCTATTTCCAGATGTCTCACAGCCAGACCCACGGTCCAGTTAAAAGCCCCATCTTCTCATCCACTATCAGAAAGGCCAGCGTTCTCTTTTCTTCTTTTACATGTCACCATTATGAGCTTGTTGGCATGAGTTCCTGTAGTTCGCACAAGTCAAAACCCTACTGAATAAAAACCTAGACTCATCATGACACATGAGGCCCTTCATGAACTGGTCTTGGTTGCAAGGGCTCTTCACCTCCACTTCAGGCTGTGCTCTGCTGAGCTGCAGCTCACAAGTGCCTCAAGCCCTGTAGTTGATACCAGCCTTCCCCACAGTCTGCCTGTCTGCCTCCAACACCCAGCACTTAGGCTCCAAGGCGAAAGCCATTGAGCCTTTCCTCACTCCCAAAGCAGAGTGAGGTATTCAGATTTCTTAGTAACCACCGCCCTTCATATGTATGTCTAATATAGCAATTATTAAATATAGAATTAAAATGTCTTGTCTCTGATCTAGACTAGAGCTTTCATAAAGGCACGAGACCATGACTACAACAAGGTTTCCAAATTGTCTTGCCCATAGTAGATACTCAATTAGTACTTTACAATTGAAAAAATATATAAAAGAAAGATTACTTTGAAAATTAGAACTGTTCGTGCATCTAACATTTCTGTAGCCAAAATATTTGATTAACTGATGTATCCATATTTTTACCATTTCTTATAAAGGAATTTGTTCTGACTCAAAAATAGACTAATCACTTTTTTAAAAAAATTCTCATGTTGAAGCAAACATATTGATTCTTAGCTATGAGCTGGGTATTCAAAGTACTTGTTCTGGTTTGCTAGCTGCCGGAATGCAACACACCAGAGATGGATTGGCTTTCAATAAAAGAGGATTTATTTGGTGAATGTATAGTTCTTTAGAGGAAAGGCAGCTAACTTTCACTTGAGGTTCATTCTTACATGGAAACGCACAGGGTGGTGTCTGCTGGCCTTCTCTCCAGGCCTCTGGGTTCCAACAACTTTCCCTGGGGTGATTCCTTTCTTTCTACAAAGGCCTGGGCCAACCTGCGAGTGCTGAGATAAGGTATGCTGAGCTGCTTGGGCTGTGCTGTGTTGTGCTCTCCCATTTAAGCACCAGCCAATTAAATCAAACATCATTTGTTGCAGCAGGCATGCCTCTTAGCCGACTGCAGATATAATCAGGAACAGATGAAATTCACATGCCATCCGCTCATGTCCACAGCAATATAACTAGGCACCTTCACCTGGCCAAGTTGACAACTGAATCTAACTACCACATGTCCGCCCCTTGTCAACTTAGCAACTATATACATCACCTTAATATTAAAGTGCAAAAAATTCTCTTATAGTTGTGGACCTATGAATCTCAAAACAAGTTATCTGGTGCCAACATGCAAAGGAGGATATTCACAGGATACAGGTTTTCATTTCCATAGGGAGAAATTGGAAGGAATACAGATGTAAAACCTTCAGGGCAAATGCCATTGGATTTCAAAGTCTGAAAGTCATTCATCCTTCAGCTTTAGAAAGCATCAGTCCCACCCTTTCCAAGGGCCTATGCAGTGACCCACCTTGTTCCGAATCAAACTCGGGGGACATTGAGGAAACCGCCTTTTTCTTGGCTTCATCCTCTCCAAACATCGGGGCCTGTACCTAGGCTCTGCCATCTCGGGCACATGCTCAACCCCTCCATGTGGTGGCAGCCAGGCTCTCCCCAGTCCCCAAGGAGTGTGGTGTACCTTTTCTAAGGCCTGAGGCTGCACAACTCTTCCACTGCAACGAGGTGAGAGATTCATCCTCGCCCTTCAGGGTAAACTCACCCTCTCCGTGTATATGGGTGGGTCCACTCTCCTGGCTGAGTTTTCTTGGCTTCAGACTCAAGCTTCCATGGTTCTCACTCTGCAAACTCCAACTTTTCCCTTTTGTGTCCCCCATTTGTCCAGATTGGCAGTGGTTCCGCCTACACCAACAGTCTCTACAAGCACTTCAGGAGTTTCTCCATCATTCTCTTCACAGTACCTCCAAAATCTTCCCCTTAGCCATCCAAAAAACCATTCCATCTTATCTGGTATTTGCAAACTGCAGCAGCACCAAACTCCTGGTATCAAATCTGTTCTAGTTTGCTAGCTGCTGGAATGCAACACTCCAGAGATGGATTGGCTTTCAATAAAAGGGGATTTAGTTAACATATAGTTCTTCAGAGGAAAGGCAGCTAACTTTCAACTGAGGTTCTTTCTTATGTGGGAAGGTACAGGGCAGTCACTGCTGGCTTTCTCTCCAGGCTTCTGGGTTCCAACAAGTTTCCCTGGGGTGATTCCTTTCTATCTCTGAAGGTCTGGGCTGAGCTGCGAGGGCTGAGATGATGTATGCTGAGCTGCTTGGGCTGTGCTACGTTAAGCTCTCATTTAAGCACCAACCAATTAAGTCAAACATCATTCATTGCAGCAGGCACACGTCCTAGCCAACTGCAGATGTAATCAGCAACAGAAGAGGTTCACGTACCATTGGTTCATGTCCACAGCAACAGAACTAGGCGCCTTCACCTGGCCAAGTTGACAACTGAATCTAACTGCCACAGTACTGAGGATGATAGATGATTAAGATCTGTTCTCTTTTCCTGGGTTTCCCAAACAGCAAAATTGACCCAGGAATAGATGATGGAAGTGAAAATGTGCATCAAACCCTTGTGATGTGCTGGACCGGGCTAAACACTTCACAGTCTCCTGGAACCCCATCTTTCCCTGTTTCTTCACTGTTAGGGAAGTAGAGGGTTAGGTTTGACCAATAAATCCTCTGGAATTGGAACCTCCACCTGCCTGATTATTAAGTCCACCCTGAATTGCTAAGTGAGGTTTGCCAGCATTTTTCCCACAATTGTATTGAAATATTTTTACATAGTGAAGATGAGCACATCTGGAGACACCTCATAACTATAAATTTCTGTTGAACATTTCTGTGAGCTCACTTTGCTTGAAATATGTAATATTCAGTAATCTACACAAATGCTTGGGCTTGGACTCCCTTCTAGCAAATACATGGATTTATAGGAACAAAAAGAATTGTAAGCATTTGAAAAGTATCTTTATGGTCCTATTATCTGCTTTGCTATATAGAGAGTGTTGAGGTAATTTTGTCACTGGATGCAAAATGTTGGCCAAGGTTGGCAGACAAATACAGAGAGTCAGTTCTTGGCATAAATCTCTCATTTTCTGGCAAAACTCATTAGAAATGTAAAAGCTGTTATTGAAAGCATATTGTGATGATGCATCATGTCAATATTTGTTTGGCTGACTAACACTGTGGATTTAATAAATTAATTCTTAAATGCACAATTTACAACTCATGAGCTGTTTTAGAAATAAACTGTATGGGATTTTTGTCATCAGTGCCACAAACATTTTGACAAATCTTAAATGGGGCTACTACCCTCTCTGATTTTTTCGACAAATGGATGGATGGATTAGAGCTATTATCTGTAGGTATGCACATTATTTAGGAATGAAACAAGATATGAGTGAATAAATGAGTCACAGGTAAATTGCCATGAGGATTGTAGAGGTGGTCTCGTCATATTTGAGCATAAGAAAGACATTTGTTTCTCAAACCATGGCAAGTGAAGTCACCAGAAGCCTGCCACCACCCTAACAGATCTGATGAGTTGCTGTCAACCCCATACATAGTCACCTTAATCTTGGACTTTGATAATCCTGTTGTTTCGACTTGGGGTAGAGAACAAGTGATGAGAGGGGTTCTCCTCCACAGAGACTGCTGATTTTTAATTCTAGGCACTTCACGGTATAGAGATGAACATATTGCAAATATTTTTACTTCATTTTCAAATTAAGCTGGTACCTATGAAAACAGTATCTGTATTTTGTAGAACCTTGTATTTGGGAAAACATTCTCTGAGATCATGAATCCATCATCCTGTCTCCTAGTAAAGTTGTATTTTTGAAACATATATTTAAAACAACAAACCTTAAGTAGATTTCACAGGAACTTTCCTAAAGTAAGCTGATTCCAATATCACCCTCTTGCTATAAACCAACCACAAAGCAAAAAATGCAAACTTCCAGTCTGTTATCCCATATATTTTACTCCCTACCTTCACCTCCCCTCTATCTCCACACCTACTCACACTCAAGAAAGCCTGTCTCCAGGAAGCTGTCAATCAGAATTGTCCAATTTCCTAAAATGCATTTTCTTTGCTCCATTTTGAAGCATTATTTGCAATTAGCTAAACCAGTGTTTGGCTTAGAAGGAGTAACCCTTGCCCCTTTTTCATATTTGGGTGTGAGAACTCCTTTTTCTTTTTCTTTTTTATTATTTTTTGTTTTTTTAATAAAAAATGTTTATGTATGTGTTTTTTATTTATTTAATTGATGAAACAACATACAACACAAACATTCTTAATATACAAATATTCCATGCTTGGTGTACGATCAATGGCTTACAATATCATCACATAGTTGTGTATTCATCACCATGATCACTTTTTAGAACATTTGCATCACTCCAGAAAAAGAAATGAAAAGAAAAATCTCATACCATACCCCTTACTCCTCCCTCTCACTGACCACAAATATTTCCATGTACCCAACATGTTTAACCTTTGGCCCCTATTATTTGTTTATTTATTTTTTACTCATATTTTTTACTCATCTGTCCATACTCTAGATAAAGGAAGCATCAGACACAAGGTTTTCAAAATCACACAGTCATATTGTAGAAGCTATATCATTATCACCATAATCTTTCAGAAACAAGGCTGTTGGAACACAGCTCTGTAGTTTCAGGTACTTCCCTTTAGCCACTTAAAACACCATAACTGAAAAGGGATATCTATATAACATGTAAGAATAACCTCCAGGATAACCTCTCGACTGTTTGAAATCTCTCAGCCACTGACACTTTATTTTGAGAACTCCCTTTTAACCCTACCTCGAACGCCTTCTCTGATTCTTACGGTATATGCCATTCCAATCAGTCCTACGTATCATCTTTTGTTGTTCTTTCCTGTACTCTTCAGGCAAATTTAAATGGACTCTTCCAACTTTAGGAATTGAAGAGCACCCCAGAGTAGAAAAGGGCTTGTCCTGTATTGTCAAATGCAACTGGACTTTAATAAACCTGTGAGTAGCACTCCCCTTTCTAGTTGCATTGACAACTGTGGTGCAGGCAATAGAATTTCACATGTACATAGGTCAGTATTACAGCGGAAAGTAATTCCCATGTCACCACTTGCAGATATTTACCAGGCATCCCTCCACCTTGGCAATAGGTTGCTTGCTATAGACAAATACATGATTCATGGACCCTGACTTCAAAAGCCTAGCTGAAGAAACACAACTTGAACCTTCAAAAATATATAAATATTCAGCCCACAAATTCTTAGTGGCATAGAATGCGTTATAAATTTTGAAGGATATTTCATAAGTGCCAAATGAATAAGTGCTATGTAAAAAATAAGTGCTATGGTAATTCAAAGGCTGACCAAGGGTGGGGCTTTGGTAGGTGACTTAACAGAGGTGGGATGCCCTGAGCAGGAGCATGAAGGAAAGGCCTGTGGGAAGGCAGCCACAAATCTACCCAATCAGTGGCCCTTGAACATGATGTGCCAGCCATCTTCTAGGCAACAGAGAAAGGGCTTTAAGTGGTGCCCTGCCTTCTTGGAGCTGAATAAGTAGTGCCCTGCCTTTATGGAGCTTACAGGATAGTTGGGGAGAAAGACAGGGGACAGATAAATATGTCTGGTGCTATAACTTAAAAAACAAAAAAAGGTGGAGAAAGTGGCACATTTTGGTGAGTACAATTTGTGATAAGGTGACAAGGAGTGCCCTTGTGTAATTGGCGGGGGTGGGGTGGGGGGCATATTCCAGATGGGAGGGAAAGGAGCTGCAGCTGCCTGATGGAAGAGCCAGTAGTCCACCCGCCAGCGGCTTGGGCCTTGCTGTGCCACCTTGCATGGCCCACTGGCAGCAGTGGTGGGCAGGTGTCCTTTGAGAACCACCCAGGAGGCCAACTGAACTAAGTATAGGGGATGGGTGGGGGATGGGGTAGGATAAGAGAAATAGCTGGAGACCAGGTCAGGAAGGACTTCTAAAGCCTGAGATTCTATTTAATGGGAAATGGGAAACTGTTGGAAGGCCATTACCAGGGAAATAGCGGGAGAAGCTTAAAGAATCCTGGCTACTGTATGGAGAATATTCTGTACAAAGTATGCTGGTTTGAAAGGATTATGTGCTCTAGAAAGGCCATATTTTAATCCTAATCCATTTTGTAAAGGTAGCCATTTCCTTTAATCCTTATTCAGCACTATAGATTGGAAACTTGATTAGATTATCTCCACAGAGATGAAATTCACCCACTTGTGGGTATTAACCTTGAATTAGAGGGAGATGTGACTCCACCCATTCCATGTGGGTCTTGATTAGTTTTCTGAAATCCTTCAAAAGAGGAAGCATTTTGGAGAGCAACGGGAGAGAGCAACTAGAACCATGAGAGTCCACAAAGCCAGAGATCTTTGGAAATAATAAAGGAAAATGCCCCCAGGAGAGCTTTGTGAAACAAGAAACCTGAAGAGAAAGCTAGCAGACATCGCCATGTTCGCCATGTGCCTTTCCAGTTGACAGAGAAACCCTGAATGTCATCAGCCTTCTTGAACCAAGGTATCTTTCCCTGGATGCCTTAAATTGGACATTTCTATATCCTTGCTTTAATTTGGACATTTTCACAGCTTTAGAACTGTAAACTACCAAC
This sequence comes from Tamandua tetradactyla, assembly GCF_023851605.1. Lineage (NCBI taxonomy): Eukaryota > Metazoa > Chordata > Mammalia > Pilosa > Myrmecophagidae > Tamandua > Tamandua tetradactyla. The sequence goes on along the minus strand of NC_135330.1, from coordinate 101,230,456 downwards.
TTATTGAATTTCCCTTTGTAAAAAGCTATTGTATTTCTGGTATATCATATTCCAATAGCTAGCAAACTAGAACACAAGGCAAGAATGGAAGCCAGGAAGAGTGGAAAGATTGACTGATGGCACCTTGGGTTAGGAGAAAAAGAAGAGGAAGGGTACATTTGCATTTTCGGCTGAGCCAGTAACTGAAGAAACAAATGATTTTGCTATTCCATGGGACAGGCAAGTTTGGGGAAAAAACAGATTTCAGGGAGAGGCGAGACTGAGATCCAGGTTCGGCTTTGGATGCTGTGCAGGTTTGAAAGGGTTTATGTGCCCTAGAAAAGCCATGTTCTAATCCTGAACAATCACCCTTGTGGGAGCAATGGTTTCTTCCATACCTATTCAGTACTATAGGTTGGAAACCTGATTAGGTTATCTCTGCAGAGACATTTAGTTTTGTCATAATGCCTTTGTTACATTCAGAGAAGCATGTTACAATATTACTGTTGACTATAGACCCTAGCTAGCATTGATTGTGCTTTTTCCTGTATACCATCCATTTTCAACACCTCACAATGTTGATTTTCATTTGCTCTTCCTCATGCAAAAACGTTTTTATATTTGTACATTTAATCACCATCATTGTCCGCTCTAGACATTCTTAAGTTATACCATCTCAGTGTTTATCCTCTATCTTTCCTTCTGGTTATATACGTGCTTTCAGCCTTCTCCTTCAATAATACTCACATTCAGCTTCATTTAGTATACTTAAATTATTGCACTAAAGTCAGGTAGTATTGTGCTATCCATTTCTGAATTTTTTCATTCAGTCCTGTTGCACAATTTGTATGCCTTCAGCACCAACTGTCCAATCCCTACCCCATTTCTATCTCCTGATGACCTGTTGTTCCCATGTGAAAGGAATATGTGCCCTAGAAAAACCATGTTTTAATCCTGATTATCCTCTGGAGGCAGCCATTTATTTTAATCCCTATTCAGTACTGTAGGTTGGAAACTTAATTAGATTCTCAACTCACCCAGTTGTGGGTATTAACCTTTGATTAGATGGAGATGTGACTCCATTCATTCCATGTGGGTCTTGATTAGTTTACTGGAATCCTTTAAAAAAGGAGGCATTTTGGGAGAAAAATTTAGAACTAGAGGGCCATGGGAGAACATAAGATCCACGAGAGATGACAGAGCCCATGCAGCCAGAGATATTTAGAGACAAGTGCCCCTAGGGAGCTTCATGAAACAAGAAGCCTGGAGAGAAAGCTAGCAGATATCGCCGTGTTCACCCTACACCCTTCCAGTTGGGAGAGAAACCCTAAACTTCATCAGCCTTCCTTGAGTTAAGGTAACCTCTTATTGGTGCCTTAATTTGGACTTTTTTAAAGACTTGCGTTAATTGGGACATTTTATGTCCCATGGTCTTGTAACTGTCAACTAGCAACTTAATAAATCCCCCTTTATAAAAGCCACTCTGTTTCTGGTATATTGTATCGTGGCAGCTAGGAAACGAGAACGCATGGTGAAGCTGAGTGCGCACTGAACTGCCATTGTAGGGTGCCACCATCCTGCCTCGGACTGTGACTCCTATGAATTGGACTGGCATGATGGCCTGGCAGAAATCAGTACATCCTAAGATCTGGAAGGGAATCTTCACATGTACGACTGAGTTCACAGGTTCTGTCAATTGTCAGTGGAATAGTTTGATTCCCTTGGTTGGCCATGGTGGTATCACTTTATGAAGTTGTTATCTCTGTTGGGGGGACTCTGCTATATAAGGCGCTTCCCTTCTTCTAGGTTTTTTGCAGATCACTGATTTCCATTTCCCAATCAGCCACCATCAGGAAAGAGCCATTTCCTGTAGGCAAGTCCCAAATTAAACTTTTGGGGAACTTTTTGCCTGGTGAGTTCTTTGATGCTGGGCTTGAGCTGGGCGGGAACACCACTCTTACACAACATGGAGCTGGAAGCTCTAGCCGAGGCAACCAAGCCAGAAAAAGAAACAAAGGCAAACATTACAATAGGGACCCCTAAAAGGGGCAAGAAGACACTGCAGGTCTACCTCCACCCAGGCCTCCAGGATGATGTAGGAATCCAGCTGGAATCAGCAGACAGAACAGAGTTGCAGTGTGAAAGCAAATGCTATTCGATGAGCGTAGCTCAAATTATTGGCATCCTTAAAGCTTACGTCTCTTCGGCAGTTGGACCTATAATGCGAATCTGTATTAGCTGTCAGGCTATTTTAGTCACCAACATTCTGTTTTGTCAGTGTTAAAAGATGCCTAAAAAATGTTTCTTGAATTACTAAATCAATTTTTGCATATTTGTCTTCTTGCTATGTGGGAGGGACACACTGGGCATTTTGTGCCTTATACCTAAAGGTATAATCACCATTAAATTCTTGAAAAAGATGACACATGGGCATTCAGTATTTATTGAGCCCTTACTATGTATCAGGTACTATGTTAAAAGTTTTACATTCTTATTTAATCCTCATTACAGTCTGTGAGGACAATATTTTAATCATCATATTTTAGATTATGAAGCTAGAACTTACAAAGACATTTGTTAATGTGTCTGAAGCTACATGACTACTGAGCAGCAAAGGTAGAACTCAAACATCACCTGTGCATGGTTTGTCTGCTGTCACATGATGACATAGTCTCTGATTGGAGCCCCTGGTAATTCTGTATTACCCCTGGTAATTCAAATCGCAGACAGTCCATACCTACCACTGTTCCACTTTTTTCTACTTACTTCTTCCCCCTCTCAATTCCTTATTTATCCTGGCTTGCTCTCTAACTCTTCCATGTGATTTAATACCAATAAGAAAGGGTCATGAACAGAAGCCTCCATAGTTACCGCCATGTTTTCTTGTGGTGGTTTACATCCACCTACTTGTCATTCTCCCTACTCACCACTTAAGGGGTTTAAAGTCCAGCTTGGGAAACAGGAGAGATGGCAGCAGTTTCTGCCTCCTTCAACCACTGCTGTGGTTCTCATTGGATTTTAGCCCCTGCTTAAGGCCTGACAAACTCCCATGGCTCCTTCCTATCCACAAAAGTTAGCCTACTTCAGATGATCCAATTGGTGAAGCGAAATGATCCCCGAGTATTATTATACCCCAAAGTATTACTGAGGGTCATTGAATCTGGAGGTACAGAGAGAAACCCTAAGTAAAGAATAAAAGGCAAGGCTAGGAAACCATGTAGTGATCAGAAAAAGGAGAGGGTAACAAGTAGATGGAGATTTTTAGAGCAGATTCCTTAAGTCCAGAATGGTGATTATTATTTTTGGATTTTGAGAGGCTGTTTTATATATATAACCTAATATTTAGAGATAAGAATGAAGCCAAACAGGTTGGGGTTAAAGTAATTCAGAACATAGGAATAAGGAAGACAGTGTCTATATTTTAGAACCATACATACTCTTTGAGACCAACGGAAGAAAGGTTTATTTGCTCTGGAATGAAATTTTCTGTAGTGCATAATCTGATTCAGCCTATCTGCACAGCTCATTTGAACAACAGAAACACAGAGAGCACAGAACAAGAAAATCCTTTAGGGTGGGCCAGGGTGGCTCAGCAGGCAGGAATGCCTGCCGGCAATGCCAGAGGACCCGGGTTCGATTCCCGGTGCCTGCCCATGTAAAAAAAAAAAAAGAAAGTCCTTTAATCCTTTATAGATTACTGAAATGCCTGGATACATCCTAGAGTATATTAAGCAGATAATCAAAAAATATTGGCAAAGTCCCCTGAGGGATGGGAGAAAGAAGATGGAACTACTAAACCTTACCATCAGGGAATCCCCTGATACTCTGTCAAAATTTAGGGACACCCAAATCAATAGGCCATGCCCTCGATCATGAGGTTTACTCTTGTGAAGCTTATGTAGGTAGCAGAGAAGCTTAAACTACCTAAAGGCATACCTAAGAGTTACTTCTGGAGGACCTCTGTTGTTGCTCAGATGTGGCCTCACTCTCTCTAAGCCCAACTCTGCAAGTGAAATCATTGCCCTCCCCACTATGTGGGTCATGACATCAGGGCGACATGGGAGACGACCTCCATGGATGAATCCAGACCTGGCACTGTGAGATCAACAATTCTATCCTGACCAAAAGGGAGGAAAGAAATGTAATTAATAAAATATCAGTGGCAGAGAGAGTTCAAATAGGAGTCAAGAGGCTACTCTGGAGGTCACTCTTACGCAAGCTTCAGTTAGACCTTGCTACTATCATAACCTGCCCACCCAACCAGGACTATTCCAGCCAATCCTAAAGAACACCGAGGGCAACATATAAGATTCCACAAGGATTCCATGCACTAGAGTAACTTTAGTAAAGTTTAGTTTCTAACTTTCCAGAAACCTGCAACCGCCATGTGGGTCCCTGGTCCAGATAAGTCCTCAAACCTAGCCCAGCCTCTTCAGAACATCAGATAGTTCCATCTCCCTACCCCATATTAGGGACAGACCCTTCCAATATGAAAAATTTGGAATTTTCATAGCCCGAACACCCCTAAAAAGAGGGATGGAAAGATCAAAGGTGACGGTGGAGTTATACAAAGACGACAGGATTTAACAAATGAATGTGAATGCTGAATCATTAAATTGATAAGTCTCCAGTATTTTAGAGCAGCCAGAAGTAAAAACCTAAAATTGTGGAATTGTGACCCAAGTGAAACTCTGAAATATGTTCTAAACTAATTGTAGTCCTGTGCTCTGAAATTTATAGCTTTTTTTTTTGTATATATGTTACTTTTCACAAAAAAAAGAAGGAAAAAAAGTTGATTGTGATGATAAAAAAAAAATTAAGCTCTCTAGCCTCCTATATTCTGGAGCAGCTAGAAGGAAAAATAGGAGAGGATCATGTGGTAGCCCATGACAAACTCTAGGGTCTGTCTTGTAACTACTTGTTGAAGAGTACTTTGAAAACTATTGCTTTTTTCTCTCTTTTCTTTGTATATTTGTTATACTATACAATAAAAAAGTTAAAAATCAAAAAAAAAAAAAAGAGGAGTTATGATGGGGAAGACAGGATTTAACAAACTGTTGATTTAGCTTCCAGTGTTTTGGAGCAGCTAGAAGGAAAAAATCTGAAAATGTAGAACGGTGACCCATACCAAACTTTGAAATCTGTTCTGTAACCACTTGTTAAAATGTACTTTGAAAATTACTGGGGTTTTTTGGTGGTTGTTGTTGTATACATGTTGTATTTCAGAATAAAAAATTGTTAAAAAAAATGAAAAAAAATTAATAGAAAAAAAAATAGATGGAGCTTAGAATTCAGGAATTCCAGTGGAGCTAAACATTCTAAACTGGAAGCCTGGCCAGGAATGAGGAATCCTAGGCCAGGCTTCTAGTTGATCCAGCAAGATCAAGTCAGGGTGAGTGCTTTGGGATATGAGGTGGCAAGGGAAGTGGGTGAATTGGTGTGGGTGCTCAGAAATCAGAAATTTCAATTGGCACAGCTACCATCCCATCAGAGAAGCAGAAGGAAACCTGAAGTCAGGCCCTGGTCCTCCCACTGCCTCCTGGTGGGAGCCAAGGAGCACAAGGGAGGGTTTCCCACCCTGGCTGGATGGAGAGTCGGATGCGGATGGGAAGGCGGATGCGGATGCTGGCAAAATAACTATTGCTCCTGCACATGTCACAAAAAACAACAAGCTCTGAGCAGAATAACTGGGTCTTCAGATTACGTTTCAGATGAAATTGCTCTTGAAGTAAATATCTAGATTGACAAAGTTAATATTAATGAAGCAATGTGATGCCTAAAGAAGGAAATACCGATTGCAAAGTGTAAGCCTACCTCACGCTATTTCTCAGATACAGCTTTCCAGATAAGATTATAAGTCAAATGCGAGAACACACAAAATGTATCATAAAATCTTTGTATGTGTAATTACAGTTCACAAGTCCAATCAGGAAACTATGAATATAACCTCATAATCTGAAGGAGTCAGTTGAATGAATTGCAACAGACTAAGTAAAAGGGGAAATGAAATGCATTATTAATTTCCAAGTTTTGCTTTCACCTCTCCCACAATCCATTGCCTTAGCGCTGCTAACAAGCTACCAAATGACACTCTCTGAGCATCACTTTTCTTTAGGTCCTCCCCCAAGAAACACTAAAGAGTAAAACAATACAGAGAACGAAGGCAGCTGAAAGGAAGGCAAGTTCGAGCTAGTAATTCACACAGGTTCATGGTTAGTCCCCAAACTTCATCTCCAGCTTGGATATCAAACAGTGTCTTGGAAGGTCTCCTTGCTCCTCAGCCTGGAGGGCCTGTTGTATACAACCACAGTATTCAGCCTGGAGGGCCTGCTGTATACAACCACAGTGTTCAGACCAACAGAAAGGTTTTGTTAGCAGCAGATGGCTGCCCCTCGCCTGTGCGCCTCCCTGCGACACATGAGCCAGCCCCGGCGTTCCACGGCCCATTTGCTACGAACATGTGGGCACCCAAATGTCCTCTCACAGAACAAGCTGTGAGCAGGGGGTCGAATAGTCCGAGGCCTCACATTAAATAGGACAATGAAGCAGCACAGCCGATTAAAGATACATTTCTGCTTATTGAAGAGACCTCAAAATAGAAGGTTTTCAAATTCACTCTCTAAAGGCTTTCTTTTCAGTAAAATTGAAAAAATTAAGTTAGGCCATATATTAAAAAGCATCTCCATCCTGCCTGCAAAGCAATCTTTTCTTTCTCTTCCCAGACCCAGGACACGGGAGGGTGGCCCGGCTGGGGGTCTTTGTTGAAAGCCGTTTACCTACCCGCTCTCAGGGGCCTCTGAATTTTTGCACCCTCCGCGGACCCCCTGTAAAGCTGCGAAACTGTCATTTTTTTCCAGACCCTCTGATCAAAATACACTCTTTCCCAATCCCACACTTGATAATTGCATGTGTTTAGTGAGAGTTAAAAATAAACTGCCGTGGAGAGTAACCCAGGTGGAAGCCATTAGCTCGGAGTGGGGGCGGGACAGAGGGGGCCACGAGAGGCAAACTCACGTGTTGGTGCAGGGAATACGCTTCAGACATTTTGCAAAGTGCTTTGCCAGGGTGCTTCTGAATTTGTCAGGATAAGCCACCTAAATCCTTATTTTATGGATGATAAACATGAGGCTTTGAGAGATGAAATGACTAATACAGCAAGTAAATGGTGCAAGTAGGAATCTACCATAGGTTGAATTGTGTGTCCCTGAAAGACATGTTCAGGCTCTAACCCTGGTCCTGTGGACCCCAATCCAAGGTGACTGGGGTCTTTATAAGAGTGGGGAATTGGTCACAGAGGGACAGACCCAGGGCAGACACTGCGCGACAAATGAGGCAGAGATGGAAACCCAAGGAGGACAGGCCAACGCCAGAGGCTAAGGACGGGCTTTCCCCGACAGATGTCAGACTTCTGGCCTCCCAAAACGGAAGACGGTACATTTCTGTGTTTTAAGCCACCTGGTTGGCGGTGCTTTGTGATGCCGGCTGTAGTAACCAGGACAGATTCAAACGCACACGGGCTTCCGGACGTTGGGGGACAACGCGCAGCGCGTGCGCAACTGATTTCGCAGTGCGACCACGGGGTCCACTTGGTCCCGGGTCTCTATCTGGACGACACCTCCCCTCCGCCGGTGCCTTTAACCCCTCCAGGCCGTGCTGTTGTTCCCGCCTGGGAAGCCCGTTCCGACTCTAACTGGACGGCCAGCTCTCCAGGAGACATCTGAAAATGGGTGTGGCGCTGGTGGCTTTGGACGGGCGCCCTGGGCGCAGTCAGGGGCCCTGCTGCATAACTGACCGCGAGGCTAGGACCGAGCTGTCCCTGTGCCCACGAGCCGTGCCATGAGCACCGGCCTTGGGTCTGTCTGCCCTTCTTGCCCAGCGACGGAGCTCCCTGTGGGCCCCAGCCTGGGCCCAAGTGCTCTGCCTGCTCCAGCAACCCAGAAATGCTGACCTGTTATTCTGTGTGTCTAGTGCACACGCAGTGCGAATTTCAGTTACTTGCCACCTTTCTTTGTGAAATGCATGCTTTGTCCTTTTGGCTGTTTATTTTATGCTCCTCGAGAGTTTTACGTTCCTTGATTCACAGTCATGTTAGAAAATATTTACATTTGTGTGCCAGCCACAGTTTAAATGCTTTATTAATTCATGAACTCATTTAACCCTGCCAATAACCCTGTAAAGTATTATTATCCCCATTTTATAGATGGAGACACTAATGAACAGAGAGGTTGAGTAAGTTACTCAAGGCCACACAGACAGCAAACATCATAGCTATGACTCAGCTCCAGAAAGTCCAGCTCCAGAGTCTGATGCTTTTGGCCACTAACTGTAATGGTCTCCCTTGGCACACATGTCATGAGGGCCTCTTACAGATCAAACACAGTGGTAACACTTTGATTTTTAGACACTTAATAAAATCTGTTAAGTATAGCAATGGAGTCACATATAGAGAGCACCAAGATGGGTGCCTTCCCAGGAGAAGGGGAGAAGAGAGGCCCCAGGAGGGGCACCAGCCTTTTCCCCTCTATCATTGCACCACGCACATTTGCCTACACAATTAAACATCCTTTGTAAACAGTATTTTTGATGGCTACATTTTATTGTAACATTCTTTACTAATCATAACTCTATTATGAAAATGTGAGTTCTGTCTTGTCATTTACTATTATAAATACGTATTTGAATGCAGTTTAATTAGTTTTTATATTCCAGTTTTTATCCTGTGCTTTACACAGCCAGATATATAAAACAAAATTAAGGCCCTTTCTCAAAATGTGCGTCAGTTTCTGTTCCCATCATATGGAACTTGAGGTTAAGAATTTAACTTAGTTCCATGAGAGATGAAAATATCAGCATTTTCTTCACTGCTTTCTCTCCAGGGCTTAGAAAGTGCCTGGCATACAGAAAATGGTTTTTTTTTTTTTTTTTTTTTTTTTTGAGAGAGGGAGGAAGGGAAGGAAAGACAGAGAGAAGGAAGGAAGGATGGAAGGAAGGAAGGGAGGAAGAAAGGGAAACATCTTTAAACATTTTCTTGTTTTATTATATTTTGTTTGTTTGTTTGTTTTTTACATGGGCTGGGGCCGGGAATCGAACCGGGGTCCTCCGGCATGGCAGGCAAGCACTCTTGCCCGCTGAGCCACCGCGGCCCGCCCCAGAAAATGGTTTTTGAATAAATAAATGAATTATCCCTATATGGACAACAGTGATAGGGCAGAAAAGTTTTTATCCTTTGGAGTGCAGATAGGTGTGTTTATTTGAAAATGAATTCAATGATTTCCCCAAAATTCTACAGGTAGTGTTTTTTTTTTATTTTAATCCAGAAATAGGACACAGATCACTGACTCCATTTATTAAAGTTTTGCTTTAATAGATTGTCTCTCTATGTATCAATAATTGAAAATAGCAGATAATTTCAACTGAAAATAGCAGATAATTTTAACTAAATATATTTCATTTTGTATAAGGTTAGTCAAATTCACAAGGTAACCATATCTATGTGAAAACCAAACACCTACTCAGTCCATCACGTACATGGATGTGCACAGGCACACACACACACACACACACACAAATCAGAATGAGTAACAATTAACCACAACCTAAAAAGAAACACTGACATGGGTCATTTATGTCTGTTTATGTGGCTGATATCCCTTTACATGGGTTTTCTCCTGGGGGCATTTTCTAAACCTGATGTAGGGGAAGCTAGAACAGAAGGAGAAATCCTCAGCCAGACGATGGAATTAGGGGTGGGAACAGTCCTGGAGAGGAGGGACTCACAGGAGCAGCCCTCACACACTTGCATAAGAACTCCTCGAATTTCTGGTAGATCTCCCAGTTGTACATTCATGGGTGATAAGGACCCTGGCGGGGAAAAAAGAACTAGAAAAATGAAAGTGGGGAGCAGAGACTTTAACTGTTGCACATCCCAGGAGGAACAGAGTTTGGAATTCAAGTTTTTCCAAGTTAGAGCATTTGTAAACACATTCAGCTTTCTATTGAAATGCTAAAAGCATCTTCATGCCATAAGAAGTAAAACTAAAATCCTAGGAATAAGAATCTCTTATTCACCCAGGTCTAGAGGAAAACTGAAATAGACTCCCCCAACAAAGTATAAAATAAATAACCCCACAAAGTCAAAATGTTCAATGAAAAATCAGATTGCCCTCTAGAATAACACAAAACACTTTCAGAAAAGGATAAATTAATTTGGAGTTACTACAATGTGTCATACCCAATGTATTCAATAAAAAATAGTAAATACAAGAGTAAACATAAAAATATTATTTATGATCAAGAAAAAAGTCAGTTAGTATACGTGACACACAAACAGACATATAAAACATAATGGGAGAAGAGTAGAGAAGTTTAGAAGGTTTAAAAAAGAACCAGAAATGCTAGAACTGAAAATGCAATCCTTCAATTAAAACTTAACTGGTGAGATTAATAACAGATTAGATAAAACAATAGAAGGGATTATTAAACTTTAAGACATATCAGTAAGAGTCACACAAATTGAAGGACAGAAAGGAAAAAAGATGAAAAATATTAATCAGAGCTTCAGAAATTTGTGGGACTGCCGCAGTGATCTAACATGCTGTAACTGAAGTCTCAGGAGGCAGGAGGGAGAGTACGGGTCTGAAAAAGATTTGAAGAAATATTGACCAAGAATTAATATTCCACATTGTTTAAAAACAGCAACCCATAAATCCAGGAAGCTAAGCAATGACCAAGCAAGACAAATAGAAAAGGAAACTGTTTCTAGACACATCATAGTAAAACTACAGAAAGCAAATGATTAAAAAAAAAATCTTCAAAGCAGCAGAGGAAAGAGCCATATTAGAAATAGCATTCCAAAAAGAATGGCAGCTGTCTGCTTGTCCTAATTTGTAGGCCAGAAGACAACAGAACTGTTTGTTTAAAGTATCTTTAAAGTGCTAAAATGTGCTTTTGAACCTAGAAGGTCATAAGTAGAAAAAGTCTTTAAAAAATAAAGACATTTTCAGATAAACAAAAGTTGATACAAAGTTCTGCCCTGGCCATGGCAAGAAAAGCTCAGAAGAACCTTTCTCTCCTACTGATCACAACTAAACAGCTTAGATGAGATAGAAAAATCTACTACCTGACAAGTGAGCAAAGTGGGTGGAGCTAAGTAAAAGCTTGAAGTGACCCATAAAGGGGTTTTCTGATTCCTTCCTTCCTTCCTTCCTTTCTTCTTCTGAGTTTTCTGTTACTGTTTTCTTCTGTGAGTTTGCCTTGATAGTGGGCCTCGGTTACAGGGTGGGGCAATGACACGGGTGTTAAATCAGCAACAGCTATCCAATCTTTCTGATTAGAACAATGTGGAAAGGTCGAATCTGGACAGAACATGGTGGAGAGGGGATTCTCGAATTCTCTATATTGTTAAATAAATTAAGTAGGCTCAAGATGGAGTCATGCATGCTGAGCCCACTGTCAGCAAACCAAATGTAACTACGTTCCTGTCTCTTAAATGTTCGGCTTCCCCAGACCAGAAAGCCTAAGCAGCCAATGGTAACTCGCCTTCTCCTTCCAACCCGATTCTCCCAACTTAAGGCCGAGCCAATAAGGAAAAGCATCAGGTACCAACAAGAGTCTCCAATTCTTGAACACTTCCCTGTTCTACCTAAGTAGCTCTGTCCTTTCTCTCTTTGGAACTCCCCTATGTGCTGTGTCTTGGATGCTGTGTGGTTCACGCATCCTTAATAAAAAAGTGAGATCTCAAAATTGATTTCCTGTGGATTTTTGTCTGTTGACAGTATGAGTCTGCAGAAGCCTTGGGCTCATGCCTTAGCTGAGTAACCCAAAACAGCAGAGAAAATGTGTTACGAACAGACCTAAGTCGGAAACCATAGCCCGAATTTCAGACTAATTCCAGAGCTGAGCATGTGTGTGACAGACATAAAGCCACAGAGCAGAAGTTCTGGAAACTAAAGTGAGGTTAGAAGCAACCCTCACAGAGCTTGTGGTCTGGTCTGATTGTATCCATTACTAAACAGTAAAGACAGCAAATTAACAGGACCCAGAGTTAACATCACATAATACTCAAAATGTCCATGATCCAATCCCAGAATATTTTACATAAAAAGGCCCAAGAGATGTGATCGGTTTTTAAGAAAAAGAAAATTGGGGAAAATATCCAGTGGTTGGAGTTTTCAAAAATCAGTTTAAAGCAAATAATTATTCCACAAAGATAAACACACAAAAAATGAATGAAAGATAATTCTCAGCAGAGAAATGCAGACTGTTTTTAAAAATTGAAAATTTTAGAATTGAAAAATATAATACCTAAAATAGAAAATGCACTGGATGGGCTTGATAGCAGAATGGAGATGGCAGAGGAAAGAGTAAGTGAAGTTGAAGATAAATCAATATAAATTCATATAATCATCACATAGATACAGAAAAAGCATTTGAAAAAATTCAATATCCATTTTAACTCTTGAGAACAAAAAAATAGAAGGGATTTTCCTCAATCTGATAAAGGACTGTATAAAAAATAAAACAAATACAAAAACTAAAGCTAACATGATATTTATTGGTTAAATATTGAATTCAAACACCCCAAAATCAGGAACAATCTATGAATGCAAATCGTCGTGAAAATTTTTATTCAACATTTTATTGGAGGTACTAGAGAATCCAAAAGCCTAAATTTAAAAGAAATAAAATGCATAAATACTATAAGGAAAAAGTTCTTGGTCTGAAAATAAAATCCATAAAAATTGTAAAGGAAGAAGTAACTGTTCTGTTTTTGCAAATATCATGATTGTTTACAAAAAAAAGTTCTAAGCCATCTACAAAACAATCTAGGAGAGCTTAGTGAATTTAGCAAGGTCATAAGAAAAAATATTGGCTGTATTTCTAAATACTAGCAACAAGAATTGAGAAATGAAGTTAAAATACCAGTAATGTTTAAAATAACATCAAAAGCATAACCAATTAGGAATAAGTTTGATGAAAGGTGTAAAAGACTCTTACTCAAAAAAGTACAGGATGTTACTAAAAGTGAATTAATAAGATAAAAAATGAAGAAAAATGTGGATTTGAAGAATCAGTGTTGTCAAGCTGTCAGTCTTTTCTAAATTGATTTGTGGACTCAACTAAATTCTAGTTAGAATCCCCTTAGGCCATTTGGAGAAATTTACAAGATAATTCTAATATTTGTATGAAAATATAAAGGCTCTATAGCAGCTAAAGGATTCTGAGAAAGGTCTAAGTTTGAGGACTTCCGCCTCTGATTTCAAAACTTGCCATGAAGGTATTGCAGTCAGAACAGTGTGGAATTGGCTTGAAGGACAGGCAAAAAGATCAATGAGAAAGAAGAGGGAGTCCGAAAATAGATTCACACATACACAGTAAACTGATATTCAGCAAAATTGCTGAAGATGATTAATAGTCTCTTCAAAAAAAAAATGAAAACAACTGGACAATCTAATGAGAAAAAAATAACTTCAACATGACCTCACAAAAATTAATTTGATGTGGATCACAAAAAAACATAAAAGCTAAATGTAAAGTTTCTGGAAAATACGAGACTATGTTTATGACATAAGCTAAGGGAAAGATTTCTTTTTTAATATACTGTGAAAAATAATGTGTTTACAAAAAAGCAATACATTTCAAAGCACACTGTAACAATTAGAACAGATTTCAGAGTTTGGTACGGATGACGATTCCACAATATCAGGTTTTTCCTTCTAGCTGCTCCAAGACACTGGAGACTAACAGAAATATCAATATAATGATTCAGCAGTCATACTCATTTGTTAAATCCCATCTTTGTTATACCTCCACCTTCTCCTTTCATCTTTCTCCTAATCTTTAGAGGTATCTGGGTTAGGCCCAGTCTAACTCTTTCATGTTGGAAAGGGGTGTTGGTAACATGGGATGGGCATAGAACCAGGTGATGTTCTGGAGAGGCTGGACCCTAGGTGTTCTTTAGGGTTGGCGGGAATGGTTTTGGTTGGGGTTTGGCAAACCATGGCAAGTAGCAATATCTAACCAGAGCTTGTGCAAGAGTAGCCTCCAGAATAGCCTCTGGACTCTATTTGAACTCTCCCAGTCACTGAAACCTCATTTGTTACAATTCTTCTCCCCGTTTTGATCAGGAAGGTGTTATGATCCCATGGTGCCAGGGCCAGGCTCATCTCTGGGAGTCATGTCCCACTCCACCAGGGAAATGTCCACCCCTGGATGTCACGTTAAGGTGAAGACTTCTTACACAGGAGACAAAAGGACTGACCGTGAAAAAAATAATTAACAAAATAGATTTTGAAAAAAATTGAAGATTTCTGCTCTTCAAAAAACACCATTAAGAAAATGAAAATTTAAGACAAAAAGTGGGAGAAAATATTATATATTGTCCTACAAATCAGTCATAGAAAGGACAAAATTTGTGAGCAGAATCTTCAACCAAGGTAATATAAGTATATATATAAGGATGGTCCATAAACACAAAGAAAGCTGCTCAATGTCTTCGAGATCAGGGAAACGAGAATTAAACGGCTATGAAAAGCCACAAGGGAAATCCCTGGGGTGGTGGAAATATTTAAATGTGTGCATATGCATCTGGGAATACATCTCTTTATGTATGTGTTTGTATATACACGCATATATATATATAATATATATACAATATACATATATATTACAATGATTTGGGCTACACAGATAGGCATTTGTCAACACCCATCGACTCCACACTTAAAATGGGTGCATTTAAGTGAGTATAAATTCTACCCTCATGCATATTATGTGCAAACTTCAGAACCTTAATTACTAACAGCAAAGTATCTCCGGCATTAGCTGATGTGGTAGTTAATGGGGATTCCTTCCCTTCCCCAGACCCTACTTTCTGGAACTGGACCTGGTTGCTCTGAGAGCTGATGATGTCTGGGTTGCGGCGAAGGCGACATGAATCGTGCGTGTGAAGGATGTGCATTGCACGGCTGGCTGAGCATGACAGCGAGTTTGAAACGCTGTGAGCAGCAGCAGGAAGCCTGAGTGTACGTGTACTTGGTGCCCGTGACAGGCGTGTGTGGCTTTGAGCCCAGGCGTGCAGTTTGGAGGTGCCCTCTGTACGTCCCACAGGCCCCAAGACTTGACTTTCTCTGGTTGCCGTTTCCTGGGCAGGGAATCTGTCACCGCAGGATGTACGGACAAGGCACGACATGGCCCTCATAATCTTGCTACGTGACGGGGGCCCTGCCCAAAGCACAACCCAATCCGGAGAACCAGAAAATACTGGGGAGGTTAGAGGACATCTGTGGGATTCGGACCTTCTATTCTGCTACTTGGCTCTCAGAAAAAGATGTGAAAAACAGATTTATTTTCCCTGCTAGATTCTAGATTATCCTTCCCAGATGGCTAGTATTGGCTGCCCGTCCCTATGGCCCCTACTACGAAGCTCGAATCCACCATTCAAGTATCACCCTGTGATTCTGTGTTATGCAGATAATTTGCAATCTTTCATCTAAAAGAATATTGCATACAATATCATTAGAGATTATGAAAAATGACCATTTGCCATTTTTTCACTATTCAGAGAAAAATATGAACTCTGACATAGGCACATATATTTCAAAAGACATAGTGATGTGTCCAAAGGCAAAGCTTTCAATAAAAGAAACCAAAACAATGTCAGGTAGAGTAAGGATTTTCATTTCATTTTTTTCCTAAAATTTTGAGGTTGTTCTGCCCAGGAGCAGAGCACTTATTGCTAAAACTGGAGATGGAGGGCATGATGGAATTTGCCACAGATTCTAGTAAATTTGTTTGCATGGAGAGTGATCTCAGATATCTATTTTTTTCATAAAGAAAGGGAAAGTTCTTCAATGTACCCCAACAGAAATGAGAGTCTTATTTTATCATGAAAGTGCCAGAGTTAATTTTATATTAGGAAGTGAAAGTAGTCCAATAACTCTAACTGATGAGATGAAAGGCCTTTGCATTCCAGATTAGTAGTCAAAACACCTCAGAAATAAAATTCTGCCTTCCCAAAGAGGTTGGCATTTTGCAATTTTTTATGTTTTAAAGTATAACGCTTAGAAATAATGTAGTCTGTAATTACTGAGTCTCTGACAAATGATATGATCTTCCTTTCATCTGTCACAAGCACTGTTCTGGTCCCATCCTCCAGACTTCCTACAATCCCCTTAGTTTTACTCTGTTCCACCTTTCCATCCTCTGTCACCTCAACTTTTAGTCCATGTATGGGCCTTTGCATACAAATGATTTTAATGTATTTCAAATTGTAAGTTCTGCAAATGTCATAACATGGATTTCATGGGATTACTGTGAGCATTAGATGAGCTAAAGCTAATGAAGTGTCAGCACGTTCACTGGAACATAGTAAATATGAAATGGAAATAAATCGTTATGTGCCCAGAGCACTGTGGGGGAGGGTCTTGGTCTTTAGAACTTAATGTTTGATAACTAGAGTTTTGTTTGGTAACTACAGCTGATTCATGCCGACACTCCCTTAATGTATTTTGTTCAATCATTTTATAAAGAATTATTTAAATTGTGAACATACATGATGACTCTTATGGAGTCATTCCTTCATTTCCTTAAAGAATAATGTTTTTCACCATTAATATCTTCCCTAAGAAGGTTTCAGCTCGTAAGTGGTATTTTTGGAAACTTTTTCTTTATTGGAGGGCAAAAGGCCAGGGGTGACGCGTGGGCGCATGCATCAGCTAGGGACAAATAAATGACCATCACACAAACTCCACTATGCGTCAGCTGGGTGTCTGGCAATGACCTCTGTAAAATGGTTTAATTCATCATCACACATTGCTTTCTATACTTTAGTTAACTATTCAATTAACAATAATTGACAACAGAAGCAACACTTTCAATGCTTTGGATTTTTTTTTTTCCCCGCATGGGCAGGCACTGGGAATCGAACCAGGTCTCCGGCTTGGCAGGCGAGAACTTTGCCACTGAGCCACCGTGACCCACCCTGCTTTGGATTTTAATATTAAAATGAGACCTATGATTTTAGTTTGTTTATTTTTTTTTGTTTAGATATTTTTTACCCAATCTCAGTTTGGTAAGAATTTCCCCTTTCTTGTAATGCAGAAGTGTAAAATAGCACACACCGACAAAACAAACCTGCCTTCTTGTTTTCATCACACACCCAGCTATCCTCACCACCCAAACCCGTCAACTTAATTGTCATCTTCAAAAATTGCTCAGGCCATACCTTTGTTGCATTCTGGCAATATTTCACAGTACTGCACCAAGTCATTCTTTTTGTTTTTCTAGAAGCCATTGTTTTTTCTAACTTCAGAGTGGTGGAGATACTTTGATGGTGATGAAGAAATCCTCTTTTTACTGCAGAAACAATTGTTCTCATGCAAATAAGTTCTGTGGAGAAACGCCTAGAGAACGTGATTGGGGTACTTCTCTAAAGTACTCTATAGAAACAGTACCTGATAGCTACCTAGCTGGCATCTCTGCACGCCTCCAAATACAGGTAAGATGCTCACCTGAGGCAGGCCACGGTGGCTCAGTGGGCAGAGTTCTCACCTGCCTTGCTGGAGACCCGGGTTCGATTCCCTGTACCTGCCCATGCAAAAAAAAAAAAAATGCTTTCTTGGAGGAGACTTAGAGCCTCATTTTACTTCTAGACATTAATATCCATAATCATTGTCAACTATTTACCATGGTTTCCTAATTCTTAGGAAAATCAAATTTTTAAAAAATGGTTAAAGTCTCATTCACTTATATCTATAATTACTTGAGTGTTTTTGGAATTCATTTGGCCAGGATCCTCTATTAAGATGTTTGCACATTTGTTTATTTCATAAGAACCTAGAGTCATGCTATTGTTTCTCTACCCTGGATAACTGCAAACCTGAATTGAGCAATGCAGTAGTAGCTGTGCATTGCTACCTAAAACTAAAATCAGTGACTCATTCCCTGTATCATCATCTTGATAAACAATTGCCTGTGTTGAAGATATTGCAGCTTTTATCAATTTTCTTAATATTTGCAAGTCAGAATGAACGCGCCTCAGATCTACATTGGTAGAAATCACCAGGAGATTACGCTGACTTCCTCAGCTACACTTCTCTGACATACAAAATGGGTAGGAAACACCCAACTGCTGTTGAGCATTAATACAGAATAATGTGCAGAAACGTCTTTGCCAAGTGGCAACTAGTGCAAGCCTTTTATTATTACTACTGTGAGGCTGAGTTCACCACACTTCTCTTCCTTCGGGAACAGCCCTCTTAGGGAAAAGATGGGCTTGAGAAGTAGGGCTGTCCCATTGCACTAGAAGAATCAGCAATTCACCAATATTGGCCTGGAACCCACATTCCTCAAACTCCTCCCCAGACCTGGCTGCTGCAATCGCTGATGTGCTTTCACTATAATTTTGCTTCATGAAGAACTTCATATAAAGGGATCAGCCTGTGTATGGCTTCTTCCACTAAGTGTTTCACTTTTGAAATTCATTCTTAATTTCTTTTGTTCCTGAAAAGCAGTATTTTAGGTCCACTTAGTCTTTTTGGGATGAATATTAGATATCATTACTCTTAAATCACAGCCAGTATAGTTGAGGGTTTCCCAAAAGCTTATGAATTTTCTTGCTGTTCATTCTTTTTCGCGTCTTAGATCTTTCACTTGAAATAACTTTCCTTCCTATGAGGTACATTTTGCAGAGGCGCCTTTGTGTGTTTTGGTGATGAACGCGTTAGGAGTTGTTAGACGGAAAAGATCTTTGCTTCACCCTCATTCTGTGACGTTCCTGCAGCTTGGTATGAAGTTAGAGGGCGGCAGTGGGTGCAGGGGCAGTCAGCTGCCCGGCAAGAGTTGGGCAGAGTTGGGAAGGAAACGGCTGCCCAGTCAGGACTGTATTTCCCAATTGTGCCTGCATCTAATCTAGGCAGATGGATGGCATTCGGACTTGCCTATGTGATATAAATGGAAGTGAAGCATCTCACTTCCAGCCTAAGTTTAAGATGGGTTTGCTTTCGGCACCCTCTTTTTCCTTGTCTCCTGGCTAGAAGTGAAGGAGTCTGAGTCCTGAGCCTTTGAAGGAGCCCAAGGGAAGAAGCTTCCTTGAATCACTGCCCAGAAAGCCATGAGCCAAATGCCCACTTGAATTTTATGGGAATAACTTCTGTTATGGTAACTAACTGATATTTCCAACTTCAGCTATAATAGCAGCTGCCTTTATTTTAATTAATTCAACAATTATTTCCTCTCTGCATTTTGCAATTCTTAAATCAACTATGTGCAGCTTCTAGTGCTACTGTGGAGAAATCGGATGTTGTTCTTGTTTTTTAGGTTATCTGTCTTTTCTCTTTGACTATTTGTAAGGCCTTTTTGTTCTGCAACTTTGCAATAATGTATCAAGTGGTAGATATTTTATCTCGTTTTGCACTTATTATTGTTTCTAAATCTGAGGATTAATTTCTTTCTTCAATTCTGGAAAACCCTCAGATTTTATATCTCAAATGTTAACTCTACTTTATCCTTTTTGTCTCTTTATCTATAATTATATTATATGTATTTAAAAATTTTGCATTCTGCCCACCCTATCTCAACTTTATTTTTAGAAGTTTCAATCTTCTGGTAATTTATTTAGCTCTATTATCTAGTTACCTGTGTTTAATCTGATGTTTAACAGATTTGTTAAAGTTTAATTTAATTTCTAATTTTATCAAACTTGTCTTTTTTAATCTATTCTTTTTGGATAATGCATTGTTCCTTGCTTATAACTTTTATTTCATCTAACATTTCATATATAGTTACTTTATTCTATGTGATGAAACCATCATCTGAAGACCTTTCAGTGTTAATGCTGCTGCTTCCTGTTTCGGCTGACTCTCAAGAGGCACGTGTTATCCTGTGTATTTAGTAATTTTGGACTGTGGATTTAGGCTAACAAAGCTTCATCAGTGAGATCACGGGAGACCGGAGAAGAGGGTGCTTCTCTCCAGAGTGGAACTGCTTTTCTTCTTTCAGGGCACCTTGTGCCACTAACAACACAAGATGCGTTTAAAATCAATTTCTCAGTTTCAGTTTCCATAGACTGGCAGATAGTGGGACTTATGCCTAGATGAAGGCACACTGAATTTCATTGCAATGTTTGTTTCTTCTGTTAAATTCATGTGAAATCAAGTTTATTTTTAAATTTATTTAATTATCAATTTAAAAATATATCTACTAATGTATTCAAAATATTATGCAGAGTATAATCTATCATCTGTCTTTCTCTCTCCTGTGTTTTTATTTAGATGTGTTTTGCCAGTTTGAAAGGATTATGCACACTAGAAGAGCCATGTTTTAATCCTGTTCCACCTCATGGAGACAGCCGTTCATTTTAATCCCTCTTCAGTTCTGTAGGTTGGAAACTTGGTTAGATTATCTCCAATGTGACTCACCCACTTGTGGGTTTTACACTTTGATTAAAGGAGATGTTACTCCACCCATTCCATGTGGGCCTTGATTAGTTTACTGGCATCCTTTAAAAGAGGAAGAATTTTTGAAGAGGGCCACAAGAACCATGAGAGCCCACGCAGCCAGAGAACTTTAGAGATGAAGAAGGAAAATACACCTGGGGGAGCTTCATGAAACAAGAAGCCGGGAGAGAAAGCTAGAGACATCGTCATGTTCACCATGTGCCTTTCCAGTTGAGAGAGAAACCCTGAACTTCATCAGCCTTCTTGAACCAAGGTATCTTGACCTGGATGCCTTAGATTGGTCATTTCTATATCCTTACTTTAATTTGGACATTTTCATGGCTTTAGAACTGTAAACTTGCAATGTAATAAATTCCCCCTTTTAAAAGCCATTCTGTTTCTGGTATATTGCATTCCGGCAGCTAGCAAACTAGAAAAGATGTCTAGAATCATATTCAGTAAATGTTCACCCCAGTTATATCCAGGATATGTACTTCTGATTAATTTATTATGTAATTCAGATTAATTACATAATATGTAATGTAATTCTGATTAATTTATCCCATGTTTCTATTTCCTGAATAGGTTAATAATGAACTTGCAGTTTTGGTATAAAAATACTAAAGGTTTAAAAAGCATGGGATTATTAACAGTCAAATAAAGTTCAGACAAAGCAAGCACGTTTTAGAGGGTGGGTAATAGAGTACTTCTTAGCTTATAATGATATGGTGGCCATGTTTTCACGGAGTCCCGAGGAGCTATGAATGTGACAGGAAAATGGTCTTTTCAGGCTTCACAAATGAGGCTATGCGGTGACATATCTAAAGCTGAAAGGTAATGCAAATGATTCTCCGTGCCTGAGGGAGGCCATTTGTGCAGCTCTAGGGAAGCACTTTTACTACATGACCTGACCTTCCATTGAAGAACAAATTTTGTGCACAAAGAGTTTTTTTTTTTTTTTTTTTTTAAAGGAAAGACAGAGAGAAGGAAGGAAGGATAGAAGGAAGGAAGGAAGGAAGAAAGGGAAACATTTTTAAACATTTTCTTGTTTTATTGTATTCTGTTTCTCCGTTTTTGTTACATGGGCTGGGGCCGGGAATCGAACCGAGGTCCTCCGGCATAGCAGGCAAGCACCTTGCCCGCTGAGCCACCGCGGCCCGCCCCACAAAGAGTTTTTTAAAACTTCTAAACAGACACATCTACTGCTATGTTTACTTTCCCAAAACATTGCACTTTCAACCATCCACTAGTATACAGTTTTATGTATTTCTTAAAATAAATGTACAAACATACATTCTGTTGTTTATATGCAATATGACACTTAAATTATGAATCATGTGATTTCTTTTGAAATTTCCACTGCACAACAAAGTGGAAACACAGCTTGAAGGACTTAAATGAAAATGACTTTATTACCACAACATTGATGTTACATTCATATAAAAACCCTACACTAAATTAAAAAAATATTTTCAGCCATCTTGTTACTTTCAGCACAATCATTCAGAACTGCTCTCCACAGAAATCAGTCATTAGAAAAACCCCAAAACTCAAATAAAGCATTTTTCACCTTTCTGCTTTATGATCCTGGCCTTAGAAAAACTTGCCAAGCTGAGAATCCGTGGTGACTGTGGGAAGCTTTTAAAAACAGAGCCCCATATTTTACAAGCTGGAATAACTCAATGTACGGCCTGCTTCATTTAATTCAAAAGTAGCTGGTCTTAACTACTCCCTAAACCCTGAGAACACTTTGCTCATACTCATGATGGATTTTTTTTTTATAATTGGTAATGCTTGATCAGGATTCATCTCTCTCAGTTTCCAACTCTGTAACCAATTTGAATAACAGGTGACTTTAGAGGAGTCTCCCCTTAGTAAAGCTTCCCACCCTCCTTTTTCAATAAACTAGAAGAAATATCTCACTATTACGATGGCTATTTGAGTCCACTCAGGTTCAGAGATGACTAGCTCAGCAACACCTGAATGCTATTTATGACTTGTGCAAAACACAGAGTGTGCTGGTTCGAAAGGATTTATGTACCCTAGAAAAGCCATGTTTTAATCCTGACCCAGGCTTGTGGAGCACCTGTTTCTTTTACTCCCTATTCAATAATGTAGGTTGAAAACTTGATTAGATTATCTCCATGAGGTGTGACTCTCCCAGTTGTGGGTATTAGCATTTCATTAGAGGGAGATGTGACTCACTGCACATGAGTCTTGATTAATTTATTGGAATCCTTTGAAAAAGGAAGCATTTTGGAGAAAGCTTCGGAATGACAAGAGAGAACCCCTGGAGAACTATGAGAACCACAAGACCTCATGCAGCCAGAGACCTTTGGAGATGAAGAAGGAAAATGCCCCCGAGGGAGCTTCATGAAACAAGAAGCCTGGAGAGAAAGCTAGCAGACGTTGCCGTGCTCGCCATGTGCCTTTCCAGTTGAGAGAGAAACCCTGAACTTCGTTGGCCTTTCTTGAGTGAAGGTAACTTCTTGTTGGTGCCTTAATTTGGACATTTTTATAGACTTGCTTTAATTGGGACATTTTCACAGCCTTAGAACTGTAAACTTGCAATTTAATAAGTTCCCCCCCTTTAAAAGCTGTTCTATTTTTGGCATATTGCATTCTGGCAGCTAGCAAACTAGAACAGAGAGATTTCCTGAACAGTTGATTTAAGCACAAAGAGACAGATCAAGGGGAAGATTGCGTTCTACAGCTTTCAGCCCTGCAGTCTGAGCTCTAACTTGGCACCTCCTGTGTCTTCACATGTCCTTCCAGACTGAGCACTGCCTCGTCTTCTTGGCCCTTGGCTGACATCTTCTGAAGATATTCTGCCTCTGTCAGTGCTTGTTGAGATGCCTCACTGCTTCACTCCACATTTCGGGGGATTGTGCTACCGCTACTGCATTTATTAAGCAAAAAATCAATTCAGGCGATCTTAAATCAAAGAAATGAAGGAGAAAGAGAGGGGATGAAGGAGGAGGGGAATTTATGAGAATGATACTGGGATACCTCATAGACACACAAAAAGGAATAACCAAGACAGGAAGAGAAAACCATCAGGGCAGCAGACATTTTCGTCTGTAGAATATGGCCTTTCACTGAACTTGGCTCCATGGCTCTCCAATGCAGGCGGCTCTGGGGGCCCGGCCAAGACCATTATAAAAGAATAGGGAGTTGTTGAATAATCACCCCAGTATCCACTACGCCTAATTAAGCTTTCACGTCTAAGTGCTTTCTTTCCCTGCTGCTCTTCTAGTTTTTGTCTTTCCTTCTCCCTTTCTGCTTTGGAACAACCCAAGCATGGCTTTTCACTCAAGGCTCTAGCAGCCCAGGTGGGGAGGCAAGCGAGGAGGTGAGGACCCAAAGCAGCGTGATGCTCTTCAGAGTTTTGGTCGTGCGGTGCACTGTGAGGAGGGGGCAAGGGCATGGAAATCCGAAGAGAGCCAGAAGCTTCCCATGGGAGGTGACCCTGGAATGGACCTCAGAATGTCAGTAGGATATTCTTGAAGTTGCTCTGGGCAAGAGAATCAGGGCTGCAATCCCTGAGTCCTGGGGAAACAGATTCCAGGAATGAGAAATAACGTGGCTGCAGCATCGGTGGAAACTGAGTCACGGTGGGAACCCAAAGCCTTGGTGCCCGGTGTGCTGAGGAGGTTGGAATTTCATCCCCACGGCAAGTCCGACAGTGCAGCTAATTCTGCTGAATTTTGGAATACATTTTAGTAAAGAGAATGCTGTTTGCATCCATTTGGATCTGGTCTTGCTTCCTGACACATGCAGCACAGCTCTGCCGCCTACTCAGGGACAAATGGTGCCAACACTTAGTAACAGTCCACCCACATGGGCTTTTAAAATCAGAATAATCATAGGGGATTATAGCTCTTTCATGTTGGTAATTAATTTGTTCACCATTTTTAATCATTGATAAATGAAGAGCTAATACTGGATTACCCAGAAGTACCTCAAATTCTGAGCAGAATTTTAAACTTAAAAAGGTCTGAAAATGCTGTTTTGTTCTGAGTCAGAACAGAGCAATTTTATAAAAGAGCAATGAGTGCTTCACACCTGTCACTTATTCTGCTTGACACATTCCACCTTCCCCGGGGGCTTTTCTTTACATCTGGTCTAATGATAACCCAAAATGCTGAGGGGCTGATGAGATGAACCCACTGCCTGGTAAAAAGTGTTCAAGAGCATGTCCATATTGTGGGACCCAGTCAGTAAATTCAGTACCTCTGTGCTTGGGTGAGACCCCTATCACTCAAATGGCAGTCTGAGACAGCACTTGGAAATAAAGTAACAAATCACTCTGAGGGGATAAGGGGCCTTTAGGTTATTAATGACCATTTTTTCCACTAAGCCACTTCGGTTAAAGGCCACGCTTCCGAAACTGGAGATGTAATTATTGCTACACATTTTGTAACAGAATATTCATCATTAGATAAAATGACAGAGAAACACAGCATTCTCACCATATTAACGAGACGTAACTATGGCAAAAGGAGCCTGCTTACCTAACATAGAATCCTCGCAGCAGGTACTCAGCTAAATCCTCCACTTGCTCTCTCGCTAAAAACCATGGGCTTACTTTGTACTCCTAAGAATTCTCTTATACATTTGGAAGGGACCTGCAGTGAAAATTAGAACACCTGAGAACAGTAAACATTTCTAAAAGGTATCTGAAGGGCTGCAGGGTCTGTATACTTAAGATGACTGGATACAAATGTGTTTATGCTCAAGTTGAGACTCTTACAAGAAAACCTCTTTCTGAGCAGGAAAAGTGAAGGTAGCGCATGCTAGATACAATAAACACATTGCCATCTATAGAACACACTTAAATACTTTCTTTAATGTCCATATGGCTTCCATGCACTGGGCATGTTGTAGGATAATTTCTTTCCAGTGCCATTTCTGTGACAAGAAAGTCTGGGATTGGAGCTACCCAGCAAAATTACATGTAACAAGTATCCTGAAGAAACAGCTTGTTAAATTAAATGAATTTTCATCCATGCCTTGAGGAAACATTTTATCTCTGTGAAACATACTGTTATATTACTATGATAACTGTCTTAAATTCAGTAAGTACTCTCAAGCTCTGGGGAATAGAAGAATAACAGCTGTGACTTGAATCTTACCCTCAAGAATCTTACCATCGGACTTCCGGGTCAAGACGGCGGCTTAACAACGTGCGTGTTTTAGTTTGTCCTCCAGAACAACTACTAAATAACCAGAAACAGTACAGAACAGCTCCCGGAGCCACGATAGTGACCGGACACACAGCATACCCCAGTCTGAACCAGCTGGACCGGCTGCGAGCACCCCCCAGAACCATGAGTTCCCAAAGCTGCGGCGGCCGGCGCCTCTCCCCTACAGGCCACTTCCCAAGGGGAAAGGAAAGGACTTTACCAGCAGCAGGGACTGGGCACAATCAAACGCCAATTGTGGAACTAATTAACAAATTCTGACTACTAAAAATAGGCCCCCAGCTTAGGCGAACCTGATCAAAGTGGAGGTTGCTCATTTTTGCCCGGCGCCAAGGGGGCAGGACTGACAGAAAAAGGGGGTGAAAAAAAAGAAGGAAACAGAGGTTTTTGTGGTTGTGTATCTACAAAGGCTTGACTGCCTCTGGATACAGCGGCAGGACTTTTCAGGCTGCAACTGCCCCAGGCATAGGCAGTAGTGAGCTCTTTGGGGGGCTTGTCTGGAGCCTGTGCCTTCCCCAGGGGAGGGGTGAAGCCCCACCCAGGTGGAGTCCTTCCATCAAGGAATTCAGACACCAGGGCTTGGTAATTTGAAGCCATTAAAACCAGCCTACAACCTCTCCTCTATCTCCACCACGCCCCCAGCAGGGAGAGTCTGCCAAAGTTAAAGGTACCACATCATCTTATGCTGGTGGGATTTGCAGACAGACAAGTGCCACATACTGGGCAGGATAAGAAAAACACAGTCCAGAGATTTCACAGGGAAGTCTTTCAACTTGCTGGGTCTCACCCTCAGGGAAAACCGATGCAGGTGACTCTTTCCTCCTGATAGGAGGCCAGTTTGGTCTGGGAAAATCCGGCTGGGGTCTATAATATCTAAGTAGACCCTCCTAAGTGTGTGTGTGTGGGGGAAAGGCACCACACAAGCAGGGCAAGAAACAAGAAAATAAGAACTGAAAAATTCTCCTCTGTTAAACAAAACTTAAGCTAAAGGTCCAGATAAAGCTGAATGGAATGTCAAAGAACAGATAGACAACAAATTCATCCAGCAAGAAAACCCTAGATAAAAGAAGTGAAAGCAATCTCCAGAATAAACTAATTAAGGTAATTAAATGCCTAGACACCAGCAGAAAATAACAGATCACACTAGGAAAACTGAAGATATGGCCCAGTCAAAGGAACAAACCAACAATTCAAATGACATACAGGAGCCAAAACAATTAATTCAGAATATACGAACAGACATGGAAAACCTCATCAAAAAACAAATCAATGAATTGAGGGAGGATATAAAGAAGGCAAGGAAAGAGCAAAAAGAAGAAACTGAAAATCTGAAAAAACAAATCACAGAACTTATGGGAATGAGAGACACAGTAGAAGAGATGGAAACCTACAATGGTAGATTTTGAGAGACAGAACATAGGATTTCTGAACTGGAGGATGGAACATCTGAAATCCAACAAGAAACAGAAACTATAGGGAAAAAAAAAGGAAAACTATGAGCAGGGACTCAGGAAATTGAAAGACAATATGAAGCGCATGAATATACGTGTTGTGGGTGTCCCAGAAGGAGAAGAGAAGGGAAAAGGAGGAGAAAAACTAATGGAGGAAATTATCACTGAAAATTTCCCAACTCTTATGAAAGGTTTAAAATTACAGATCCAAGAAGTGCAGTGTACCCCAAAAAAGAATAGATCCAAATAGACATACTCCAAGACATTTAATAATCAGAATGTCAGAGGTCAAAGAGAAAGAGAGGATCTTGAAAGCAGCAAGAGAAAAGCAATCCATCACATACAAGGGAAGCCCAAAAAGACTATGCACAGATCTCTCAGCAGAAACCTTGGAGGCAAGAAGACAGTGGGATAATATATTTAAATTATTAAAAGAGAAAAACTGCCAACCAAGAATTCTATATCCAGCAAAACTGTCCTTCAAAAATGAGGGAGAAATTAAAACATTTTCAGACAAAAAAATCACTGAGAGAATTTGTGACCAAGAGACCAGCTCTGCAAGAAATACTAAAGGGAACACGAGAGACAGATATGAAGACAGAAGAGAGAGATGTGGAGAAGAGTGTAGAAAGGAAGACTATGAGTAAAGGTAAAAAGAAGGAAAATTAGGTATGACATATAAAATCCAGAAGGCAAAATAGTAGAAGAAAGTACTACCCATGCAGTAATAACACTGAATGTTAATGGATTAAACTCTCCAATCAAAAGACACAGTCTGGCAGAAAGGATTAAAAAACAGGACCCATCTGTATGCTGTCTCTACTCAAAGGACACAAGACCAAGGACACAAATGGACATTTACACACCAATGTTTATAGCAGCATTATTAACAATTACCAAGAGATGGAAACAGCCAAAATGTCCATCAACAGACAGTTGGCTAAACACACTGTGACATTTACATAAGATGGAATATTATGCAGCTCTAAGACAAAATAAAGTTATGAAGTATGTAACAACATGAATGGACCTTAAAGGACATTATGCTGAGTGTGATTAGCCAGAAACAAAAGGACAAATGCTGTATGGTCTCACTGATATGAACTGACATTAGTGAATAAACTTGGAATATTTCCTTGGTAACAGAGACCATCAGGAGATAGAAATAGGGTAAGATATTGGGTAATTGGAGCTGAAGGGATACAGATTGTGCAACAGGACTCTCATGGTTAGGGACAGGTGTCAACTTGGCCAAGTTGTGGTACCTGTTCATCTGATTGGGCAAGGGCTGGCCTATCGGTTGCAATGAGGACATTTCATAGGATTAGGTCATGGTCACATCAGCTACATCCACAGCTGATTCCATTTGTAATCAGCCAAAGGGGAGTGTCTTCTGCAATTAGTGATGCTAAATGCAATCATGGGAAGCCTTTTAAGGAGGACTCAGAGGAGACAGGTTCCATTCCTGCTTTGGCTGGTGAGCCTCTCCTGTGGAGTTCATCCAGGCCATCCATTGGAGTCATCGGCTTTGCAGCCTGCCCTGTAGATTTTGAACTCTGCGTTCCTACAGTCACGTGAGACACTTTCATAAATTTTATATTTGCAAGTGTTCCCTGTTGATTCTGTTTCTCTAGAGAATCCTAACTAATGCATCTTGGTACCAGGAGTGGTTCTTAAGGAACAGAATCTTAAAAATGGGTTTTTATGAATGGTTTTCTACTCTGACTGGGCTCAGAGACACTAAGGACTCTGATTCCTGTAATCAGAATGACACTCCCAATCCATGGACTGAGTTGGCAAAGGAGATAGTCAAAATATCATCATTCGATTCTCCTAATGCTTCACTTGTACGAAGCCAGACTCTGGGGGATAATGTTTTTGACACCTTTACAGAGTTTTGTAGAAATAAGAGTTATAGAGATGTTGGTTGGTTGTTGTTAGATACACTGTCTACATTAAAGGGTGAAAGGGATGGGCTTAAGGGTTCAAACAAGAAGCTTAAGTACCGTCTGAAAGATGCAGAGGTTTCTATGAGTATCCTGAAGGAAAATTTTATTTCCTGTAGCCGTAGACTTGAGATCTCTGAAAATCAGACTCAGAATCTTATTGTTAGAGTAGCAACTTTACAACGTAAACTGCAATCTCAGTCTTGCATGGTGTCTGCTGTTAAAGTGAGGGCATTGATTGGAAAGGAGTGGGACCCTGAAAAATGGGATGGTGACATATGGATTGATAATGATGTTGGGGGTGAGGTTGAAACCCTAGACCATGCTGAGCCTTCTTTCGATAACCCTGTAATAGTCTGCCCTGAGGACATAGCCGCCCCACCTCCAGCCTGCCTTGAGGAATTGGCCACCCAACTTCCTCCTGAAGGGATTAGCCCTAGAGTTATTAATCCTGTTTCACCAGATGAAACTGCAAATGAAAGCCCTGAAGCAAATGGCTTGGAAGATATTTCTAATTCTTTTCATGACTCACCCCCACCACCCCTCATTTCTTCTAGACCTATAACTAGACTAAAGTCCCAACAGGCCCCTAAAGGTGAGGTACAAAGTATCACACATGAGGAGGTACGTTATACTCCAAAAGAACTGTGTGAGTTTTCCAATTTATATAGACAGAAATCAGGGGAATATGTGTGGCAATGGATTTTAAGAGTGTGGGATAATGGTGGGAGGAATATAAGGCTGGATCAGGCTGAATTTATTGATATGGGCCCACTAAGCAGAGATTCTGCATTCAATGTTATAGCTAGAGCAGTTAGAAAATGTGTTAACAGCTTGTTTGGGTGGTTGGTTGAAACATGGATCAAAAGGTGGCCAACATTACCTGAGGTTGAAATGCCAGAACTGCCCTGGTATAATGTAGATGAGGGGATCCAGAGGCTTAAAGAGACTGGGATGTTAGAGTGGATTTATCATGCAAAGCCTGCTCTTACACCCCAGGAATGTCCAGAGGATGCACCTTTTACCAGAACAGTGAGAAATAAGTTTGTGAGACTAGCATCATCATCCCTCAAGAGCTCTGTGGTTGCACTTCTCTGTAGGTCAGATATTACTGTAGGAACTGCTGTCACTGAGCTGGAATCCTTAAACACAATGGGGATGACAGGATCCCGAGTTGGCAGAAGCCAGGTGGCAGCACTTAATCACCAAAGACAGGGTAGATGCGGCTATTATAATAGACAACAAACTCAAAGGAGGCATCAAAATTATATGACATGCAGAGATTTGTGGCATTGGCTAGTAAATCATGGGGTGCCTAGAAATACAATAGAAGGGCAGTCTACTAAATTCTTGTTGGAGCTATATAAACAAAAGAGTTCTAGGTCAAGTGAACAGAAGTCTAACCTGAATTACAAAAACACAGAGTCACGGCCCCCCTTAACCAATTTCCATACTTGAAACAGTTTACAGACCCTGAGCCCCTTGAATGAAGGGGAGGCCAGGTCCCTATGGGGAAGAAACCTGTTACACTGCCACAAATTTATACTGTTAACCTTCCTCTAAGCCTTCCCCAAGGAGACCGACGGTCTTTTACCAGGGTAACTGTGCATTGGGGAAAAGGAAATGATCAGATATTTCAGGGATTATTAGATACTGGTTCAGAAGTGACATTAATTCCAGGGGACCCAAAATGTCACTCTGGACCACCAGTCAGAGTGGGGGCTTATGGAGGCCAGGTGATCAATGGAGTTTTAGCTCAGGTCTGTCTCACAGTGGGTCCAGTGGGCCCCCGGACCCATCCTGTAGTTATTTCCCCAGTTCCGGAATGTATAATTGGCATAGACATACTGAGCAACTGGCAGAATCCCCACGTTGGTTCTCTAACTCGTGCAGTGAGGGCTATTATGGTGGGAAAGGCCAAGTGGAAGCCACTAGAACTGCCCCTACCAAGCAAAATATAAATCAAAAGCAATACCATATTCCTGGAGGGATTGCAGAGATTACTGCCACTCTTAAGGACTTGAAAGATGCAGGGGTGGTGATTCCCACCACATCCCCGTTCAACTCTCCTATTTGGCCTGTGCAGAAAACAGATGGATCTTGGAGAATGACAGTGGATTATCGTAAACTCAACCAGGTGGTAACTCCAATTGCAGCTGCTGTTCCAGATGTAGTATCATTGCTTGAGCAAATCAATACATCCCCTGGTACCTGGTATGCAGCTATTGATCTGGCAAATGCTTTTTTCTCAATAGCTATTAGTAAGGACCACCAGAAACAGTTTGCTTTCAGCTGGCAAGGTCAGCAATATACTTTCACTGTCCTACCTCAGGGGTATATCAACTGTCCAGCCCTATGTCATAATCTTGTTCGCAGAGACCTTGATCGTTTCTCCCTCCCACAAGACATCACACTGATCCATTATATTGATGATATCATGTTGATTGGACCTAGTGAGCAAGAAGTAGCAACTACTCTAGATTTACTGGTAAGGCATTTGCGTGTCAGAGGATGGGAGATAAATCCAACAAAAATACAGGGGCCTTCCACCTCAGTAAAATTTCTAGGTGTCCAGTGGTATGGGGCATGTCGAGATACCCCTTCTAAGGTGAAGGATAAATTGCTGCATCTGGCCCCTCCCACAACCAAAAAAGAGGCACAACGCCTAGTTGGTCTTTTTGGATTTTGGTGACAACATATTCCTCATTTGGGTGTGCTACTCCGGCCCATTTATCGAGTGACCAGAAAAGCTGCTAATTTTGAGTGCGGACCTGAACAAGAGGAGGCTCTGCGACAGGTCCAGGCTGCTGTGCAAGCTGCTCTGCCACTTGGGCCATATGATCCAGCAGATCCAATGGTGCTGGAAGTGTCAGTGGCAAATATAGATACTGTCTGGAGCCTTTGGCAGGCCCCTATAGGTGAATCACAACGCAGACCCTTAGGATTTTGGAGCAAAGCCTTACCATCTGCTGCAGATAACTACTCTCCTTTTGAGAAACAGCTTTTGGCCTGCTACTGGGCCTTAGTAGAGACTGAACGCTTAAGCATGGGCCACCAAGTTACCATGAGACCTGAGTTGCCTATCATGAGTTGGGTGTTGTCTGACCCACCAAGCCATAAAGTTGGGCGTGCACAGCAGCACTCTATTGTAAAGTGGAAATGGTATATACGAGATAGAGCCAGAGCAGGTCCTGAAGGCACAAGTAAGTTACATGAAGAAGTGGCACAAATGCCCATGGTTTCCACTCCTGCTGCCACATTACCTTCTCTTTCCCAGACCAGAGCTATGGCCTCTTGGGGAATTCCTTACAGTGAATTGACTGAGGAAGAGAAAACTCGGGCCTGGTTTACAGACGATTCAGCACGATATGCAGGTACCACCCGAAAGTGGACAGCTGCAGCATTACAACCCCTTTCTGGGGTGTCTTTGAAGGACAGTGGTGAGGGGAAATCCTCCCAGTGGGCAGAACTTCGAGCAGTGCACCTGGTTGTTCATTTTGCTTGGAAGGAAAACTGGCCAGAGGTGCGTTTGTATACTGACTCATGGGCTGTTGCTAATGGTTTGGCTGGATGGTCAGGGACTTGGAAAGACCATAATTGGAAAATTGGTGACAAAGAGGTCTGGGGCAGAAGTATGTGGATAAACCTTTCTGAGTGGGCTAAAAACATGAAGATATTTGTGTCCCATGTGAATGCACACCAGAGGGTGACTTCAGCAGAGGAAGATTTTAATAATCAAGTGGATAAGATGACCCGTTCTATGGATACCAGTCAGCCTCTTTCCCCAGCAACTCCTGTTATTGCCCAATGGGCTCATGAACAAAGTGGTCATGGTGGTAGGGATGGAGGTTATGCATGGGCTCAGCAACACGGACTTCCACTCACCAAGGCTGACCTGGCTACATCCACTGCTGAGTGCCCAATCTGCCAGCAGCAGAGACCCACACTCAGCCCCCGATATGGCACCATTCCCTGAGGTGACCAGCCAGCTACATGGTGGCAGGTTGATTACATTGGACCACTCCCTTCATGGAAGGGGCAGCGATTTGTTCTAACAGAAATAGACACATACTCTGGATATGGGTTTGCTTTCCCTGCACGCAATGCTTCTGCCAAAACTACTATCCGTGGGCTTACAGAATGCCTTATCCATCGTCATGGTATTCCACATAGCATTGCTTCAGATCAAGGAACACACTTCACAGCAAATGAAGTGCGGGAATGGGCACATGCTCATGGAATTCTCTGGTCTTACCATGTTCCCCATCATTCAGAAGCAGCTGGATTGATAGAACGGTGGAATGGCCTTTTGAAAACTCAATTACGGTGCCAACTAGGTGGTAAAAACTTGAACGGCTTGGGTAATGTTCTCCAGGAAGCTGTGTATGCTCTGAATCAGCGTCCGCTGTATGGTGCTGTTTCTCCCATAGCCAGGATCCATGGGTCCAGGAACCAAGGGGTGGAAATGGGTGTGGTGCCACTCACTATTACTCCTAGTGATCCACAAGGAAAATTTTTGCTTCCTGTCCCTGCTACCCTGAGTTCTGCTGGTCTACAGGTTTTAGTTCCAAAATGGGGTGTGCTTTCTCCAGGAGAAACAACAGTGATACCACTGAACTGGAAGTTAAGATTGTCACCTGGCCACTTTGGGCTACATATGCCTCTGGATCAACACACCAAGAAGGGGATAACATTATTGTCTTGGGTAATTGACCCTGACTATCAGAAGGAAGTAGGACTGCAACTACATAATGGAGGTAAAGAACAGTTTTCTTGGAATATAGGAGATCCCCTGGGGCGTCTATTAGTACTACCATGCCCTGTGATTAAAATCAATGGAAAACTGCAACAACACAATCCAGGCAGGACCACTAGTGGCTCTGAGACTTCAGGAATGAAGGTTTGGGTCACCTCACCAGGCAAAGAACCACGGCCAGCTGAAGTGCTTGCTGAGGGGAAAGGGAACATGGAATGGGTAGTGGAAGAAGGTAGTGATAAATATGAACTTCGACCACGTGATCAGTTACAGAAACGAGGACTGTAATGCTGTTTTGTTCGTGTTATACTATTTAAGTTGTAAGATATCAAGTTTAAGAATGAATGTTGCCCAAGGATTTGCACGCTATTCTGGAGAGATTTAATGTGTTTCCAGTTATATGCAGGACAGTTGAGTATTGTCAGGTAAAAGAAAAAATGTGTGCTTATTTGTTTTCATTTGGAAATTAAGTATGGTCTAAGGTGATATATATATATATATATATATATATATATATGTGCCAAGTTGACAAGGGGTGGACTGTCATGGTTAGGGACAGGTGTCAACTTGGCCAAGTTGTGGTACCTGTTCATCTGATTGGGCAAGCGCTGGCCTATCTGTTGCAATGAGGATATTTCATAGGATTAGGTCATGGTCACATCAGCCACATCCACAGCTGATTCCATTTGTAATCAGCCAAAGGGGAGTGTCTTCTGCAATTAGTGATGCTAAATGCAATCATGGGAAGCCTTTTAAGGAGGACTCAGAGGAGACAGTTTCCATTCCTGCTTTGGCTGGTGAGCCTCTCCTGTGGAGTTCATCCAGGCCATCCATCGGAGTCATTGGCTTCGCAGCCTGCCCTGTGGATTTTGGACTCTGTGTTCCTACGGTCACGTGAGACACTTTCATAAATTTTATATTTGCAAGTGTTCCCTGTTGGTTCTGTTTCTCTAGAGAACCCTAACTAATACAAGGACTGAACATAAAAACTCAGAAATGGACAGCACAATATTACCTAACTGTAATACAATTATGTTAAAACACTGAATGAAGCTGCATATGAGAATGATAGAGGGAGGAGGGTTGGGGGCATAAATGAAATCACAAAGAAAGATACATGATAAAGATTGAGATGGTGTAATCTAGGAATGCCTAGAGTGTATAATGATAGTGACTAAATGTACAAATTTAAAAAATGTTTTTGGACGGGCCATGATGGCTCAGCAGGCAGGAATGCTTGCCTGCAATGCCAGAGGACCTGGGTTCGATTCCCGGTGCCTGCCCATGTGAAAAAAAAAAAAGATGTTTTTGCATGAGGAAGAACAAAAGAATGTCATTACTGCAGAGTGCTGAAAATAGATGGTACTTAATATTTAAAAATTTCAACTAATGTGTGAGACTAAAGCAAAAAATGTTTATTTGGTACAAATCTATACTTTGACTAGTGTATCTCCTAATATAACTTATGTAGATAGTTGATTGAACACCTTAAGTACATGGAACTTTGTATAGGACGTGAGATTTTGTTGGTTTGTCCAGGTGATGCCCTGATGAATCCCAGAGTGATTTGATCAGTGAGTGGAAAAGTATTTGCAAAGTCCCCTTCGGGGAATGGTGAAAACGAGGGAAAACTCACCTTCCCCAAGTTGAATTCTTGATATTCTCACAAGCAGTGTGGACAACCAAAGCTTTAGGCTGAGCCCCCAGTCTTGGGGTTTGTTCATATGAAACTTAACCCCACAGGGGATAGGTCAAGCCTACTTAAAATTAAGCCTAAGAGTCACCCCCAAGAGAACCTCTTTCATTGCTCAAATGTGGCCTCTCTCTCCAGCCAACACAGCAAACAGACTCATCACCCTCCCCCTGTCTACGTGGGACATGACTCCCAGAGGTGTGGATCTTCCTGGCAGCGTGGGACAGAAATCCCAGAATGAGCTGAGATTCAGCATCAAGGGATTGAGAAAAACTCTAGAATGAGCTGAGACCCAGCATCAAGGGATTGAGAAAACTTTCTCGACCAAAAGGGGGAAGAGTGAAATGAGACAAAGTGTCAATGGCTGAGAGATTCCAAAGAGCGGAGAGGTTATCCTGGAGGTTATTCTTATGCATTAAGTAGATATCACCTTGTTATCCAAGATGTAGTGGAGAGGCTGGAGGGAACTGCCTGAAAATGTAGAGCTGTGTTCCTGTAGCCATGTTTCTTGATGATGATTGTATAATGATATAGCTTTCACAATGTGACTGTGTGATTGTGAAAACCTTGTGTCTGATGCTCCTTTTATCTACCTTGTCAACAGATGAGAGGAACATATGGAATAAAAATATATACTAGGGGGAGCAAATGTTAAAATAGATTTCGTTTGAAATGCTAAGGATCAATGAAAGGGATCATAAGGGGTATGGCATGTAAAAATTTTTTTTCTGTCTGTTATATTTATCTGTTGTCTTTTTATTTCTTTTTCTGAATTGATGCTAATGTTCTGGGAAATGATCATGATGATGAATATGCAAGTATGTGATGATATTGTGAATTGCTCAGTGTATGTGTTGGGAATGTTTGTGTTTCTTGTAATTTTTTTTAATTAATAAAAAATTTTTTAAAAAGTCAGCACTACCCCCCCAAAAGAAAAAAAAAAAGAATCTTACACATCTAGTTGGGGAAACAAGAAAGATAAATGTCTTGAAAGGCATATGAAGATGAATGCCAATATGAAGATGCAAATCAGGTGCACTGGGACTACAAGGCAAGAGTGAGTGGCCGCGGTGGTAGACCGAGGAATGAGGGACATTATAATGGAGAGATAAACAACTGGAAGAAGAGGGAAGGGAACTCCAGCCCATGTGCAGGGATGCTAGTTGAGTTTGACCTGTGTGTAGGGTATGCTTAATAGGGACAAATGTGAGGGGCATTAGAAAGTCATTTTGAGGACAGTTCATGGAGGACATAAATGCAAAGCTAAGAGATGGAGAGTTTATTTTGTAGACACTGAAGAGTGTTTGGGATTTTTGAAGAGTCCAGCCATCTCATTTGTTTCGTCTAGATTATTCTGGCAACACTGTGTAGGGTGGATTGGAGAATGGAGATAAGCAAAAGAGGATAACGTCAGGGGTTCTTTCCATATGAGAAGTAATGAATGGTGAGAAGAGAATGGGAGAGAGACACAGAATAGACTAAGTGGGTAAAGCTGGCAGTGCTTACTTTAAAAAGGAAAGAACATAATGATGAAGTGAAAAAGAACTCCGATATTTTGGAACTCACTGTCATCTGTCACTTTAGCATCTGCATTTTGCAAAGCTTCTGGCAACTCTGTAATCCTTACCTAAATACTATGTGCTGTTTTTTCTCTGGATCTTTTTTTTTTAATTTCTGCTTTCCAATAGTTTGACTATGATGTGTCTAGTTTCCTTGTTTAGGAAATTTATCCTGATTTCCATTTTTAGGGCTTCTTGGGTATGTGGTTTGTTGTTTTTCAATGTTTTTGGAAAACTCTCAGTCATAATGTCTCCAGATATTTCTTTTGCTACATTTTCTCTCTGACCCTTTTTTTTCTGGGACTCCAATTGTACATATAGTAAGTCATTTGGTGCTGTTTCTCAGGCAAAAATTCTTTTGCTTTCTCTTTCTCTTTCAGTTTTGATGAATTCCATTAATCAAATTATATTTGCATTTATTAATTCTTCCTCAGCACTGTACAATCTGCAGCCTTGTGAAGGAATATTTTATCTCTGTCATTTTGTTTTCCTTTTATTTCTAGCATTTTTATTAGACTCTTTTTTTTTAAAAGGTTTTTATCTCTTTGCTGAAATTCTCCATCTGCTTGTTCCTACTATCCACCTTGAACATTTTAATCCTGGTTATTTTTAAGTTGATGTTCAATAGTTCCAACATGTGGGCTGTCTCTCTTTCTTGACTATCAGTTGTTTTTACTTCTCTTTCATGGATGCTAAAAGTTTCAACTGAATGCCAGACATGTGGGTTGGAGGTCAGTGGAGGCTGGGGTGAATTCACCGTTTGATTTGTGCAATTCCATGGATTTTCCTTTGAAAATTTATCCTTGAGTCATACACACATCCTAAAATTTCCCCAACCTAACCACACTCACATATATCCTATGCACGCGTCCCTCTTCCATGTCCCCTTATGGGAGCCATGCTCTGCCTTGCACCTGGGGCTGCTCTCAGCTGGGAGAGAGTTCCCTGCCCAGCCCCCACAGCAGCAGCACTCCCTTGGCCCTGGAATAGGATCCTGAGTCCCTCGTCCAGGAGCAGAGGTTGTTGCCTGCACTGCTGCAGAGGAGAATGGCCCTTTACCTGTGTCGGGGCACGGTGCCTCATGCCCCTTCCCTGGAGACAGACAGCCCCTCGCCCGGGGCTTGAGGCTCACACCTTTTAGCATAACAGGGTCTGTTTCTCCTCTAGAAGCAGCCAATTATTTACTGCAACATGCATCAAAAAGGAGGGCCCTCCCCATCCTTTAGCCCTGCCCCCACCCCTGGTCTTTCTCTGGAGTCCCTAGAAGGGGTCTTGGGAATGCACAGCTTTCCTCTGTGCTGGAGGCTCCCAGCCGCTCACACTGGCCTTTAGGAATTTGCTGAGGTCTCGGCTCATTCCCTCCTGCCTTTGGTGTGGCCACCTCCAGTTTCTCCTCTGCTCCACCAGGTCAGGATATCTGTGTGCCTTTCCTTGCAGAGGCGTGGCACACTTTGGAATTCAGTTTACTTAGTTTCCTTGTGACCCCAGTTCTCTGATGGGCTCAAGAAAGCTCAAGCATATGTAGAGGTTCTGGCTTTTTCTTGTTTTCAGAGTAGGAGCAATGTTCTCCTACAGTTGTCCACATCGTCAGAGGAAGTAAAAATATGACTCCATGGTTCCGAAGGCCACAACGAGTGCCGGAAAGTTTACAAGTATCGTTTAGAAAGAAATAAAATAAAGGAAATTTAGTAAGTTTGAAAATTTGATGGAAGCCAGACTCTGTTTTAGACACGTTGATTTGGGGGTGCCAGAAGAACCCTGCCCAGGTGTTCACCTAGCACGTGGAATTACAATGATGTAAATGAGGTGAAAGAAGGAGATTTGGGAATTGTCTGCAGAGAAATGATATTTAGGGCTATGAAATTAGAGGTGTGTACTTAAGGAGTGAACACGATGAGAGGGAACTAGGTAAAGATACAATCTTCAAAAATTCTACATTTAGGGAATTAGTGAGCAAAACTGAAAAAGAAACAACCCATTTCTGTCATGTACCAATTACTAAGCATTTGCTGAATAAATGAGTAATGAAGATAAATGGGGGGAAAAAGCCAGTAAGGTATTGTATTGCAGAAAGAGACAGGACATTTTACAGAGTTTTGTTAGTTAAAACACCAAATCCGTAATAGAAATGGATTTCTTGGAGATTTGCTCGAGTCTGTTGACTCTGATGTTAAGAGGGCATTGGTGAACTTTGGAGAGGCTGATGGCAGATGAATGTCAGGACATGAGAGAATATACGGACCTTACAAAGAGGCCAGGAAATCACAGGCACTTTGAAATGCAGGTATCCATCCAATGCCTTGTAATGAGGAAGAGAGAAAGCTCCATACGCCATGGAGTGGCCCAGTGGGAACTCCGTGAGGATGGAACGACAGTTTCCACTATGGATTTTTCAGTGTTGGAGAGCGAGGGGGCAGACACAGTATGCCTTTTTCATGGGGTCCTATGAACAGATGAACTAAGTGGTCCTTAAGGTTTAAGATCACTTCTCTGAATTGTAATTCCTGGCTTTTCTCTGCAGCCATTACTTTATAAATATGACTCAGACATACTATAGTAGGTACAGCATGGCACTGGCTTATTTCTAAAACACACACTTAAAAAATCAAAAGTAGTTATTTGGTCTTGACAATAGGGAAGAAGAGATCTACTATGAAAGGTGAAGGAATTTGGCAAAGGTCACACAACTGAGACAAATCAGACTTAGATTGGCATGTTGATTACCTGATTGCACATGGTAAGAAAAAGAGGTGTCTTCACGGGCATGGCCAGGAGGGACCCCTTTCCGAGAAAGGATTTTCCAGATGACAAAACAATTAGCCTGTAGGGGATTTCCAAGAAAATGGAACAATGCAGTGTACTGTACATAACTACAGGTAGGCAACACGTGATGATAAACCAGTTTTGGTCCAGGACAGCTGGCTTATCAGATTGGCCACAATACCCAAAAATATCCCCTCTGTCCACCCCCCATATAAAATGGAAATTGTGGAAACTTAACGGTCAACCAGTCAGAACATTTCCTCACCTCCATCCGTGGAGGAGGAACTTCCCTGTAGGAGCTTCCCCTGCCCTCCCTTGGTGGAACTCACTTCTACTTTCTGAACGGGGTGCAGCCCAACCCATGAATTGTTCAATAAAGTGGTGAGAACCTCAACCGTGTGAAAAATCTTTCTTTTACAGATACCACTTGCTGTTCTCGTGACAACGTTGCCTCTCACGTTTATTCCACCTGATGGTAAGCTTTTTGCTCTCTGCTCGTTCCTTCACCTGTTCAGTAGCCTGCCTCGTCACGTGTATTCCCACTGACTGCAAAAATGCAAACAGTGAGAGACCAAAGCAAAGGATGTCTGCTTCTATAGCATGCTCTTGGCCAACTTTTCTCCTCCATCTCACTCCACATGAAAGAAAATGTGAAATCCACTTTTTCATCAAATAACACTTTGCAAAGACATTATTAAAAGTAAATGTTATTCTAATGATGCATTAGCTGATTTAGTTTATTACATTACATTCACATTAGCTTTGATGGCTCTTTGCACACGCCGCAAAATTTCAAAACCCTTCCATTTCACGCAGCCTCTTCCTCGTTTTCTGTGGCCAGCCGCGCTAGCCTTTGCACTGTCCCTGCCTCTGAAATGCTTTTCCCCAGGCCTTCCCTGCTCTGGCTCCATCTCATTACTCAGTCTTCCCTGAACACAACGTCTGCTCACGTGAAGGGGCCATCAGCCCCCTCAGACCAGCCTTTGTCACGGGGCCAGAAGAATTTCTGTGTTGTGTAAAACATCCTGCACTCAGCGTTCGTGTGAGGGGGTCTCAGATCATGAACTCCCTGCACAAGATGGACAAACAGCATGCTCCCAGGAGTCTGGGAATGGACATGAAGAATGGCTCCCAAAGATATGGGATCCTATGCCTGGAGCCTGTCAATGTCACCGCACTCGCAGATGGGACCATATCATTATATCAGTTCTATCATTACTTCTTCTTGTGGGTGTCCGTGGCCAAAGAACAGGTCTGGTGAGGAAAGTCTACTGAAACCCAAAGGAATGCAAGAAGCTGTGAGAGCTAAATTTTGGGGCCAGGGTACTAAACCTGGTAGATTCTAAGTATCATCCTTCATATTTATTCACCTTAAAAAGCCTCTGTAACTGTTAATACATGTGACCTGAGAATCATCTACAGCCTTCAGTGCTTGCTTCAAGGGCAAAGCCTGTTTAGCCTGAGGTGCCTCCTTTTACAAAGCACTCAGAATTAGCTGACATAATATTTACATGCTGTGTCAGTTTAAAAGGATTACGTACCCTAGAAAAGCCATGTTTTAATCCTGATCCATCTTGTGGAAGCAGCCATTTCTTTTAATCCCTATTCAGTACTGTAGGTTGGAACTTGATTAGATTACCTTCCACGGAGATGGAACTCGCCCAACTGTGGGTATTAACTTTTGATTAGAGAGAGATGTGACTCCACCCATTGCAGGTGGGTCTTGATTAGTTTACTGGAATTCTTTAAAAGAGGAAACATTTTAGAAAAAGCTTTAGGGCCACGAGAACCACAAAAGTCCACACAGCTGGGGAAGTTTGGAGATGAAGAAGGAAAATGCCCCTGGGGGAGCTTCATGAAACAGGAAGCCTGAAGAGAAAGCTAGCGGATGTCTCCAGGTTCACCACGTGCCTTTCCAGTTGAGAGAGAGAAACCCTGAGCTTCATCAACCTTTCTTTAGTGAAGGTAACTTCTTGTTGGTGCCTTAATTTGGACAACTCTATAAACTTGCTTTAATTTGGACATTCTCATGGCCTTAGAACTGTAAATTTACAACTCAGTAATTTCCCCCTTATAAAAGCTGTTCCGTTTCTGGTATGTCGCATTCTGGCAGCTTACAAACTAGAACACGTGCTTATTAGCTATCAAATCCTGACATAAGGTAAAGTGCATAAAGTGCTTTGCCTCTCTCACTCACTTGTAGAATCCTCACCACCTGGAATTAAGCTTGACACACAGTAGATGCTCAATAAAATTCATTAACAGAAACATAGAGTGCAAAGTTTGGGTAAATAGGTTTGATGATCAATCTGAAGTGGCTCTTGAAAATGTCACTGGGAACAGACTTGCAGGTGGATGGCGTGCATTGGTTCCTACCTGGGACAGGGGGACATGCCCTGAGAAGCTGCGGGGCCCCTTGATGAGAGGGAATTAAAGGGGACTTACTCTAGGAGCTGGGTTTTGGGTCGGTGACTTTATGAAGACTTAAGGGCACGGCCTTAGCCCAGGAATAGAGACTGCCAAGGAGGCAGAGAAATTCTACAACTGGGAATCTTAAACCTTACTTAGAAGTTGGGGGGTGGGGCAGCAGCAGCCCCTTTTATGAGCCAAGTGAGGGAAACATTTGATCATTTTTGCGACTTAGTTTTTGTTCAGAGATCATTTTTGCGACTTAGAGTTTTTGTGTGTGTTCAGAGATGAGTACAGAGTAGTCCTATTTTTGTCTCGGTCTGTCATGGTCACCAAGCAACCTTCTCGAAAGCTGGTGGAAAATGTTTGACAGGAGAACACCCAGGGCTGGGC
Organism: Tamandua tetradactyla; assembly: GCF_023851605.1. Lineage (NCBI taxonomy): Eukaryota > Metazoa > Chordata > Mammalia > Pilosa > Myrmecophagidae > Tamandua > Tamandua tetradactyla. The sequence continues at coordinate 101,187,868 of NC_135330.1, read as the reverse complement.
AGGTCCTAGCTCTCGGTGGCTGCTTTTCTCTTTCTCAGAATAAATCCAGTTTTTAGTTGTATTTGTCAAGCTTCTCCAGAGAAACTGAAATGACGGAATCCAGGTGTGTGTGTGTGTGTGTGTGTGTGTGTGTGTGTGTGTGTGTGTGTGTGTTAATTAAGAGATTTATTGCAGGAAATTGACTCATAATCCACAAACTAGCAAGTCTGAATTCTCTAGAGCGGGCTGGAGGCTGGAAATTCCAGTAAGAGCGATGCTGGATTCTTGAAACTTGGGAAAGAGTGGAGGGCGCCGTTGAGGCCGAATCCCTTGGGGACCCTTGCAGCTCTCAATTCTCACTCTTCAGGCAGCCACCAATTGGCAGTTGATTGCAGATGCTAATCCCATCTACAAGATATCTCCCACACAGCCAGACCAGTGTGTGCACAAATAACCAGACACCATCACCTTAGCAAACTCACCGTCCCGGCAGTCTTCCAGTTTTGACTTTCTTCCTTGAAGTGTTTTCTGCAGTTAACTAGATGCGATAATGTGAAATTGCACACCGACCTAGAGCAGACCTTGAAGATAACTGACTAAAATTTGAAAATGGGAAAAAAGTCTGAAAGGATATACACCAATTTTTTTAAGTGGCTATTTACATCGTTCATGGGAATGTGAGGGGATTATGTGATTACCTTCTTTTTCTGGAGTTTTCTATATTTTCTAATTAAAAATGAATTTTAAGTGTGTGAAATGTTTTGAATAGGGTGGTAAATATTCAAGGTGCTCAGAATTATAACTTATTGTGAATAATTCCATGATAAGGATTTGTAATCGGAGCGAATTTTTCAGCATGTGGGTAATTTTAGATGAAAATAACTGAACTGAACAAAAGGCCAATTTTCCCGGTCCTGCCACGTGTGACAAAGCTGGTTCAACGTGACCGTGGGAGGGAGGGATCCTGCAGGTCTGTAACTGTAAGTGGTAATAATCAGAACCATTAAGTGCGAGCTCAGCAGTGTGGGGGAGAAAGGAAAAAGAAAATGTATAGGTTTATAGCTCCAAATAAGAGCCCCTTAGGCATCCTGCTCTGGCTTTCTGTAGGGTTTTGAAAGCTTTGTTTCAGGCTGCATTTATAGGGCTTGTGTTCCCGGACTCACTCCTTAGAGGCGTCTAAAATGGCACCTGGAGTGATTTACAGGAGCTGAACTTTGTACTCAAATGAGAGACCAAGGAAAGCAAGACAGCAGGGAAAAGTGAACTTCTAATGGATGTTCTTAACAATTGACTTCAAAGTCTGGTTAGCAATATAAAGGTTCCAGTTTGCTGCTTTGTTTTTCCTGTCCGTGGGAGCACTGTGAATTTCAAATTATAGGGCCACAAAAAATTATATAGTGGGAAAAGATAAACCTGGAAGATAGCTAAAGATAAATCTAGAATGGTCTCATTTATTGACTGATTCATCTAATATTTGCGGAGTGTCTTCTGTGTGACAAGTAGCACGCTAGATGCTGGGAGTACATAGAGTAAGAACTTAGGATTTTGTCATAAATAGTTAAGCACTGAGGGTGGGGAGCAGGGCGTGCAGAATATCTAGACAGACGCTTGTACATGCCATCTGTATGCGTTTCCTGTGGCTTCTACAAAAAATCACCACGAGCATAGTAGCTGAATGCAAATCTGTTCTCCTACAGAGCTGGAGGTCAGAAGTCCAAACGAGATGTCCCTGGGCCAAAACCAAGATGCCTGGGGCTGGCAGGGTTCCCTTGGAAGCTCCAGGGGATGACCAGTTCTCTTTCTCCTTTTCCGATTCTTGACACTGCCCACATCTCCTGCCAGCAATGCCCCGTCAAGTCTTTCTCACATCGCATCGCGCTGACACTGATTCTTCTGCCTGCGTCTTCCCTCGTTTAGGATTTTCATGGTTCCAGTGGAAGCACCAGGGTGTTCCCGCCTCTGCCCCAATTTCAAGGTCGTCGCGTTCACAGCCTTCATTTGCTCTTGTCAACACAATTGTAGAGGCCAGGGATTAGGACACGGACATTTTGGGGTGCCATTCTGTTCTCCCCCAGGACGGGAGCGATCACCCAATGTAACACATCTTTGGAAGGACATGGCCCTCGTTTTTCTGGCCTCCATGTCCTTTTCCTCAGGGACCTCATCATGACGCCTAAAATCCATGGAGGGGTGACCTTAAAATAAAGGTCCTGGGTCCTTTCTCCCTGCCAATTTCATGGATTCTTTTCCAAAATCCTTCCTTTACTCACACAGCTTTTTTTAAACTTCTTTTTCTAAAATATAATATATATATATATATACAAAGAAAAGAAAGAAAACCCAATAATTTTCAAAGCACACTTCAATAAGTAGTTGCAGAGCAGATTTAAGGGTTTGTTGTGGGTTACAATTCCACTATCTCAGATTTTTCCTTCTAGCTGCTCCAAACCACTGGAGGCTAGAAGGAATATTAATATAGTGATACAGCAGTCATACTCGTTTGTTAAATCTATTTTCTCTTTGTACCTCCTCATTCTACTTTGATCCTTCTCCCAACCTATAGGGATCTTCAGGCAAAGCTCTTTCGGACTTTTTCATGTTGAGAAGGGTTGTCGGCACTAAGGGATAGGGGGATGCAATTAACTGATAATCTTAGAAAGGCTGGTGCCTCTGGGTTTCGGGATTTATCTGGCCTAGGAACCTTTGGAAATTATAGGTTCCAGGAAAGCAAACATAGTTCATGAAATGTTTATAGAGTCTGAGTTTAAGCCCTGGGTGTTCTTAAGAGTCAGCAGGAGTGAAGGTGATTGGGGCTCAGCAAACCATAGCAGTTAGCACCATGTAGCTGAAGCTGGCATAAGAGTAGCCTCCAGAATAGCCTCTTGACTCTATTTGATTTCTCACGGCCACTGATGCCTTATTTTATTACAATTCTTTTCTCCTGTTTGGTCAGGAAGGCATTGTCGATTCCATGGTGCCAGGGCCAGACTCTGCCTGGAAGTCATGTCCCACGTTTTCATGGAAACTTTCCCCGCTATGTGTCATGTCCCACATAGAGGTGATGGTAATACTTTATTTTGCAGAGTTGGACTTAGAGAGAGAAAGGCGGCATCTGAGCAACAAAAGGTTTTCCTGGAAGCAACTCTTGAAGTTTGTTATGGGTAGTCTTAGTTTCTCCTTTACAGAAATAAGTTTCAAAGGGCAAGTCTCAAAATCAAGGGCTTGGCCTATTTTCTTAGGAGTCTCCAATGGTGGAGATGGTACCCAAAGTTTCCCTGTAATTTAATATATATATATATATATATATTTTATATTATTATTGCATATATATAATCCCCCGTTTGGACATTTAGGTTCCAGACACAATAAACCTCTCTGCCTTTGGTCTCATACAGTAGGCAGAGGTCTAGAGTACACACACAATCATCTCTTACCCTGTATCCTGATTTACCTTAGTCCCAGCCTCTTTGGCTTTTTTTAAATCTCTAATTGAGGCCTGATCTCTCTTTTTTTTTTTTTTGCTGCTGTTATTGCACAGAGTAATGCTGACTTTTAGGGCTGCTGCACTCCATTTCTGAGTCTTAGGTGTCACAGAGTTACTCAAAGTTCTAGGAAAATGCCAGCTGATGCACATATAGCTCAGCGTCTCAGAATCTAGAAATACACTTACAACTTTAGACCAACTGTGGCTGCTATAGGGCTTACAATTTAGCCTCCAATTTTCCTGTAAGTATTTTCTGAAAGAGACTTCAGCATTCTTGTTTTATTTCTGGACTATTTGGCACAGCACATTGTCCCCAAAGTTTATTCAGTTCATTGTGTGCCTCTAGACAGCCTTCCATTTTGTAGCCACACCATATTCCATCATATAAATGTATCACAGTTCGCCATTCTGCTTCTCAGTCATTGTGCCCTGGGCTCCCTCCATCTATTGGACATCACGGATAATGTCCAAAATAAACAGACCGTGACTTACAGAGCCCTCACTCGGTTGTGCAGTCAGCATTGTCAAGTTTAGACCATTTTCACTGGTTCATAGAGACAAAGAACCAACAAACACAGCCTCACCATACATCAAACCAAAACCACCCCGTATCGCTTGTCCTCCCCCCGCCCCCGTTACTTGCCCCTGGTAGTGCTGTGGTACTATTGACATCTTCCTGTTAGCTATTGGCCATAGCATGCAATTTTAGTTTTTCCCCTAACCCCCCACTACTGTTGACTCTTATCTGAAATTGTAAATAAATGGAATACGTGGCACTATACATCCCCTTTCAATCATATTCCCCTTCAGTATGGCAACGTTACTTGTGATCCAGCTAATTAGTGACCACCACTTCTATCCATTCCCTTGTGTTCAAGCCCAACCTCTTGGGTAGCCTTCCCCCATCTCTATCTTCTGGGTACCTGTTGGTGTGTTAGATTCTACAGGGTAACCTTTACTGGAGTCATAATAGCAAAATCACACAGTATCTGTCCATTTGTGTCTGACTTATTTCACTCAGCATTATGTCCTCAAGACTCATCCATCTTGTCATATGCTTCAGGACATCATTTCGTCTTACTGCTGCATAATATTCCATCATATGTATATACCACGTTTTGTTAATCCGTTCATCTGTGGAAGGTCACATGAATAGTCCTTTGCCCATTTTATAATTGGGTTGTTTGTTCTTTTGTTGTTGAGCTGTATAATTTCCTTATGTACACAGGATATCTAGCCTTCATCTTATACAGGGTTTCCAAATATTTTCTCCCATTGAGTTGGCTGCCTTTTCACCTTTTAGGCAAAATCCTTTGAGGCCCAGAAGCTTTTGATTTTAAGGAGTTCCCACTTACTTATTTTTTCTTTTGCTTCTTGTTCTTCAGGTGCAAAGTTTAAGAAGTTACTTTCTGTTAATAGATCCTGAAGATGTTTCTCTATATTTTCTTCTAGAAGTTTTATGGTACTGGCTCTTGTATTTAGGTCTCTAAATTGTTTTCTCTTTTCTTTGTATATGCTATATTTCAAAATTATAAAACATCAAAAAAAACCTACATGAGTAAAGGACTGCTTTCAATCTCTTACCATTAAGTATGGTACTGGCTATTGATTTTTCATGTATGTCTTTTATGACAGTGAGGAGGTTTCCTTCAGTTCTTACCTTTTGAAGTGTTTTTATCTGGAAAGGATGCTGAATTTCATGAAATACTTTTTCAGTATCAATCAATATGATCATGTGATTTTCAATTTGTTAATGTAGGGTTAAATTATGTTGATTGATTTTCTTGTGCTGACCCACCCTAACATTATTGGTATAAACCACATGCAGTCATGATGTACAATTATTTTAATACATCATTGGATTCATTTTGCTAGAATTTGTTGAGAATTTTTGCATCTGTGCTTATTAGGGAAATTGGTCTGCAGTTTTCTTTTCTTGTAGCATCTTTATCAAGCTTTGATATTAGAGTGATGTTTGCTTCATAAAATGAGTTAGATAGTATTCTTTTTTCCTCAACTTTTTGGAAGAATTTGAGCAGGATTGGTGTTATTTCTTTTTGGAATGTTTGATAAAATTCCCCTATGAAGCCATCTGGTCCTGGGCTTTTTTTGTGGGAAGATTTTGAAGACTGATGAATCTCTTTACTTGTAACTGGTTTGTTGAGAGCTACTCTTTCTACTCAAGTCAGTATAGGTATTTCATGTGTTTCCAGGAATTTTTCCATTTTACCTTAATTGTCTACTTTGTTCACAAATAGTTGTTCATAATATTCTCTTATGATTTTAAAAATTTCTTCAGGATCCATGGTAACAACTTCCCTCTCTTTTCTGATTTTATTTGTGTTTTCTCTTTTTTCCTCTGTCATTCTAGCTAAGGGCCCATCAATTTGATTGATTTTCTCAAACAAACAACTTTTGGTTTTGTTGATTCTTTTTATTGCATTTTTGTTCTCCAGTTCATTTATTTCTGCTTCAATCTTTGTTATTTGTCTTCTTTTATTTGCTTTGGGATCAGTTTGGCTGTTCTTTCTCTAAATTCTCCAGTCAGTAGTTAAGTCCTCACTTTTTGCTACTTCTTGTTTTTTAATGTAGGCATTTAGGGCAATAAGTTTCCCACTCAGCACTGCCTTTGCCGCATCCCATAAACTCTCATGTGTTGTATTCTCATTATCATTTGTCTCCAGATATTTACTGATTTTTCTAGCAATTTCTGCTTTGACCCACTGATTTATTTAAGAGTGTTATTTAATCTCCATATATTTGTGAAAGTTCTGATTCTTTGATAATTATTAATCTCCAGCTTCATTCTGTTGCAATCAGAGAAAGTCCTCTGGATAATTTTAATCTTATTAGATTTATATAAAGACTTTTTTTTGTTCTAGCATATGATCTATCCTGGAGAATGTTCCATGTACACTAGAGAAGAATGCATATCCTGGTGTTTGGGGATGTCTGTTAGGTCTGATTCATTTACCCCATTGTTTAGGTTCTTTATTTGCTTGTTGATCCTCTGTCTGGTTGTTCTGTTTATAGTGAAGAGTGGTGTGTTGAAGTCTCCTACTATTATTTTTTGAAACGTCCAGACACTTCTTTCAGTTTTGCCAATGCTTGCCTCATATACGTTGGAGCTCTTTGAGAGGATACACATTTATGATTGCTATTTCCTCTTGATAAATTGTCCCTTCTACCAATATGTAGTGTCCTTCTTTGTCTCTTATGACTATTTTTTACATTTAAAGTCTACTTTATCTGCTATCAGTATAGCTACTCATGCTTTCTTTTGGTTATAGTCTGCATAGAACATGTTCTTAATCCTTTCACTTCCAATCAAATTGTGTCCTTGAGTCAAAGATGTGTTTCTTGTAAACAGCATATAGATGGATTATATTTTTTAATCCTCTCTGCCAATCTCTTTTAATTGGTGAGTTTAGTCCATTAACATTCAAAGTTATGCTGTAAAAGCAGTTCTTGAATCCGCCATCTTATCCTTCAGTTTTTATTTGTCAGCTCTATATATTCTTTTCCCTCTCTCTTTTCATCCTTTAAGTTACCCAAACTGGTGCTCTTCAATTCTGTGCCCTCCTCCAGGCCCTGCTCACCTGTCTTTTTCTCAGCTGACAGTATTCTCCTTAGTATTTCCTGTAGGGCAGGTTTCTTGTCAGCTAGTTCTTTCAGTCCTTGTCTGTCTATGAAGATTTTAATTTCTCCCTCAGTTTTGCAGGACAACTTGGCAGGATAAACAATTCTTGGCCGGAAGCCCTTCTCATTCAGGATGTTACATATGTCATGACCGCCACCTTCTCCCCTTGCTGGCACTTGTTGAGTAGTCCAAACATGGTCCTATGTGTTTTCCCTTGTCTGTAGTAGATCACTTTTCTCATACTGCTTTGAGGACCTTCTGCTTCTCTTCAACATTTCACAGTTTGATTAGTATATGTCTTGGGGTAGGCCTATTTTGCTTTATTCTATTTGGGGTTCAGTGGGCCTCTTTGATTTGTGTATTTATGTCTTTTATCAGGGATGGAAAGTTTTCATCAATTATATTTTCATCTAACCTTCTCAGCCCTTCACTCTTCTCTTCTCCTTCTGGGACACCGATGATTCTTATATTTTTATGCCTTTTGTTGTCCATCATTTTCCTAAGACCCAGTTCCATTTTATCTATCTTTCTTACCATTTGTTCTTTTGTGCACTCTAATTCAATTGTTCTGTCTTCTAGCGTACTTATTCTTCCTACTGCTTCTTTGAATCTGCTGGCATGTGTCTTTAGTAAATTTCTCATTTGATCTACTACACCTTTCATCCCTGTGATTAAGTCATTTTCTATTTAATAGTTCAAATTCTTCTTTATGCTCTTTCTGATATCCTTCATTTCTTTATAAATATCCTTGAGTAGTTGTTCTGTATTCTGTGTCCCCTCTGGTGTTTTTATTTGGTCATTTGACTGGGAAATTTCTGCCTGGATTTTAATGTGCTTTGTGATTTTCTGCTGTTTTGGGAAACTTTAATTATTTTAGTAAAGTTATTTTGCAAGTTTATTTCCTTCACTCATCTAAAGTTTTGTATTTACTTGGTTTTTCTTTGAAGATTCCCCTTTGCACTTGGTTTGTCAGTATTTCCCCACCAAACCAAGTCCTGGATCTCATGTAGGGTTACAGTTCAACTTGAGGGTCTACTGAAAACTAGACAGAGGTGCAGGGGTAGTTATAGCAGAGTGCTCACGCTCCATGCAGGAGACCCAGGTTTGATTTCCAACCCATACGTACCCCCCAAAAAAATTAAATTAAAATTTTAAAACACACCTCAGCATTAGTAGCCCTGAAGTCCCAGGGAGACACCCCAAAATATTTTGGGAATGAACTCAGACTTGTGCCCACAGAAGGGAGAGAACATTTTTTTTAATGTACAAAATAAAAAATAAGAAATCCACAAAACTATGGATCTATTTTAAATGTACAGTAAAAATAAATAATAAATAATAATAATTCAAATATAGAAAAATATATTTTAAAAAGCCCTATAGGGGTTTAGCCTGCCTGCACACACAGCTTCTTCCCAGCAGGTGGCACTCCTGAGCCCCTCCTCCCTCGGGCCTGCCTCTCCCCAAGTGCAGAAGTGGCTGGAAGATGATGTGCCTGGCAGGGGGCCCGTGGTGGCAGGATGGGGGAGCTGATTGCAGCACTGTGGGGAGCAGCTGATCCACAATGCTCAGCGCCCAGCGAATTTGATATTCACTGTGCCCGCTGGGACAGCTCTTCAGAGCGTCTGGCCAGGCGACTGCCCCCGGCGTTCAGGGGCGGGGCTTTTGGCAGTGGGCATCCAGGCACCCTCTGTGCTTCCCGTGGTCGCTTGGGGAGGCTTCCCCAGCCAGCAGCTGGTCGGGCTGGAGCAGAGGGCTGTCATCCCTCGGAACGAATCTGAGTGGATTCCCCGCACGCTACTGCCTGCCCCCGCTGGGACCTCGGTCACTCGGCCATCCTCATCCTCCCCCCTCCTCCCTGTGAAGTATTGAAGACCCTCTTTCTTTGACCACTGCCCATCCTCCCCCCGGGACCGGAGCCCTGCTCATTCTGCCCCCATCCCCTAAAATGTTCTGTGGCTCAGGGATGAATCCAGCCTACCCTGCTCTGCCATCTTCCTGGAAGTCCTAATTCTCGCTCTCACACAGCGTTTTTATAAGTTGCTGGGAAACTTCTCACCATGCATCTACATAGTGATATCTTTATAGCCACTTTCTTATTCTATCGTGAACTATAATCTTATTTACCCAATAAATAAGGATAAACTGTGCTCGGATGAGCTGTGCTTAGACACAGACTGGGTCATGTATTTTTCATATTCAGTGTTCTTTGAGAGTTTAATGGTGAGCTCTTCAAAGGCAGGGACTGAGGTTCTGGGATTCTTCTTTTCATTCCTTACACACACAAAGGGCCAGGCGCAAGCCATATGCTCAAAATACTGACTGTATAAATGACCAGATGTTATAATAAGATTTTCTGGACTATCATTTACACACAGATGTGATTTCAAAAGTTAGAATCACAATTAAAATGTGCACCAGGCTTAGGAATGGTTAGGTGGCAGAAAAACAGTGACCCTCTTATTCTACACCTCAGTTCCCCAGCAGGCCTGTGGGGATGGAAATGTCTGCCAAAGCACTTTCCCATGGTTCCTGGAGAGAATGGTACGTGTGTGCATGTGTGTATATGTGTGTGCATGTGTGTGCACATGTGAACATGTATGCATATGTATGTGTGTGAGTGTGCACACGTGAGCATGTGTGCATATGCATCTGTATATGTAAGTGTGCACATGTGAACATGTGTGCGTGTGTGTGAGTGTGCGCACACGCGTGTGTGCGTGTAAATGTGCACATGTGAGCGTGTGTGCATGTGTATGTGTGTGAGTGTGCATACGTGCATGCATGTGTGCATATGTATGCATGTGTAAGTGCACATGTGAGCATGTGTGCATGTGTGTGTGTAAGTGTGCACGTGTGCATGCATGTGCACAAGGGGTGTACTTAGCTGCTACTCTTGAGACGTCACTAGCTGCCCTCCTTCTTTCTGGTCCACACAGCCTCTTTTTCTCACAGAGTGGTGAGTCAATGCCCTAGTGCTCCCATGTCAAGAGGCCCTGCCCTTTCCCGGCCACACCTACCCTGCCCTCCTGCCTGCCCTCCTCTGAGCCGCCCCACACCTGTAAGCTGGGATTTGCATCCTGAAGGCACTTCCACCAGGGCCCTTCTGCAAGCAGACCTGGGTTTGTTCCCAGGTGCCCTTTTATGAAAAGAAGCTGCTGCGAGTGCTCTCCAGGGCGTTTGCTGGCCATGCCTCTGCATCTTTCTTTATATCTGGGATTCGGGTAGCTCAGACCCTGATGTGTAATGTGTCTGTGTGACCACAGTTCATCCACTGCTTCTGTCCCAGTCACCAGCTCTACCTCCCATAGCTGGGTGAGCCTCTCCCTGTGCCACCCCCAAGACTCTTCAGCCAAGCAGCCAGGCTGTCCTGGGAAAGAGCAGCCTCTGTGCAAACTCCATACTAGCCTGTTTCCCTCAGAGCAAATCCTTACCAGTGTCCGCAAGGACGCACCTGGCCAGGCCTGGCTGACCGCCATCTTAAGTACTGGGTGCCCCTGAAGGTGAGACTGAGCCCCTCTTCTCGTTGCCAGGTGGTGGGTCCAGGGCCTCGGGCACAGGGCAGGGCGTGTCTTTAAACCTCGTGCAGAGGCCAGGCCCAGAGTCCCTGGAAGGAGTGGAAGCCTCAGCATCTCACCGTCAGCCCTGTCTGGTCTGAGGATGAAAGTTAGGGGATATCAGGTGTGGGACCCAGCCACTTGACTCATGGGGCATCTTCCTCTCCTCGTTTAACCACAGGTTCAGCTGAAACTGCCCTACAAATGTGAGTTCCTTTTAGTTAGGAGCCAGGTTTCCCTTTTGCACTCTGCAGCATCAGTGTCTAACACATTTCTAGATAAAAAACATTAATATACTTAAATATATTGTAAAAGTATAAAATGCAGTTAAAATATTAATGTATTAATTTCTTATTATCTTGTTCCTCAGGCCTCAGAAATGTAATCGCCTCCCAGTGATTGGCTATATTTAATTACGTAAGCATCATGAACTCAGTGGAATGGGAATTCACTTTCCACTAGAATTCCTATACCAGACACACTTTTCAAAGATGATTTTCTGAAGCAGTTGCTTGAAACTGTATAGTGCAGAAGATTTACATGATAACAATTCTCAAAAGGGTTTAAAGATGCTCAGCTCATTGGTTTAACTCTCCCACATTTTAAAAAGCATTTTATTTGAAAATGAACGTGTGTGATATAAAGGTATTGTCAAGATAAGGGAAGGAAACGTGTGTGTTTATTTCACTTTTGTGGAATGCACTTGTAAACACTTGGGAGCATGAAATTTTGGAGAATCAGACTGCTTTATCCTTTGTCTTCAAACGATCCTTTTTAATCCTGAAGTTTCTTATAGAACAAATGTCAAAGATTTAACGCAAACTCCCCAAAAAGTTTTAACAGCATTATTGAGATATAATCCACATACCATACAATTGGCCCATTTAAAACATGCAAGTCAGTGGCTTTGTTTATTTGCAGAGCTATGCAGCTGCCACCTGTACCAGTTTTAGCACATTCTCATCACCCCAAAAGAAACCCCTTTCCCACCAGTAGGCAGTCCCCAATTCACCCACCTGTCCTTCCTCAGCCTCAGGCAGCCACTAATCTGCTACCTTTCTCTATAGGTTTTCCTATTCTGGACATTTCAGATGGAATCATGCAATATGCAGTCTTTTTTGAATGGATTTTTCACTTAGTATAATGTTTTCAAGGTTCATCCATATTGTAGCACATATCAGTACTTCATTCTTTTTTATGGTAAAATAATACCTCGTATGGCTATAGCACATTTTATTCACTCATTCATCTATTAAGGGGCATTTTGGGCTATTTTGAGTAATGATGTCATGAACATCCATATACGAGTTCTTGTGTGGACATAGACTTCCACTTCTCTTGGAGAGACATAAAGAAAGTAGAGTAATTGGTTGAAACACGTATATCTATGAGTGAAATTGCTGGGTCATAGAGCAACTCCTATGTTGTTTAACCATCTGAGAAACTGCCAGGTGTTTTGCATTTTGCATTTCTATCAGCAATGCATGAGAGCTCCCATTTCTCCACATCGTTGTCAACACGTGTTATTAGTTATCTTTTTGATTCTAGTCATTTTAGTAGTTGTAAAATAGTATCTTGTGGTTTTATTTCTACGTTGAGCATCTTTTCATTAACTTGTTGGTGATATGTACGTCCTCTGGGGAAATGGTCATAAGCTGTTTGTCTATATTTAAATTGGTTGATTACTCTTTTTATTATGAAACTTCAAGAATTCTGTACAAGTCCCTTAAAAGGTATATGATTTGCAAATGTTTCCTCCCATTCTTTTGGTTGTCTTTTTACTTTCTTGATGGTATCATTGAAGCAGAAAAGATTTTAATTTTCATGAGGTGATATTTACCTATTTTTCCTTTGTTATTATGTTTGTCTAGCTCTAGGTCACAAAGATATACTTCTATAATTTCTTACAAGAGTTTTACTTGTTTAGCTCTCACATTCGAGCCTGTGATCCATCCTGAGTTAGCTTTCCTGTATGAGGAAGGGTGCAGCTCCGTCCTCCCGCATGAGGACATCCGGTGCTCCCAGCACCATTTGCTGGAATGACTATTCTTTCCCCCGGGGCGTGGCTCTGGCACCATTGTGAAAAAACAACCAACTATGAATATAAACATTTGTTTCTGAATTCTTCACTCTATTCCGTTGACTTATATGTTTCTCCTTATTGCGGCACCATCATATCTTAATCACTGTAGCTTTCCAATACATTTTGAAATTGGGAAGTGTGAGTCGTTCAACTTTTTTCTCTTTCAAAATTATTTTTGCTATCCTGTTTGAATGTATTTCATTCACAGCTACTATGTTAGGATATCTATTATTGAGTGAAAGAGGCTAGATAGTTATTAAGTTATATTGAATGGACTACCCAGTTTCCTGATTCCCTTTGATGGAATAAAAACAGCGGGTAAGTCAGGCCTGCTGGGATTTCCAAAGAGTGAGGATGGATTTTTAGACAACCCATCTAGCCCCTGTTGCTTATATAAAATCTCACCCAGACATTTTCTCCCCACCAGCTCTTACTCTGCCAAACAAGAAGCCTGCCCTCCCAGCACACAGAGCTCCTTAGAGTCTCAGTTCTCTTCAATATATTCCAGGTCAGTTCTCTCGTATGGTCTCGTTACTCTGCTGCAGTTTGTATTTAACCACTGGGGATTGGCTGAATGTATTTCCATGTCCTAAAAATGTTGGGTGATCGCTACATGATTCTCCGGCAGGTTTGCCATACTGTCCAACTCTGGAAAATGTCAAACTTTAAAAGTGTATCTGTTGGTTCTAAATATTTTCTAGACCAAATGGAAATGTGGTTTGTAACAGAGTAAATCTAAGACATTCTTACTTGAATAATGAAAATAACTTCACTTCTTTTGATTAGCAATGTAATTGCTTACCATCTTAAATATTTAATAAGCTGTAGAGCTAAAAAGGATAATTCCCTCTTTACTATGCAAATAAATAATTGAAACTGATGAGCCTGGATATTTTAAAAGAATGGAAAATAGAACATGTGCTTTATTTTATTTTGGTTCAATTAATGGGAGGCAAAACACTTCCTGGAAAAGACTTATCTTAAAAAAAAATAAATAAATAAAGCAATTGTTGGAAAATGACCTGCTTGTCTTCAAAGTGTCAACATAAAAGATGAAATAACTGTCTATAAGCCAGAAAATATAGTATTTGGCTGAAATACATAATCAAAGAGAGCACTTTAATCTTCCCATTTCCCTTCCTTCCTTCCTTCCCTCCTTCCTTCCTCCCCCCCTTCCCTCCTTCCCTCCTTCCCTCCTTCCCTCCCTCCCTTCCTTCCTTCCCTCCTTCCTTCCTCCCCCCCTTCCCTCCTTCCCTCCTTCCCTCCCTCCCTTCCTTCCTTCCTTCCTTCCCTCTCTTTCCCTATGCTGATGGCTCTGGATTTTCTTTGGTTTGTACTAACTGATTAAATGGTTGTTTACTTCCTGGCTTTCTCAAAACAATTCTTCCTGATTCCCAACCTAACATCTATGAGCTGATTACTTAAAGCCAGCACTTCACGAATCTCAGTGTACATATCAATCACCAAGTCGTTTTATTAAAATGCAGATTCTGATCCAATAGATCTAAGACAACGCCTGAGACTCTGCGTTTCTAACTAGCTAAGGGTGGTGACAACTCTCCCCCTTTCCTGGTGAATAAGACAGGCAGGTCTTGGGTGGACAATAGGTGTTCTCTATCATATTACTTCTCTTAAACAATGTCTTGTATATTCTCCCAGTGATATATTAGGCCTAAACAATAATATTCATTACATTTTAAACACAAGGAGTTGCGTTTTGTACCATTTTGCACTTTGTTTTTCCATTTGCTACAGCTCAGAGAATGTTCAGTATCATTTTCTCCCATGTTCTTTCTAAATCATTGCTGTTTATATTAAGAAACATTATTAAATTTGTGTGTGGGTTATGTACCCAGCTAACCTGCTGGATTCTGTTACTGTTTATAATTTTTTTACAGTTAATTCTTTAGAGTTTTTCCAAGTTATATCAACTTCAAATAAGTGAAATTTTATTTCCCCTTTCCCATATTTATGATTCTTGTTTTATCCTATCAGCTAATATTTCCTGGACAGCATGGCGATAATGGCATCTTTGTCCTATGCCTGACTTTGAAGGGAATGCTTCTACGTTTCTTTTAAGGCAAGTTGCTGACTTCAGAGTTCCTCCCATTAAATCTCTTATTCTCTGTCTCTGCCAATAAGGGTTTTGTGGTTAGAGGAATGGGTTTATGTTATATCTATATAGTATTTTTAAGAAAGCATCTATTCCTTCTATTATGAATTTCTTAAACTGAGATTGGACATTGCAGTTTATTTAATGACTTTAGAGTCTGTGGAAATAGTTTTCTTTCTAAACATAACTATGCTGTATCATATGAATACATTTCATAATAGTGAAACTTTCTCATCTTTAGTATGTAACCTCTTTGGTCATGAAACAGTGTTCCTTTAGTTAATAACTTTATTGAGATAAAATCCATATGCAGTAAGCTGCACATATTTAAAATGTACAATTTGTTGTATTGATACGTTTGTAAACTCTTCAAAGCACCACCACAATCAAGATGTAATGTATTTATATCACACTCAAATGGAGCCATACCTTATGTACAGTTTTGTGCCTAGCTTCTTTTACTCACATAATGCTTCTGAGATTAATCAATGTTGCATGAATGAGTAGCCCATTCCTTTTACGGCTGAGTAGATGTTCTCCTAATAATGAATGTGAATGTTGTGTTTTGTTTATCCACTTATCAATTGATAGACATTATTTCCCTTTGTTTTGGTAATTACAAATAAAATTTTAATGAGCATTAATGTACAAGTCTTTCAGTGGATATTTTTTGTTTTCTTTTGTGTAATTACCTGTTCTAGTTTGCTTGCTGCTGGAATGCAATATACCAGAAACAGAATGGCTTTTAAAAAGGGGGAATTCAATAAGTTATAAGTTTACAGTTCTAAGGTCATGAAAATGTCCAAATTAAAGCAAGTCTATAAAAGTGTCCAAACCAAGGCACTATCAAGAGGTTACCTTTACTTAAGAAAGGCCAATGAGGTCAGCGTTTTTCTCTCTCAACTGAGCACGAACATGGCGACATCTGCTAGCTTTCTCTCCAGGCCTCTTGTTTCACAAAGCTCCCCCAGGGGTGTTTTCCTTCTTTATCTCCAAAGGTCACTGGCTGGTGGACTCTGCGGTTCTCTCCTCATTCTGCCGTGGTTCTGTGGCTTTCTCCTCATTCTCAAAAAGAACTCTCTCCAAAATGTCTCTTCCATAGGATTCCAGTAAACTAATCAAGACCCATGTAGAATGGGTGGAGACACATCTCCATCTAGTCAAGTTTAATCTCCACAATTGATTGAGATAACCTAATCCATGGAGATAACCTAATCAAGTTTCCAATTTATAGTACTGAATAGGGATTAGAAGACACCGCTGCTCCCACAAGATTGATTAGGATTAAAACATGGCTTTTCTAGGGTACGTAAACCCTTTCAAACTGGCACATTACCTATCTGTGAAATATCTTGGTGGCATTTTCGGTATATATTTACATGTTTTTAAATGTCTATTTCCCAAAGACTTGGCAACATTTTTTTCCCACCAGAAGTATGTGGAAGTTGCTCAACATCCTTACCAGCTCCTGGTAGCCTCAGTGTTTTTTTTATTTTAGCACTTCCAAGGGGTGTGTGGCAGCATCAAATTGTGGATTTAATTTAAATTTCCTTGATGACCAATTACGTCAAGCATCTTTTCATGTGCATACTATGGCCACTTTTATATTAAACTTTGTGAAATGTCTGTTCAGATTTTTCTCTCACTTTTGCATTGGACTGTGTGAATTTTTACTGAGTTGTAAGAATTATTTAAATGAGTTATTTAAATATTCTGGATGCAAGTCCCTTATGGATATATAATTTGCGGGATTTTTCTCCCAGTATATGATTTGCCTTTTTTGTTTTCTTAATATCAGGGCTGCAAGAAAGTTTTAAATAATCTATACCATTGATCAATGTTTAACTCTCTACAACCTCATTATAGAGCACCAATCTGATCCATCGTGGTAAAGTGTGCCCTCGGGTTTAGACAACCCTCTGTTCCATCTTTGGATAAACTTTACTATGACACCAGTGTGGACCTTCTCCCCTTTATTTTAAACACTTCAATTCTTCTCTTAGGAATATCTTCAAATTTAAAAACATTTAATCCACCTTTAAAATGGATTAAGATCTTTACTGTCAAAGTGATTTCCTGGTTAGGACTGTGTGCTGGTTTGAGGCTATTACGTACCCCAGAAAAACCATTATCTTCTTAATCCTAATCCAATCTTGTGGGTGGGTCCATTGCTGGGCGGGACCTTTTGATTAGATTAGTTCAATGGAAATATGACACCGCCCATTCAAGGTAGGTCTTAATTCATTTACTGGAATCCTTAAAAGAGCCAATATAGGGAGCAGATGCCCTAGACACAGACAGTTGGAGATGCTTGGAGAGCTGACATAGAAAGCTACTGGAATCAGAAGCTGAAAGCAATGGTAGCCCAGGAACAAAGGATCAGGTGATGCCAGCCATGTGCCTTCCCAGCTGGCAGAAGAACCCGAGATGAGATCGGTCTTTCTTTATTGAAGGCAATGTCTTGTTGATGCATTGTCTTGGACATTCTCACAGCCTTAGAACTGTAAACTTGTAACTTAATAAATCTCCCACTGTAAAAGCCAATCTGTTTCTTATATATGGCATTCTTTCATGCTTTAGCAAACTGAAACAGACTGTTTATTGATCCCATTTTGGCTAGAACATATTTATGTCTCTGTGTATGACTTATCAGAGGGTGATGGAGAGGAGAGAAGGAGTATGAGGTAAGGAGTACTCAATGAATTTAGATAAGTAACTCCTCATATTTTTAATTTTAAGAAACTCTCTGCATTAATCAGTATCTTGACTCTCATTTATTTTAAAAGACAATAAAACTATTATTGGCTGCATTTTATTTCTTCTATAAAGTAAGACATTAATGTATAATTATCTACATGTTGATATGGGCTTTTGTTACCCCTTTGACTTAATATTTATGGTCTGAGTAAGATTGAAAAATTGAGATTGCAAGCATGCTGTGTAGACACATGTACAGACATGCTTACACTCCATTTAAAAATAGAACTCAAAAATCCAAACATTGTGTTATACATAATTTGCCTACAAATGATTTTCCTCTGATGAATAAATGTAAGTCTAGAAGACTATATGATTTTTTCTTCTTTTTCCCTCAACAATAACAGATTAGGAGAAAAGAAATGTCAGTGCATTCAACATTTTCTCATTTGTAAAAGGAGGTGTTTGATCTCTACCACCCTGTCCAGTATAAATGTAAACTTCATGATATTTTTGCTAAGAAAACACAGCATTCAATGCTTTAGAAATATGTTTTAATCTGTGTTCCTTAGAAATGAGGGGCTGAGACAAAGATTAAGTTCTGATATTTTATTAGGGAGGTGCAATCCCAAGGAAATGAAGGAGGGTAAGGAGAAATGAGATTAGGACAGACCGAAGCTACACCAGGTACTGTGTCCAGGGGCTGGTCACTGCTTTGATGTGAAGGACACAACCACACACCCAGCGAGGGTGCCTGCTAGATGTGGGGCATCTCCAGAGAGACCGACTTAGAACACACCATTGGAAGGAGGGAAAACAAGGAATGTATCTGTCTGGTCCCATGCCAGCTGCTTTCTGCCATTTGTCAGTCTGCCCTAAAGAAAGGTAATTTCCCAGAACGTCTGACTTGTATCATCCAAACCTTCACCAACTTCCCTGGAAGCCAGATCCGAGTCAGAAGAGATGGGCAATCCAGGAGCTGCAGGTGTGGTGGGATCCCATGGCCGCACAGTGTGACATTAGGTGTGGAGTTGTGCATGTGAGTGATGATATGCTCGTGGCTGAGACTCACAAGTCAGATGGGCTCTTGCAGGTAGAGGAGCCCAGAGACACTCAGGAGACTGCAGGTGTGCCAACATGAGGTGCTTCCTCACTGATGGATTAGCTACAGAGGAAATGGGAAGGATCAATGTCACATGATTTTTCCTAAACATAAACTTTATGTGGCTTTCTGATTGTGCTACAGACACCTTATTAGCAAAAATAGGTGTGGAGTTGTGCACCGGAGAGATAACAATGTGTGTGGAGTTGTGCACATGAGCGATGATACCAGGTGTGGAGTTGTACATATGAGAGATGACACCAGGTGTGGAATTATGCACGTGAGAGATGACACCAGGTGTGGAGTTGTGCACGTGAGAGATGACACCAGGTGTGGAGTTGTTCATGTGAGTGATGACACTAGGTGTGGAGTTCTGCATGTGAGAGATGACACCAGGTGTAGAGTTATACATATGAGTCTGCAGCTTACAGGAGAAGTTTGAACTAGATGTATAAATGTGTCATCAGTATGTAGATTGTATTAAAACCATAGAATTAAACAAACTCATGATTGCCTTACAGTACTGTATAATTTGTTATGTGCATTGTTTCTTTTCTCTCTTTAATATAAAACCTGTGAAGAAAGGCTGTCAGTCTTGGTCAGGCACCTGCAGCAATCCCTCACAACTACACAGCAGGAAGTATTTCCGTGATTTGTCCATCGGGAAAAGGGTGTCACTTGAGAACAGTAGAGAGGGAGGGAAATGCTGGGCGTCCTGGGTGAAGAAGTGAGAAAGCGGTGTCCATCAGGTGGAGGAGAGGACGGGCTGGGGAGAGGTCACGCTTTCGGCCGGCTGCCTGCACACACAGTGCTCGTGTCCATCGTTGGACAAATGTCTTTCCTCCACCACGTGCAGGAGCTGCAGCCCAAGAGCCGAGTAACCCACCAATGGAGGGGTTTCTCCAGGTGCATCGAACTGAGGGAAAGCGGGAAGTGGGATCGGCTCCCTGAAGAAATTCCTAAACTCTTATCTGCCTGGAGAGGCGGAGGAGGGCTGGGTTTGCTGAGGGTGGTGGCTGTGTCCCAGAGTTAGTGTGGAGACCTCGACACATGATTCATTGTTTTAAGTGTGGCCTGGGGCGGAATATTGCCCATGAAGGGAAAGACAGAAACTAGGGGTCCCAGAGTGGGGTGGCTGTGCCTGAGATACTTAGCCATCGCTCACCCAGACAGCACACAAAATGTGGCTACTGAAGAGGCTCCAGCGCCCCTGAGGTTGGACCAAGGGGTGTGGCATTTCCTGCAGAGGCTGGGACAGGGCACTTGGTGGCAGGACCAGGTTGCCTCCAGGTACCTGTTTACTAAGCCCATAACGTCCACACTGGCAGAGTCCTAAGCCTCTTGTAGGCTCCAAAAATGATCTCCTACTTCTATCGTGGTTAAAGTTTACATCGAATCCAATTAAAGAACAGATTGAGCCGTTTAATGCATTTCGCAGATGCGCAGCACTGAAAGCCCTGGGGCTGGCAGCTGGGTAAGTCAGCAGGCTAACGGGGAAAGCGGGGAGCAGATGAACATTTAGCAGTGGAACATTACGCAGCAATACCTGCAATTCAGATGGATTTTAATAAGGTATTAAAGTATTCTCAACAAGTAATAGTACCTAAAGCATCATGGATTTTAATGTCATCCTCCCTAAACGTTTACTTATCACCTTCTCAACTTTAAGAAGCTAAGTACATAAGAGAGAAGCTTCTGTCGTGAGCTCCACATCTCTCTTGTTTACACTTGAGTTCCGTGGTTGTGATTGAGCATCTAGAGGTTTCTCTGTGAGACACGCAGCACAGAAGAATTGGATATTAAGCATCCTCACCTATACACAGATGCATAGCAGCAAAACTCCCAGGGCCCTGAAGGGAGTTGAATTCTCCATGTTTTACCGCTTTCTATTTGTTTGAAAAAAGTTCTCAAAACATGCTCAAAAGTAGGATTGTATGATGAATGGCCGTACAGCCATGCTCCAGATATTACAATTATCAAGACTGTACCACATCCTTTCTCCTTTATTACTTGTTGCTTTTTTTTGTGGAGGTAGTTTTTAGAAAACTATTTTTTCATTTCATCCCTAAATAGAGTGCATCATTTTTTTAGCTTGAGATTTTTGTGTTATTAAATGTACTTAATTATTTAACAGTTTTTCAAACCATCGCCACGTTTTGTCTAGTAAAAAAGCTTACATATGCTTCCTGATGCATACTGCTCTAGCAGGAGTAGAGTGAAAAAATAATAATTATTTTGAAGAACGTCAGGACATAGACCAATTGGATAAAACAGGTATTATGTCATTTTTAAATTAAACTTTTAAAAAATTTGGAAATAACTGTAGATTTTCATGCAGCTGTAATAACTCTTACAGAGCGATCCCATGCACTCTTTTCCCAGGATAGCTCAACGGTGATATAGTGCAGAACTGTAATCCAATATCACAACCAGAATACCAGCACTGGTACATCCAAGGAACGGGGTGTTTCCCTCACCAGGAACATCCTCCAAATGCCCTTTGATAGCCAAACCCACCACCCTCCTTGACCCAGGGCAGCCATCAATTATGGTCCATTTCTACAATTTTTGTCATTTCAAGAATGTCTTATTAATGGAATTGTATGGAATGTGGTCTTTTAGAACTGGTTTTCATGTTTCAGCACAGTCCCCACAGATCATCACTGGGTTGATCAGTAGTCTTTTCCTTTTATTGTGGAGTGGTATTGCTGGTACAGGTGTGGCTTTCACAATTTCTTTTTTGAGTTTTATGAACTTTAGCTATGATATATCTTGACATGGATTTCCTTCTGTTTGAGTTTCATTCATCTTCTTGAATGTGTAGCTTTATGTGCCTTGCCAAGTTTGTGAAGTTTTCAGCCATTATTTCTCTGAGTACTTTTTCAGCCCTGCCTTCTCTCTCCTCTCCTTCTGGGGCTCTGATAACATGAATGTTGGATCACCTGGAATAGTCCCACCTGCACCTGAGGGTCTTTTCAGTTTTTAACCCATTTTCTCTCTGTCGTAATGCTGAGCAATTTCTACTATTCTACCCTCCAGTTGATCCATTCTTTCCTCTGTCCCCTCAGGCTGTGCTGAGCTGATGCACTGAGTTTTTTATTTTGCCTATTATATTTTTCAGGTGCAAAATTCCCATTATATTCTTCTTTATGTCTACATCATCTACATCTGCAACTACACCTCCACCTCACCTCCACCTCCACCTCCATCTATATCTATAGCCATAGGTTTCTGCCCCTATTTAAAGCTTCTGATATACCTAGCTCTCTCTGAGCAGCTCACACAAGTGAAGGGAGAGCATTGCCTCGGTCTTGCCTGGTGACGGTTAACGTCCAGTCTTCTCAGCCTCTGCTGACACTAAGAAGTAGAGGGAGATTCTTGTTACTTCCTGGAATCTCCAGCTCCCCCCAGGATCTCCTCTGGAATGAATGTGAGTGGTCTTGTTACTACTGGGAGATGGCGAATGTTCCAACTCTCCACGGAGGTGCCTCTGAACCACCTGGTGGGGGGGGGGTGCCTCCTCATCACCAGGTGGAGACGGAAGTAGTCTGGGCTTTCCTGGCCCCCTCAGTGACTCCCCCAGGCGGGGTTCTCCTTGCAGTCAGCAGGTTGAAAGTCCTGGAGCCCTCCTTGGCCTCTCTGGCACCACCCCAGCAGAGGGGTGGAGACTCTGCTACAGCCTGGTGGGCTTCTAATTCTACACCCCTCACCAGGCCTGGGTGGGAGTGAAACCAGTTTTATCTGTGGTCTTTGCTGCAGCTGAGCAGTGATGGTCTACAAGTTTCTGTCTTCCTGGCCCTTTGGCAATGGTGATGGGGCTAATACAGTGTTGAGCCTCTTTGGGCTGCCCCTTGGCACCTCTGGGTGGCCAGGATCTTCAGTCCAAGTCTGGGGTATTTGAGGCAAAAAGAAAACCCAGGAGCTTGCCACTTGTAGTTGCACAAGTGCTAAGATCCCTAGCTGTGCTCACTGTCTCCTCTCCACCTTTCAGAATTTTCTCATATTATATAAGGACTTTTTATTAGTACTTAGTAGAAGAAATGGTGAAGATTATGTCTATTCCCTTATTGGAATGGTAAAATGTCACTTTAAATATGAAAATAATGAATTATCATATGTTTCTATTTAAACATGTAAAAACCCAGCATCCTGTCACATTTTTTAAAGGACAAAATGCAATGAATGAAGAATTTTACTAACATTCTTTTGATGAAACCCTCAGTCATACTTTTAGGAAATAAATGAGGAGTGTCATTTATTATCAAGGAATATACATCAATGAGCTAATGTATTTCGCTTTTCAAAAATGTAAAACAGGGACACCAGAAAATTTTGCCAGTTATAAATTACTATACTCATAGATTTACCCAAATATAAAAATCTCATTCAATAACAAGGAGGTTTTAATTTCATAATTAGGCCACCCTGTTGTTTTATAGCTCTGACAAAGTTGTCTGCTTTGGACCAACTAATTTTCAGCAATTTGACAATAAACAAAAATGGTGAACTTCGATGGCTGTGTCAACTGACCTAATTCAGTTATCAAGATGGCCTAAAACACCAAAATGGTCATTTAAAAATCAGCTAATTATCACAGGCTAAGCCGAGATCATGAACTTTCTGAGAAAGAATTGAAATACTTGTTTTCTTTTTTTTTTTTTTTTTTGTATGCTGTATGGTGGGGTCACATTTCATTATTTTTCCATGTAAAACCCCATTATTGCAGCACAATTTGCTGACTGTTTGTTTGTTTGTTCTGCTTGCTTGGTTTTAGGGAAGGGCATTGACTGGAAATCAAAGCTGGGTCTCCCTCATGGCAGGTGAGAATTTTACCACTAAACTATCCTTGCACCCCTTCCTTTGAATTTATCAATAAATCATACCCACTAACAATCCTTTAGTCAATATTTTAGTCTTTATTAATTGAACTATTCTTTTTTTAGTTTGTATTCTATCTTGCTATAAATAGATTCCCAAAATATGATGGTTAAATAAGTAAAACTTTTAGATTTATCTGTTTTCCACTTATTTTTAGACCATCTCCCAAGAAAAACTAGAAGCAGAGAATTAAAAGAGTCACTAAATAACGTCTGATCTTTCCCGTTTTCTACTCTGGGATTCTTGGAAACTGACGCATTTCCTTGCGTTTCAGTAGCTGATATAATGTGTTTCCCCTTACCACTATATTCAACTTTTTCTGTCTCCTGAGAAGCTATTTTGTGGTAATAGCCACTTAAAACTTGGTTTTGTACCCCCCACAGTTATGGGCAAGTTGAAAAGTTGTAACATATTTCTAAATAAAGCCATTTCTCTCGTTCTGGCAAGCAGGAGGGCACATTCACAGTCATCTAGTCCATTAGTGTACCTATTTCTGTGGCAAGGAAGAGTTACAAAATGTTAGGAAATGCAATCAGATTGCAGAGAGTACTCTGAAAATTATTTTTACTCACAATTATATCATTAAATAAGAGTGCCACAAATAATGGTTGGTTCTTTGTTCTTAGGAAACATCAGAAGGAAATATTACAGCATCTACTGCTTCACAGCATCAGAAAACAGGGAGCATTCTTTTTCCCGGGGTGAATTCAGATGAAAATGACAAGAAAAAGTGGATACGTTAGACAATACCCAGGGGAATCTTTGAGGAGTCTTTTGCTTGAGTTAATTACAGAGCTATTTCAGAGGTACATTTCTAATTTCTCAGCCCCAAGTTTGGTTATCATAGTGGTCCTTACACAAGCATGAGAGGGAAACCATCTTTCTGGTATTGGTCACTTCTCGGTGAAATTTTAATTCATCAGATTTCTAATGCGATTTTGGGTCATGTATATAGTTCATGGAAGTACTGACTTATTTCCACTTTAGTCAGTTGGCTTTACCTTTTCTCTTTGGTCCTTGACATTTCTGAATGTTGCCTCTGAAGTCAGTAAATATTAGCAGTACTTTGTTCCAAACCAGGCGCTCAGGCTTACGGTGAGAGAAATCTTGAACTATGTTTACTTTAGCCTTCTACTCTCAAGTCAAAAAAAAAAAAAAATGGAAGCTCATTCTCTGAAATGGGATTCTTCACTTTATAGAGAGCCTTGACCACAGAGATTCCAACCGAAGTCCCCTTGTGGCCTGGCTGCCTGCTCGGACATCACCAGCCACAAAAGCTCTGCCACAGCTGCCGCCTCTGCCCCCTGCTCCCAGCTCATCTGCAGGTCCCCTCTCAACCCTACCTTGACATGCTGTTTGTGTTCTCTTCATGCTCATCCATTCTACCGCAAATTACATCCACATGGATTAATCACAAGCATATAATTTTGTCCTGCTTGACTCTTAAAGGCACCTTAGGAATTCTTCCTCTCCACACCTGCCCTTTTCACGGAATATAAATGGGAGTTTGGAATCTATAAATAATCCCATCAGCACTGCACACTGCCTTCAATTACTGACGAGGTGCAGTTTGCTGGGTGTTCTTACTGAGCTTTCATGCTGTTTGCAAAAGCAAGTCTTTCCCTTTTAAGTTGCTAAGTATATTCTTTATGCTATTTTCTTTGAAGTTTAGAAAAAAGAAAACTAAAATGTTTGCTTGTTAATCCTGTCAAGGAAACAGTAGATAAAATTGGATCTACTTAATAGAGAGGATTGAGAGAGACAGGGATTGGTTCAAAATCACAGTTATTTTGTGTAAGAACATTGCTTACATATACTTCATTTAGGCTCTCTAAAACTCACCTGACTCATAACAACTTTTAACATTACTATGGGGGCACTGAAATTTAGTATAAATATGAAAGATGCAAGTGTTTAATGGGAAACCATTATTGCGAGTTAAAGCCCTCCTACATTTTAAAGCCCTTTATAAGGAACCCCTAAATAGTCCTTGATTGGGAGACTTCTAATTCCTAGCAGAAACACACCAATATTTCTAAAGAAAAAACAAAAATAAGGAAACATATCCAGCATTGATGAACCTGGGAAAGTTGCCCTCCAAATTCTTTCAATTGTAAAAATATCAGGTCAATATTTTATGGATGAAATAACATTGAAGGAAATTGTTAGTGATCAATTTATATTTCCCTTTTAGGAGAAAAAAGTGTAACATTTTAATTAAATAGGAGAGATTGTTGTAGAAGCCCATTCATACACCTGTTTTAGTTTGCTGAAGCTGCCGAAAGGCAATATACAGAAATGGATTGGGTTTTGCAATGGGGATTTATTAACTTATGAGCTTACACTTCTCAAGTCATGAAAATCAAGACATCGGCAGGTGGTCAGTTCATCCTGAAGGCCAGCCACTGGCTTCCTCAGCTCCTTTGCCACATGGCCAGGCACATGGTGGCGTCCCTTGACCTCTCCCTTCTCTCCTCCCAGCTGTGGGTTTCAGTGGCCCCTCTCTGAGCTTCTGTGTGCGTCCTTGTCTCTCAGCTTCTCTGGCTTTTCTCTCTTTGAGCATTTCTGCGTGCTCCTCTGAACTTCATTTCTTCACTTCTCTGGTGCTTTTCTCTTTCTTTCATCTTCAGAGAAATAACTCTAGAAAGACTAATGAGACCCACGTGGGGCCCGTCTCAACGGAAATCGCCTGATCAAGGGGTCTGCAGGCACCGCGGTGCATTAATCTTAAGAACACGCTCTTCTGGGGTACACACAGCTTCAAGCCATCACACCCCTGAATTTGGAGAAGTACGACAGTGAAGGCAAATTTGGGGAATGAAATTCTGGATGCAGCAGAAAGGTCATTTCTGTATCAGTTGGCAAAAAAGTGAGAACAACAGTGTTAAGAATTTAAGGGAAAGATTTGTCATGGTTAATCCTCAGTCCAGACCATCACCTCAGGGATACTGCAGTTGCCGAAAATTAATATTGATGTGAAGGAGGAGTCAGTATAATTGTAAAACTATACTTAGCATTTTTTAAATTTGTATTTTATTCTTTTTCTAATGGACATAGTGATCTTTATTTAATAATCTCTTTGTTCTTGTTAGAATGCAAACGAAAATAAAATGAATAAATGTAAAAAACTGCCCAAAAAGGTGTTAAGAGGAGATTATTCAAAGTTTAGTTTCAGGGTGGGCCACGGTGGCTTATCACGCAGGATTCTTGCTGGCCATGCCAGAGACCTGGGTTCCCTTCCCGTGTGCCTGCTCATGTTAAAAAAAAAAAAAGGTTCAGTTTTATATTTATATTAAATATATTTTCTTGTTGGTCACAAATAATCTTTACTAAAATGAAAATTAACCATACTTTTGAGAGTCCTGTGTCCACAGAGAAAGAATCACTGAAATCTCTTTGTAATGTGGGGAGTATGTTCCAAGATTGAACTTTTGTTTACCATTCTCTCCTAGCAGTTGTGTGTGTGGCTCAGAGGAGTGAAATACAAACTATGGAACTTTTTTCGTTATAAGAAGAATGGATGATTTTTAAATTGTCAAGAAAGAATCATTTTTAAGGAAAAGCTATGCAAACACCACAATTTTGTCTGTCTATGAGATGCTTACCTGAAAAATGTTACATGTTAGAAAATGGACAAATATTTTTAAATAGTTTATTGGGCCAGTAAAAATATGAAACATTCTGGGGTAGATGAGACAAATACCTATTTTTATCTTACGTCTCAGGAATGTCTATGTGTTTAAAAATGTCAAGAATTAGAATTAGAGTTATCTGCTATTCCTCTAATGAATGAAAAATAACCTTCAAAGGAATAACCTAAATACTTTCTACTTTTAAGTTTTCCTGCCCTATAAATTTAGTACCTATATGTATTTAGTTCCTACATATAGTTTCTACATATATCACAGAAATGTACAATAGTGACAGTAATTGTATTCCCAGTTACTATTGCTATGCAACAATTTACCCCAAAACTTAAAGTCATAAAATTAAAAACCTGTATTATATCTCACAGGTTCAGTGAGACAGGGCTTTGGACAGTGCTGGACTGGGTGATTTTTTGCTCCTTGCACTGTGTACTGAGTCACTGATTGGCACTCCACCCGCGGATGGGGTGGTTTGGAGAGCCTCAGATAACTGCACTCCTATGTTGAGAGATAGATGGAACCTGGCTCAGCTGGGATGTCCACCAGAACATGGAAACACAGTCTTTCCATCATGGAAGTCTCAGATTTCTTACTCAGTGGCTGGCTTTCCCCAGACCATCATCCCAAAGGAAACAGGCAGAGTTGCGTGACTTTTCCTGACCTTGTCTCTGAACCCTTGCAGCATTATTTCCACCACATGCTCTTTATTTTTTTCCTTTTATTTTCTTTTTTTTTTTTTTACATGGGCAGGCACCGGGAACTGAACCCGGCTCCTCGGGCATGGCAGGGAAGCACTCTTACCTGCTGAGCCACCGTGGCCTGCCCCCACCACATGCTCTTGTTGTCAGCCCAGTACAGGGGCAAGGGACAGAGATTTCTTCTCCACGCAATCGAAGAGTATGTGGAATGGCAAATATTACTGTGGCCAACTTTGGAAAATGCAATCTGGAAACTACAACTAGGAAAATACATTCATTGCCCACAGCCACTTAACTAATGAATGGCTAAGTTGAGATTTAAACTTAGCCAAGTCCTTTTCCATGAGGATTTTTTAGTAGTTCCAAGAGAAAGAGACGGAGACAGAGAGAGAATGTTCTGTTTCAAAAGCTCATCTTACGATTGCAAATTAGATTCTCAAAATACCAAATAGTGTACCATTTACTTTTCATTTAATGGCATTTATCCTGTCCTAAGAATTTTTACGTGTCATTTGAATCAAAGACCCACAAAGGTAGGATATTTGTTCTTTTTTCTCCTCTAGCCTCTTAGCTGGCATCAAGATGATGACCAGCAACTTGTTGAATAGGTAAATGCAGAGTACAAATGCGGCAAAGAGGGGACAATTTGCATTTAGAAGAATAAAGACAATGTCTGAAGTATTTTCTAAGAGTTTCAATCATTTGAGCTTTCTATGAGTTACCTGTAAAAGCCCATCACCCATAAAATTATCTTTCCTATGTCCTAGAATTGAAGGACATAGTGATACTTCCCCCCCCACTTGTTACCACTAACTTCACCCTAAAAAGTATTTAGATAGAAAATCCCCCCAAAAAAGTTTTTGTGTAATAGTACATTGTTTGTTTAACAAATATTAGTCAGTTAAATAAAATATCTATAATAAATTTAAATACTGCAATTAAAAGCATAAGAAAATTATTTACCATCTTTTTATACTTAAAACTTGAGAATGTGTATGATTTCCAACTTGAACTTGCTTTTTAAGAAGTCACAATCTAAAAAGTATATTTAATTTAGGTATGGCTATATAAATCTGTTTATTCAACTGCTAAAAAATTTCTAAAAGTAATCATTTCATTTTATTTGACACTCATAAATCTTCTCCCTCTTAAACAATGGAAAATGGATGCATAATACTATTTATTTCTAAATTCTGTCAGACTTTCCCAAAGTAATGGTGAGGATTTCTCATTGTTTGGGAGCGAGGCATTTGGAATCCTGTGTTTGCTCAGAGGAAATGTTATGTATGAGAAAATTCAATGCTGCCCTGGTGACACATAGAAAAATCATACAGTGAATGAGGTATAACATAAAACCTAGTCTATTCTTTTTTAGACAATAGTTCTGATTTTTTTAAAAAACATGCAGAAATTAGCTTTGAAAAGTCTTTAAAGGAAGCAGTTAATAAATAAAAATCAATGTTTGACTTGTTTAAGAACTATCTGGGCAGTGTAAAGGGATTGCGTTTTACTGGCTTGCATAAAAACATCAGAGAATACATAAATGTGCTATAAAAGTCATGAAACCCAGTTGTTTGTGGACTCTTAAGTGTTTTATCTAAAATTAGCACTTTTTAGTTGACTAAATTAACTTTCCCAAAATCTCGGTTAGTCTTAATGGATTTAATGGTGAATAAGTGAGTAGGAAATGGCATCTTTATTTTTATCTATCAGAGCTACAATTTGATTGTTGCCAACATTTTTTAACGTGGCACTCACATAAGTAGAAAAGGAGAATGCATACAAAAGCAAATGTCCCTCCAGATGCCTTCTCTGTGGATGGAAAGAGCTGGTCTAGAAGCAAGTCTCTTCGTCAGCTCATTTGGTTCTGCATCTGTCATCAGTGTCAGGCCCTTATACGTGTCTCAAGCTCAAGTTGATTTGCTGGCTCTCTGCTTGCTGGCTCCCAGTGCCCTGTCCCTGGGTGGGGTGAGGCATGCCTTTGGTCGAAGCTGACCTCCAGATCTCCACAGAGACCAGGTGGGGCGGGTCGCAAGCCCCTGGGCTTGTGGTGACTTCCCTGGCTCCTCTGATGAAGGGGGATTGTGTGACACCAGGTTTTGCATTTCTGTCTCCAACGGCTCAAGAGCAAACACACATCATGTCTTCCTTCCCAGACGACCTAAACATAAGCTGCATATCAGCTCTTTTTTATACCTTACAGTTGAATTCTCCAGAATAATCTGCTAAAACAATATATATATATATAGTCCTCAATCCCTTTAAATGCATCTTGATAATTTTTCTTTCCTTTACTGATTTGACAACTCTCACATTTATGAACAGTAATTTTGGTGGAACAGCATAATGTTTCAACAATATAAAGAAATAGGAGTTATTTTTGTCATACTGAAAGTAGTTTCTCCTAAAAAATATTGAAAAGCACACTTCCTTTATATAAATGAATACTAATTTTAGTGCTTTACTCCTAATGAAAGATGAATCAGTTAATTACATCTCTCCCAGCTCCCTATAAAATGGCATTTGAAATAGCAAGGCACTGGCATGGACCCCTTTCTTCCAGAAGGAGAATGGAGATTAAAGAACTCATCTTCAAGGTACCTGATGTACCTTCAGTGCTGCCTTCGCAACTCTGGGTTTTACAAAAATGTCTCTGCTTGAGTGCTGGGGCCGTGTCTCATCTGTCTTCACCTCCTCAGCAGTCGCAGATGCCCTTCACGTCGAAGGTGCTCAAAGTTTAGCTAACCAAGGACCTACCATTGCTGAGTCTTGGGCTCCCACGCTGAGCTCAATTCTAAGTGGAACTGAGCCACAATGAACTCAGGCAGAAAATCCAAGATAAGTTTATTCTGTTATATGAGGGCTTCTCCAAGGATTGGAGACCACAAAGAATATGGAGCAATTTCATTCTAATTTAGGTAACCAGACAAAGGATACACAGCCATGAACAGGCTTCATTAGGTGACATGATGGACAATTATAGGTGGCTTGTGGGGCCTGTCTCCCACCACTCCCTTGCTCTCTGGAGCTTCCAGATGCAAACACCTGGAAAAGCATCCTCTGCCCACAAGAGCCTGTACCTGTGCCTCCCTGGGACCCCTGTGCAAGGCTGTCCAGACATGCCTGGGGGTCCACCCACTCCCTGGGAGTAGCCTCGAGCTGGTAGACAAATGCCCCACTGTCATGGTCAGATTCATGTGTAAACTTGGCCAGGTGGTGGTACCTGTTTGTCAGGTTGGGCAAGTGCTGGCCTGTCTGTTGCAATGAGGACATTTCATAGAATTAGATCATGATTATGCCAGCTGCATCCACCGCTGGTTCCATCAGTCAAAGGGGAGTGTCTTCTGCAATGAGTGATGCCTTAATCTAATCACTGGGGGCTTTTAAGAAGGATTCAGAAGAGACAGGCTCTCTTCTTGCTTCAGCTGGCGAGCCACTACTGTGGAGTTCATCCAGACCCTCCATCGGAATCGTCAACTTCACAGCCTGCCCTGAGGATTTTGGACTCTGCATTCCTGCAGTCATGTGAGACACTTTTATAAATTTTATGTTTGCGAGTGTTCCCTGTTGATTCTGTTTCTCTAGAGAACCCTTACTAATGCACCCCCCATCTTCACCCCTTGAGTGGGCACGCAGCCCCCAGAATGTCCAACCGGATAAGCTCCAGTTACCCTGCCTGTTCCTGGGTTCTGCTTTCCTTTCTCATCTGATGCTGCAAACCCCCAGTGCTGCTTGAGGTCACCACCATCCAGATACCCTCATGGTGTTGCACCTCAGGTGCTGGGGCACAGCCTTCAGCCAAGTGGCTTCCAAAACAGGACGCAACACCAGGGGTCAGGCTCGAATCATTTTATTTTGCTGCGCAGCAAGTCACAAAGCTTTGGGGTGTTGTGGCGAGTCAGGACAAAGGGGGTCCAGGCAGCTACAGGTTTTATACATAACAAGATGTGGAAGCATTCAGGTAAGGTACTGTGGACCAATCATCAGGCAAGTTAGGAGTTATAACCCTGTTTGGGCTAGACAGAGACATGTTTTACTGACTCATTGACCCTTAGGCTGTGCATGCAGAAGGACCTTCTGGCTGGTGTACATGGCCATCTTGCTTAGGGTTAACGGCTGCCAGCTGACTACAGCTCATTTCGACCTGAACTTTGCCTGTGGCGAGTTCCACAGCAGCCCCGTCATGAGGCATAGGCAGTTAATATGAGGACAGAGCTGCAAATAAGAGAGATGGGTACAAGGTTTGTGTAGGTGCTTCTGCGTGCAAAACCATAACTTTAGGGGAAGTAGGGTTAGCGGGAACAATGTGCATACCTTCTGCAGTGCGCACGATGAGCTGCTGAAAGCCAGGGATGAGACAAGAGAAAACTAATCCGGCAATGAACCCACCCAGGGAGAGGAACCCAACGCCTTTCACCATTCAAGAGGAGAGCAGACAACTTAGATGCTGTTATATAATCTAGGACCCTCTCCAGGTCTGGGCGGGAACGTGGACAAGGTTTTCCACTTGGTCTGTAATTGCTTCAGTGGCTTTGACCTGCTCATCAATTTGTAGGCAGTAGTCGGTTAGGTAGAACCTGCCACAAACACCACCTTCCTTGGCCAGCAGGTAGTTCCAGGCGAGGCGGTTTTGGTAAATGGCAGTAGGCTGCTGAGTATTCTATTTGACCAATAGGTTAAGAGCAATAGAGGTTTCATTGGCTATGATTTCAAGCACAGCCTATAAGCGGATAATTCAGTTAAACATACGGAGAGGCTGCAGTGTCCCAGGACCCATCCTCGGCCCAGCTATCTGGGCCATCGTAGTGGTAATTCTTTCGGGTGACCATTCATTGCCCTTCCAGTGGCCGATTTGGGGCGAGCCTTTGGCCTGCTCCCCCAGTTCATCCAACACCAGGACTCCCAAGCATTCCCCAGTCTTAAGGGGGACTAAGAGGAAACTTGGTTTTAGCACACCTAGGACACAGGACCCGGTCCAACCAGGCTGTAAGGTGGCACAGGAGAACTTTCCACAAACCCAGAACAGGTCACTAGGGGCTTGCCATGCTAGGGTGGAATAGGCAGTGCCGTCATGTCCACATGACCCGACGGTGCCTGAGCAGGTAAACAGGGTGTGGTAGGTGAAGGTAGAGGGCACCTTGGCCCCCCGTTTCACCTGAGAGGTGCAGGGGGTTCGGGGGTTACTGGCGAGAGGCTGGGTGGCCGGCAGGAAGACCAGGATCAAGTATCACGGACTCATGCTGGCGACGGGGCGGCGTGGGCTCTGGAGCCGGATTCTTTCGGTGGAGCAGGAACCGGAGGCTGTTGGTGGCGTCGGTCACCAGGGGCTGGCCAGTGTTCCGGCTCAGGGACTTTCTTGACTCTGGAGTGATGCAGCCAGGAGCTGTGTCTGACGACCTTGACGACGGGGTCAAGGTCCTGGTGCAGTTCTGACTGCTGGCCGGCAGCGGCCGTGTGTCCCACTTTCTGATGACACCTCAATCCCCAGGCTGGAGAGTGGACCGTCCATCAAGGCTGAAGGGTTTTTCCCGTAGGAAGACAGAACGGACCGCAGACAGTCCAGGGATAGAGACTGTATGTATTCAGGTGGAGTCTATCACCTATCGGTACTCCCCCCTACCCGCCCCAGGTGATTACAGAAAGGCCCAGGTCTGCCGAACACTCACTCACGGGGGAGAGCTTGCGTTTGCCTCTGGGGGACAGCTGGACTGCGGTCAGGGCTAGAGACAGTGCTTTGGGCCATTAAGGCCTGAACCGGACAGCTTTTCTTTTAGGAGTGTTTTTAGAGTCCTATTCCTTCTTTCAACCGTGGCGCTGGCCTGTGGGCGGTAGGGAGGGTGTAGTTTCTAGTCGATATTCAGGTTCTTGGCAGTTTGCTGAACAATGGAGGCATCAAAGTGGGGGCATTGGTCAGAGTTTAGGTGCTCAGGAAGGCCCCATCTGGGGTAGATGTCTTCTAGCAGGTGGGGATGTACCTCATGGGCTTTTGCAGTCCGACAGGGAAATGCTTCAGGCCAGCCAGGAAACTGGCAGACAAATACCAGGAGATGGTGGTAGCTGAGTGCATGAGGCAGTTCAGTGACATCTACTTGCCATTGGTGACCTGGGTATAAGGATGGGTTGAACAAGTGCTTTCTCATTTCTCAGGGCCCCAGTCAGGCTGGCAGGTGGGTTTTCTGGCAGACGGGGCAGCGGGCGAAGGCTGCTGGAGAATGGGTCATATTGGTGCTGATGGCCTCAAGTAGCGGGGCCACATCTGTAGGAGTTTTTCCTCACCCAGGTGGTATAAGTCATGCATTCAGGAGCAGACAGTCTGGAGGAGTTGCTTGGGAAGCCAAGCGTGTTTGGTGTTGGGTGGATTAGCCGTGAGTCTGTCACTTTGGAAACTTCGTCAGCCACTGAGCATTCAGGGAGCTCGGAGGGAAGAGAAATGACGGGACAAGCTGAGGCCCCTGGAAGTCTGGCGGCCCACGCTGTGTGAGCTACCACACTGTTGCCTCTGGACTCTGGGGCATCAGCTTTTTGCTGGCTGGGCAGGTGAACAAGTATGACTTTGAGGGGGAGAAGAAGTGCTGTGAGGAGGCGAGACACTGCCTCAGCATATTTAACTGGGGGTGGTCATTGATCAAGCAGTCCCTTTTCTTTCCATAACTGGGTAAAGGCATGCAAGACTCCCCAGACGTACCTGCTGTCGGTGTATGGGTTTATTCAGAAGCCCTGTCCAAGACGTAGGGCTGGGATGACAGCTTCAAGTTCTGGCCTTTGGGCAGACATATTTGGGGAGAGGGCACCGAGAAGGGACCACTGGCCACAGTATTCAGTGAGTTATTTACAACCGCCCATCCCGTGTGCCTGGTGCCATTTTCAATGAAACTGGAGCCATTGGTGAATAGCTGAAGATGCGGATTAGGAATGGGGTGTTCAGAGAGACCCTCTCGAGGCTAAGTTTGCAGGTCAGTGCTGCAGTGCAGCCATGACGGGGAGTTTCCAGGTCCACCAAGTGCAGAGGCGAGAGGGGGGAAGGGTGTAGTAGGTTGGAGACTTGTAGGGTAACTTCTGGATGTCCAAGAAGAATGGTCTGACATTTGAAGAGACACCTGCTGGTCATCCAGGTAGGTCCTTGGGTTTCAAAAATAGTCCAAATAGCATGGGGGACAGGATGGTTAGAGATTCTCCAAAGGTGAATTTTTGAGCTTCCCGGACTAGCAGGGCAGCTGCAGAGATGGTCTGTAGGCAGCAGAGCCATCCACCAGCAGTGGAGTCAAGTTGTTTGCTGAAGTAAGCAATTACCTTGGGGCCATTGGATGAGTCTCAAGAGAGGATTCCTCGGGCCAGCCCTCCCTCTTCCGCCACAAAGAGCTGGAAAGGTTTCAATGGGTCAGGCGAGTGCAGTACAGAAGCTGAAGAAGTTTCTTAAGCTGGTGAACCCGAAGGGCAACTTTGGTGGGGGCTGGTGGCATTGGAGACGGAAGCTTTCTGCCTCAGTGAGGACATAGTGAAGGGGCTTGACCAGTTCCGTAGTCCCAGATTCAGAGTCGACAATAGCCAGGTAGGCCAAGAAAGGACTTGAGTTCTTTTGTTGTGGATGGAATAGGGATGTTGCAGAAGGTTTTTACCCATTCAGGGGCTAGAAGGCATTTTCCTTCATCAAGGTCGCGCCCAAGGAATTGGACTTGTTTGAGTGATTTGAGCCTTTTCCTGGGACAGCTGCTATCCTCCTGTGCATAGGAAATTTAGCAGGGATTGTGGCCTGAGCTGAGAGAAGTAGGTGAGTGCGAAGATGGGACGGCTTTCAGGGTCCACTGGAATGCAGAAGAAGGCATCCTTCAGCTCTAACACTGTGTAGTAGTGAAGCTGGGGGTGCAGGGTGCTGAGTAGAGTGTAGGGGTCTGAACTAGCTGTGGAAAGTCTACTGTCCAGACATTGACTGCTCTTAGGTCATGCAACACGCAGACTTCACCATTCGGGTTTTTCACGGTCAGGATGGGAGTGTTCCATGGACTGTCAGGAACAGGGCATGGTTCTAGGACTCCTCCTTCAGACAGGCGGGAGATGACTTCCAGGAGGCCAGGGATGAGGTCGCCGTGGAGAGGACACTGGCAAAGGTGGATAGGTTGAGACCCCGGCTCGAGAATGATGCAGTGACGGCTAGTCCAGGGAGCCCTGTTTCCCAGACCTAGGGGTTGACTTGGTCAGAGACCAAGGACAGAGAGTTGACTGTGACCAGACTGGGGTCAGGTGACCCTCTCCAGAAGTCTGTGCCCTGCTGAAAAGTTACAACCATGTGGCCACCGGGCTCAGGAGATGAGAGCTCGAGTCTTACATGGGGGGTCTCTGCCAATTAGGTTGATGTGGGCCTCGGGTAAGGAAAGAAAGTTATTTTCCATTTCCCTGAGATTTGGGCTGTAGATGGGGTGCTCTTGAACAGAGAGATCGTTTGGCTTCCTGTGGCCCCCTGGACTGACAGGCTGGACTGTGCAGGCACTAGGAGGGGCCAGCAGACAGCAGACATGGCGGTGCCGGTGTCTGTGAGGAATGGCAAAGGTTTTCCAGCCACCTGCAAGTTTACTAGGGACTCAGCAGGTGGTCTGGGCCCCTGACCCCGTCACTCATCTTCTTCCTCCGTGAGGGCCTTTAGGTTAGGTCGGGTCTGGGGAGCTCCATGTTCCAGGGTGTGCTGGTTCCCCTGGTCAGAGACTTTCCCTGGAAAGGTCCCATGCCCTGGCCCCTGGTGCTCCTTCGCTGGGCAGGAATTTTTCCAGGGGCCAGTTTGTTTGCAGTAGGCACATTGGTTGGGTGCCAGGAGGAGGAGACCGCCCTCTCCCCTTTTGACTGGTGGCTGTGCCCCTGGAAGCTGACAGCTCGCTGTTGGTCACCTCTATCTCCTTGATTGGAGACCTGGACCACCATTCCCAGGGCTTCCGGCCCTTTTGTTTTTCTAGCAGCCTATTCCGGAAGCATTTCTGAGCTGCTTCTAAACAAGCAGGCAGCGCGTTTCCGACCCCACCATCTGTTAATTTCTGACAGATGTTGGGGGCGGAATGGGTTAAGAACAGGTGTTTTAAAATTGGCTCAGGTGCCAGGCCGTCAGGGTCTTCCCTGATTTGGGTGCGGACCGCATCCGCGAGTCTCGGAGGAACTGGGCTGGGTTTCTTCTCATCCTGACGACATTGCTGTACCCAGGACCAGCGTTGATGGGAACTGTGCCGGTTTCTAAGCCCTGCAAGAAGAGGTCTCGGAAATGAGCCAGGTACTGTACAGCGGAGTCAGGCCTGGCCATTTTTGAGTTCGGGAGTCATTGTTAAAACCCCAGTCCGGACTGACCACCCACTGAACTGGTCACCACTGCCGCGCGGAGCGCGACGCTGGCTTGGGAGCTCGCTAGTCAACAGGCATTTGAAACAATCTGGGACATTCCTACTTCTGAGATACCTGACTAGTCAAGACCTTTAGACCCTCCAAGGCTGGCTTGTGAATGGTGAAGAGGGTTGGGGTTGTTTCTACCACCACTCGGGGATGGGTGGAGAACTTACCCTTTAATTCAGCTGGCTTGGCTCCCTCTCGCGGTCCCCAGGCCTGATGGGAAAACAACTGAGCCGTGCTGGAGCCCCTCCCCAGCAGAGGGAATTAACTTGGTTACAGGGACTAAGGGGTACAATGCAGTTGGCCCCAATTGGGTTTTTTGGAGGCTGAGGCTGACGGGTAGGGCGGTGGGGAACCGGAAGGCTGGACGGGAGCTGAGGGTGGGGTGACTAGTGCCGGTGGAGAACTGCAGGCCTCAGCAGGGGCCGGAGATTGTCACAAAGGCTCAAAAGGGCTACGCAGGAGGAACTGAATTGAAACCATAGGAGGCATTCCTGAAAACCATACAGTAAGACTCTTCCTCAGACTTTCCAGTTTCATCTAGCCACGCTATCCAAGCATTTAACAAATTCATATCAAAAGACCCTTTTGGTGACCATCTTGGCAAACCATCAACATCATATCTTGGCCATATTACAGTACAATATTGAATCATTTTTCTCTTAGACCTTCCCATTCCTAGTTTTAGCCAATTTTGCAACGCACATTCTAAGGGCATGATAGGTTCCCCATCTCCTTGAGAGGACTGGCTGTTTCCCATTTTAGACACAGATTAGTTACAGAACAGTTTCTACACAGGTAGAACAGTTAAACAGAGGACCCAATTCTGGTTTTACTCTGTGGGTCCCTGAGAGATCCTAGGGCATCCCCAAAAATGGATCTACTCACCCAGTCAATGGTTAAACTCAAACCATTGAATTGAAGTCATTTATGTTTAATTGTTGTTCTTATTTTCAATAAACATCCAATGTTACCTATAATGGGCAGTGAATTCTTATGGGCATAAGATGTCCTTTTAAATGACCCATGGTCAAAGAGTGTTTCTATGATTAATAAGAAGTCATGGAATAACTTAAAGCCAATTTCAGTGGATTAAGTGAATCTTGCCTGTTTTTAGGCCAGGATGACTGAGCTCAAAATACCTTTTATCCCAACACCTCAAGTGCTTGGAAAACATGAACACACTAAGTTATATGCCACCAAGGAATTAGCTCTATTATCCTCAGCTCTATTATTCTTATGAAAACCAGAAATACTGCAAGATTTTGGTGCTTTAGTGACCAGAGGGTTTGAAATCCTAGTGACAGGAACGAGGCTGCATGATCAACCTTTACAAAAACTGTAGACACCAAACGTTTTCACAAGAAATTACTCACAAGAGTCCTAGCACATGCATTTCGAGTTTCTTAAATAGAGACAAAGGCATTTTTCCAACATTATTAAGTCACCTTCCATGAAGGCATGTGTTTTGTAGTTTTCCTTGGATTTCATCCTCCGGCTCCAGGGGCACTGGTAGCATGGTGCCTGCATGGAGGAGGCGTAATCCTGCCTAGAGTTTCCATTTGCAGAGAGATGTCGCATGCACTGTCCCATGTGAGTCAGTGGTGCAGGTGGAGAAGTACTGTTCTTGTTTTCATTTGAGGGACCTGAGTATATCATGTGGATTCAGTAATAGTCCCCAGATGTCCTTTCCCGGATCCCAGGCTGGCTCTCCTCAATGGCACAAACATGGGTGTCGTGTGCTACAGCCCTGACTCCAGGGGAAATGCTCTCCCACGGGGGATTCTGTATTTTTGGAGAATCCTTGTGTGGCCTAAAAAGGAATAAAAATGTCCAGAGGAAAGTGAATATTCATAATACCACGTTCACGTCTCCAGTAAAAGGGCAGCCCTTATTGATTGCTTTGTGTTGAATCAAATTAAATTCTTGGATGAAAGAATCTATCAAAATAGTTGTTATGCAGGAAGTTTTAAAAGCATAAATCCTGTGCAAATGATTGGGTCTCAATGGAGCAGTGAAGTCACTGTTTCCTTCGGGAAGCTCACAGCTGGTAAATTTATAGCTCATTGTTCTGCAGCCCGAAGGCAGTAATGAACTGTTGTTATCAGGTCCATGGTCCACCACACAGGGAGTAAACGTTATTATCCAGAAAATAATCCCCAAAGAACATGTATTACTAAGTGATTAGCAAAGCCAGAATAACAAGGACCCTACATAATGGGGCAACTTTGTCTCTTAGCAACAGAGAATAAAACAGATTGAAATACAACTGGGCTCGACAATGACAATGAAT
Organism: Tamandua tetradactyla; assembly: GCF_023851605.1. Taxonomy (NCBI): domain Eukaryota; kingdom Metazoa; phylum Chordata; class Mammalia; order Pilosa; family Myrmecophagidae; genus Tamandua; species Tamandua tetradactyla. Next base: position 101,148,334 of record NC_135330.1, on the reverse strand, counting down.
GGGGGCAAATCAATGTAACTTGAAAAAAACAGCAGGAGAGAAGCTGATAGGTACTGAGGATTGCAGCATAATTTTAGCTTTGAAAATTTTGAGCATAAATCTAGCATAGAAAGGAGCACAGTATTTGTCAAAAAAAAAATCTGAAGGAAGAAAATTTGTTTTATGCAATAAAATACTTCACTGTCTATGCTGGTTTGAAATGATGTATGTACCCTAGAAAAGTCATGTTTTAATCCTAATCCCATTTTGTATAGGCAGCCATTTCTTCTAATCTCTATTCAGCACTCTATGTTTGAAACTGCAATTAGATCATCTCCCTGGAGATGTGATTTAATCAAGAGGGTTGTTAAACTGGATTAGGTGACGATGTGTCTCCACCCATTTGGGTGGGTCTTGCTTAATTTCTGAAGTCCTATAAAAGAGGAGACATTTTGGAGAATGAGAGCAATTTAGAGAGAGCAGAGCAGAACAACATATCCACAAAAAACAGAGAGTCCACCAGCCAGCGACCTTTGGAGATGAAGAAGGAAATGCCTCCCAGGAAGCTTCATGAAACAGGAAGCCAGGAGAAGCTAGCAGATGATGCCATGTTTGCCATGTGCCCTTCCAGATGAGAGAGGAACCCTGACCTTGTTCACCATGTGCCTTTTCACTTGAGAGAGAAACCCTGAACTTCATCGGCCTTCTTGAGCCAAGGTATCTTTCCCTGGATGCCTTAGATTGGACATTTCTATAGATTTCTTTTAATTGGGACATTTTCTTGGTCTTAGAACTGTAAACTAGCAACTCATTAAATTCTGCTTTTAAAAAGCTGTTCTGTTTCAGTATATTGCATTCCAGCAGCTAGCAAACTAGAACAGTCTTTCATTATATTAGGATTTATTACAATCTAAAAACCAATATATTAAGGAATGAGAATAAAGGAAAAAAAGCTTTACTTGGATGCTTTTAAAATGCTATACTGGTGAACTGAGCATAGGAAAAAAACACATTTTATAGAGTAACTGGAATTTGAATGTGCTAGGAGGGAATTTTTACAAAAGAGTTGTGATATACATACTTTTCTTCTTCTCAGCATTCATTTGCACTTTCAGTGGGATGGGGAAATGTCAATGTACAATATATTTTATTCAATCAGATGTACATTATTAATAATAATACTTCTTATTTATGAGTGTCTACTACTCAACAAGTATTTTATAAGTTTACATAAATTAAGTTATTTTAATATTTAAAAAATCAGTTTGCAAAAGAAAGCAGACACCCAGAGAAGTAAACTGAATTTGCTTGTGGTAAGCAGAATTAGATGATGGCACCTAAGATCCTTGCCCTCTGGGGTACACAGCCACTTAAGTATGGGCAGAACCTGTGACTGTGAAATCATCCCCCAAGATTAGATTACCAATTAGTTGGCTTTGAGTTAATAAAAAGGAAGTTCCTCTGGGTGGGCCTGATCTAATCAGGTGAGACCGTGCAGAGGTTTGGCCACTTCCTGAAGCAGAGAGATTGGATGTGTGGGAGAGGTAGGAGGTCTGAGCATGGCCTGTGGGGTCAGAGAGCAGTTCCCAGCTGACAGCTAACAGGCTCATGGGGAGATCCAGTCTGCTGGTAACCCAGCTTGGAGAGGGACCCCAAGTCTGAGAAACCCAGAAGTCCATTTGTTGGGCTTCACCTGGATGAGATGCTGAGACGAGGACACAGCCCCTGGAAGTCAGGCACATGCCACCCAGAAACCGTAGGGCAAGAAATGGGTGTTGTTTCAAACCACTTTGTGGTAATTTGCTACACAGCAATAAGATAATACAATGCTCAAAGTTCTGATGGTACCGAAAGATGGAAAGACAGAACAGGCAGATTCCATGACTCTTGCTTTCAAACATCCTCCTCTGAATTTCCTGATAAAATTTCCTTATACATTTTTGCGTGTTTAAAATCTATAGAAACTGATGTCTAGCTAATTTAAGTAGAAGGAAAAGTAAAAGGATTTAACTTTATATGAAATACTAGATAGTTCACAGAAATTTTTTAAAAACATTTTGTTGTGAAATATAACATATATACCAAAAAAGCAATAATTTCCAGAGTACATTTTAACTAATAGTTACAGAACAGATTTCAGAGTTGGGTATGCGTTAACATTCTACATTTTCAGCTTTTTTTTTCTAGCTGCTCCAAAACATTGGAAGCTAAAAGAAATATTATAGTGATTCAGCAGTCAGACTCATTTAAAAAATCCTATTGAAGTAGGGAAAGCTCTAATCACCCAAGAACGTACCTGAGCCTCTGAGAAGTGGACAAAACTTTATTGACGGTGGGCCCAGAGGACTCTCCGTCCAAAATCTGAGCCCCGAATATTCTTTGTTTCTAGATTATATAGGCTAGTGAGCAAGGTGGGAGTTACTAAGGGAACAAGTGGTAAACCCCGGAAAAATACAGAGACAGAACTTGCAGGGTAGGAGTTACTATCTGGCCCTTAGCTGAACTCCTTTGTCAGAGATAAGGACAGCTCCTGGGCTTGACAAGAAACAGGCCTGGCAGCCTCCCTCTGCACACCAAGATCTCTGAACAGACTTGAGTAAGCCTGGACGTTATTTATAGCACTGCAAACATTCTGCTTTTCTTTCTTTGAGAAAGCTTGCAATTATATACCTTTATGAATGCCTAAATTTATATAGTGTTGCACACAAATACACAGAGTAATATGCTTAAATGCATGAAGTGATACACATAAATTCAGAAAGTTATACACTAATACTGAGGTTAAACTTATAAACTACCTCACTATCTTCTCTGTCTTCCTCCTTCTCCCAGTCTATAGGCTGCACCCATTCTAACTTTTTCATGGTGAAAAGGGGTATAAGCACCTTTCAATATATAGGATAGGGGAATGAAGTTTTTTGTTATTCTTGAAGAGGCTGGCCCCTCTGGGTTTCAGGACTTATCTAGCCTAGGAGCCCTCTGGAAAAGTGGGTTTCAAGAAAGTACACTTAGTGAATAAAATTTTGTAGGGTCTCAGAGCTCTAGGTGTTCTTTAGGGTTGGCAGGAATGGTCCATTTGGGGTTTGGCAGACCACAGTAAATAGGAATCTGTATCTGAACCTTGTGTAAAAGTGGCCTACAGAACAGCCTCTCAGCTCTATCTGAACTCTCTCAGCCACTGAACTTTATTTGTTATAGGAAGGGTATTTGGTCAGGAAGGCAGTGTTGAACCCTCAGTGCCAGGGCCATGCTCAACCCTGGAAGTCATATCGCCCATTTTCAGGCAGACCAGCTCATAGAAATTTTTTAAAAATAAAATAAAATAACAATCAGACTCAGGAAGGACAAGACTCAAAGCCCTTCCCAGAATCCCAGCTGAAGTTGCCGACAGTCACTTTAGTTGGCTGCTGCTGGAGAACGGTTCAGTTTCCACTGCCTTCATTTGTGTGTCCCTGCTCGGGGCTCAGATTCCCTGGACAGAGAGCCTGATGGCCACACCTGGGTCAGAGGGGCTGGGGTGGGATTGATGAACCTTCCAGAACCACAAGAAGTGGCAGAGAAACAGCTCTGCCAAGCCAGATTGCAGGGTTGCTGTTCATTTCTATTTTATAAGGGGGGCACTCGCAATGTCTCCACTGGGCTTCTCCGTGTGACATCCCCTTGCTCTGGGCCAGGGGACCAGGATTCTGAAGTTGCTGAGAGCATCATTCTGTAATTGAATGTCACACCAGTGCCTACTTTTTGAATTAAACACATTGTATAAATGCAAAATATTCAAGAGCTTTACCTAATTTGTATTGATAAAAAAAGGGGATTACTTCATTGAGTTTTCGAAGAATGCTATAATCATTATGAGACATTTACCTGGAAATTCCTTCTACTGTATATCCTTTTTATTCATTATTAACTGAGAAAACACCACATATGAAGAAGCATTATAGAAGATTAACTGGACTGAATTCTAAACTCCTTTGGACCTGTCTTTGATGTGATTTGAGAATTATAGTGAAGAATTGAAACATGCCATCTTTGAGAAAAAAACATCAGACTTGGATTGGGATGGATTTTAAAGGCACTCACTCATTTATTTATCTAATGACGCTTGCTGAGTGCTTAGGCTCTCTGCGTAGCATGTCTGTGGAGCACAGAGCTGGGTTCAGAACTGTGCCTCCATTTCTGTAATAAGTCAGATGGAAATGCTCTCTCATCTATAACTCAAGTAACTTACAATACAGTTTTAAGGAATAGATATTATTGTAATATGTTTACTTCAAATTTGTCACTTCTTTTCTATCCTCCCCCAAATACAATATAGATCAAAAAAAAGAGTAGTACAGATTAAATCATTGGCTGTTGCTTAGTCAAATAATTTTTTTTTCGAGCGGGCAGGCACTAGGAATTGAACCTGGGTCTCTGGCATGACAGGCGAGAATTCTGCCACTGTGCCACTGTGGCACCACCCCATATAAATATTTATACTCATCCTTGTGTCAGCATGTAAAGACATACCATTCATGCTTGTTTTTACTTTCATGCACACATACACCTGCACAAAAAAAAAAGGGTTTCTGACAACCTGTGAGCAGGGGTCTCAGGCTGCACTTTAAGCAGAATTACTGCATTTCCTTCCCTATTTAGTGGATTTGATATCATGTTTTTCCTACCCTCCTTAGCCCCCACCCCAGTTCAATATATATTCATATCTTCCCAATCTCTAAAAATGATACTTTGGTTAAACCAACTTATCATTGTGAGAAACTTCTTCGTACTGGTGCCAATTCGGCTGGACAACTGTTCTCTCATTGCCTAGCCAACTCCAAGCCATCACTTGGTCCTTTCCTTGGCCACCACCCACACACTTTTTAGTGGCTGCCTTATGTAAGAGAAATGAGTGTTAATTAGCTAGAATTTTTTAAAAATTACTAGAATGTAACAAAAAACGTACTCTCTGTGTGGTGGCCTTCCCTCGCTCAATTCGGCTTGTACCCAGCCTCCTGGTTCTCAAAACTTCTCAAGAAAACACTTGTGGGGCTTGAGACCACCTTGGTCTCTGTGTGTAAAAATGTTCCCTTCTTGCAGGAAGCAGACAAGGTGTAAACCGTGAGTAATCCTTAAATCGTTCAGGGCCCTGACACAGCTGCCCAGAACAAGGCTGTGTATTTATCACAAGGAGAACCAAGCAGAGTCTGATGACCTCCTGCCAAAAGCTGTCACTTTCAAGAATTACACATGCATGGTTTGTACAAGTGTGCTTATATAACTAGATAAAGAGGAATTTGTTCATTAATGTTCTGCATAGTGTGATGAAGATTGTGTCTGTTTTTGTGGGCCCTGGATTGTCCCACCTGGGAATAGATAAATCAGTTTTACTCTGTCTTGGCTTCAAGGAGAGGCTCCCCACCCCTACTGATGCTCTCAGAATGGGGAAAATTATTTCTCATGCAGGGATCGAAGGAGGTCTAGAGACCACCTCTTATCCAGTGGGAGTAACAGCCAGCATGAGATTGAGAAGAGAGAGAAATTGAAATTCATCATTCCATTGCTTACTGTCATTCTAGAGATGGTGAATGCAGTGTGAGCTCCGAGTTTAGAATCCTGTCTCCAAGGCTGGAGAGATGTGGGGCCCTGGCTGGCTTTCTCAGCCTCTCTGTGCCTCACTTTCTTTCTCTTCAAGATATGGACAGTATCAGTGGTTTTGCAGGCGACCATATGAAGTAACATGCAGAACGTTAGGAACCAGTGGCATACTCATAAATATTTAACAACTGCCTCTCAGGGGAAAAAACTGACTTTTAGGATGTACCAACTTCTAAGGCTAAATTCTCCCACCATGGCCAATTTTAAGCTGCCGATATGACATCACTGAACTCAGAATTGGCTCTTGGGGGTCCTCTGAGCCAGCTCCAGCCACCTGTGCTCGAAACAGTGCCTGAGCATGCAAGGCAGTCAAGAAAAATAAGTCCTTCTTGTCGAAAATTGACAGTTGAACATGATCTCATTGTAAATGGGGCCCAGATTTAAGAGCAGACCCTGAAACACTGCCCACAGTTCCGGTGCCCACCTCTGGTAGCCCTGGTCCACAAGGAAAGGGCACCCTGTTCTCTTTCCCTGCCTCGCAACATGAAAGCATCAGACAGGAACCCGACCCTGCGCCCACCCTGGCGCTATCCGTGGTCCTGAACTTTCTCCGCTGCCGTGCAGACGTACAGACGGTTTTTGTTGTTATTATTATTTTAATTACAGCTTGGGACTTAAATGCCTTCAGCAGTTACTCTGTTTAGTTCCAAGCCAAAGATGCCACGATTTGTTTAACCGAGTTCTGGATTTCTATGACTGGATGCTGTTTCCAGGCAGCTGCCTGGGGGACAGAGCCTTCAGTTTTTCAATAGCAAAGGAATTTCTGGAACAGAATCTGCCAGCAGTGGGGGAAATTCTCACAACTGGTGCACACTCCTAACTTTAGTCAAAGCCACAAACAAATATTACTTTGAGTTTTGGTTGTATTATTTTATTTGATATGAAGAAATACTTTTCTTTCTGAAAAAGGAGGTGAAATATCAGTTTGGTTTTCAGTTATCTCAAAAGGGCAAAGTAGGCACACATGATTTGGAGAGTGTGATTCAATCACATAAAAGTCTTCTCCGCTTCCAGCCCCACTGCCTCATCCTGCAACCAATTGAACTTGGTATTTATCGTTGACCAAACATATTAAGCTTTTACGATTAGATTGTTTTGAAGCAGAAATCATAGATAACTGTCAGGTTTCTTTTATTCACCCACTAAACAATATGATATTGGGCAGCTCATTAAATATTCCGGATTTTCATTTCCCCAACTGTAAAACAAAGGAATTTAGAATGAGCGGATATTTAAGGTCATTTTCAGCTTGAATTAATATATTTTTAAATGAACATCAAATAAAATATACAGAAAATATTCCAGTCTTTTTACACCAAGTGTCATCAAGAAACATTATATATAAGAACCTCCTACTTTTTTTCTTAAGCATCAACATTTTTCAGTAGAAAGAGACTAGTTCTGTAGTGAGAAGTCTTTGTCCAAATTCTGACTACCGCATACGGCTAATTGACTTTGTACAAATTACTCAGCCTGTCCTCACTTCAGTTTTCCTCTTATACAAAACCCATTCACTCAGCAAACATTTTCAAGTGTCTTCTTTGCCCCAAACACTGTTCTGGACCCTGGGGTGATGAAAAACACAAAACTCCTGTCCTCATGGAGCTTACGTTCTGGTGGGTAAATACAGAAATTAAACCAATACGTAATGCCAGGTAGTGACAAAGGCTAAGAAAAGTAAAGTAAGAAAGAAGGAGGAAGAGTGTCTGATGTGTTATTCTATACTAGGTGGCAAGGAGGGCTGCTCTAAGGAGGTAAGGCAGAGGGGAAAGCGCATGCAGTCCCCTAGACAGAACCCATTTGGTATGTCCAGGCAGCGAGAAGCTGGTGTGGCTGGAATGGATGTGATAACGGTGAGTTAGATGAGAGCATGGTGCCGTGTGCAAGCCAAGGGTACTGTTTTTCTATTTTCTCTGTAACAAATGACTCAGTGGCAGTTGTGTGAGACACCTTTATAAATCCCATATTTACAGATATCTCTTGTTGGTTCTGTTTCTCTAGAGAACCCTGATTAATACACCTAGAGACAACAGAGAACTGTGGGGTGACTAAATTACTGTGCTTTCAGATAAAAGAACATATATTACCATTAGGCTCAAGGTGCTGTAGGAGATACAAAGGTGAATGAAAAATATTTCTAGGTTTAAGAACTAAGACCTTGTGCTGGTTTGAAAGGAAGTATGCCCCTTAAGAAAAGCCATGTTTTAATATAAATCCTATTTCATAAAGTTAGAATAATCCCTATTCAATACTGTATGTTTGAAACTGTAATCAGATCATCTCCCTGGATGATGTGATTTAGTCAAGAGAGGTTGTTAAATAGGATTAGGTGATGACATGTCTCCACCCATTTGGGTGGGTCTTTCTTGGTTTCGTGGAGTCCTATAAAAGAGGAAATATTTTGGAGAATGAGAGATTCAGAGAGAGAGCAGAGAATGCTGCACTACAAAGTAGAGTCCACCAGCCAGCAACCTTTGGAGATGAAGAAGGAAAATGCCTCCCAGGGAGCTTCATGAAACAGGAAGCCAGGAGAGAAACTAGCAGATGATGCCTTGCTTGCCATGTGCCCTTCCAACCGAGAGAGAAACTGTGACTGTGTCCGCCATGTGCCTTTCCAGATGAGAGAGAGACCCTGAACTTCATCGGCCTTCTTGAACCAAGGTATCTTTCCCTGGATGCCTTTGATTGGACATTTCTCTAGACTTGTTTAACTGAGACATTTTCTCGGCCTTAGGACTGTAAACTAGTAACTCATTAAATTCCCCCTTTTTAAAAGCCAAAAAAAAAAAAATGACTCAGCAGCTTAAAACAACACACATTTAATATCTTACAGTTTCTGTGGGTCAGAAGACTCTGCACAACTTACTGGGGTTCCCTGCTCAGGGTCTTCCAGAGCTGCAGGCGAGGTGTCGGCTAGACGGCCTCCCCACCTGGAGAAGACTCTGACCCCACACTCTTTCAGGTTGCTGGCCCAGTCCATTTCCTGTATGAACTACCCACCTCTTTGCTCAGGTCCTTTCCTACGTGACCTGCAATAGGCAGTTCACAGAACGGATGGCTGTTTCTTGAAGTCCAGCAGTGGGAATCTTTCAGCAGGAAGCACCCAGCCCTAATGGATTTTGCCCAATTAAGTTCCGCACACCAGGATACTCTTCCTTTTGATGAGCTAAAATCAACTTACTTGGGATCTTAATTATAGTTTCAAATCCCCTTCACCCTTGCCCTTTAAACTGCTGGAGGAGAGAGATCCCACCATATTGGGAGGTCCTGCCCACATATAAGGGGCGGTGGTAGGAATTATCCAATTATGCAAGACAAGTAGCCAAGCTGGGATCTTGAGGGCCATCTTGGAAATCTGCCTGGCACCCCGATGTAAGGGCCTCAGGTTCATATTAGAGAGATGGAAAGGGATTACAACATTTTGAACAGAGGACTAATGTAACTAAGCTTGGCTTTTACAAAAGCCCCACTGCTGCTCTGTGGAGAATTTCTGTAGGGCCAATAGGGTCAAGGCAGTGAAGAAGTTAGGACGTTTGCATTGCAGCATAGGAGACCCATGGTAATGGCTTGGCAACGGTGATGGTGATGAGAAGTGGTCAGATATTTTTTCATGATGAATGTGCAGCAGGACCTGGTGAGGGATTAGATGTGGGATACAAACCATGATATTGGAGGTGGATTGTGAGACTCAGATCATGTGTCTGCAAAGCACTGCCATTTGTCTCATTTTCCTGGGCTGCTATGACAAAGCCACACAGTGGGTTGGTTTAAACAACATGTATTTATAGCTCAAGGTTTTGTGGCTAGGGGAAATCTAAAATTGGGACATCAGCAAGGCAACACTTTCTCCCCAAAATCTGTAACATTCTGGTTGGCTGGAAATCCTCAGGTCGCTGGCCTTCCTCACTCACATGGCAGCGTCCTCTCCTTCTTCTTCTGGGTTCCCAATGATTTTGGCTATGTCTGGATTTCTTCTGCTATAACGGACTCCAGTAATCTGGATTAAGAACCAACCTCATTTAGTTTGAGCTACAACTTAACTAAAAGTAACATCTTAAAGGTGGGTACACACGCACAAGCATAAGAATTAAGTTAAGAACACGTCTAAATTTGTACATAATTCAGACGACCACAGCATATATAAGCTGAGCAAAACACAGTTACCTTCCATTCATAGTATATAGGATGACAATTTTTATTTGGAGGAGATCTTTTACTTTAAAGAATTTCATAACCAAGAGGCCTGGCACCCTTGCGGAATTTAGACATTAACAGAACCTATTTTTCAGTGGAGGTAATTGAAGACCAACAGAAGAGCAGAGAAAATGAGAATTTAAAGGGAAGTTAATTTCCTTCCCTCTTATTCTGAAAACTCAGTGCACATTTTTATTCCCTTTGCTTTTTCACTTAACTAAGGAGAAGGGGGAGCAGGGAAGGAGGGGTGGCATTTGGATGCAAGATCCAACTGCATTTAATTGCACTCTTTAATTGAATCTGGCTTGTGTCCAGAAGCAGTAGTTTATACTACAGAAAAATAGTGCCTTTCATGTGTAAGCGACCCTGTGAGAGAGAAAAAAAATTACAGCTTCAAATTTTGGTCTCTAGAGGGCCACTAAAGTAAAAGGCTTTATCAAAACAGCCATCTCCTTAGGTCTCTACGCTCCAGCACAAAACGGTATATCAGAATCTTCATTACGTTTGTGTACAAGAAACCTAGAGAAGGCAGCCAGCTCTCTCTCCTAAGGCTATCTGAAATTTAATGAGTCTGTGGTGGTAGAAGCTTTCAGCTCCTGTGAGCACATAATTTAAGAAGAGATATTTACATAATGATTATAATATACACAGTATCTACCTTAATCCTTTTAGAAACAAAGATGATATGACTTTTTAAGAAAAATTTTAGGGATAGTTTCTTTTATTGGCTTTTCACCAGACACCTTCACATCAGTAATCAAAATGCTGATTAATGGTTTAGAAGGTCATTTGTCTAGGTAGAGACAACTGCTTTAAGTCTTAACACAATGCACCCTGAGGGGAGAGGAGAGTCCATTTTGTAAGGAGTAGAGGGGTACTGGGTTTCCTACAACAGGGGAATTTCTAAGGCCGGGAGCCAATATGAGCCCAGGACAAGACACAGGCTCAGAAAATGCAGAAAGAACCCTATACTTTGCTCTCATCTCAGGCTGACCTCCTCCACGAAGGGCTAAACTGACGAAGAGACCACCATCCACCCAGAGACCATTTGCAGATTGTGAAAGGTGGTTTTCTTTGCAAGGGTTTGTTTGCTTCTGTTAGCTCCTGGCAGTCTGGGAAAAGTCTCTAATATCACTAGCTGGAAACAAACTAAAGGAATAGAGAGGACGGAGACTAAATCCCAAAGTTAACACTTTAAGATCTTAAAATGTACAGTGGACAACAAAAGATCACAAGACAGACAGGCAATGATGGGCAATCCAAAGGAACAACATAAAAAAATCCAGAAAATATCAATGACGTGGGCCAGACTTTGAATACACCAGACAAAAACTTTCAGATAACGATCCACAATATGCTCAAGGAAATAAAAGAAGGCACAGACAAAGAACTAAAGATATCAGGAAAAGGATGAATGAACAAAATGATAATCCTAATGAAGAGGAGCCTTGAAAAGGGGAACAAACAGAAATAGGGCAACTGGAGGCCATAAAAACAAAAGTGAAAAATTCCCAAAAGGGTTTCAACAGCAGATTGGAGTTAGCTGGAGAAAGTATCAACGAACTTGAAGATGGAAATTGAAAATGGAAATGATTCAGGAGCAGAAAAAAAAAGAGAAAAATGTGAACAGAGCCTAGGACGCTGGCAAGACTCAACTAGGTAGACCAATGGAGGAGTCTGGGAGTCTCAGAAGAAAGAAAAGGTAGTGGGATGAAATATTTAAAGTGCTAAAAGAAAACATTGCCAGGCAAAACTTTATATCTGACAAGACTGTCTTTAAAAATGAAAGAAAGAGGAAGACATTCCAAGATAAACAAAAGCTGAGTGAGTTCAACAGTATTAGACGACTCTGTGAGCAATGCTAAGGGGAGTTATTCAGATGGAAAGGAAAGCACACTACACAGGGGATCACAGCAGCGCACGGAAATAAGGGCTGGTGGTAAAGGCAACCAGACGGGTAAATTTAAACACCAGTACTGTTGTGCAGTATCATTTGGGATCTAACGCCACTTCTTACTGGTACTAAAATGCAAACATATGCATAAATAATTGTGAAAACTCTATGGCTTTGGACATACAATTTATAAAGATATAATTTGTAACAAATATAATGAAAGTGGGACTACGGAGGGGTCTAGGAATAGTGTATGTGTATGCTATTGAACTGTTAGTATCAAATCAGACACGGTGGTTTAGACATAAGATGTTAAATTTAAGCCCCATAGTAACCACAAAGAAACTTTATAAAAAAATACATACAGATGGATGTGAGAAGGGACTCAAATTTATACACAATAAAAATTCAAATAAATATGAAAGTGGAAATTAACAGGAGAACTGAGGGACAAAAAAGTTATAAGACTTACAAAACCAAAATAGGAAAATGACAGGAGAAAGTCCTGGATAGTCAGTAACTACTTTAAATGTAAATTGATTAAACTCTCTGGTCAAAAGACAGGGATTGTCAGATAAAACAAGCATGCCAAAATTATATGTCGTTTAGAAGAGACTCACTTAAATTAAAAAATATAAGTAGGTTGAAAGTGAAAGGACAGAAAAATGTACCATACAAATAGTAATCAAAAAAGAGCGAAGTTAGCTATATTAATATCAGATAAAATAGATTTTAAGTAAAAAACTGTTAACAGGGAAGAAAATATTTGGAAGCCACACATCCAATAAAGATTTAATACCCATTATATATAAAGGAATCTGTCAACATAATTACAAAAAGACAACAACCCAAAAATAAATTGGGTACAGAGAAATACTAGTGGTCAGTGAGAAGGAGGGGTAGGGGGTATGGTATATATGAGCTTTTTCTTTTTTTTTAATTTTTTTTTCTGGAGTGATACGAATGTTCTAAAAAAATTATCTTGGTAATGAATACACAACTATGTGATGATACTGTGAGCCACTGATTGTACACCATGTATGGAATGTATGTGTGTGAAGATTTCTCAATAAAAATACTTTTAAAAAAGCAGCCTACCCACAAAAATTTGGGAAGAAAAGAAAGAAAGTCAGAAATCCTGGATAATATTATTTTAGACATATAATAAAATGTTTCACTGTCAGTTTTTATATGGGGGACAAAAGATTAAAATTCTATTAAGGATGCTTCTGTACCTAATGAACAACTGAATTTAAATTGTCCATTTTACTAAAAATATCCTTGGTATAAATTTCTTTTTGCTCAGTAAAATTTGTTTTTATTAAAGTAAATCACACATCAAAAAAAGACAAATGGCCCAATTTAAATATGTGTAAAAGACTTGAACAGACGTCTCTCTAAAGAAGACATACAAGTGTCCAGAAAGCACATGAAAAGATGCTCAACATCATTAGCCATCAGGGAAATGCAATCAAAACCACAATGATATTTCATTTCACACCTATTATAATGGCTACTATTAAAAGAATAGAAAATAACCAGAGATGGAAAGGATGCAGAGAAATAAGAACACTCAATGACTGCAGAAGTCAATGTAAAATGGTGCCACTGCTGTGGAAGACAGTTTGGCAGTTCCTCAGAAAGTTAAGTATAGAATTACCATATGACTCGGCAGGCCCACTCCTTGTAGTATACCCAAGTAATTGAAAGCAGGGACTCAGATATTTGCATACTAACGTTCATAGTGGCATTATACACAAGGACCAAAACGTGGAAGCAGCCCAAATGACCATCAACTGATGAATGAATAAACAAAACATGGTATATACATATGATGGAATATTATTCAGCATTAAAAAGGAATGAGGCCAGGCAACAGTGGCTCAATGGCAGAGTTTTTGCCTGCTGTGCTGGAGACCCGGGTTGGATTCCCGGAACCTGCCCATGCAAAAAGAAAAGAAGGAATGAAGTTCTGGTACATGAAACAACATGGATGAGCCTTGAAGACATCGTGTTGAGTGAAATAAGCCAGACCCAAAAGGACAAATAGTGTATGATCTCACTGATGTGAAATAATTTGAATAATCAAACTGATGGAGTCAGAATCTAGAATATAAGTTACCAGGAGAGGGGTAGAGATAGGAAATGGGAAGTTAAGGCTTAAAATATACAGAGATTCTATTTGGAATGAGGGAAATGCTTTCGTAACCGATGGTGGTGATGATAGCACAACATTGTAATGCCATTAACAGCACTGAAATATATATCTGGATGTAGTTAAAAGTGAAAATGTTGGTTGTATATATGGCAAAGAATAAAAAGTTTTTTAAAATTCCATGGAACTACACTACACGGTGAAACCTAAGTTAAACTATGTTCTATAGTTTAAGCGAAACCTAAGTTAAACTATGTTCTACAGTTGAAGTACAATTATAAAAATGTGCTTTCATCAATCTAACAATTTTCCATACCAATGCAAAGTATTAATAATAGGGTAGCATATGGGAATCCTATATTTTATGCAAACACACAATTTCTGTAATAAAGAAAAAACGTTATGAGGGACAACGAAGATCACTATATATTGATAAAAGATCAATTAAGAACACATAACAATTGCAAGTATATATGCACTTAATGGCAGGTCCCCAAAATGTATGAAGCAAATATTGACAGATTTGAAGGGAGATATAGATGATTCTACTTTAATAGTAGTAAACTATGTTACATCACTTTCAATAATGGGTTGAACATCTAGACACAAGATTAATAAGGAAATAGAAGACTTGGACGACACTGTAAAACAAAAAGACTTAACAGACATACATAGACTGCTTCACCCAATGGCAGCAGAACATCGTTTCTTAGTGCACATGGCTCATTCTCCATGACAGACAACATGTCACAAAGCAATTCTCAGTAAATCTGAAAATTTTAAAACCATGCAAGGTATCTTCTCCAGCCACAATGGAACAAAGCTAGGAATCAATAACAGGGTGAGGACTTGAAAATTCACAAACATGCAAATTAAACCCACTCTTAGACAAGCAATGTGTCAAAGAAGAAATCACAAAGGTAATTAAGAAATACCATGAGGCAAATGAAAATGTAAAAACAAGATGTAAAAACTTACGGATTGCAGCGAAGACAATACTGAGAGGAAATTTTGTAGCTTTAATGCCTACATTAAAAGAGAAATAAGATCTCAAATCAGAAACATAGCCTCACAATTGAAGGGTTTAGAAAAAGAAGAGCAAAGTAAATAAAATCAAAGCAAGCAGAAGGAAGGAAATAACAAAGATTAGATTGGAAATAAATGAAATAGAGAATTTTTAAAAAACAATAAAATTAAAGAAAACAAAGCTGGTTCATTGAAAAGATCAATAAAATTGACAAACCTCTAGCTTGATGAACAGAGGAAAAAAGAGAGGGGACACAAATAACTAAAATCAGAAATGAAAGGGAAAACATTTGTACTGACCTCACAGAAGTAGAAATGGTTATAAGAAGAGTACTGCGTAAGTGTACACCAACAAATTACATAATCTAGATGAAATGCAGACCAATTACAAGTAAAGAGACTTAATCAGTAATCAAAGACCTCCTTCAAAAGAAAAGCTCAAGACCAGATGTCATCATTAGTGAATTTTACAAACATTCCAAGAAGAATTAACACCAATCTTGCTGAAACTCTTCATTCTATGAGGCTGACGTCACCCTATACCAAAGCAGGACAAACGTACCACAAGCAAAAAAAATTACAGATTAATATTCCTTAGGAATATGGATGCAAAAATCCTCAACAAAATGCTCACAAGCCAAATCCAACAGCACATTAAAAGAATTATATGATCAAGTATGATTTATCCCAAGTGTGCAAGGCTCGTACAACATAAGAAAATTAATTAATGCTATATACAACATTAGTAGAATAAAGGAAAAAAAACCCATCATTTCTCAATTGATGCAGAAAAAGCATTTGATAAAATCAGGAACCCCTTCTTGGTAAAAATACTCAGAACGTATGGAATATAAAGAAACTTCTTCAACAAGATAAAGGGCATATGTGAGAAACCCATAGCTAGCATCACACTCAATGGTGAAACACTGAAATTCTTCCCTCTAAGATCTGGAACAAGACAAAGGTGCCCACTGTTTTGGTTTGCTAGCTGCCAGAATGTGATATACCAGAAAAAGAATGGCTTTTAAAAGGGGGCATTAATTAAGTTGCAAGTTTACAGTTCTAGGCCATGAAAATGTCCTAATTAAAACAAGTCTATAAAATGTCCAAATTAAGCCTCCAGCAAGAGGTTACCTTCACTCAAGAAAGGCCAATGAAGTTCAGAGTCTCTCTCAAATGAAAAGGCACATGGCGGGCACGGCAACATCTGCTAACTTTCTCTCCAGGCTTCTTGTTTCATAAAGTTCCCCCAGTGACTTATTCCTTCTTCATCTCTAAAGGTCTCTGGTCATTTTTGGTGGCTCTAAAAAGGGATTCTCTCCAAAATATTTCCTCTTTTAAAGGATCCCAGTCCAGGAACACCTGGAATGGGTGGGGTCACATCTCTCTCTAATCAAAGTTAACACCCACAATTGGGAGGGTCACATCTCCATGGGAACGATCAAAAAGCTCCCAGCCAGCAATACTGAATGAGGATTAAAGGACATGGCTTTTCTGGGGTATGCCACAGATTCAAACTGACACACCCATTGTCACCTCTGTTATTCAACATTGTGATGGATGTTTTAGCCAAGCAGTTAAGCAAGAAAAAGAAATATAAGGCATCCAAATTGGAAAGGAAGAAGTAAAATTGTCATTGTTTGTAGATGACATGATCCTATATATGGAAAATCCAATAAAGCTACTAGAGCTAATAAAAGATTCAGCAAAGTGGTGGGAGTATAAGATCAACATGCAAAAATCAGTAGTGTATTTATACACCAGTAACACACAATCTGAAGAGGAAGTCAAGAAAAAATCCATTGATATTAGCAATTAAAAGGATCAAATATCTAGGAATAAATTTAACCTAGGATATAAAGGACTTATACATGGAAAACTGCAAAATATTGCCAAAAAAATGAGCTAATACTCAAGTAAATGGAAGGACATGCTGTGTTCATGGATGGAAAACAAAATTTTGTTAAGTTGTCAATTTACTAAAAGAAATTTACAAACTCAACAAGATACCAAAAAAAATTCCAGCAGCATTCTTTGCAGAAATGCAAAAACCAATCATCAAATTTATATAGAAGGGTAAGGGACCTTTAATAGCCAAAATAAACTTGATAAAGAAGATTGAATTTGGAGGACTCATATTTCACAATTTTGAAACTTTACAAAACTAAAGTTATCAAAATAGCATGATCCTAGCACAAGGGCAGATATACAGACAGATGGAATAGAATGGAGAGCTCAGAAATGAACACTCACATCTGTGGCCAATTGTTTTTTGACAAAGATGCCATGGCCACTCAATTGGAATAAAATAGCCTCTTCAATAAATGGTACTGGGAAAACTGTATATTCATAAGTAAAAAACTGAAGGTGAGCCCCTACCTCACACCATAAAAAAACCTCAAAATATTCAATGACCTAAATATAAGAAACAAAACTTAAAATGCCTAGGGAATCATCTTCAGGACCTTCTGTTAAGCAATGTTTTCCTCAAATTTACAAGAATAGCATGAGAAATAAAAGAAAAATAGATAAATGGAACTTCTGCAAAATTTTAAGGTTTGTGTGTCAAAGGACATCATTAAAGACAGCCTACAGACTGGGAGAAAATATTTGGAAAACACATATCCGATATTAAGCCCTTGCTTAATATCCAGAACTAATAAAGAAATCCTCCTACTCAACAACAAAAAAATGTAAAACTTGGAAAAGACTTGAATTCCCATTTCCCCAAAGAACATGTAGAAATAGAATATAAGCACATGAAAATATGCTCTACATCATTAGCCATTAGAAAAATGTAAATTAAAACAAGAAGATGCAATTTCCCACCCAACAGAATAACTACTATTAAAAACTTAGAAAATAGCAAGTGCTGGAGAGTATGTGGTGAAATGGGAACACTCATTCTTTGTTGGTGGGAATATAAAATGGTACAATCACTGTAGAAAATGATTTGCCAGTTCCTCAAAAAGAAAAAATTACCGTATGATCTGGCAATCCCCAAACTGGTTACATATACAAATGACTTAAAAACAAGGACTCCAAAAGATATTTATACACCAATATTCATTCATATTATTCACAATGGCCAAAAGATGAGACAACCCAAGTGGCCATCAAACAATGAATGAATAAACAAAATGTGGTATATGCATACGATGGAATGCAATTCAGCCATAAAAAGGAATGGAGTTCTGATACATGTGACAACATACTAACCTTGAAAGCCTCAAATTGAGTGAAATAAGCCAGACAAAAAAGGACAAATACTGTATCACCTCATTGATATGAAATAATCAGAATGTGCAAATTCATCAATTTAGAAACTAGGATACAGTTTATCAGGGCCAGGGGTGAAAGTGCAAAACGGGGCATCAATGCTTAATTGGACCTGAGTTTCGGTTTGGGTTGTTGGAAAAGTTTTGGTATTGGATGGTGGTGTAGTACAATCTTGTGAATGTAATTAACACCACTGTATAATATATTTGAATGTGGTTAAAAGAGGGAAATGTCACCGCAAGTTATGTAGGCTTTGTTTTGTTCTAAAAGTTCTATATTTTTACATTTTACATTTAAGTTTATGATATATTTTAAATTAGTTTTATGTAAGGTGTTAGATCTGTAACTATATATTTTTCATTATGTTCAGTCATTCCAGTGACATTTGTTGACATGATTATCCCTTTCCACCTAATTGCTTTGCACCTTTGTCAATACTTTGTTGATTGCATTTGTGTGTTGCGATTTCTAGACTTTCTCTCCTGTTCTGCTGCTCACCATTTACACACTGTCTCGACTGCTGTAGATTTATAGATAGTACTGAGATCAGAAAGTATTAGGCCTCCAACTTTCTACTTCAATATTGTGTTGGCTATTCTAGTTCCTTTGGCTTCTCTGTATGTTTTAGAATACATTTTTTGACGTTAACAAAGTAGCATATGGGATGTTATTGGGGAGAGAGTTGAACGTGTTTATCAAGTTGGGAAGAATTAATTGCTAAACTATATTGAATCTTTTGGTCCCTGACTGTTGAATATCTCCCCATTTATTTAGGTCTTTTATTTCTTTCATTAGTGCTTTGTAGTTTTCTGCATGCAGAACCTCTACATATTTTCTTAGATTTATACCTAAGTATTTCATTTTTTGAGTTCTGTTGCAAAAGAGATCTTCTTTATTAAAAAATTTCAAATTGTGCATGCTGGTATATAGGAAAGCAAATTACCTTTGTACACTGACCTTGTATTGTACAACCTTGCTGTTCTCATTTATTCATAATAGAGGTATTTTGACTTGTTTTTGGTGTTTGCTGGTTTTGTTTTTGCTTTAGATTCTTTCAGCTTTCCTATATAGAAAATCACGTCATCTGCAAATAAAGAGTTTTATTTCTTTCTTTACAATCTGTATAAATTCTTTATCTATCCATCCATCCATCCAACCATCCATCCATCCATCCATCTATTTATTTACCTATCTTACAAAGCTAACTAGACTTCTTGTACTGTGATGCATAGGAATGGTGAAAGAGGGCATCTTTACTTCTTTCCTACCCTGAGGAGGAATATGTTCATTCTCTCACCATGAAGTATGATAGTTCATTTAGGATTTTCATTTATCTCTTTTATTAACTTGTTTCTTTTGTTTTGAGAGGTTTTACATGAATGGGTGTTTAATTCTGTCGAAGGCTTTTTCTACATCTATTGACATGTCATGTGCTTTTTCCTATTCAAGAAATTGATTCAGGATTGATTTATGGAAGATTGAATCACTTTTGCATTCTTGGAATGAACCTGCTTGATTGTGATATATTATCCTTTTATATATTGCTGGATTCAACTAGATAATATTTGGTGAAAGACTTTGGCAACACTGTTTATGAGTGATACTGATTTGGATTTTTATTTTCTGGCAGTTCTTATCTGGTCTTGGTAAAGTAACATTGGCTTTATAAAATGAGATAAGAAGTGTTCGCTCTGTTTTACATTCCAGGAAACATTGTGAAGAATTGGTATTATTTCCCCTTAAATGTTTTGTGGCAGTCACCAACACAACTCTCTGGACCTGGTTCTTTTCCTTTTTGGAAGATTTTTAATTATAGATTAAATTTCCCTCATAGAATTAAAGCTATTCAGGTTGTCTGTTTCTCCTTGAGTGAGTTTTGAGAGTGTGTTTATGGCCCAATAGCTCCGTGATGGTTAATTTCTGTTCCAACTTGGTTGGGTTATGGTGTCCAGTTGTTTGGCCAACCGCTGAC
This sequence comes from Tamandua tetradactyla, assembly GCF_023851605.1. NCBI lineage: Eukaryota > Metazoa > Chordata > Mammalia > Pilosa > Myrmecophagidae > Tamandua > Tamandua tetradactyla. The sequence continues at coordinate 101,128,198 of NC_135330.1, read as the reverse complement.
CTCTTTGTTACTGTGAGGGTATTTGTACATGGGATTTGCATCAATAATCAGTTGATTGCATCTACAATCAACAAAGGATATTGCCCTTAGCAATGTGAAGAACCTCCTTATCCCATCAGCTGAGGATCTTAAAAGCCTGAACTGAGGGTTTCAGAGCTCGGAAGAAGAATTCCTGCCTTAATTTCAGCATTGACTCTTGCTGGAACATCTAGCCAGCCTTGGGAATTTGGACTAAGGACTTTAATATTACCTTTCTCAGAGTAAGGTAATTTGAAGCCTGCCCTATAGAGTTGGGACTTGCCAACACCTCAATTTCATGAGCCAATTCCTTATAATTAATTTCTTTATAGATATCTCCTGTTGCATCTGTTTCTCTAGAGAACCCTGACTCATGCGCTTATGGGCCTCAGAGCATCTCGGTACCAATGACCAAACAGGCCTTCTTTGTTCCACTGCCCTCTTCCCAAACTCCTTGTATACTAATCCCAGGTCTCTCATCCTCGGTGTGGTAAAGGGATGAGCAAAGAGGTGGAGAGGCTAAACACGCAGGGCAATCAGAGCAGAGTTCCCTCTTGGTGCTCCCGCAAATCGGTTGCAGGTATAGTGGTCCCTGTCTGGCTCTGTCAGGGTGTGGGATGGGTGGATCCCCAGGTCATTGCCTCTGGCTGAAAACCACCTTATCTTTATACGTCTAGAGCATTGCGGCATTATGATTTTCTTTGCGTATCCTGAAAAGATTGAAAGAACTGGTTAGAGGACACTGGACCTGGAAGCATTCCAAAAGGATGCTTGTCTCCAGGACCTGTCTGCTGTCCCAGGAGCTTAGTGTGACGAGAAATGGCCAAAGTCTTCTCATTTCTGCCATTGACCGTAATTTTGTGTAAGTGGCTCACCCTTTGTGGGCAAGAACAGATGCTCTCCAGGTGCATTTGTTAGTCAGGTCATCTGTTTCTCCTTGAAGGAGTTCTGAAAGTGTGTTTATGGCCCAATACCCTGGGTCTGCGGACAGCTAGCCGCACGGGCAAGGCCAGATACAGTGTGAGATGTGGACCTGGTTGCTGCAGAGCTGCATCTGTCCAGATGATGGGCAAAGTGACATCCTCTGGATTTATAAATGTTGACCAAATGATGCTTTTTGCACTATGACTTTTAGCATTTACTTGTCCAATTAAAGGGAAATGTCAGGAGACTTACCTCAGACTACATCTCACCATACAGTGTGTTCCTCAGCGGCATTATTTCCCTGAAAGTCAATTTGAATGAGAAGAAAATTGAATATTTTAAATGAGTCACTAAAGTAGATATGAGTAATCAAAGACTAAGTTAAGTAGACTCAGTAGACTGAATTAAAGAGTCATTTTTTAAAGAAAGCCAACTAGAATATTCTGCCAATGCTTTTAATCAATTTTTAAATACAATGGCTATATACATTTAATAAAAAAGGAAAGAGAACATTTCCTTTCCTAGAGATAATTATGATGTTTTATCTGTCTCTAGAATCCAGTCAGTTCAGTCCTCTTTAGATATGAATTAAACAAAAAACCTCTTGAGAAAATGTCCAGCATTTATCACATGCTTCACAAATTCTAGGAGAAGATATGCAAAGTTAATGCAAGAGAAGTTTAGGAAAATTCATAGTACTTCTTTTTGCGTTCATTTTCCCTGGCGTTTATGTTTTGAATGAGTTTATATCTTCAGAATAATTGCTTTCTCAATTCTGACAGTGTAAAAGTATTTCTTGTGAGTAAATAAGCCAATTACAGACAGGCACTGCTGATTTGAACAAAATAATGCTAATTCCAAATAGAATTTGATTTTGTTATAGTATTTTCTGAAATGTGGGATGATAAAATGATAGTTCTAAGTTGTGTGTAGACACATCATTAAAAAATATTGGAGCATATTGTGAGAACATCACTAAATTTTCAGTCCCTTTCAGTCTTTACTTATTTGATCAATATAAAAGTGTTACTCTGATGCTAGTTTTTTCTATATTTAATTTAATGTAATTCTGAAGAGGCAATACATATATATTGCTCAGAAACCGAAATTTAAATTAAAAGTTTCCATCCCACCTTTGGCTCCTAGCCCATCTTCCCTCCCTGGAGACAAACATTATTACTGGTTGCTTTTATAACTCTTGATTATCTAGTCATTCACACATGTGCTATGTTATGTTTCTTACCCAAATAGTGTTGTGTCATATGTAGTTGGGCACTTTGTGTTTTTCTTCAATTATTATTTGGTTCTAACACTTATTTATCTCCCCTTTCAACACAGAGCTTTCGACAGCCAGTAGAAGCCAACTAAAATATAATAACTTCATTTTACTTTCATTGTATCAGTTTCAGAGCTACCGTCTGTTTATGGCAAGGAAGAATAGTAGAATAGTGTTTCCTTTTAAATGTATTAAGTAAAAATTTCAGAACTGGCACTATTTAAAGACAAATACTAGAATCCAACAGAGAAGTTCCAATCGAGAAGGTCCCTGTGAGGTCACTGAAAGAATCCTTAGAGAATGTTCACCCTCAGCACCGGTAAAGGATGAAGACAAGCAGATAGTCTCGGTGCAAAAGCAAACAATTGTGTAAGAATATCTGAAAACTGAGTGAGCCACCCCCACACTGTAGTACCCCTTTTACTTTGTCTACTATTTTTTTTAACTTGGAACGTAATTTCTATAGAGAAATGATATGGAATTTGAGAGAAAAGAATATAAAGGGGTAGTTAAAGCATGCTAAGGTACTTATCTTTGGGGAGGAAGATATAGTTACCGAAAACTTGATGAAGTTTAAAAAAATAAATATTAATTGTTAAGCAATAGCAAAACAAGCTGTAACTTCAAACTCTAAACCAGCAGAGGCGTGGGGGAGGCAGATGGAACAAAGGAAATGTATTACTCTGACAGAAGTCAAGAAGGAGGAAGAAATTAAGGGGAGGGTATAAAGGTGGTACGCTGAAGCCATCAGATAGGCCAAAGCTACCGAGAAGCACTCTGCTAAAGGGTAGCTGCAGTTCTCCATTGACCCTCCCACATGGAAAGCCCTCTGCATCTCTTCTCCTCCAGTCTGGCCTTGGGTGTGGAGACGTTTTCTCAACAGACCGGCACATAGGAGGTGGTGGGAAATGACTTTCAGCCACACAGCTTGGTGGAGATAATTGCACGCTCTCTAGATGCTCTCCTAGAAGCCCAGCTCCCTCCCGGGGAGCCCAAGCACAGAGACCAGGTGGAAGGTCTGGCCACTGCCCTAGCCGAGCCTACCTTCCTTTCCTCCCACCCCAGGAGAGCACAGGACAGGTCAAGGGAGAACCCCGGCCAGTTGAGACTCCCAGCCCAGGACACAGACTATGCGGAACAGAGAGAAGTCACTCCGCTGACCCCACAGAATCAATACACAAGATAAAACAGTTGCTATTTTATGCCACAAGCTCTGAGTTAGCTGCTCACACTGCAGCAATCAGTGGCCGGCAATAGGGTCTGGTTAGGATGTCTTTCAATCTTCTATAATAGGGCTATAACCTATGTACTCTCTAGGTCTGGGTGCTTTCTCCCAACATTGTGTACTTAGGATGGTGCCACTGTGCTACGAGTACTACAGCTCATTCCTTTTCACTGCGCACAGAGCACAGTGCACTCTGTGGTATGTTGTGCTCCAAGCTGTTTATGTCCTATGCCTCCAGTGGGCGTTTGGTTTGTGTCCAGTTGAGGTGGCACTAAAAGTGGAGTTATAGGAACATTCTTACATCTGGTTCCAGGTGTGCATGCATGCAAATTTGATACCTAGGACTGAAATGCATGATTTCAGGTTGTTTGCTAAGGCAGCTGGGACAATTTACACTCTCAGCAGTAAAGTGTAAAGATTCATGTTTCTCCCCAAACTTCGGCATTACCAGACATTTATGCTTTACACCCAGATGGGGTAGGACAGTATGACACTGTGGTGATAATCTGCATTGTACTGATTATTAGTAAAATGTTCGACAGGTACTTGAATTTCCATTTTGTAAAGTGCCTGCTCGTGCATTGCATTGTCTTTTGCACATCCATTTTAAAGCAGTATTTCACTTACTTTCTGGATACTAGGTCTCATCAGTTATGCATCTTTCACATATCTTCTCTCAATCCTTGTTTTGTTATTTCAAACCCTCTTCATGGTCTTTTGAAGAACAGAAATTCTTAATTCTAATATAGATGAATTTATTAGTTTTTCCATTTCTCCAAACAATAATACAGATAAATATTGCCAAGCTCTGAAGAAAAAAAATTCCTACTGTTATATACTGTTTTAAGTATTTTTAAAAAGGAATCAATGTGGATAGCAGTGGCTCAGTGGCAGAATTCTCACCTGCCATGCTGGAGACCTGGGTTCATTTCCCAGTGCCTGCCCATGTTAAGAAAGATAAACAAACAAACCAAAAGGAATCAGTGCAACTTCTTTTATGATGCAAGTATAAACTTCACATGAAAATTAAACAAGCACAGCACCAGAAAAGAAAACCGGTGTTAAGTCTAACTTACAAACATAAGTGTAGCATATTAAATAAAACTCTAGTAAACAAAATACAACAATGGACTAGAAATAGGCATGATAGCCAAGTAGCTTTCTCTCAGGAATCTAGGGATGGCTCAACATCAGATAAAGAAATTGATGTACTCACTATAGAAAGAGATTAAAAGGGAAAAAAAATAAAACATAAAAAGGTGCAGAAATACTATTTGATGATATTCTACATTTGCTCATGATACTCTTATAGAACCAGGGCTAGAGGACTTCTTAAATCTGGTAAAGTATCTTTATCAAAAATTCATGAAGTGGTAAAGTATTTGCACTCGTGTCAAGGTCAAGAAAAGACCTACACACTGCAGTAACAGAAGATCCAGCAGCCACAAAGACAAATAATCAAAAAGTTACTGCTACTCCTGCAAAACAAAAGTTAAAGTAAAATGGGTATCCAAGGCACTCAATCATTCTTTCCAATAAATATGATGATCTACCTGAAAAAGTCAAGAAAAATTCCATAAGCTGTTATAACTAATAAATGTGTGAAGTAGTCTTGAGGTAAACAGTACAACATTTAAGAAAAGCTAAGGGTATTTCCATGGAAAGGCAATAACAAAATAAATAAAGAAATGACAAATATCTTGTTTATAAGCGCAATAGCTAAAAGAAGTTGTAGGAAAACATTTTAGAATTTTAAAAAATCATTATTGAAGGACATAAAATAAAACATCATGTATTGCCTGGGTGGTTTTATTAGTTTCTCAACTGCTTTCATACTTTTGGATGCCAAAAATGAAAAAGTATAAATCCAGGAAAAAAAGACAAGTCACATACTAGGAAAAGATATTTGCAACATGTATTATTACAAGCAAGAATCAATTAAGAATCAATTTTTAAAAGGACATAATGGAAAGATTGTCAAAGGATTTGAAAAGGCAGTTCAATAAAAGATGAAATCCAAATGGCCAATATGTGTATGAAAAGATATCACTTATAATCAAAGAAATAAAATTTTGAATTGCACAATAATCAGTCAGCAAGCATAACATTTTTTTTCAACCTCTGATAACATTGATGAGGGTGTGGGAAAAAGGAAATTCTGTACACTGCTGATGGGAGGCAATCACTGTGGGCAATTTGTCAATGTTTAGTATGTTGAACATGTGTGTGTGTGTGTCTGTGTATTGGCTGTCCAGGTGTGCCAGGAGGCATTTTTGAGACTGCTCACTGCAGTAGTTTTTGAAATAAGAAGAGTGGAAATTGCCTGTCTGCAAATAAGATAATGGCAAAATGAGCCACCTATGAATAAATGTATCAGTAAGAATGACTAGACATGCATTAAATTTATGATAGGAGTTGATAGTGCAATAAAAGTGATATCTACTCCACCTACTTAGGGTTTAAATTCTCTCATAGAAAAAAGAGGCAGCAAGTTACAAACCGTAAATGTTAATTCTGGTAAAAGTGTATGTACATAGACATATATTTCAAAAGAACAGAATGCATATGTCTTAACCAAACGACTGACCTTTAGGAAATAGCATTCTATTCTTTATAGTTTCCAGACGGCTTGAAAATATTAATCTATCTATAAAATGACCATTTTTTACTAGAACAAATGTATGTCTGACTTGATTCGGCCATACACATGATCTTGGCATTTTGGTTAATATTCTTATTCTATAAATCGAGCATATCATTGCTTCTGAATACATGGTGCTCATTGATTTATCACTGAGTCGTGAATTACCTTCAAAGGATGAAGGGCCGTATGCCAACCCTATTGGGAATTCCGCTGAGCAGCTGTTCTCACAGCTGCAAACCATGCATATGGCATCTTCTGCATCACATATTGACTAGGGTTGGTTATGACTATTGTGTTAACTGCTTTGTAAATAAAATTGCCAGCTGTCTATATTCATTTTGGTGTGGTAATGTGCTATGGCTCAACGTTTTTGTTGTTGTTACACAGACTGATGTTCCCCCCTTTGAATACTGATTTCTTTCTGTGTGGGACACATGCTGCCATTTTTAGTAGTGCAGCTTTGGTGATTCTTCAATTAGGAGCTCAATTAATTCGAATACATGTAATGAGCACTCTATGCCATGCACTCTATTGGGTGATAGAGATATAATGATAAATGAGAGTTCAGAACATGCAACAAAGGAGTTATCCTTAGCCTGGCTATGGTTAGCGTAACGCCTACCCATCCACCTTCCAAGAGGAAAACAATGCACTCAATGCAAAGCGTTATGTGTCTTTTCTTTTCTGGAACTTAATGTTAGACAGCTCACTAAAAAGTGAAAGAAAATATTTGTAAATATTAACTAAGTAGAGAGATGATGTGATAAAGTAAAAATACAAGAACTTCTCTGAGATCGTATATTAAATTGGGCTAAAGAAAAGAAAATAAATTTTAAAAAGGATTAAATTGGGGGATAAGAACAGCAGATAATGTCCCTAAGCAGAAATAAACCAGGGCTTTTGAGCAGAGTCCTCAAAAGATGGGGCTCCCATAAGAAATTCCAGGTTGCCTTCCTCAGTGGCTGGCAGAGAGCTGAGAGGTTTTTTTATGCTGAAAGAAAAATGTCACCTGATTTTACAGAGCCCCATGAAGACATTGTCCTAAAGACAGGTTCAGCAGATGTTCGTGAGACAAGCAGACAGGATCCCAAGAGCCTCACCGTGTCCATGCATCTTGACCTGGAACTTAGAGAGAGATGGGGGAAATGAACTGAAGTGCAGCCAAGGGTCCTGATGCCACTAAACCTCACACCGCAATGCTTAGTAAGAGTTGTCTTTGCTCGTTTATCATGACTCTGAGTGATTATCGCTGTTATTCTTTCTACCGCAGCACTTTTTTTTTAATGGCATAGGCAGGCCAGTCTCTGGCATGGCAGGCAAGAATTCTGCCACTGAGCCAGCATTGCGTCGCCCTCTACCAAGACACTTTTTTATGAACTATTTCAGTGTGTTCAAAAGCATTTCATCAGTTACGAAGAAAAGAAAATACACGTTTTCCATATTTCCTTGACAAAACAAAGCACATGTCATACATTCTTATGAAAATGACAGCGCAGTAGAGATACCTAAAAAGAACCATTAGTGATGATTAAGTTTGATTTGAAAAATGTGTTACTGGTTCTGATGCCTCCTTGGTGTAACCAGTCAAGACCTGCGTTTGCAGGAGGGGCGGGTCACAGCACAATGGCAGATACCGCCTATGGGTACGCGGCCGACAGCAGGCATCGCCCCTCTGACACAGCGGTGAATGACTCAACCAAAAAAATAGCAAAGAAACGATCATTTGCTCCTGTAAGCCGTGTGGGCTGATAGGGTCAGCATGAGGCCTCTTGCATCACGGCCCACATGTGACCGGGAGCACTTAAGGGAGGAAGGAAAGCTCTGAGTTATGATTTCAGCCTCACTGAGGGGTTTCAGTTAAACAGAGGGCGCCTTGAACAGTCAGCAAGCAGAAAAGGGTGTCATCTGTCACCTAATATGTTGTTGCACTTCTGTGAATCGTCCATTCTAACAACGTTCAGCTGTTGACCGAGGTGCAAGGGAACTGTACCAGGTGACACCCACTCTGCCTCAGGATGCCATAGTGATTGAAGGAACCGAACACAAGGAAGCAGAGGGGCAGGCCTCTTTAATCCATTTTGTGGAGACAAGCAGGTTTGACAAAAGCAGCCAGAAAAGATGTGCTTCGTTTTTATTATTCCTAACTCCCAGCCATATAGAGGGAATTTGCTCCTCCAAACATCCCTGTATTATTCTTTCCTTTAGCTTTTTCTGTATCTGGCTGTGGATTCTAGGTTTGGAGCATTTTGCTGCTTATCAGGTTATCTACTAGAGACAGCGAGTAAAATTGGAGTGGTGGAATGTCTTTCATTCATCAGTCACTGAAGCAGCATATGGGATGTTGAATATCTATGGAGGCATTGAGTTCTGCTGTAAATAGTGGACAAAATGTGGGACATGGATGATTGACACTGTTGAATAAAACCAGATTTTAATTTTTATTGTCATTAAAATATTACATTAATTTCCTCCTTTTACTATGGATGACTGAAGCATTTCATAGGTATCACTAACTGATTTTTACGTACTTCAGATGATTTATTTCTTTGTATCAGTCTCTTATTTACTGTTATTTCAGTAGCTCTTTTACTTGATGATATTCCTTCATTTATTGAAAAAAACATACTCAGTGGACAGTATGAAGAAGGTACCACAAGTCCAGAATAAAGGATTACATAAGAACTTAAAATATTTTTAAAGAATAAATATGTTGTTATTAATAATTAATATTTGAATATTTTACTTATCATGTCAGCTAAGTGCTCTTCAAGCATTATTTCTTTTAATCCCCAGAACTATACAAAAAGAAATTATTATTATATTATTTTATAAAAATGCAGAGGCTATATAACTTAATCAAGGTTACAGAACTTATGAGAGGCAGAACCTGTCTGAAACCTAGGTCTGACACCAAAATATGTTCTTAATTATTATATGTCAATATCTATCTAAAGAGTGTATCATAAATCCTAAATTATATTGAATGTTCTACCAGTACAGGGTCAAGAATCACTTTCCTAGGCAAGAGCCAACAAGATCTTTGCAGGAAGTATATTTGGGGTTGGAAATTGCTATATTTGTGTGTGTGTGTATATATATATATATACACAAGAGCAATTGTGATAAAGGACCTTCCTATGCCTTTTACCCAAACTTTCCTTCTGAATTTCCAACAGCACGCAAAGAATTCTTGCTTCATTATCCCCCCAACTCGCAAGCTCAATCTTTCTAAACGTGGGCAGTCTTTTTTTCTCTAAGCATGGTTCTTCTCTATGCTGCCTGTCCCTGATCACTTCCCTCAAGGTCACCTAGACTTCATGTGTTGCTGCCATCTCTTCTTTCTTTTTCTCTTGCTGCCATATTTTAACTTCTCAGCCAATCATTGGTCTGGCTCTACTGAGTTCATCTCTCATCTCTCTTCATCCCTCCACTGCCTCCATTCCTACCATAATCAAAATGTTGATGGTTCCAATCTATTGCAGGGGTCTCCTAACTGCACTTTTCCCACCTCTTGTCCAGCACTGATTGCGTGACTATGGCACCATTCTTCAGGATTCCCCACCAAGCCCTCGTGGGATTTGAGAACAAAGAGAAGTTTTTTTCCAAGTTAAGTTGGAGAAATGCTGCATCCTCTATGTTCCCCCTGAAAAGCCGCCATGTAATGTTCTGAGAAGTTCTACAAGAAAGAAGGCTATTTAATGTTACTTCATCCAGCCTTATCCAAAGATATTAGACTACAAAAACTCCATTTTCAATACATCTATTAATGTCACAGAACTGCTGTCCTTTGAAATCCATTCAACATCGTGGAACATTGTGGCTCATTGTATAACATACAGAGACGCAAGCCTTGCTCTCAGGGCCTCCATCTGCTCTGAACCTATCAATTTTATATTTCACAGTTCCAGTTTCTGATTATTCCAAGCTCCTTGTTGCCCCCAAACTGCTTGGACTTGCCAACCTCTGTGTTTTCATCCTTGCAGTTGCAAACCTGCCTAGAATTGACGGAACTTTTTATTTTTCTTTTTTCGGGTTCATGATCCGGGAATCAAACCTGGGTCTCCTGCATGGAAGGTGAACATTCTACCATTGAACCACCCGTCGACTGAATTTTAAAATCCTATTTAACATTATACCACCCAGGAGGCTTTCCTCTGCTCTCTACTGTAAGCTAGTTTTCTTACCTATTTGTGGATTTAATGCTTTGTCTAGACTTGTATCATCTCCAGGAATAAACAAATTAATTCATACACTTATCAAATCATATTTTCAAATATTCCTGAACTGTGGATGATTCAAAAGCAAAAACTGAAATCTTGGGACCCATCAGGATGGTACTGCTGGGAAGTGGCTCTCTCCCAGCTCTCACTTACCCACCTCTCCTCCTCTTGCTGGTTTGCATATGGGTGTTTGGCATGTTTCTATTTTGCAAGAAAGCACAAGCAATCCACTGGAGAAGTTAGATCCACTGTGAAAAGCAAGCTACACAGAAATGGAATGGCCCAACCACAACTTGACCAAGAATAAGCATCCCTAGCTACTTGCCAGAGTGGAAACTGTGCAAAGGTTGCTTGATGCATGTGGTAGCCCCTTCCCTCTGGGGTATATAAAAATGCAACACTCAGAAGCACAGGTGTCCCTCATCTCGGATGTGAAGCAGAGCATGCGGAGCCTCCATCCATCGACCCTGCCCCAAGACGTTGGCCTCTTGGTGGACTGGCCATGATGGGGTCTCTTTCCTTGTCCTTTTGGACCCTTCTAGCTGGGTAAGTAATAAAGCGCTCATGTGCTGGGAGCTTCTGGGGTACATTAGCTTGTGTTCCTGTGATGGTTAAGTCCTGGTGTCAACTTGGCCAGGTGATGGTGCCCAGTTGTCTGGTCAGGCAAGCACTGGCCTGACCACCACTGCAGGATGTTTTCATGGCTGGTTGATTAACCAGAAGGCTGGTTTATTAAATTATCAGTCAATTGATTGCAGCTGTGATTGATTACATGTACAATAAACCAAGGGAATATCCCTGCAAACAAGATAATCCAATCAGTTGGATTTGATCCAATCAGTTGAAGGGAGAAGAGAGAATTTTCACGTTTCTTCAGCTAGCGAGCCTCTCCTGTGGAGTTCGTCCAGACCCTTCATCAGAGTTGCCGGCCTCACAACCTGCCCTTTGGATTTTGGACTCTTGCATCCCCACGGTTGTATGAGACGCCTTCTCAAATCTCTTATTTACAGATCTCTCCTGTTGATGCTGTTTCTCTAAAGAACCCTGACTGAAACAGTTCCCACCATACATTGTTTAGCTCCGCAGGGCTACAGTCATGTAAATGCAAGATGCGGTGCCTGAATTCAAACAGTGGCATTGCACATGTTTCTTGTCCAGCCTTCGGTCTTCAGTGAGGTTTCCAGGGTACGCAGAGAAGTAGGCCTGCAAGAACTTGATTCATTTGTCAGATCATCACAATGAATTCTTCTAACAACTAATACTTTCTAATTCATTTTCACTCCGTCTAATTGAAGGTGGCATCAGTTACCCTTGGCAAATGCAGGCTCTCAATCAATTTTTTTTAATCTTTGATTTTGAGATGGGTCTTTCTGATGATACAACTACTGTTGGGCTGTTAAGAGTATTATATAGGCTATGAAAACATTGGGACAAATTTCTGATAAATTATTTCAAATGTATTTTTAGTACAGCTTAAGCGATGACTCTCAGAGAATAATTTTTCTTAAAAAATTTAACTCTTCGTATAAATTCCCTGAAGTCTGAATTTAATTTTTTTAAATTTAATTTTAGATATAAATGCATGGGGGTGCAAGAGTAGTTCAGTGGTAGAATTCTTGCCTGCCATGTGGGAAGTTTTGATTCCCAGTCTATGTACTCCCCCCAACAGAAAAATTCAACAAATGGTGCTGCAATAATGGGATAGCTACAGTGAAAAAGAATAAAATGTGACTCCCACCACACAGCATACCAAAATCTAAAAATAAAAAGATATATATATATATATATATATATATATATATATATATATATATATAAATGTATATCGTGGCGTTTTAATGTTTCCTGTGACATTTCCTGTAACTCCTGGAAACCAAAACAGCTTCATTATTTGTCTATAATTCAAAGCACCTGTTTATTCATTTTATCACTTCATTTTCAATTATAAGGAACAATGAATTTTAAAATTATGTCCCTTCTCAATAAATTGTTTCATTTGAACTTTCCTATGAAAATATGCTCTTTCCCATGGAATGTTGCAATTTTTATATTTAACTCCTATTCCTCAGCCTATGGATTTTGCTTTGCAGTGTTGCAGTACTTTTCAAAGGAGGATTCTAAACTCTGGAAGAATCCTAGTAACTGCCTGGTATGCTTTGCTGAATGACCACATGGACACTTTTATTTTGCTGTGATTATTTACAGGGTTTACTTCCTGGGCCCTGGAAGTAAAAAGCAGTTTCCGTCCTGTGCTCAGCCAGTTCAGTGTTGGTGCAGACAACACAGGGGCTGGCTCCAGGGACAGACAGATGTATCTTCCTGGTCTCGTGGCTCAGCTGGGAGGTTTCAGGTCTACAAGTATTTCCAAAGGCAGTGTCCACTGAGGACCAGCAGGCTTGAAAAGAGGGTCTTCGGCAATTCTTCAGCCAAATCAGAAAATGTGGGCATTCCTGCCAATACAGGTTCCACAACACCCACTGGGACCTGACACTTACTGTGTATTAGCCATACCTGTAAAAAAGACTTTTGGAACTTCAACAAATTTTACCAGATCCCCTATCATTCATTCTTCTGTATAGGATTTGGAAATTCAAAGCTATTTGTTAAACTTGAAAGATCAATTTACTTAATAAGTGTTAATAGGACTGTAAATCAACAGCACAAAGGAGAAACACTTATTAAGAGTTATGTTTTAAAATGTGATAAAGGTTTCCCATCCGGAGCATATAAAGAACTCCCAAAACTCAACAATGGAATGACTAACAACCCAATTAAAAAGTGGGCAAAGCACCCGCATAGACAAGGAAGATGTACAAATGACTGATAAGCACATGAAGAGATGCTCAATGTCATTAACCACCAGGGAAATGCAAATTAAAACCACGAGACACAACTTCACACCCAGTAGGATGGCCTTCATTAAAAAGACAGGAATAAGTGCTGGGAAGTATTCAGAGATGCAGGGACCCTCATGCAATGCTGGTGGGAATGGAAATGTTGCAGCTGCTGTGCAAAACGGTCTAGTGCACCCCTGGAAGTCAAGCACAGAACTACCATAGGACCAGGCATGCCACAAAGAACTGAAAGTGGGGGCATGGACAGACATCTTGCATGCCAGTTTTCATAGCAGCATCCCTCCAACAGTCAAAAGGTGAAAGCAGCTCAAGTGTCCATCAGCAAATGAATGAACAAACAGAAGGCGGTATACTATTCAGCCATAAAAGAAAGAGGTTTTATATGGGGGGGAATAATAACAATACTTCAGACAGTAGCATCTATAAACTCTGTGCCTGGGTGCCTCTGTGCTTGTGTGATGGGGCAAAGTTGAAGAGCATTTGGGGATTTATGGTGACCTGGGAAGCTAGTTGTAAAATAAAATATTAATGCAGAACATTGTGGCTTCATAAAAACATGTTTTTCTTAGCCAAAAATGTAGATTCTCTATTGTCTCAATCATCGGAACATGGTTTCATTCTATATTCTGCTTGAAAATGTCTATTGATAAGGGAAAAATGGTCCCCTCTGACTTCTAATCATTAGTCATTAGTCAAAGAAGAACCTCAAAACCCTCCCTGTAACTCACACCATTCTTTTCATAAGAAGTTAATAGCAAACATTGCAATGCCAAAAATAGAGCACAAATAATTTGTGCTTGAGTTTTGGGTTTACATTCATGAGAAAATTATCTATAAAATAGGCTTATTTTATCCTTTTGTGTTCTGTGACTCTATTCTAAGATGATAACTTGACACTGCAAAATATTTATATCTAATTCCCCTGGGGTATTAGATGAGTACATTGTCCTCTCTCACCACCCAACTTTCTCTGTGTCAACACATATATTCCTTAGCCCCTAAAATGGAACCAAATTTGCAACTTCATTGGTTCATACTCCAATATAAGGAGGTTGGCCCAATGAGAGGATTTGCTGTATCTAACTCTCCATCAGAGCACCACTGATGAACTACAAGATGCATTAAGAGGGCTGGTGATACAATACTGTAGTACACTGAATGAAGCTGAATGTGAGAATGATGGAGGAGGGCTTGGGGCACAAATGAGACCAGAAGGAAAGATGGACAATAAAGGCTGAGATGGTATAATCTAGGAATGCCTAGAGTATGCAATGATAGTGACTAAATGTACAAATTAAAAAATGCTTTTGCATGAGGAAGAACAAAGGAATATCAATATTGCAGGGTGTTGAAAATAGATGGTAACTCATGTTTTAGAATTTTAACTTATGTGTGAGACTAAAGTAAAAAAAAATGTTTATTTGGTGCAAAATTTATATTTTGACTAATGCATTTCCTAATATAACTTATATAGACAGTTTAATTGAACACCATAAGTACATGGAACCTTGAATAGGACATGAGATCTTGTAGATTTGTCCATAAGGATGCCACGGTAAATCCCAGAGTGATTTGAACAGTAAATAAAGAAGTATTTGCAAACTTCCCTTGGGGAAAATTCAACTTCCCCATTTGGTGAACTCCTGATATTCTCGCAAGCAGTGGGGATAACCGAATCAATAGGCCGAGTCCTCAATCTTGGGGTTTGTTCCTACGAAATTTACCCCTGCAAAGGATAGACTAAGAGTCACCCCCTCTTTTGTTGTTCAAATGTGGCCTATATGTCTCTCAGCCAACATGGCAAGCAAACTCACCGCCCTCCCCCCTGTCTACATGGGACATGACTCTCAGGGGTGTGGACCTCCCTGGCAATGTAGGACAGAAATCCTGGAATGAACCAGGGCTCAGCATCAAGGGATTGAGAAAGCCTTCTTGACCAAAAGGGGGAAGAAAGAAAAGAGACAGAATAACGTGTCAGTGGCTGAGAGATTTCAAACAGAGTTGAGAGGTTATCCTAGGGGTTATTCTTATGCATTATATACATATCCCCTTTTTAGATTAAGGTGTATTAGGCTAGAGGGAAGGATCTGAAACTGTAGAGCTGTCCTTCCTCCAGTAACCATGTTTCTTGAAGATGATTGTATAATGATATAGCTTTCACAGTGTGACTGTGTGATTGTCAAAACCTTATGTCTGATGCTCCTTTTATCTACAGTATGAACAAATGTGTAAAACATATGGATTAAAAATAAATAAGTAATAGGGTGAATAAATGTTGAAACTAAAAAATATATATTGTATAGATGGAAAAAAATGTTAATTTTAAGACCTAGGTGGGGCATATATGTAGGTTCACTCTACAATTCTTTCGACTTTTCTGTATGTTAGAAATTTTCAAAATAAAATATCGAGAAATAGTAAAAAACAAAAGAGTGCTAGTGATAAATCATGTGATTTACACACTAGTGCCTTTGGACCAGATAGTGTGCTTTTTACCACAGGAATTAATGAGGTAGTTCTACATAGTGCTCCCAATACGTGGTATGGGACTTTGGTGCCCATTCTCAGCCCACTTGTAGGAGAGCCCATCTCACAGGCTGCCCAAATGATTGACGCCTGGGAGAGACAGTCACCTAAGATGAAGGAGAAACAGAGTTAGAGCTACAGGTCACGTCCCAAGGAGACATGATGGTCTGAAATGGGTGTGGCATAGGCAAATGTGGAAAGATCTAATAGCTGCTGGAGCTAAAATTGAGGATATTGATTAGTAGCCAAATGTAGTATTAGTTGAACTGTGAAGCAAACTGCCCAAGAAGTGGAGGTTTACTGAGCTTGAAACTAGGTCACTAGCAGAGGACATGGATTCTGACCAAAAGATGAAAAGGAGAAAAAAGGGGTTTGAGAGTAAGGGATGGAGTAATGCCCCTTTGTGTGCAGGGGTTCCAAAAGTTGCCTCTTCACTGCAAGGAATTAAAACTCAAGTGTTTAGTATTCCCTTAAACAGGGCCAGTCAACCTGTTTTCCTCTTCATCTTGGAAGAAGAATAAAGGATTTTCATTGGTCTCCCTCAAGGCTATTTACATGTCCTGATTTTCTGCCACAGCCCTTATCAAAGGATTTAACTAAATGGAAAAGTATAACTCCTTACATTGTCATGTTTATCAGTAACTCTTTTTCAGAACTAAAAGAAGCCCCAAGCTCATTGTTGTTTTGCCTTGGGAGTCCAGGATCGGCAATTGATTGGGATACATTGCAATGCTTTGGCTGCCCTGTCAAATTTGGGGGATTTTGGGGTATTGGAAGCCTTTCATTCCTTGCTTATCCCAAATGTTAAAACCTGTGTATGTTTTTATTAGGAAAAGCTATCCCTGGGAATGGAATATACCTCCCAGCTGGCTGCTTTTGAAAAAATCAAAGAGGCTATTGTGCTGGCTCAAGATTTACAGGGGCTGGATCCAAATGTGTCTTGTGCATTAGATGTGGCCAGTACCAGTACTGGCTTTGGGTGGGGTTTGCGGCAATGGCAACAGCCAAAACAAGTTTCCATTGGCTTTTGGGCTCAGCTCCAGAAAGAAGCTGAACTTGGTACAGTTCCTTAGAAAAACAACTGTGTGTTGCCTATAATGCCTTACTGCAAGTTAAAGGAATAACTCAGCACTGCCGTGTAAAATTGAGAACATCTCCATACAGGGGTAGGTACAGAACCCTGCCACTAAGCCCCACGCTGGCAGTGCACAATTAAGCACATTAATGAAATGGAGAGCTTATCCACTATACCCTCATAAGCACAAATATATCTTGCATGATATCTTAGGACTAGTTTCCTATGTGGAAGCAGTACCATGCAACCTAGTATAGACACTATATGGTGGGAAACTGGGATGATGCAAAGCAGCCAATGGGCTGCATTAAGGGCTGTATGAATGGTCATTGTTCATGAACAAAGAGATGCATTGAATGTTGGTACTAACAATTGGACAGACAACCTGCCTGGGGCTACCCACTTATAGGAAACACCTGGCAGTAGCCAACCCATCTGGAGCCAAACAACATCCATCTGAATTCCATGAATTGATTCTAAATGCTGTAAGCCTTGGTCCATCCCTATTGCCTGATGTTTGGGGTTCAAGAACAGAAGTTGATTTTCTCATGGATTTTAAAAGTCAACAAATTCCTCACCATTGCACAGTCAGAGACAATAACAATCCTGCAGAGAGAATGCCATAAGTGAACTAGGCTGGGTTTTGTGCTAAGCATTGGAGATGCTTGTTGACCAAGACAGGTACAGAGAAACATGCCAGTTGTATCCTGCCCTCACCAGCCTCAGTTCACAGCCCTGAGAAGCTGCTCCCACTTCCTTGTTAGACCTATGCAAGCCCTGTGAATACCGATAACAGGACCAGCTACAACAGCAATGAGGTAATGAAAATAACTTGCTCCTGCCTGTGTCACAAGCTTTAGAAACTGGTGAAAAAGGATTGATTGGCCGTGGTCTATGGCCAAGGGCAGCCACACTTATTGGGGAATCCCTGGCCCATGCAGTACTGGAGTTGCCCAAATGTTGTGCTAACATAGCCTGGATAAAAAATTGATTGATGCTAACTTTTGAACCACAATGTTGAATGTCAAGTCTCATGTATTAATTTTAGCTCAGTTAATCACTCAGCCCCTCCAAAGGTGCCATTCTGGGGATTTCATTAAGTCCTGGAAGGAAAATAGAAAATGATTGATTCCTTGCCTTGTTGAAAAGTGCTGGCTTGTGGTTTTGTTTTCCTTTGATTTGTGTGGAATTTGATCTTTGACATTTCTGTGGTGGACTAGGCAGAATATCACAGCTGCTGAGAATACTCTGTAGCCTTCAACCCCCCTCCTTTTTTTTTTTTTTAGAAAATTCTTATTGAAAAGCGCATTGTTTCTCAGAGAATGTGAGGTTGTTCTATCACTTGCAAAGGTGAAAAGTTAAATCAATCAAGATGGAAATTTATATTTAAAGAAGAATTGGACTGGGGTATCTTGAAAAAGGAAAGGAGAATGCTTTCTCTCCGCCTGAGTCTATCATCATTAAAAAAAAAAAATTTAGGTGGGCTTGTCTTGTCCCCGTCACGCACTATGCATAGCATATGAGGTGACAATATTTTTATAGAGATGGGCAAAATTAATTTTCTCAATGTTCCTGGTTAAGAAGATAAGGTAGGTGCAGGCAGACTTATAGTTATTGCCTTAATGTGACTACATTACTTCTAAACAGGTCATTTAAACAGTTCCTCCTGTAGCAGTTTATTGGCCTTTCATTCCTGAAA
Source organism: Tamandua tetradactyla (assembly GCF_023851605.1). Classification (NCBI taxonomy): domain Eukaryota; kingdom Metazoa; phylum Chordata; class Mammalia; order Pilosa; family Myrmecophagidae; genus Tamandua; species Tamandua tetradactyla. The sequence continues at coordinate 101,109,736 of NC_135330.1, read as the reverse complement.
ACTCAAGCTTGTTGGTACAAATGGGGACTAAGAATTTTTGTAATTACAGCTCAGGGGACAATGACATTTACAAACATAGTTAGACCGAGTTGTGTTCATGGTCACATGGCACAAATGGTAAGGAAAGGGAAGGAGGCCAGGCAGATGGTGTTCTAGAATGACCTGCATTGAAAGTCATCTTGTCTTCAGAGGTAAGACTGAAGGCTTTGTGGCTCCTTATAATTTGTGTTACAAATGTTATCAACACGGGATGCCCCCATACCTGAAGGCACAGTGTGTGTGGCTCTGTGGACACATTGTGCCTAGGTTCACAGTGGAGGTAACCCCAGAAAGCTCCCTGTAAATTCAGGGGGGAAAGGGTGGGGTTTAAGGCTCCCTCATGGTGCCTCATCTCCAGGAGCACTTCCATCTGCTGGTGAACATTTAGCCTGTAACTTGCTCCCCCATGGGGGGTCACAGAAAATATTTCCTGCATGCACAATGAATCCCAATGCTGGTGCACCCTCAGGAGCTACCATCGTGCCTTGGACTGTGTCTCCTGTGAACTGGACCACCGTGCTGGCCTGGCAGAATTCAGCACATCACAAGATCTGAAAGGGAGCCTTTCCATGTAGGACTGAGTTCACAGGTTTTATCAATTGTCAGGGAATGGTTTGGTTCCTTTTTTTGGCCAACTTTGTGAAGTTGTTGTCTCTGTGTGGAGGCTCCTGGTATTCTGTTGTCTCTTGCTGTGGAATTATGAATACAGTGTCTGTCCTGGGGTCAACATGGGCTCTGTGTGGGGTTGGACTGCAGTGGCCCAGGGGTCGGACCCCGCTCCCTTAGGGTAAAGGTGCAGCCTTGAGCACATAGGGGTCCACGTGACCAGAACACAGCCTTTGAAGGTCACAGAGCCTCATCACTGCTGTAATCAACTCTCAGGAGACTCAGCTGAAACTTCCCTAGGGCCCGGTCCAGAGGCTCTGCTATATAAGGCACTCCCCTTCCTCCAGTTTTTTTTCTTGTTTTTTGCAGGTCACTGATTTCCATTTCCCAACTGACTGCCATCAGGAAAGAGCCGTCTCCTGCCAGTAAGTCCCAAATTAAATGGGAATTTTTTTTGCCTAGTGTTTTCTTTAGTCTTGGGGTTAAGCTGCATTGGATCACTTGCTAATTTAGACATGGCCAACTTCTTGGATAACACACTACTTTGGCTTAAGCACAGGGAGATATAAGTTGTAAGACTACTAGAGGTCTGCAATGGACTTTAAAATTAATTTTATTTACACATACTCCATATCCACCAAACACACTCCAAAAATAGTTTGGTGTATTTCTTTGATATTGCTATTTTTTTGTTTGTTATAAATTATTTCATTCCCTGTCAAAGGCAATGCTTAATATCGTTCAATACTACCTTCTCTGTGGTCAGCCCTATGCTAAACAGAGTTTTTCAAACAGCCTCTTCATCTTTCTCTGAGCTGACAAGTGTGGCTGGGACAAAGAAATGGCCCTGGTGGTCTCCAAGACCCACGGCTAGTCTTGCTGGCACTCGCATAGCAAGGCTGGCTCACAGGATGGCTCAGAAAGACTTCTTCCTCTTGGGAGCAAGGCAAACCTCATGGTGCTGCACAATCACCGCCCAACTGTGTCACGTGGGCAGATCTAAGGCCACATCTGCGGTGAACCGCAAGCTGTCCCCTCCTGTACTCATGCCCTTTGGAATGGAAGAATGGTGCAACAACCATCAGCTCGGTGGCTTCTTGGAAAATGGAAAATAGAATTGCCATGGGACCCAGCAATCCCACTTCTAGGTATATGCCCCGAAGAATTCAAAGCAGGGACTCAGACATTCACACACTGAGGTTCACAGTAGCACTATTCACAATTGCCAAAAGAGGGAAGCAACCCAAGTGAACGAGCAAACAGAATGTGCCATGTGCACACGGTGGAATGTTGCTGCGCTGTGAAAGGAATGGAGTTCAGATACATGTGGCAACATGGGGAGGCCTTGGGGACACCATGCGGCACGAGATAAGCCAGACGTAGAGCGAGTTGTGTGATCTCGGTTACCTGAAATACCTCGAAGAAGCCAACTACATAGAGGCAGGTAATAGTTTACTGTTACCAGGGGTGAAGCAGGGGAGCAGAGGCAGGAAGAAAGAGGATTATTCATGGGTAAAGAGGTGATGAAAAAGTAGGGGTAATGGATCTCAGTGGTGATAGCATGGCGCTGTGAGTATAACTTATATATTGTATCTTACACTTGCATGTGGTTAAAATGGGAATTTTTTTTTTTGCATGGGCAGGCACCAGGGAATCAAACCCAGGTCTCTGGCATTTTTTTTTAATGGGAAATTTTGAATTGTATATTTGTTACTATAATAAAAAGTTTGTCAAAGACAACGTCTTAATCCCTCCAATTTTCAGATGAGATAGAGACAGTAACCACAGAAGGGGAGGTAGAATGCGAAGCCACGTCTGTCAGCGCGGACAGCTCACGCAGGGGCCACGCGTGGTGGGAGAGGTGTCCCTGTTAGAAGGAACGGGGAGAGTTGCAGGGGAATTTACCACGCGGAGACGTTACCTGAGTCCAGGAGAAAGATCCAGTGCCTCCATCCCTGAAATGTGACCAAAGGTGAGAAGGATGGGGGTTGCGAGATGGGGCAAGGGGAATAGGATGACTTAGGGGGGGCACTAAATAAGCTAAAGGAGAATGTGAACATCTGGCCTCGTGTCTCTCCTTCCTCGTGGCACCCTGACCTGGGTACAGAGGGGACACGTCCAGGCGCCACCTCTGTCCACACCTAGCATGGAGGAGTCGGTCCTCAAGAGGTGATGTGTACAATAAGGGCCCCATGGGTCCCCGGAAGAGAGGGGTCCGGGCAGCAGGGCCTCATAGCTCGTGTACTCATATCTGGGGCAGGCAGCATCAGGCAGGGGGTTCAGCAGTGGGCGCCGCGCAGCAGGTAGGTGCAGAAGCCTAGGGGAGACGACCCGGGACTCCTCATTCAGGACTCCAGACCGGGCCAGTCAGCCCACCTGCTGCCCATCGGTGCTGAGAGCAAAGCCGGCCCAGGAAGGCGGGGGCCCGAGTCCCCACCCCCTCCCAATCTCCAGTGTCCCCAGGCCCAGTACCCCACCCTTGTAGGCAGTTGGACCCAGAGCGGAAGGGCTTTGCAAAAGAATGACAAGCTCTGAGAGGGGTTCAAACTCCAAACTGACAGCGCTAAACAAGGGGAATCGTTAATTCTATTGGCACATTTGAGGCTTTCCCTGCCGTCAGAGGGAATGCGAGTCCCAGAGCAAGACTCAGTGTTAAATAGGAAACAAACAAGACGCGTTCCCTGGCCACCCCAGTGGGAAGCTTTCTATCTCCATTTCCCCAGAGCGGGACCCTTCAAACTTCCTGGGGATGGAAAGACTGACCATCATAGAGCATCTGTCCATCTTTTGTTGGACAAGTAGGAAACCCGCTGCGTATGTATCGCCTCTGTGATGACAGAGGGCAGAACTTAGGAGAAACCAAGGTGGCAGTTACATAACCTCAGGAGTTCAGCTGGCAAGTGACAGGGCCCAGATCTAAAGCCATTCTGTCTCACCCTGAGACCCATATTCTCTCCCCCAGGGATTAGTTCACACCCAACCACCTGTTGGAGGGAGGACTGTGGTCTAGCCTTGATCTAATGGGTGTGAAAATGAATTTGTATACCTGCATCGTGGCATGAGAATTTACAACTGTCGGAGAGGGGATCTTTGGAAGAATTGCTCTGGGTTGTTTCATGGAGTTTGTGCGGTGCTCTGAGACAGAGGAAATCAGGATTCTGCACAGGGAGATGTTTATATACTTTGGACTTGGTATAAAGATCCATCGGTATTGTGTATCATTGTTTTTTTTTAACATTTGAAAAGTGTGATATGTGAAAAGGTGTATCATATTTTAGAGACTTTGAATTTTTATATTATGGTAAGTTTTAACTTTTTAAATTTTAAACATGCTGCTTAGCTCTTTGCAGTCCCTCTTCTATGAATTTTCTGAACTTGTACTTCGCCCGGTTTCCTCCGGACTCTTACACAAATAGTTTGGGTGCATGCTTTAGAAGTGAAAGGAAACAGCCTTCAGTTTTCAGTGGGGTTCCCAGAACCCACACTTCCCTCGGTCAGAGAGGACACAGACTTGGCAGTGGAGCCTCCTGAGTCTAATACCTCTGAATTGGGCAACTTTGGGCAATTTCCTTAACCGTGCTGCGCCTCTCTTTCTCAGAATCATAATTATGGGATAGGGGAATGCTGATTACTAGCTCATAAGGTCATCTGAGGCCCCTGCAAGAGGAACGTGTGTGTGTGTGGAAAGGAGCTGGAAATATCACCTCCTAACGTGCCTGTGATAACAACTGCGGACATTATGTTATTCAGCAGGCAATAAGAAAAATATGGAGCTTCGTCCATAGAATCTACACAAACTAATGAGAAATAGCTGCCCTTTACATTTAAAATATATTCTAATGAATTATATATGCCTTCGTGCAATTTTGCTCTAAACTTTCAATTTTCCTCACCAAAAAGCTGGCAGCAAGAACATTCATTGTTTAGGTGAGCGTATAGTCTTCCGTTCCTTCCATTTTTAGTTCTTGCTGGATGTTCTGTATGTCTCTCCGTCTCACCGCCGACTGTGGCTGCCATGTTGCTTCCCATTTCAGCCTCTTTCCTTTCAGGCTTTGCTCCCAAACCCGCTCAGAGCCCACTCTGTCAAAGAGCAGGGCAGAGCGGAGTTTGCAGATTATGGCATTTTATTTGGGACACCAACAGTTTTGCTGCAGTAAGGAAGCCTGTTCGGGTGTAAAAACAGAAGCATCTTCGATCTTCTGGGGATGGCAAGTGATTCTGACAGCCGGAAAAAGGAATTAACTTGACTCCTATTAGACAGGGGTCTGTCCATCTTATAGGGATAAGTTTAGGGCTGGGTGGGCTTCTTCTCAGATTGAAAAGAGTCTTGATTGGTTATCTGGGTCCATCGCCTCAGAGGGGATTTCAAATTTTAAAAGGCATCAGGAAGGAGACCCATGAGGGAGCGCAGGAAAGAAATAGAGCACCCGTGCTTTGGCTCTGAGGGGTCCCCAGGGCTTTCTCTATATCCTTTTATCCGCAGGAAGAGGGGCTCCACCTGCAGCAGTGCCACCCCCTGATTCCACCTTGCTTGGACCCCAGCCGCTCAGCAAGAGCCTGTTCGTGTCAGTCCGCGTGGGGCTGCTGCCTCTTCTTCTGAGCAGCCCACGGCAATTCCATCTCCTGCAATAGCAGAAGGAGGGTTTACATTCCCTTTTCTGGGAAGAATCACTTCACAATGAGACCCACACTGCAATTACATGTCATTGAATATCAACAGAACTTGACTTTTGATGTAAGTTGTAAAAAAAAAAAGAAAGAAAAAGAGGTATGCTCCAGTCTGCCAAAGCTGCCAGAATGAGAATGCAACACACCAGGGATGGATTGGCTTTTAATAAAAGGGGATTTATTTAGTTAAAAACACATAGTTCTTCAGAGGAAAGGCAGCAAACTTTTCTCTGAGGTTCTCTCTTACACAGGAAGGCACAGGCTGATCTCTGCTGGCCTTCTCTCCAGACCTCTGGAGACAACTTTCCCCCAGGTGATTCCTTTCTGCATCTCCAAAGGCCTGGGCTGAGCTGCAAGTGCTGAGATGAGGCATGCTGAGCTGCTTGGGCTGTGCTGTGTTGCGCTCTCTCATTTAAACACCAGCCAATTAAATCAAACATCATTCATTGCAGGAGGCACACCTCCTAGCCGACTGCTGATGTAATCAGTGACAGATGAGGTTCACATACCATTGGCTCATGTCCACAGCAAAGAACTAGGCAACTTCACCCGGCCAAGTTGACACCTGAACTTAACTACCACAAGGTATTTCCCAGAATGAAGAGTTGGACTGGAGACCAGGCTTGGTATTACACGAGTGGGGACAGCACCCCAAATCCCTCAGACCCATCGCTGGGGAAGCTCCATGTCTACCGTGAAGCCCCAGGAAATGCCATGTGCCTGGCTAGCCCTGCTGCCCTGAGAAAGACCAGGGATGGTCAGGGATGGCTCACAGCCACTCCTGGGGCCACCAGCCCCCAGGGCCGTGTCTGGGCAGAGTTCCAATACTCAGATGCAGGAAGAATGGGGGTGCAAGCGGCAGGCATTGTCTGTCTCTGTGGCATGAGATTAAGTCTTTCCTCTAAGACTCATAGCGCTCATGATCGGATCCCAGATACAAGGACACACGGGCAGGAAAAAGAATGACAAATGTCCATGCAGCATCTGGGTTGAAAAGTGTTGCCATATTGAACAGAATCATCAATGCCGAGATGCTTGCAGGTTAAAAGGTCCCAAGTGGCCTAAACATGTATCCATATTTATCCCCGGTCACGTTTAACATCCCGCCGGGCACACACATGTACATGAAGGATGTAATGACATCACAAAGAATCTTGCTCCTAAACTGTAATTCATCTAAATGCTGAACTAATGCATGAAAAATAAAAGCTGAATAGAAATTAACCTCCTGGGGGCATTTTTTATATGACTTGTCCATCTTGTTTTTTTGCTTGCTGCTGACAGTTTTGCATGCTGCTTCATGCTAATTTTGAAGAATAGAAACTGGATTGTATGCATGAAATATAGTCTTCCAATCACGCCCTTGGGGAGTTTTATTACTGTTAAAACAAAAGCAAATACATATAGTGAGTCTATGACTTTCTAGCCAACGTAAAATGTAAGAGTACATGCTTTTGTTAAAATATAAAAGCTTAGAATATTAAATAGAATTGAGTGAGGGTATGCAGTGTTACCGCACATAAATTAGTAAGAGCTTTAATTTTACATCCATATGGTAGGAGGGTAATTAGTGAACTCATTCAAAAAGGAAAGCTCAATTATCATTTGTTTCTCTCTCTTTTTTATGTATATTAACATTGCATATGGCCATGTGTTATTTAGCATTAAAGCTACTGAGGTTTTGTTCTGTTTTCTTTAAGGAACATGGTCTCACTTCAATTATTGCCAGCAAACGTAATACTTAAACCACTCCTGGGCTCATCGCTGCGTGGCACAGAGCACCTGCGCCCTCTGTCGGACGCTGGTGGTAGTGCATGTGGTCTGCAGCGCAATTTACCCCACTGAAAACGTGTTCTTTCTGCACCTATAGTATATACAGCGAGCTGAAATTATGTGATATTCAGGGAGGGCGCTAGAAGTTTAGAATATAGGCGAATAAGAGATACAAAAAAATGAGGCCGTTTCTCCATCCACACAGGTGGCCTTGTCATCAGTGGTTCCACTGGATCAGGAAATGAGGACAGCTCTCAGAGGGGCCACGAGAAAGAAATTCCCCAACCTGCACTTGCTGAGCGCCCACCATGGGTAAGACAGGCGGATCAGGGGGACACGGGGTGACTGGACATAGCCCTTCCCTGGCACTCCATCAGCGGTTAGGGGACAGGCTGCTTTACAGTGTTCCTGGTACCAAGTGAGCAAAATACGGATAAAGCTTAATTTTTATGTGGTCAATGCCACAATTCCTGGTATCATGAGGAATTCAACATTTTGTTCTCAAAAGATGGAGAATGGACCCATTACTAAAACCAAGGACCCTGGGGCATTTTTACTTTAACCCACCATGTGCTCATGATTTCCTGTGATAACGCAAGTAAAACTATTCTGGGCTCATTCGCCTACTTATCAATTATGTTTAATAAACGTTGCTTGGGTTGGTAATAGAGCTGGCTTCTTTAGGGTTTTTTATGCTCGTTATGTGTTGGGCTCTCTTCTAAGGCTTCACTTGTATTCTTTCATTTAATTCTCATCCTAACCCTAGAAGGCAGATCCTATTATTTCCCCCAACTTTCTCCATGAGGACTCTGGGACACAGAGACTTGAAATAAGTCTCTAAAGATGGTACACATTATTATAAGGAGAGAGTCAGGCCTCAGCCCCAGGGTGCCTGACACAAAAGCTTTTGCTGTTATCCTGCATTATAAGATACTTCTGGGATAAGGCAATTTCATCCAAATTGGGAGGATAGTTTTAGTAGGAGCTTTTGGACCTTGCTTTGGTTTGCTAAATGCTGCCAGAATGCAATATACCAGAAATCAAATGGCTTTTATAAAGGGAATTCATTAAGTTACAAGTTTACAGGTCTAAGGCCATAAAAATACCCAAGCTAATGCTTCCAGAGAGATTGACTTTGACTCAAGGAGGGCTGATGTCTGTCACATGGGAAGGCATGTGGCTGGTGCCTGCTGGTTCTTGTTCCTGGTTCCATTGCTTCCAGCTTCTAATGCTAGCAGTTTCCTCTCTGAGCATCTGTGGGCCTCCATTTAGCTCCCCTGGAACACAGCCCTGGGTTCTGCCTTTCATAGCATCTTATGGGAAGGCACATGGGCTCTGCTGCACCCCAAGCATCTCCAAATGTCTGCATCTCTGCCGACTCTGACGCAACCATGTTTTCTCAAAAACATCTCCCCATTTAAAGGACTCCAGTAAGCTAATCAAGACACACTTACGTGGGCAGAGGCACATCTCCATCTGGTCAGAAGGTCATACCTGCAATTGGATGTGTCACATCTCCATGGAAAAAGTCCAATCAGAAGGTCCCCCTACAATATTCAGTCAGGATTAAAGAACGTGGCTTTTCTGGGATACATGAGCGTTTGAAACTGGCACAGAACTTTAGAAGGCCAGTGACCTACAAAAGAGAGCATTTGATTTTCAGTGGCTGAGGACTGATTAAATAGCACAGACTCTTATAACTTGTAATCATTCAAGCGATTCTCAAGTAAGATGTCACAGCAGCACAGCTGGAGTGAGCCATGGATAGCTGTCCCTGAAAATCACAATGTTTCTCCCCCCAATTTTTTTTTTGGGTCTGTGGTCTGGGAATCGAACTCAGGTCTCCCGCAGAAGAGGCGACCATTCTGCCACTGAACCACCCATGCACCCTTCTTCCCCAAATTTGACCAAGTGGATAATACATCTTATATCTTGATATCCTGTTTTCAGAAAAGGAAAGAGGAATATTTTAATGATTAACATCATAACCCAGACACACTCTAATTCAGGTGGATATAGAAGGAGATGTCTTATTCATCAATATTCTTATTAATAAATTATGTTTATTAATGATTCACATGACTGAACATTTATGTCTTATATTCATTTAATTTATTTACTTCTGCTGTGTCCTCCATGAGACTGCAGGCAGCTGGCTGGTATGGGAATATTCATGGATCAGTTACTTCCATAACCGTACCAGAAGTTAAATGTAAAACCAGATGTCCCACAGTCAAAATAGTGACAATTATTAACATTACAAAATAGTGAAGGTGACACTTAATTTAATGGGAAATATGCTAGATATCCTAAAAACAGGTTGTTTCTTAAGCTATTGTCACTTCTATTTAATTGTAACCAAAATGACTGTGACTGCACACAAATTTGGAGGTTCATATATATGCATATTTACCTAAGGAAGTTCAATAACAATATGATTTATAACACTTGTGTAAAACACCTTTAATTAGGCAACTATGTAATGTATAAGTAAGAGTAAAACTCTGATGAAAGTAGTGGCAGAGCAGATATGTGATTATCTTGGAGGATTAAGAAGGCCAAAATAGCAGTAATTTTGTTCTGTAATATATTTTGGCTCTTGAAATTATTAATAATAAGTACACCAAACAAGTATTTCCTTAGTGATGGAGAATATTAGCATTATTTCTGGATTTAAATACAAATGCAATTGTAACTATACATCCTTGTCTTCAATTCTGAAATAAGAAACACATATGCAAACAATGATTATAAACCCACTTCAGGGCATTCGCATATATTACACTGTATCTATAGTAAATTATGGATGTTATATCTTTAGGTTATACCTATTCTGCCTGCAGGTTACATCTGGGTGGTTCCAATTAAAAGTGTTTACTGTTAAAAGTGTTTACTGTTATTCAAAGAACATACCCTGGAGTTTATAATGCCAATCACTACCATTTGAAGAATCCTGAGGCCGGATGGATCTTGAGAGCCAACTCTCCTTGGGGAAAATTCTTGGTTCCTCCATGGTGCCAAGAGACTCAGTGGAAATGTCAGCCTTGAATTAATTAGCCAATTATGTGTCTTTTTTCTTTCAATCCTAAAAATAAAGGATGGGTGTGATGTCATTTCTATCAGGCCCAAACTAGCAAATCTAAGAAAATCTCTTCCGACCTTTGAGAAAAATGTATTGCAAGGAAATGCGATTGATGGACAAAGGTGGAAGTCAGGGAAGTGGGTACTTCTGGGTGTAGACAGAGCAGGATCCACTGGGGGGGTGCAGGGGAGGGGGTAAAGGGACTGGTAGTGTGCACTCCGCTACTAGGCTCAGAGGTACACAGGTGTTCATTTTATCGCCATGCTCAAAACTGTTCATATGTCCTATGTGTTCTTTATTCTATGATGCCTTAGTTCACAAAAAAATAAAGATTAAAACTAATTAAAAAAATCACTGGGCGAGCATATTTTGGCATCCTACATTACTGTTTGTTTAGCTTATATATTTATCTCTGAAAATCACTGGGCATATTTTTCTTGGTGCAGTGAAATACTTTAGATCTACTGTTTTTTTTTAAATGTTTTTATGGAGAAATAGCCACACACGTACAGTTCAACCATATTATACAATCAATGGCTCACAAAATCATAGCATAATTGTGTATTCTTCACCATGATCATTTTTAGAACATTTGCATCACTCTAGAAAAATAAAAAAGAAAAGAACTCATACATCCCAAACCCCTTATCCCTCCCTCTCATTGACCCACAGCATTTAAATCTACTCAATTTTTACTCTTTATCTCCCCTTATTATTTATTTATTTTTATGCTTTTTTTTAATTCACCTGTCCATACCCTGGATAAAAAGAGTGTAGGACACAAGGTTTTCACAATCACACAATCACATTGTAAAATCTATATAGTTATATAGTTTTCTTCAAGAATCAAGGCTACTGGAACACAGCTCAACAGTTTCAGGTACTTCCCTCCAGCCACTCCACTACTCCATAAACTAAAAAAGGATATTTATATAATGCATAAGAATAACCTCCAGAATAACCTTTCAGCCACTGAAACTTTATTTTGCTTCATTTCTCTCTTCTCCCTTTTGGTCAAGAAGGCTTTCTCAATCTGATGACACCAGGTCCCAGCTCATCCCAGGGAGTCAGGTCCCATATTGCCAAGAGATTTATACCCTTGGGAGTCATGACCCACAAAGGGGGGAGGGCAGTGAGTTTATCTGCAAGCTGGCTTAGAGAGAGAGGCCACATATGAGCAACAAAAGAGGTTCTTTGGGAGTGACTCAGGCATAAGTATTAGTAGGCTTAGCCTCTCTTTGCAGGAATAAACTTCATAGGGGCGAACCCCAAGATCAAGGGCTCAGCCTATTGAATTGGTTGTCCCCACTGCTTGCAAAAATACCAGGAATTCCCCAGACGCAGAAGTTTAAAATTTCCTCCTTTCTCCCCAGCCCTCCAGGGGCTGTATCCTTGTAAATACTTTTTTTATTCTCTGTCAAAATTGCTCTGGGACATATCAGAGTACCACACTCACCTGTACAAACCAACAAGCTCTCACGCCCCACTCAAGACTCCGTGCAGTTATGGTGTTCGAGTAAACTCACCATTCAAGTTAAATTAGATAACGTGATCCCAAAATACAAATTTTACACCGAATAAATGATCTCTCCTTTTGATCTCACACAGAGGTTAAAGTTTGAAAATACTGGCCGTATCATCCTTTACCCAGTATTCTGATTTACCTTAATTCTATCTAGATCAGTTTCACTCGTATCTCTAGACAAAGTCTAATCACTTTTTTTCAGCTTCTTAAACAGTTGCTGAATGGGGTGCTGCTGACTTTCTTAGCTTCAGAGCTCTAACTCCAAGTTTCAGGTGTCACATAAATACCGGAAGTTTCAGGGAATGACCAGGTTATACACAAATAGCTCAGTATCTCAGAATTTAGAAATATCAGTTACAGCTAAGTATGTGTGGCTGCTGTGAGAACTTGCCACCTAGGAACCTTCACAATGGGCTACCTGATAACCCATGCCCTCAACTTCAGTTCTCTCAGTGTGTATATTATAGTTAACCCATATGAGTGAGGCATGATAATATTCGTCTTTTTGTGTCTGATATTTTATTCAATGTACTGTCCTTGAGGTTCATTCACCTAGTTGCATGCCTCCCAGCTTCACTCTTTCTTGCAGCCTCTCAGTAGTCTGTTGTATGTAAACACACCACAGCTACCCCTTCCATTCCTCAGTCGTTGTACCTTTACGCCACCTCCATCCACTGCAAATAGCAAACACTCCCACCATAAACACCAGTATACAAATGTCCATTCATGTCCCCACACTCAGTTTCTCCAGGTACAAACATAGCAAAGGGATTGCAAAATTCTATGGCAACCCCACACTGCCCTCCAAGGGGCTGCACCTCTCTGTTTCCTACTGACAGTGAACAGGTACATCTCTTTCTCCTCATTTTCTCTAGCACTTGTTTCTCTCTGTTCGTTTTTAAGCAATTTTATTTGCACATCAAACAATCCAACCTAAGTAAATGGACATGCCTTTGCCTCCATAATCTATAGGAAGACATTTCCTTTTCTTCCGCGTAGACTCCATACCCCTCTCCCATCCCCCCTCGCTTATTGACATTTAATTTTGGCATAATACTTTGTCACATTCAGTGGAAGCATGTTACAATGTCACTGTTGACTACAGACCCTAGCTTTCCTTGACTGTAGTTTTTCCTGTATACCATCCATTTTCAATACCTCGTAATGTTGGTTTTCATTTGCTCTTCTTCATGCAAAAACATTTTTACGTTTGTACATTTACTCACCATCCTTGTCCATTCCAGGCATTCCTAAGTGATACCATCTCAGTCTTTATTCTCTATCTTTCCTTCTGGTTTCGTACGTGCCCCCGTTCCTTCTTAACCATACTTAAATTCGCTTCATTCAGTGTCCTTTATTGTGCTACCATCAGGTAGTATTGTGCTATCCATTTCTGAATTTTTACAATCAGTCCTGTTGTACAATCTGTATTCCCTCAGCACCAGCTGCCCAATCTTGATGCTCTTTCTATATCCTGATAACCTGTGTTCTTAACTTTAACTCTAAAAGTTCACTCATTAACATTAGTTTATATTAGTGAGACCATACGGTTTTTGTCCTTTTGTTTCTGGCTAATTTCACTCAGCATAATGTCCTCAAGGTTCATCCACTTTGTTACATGCTTCATGACTTTATTCTGTCTTACAGCTGAGTAGTATTCCATTGTATGTAGATACCACAGCTTGTTTAGCCACTCTTCCATTGATGCATATTTGGGCTGTTTCCATCTCTTGACAACTATAAATAATGCTGCTATAAGCATCGGTGTGCAAATGCCCACTTGTGTCCTTGCCTTCAGTTCCTCTGAATATATACCTAGCAATGGGATTGCTGGATCATATGGCAATTCTATACTTAGCTTCCTGAGGAACCACTAAACTGCCTTCCACCATTTTATAACACTTTGTATTCCTACCAGCAGTGGATAAGTGTGCCTCTTTCTCCACATCCTCTCCCACACTTATGATTTACTGTTTTCTTTATAATGGCCATTCTAGGGGATGTCAGATGATATCATTTGCATTTCCCTAATAGCCAGTGAAGTTGGGCATCTTTTCATGTGTCTTTTATCCATTTGTATTTCCTCTTCTGAGAAGTGTCTGTTCTGCCTATTGCCCATTTTTTAATTGGGTTGTTTGTCTTTTTGTTGTTGAGTTGAGGAATCTCTTTATAGATTCTGGATAGTAAACCCTTATCTGATGTGGCAAACCCTTATCTGAAATGTTTTCCAAATACTGCCTCTCATTGTGTGGGCTGCCTTTTTACTTTTCTGACAAAGTTATTTGATGCACAAAAGTGTTTAATTTTGGGGAGATCCCATTTATCTGTTTCTTTTTTCAATGCTTATGCTTTGGGTATAAGGTCTAGGAAACAACTACCTATCACTAGATTTATAAGATATTTCCTTACATTTCATCCTAAAAGTTTTATAGTCTTAGCTCTAATGTTTAAGTCTTTAATCTATTTTGAGTTAATTTTTATATAAGGCTTTATATAAGAGATAAGGATCCTCTTTCATTCTTTTGCATTTGGATATCCAGTTCTCCAATCACCATTTATTGAAGAAGATGCTCTGTCCCAGGTGGGTTGGCTTGACCACCTATCAAAGGTGTCTTGTTCATATGTAACAAGAGTCTATTTCTGAAAACTCAGTTCTATTCCATTGGTCAGTATATCTATCTTTATGGCAGTACCATGCTGTTTTGACTACTGTAGTTTTGTAATGTGCTTTAAAGTCAGGTAGTGTGAGACCTCCCACTTCATTTTTCTTTCTCAAGATATTTTTAGCTATTTGGAGCATCCTGCCCTCCAAATAAATTTGGTTATTGGTTTTTCTATTTCTTCAAAGTAAGTTGTTGGAATTTCCATTGGTATTGCAGTAAATCTATAAATCAATTTGGGTATAACTGACATCTTAACTATATTTAATCTTTCAATCCATGAACACAGTATACTCTTCCATATATTTAGGTCTTCCATGATTTCTTTTAGAAATTTCTTATAGTTTTCTGTGTATAGGTCCTTTTTATCCTTAGTTAATATTTTATTCTTTTGGTTGCTGTGGTAAATGGAATCTTTTTACTTGATTGCTCCTCAAATTGTGCATCACTCGTGTACAGAGACACTACCGATTTGGGGGTATTGATCTTATATCCTGTCACTCTGCTACTCTCATTTATCAGCTCTAGTAGCTTTGCTGTTGATTTTTTTAGGATATTCAATAAATAATACCATGTCATCTGCTAACAGTGAGAGTTTTACTTCTTCCTTTTCAATCTGGATGCCTTTTATTTCCTTTTCTTGTCTGATTGCTCTGGCTAGCACAATGTTGAATAACAATGGTGACAGTAGGCATCCTTGTCTTTTTTCTGATCTTAGAGGAAAGCTTTCAGTCTTTCCCCATTGAGGATGATTTTAGCTGTGGGTTTTTTCCTATATTTCCTTTATCACGTTGAGGAAGTTTCCTTTTATTCTTATCCTTTGAAGTGTTTTCATCAAGAAAAGATGCTGAATTTAGTCAAAAGCCTTTTCTTCATCAATTGAGATGATCATGTGGTTTTTTTGCTTTGACTTATTGATATGGTATATTGAACTAATTGATTTTCTTGTGTTGAACCAGCCTTGCATACCTGGAATAAATCCCACTTGGTCAAGGTGTATAATTTTTTTTAAAGTGCTGCTGGGTTCAAACTGCAAGTATTTTGTTGTTGAGAAGTTTTGCATCTATGTTCATTAGAGAGATTGGTCTGTAATTATCTTTTCTTGATTTTTGCTCTTTCTTAATATAGGCATTTTAGGGCAATAAATTTCCCTCTCAGAGCTGCATTTGCTGCATCTCGTAAATTTTGATATGTTGTGTTCTCAGTTTCATTTGCCTCGAGATATTTAGTGATTTCTCTTGTAATTTTTTTCTTGACCCACTGATTGTTTAAGAGGATGTTGTTTTGCCTCCACATTATTTTGAATTATCTGGTCCTCTACCTGTTATTGATTTCCAACTTCATTCTATTATGGTCCAAAAGAAAGTTTTTTGTATTATTTCAAACTTTCAAAATTTATTGAGCCTTGTTTTGTAACCCAGCATGTGGTCTATCCTTGAGAATGATCCATGAGCACTTGAGAAAAATGTGTATCCTGCTTTTGTGGGGTGTGATGCTCTATACATGTCTGTTAAGTCTAGTTAATTTATCATATCATTCAAAATCTCTGTTTCCTTTTTGATCCTCTGTCTACATATTCATCAATTGATGAGAGTGGGGAATTGAAGTGTCCAACTATTATGGTAGAGGTATTTCTTTTGCTCTTCAGTGTTGTCAGTGTTTGCCTCAAATATTTTGGAGCACTCTGGCTTGGGGCATAAATGTTTATGATTGTTATGTATTTTTGTTGAATTGTTCCTTTTATTAATACTTAGTATGCTTCTTTGTCCCTTTAATTGTTTTACATTTTAAAGTCTAATTTGTCAGATATTATTATAACCACCCCTGCTCATTTCTAGTTGTTGTTTGAATGAAATGTCATTTCCTGACCTTTCTTTTTTTTTACATGGGCAGGCACCAGGAATCGAACCCGGGTCCTCGGGCTTGGCAGGCAAGCATTCTTACCTGCTGAGCCACCGTGGCCCGCCCTGACCTTTCGTTTTTAACCTATTTTTGTCCTTGGGTCTAAAGTGAATCTCCTGAAGAGAGCATATAGATGGGTCCTGCTTTTAAATCCATTCTGCTAGTCTACATCTTTTGATTGGGAAGTTTAATTCATTAATATTTAAAGTTATTATTGTAAAGACAGTACTTTCTTACCAATTTTGTCTTTTGAATTTTGCATGTCATATCAGTTTTTTTCTTTTTACCTTTACTGATAGTCTCCATTTCTACACTCTTCTCCAGACCTCCCTCCCCTGCTTTTCCTATCTGCTTGTAATACTCCCTTTAGTATTTCTTGTAGAGCCAGTCTCTTAGTCACAAATTCTCTCTCAGTGACTGCTTGTCTGAAAAAGATTTTAATTTCTCCCTCAGTTTTGAAGGACAGTTTTGCTGGGTATAGAATTCTTGGTTGGCAGGTTTTCTCTTTCAGAGTCTTAAATATATCATATCCTTGCCTCCTTACCTCCATAGGTTTCTGCTGAAAAATCCACACATGGTCTTATCAAGCTTCCCTTGTATGTGATGGATTGCTTTTCTCTCACTGCTTTCAAGATTCTTTCTTTGTCTCTGACATTGAGAATCTGATTAGTAGGTGTCTTGGAGTATGCCTATTTGGATCTATTCTGTTTTGGAGTACACCACACTTCTTGGATCTGTAATTTTATGTCTTTCACAAGAGGTGAGAAATTCTCAATGACTGTTTCCTCCATTAGTCTTTCTCCTCCTTTTCCTTCTCTTTTCAGTTCTTGTTTACCTGTTTCTTGCCCTGCCTATATGGAGCCTTTTCTTTTTTTGAGGTGGGTCTCCTCAGATATTATAGACCCCAGTCAGATTTTTCCAGACCAGTCAGTCCTATGTCTCAGGAGGAGAGAATAAGCAGAATCAGTTTTCCTTGAGGGTGAGACCCAGCAAGTTGCAGACTGCCCTTTGAAGCCTCTAGACTCTGTGCTTTTCCTTTTCTGCCCAGCTTGTGGTGTTTATCTGTCTGCAGCTTTCCACCAGCTTAAAGTGATACAGTGCCTTTAATTTCAGCACTCTCTCCCTGACAGGAGTGCGGTTGAGACAGAGGTGAGGCAGTAGGTAGGCTTTGATTACTTCTGTTTTCTTGTCCCTAAGGCCTGATCTCCTTGGAGGATGCATTCCATCTGAACTGTGCCTGCCCTCTTTTTCTTGGAGAATATATTCCCTTTAAGGAATTAACCCCTTTCCCTGACTAGTTACTTTGTCTCTCAGACATGCTTTAGTCCACCCTTCCCTGAGGCAGTGCTGGAGCCTGAGAGAGCTTGCGGTTCTAACTAAAAGCAAAAGAGCCTTTTCAAAGCCAGACCCCCACTCCTCAGGTTTTTCGATCAAAAGCTTGAGTTGGTATGTGGCTCTATGAATCCCCAGGCTCTATGCCCCCTTTTCTTGGGGTTCAGTCCTTTTCCAGTATTTTCTGCTGTCCAACTCAAAAGGTCTCTGTTTTGTTGTCGTTGTTTTCTTTTTTCATCAGCCCCACCCCCACTCTTCCAGGGCAATATCTCTTAGTTCCTTTAGTGCTTATTCCAGGTTTATCTGCACTGGGGACCTGTTTTCAGTAGTCAGAATTTGTTAATTAATTCTGCAATTGGAGCTTGGTTGAGCTAAGCCCTTGCTATTAGTAAAGTCTGTTTCCTTTACTCCATGAGGGAGGGGCACCAGCCTCTACATCGTGGGGGACTTACAGTTCTGTGTGTGGTCAGTCATCCACATGGACAAGACTGGTGTATGCAGTGTCATTACTGATGTTCCTCCGGCAGTTACTTTGAGGCATTCCTGGCTATTTCCTAAGTGCTCCGGAGGACAAACTAAATTCCACACCTCACTATGCCACCATTTTGCCTCATCTCTGGCCCATCACTTTTTAAATTGATCTACTGGTTTTGAAATCTTTAATCTGTATTTATTAGGATTAAGTTCTACTTCAAGTAAGAGAAAGAAAACACAACACTGCATTAAAATATATAGACATTTACTTTTCTCACAATAAAAAGACTGTTTTGGAGGCAGGCACCTCAGGAGAGATAGGATGGCTTTGCTGCAAAACTTCCTCAGGGCGCAGGCTGTTTCCAGCTGGTGCCACCACCAACCCCAGACCCGGTAACTCAAGATGGTGCTCCAGCACGCCTCCAGCCAAGCACACCTCCAGTCCCAAGAGGCTGGCGAGGAAGAAGGTGCCAAGGGCCTCACTCAGCTACTGCTGACGGGGGATGTCTGAGAGGCAGTCGTGCATTCCTACTCACAGCCCATTGCAGACCTTGGTTACATGGCCAAATCTGCCACAAGGGGCTCTGGGAACATTAGTCCTTTCCCAGGGGCATGTGTTCTTTCATTACTACAGGAGAAGGAAATACTGAAAAATACCAAGTGAGCCTAATATGGCAATATTAATTGTAAGAAATAGGGCCTTTGGATTATTCTGTTTACAAAATTTTAAATACTTCTCTCTCATAATTTGAAGTTTATCAAATTAGAAACTCCCTCTGCTGATCTGTCTTTTACCCTTTCATATATCCAAATTCAAAGACTGGAATTACATCTGTAACTACATTACTTTAGCACCATATTGTCCTGAAAGCACTCTATTAGAGTGTTTAAGTTAATTGCTCAAAAAATTAACATTATGAAAACAAATTTCTAAGCTAAACGCATTCATATATTTTGCAACACTGACATCTGCACACCCTCATGTCTCTAATGTAACTCTCTGTACCTACTAACTTTGTGAAATTCCAAGTTACGACCATTAGTATTATTTTCCTTAAGAACCTTAAAGCCCTAACAACAACAAAAAGACTGGATATGTTTTTAAAGGGTATTCATTATATCCTACTCACTTCAACAATAACTCAATTATATTTTAATATAATAAGTTAAATGGAGATAGTAAGCAAATAAAAGCAATATCTTTCAACTTTTGTTAAATTATTGCTGTAAATTAAACAGTAATACATTCTATTAATATGAATAGAATTACCAAAGCTTTCTACCATTGCTTTGTTAACATTTGAGTATTCTATTATAGTTCTTCACATATATATTCCACAGAAAGTAGATTTTAATGTAAATGTATTAAATATATTTTAATAGTGAAAATTTCGAATGTGATCACATTTGAAGTTAATGCGTGAAGAACTCAATTACTTAAGTGTATACTTTTCAGTAATTTACCTATAACAAAATATCTGAATGTTGTTTTCAGAATATTCCAGAGAAAAACTGTTTTCCATCATCATATTTACATACATAAGCAAGAATTTGGAAACTTTAAAATATTCATTTAATAAGGATACTTCTTTCTCAGTTTGGTCATAAACCACTTAATGTCTTATTTTTTAATGAACAACTAAAGAAAAGCTGCTCAATTCATCCTTCATTCTGAACTTCAAATACTACTAAGTCAAATTCTGGTCTCTCCAGTTTTCAACTTTTTCACCAAAACCAACACATTAAATTAGTATATATACCATATAGCATTTGATAGTCAAACCAGAAAGGACAATATAAAGAAAAGAGAAATCCTAAGGATCAAAAGCGAGACAGGTACTTGTCTTCCAGCACTGCTGTATCTGGCTGTTGCATACACTGACGCTTCTCCGACTGCACACAGAAACCTTCTTAGGTGAAGGTGTGATGCTACAGAAGCCCCTCCAACCTGAAGGGCTCACATGCAAGGCAGATCACTTTATTGAGAAAGCCTCCATTACAAAGTGCTCAGAACAAAATTCTGAGGTTGAATTCTTCTGTGACTAATGCGGCTCAATGTCTGGACTGGATGCTAACCTGAATGAAGGAAGACAAGAGACAAAGATATAGTTAGAGCTGGGACCAGGTGGGACTCTGAGCTCTGGTGGAGATTCAAAGACCCGGAGACGCTCAGCACTGTTTATTTTATAGGGCCGAGGGGTAAAGAAAGTAACAAAAGTGTAACTAAAGAAGGGGAAGGAGGAAGCCGGGCTGAACCATCTGTTTCCCTGTGCAATGAGTCAAAAGTTACACGTGTTCCCCAAGGTCTCCTTCCAGCCCAGAATCAGGCAGCTTTGCAACACTTCAGTCTTTTCAGGACATCAGGTGCCTATTCCCACAGAGACAGCTTTGCTAGATTTCTGCAGCGAGCATGTGACCTGAGCATGTGATCTCTGTTGCATCCTCAGCAGACAGAATTCTGCAGTGTTTCCTCACAATTCAATTGGAGACCCCCAGTCTGGTGTCAGACTCTCTTGTTCTGAGAGATATTAAGCTCCATGCCAGCCGCCTCTCAACACAAGGAAACTGTTGGGAGCTGCTAGCGCACACATAGGGATAGGCAGAGGGAAAAGCAGCTTC
Organism: Tamandua tetradactyla; assembly: GCF_023851605.1. Lineage (NCBI taxonomy): Eukaryota > Metazoa > Chordata > Mammalia > Pilosa > Myrmecophagidae > Tamandua > Tamandua tetradactyla. Next base: position 101,089,056 of record NC_135330.1, on the reverse strand, counting down.
CTTTCTGTGGTCACGTGCTCCTTCCGCCCTCCATTACATTGTTTCAGCTGCCACCCCACCCCACCCCCGCCCCCAGCTCGGTGAGCCTCTGCTGAGACCCCGCCAGGCGGCTGGCTGCTGCCTGACAGGTGGTAGCACCTGCCCTGCGTGTGACAGGGCTGGACGCAATAGTGACATGAAGTAGGGCCTTGGAGTCAGGCAGGTGGGCTCAAATCCAAGCCCCTACGCATTTTACTGTGTGAACTTGCATAAGACAATTAGCCTCCACGCTCCATTATTCACTTACCTCATGGGTGTGACTACAAGTCTGATGGGTGAATTGAGATTAGGTGTGTAGAGTGCCTTGCAGGGGTCAAAGGCTCAAAACCATGCACCATCATCACCGCCATACATTTTATACAGCTGTATGTACAAACCTGCATAAAGTTGACATTGTAAGAGGAGAGTCAGGGACGGGTGTTGGAAATTGAAATGTCCAGTGCCAACAGCACTTAGGAGGAAGAGAGCAATTGAAATTCCAATCATGTCTCTAGAAAACCGGTAAGATATTATTGCACTATGTATCCCTGACCCCACCCTTGACTCTGCTCACAGAGCCCGAAGTGCCTGTAGGTCTGGGTTTCTTTTCTAGTTTCCTGGGTGATGGTGCATAGCTAAGTTAGGGGTGCCTTGATCCGAGTATCTTCTTCAGAGGTCATGCACCCATTCCCACGTCTCTTCCACCACTACCCTCCCCTCTCATATAGCTGCTTCTGTTCCTGAAAACGTCCTGCTTTTCTCTTACCCCCTGCATTCGCACAAGGCACTGCTTCTCCTTAAACAGCCTCCCCCTCCCTCTTCCAGTGTGAAGTCCAACGCTTGTGCCAACCTCCGGCTCAGACCTTCCATCATCCTACGCTGAACAGGGTTAGTGGTTCTCTCCCCAGATCCTCCGCAGCAGGTCCCCGCGGGCTGCGCTACAGCCGAGCTGCTGCGTGTGAATGCCTTCCAGGCCAGAAAGCTGGGCCACTCTGGGCTCTCTGGTGACAGGGGTTAAAACGCATTTTGTTTCCTGAAGTGCCCAGCGTGCTGCCTAACATGAAACAGGTGTTCATGAAGTGATTCCGCATGCGTGAATGCACGCCATTACTCACAGAAGTGAGAGCCACGCCCAAGTAACGTAGGACATGGCCTAGACTCCGAGGACAAAGCACTGAACTCAAATAAAATATCATAAAAACCCCGAGGAGTCAGAACTGAGTTGTGCTCTATTTGCACACAAGGACACACCAGGCTATTTATTCTAGAGACGTCACTGTGTGCTGCACGCGCTAGAAAAATAGATGCAAGTTTTGCACCACTGAATTGCAGCCAGGATAGGGAGACAAGGCTCTTAGGAAGTGTATAATTAGGGATGAAATTAAAGCGAGCCCAGGGGCAGGGAGACCATATAAAGCTAAGTGAGCATTAGGGAAGATAACCTCCTTTAGGATAGCTTTTGATATATATATATTTAAAAAGCAGTATTTTTACAAGTAGGAGAAAAACAAGTGGTTTTCTCGAAGAGAAGGCAAATGCTCAGAATCAGGGGAGGTGATGGGAGCTGGTATGTCAGGGAACTGCTGAGACAGAGCCCAGACTGCATGTCATGAAGAAATGGGAAATAGCGAGATCAGTAGGTTGGGATAGATTATCCTGAAGCTTTTAAAGTACCTAACTGCTAACTAAAGTTTGAGACTTTTATGGTAATAGAAGCAAATGATTGATTGAGGAGGAGGAAAAAACATTGTGTTGATTAAACGTTGACCATTATAATTTTCAGTGCAACAGCTGCTACTGAAATTGCAGTAATTCAAAATGAAGAAAAGATAAACACTGCTCTGAAATAGCTCAGACCATTTGGAACCCTGTTGCATGAATTTATTCTATGTGGTTTTGCTAAGAACATGATGTGGTGACGGGTTCTTTTTTTCATTTTGTCATAATGACTTGTTCTATGGCTAAAGAATTCAAACTGAGCAACAATTTCACAGCCAGAGTTGGAGTGTGGGTTGTATAAAGTTGTAGAAGCACTTCCCCCAAATATTAAAACTCCATTTGCACTATCTGATTAAAATTTCTAACAGAGCACAGATGTGAAAAACACCCATTGCTTAAATTACTTTCTAACTATGACAAACCTTGTATTTCTTAGCAACTCATCATTTAGTATTACTAGCTCATCGTCATTTTCCTGAAAAAAAAATTAGCCCTGAAATGTGATAATCTATTTTCGTTCAAGATAAATGTCTACAAAACTAGCCAGGCTACACAATTTCCAAGAAGCAATAAACCACGCATACAATTTATAATTAAACTCAAGGTGACTGATCGCTCACTACCTTAGATAAACAATTTGACTTTGAGAGCATCGCATGGGCATTTCGGGGTAAGAAGTATCCACTAGATCAGATAGTTGTGTCGTGGACCAACATTAACACTCTGTGCACCCCTGGTCACTCGACAGAGTCAGGTCTCTGCGTCTCTGATTTGTTTTGGACCAGTTTGCCACATCAGGAAGCTTGGACAGCCCCTCAAGGAGGTGTCTGAAAACAGAGAAAGTGAAAACATCCCAAGCTGCATTCTGGAAAGGGGATGATAGTGGCAGGGGCAGGATGGGCTAGCGGGTGGTGGAGGTGAGGAGCGTTCAGAGGCAGTTATAAGGTGAGGGGCAGGGCAGACTTCGGGGGACGGAAGAAATGGACTGAGGAAGCCTGTTAAGGGTGGGTGGGACTTGTGTTGTGGGAATTGAATTAACTGGCCCACGGAAATTGAGGACCCATTGTTACAGCCTTGGACATTGCTCAGAGCAAAACTGGAGCTCTGGATGCTAGGAGGGAAAATGGCAGAGGCTTCTCAGAGCAGCAGGTTGCTATGGCAACGACATCAAGCCACATGTAAAGCATCCCTATACTTTTTTACCAGCTTGGACCAACTGGTCTTTTGTTAAAGAAAGCGATCATCAGTGGATTCCACAAGCTTAAGGCTTGGACTGAAGCCGGACGCATTACTCAAGTGTTCACAGCACTGCAACAAGGCAAGTTCTCAATGACAGTAGACTCCATCAGGGTCCTCCAGGAAAGCAAGGCTGCTTGACATCTCAGCACATTGCATTCTTCACCTGTAAAACAGGACACATGCACCCATCCCGTGCACGCGTAAACGAGGGGTGTTTGGTGCATGATGCATATTAAACATGGTGTGAACATTAGCCTTCATCGCTAATCACCACCACCATGGGAGTGAAAGGGTGGTTTGACAGCATGACCTCTGAAGGAGAACGCCCAGGTTCCTTTAAAATCAGGGGACATCTTCGAGCTGTGTGAGCTTGGGGAAGTTATTTAACCTCCCTGTGTTTGTTTCCTCCTCTATAAAATGGGAAATGATAAGAGTATTTACCTCATGCTCTTATGCAGATGATACGAATTCATATTTGTGAAGCACCAAGACCAGTGCCTGTCACACAGTGAATGCTAAACACGTTTCTGTAAAATGAACACAAAATGGAAAATGTTTCTGTGGGATTCCTCTTACGTTTCTACTAACATTTTCATGACAGCTATCCTTTGTAAGTAACTATATTTACCTAAATGTGCCTTTATATTTTTCCATGTCTTCTGAACTTAAAAAATGAAAAAGTGAATTCAGAAAAGACTGGATTACAATTTATTGCACTTTACTTTATCCCAGGCACACTCAGATGTACTATCTCATAGAATCCCCACAAAACCCACACAAGCCAAGTTTTATAGTGACAGAAGGGAAGAGAGACCCAGAAAATCAGAATTGTCCAATGTGCCACAGGCTGTAAATATTGGAGCCAGAATTGAAATCCACATATCATTGATTTAAAATTAATACTCTCTAGAGTAAACAAACAAAGCCCTTCTTATAAAAGTTTAAGTTAAATAATAGTAACTGATGAATGTTATGATAATGATTGTTTATGATAATGTAGTGAAAATTTTATTCTCTTGTCATCATTATCAAACTCTACACTTTTAGTAGTTAACTATTTTTTCTATGCATTGTCATATATATATATATATATCAAATTGTCAACCTGTGACATTATTCCAGGGTGAGGTATAATGTTTTACAGTAGAAAAAAGTTTGGCTGACTACTTAATGAAGGACTCAAAAAGAACATAATCTAACCCATGACCCTAAATACCCACTACCATATTTAAACATACTTAAATTTTATCATGACTGTATCATTTGCTTTTTTCAGACTATGGTCTACTGTGCCAGTTTGAAACTGTTGTGGACCCCAGAAAAACCAAGTTCTTTAATCCTCACTCAGTATTGGTGGGTGGGAGCTTTTTGACTGTTTCCATGGAGATGTGACCCACCCAATTGGATTCCATGGTTTCCATGGAGATGTGTCTCCACCCACTCACTGTAGGGGTGCTTTTTGGAAAAAGCTTTAGAGTCACCAGAACTGACAGAACCGCAGGAAAGCTGCTGAAGATTCCTGGAGCGAGGCTAGCAGACATTACCATGTGCCTTTCCAGCTGAGAGAGAAACCTTGAACATCACTGGCCTCCTTGAACCAAGGTATCTTTCCCTGGATGCCTTAACTTGGACATTTTCACAGCCTTAGAACTGTAAACTTGCAACTTAATAAATTCCCCTTTTTAAAAGCTGTTCCATGTCTGGTATATCACATTCCAGCAGCTTACCAACTAAAACAGTCTACTAATTTTTTTCCCTTAAAAAAATTATTTGTAGCATTTTACATGCAATGCTTTCATTTGGTTTTGTGATTATAGCAAAATTCCTTTGTGCCCTTTAAGGCAGGAGAAAATCTTCATTAAAGATGTTTTTGAAGAATTCATGCATACCTCAAACTTATGAGTTCATATATGAAGAAGAAAAGAAGCCTCCGCCATGAACTTAAGATGACTGACTTATTTGAGATACACAAAATCCATCTTTGCATTTTCCTGCATCACCAAATTTGGACTTAATAAAAATTCTTCTGCTATTTTCTGGTTTATTTTCAGTTCACCATTTTGTCAAATTATATTCCTAGCTAGAGTCTCCAGCTGCAGAGAGACGGGGACTTCAACCTCAAAATATAAAGGAAAACAGAAACACATCTCAGAAAGCAAGGAAGAAAGGCAATAGCTGCTGTTAGTTATTCCCCCAAAGTCCCAGGAGAAAATGGAAATGATTTTAGAAGTGGGTGAAGAGGAGCAATGAGGGTCTTTTTAGTTGCTACTATGTATCAGTTACAAAGCCACCGAATAAATTAGAGTACTGACAGAGAACAAAGAGGAGAGCCAATAAAATGTTTTCTGTTTTCAATTCAAGTAATTCATCATTTCCATTACCTAATTTTTAGAAAACCTAATCAAGATGTTTTCCACTTGCAAGCAATGACTGAGTAATTTTTGTTCTGTTCATATTCTCTTAATATGGCCTAAAAAGGGAAGTAATGGAGCCCCAATTTGTTTTCACCTAGAAGAGAACACAAGGGAAACAGCAAACCCTGGAAGGTAGCTAACCTTTCAAACTCATGATTCAATGCACATTTTTTTTATAATTGCACCCATGGCTGAAAAACAAAATCATCCCTCAGTCTCCATAAAAAAGAGAAAACAGAGAAGAAAAAAAACCCTTAATATGCATGTGATTGTGAATGTAACCTTTTGAAAAAAATAATAGAAAAACGAACCCCTAATAAATTCGTGGTTAGCTCTCATGCATGCCATGAAATATCATGGAGACATTTTCTTAAAAATTACTATTCAGGAAGTGATTTCGGAGAACTTGGAGTGAGGCCAGCAGCATCTACAGCAGATATAAAGAGCAGAAGAAAGACTGAAATGTACTGGAAATCAGCATGAAGAGGAGTAGCTGGACATCTCCAACCTTAACTTAGTCTATAAATTTGTTGTAAGGAGAAACATTTTTAACAAAAAGAGTGTTGAGTGTGCCAAAGATTTTCTACACACACCCTCCACACACACAAACACACACACACACACACACACACACACACAGAGTCTCCTCCAGTCCCTCCTGCCCTGGGAAGAGGAACTTCAGGAGATGCACTCTCCATCTGCCTTCCGACTGCATTTGGCGGGTGGGACCATAGCAGGGCTCCAGAAACAGGAGGCCCTGAGAGGAGTGTGGATGCCCCTGGATAACCCTTGCCAGGCAGCATGCTGGGGAGGATGTGCCACTTTCCCAAAGTCCCCAGCAGCTGTGTGGCAGCCTCTCCATCCCTTACCCCACTGGGCTGGTCAGAGTCCCCTGGGGGTGCCCGTCCTGAGCCAGCGCCCTTGCTGGTTCCCCCGCCCAGCTCGCACCTTTGGGCCCAGGCCCTTCCTTAAACTGCCCTTAGTGCCCCCATCTGCGTGTGCCATCTTTCCTGCCGAGAAAAACATGGAGCGAATGAGTGAATCCTGAATATTAAGTTCTAGGTCACTTTCTTTAGCTTTAAAGCAATTTAATTTTGGAGAAAGGACCCAGGCACCCAGAGCCTGGAGACATAAGCTCCCCCTGGCTGCAGAGACCCCCAATATTTAGCCTTCTCTGTCACTGCAGCAATACGTGGAAAAGTTATTGGCCACATTACCAGAAAGGCTTTTAGCACTGAGGAAATGAATGCAAATCATTGCATGACTTGATACTAAGTAACTGCTGCATTCCATGCCTGGTTATTTTGTTGGTGTGTACTTAATTCACCACTTCCTATAAGCAGACTCCAAATGACAAAGGATGGTTCAAAGTTTGACTTGCTATTTTTTTTGGCTCTCAGAAGGGATATTAAAAATAATGATTCTCTTCCCTAAACAAACCCGCAATATTTTACTGAGCCCCATAATTTAACAAGGGATGAAAAGAAACAATATTTTTACAATACTAGGAATTAAAACCAAGTAGAACATTAACTAGATTGAATGCTTTTCTTTGACCCGAATGTGATGTTTGAGTATGTTGTGGGGGGTTGGGATCCCCCCCATTCGCAGCCACGGATTCATTTAGCTGACACTGGCCGAGCGCCCGCCAGGTTGCAGCATGGAGGCAGGGCTTTGGCAAACAGAGAAGAGCCCTTGCAGGGCTCGGTCCCCAAGGCGCACGCAGACCCGGGACGTAGCCCAGCTGTGAGTCACCAGAGTTCCCCGACGCAGCATCCTTGGACGGCGATGGCAGCCACAAATCCCGAGCGCATCCGCACCCTGAGCTGCTTTCCTCTCCAAGGGTCCCTGGGGCGCTCCTGTCTCCTGCCCACCCCCCACCCTCCGGGCCCTGGCTGCCCGGGCCCACGCCACATGCTCCCCTTGTGACTGCTTCGCAGCCTCCCCCTTAGACTTCCTCCCTCTGGAGGAGTCAGGGTAAAAAGCCCCCTGTGGGCTTGGTGGAAGTGCACCCCGTCCTCAGGGGCCCCACCCTGAGGCTCTCTGCCTCACCCACCCAGGGCCAGAGGGGCCGCCGCAGGGGAGGTTGGCACCGCCTCCTGCACCTCACGCGCCTTCCTTCCACCCGGCACCCCCACTGTACCCCCTCCTGGATGCCCGGCCAGGGAGAACGAGCTCTTCCACCCTCCCCGTTTACAGGAATAGGGAAAGGAACCGCCTAAGAAAACCAGGCAAGAGGAGGAAGTGCAACCCGGCAATGGTCTGGCTTGGCCTGGAGCGGCCTCTGAGGGTGGGGGGCTCGAGGCAGAGGAGACAACCCACCTGGTCAGGAAAGGGGTTACTACAGTGGTACAAAAGCAAGCAAACAGGTTAGGGATTTGGGGAGCCAGGTTTATCACGGTTTAAGAAAATACAAATATACAAACGGGCAAGGTGAGGACAAATTCTGAAGTGGAATTGGAAACTCAGTTTTTTCATATAGATGGATGGTGGGTGTGGGCTGGTGTGGCTGTGAGTCTCCACAAGAGTGTGTGTCTGTGCCTGTGCATCTCTCAGACCTGTCTGCTGAGTGGGCCTGGAAGCCCATTAGCAGCGAGCCACCCAGCACCCATATCTCATTTCCTAAATACTGTTGTCCACTGAAAACCCGAAGCTGGTGGGAAAAGGGCTGACTCTAGAACAAGAAAAATATTCAGTGATTCTAATCATCTTGTAGTGCCAGAAAGAAAAAGACTCAGGGAACGACGGAGATAGGTCAAAGGAGCAAAGGACTTAACTTGAAGGGTACTTACTGTTCAAACCTAGGACGATTTGGGCCCAAAATGAATTATGATTCATGGAGTAAATTAAAAATTCAAGAGTCCATGCCAAAATAAAGATACAAATGAATAGATGAAGAAGCAAGTGAATGAAATGGAGGGGAGGGAATGCTCTCCCTTCTAGTAAATGCCAACTAGTAAATGTAGAAGGGAGAATTTAGACTCACCATGTGACACACTCCCTCGGGAAAAATTAAGTAAGAATAATCAATGGATGTTTTAAAAAATAAATGAAAATTTGCAGAGAAATGGAATGTTTATGTAGTCTCAGTTCGTATCCACATTATTTTAACAAATATGCATTTATTAATAATTTAAAAATAAAAATAAGCACATAAATATCAGCATAAATAACTACTTTTAAAGTATTTTTTCCAAAAAGTTAATGAAAGAGTGGCATTGTTTCATTTTTTGCAACTCTTATCGATACTGGGATTATTAGAAGACAGCTGGATTCTCACATCTGCTTTTGCACTTAATCTAATCCAAAACTTTGCTTTGGTTTAAGTGCATAAAGAAACCAAACTTCACACATTTGTAATTGAAAAAGAAAAGGATATTTTAATAGACTTTACAAATAATGGTGGATAATGTGCTTTGATCTCTAGCAATATTCAACAGGCTTTAATTTCTTAAAGGTTACCTGAAATTGGGAATCTAAAGCAATATCATGAATTTTTCATACTGTTTTGTTAACCTCCATTGTTTTTCCTTTCATTTTTATTGAGACTTTGCTTTTAGAACAGTTTTAGATTTACAGGGAAAAAAACCTCCCCTGCATAGAGTTTTCTGCATTATTAACATCCTGTTTTAGTGTGGTACATTTGGTACAGTTGACACCCAGTGTCAATACATTGTTATTAACTAAAGTTGGTGATTTACATTAAAGCTCACTCTTTGTGTGGCTCAGGTATATGGATTTTGACAAATGCGTAATGTAGATGTATCTACCATGACAGTATCATGCAAAAGTGTTTCACTGCCCTAAAAATGCCCCGTGTTCCACCCACTTACTGCCACCCCTCCCTGAACTCCAGGCAACGACTAAACATTTTTACTGTCTCTTCAGTGCTCAGAATATCATATAGTTGGAGTCATACAGTTAGAGCTTTTTTAGATTGCCTTTTTTCAACTTAGCAACATGTATTTAAGCTTCGGCTATATCTTCTGGAGACTTAATAGTGTGTTTCATTGTATCACTGAATAACATTTGCTTGTATAAATGTACCACAGTTTGGTTATCCATTCTTCTACTGAAAAATATCTTGATTGCTTCCGGTTTTGCAATTATGGATGAGGCTGCTACAGACATTGTCGTGCAGCTTTTTGCATTGACATAAATTTTCAACTTATTTGGGTAAATACCTAGGAGTGTGACTGCTGGACTGTAGGATAAAACTGTGTACAGCCTTGAAGAAACTGCTAAACTGTCTTCCAAAGTAGCGGCTCCATTTTGCATTCTTGTCAGCAATGAATGGCAGTTACTGGACTCCAACTCCTCACTAGTATTTGGCATTTTCATTTGAGGGGGATTTTAACAATTCCCCCCAATTGTATGTGGTGGCAACTCATTTTGTTTTAATTTACAGTTTCCTAATGACATATGATGTTGAGCATGTTTTCATAGCCTTATTTGCCATCGGTATATCTTCTTTGAAGATGTGTCTGTTCAGATGTTTTTGTCCACTTTTAAGTGGGTTGTTTGTGACCTTATTGTTAAGTTTTAAGAGTTCTTGGTATATTTTGGACACAAACCTTTTATCACCTATGTTTTTTGCATCTATTTTCTCCCTTGTCTGTGGCTTGTTTTTTCATTCTCTTAACAGTGCCCTTAGGAGAGCAGAAGTTTTTTATTTTAATGAAGGCCAACTTATTTTTATTTTTGTCCTCCCATAGAGCATGCTTTGGCTCTTGTATCTAAAAAAGACATCGCCAAATTGAAGCTCACATAGATTTTCTGTGTTATCTTCTAGAAATTTTATATATTTGCATTTTACATTTAGTTCTGGAATACATGTTGAGTTAATTTTTGTGAAAGGTACAAAGTATTTGTCTACATTCATTTTTTTTCCTGCATGGGTATAGATTGTTCCAGAGCCATTTGCTGAAAAAACCATCCCTTCTCCATTAAACTGCCTTGCTTCTTCATCAAAGATCAGTTGATTATATCTGTCAGAGTCTGGGCTTGGAATCTCTATTCTGTTCCATTCAACAATTGGCCTATTTTTTTGCGTATACTATTCCCATCTTTCATTTCATTTATCCTGTGCTTTAAACACAAAAATACATTGTTGCTAGTGTTAGGTCAATAACTGATCTATCTATTATGTCAATTGAGAATAAGAATTAAATATTTTATTTCACCTTCATTTATTCTTTCTCTGACCACCTTTCTTTTTCTATGTAGATCTGAGTTTCTGACCCACCTCATTTTTTTTCTGTAGAATTTGGTTTAGCATCTCTTACAACACAGGTATTCAGTTTTGATTTGTCCAAGGAAGCATTTGTTTCTCCTCTGCTTTTGAAGAATGATTTCACTTGTACAGAATTCTAGACTGGTGGTTTTTGTCTTTACACTTTAAATATTTCACTCCACTCTCTTCTTGCTTGCATGATACTGTATGAGAAGTCCAGTATAAGTCTCATTTTAGTTCCTCTATAGATAAAGTGTTTTTTTTTTCCTTCTGGCTACTTTAAAGATTTTCTCTTTACCTTAGCATTTTTGCAGTTTGAATATGATATGGTTACATGAAAATTTTTTGGTATTTATGCTGCTGGATTTCTAGTTTTCTAGATTTCTGTCTTTAATTTGGGGATATTTTCAGCCAATATTATTTCAAATATTTTTTCTGCTCTATTTTCTCTGTGTGATAATACAATGACATGTTTGCTATACCTTTTGAATTGCTCCAGAGTTCTTGGATGTTTCACTGTGTTTGTTATATTCTTTTTTTCTTTGCATTTCATTTGGGGGGTTTATACTGACAGGCAATGAAGCTCACAGAAAGTGAAAGAGAGAGAGAATGAGACAAAAAAGAAGCAAAATGTTAACTCCTGAGGAACCTGGGTAAGGGGTTTACAAGAATCCTTGCTCACTTATTATCAACTGTGTGACCTTGGGAAAATTGTTTTACCTCTAAAAGCTTTCGTTTTCACGTGGATGAAACAATTATAATAATAGCACTTATAGATGTATTATGAATATTAAGTTGAATTATGTATGTAAGATATGAAGCAGGAGATTTGACACATAGTGAACACTTGGCTAAAGTTGGCAATTTTTAGAATACATGCAATAACTATTTGTCACATCGCTAAAAATAATATGCCACTTCAAAGCTTCTGGCAATTCTATGCCCTACCAAGGGGACATTCTGGGATCTGTCTACATATGTGTATGCATAGATAAATAAACATACAAAAATGCTTACATTTTTAAAATGCCTCAGAGGGTCTGCACAGAGCAGTGTCAGCCTCAGTAGCCTGGAAGACTGCAAGAAGAGAGGAAAGATCTATTGTCACTCCTCATGGTGAAGAAACCCCCAGTGGGACCTGACTTGGAATACTAAAGCTCACTATTCTGCTGGATGTGAAATGCCAGCACACCACGGAATATTCTCCTGGACTTTGGAAAAGCCATCTGGGCATTCTCTTACACCTGCTCTCGAATCCAGTAGGTTATTCTTGTCTGAATAACCCAGAATTTGGCAGCTACTCTATCAGACGTACTCTATAATTAATTGTCCTGGTAGAGAGAAATCATACATATTGAAGAAATAGATTACACCCTGTGGTAGGTGGTAGAATATTCCTAAAAACCTGAAAAGCAAAAAACTGTACTGTGATAAAATTAGGGAAAGACTTTCAGGGGTAAGTAAAACTTATCTTGGAATTACAGAATTCCTATTTGCCTTTTCCCTAGACTCTTTAAACGGTAAATATTTCCCTACATTTTTTGTTTTTTTCATATTTTCTAATTTCTCATAATTGTTCCTAGAATTTATCAGTAAAGACAATTCCTTAAAAGTGACTGTGTTTTGTTTTGTTTTGTTTTGATGCTTTAAGAAATGAGAGGAAATAGCCGTGAAGTCAAAATGCATCTTCTTGCTTTTGTCTTGGGTGTAGAGTGGTGGCGTGTACGTGGTAGGTTCTCATGAACATTTGATGAATGTGTGAACTGACTAGTAAACAACTAAATGCTGATTCACTTCTCCAGGACCTGGAACATTGAGTCAAATTCAAGTGCAAAAATAGTAGTCAGAGTCGATATAAATAAACATATCATCTGTAAATCTTGAGGTTATTTAGGAAAGGAAAAACTGGTAAACATTTTTTGTCTACTATTTATTGCACGTAAAATAATTGAAGGACATTGAAAAGTGGTCCTACAGACCCATCAGTAGAATAAAATCTCTAACAGATATGCCACATTGCGTGGAACTATACTGTACCTGTGTTGTCCCCTAAAGGCTTTGCACCTAAGCTTTCAAATGATCTCTCTAAATTAGCTTGATTCAGAATCTTACTGTCTCACTGCATTGCTATTCAAGTATATTACTTATCCCTTTTCAGCTCATTTCCACATAATCTAATAGTTCATAATATTTTCTTGTTTTTAGTGTCTTGATGCTTATGTTTTGGATATTGAGTTATTCATTCTTCTCACTTGGATTGAATGTTTGGACATCCTTACTGCTTACATACTAATCTGGAAAATGGAATATACAATATAATTGAAATATATTCAATGAGATGTGACAAACGTCTGGTTTTCTTCTGCTTTGCTGCATAGAATCTCTCAGGCAGAGCTCCATATCAAGATTGAGAACATTTTGTTCCAGAGAGCTTTGAAGTTTTACTGACAGGGAAATAGAAGCCAATCAAACACATCTTACACCTGAATCCAATGGTAAGCCAATATGCAAAAATATTTTCTAGCTAAAATATGTTTCCTAGAGTGAAAAGAATTAATTCTAATCATTTTTTGGCTGACTTCAGAAAAAAAGTGGGGGCCAAGTGGCATTGCCAAAAGAAGCCATGCTAAATTTCAAGGAAGCCACAGGAAATAAAAATATTTCCTAGGAGCTCTAAGAAACTCCCTTAGGAGAGAGTTCTAAGGGATACAGAGAGAGATGAGAGCTACAAATGCACTGAAAGCGAAAGTATGATGAAGTGTTTCCCAGTGACAAGCCAGTTACAGAGACAGAACTTCTTGTCCAGTTTACCGAAGCTCTCCTCCCACTAGGTTCTGACCATTGACCCGGGATTAATGATATTTCATAATGTGAATGTTCAAACATGAAATGCTTGCTGAGCAGAGTCGGTCAAGTGAGTGATTGCTGAATACAGGTAGATGGAAAAGAAGGGGAAGTCCTTTCCCCTGCAGCTGGAAGCTACTGGAGCACATTTCTCTGGGGATGACCGATGAAGAGGCAGCCAGGGGATGGCTTTTCCTGCCCTAGGAGTAGCATGATGGCCTCAGGCAGCACGGAATGCGCACTTGCGTAGAAAGAGGTTTTCTTTGTTTGCTTGTTTGTTCTGTTTCACTTTCTTCTGTGTTATTTAAAGAACAGCTGAGCATAGGGTAAAAACATTTGAGATTTGGGATCAGACATACAAAGGTTAGAAGACCCACCAGCTCAGAAGGCACTGTTTATTAGGCAATAAGGTGGGAGGGGCCCAGCTTTGCAGGGAAGCTCAGAGGTGGTTATCTCCTCTTGGCCAGGGCAGAGGTAAGAGGTGCTGATACAGAACTGGGCTTCCAATAGCAGCAGGGAGATGGAGTCCCACAGCTAGAGGCTCATGTGGCATGTCCACACTGGCATCTCCACCCTTCTTGGTCCTCTGGCCCCTCCAGTGGCAGCGCTAGCATGTCGGCCTTACTTGGCATGGACATCCCTTTCTCCACCTTCTAAGAACCATCCTGGCTGGTTATCAGTACCGCCTCCAAGGGACCTTTTCAGGGAGGGAATCCTGAGTTACAGGAGAGCCCTTACATACCAGTGAACTCCCTTTTACCCAACTTCGTATTCTGTCCCCCGAGATTCAGCACCCTCAGGATCAAGCTCTTTGGTTCATGTTTTCCGGGTGCCATGGCTTCCCCATGTCTCTTTCTTGTTTAGCGAGCCCTCCACCTCACTGGCTGGGTGTTGTTGTCATTTGACCCCAACGATCCCTCTGGTGGTCAGGAGGGGAAGAGAGATAGGTCCTAAGGGAAGCTACAGGTTTATTGTGAGGCAGAATGTTCTGCATCATCTTCAAGCAAGGGGAGGGTGGGACTTCTGTATCCCAGAAGGCTCCTGGTGTTGGCGGTTGCCGAGTTTCCACGTGAGTCCACCCACATGCTCCACCCGAGCCTAAACTTCTGCTCCTTCCAGTTTCGGGCCCAGTCTTGGCAGGTGGACCATTGAAGTTGAGAACTCAAACTTCTCTGGAGCTCAGCTACCCTTGTAAATTAAGCCCTGGGGCTGAAGCCTGGGTTTTCCTAGGAGACAAGTCCCTCTGTAGGGTGCCACGGAGCCATCAACCATCAACTTCATACGTTGCCTCAAGTTGGTGATTAATCTTCTCAACCTTTCACAGCCAGAGCTGCCCCATTCTATTGTCCTCCCACGTCCTAATTTTCCCCAACCTCTCCAACACCCCAGATACCATGCACAGTCTGTTCTCTTCTGTCAGAAGCTCAGGGGGGGTTCTCAACATGGACATTTTCATGGGGCATTTCGGGGAGGGGAGCTTTGGCATCCCTGGCACCACCGCTGGGTGGCGGGACCACCCCGCAGGAGGGGAGGTGCAGACAACCTCGCACCCCTGGAAACCCGCAGTACAATGGACCTTGGCTCTGCTTCAGCTCCAGGGGCTGCTGCACTTCCCTGCCAGTACCGCAGCCTCTGAACCATTGGCCCTTCTTTCTCGGCCACACTTGCAGGTCAGATGCCAGAGGAGCAGGCCCCGAGGGGGACATGTGCAAAAGGAGGCTTTGGGCTGTGCTCTGGGGAGCAGCGCCTGCCAGGGAGGGAAGAATGCAGGAGCAGGCAGTGGGGGAGCAGAGCTGCGGCTGCGGCCCTTGGGATGTCCCGAATGGAGGCAGCTTCGGGTCCCTAGATTGCTGCTCTTGCATTGGATTCAGGCTGTTGGAGGGTCGGGGGCAACTTTGGACCAAGCAGCTTCTTTCTTTTGTTTCCTTCCTTTTTTGGAGGACATGTGGGTTTATAGAACAATCATGCATTCAATTCAGGGTTTATAGAACAACCATGGGTACAATTCAAGGTTTACAGAACAACCATGCATACAATTCAGTGTTTATAGAATAATCATGCATACAGTTCAGGGCTTACAGAACAACCATGCATTCAATTCAGGGTTTACAGAACAACCATGCATACAATTCAGGGTGTACAGGACAACCATGCATACAATTCAGGGTGTACGGAACAACCATGCGTACAGTTCAGGGTTTATAGAACAACCATGCACACAGTTTAGGGTTCCCACATGCCACCTAGTATTGCCACCCAGTATTGGTGTGGAACATTTGTTACACTTGATGGGAGCACATTGTTACACTTGAACTGTTAACTAGAGCCGTGGTCTAACGTAGGGCTACAGTTTGTGCAGCCAACTCCATTAGATTTGTTTTGTTGTGGTGGTGGTTGTTTTGTTTTGAGGCAGCTTCTTTTGACCGAGGGTGTCCTGGGAAGGTCTGAGCTCTCCTGGCCTCTGGGAAATGAGGTGTCCCTAAGGCACTGGGCTCCCCTAGAAACATTAAAACAGAAACACTTGCAAAGAATTCCTGAAAGAAGCTGCTGAAAGACTTGATTTTTGCTTTTAAGGAGAACCTGGCAATGCTATGACATTCTGAGACCCTACAGACATGAAGTCAACAAATAGTTACTGAGTGCTGACCACAATTCTGCGTGCAGGGTGCACACAGTCCAAGTGCTACACTGGTGAAGAAAAATAAGGTGCTGCACCATGAAATGCGCCATGCGTCACTTGTCTTAGAGCACGTTGCTACTAAAAGCAGCATGACGTAAACCTGGAAGGTTCTGGCTGTCCCCAGAGGGTCCAGGCTCCCCACTTCCAGCTTGGGGCTGGCACAGCACTTCTCCTTTGGTGGCCGGTTTAGTCATAGAAAAGTCAACTTCATTGATAATTCTCTTAGAAAAGTGAAGCAGCCCTCTCAATAGTTCTGGATCTGTTTTTGAACTTATTTGTGTTTATTTTTGTGGCCAGTGAAGGAAGATAAAATTAAGTGTCTTCAGGATAGCGGTCAGGGTGGCTGTTCTTAAAATACTCTGCAACGTTGAGTAAAAGTCCTTAAACTGTTTTTCATCTCACAGGAAAGCATCAGCTATTAAGAAAGACATTGAAAAATCTTTTAGGAAATGTATGTATGGAATGAAAAATCCAGTGTTCCATATTTAACTCTAAAATTAAAGCAGTGGCTCTCAACCAGGGATGGTTTTGTCCCCCAAGGAACATTTGCCAATGTCTGGAGACAGTTTTGATTGTACTGACTGGGGACGGGAGGGGGGGGAAGGGGGGTACCTCCTGGCGCCTGGTGAGGAGGCCACAAATGCCACAGCATCCTGTGGGCTCAGGACAGCCCCCACAACAAAGAATTATACAGCTCAAAATGCCAATAGTGCTGAGCCTGAGAAACCCTGACCGAAAGAGAAATGATATTCTGCATTCAGCCAGTTAACGAGCATCTTGGGATGCTTCCAGAAAACTCTGCAGTGTTCTCTGCCCTTCAGGTTTATAGAATGTGGTAGTCATATTACCGACGTTTAAAGGACATTGAATCTAACATTTTAGGATGAAATTTTGCTTCAAGTTCTCAAAGAACTAAAATAAAAATACACAGGATTTTTTTAAACATATCACATATCTGTACACATCTTTTTGATACTCACTGAAGGTCTGTAAGACTCAACCCTGTTTCCTTCGGACGCCTTGCCCAGCATCTCAGGGGTGCAGGCTCGGCTGCAGTCCACTTCCCGAGGCAGGGGTGAGGCAGCACTACACCCTGCCGCCCACTGAGGAAGGAAGTTAAGTTGCTCCCTGACATCTGGGTCCCTGAGGCAAGGACCTGCCTAAGGATGGTGGATGATTGACAGCTGGGTCCAGAGCATGAGGACCCCCCAGCCCCTGGTCAAGCACCACCCTCCAGCGAACCCCTGGCTCCTCATGCAGACCATGCTGACATCCGTCCCTAGCCCCAGCACGTGGACCCTCCGGAAGGGAAATCCACACTCCAGGCCACATTGTGCAGACGGTGGTGCTTTTCACAGCCGCCTCCCTTGCAGAACTGAAGCCAGTGCCCCCCTTCAGTCTGGCTGTTAGCATAACAGTTCATGGCGGGTTAACCGGGTCCCTGTGCAGAGACCACTGCCTTGATTCCCACCCTCTCCCCTTTACGCAGACCCCGCCGCCCCAGCCCCTGGCGTGAGAACTGGACTCCTTTCTTCACCCGTTTCCTTCCTGCCCCGGCTGGAAGTTGCCCCAGCAAAGCAACTACAATTTGTCCTCTCCATCTACGAGCCACGGGACAGAAGGAGACATCAAGCATGCCTTGGGCGCACCGAGCCCCCCAAAGGGCACGTTTAAGCTCTACGCACCAGCCCCGTGGATGTGACCTGGTTGGAAATTGGGTCTTGGTCTCCAGCTTCCAGCCTCTGCAGTCTGAGATGGGACCTTCTGTTGTTTTAAGCCAGCTATCCTGGGACACTGTCAACTGACTTCAAGAACATTTAATAAGTAACAAATGCTGCATGAGCCTCCCGTCTCCACTGTGTGTTTGGCCAACCACTGCCCTTCTGGCCTTCCAAACCTACAGCCGCTCCCCAGCCCTGCCTGCCCTGCCCTGCCCTGCCCTGCCCTGCCCTGCCCTGGCTCTGACATGGTCGTCTGCCTTTAGTCATTGAGCTTGCATTGCTGGGAACAACCCATAACGCTGTTAACACGGATCACACTGTGATAAATCACTCCCTAACAACTCACACAGATGCTTTACAGCATTTCTTTAATGAACATCTAAGGAAGTGGGAATTAATTCAACAGCGGGCATTTCTGGGGCTGTAGCAACAGATGCCATCAGCCTGGACGAGAGGCTGGAGACATCTACACTGCTTCCAAGCGAGCAGAGCTTCTCCCTGCAAGTGGGTGGTCTGGGGTAGGGACCCCACAGCTGTCCCTGGAACTGTAGGAGCTCACCCAGATTCAGCTAAACAAAGAACAATTTTCAGGAGGAAAATGATGTCTGGGTTATGACTTCCTGGCAGCATTTGCATAGAATGTCAGGTCTTCACTGGGAAAAGGATGTGAATGAGCATGAGGAAGAGGAAATGAGGAACTTCATGGACTAAGTCTGTAGTTTTCATGTAAATGAGCGAGAAAGAATGGGTCTATTATCTAAAAACCATACATCGAATAAATGGAAAGAGATTTGTAGCCAAGATTTGAATTGGAATCATACTATAGGGATTATGTTTCAATACTATGAATTTATGTATTATAAAGATTGAAATGCCGTACAACTATTATTTTAGTAAGGATTTCATCCCCAGTTATTCAAACCAGTATATCAAAATATATATTTAAATGTACCTATGCCTCTTAGGTTTTGTAGTGTGTGTGTGTGTGTGCATGTGTATGTGTGTGTGTTTGCTACAGACATCTCTAAGACTCATGAGAATAAACAAAGTTACATTAATAGTTACTAAAAAATTGTGTGAAAGAGTTTGAGATTACCACATGTCAATTGGTATTTAAAATAAAGAATTCAGCCATCATTTCCATTTTAACTTTTCTCTTTGAGGATTTCCACTCAGCTTCTCTGTGGATAACAATTGTGATTCTAAATTGAACTAGTGGTTCCCAGTTGCTCATTCTAAATGGAGTTTATAGATTGGCATGCACACTTATCCTAGGAGGGATGTAATTAATTAAAAACTAATTGGTGGTACCTCTTAACTGTTCAGGTGATTGTAAATTCACTTTGCTTTAGTGTTGCTTATACAACATTTGGGTAATTGTCCAAGCACATGTTCAGTGGTTCGTGATTTCATTGCTTGGGTGCTGACACCCCCAGTTATCCTCCTGAGTCTGTTTGAATCTGTTGTGTACCCCAGAAAAGCCAAGTGATTTAATCCTCTTTCAATATTGCTGGCTGGGGGAAGCATTTTGATTGTGTCCAAAGAGATGGGACCCACCCAATTGTGGGTGGTAACTTTTGATTAGATGGTTTCCCTGGAGATGTGTCTCCACCCATTCATGGTAGAATTGCTTACTGGAGCCTTTTAAGAGGGAACCATTTTGAAAAAAGATTTAGAGCCCACACAGTCTTTGGAGATTAAGAGGGAAAACGCCCCCAGGTGAGCTTCATGAATCAAGAAGCCTGGAGAGAAAACTAGCAGTTGTCACCAGGTAACCTTCCTGCTGAGAGAGAAACCCCAAACTTCATTGGCCTTTCTTGAGTAAAGGTAACCTCTCGTTGGTGCCTTGATTTGGACATTTTCATAGCCATGCCTTAATTTGGGACATTTTCATGGCCTTAGAACTGTCAACTTGCAACTTAACAAATTCCCCCTTTCAAAAGACCTTTTCTTTTTGGCTTTTTGCATTCCAGCAGCATGCAAACCAGAAGACATCCCTTAACCACCTTTGCCAGAATCTGCCCATGTGAGCCTTTGTAACCGGCACCTCAGCTCCTTCTTGTCTCTGGACTTTGGCAGAGTGCATTCCTCACGCCCCCAAAGCCTCCATCTGTTCTTCTTTATTATCCTTAAGTCTTCATTGCTAAGTCCTCTACTCCCCTGCCTCTGGTCTGACCTTCCTCTCCCCACTTGTCAACGTCCAGTTCTCTCTTTCCTAATTATTCCTAATAGGAGTATTTCATACTTTGCAAGTAAGAGGACAGTAACACTCACCATTCATGAAGATACGGGTGAGCGCACACAGAATGACATTTCCAGGTGAAGAGGTGCTATAAAATAAGGTGTTATATGGTGTATTCAAGGCTCAGTAAGTACGTGCTGTTGAAGGAGAGAGAGATGCCATCAGCACTATTCCTTGACTGCAAATATATTCCGATTTTCCATTTTTTAACTTCTACGAATTAAACTTCAGGTAAACATGAACTTGCACCAATGTATGTATTGCACAGTGCCAGGGTTCCTCAGGCAGCTCTCTTACTGTACAAATTAAGTTTAAATATGAAAAGAAGGGGAAATATTTAATAACTGTCGTTAGGATGTGTAGATATTGACAACAGGCCAGTCAAAAATGTCTATAAATCTTAAAAAGAGAAGTAGAGTGCATTTTTCCAGGAGAATATGAATTTCTAATACAAATATGCTAACAATATTTCATATTCTAATGAAACAATCATGGAAGAAGAGAAGCTGACAGATTTTTAAGGAACAGACATGCACCTTTAAAGACATTTTAGATCTGAGAGTAATTGTAGTGATGAAATATGACCAACTTTCCAAGAAGCATTGCATCTTAATGAGAAGACTCTATACCAGATACTTTAAAATCCTCTCAAAGAGTTTCAAATTGTGGACTGGAATATATTATTTTAGTGAGCCATTACAATTACCTTGAAAACATTTTTTAAAGCAAATCAAAGATTTGTAAAGTATGTTATCCATACTATTTATAAGATTCACCTAAGTTGGGGGGAAATCATGTGGATTTCCATATTTCTTGGGTATGGCTGTACATACCCAGAACTGGAACAGCTCAAGTCTATACCTAGTGAGCTTCTCTCCTTTGCATGAGAAACAATGTCAAATCCCTCCTCTAGGAGTGTGGGCAGCAGAAAGTGTGGCCATGTTAGGGCCAGAATGTCCCAGAGGCGGGGCCCAGGTGCAAGGCGCATTTCCATCTGTTCTCAGGTCAGTGGCTCTCTCTGGCAAATTGAGCTGGTATGTTCCATCAGTTGGGACGTGCTGTGTGTGTGCATGTGTGTGTGTGTATTCCACATCTCGCTGGTTCACCCAACGTCTCTGCACCCTTCAGCGTTGAAGTGTGAAGATGTAATAACACTGTGTGCAGGAATCGCCTCCAAAATTGAGTTTCTTCCGAGCATTTGCAGGGTAAGCCATGGAACCTTCAGCTTTCGTGTGTGCCGGTTGTGAATAGTCCATAAAGGACCCCATGGCTCAGCTGCTGTCTGTGTTACAAGCGCGGGGTTCAGGCTATTTGTTCAGCCTGTGGCAGGATGTGTGCATGCCTGGGGGCTGGCGCCGGTTCATGAAGCGTGAAGGGGGCAGAGCAGAGACGGAGCAGCTAAGCGCAGGTAAGCACACCTGCGGCTGCCAAGGGTGAAGGCACAGCGCCACCTGGTGGCAGCAAGAAATTTAGGGAAGGAACAAAGCGCAGTCTTCACCGCTCACAGCAGGAAGCGGGAAGAAGCCAAAGCAGGCACCCAAAGCAGAACGGGTGTCAGGCTGCCCCGAGCCCTGAAGGCTTAGTTTGCTGCGAAGACGCAACCTGGGGGGGGGGGGGGGGGGGGGCGGCGGGGAGGGGGTGCGGCAGCCAACCCGGCCTGAAGGCGCCTTGGGCAGAGGCTGTTGGATGCCCTCCACCCGCAGCTTGGCCTGGATCCGTCTGTCTTTCCCTCCTTCCCTAAGTCCTGAGGACACGGCTATGAACGAGGCAGCCCAGGTCCCTGAGGACAGGACACTCACATTCCTGGAAGGAAGTGGGCTATAACAAATATATTCGTGATAGATTAAGCGCTCCCCCAGACAGCGTGCTGGTGGGGGGGCATGCTGCCTCCCCCATGAAAAGGGGCCCGGATAACCCGGCAAACGTGGGGACAAGCCAGCAGCGAACAGCAGGTGCTAAGACTCTGGGGAAGGTGCTGGGCTGGTTCAAGGAGTGGGCGAGCGAGGCTGAGCAGGGGGAGCCAGGAGAGCTGCTGTGGGTGACACGAGGCCGGGGGCTGAATTACGTCCTGCCTTTGCACATTGTTACGCAGCCATCTCAGGCTCCGTACATTAGATTCTGGTGTTCCTTACTTTAGGTTAAAAGAGGACAAGGGAGGATCTCCTCGTTCATGTGTTACATAAATATTTATGACCCTAGCGTGTGCCACCCTTCTGTAAGGGGCTGACGCTGAAAACCCGTAGATAATTGATGCTCCGTTGAGTCCATCTAATGAGGAGATAGTGAGTTAACAAGTCGATAACTGTTATAAATCTCTGTTTCAGCCTGCCAGCCTCTAAGACAAGCACTACAGAACAGGGATTTATTGGCCTGGCTGGAAGGCTGGCTTCCTCCCAGGGTGTGGCGTTCTGCCTGCTGGCAGTCTTTGGGTTGCTTGGATGTCCCATCACATAGCCATGTCTTCTCCTTTCCCCTTGAGGCTTCCACTGACTTCCAGCTTCTCCCTGTGGCCTTCTCTGACTATACCTGCATTTTTCTGCTTGAAAGGACTTGGGAATCCAGAGGAAGGTCCACCCTCACCTGGTTAACCACATCTTAGCTAAGATAACATCTTCAAAGGTCCTATCTGCACCCCAGGACCAACCAAGAGGGTGTCTAAGTTAGGATACATAATTCCACCCTGGGGGGGTCCAAGTCAATGTGGAGCCATGACAGAGGAACTCTGGGGATGTGTGGAGGTTTTCTGAAAAAGATGAACCTGATATGCATCTTAAAGCTGAAGGGAAAATGGACAAAAGCCCTTCCATTCCAAGCAGGGGCTTTGTATTCCATAAGGACGGCATGTAGGAGGAGTTGGCCTGTGTGCCGGGAACTGTGCAGAACTCACACTATTCTCAGGAAGGAAACTCCATCACTAGCTCCATGTACATATCAGGAACCTGAGTCCACAGATAATTAGCAATCATGCCAGGCTGATGGAATTCATGAGGCGAAGGGCTGGGATTTGAACCCTGGTGGTCTGGCTCCAGAGCTTTAGTCTTAACCCACAAACAATTCCACCTCAAAAACAGACTGGGAGATGCGACAAGCAACGTGTTTCCAAGAAAAGCAAGAATATAGTTCTGTGAATATGCGTGGTCTACAGAATACGCTGTGCATATACTTGAGTAAAGAATAACATAAGATAGGTGGAATGAATCCATAAATGGCTTTTAAATTTTTATTGATTTTTGAAGTAAATGCATTGTGAAAGTTGAATTTTCTCCCATATGGGTTTTAATCTAGAAAAAAGAAAGTGTCACTGAAGAAATGCAAATGACATCAAATAGCTAATTAATTTTTTCTCTGTGAGATTAAACTATATATAGCTGCAATGTTCTCTAAGTATAAGGGAAATATATAAGACAGTTTAAGAGCATGGAAGTGGTTGCCTGACACTTTGAGAAATAGAAGCTAAGTCGCATTTTCCTGGAGCTCTGCCCTTGTAGAGACTGTCCGTGATGAGCCCCTGTCCTCGACCTCAGAGTAAGCCCGTCCCTCTTAGACTGGGGGAGTCACGTGCAGGAGCCTCGTGCTCCCCAGATGTCATTCACAGCCTTGAAGCTCAGTCATCCCAGGGAGGCCCAATTTTGAAAGGGGCCAGGGCGCCCACGGCAAGGTAGGCAGGCTTTGGTGAGGTCCTGCCGTGGAAAGGCCAGGCTTTCCTAAGTGCCATGAAGCACCTCTTTGGCCAAGCACCACACTGGGTGGGGACGTGCAGTGGCTAAGCGAGGCGGTAGCAGAATGGCGCAACAGAATTCTGTGTGGCCCGGGACTGGGTCCACCCACCTTCCGCAGACGGTGCTCGCGGGGCGGACGGGAACCACGACCGCAGCCTCTGCAGATCAGAAAACAGACCGCAGTCAAGTGCCTATCCTAACAGAAACTTGACCAGGCTGAGCATTAGTCAGAGCCATGGTGAAAAGCAGCAGCTGCCCGGTTGCCGGTGGAAAGCTTGCGGCTTCCTGATGGCTTTAGAACATCCCTACAGGAAAGGAACCTGCCTCTGAGCACCAACTACCCGTCAGGCTCAGCCCCACTCCATTTACTCTTTTTCTTTCTTTCTTTTTTGTTTTTGTTTACTCTTTACAGCAACCCAGATGCAGACTGGGGCTCGGAGAAGTTACAAAATTTTTTCAGGAGTTCATGATTGGGAAGTATCAAAGCCTCAGAGAATCTCATTTCCTTTTCCTAAAGTAAATACATCTCTATTTTACTCCTGGTAATAATATTCTTGTAATTCCTTTTTTTTCCCCCTTTCCCAGCTAATCTTTCTCTAGTCTTCTTTCCTTCTCCTTTTCCTTTCCACTTTCTAAAACTTTAAGAGAATCAGTTTCATCATGTTTCTCAAGATTTTGTCCAAATCTTTCTGTCAAAAAAAAAGAAAAGAAAATTCATCCAGGTACAGATGACTTCTGGATTCCTATTCCCTGATAAGTGCACATGTTCTTTGGCTAAGCCCCCAGATTCCAGACATAAGGAAGTCAACCACGCCTCAGTGTGGTCTCAGAAAAAAGTAGACAAGAGAAGTGGACGAGCTTCATTGGAAGGATGGTGTGGAGAACTCACTATCAGAACGAGGGCACATGTACCCTTATCACTTGCTTAGATGCATGCATAAAGTGTTGAAAATTAGTTTAGTATCCAGACAGAACTAGTTCACCCTGGCTTTTTTGCAGAAAACTAATATTTCACTAGGCTCTCAGGATTTTTGAAAAAATCTAATCTTTCAGATTAATGAGCAGTAGCAACTAGAGAACATATTTGTGGCATGGGTTTACATTCTGGACGCTTAATTATGTGCCAGCTATATAAGATTATTTTCAGAAGTGTGCCAAGTTTTGAAATCTTAGACGTTTGATTTAGATTACAGAGAAACTATTCCTGTTCCTGCTTTGATGAAGGATTCGTAGCCTGTCATTCTCGCCACCACCACCTCACACCTCACCACACGCAGCCCTTCATCAAAGGCTTGGGTCCCTGCTTCCTGTCTGTCTTCACGACCGAGTCCTGTCATCATTCCAACCAACTGCGACCCCTTGGACAGCGTGCAGGATCCCCTAGCAAACAGACCTCTAAGCATCTGCTTCCCGTGCCTCCTTCCTGAGCCCCAATTTAGCTAACCTCATGTCCCAGCAGGATTCTTCTTCATCGTTCAAATTCACACCATCTCGTTCTGTCATTCAGACCGTGCCAGCTCTTCCACCTCACAACACCTCTGGTTTGACTGTGCCCTAATCTCAGTCTCTGGTTGTCCTGACTTTTTGCTCTGTTAACTTTTATCATGCCCTCCCACTTTCCCCAAGTACCTCCACCTACCACCATTTAGATGCTTGTGAAATTCCAGCTACAAGTCCCAAGGCTGCTGGGACCCTCTGGGGAAAATGTCCCCAGCCTCGCAGATATGTGTGTGTTTACTTTCCTGGGAGCCAGGTGTTAACTAAGCCTTCAGTCACCATTCCCTGTTGTCCCAGGAAGTTCTCCTTTTCCCCAGAACTGTTCTTC
This sequence comes from Tamandua tetradactyla, assembly GCF_023851605.1. Classification (NCBI taxonomy): domain Eukaryota; kingdom Metazoa; phylum Chordata; class Mammalia; order Pilosa; family Myrmecophagidae; genus Tamandua; species Tamandua tetradactyla. The sequence continues at coordinate 101,063,402 of NC_135330.1, read as the reverse complement.
TACTTTCTTTAACTTTGCTAGAACTTAACACCCAGCCATCTTCCTTCCTCTTGCATTTATTTTCTCACTCATTTTCTATTTATGCAAGAACTATTTATTGAATGTCTATTTATTACTGGGCCCTAGCTTTGGCAAATCGTCTCGCCTCCTAGTTGGCAAAGAAAATGGAATTCATTAGGGGGGAAATTCTTCAATTTCTTGTCATGCCATATGTGGTAGGTTGAATTTGTATCTCAACAAACACAAACATGTGGTTTTTTTTTTTTTTTTGGCACGGGCAGACACCAGGAATCAAACGCGGGTCTCTGGCATGGCAGGTGGGAACTCTGCCCCTGTGCCACCGTGGCCCACCCATGTGTTCTTAATCTTGATCTACATCCCTGTGAGTATGAACCCTTTGTAAATAGGTCCTTTTAAAAATGTTATTTTTGGTTAAAGTGTGGCCAACTGAATCCAGATTACTGGGGTCCTTAGAGAAGAAACTGGAATCCAGAGTAAGAGAAGGCCCTAGGGAGAAGAGGCAAGCAGTGGGGAAAGGAAGGGCAGACGTGAAAAGCAGGTGACGTTGCCCTGTGGCATGAAAGCCATGGAACCCCAAGGCTGGCTGGCAGCCAGCACCAGAATGTGACTGTCCTGGGGGAGAAAGCAGAGCTTGCCGATACCTACATATTGGGCTTCTTCTAGCCTCTAAACTGTGAGCCAATAAATTCCCATTGCTTAAGCCAACTCTTTGTGTGGTGTTTGTGATGGCAGCTCAGACAAACCAAGACACCATCAGCCAACTGCCCAACTTCCCTGACATCCTTTCCTCTTGCCCTCTAGAGAGAAGGCATCTTGCTCTAATCCTACTGATGGATATCCTTCCATCCATGCTTCCTTTTGTGCTCCTGTCTAGCCTTGCTCTCCTTTATTTTCAGCTTCTCCCTTTCTCCTGGCACCATGAAAATATCCCAAGGCTCTCCCAGTTTAAAACACAAAAGAAACAAAGGAAAACCTCTCCTGACCTCACCTTCTATACCAGTCACTGTCCTGTCTTTTTTTTCTCACCGTTGTATTTATTTAAAATTCAGTCAAATTGCTTACCTTGCATTCACTCCTCAGCCTCTTGCAAGTCTGTTTCTGCTTGCACCACTCTCTCATGACATCACTCACCAAGGTTGTCAGCAGTTTCTCCGTTGCTATATGCAATAGACACTTGAAATCCATTGTGCTTACTCTCTGAAACATTTGACTCGGCTCTGTCTCCAACCTTGTCCTCCTGGTGTTTCTACATTGTAAGGGCCTTGGGTCATCCCTCAGTCCCTCTGATCTTTGCCTTCGGGCTAAACTGCAAACTCTGCTAACAGGGCAGACCAGCAGTGGTGGCTTGGAGCTGTGTACCCCAGAAATTCACGTTCTTAGTCCATTCCTGAGGGAGTGAACCCGTTGTACGCAGGACCCTTTGAGGAGGTTACTTCTGTGAGGGTGTATCCCACCTCAGCCCCGTTTCCTTTCTCTCACGTGGCTGCATAGAAAGTCTCTGGGTGGACTCGCCATAAGTATGTGACTCCCACTGCTCCTGTAATGATCTTGTGATCAAGAACCTTTTGCAGGACTTCCGGAGAAGATGGCGGCTTAGTAAGACGCACGGGTCTTAGTTCCTCCTCCAGAAAAGCAACTAAAGAAACAGAAACAATACGAAACAGCTCCCGGAGTCACGACAGAGACCAAAAAGACAGCGTACCCCATTCTGGAACAGCTGAACGGGCAGGGAGAATCTGCTGCGGTGAGATACCCGAGGGGCGCGCGTTTTCCCGGCCGGGCGGCTGGTGACTGGGGTCCCCTCCACGCACGTGGCTCCCCGGTCTGACTGGGAACGTTGGATAGCAGGGCCCTCCCATCACGCTTGGCGTTTCGGGCCAGCTGGGCAATTAGGACCGGCACTCTCCCAAGCCGCAGCGGCCAGCAACCCCCGCCTCCACGCGCGGTTTCCCGGGCGACTGCCGAGCAGACAGACGAGCGCCACGAGCGCCACCTACTGGGCAGGAAAAGAAAAACAGAGCCCAGAGATTTCACAGAAAAACCTTTCAACCAGCTGGGTCCCACACCCAGGGAAATCTGATCAAATGCCCAGACACCAGCAGAAAATTATGGATGACGCTCGGAAAATTGAAGATATGGCCCAGTCAAAGGAACAAACCAATAGTTCAAATGAGATACAGGAGCTGAGACAACTAATGCTGAATATACGAACAGAAATGGAAAAAACTCTTCAAAAACCAAATCAATAAATTGAGGGAGGACATGAAGAAGACATGGGCTGAACAAAAAGAAGAAATAGAAAATCTGAAAAAACAAATCACAGAACTTATGGGAGTGAAGGACAAAGTAGAAAAGATGGAAAAAACAATGGATACCTACAATGGTAGATCTAAAGAGACAGAAGCTACAATTAGTGAACTGGAGGATGGAACATCTGAATTCCAAAAAGAAACAGAAACTATAGGGAAAAGAATGGAAAAACTTGAGCAGGGGATCAGGGAACTGAATGACAATATGAAGTGCACAAATATACGTGTTGTGGGTGTCCCAGAAGGAGAAGAGAAGGGAAAAGGAGGAGAAAAACTAATGGAAGAAATTATCACTGAAAATTTCCCAACTCTTATGAAAGACCTAAATTTGCAGATCCAAGAAGTGCAGCGCACCCCAAAGAGAATAAACCCAAATAGGCGTTCTCCAAGACACTTACTAGTTAGAATGTCAGAGGTCAAAGAGAAAGAGAGGATCTTGAAAGCAGCAAGAGAAAAACAATCTGTCACATACAAGGGAAACCCAATAAGGCTATGTGTAGATTTCTCAGCAGAAACCATGGAAGCTAGAAGACAGTGGGATGATATATTTAAATTACTAAAAGAGAAAAACTGCCAACCAAGACTCCTATATCCAGCAAAATTGTCCTTCAAAAATGAAGGAGAAATTAAAACATTTATAGACAAAAAGTCACTGAGAGAATCTGTGACCAAGAGACCAGCTCTGCAAGAAATACTAAAGGGAGCACTAGAGTCAGATACGAAAAGACAGAAGAGAGAGGTATGGAGTAAAGTGTAGAAAGAAGGGAAATCAGATATGATATATATAATACAAAAGCCAAAATGGTAGAGGAAAATATTATCCAAACAGTAATAATACTAAAAGTTAATGGACTGAATTTCCCAATCAAAAGACATAGAATGGCAGAATGGATTACGACCCAGCAATACCACTGCTAGGTATCTACTCAAGGGACTTAAGGGCAAAGACACAGACGGACATTTGCACACCCGTGTTTATAGCAGCATTATCTACAATTGCAAAGAGATGGAAACAGCCAAAATGTTCATCAACAGACGAGTGGCTAAACAAACTGTGGCGTATACCTACGATGGAATATTATGCAGCTTTAAGACAGACTAAACTTATGAAGCATGTAATAACATGGATGGACCTAGAGAACATTATGCTGAGTGAGTCTAGCCCAAAACTAAAGGACAAATACTGTAAGGTCCCACTGATGTGAACCGATTTCGAGAATCAGCTTGGAATATATCATTGGTAACAGAGACCAGCAGGAGTTAGAAACAGGGTAAGATAATGGGTAATTGAAGCTGAAGGGATACAGACTGTGCAACAGGACTAGATACAAAAACTCAAAAATGGACAGCACAATAATACCTAAGTGTAATGTAACTAGGTTGGAACACTGAATGAAGTTGCACCTGAAATATGGTTTTTTGTTTGTTTGTTTGTGTGTTTGTATCTTTTGTTTTTGTTTTTTTCTTTTTCCTTTATATATATATATATATTATTAGTATTATTATTTTAATTCTCTTCTCTATATTAACATTCTATATCTTTTTCTGCTGTTTTGCTAGTTCTTTTCCTAAATCGATGCAAATGTACTAAGAAATGATGATCATACATCTATGTGATGATACTAAGAATTACTGAGTGCATTTGTAGAATGGAATGATTTCTAAATGTTGTGTTAATTTCTTTTCTTTTTTTTGATTAATAAAAAAATTAAAAAAAAAAGAACCTTTTGCATAAGTTGTCTCATGCCGTGAACTTGAGAGTATATTCCTCGAAATGTGGTTATGTGGCCAGAGGGCATATTGTATGCAGTTCAGTTAGCCATGGGCACATTCCTCTCTTTAGCATCCATAGCACTGGCCCTTCTCCTAGCATGTTGATGAGTTTAATTCTCACACTTCACCTCAGGGTGAATTGTCAAGTTCATTTTTTAATCTAATAGGTGAGTAATGGTATCTTAGTATGGTTTAACTTTTCAGTTTTTTAATTATGGCAAAGACTGACGCATTTTTTCTATATGCCCCAGGCACAAAATAAGCCAGCGAACCTCACTGGATATAAGATTGCTGACATCAGCATGCAGAGAAAATAATTAATACAGTCAACTTTGAACACAGTATCTGTAGATCCCTAATGAGGACAAAAATAATTGCAAAGAAATCTTAACCTTGACTCCATATGCTTTATGAAAACAGTGCTATTGGTGTCATTTTGAAAATGTTTTAGTTACTTTATAGGATGAAGCAAGCACATTAATAGTAAATTCCTTAAAGTTATTAGGAATTCTCATTTTTGGTGTAACAGAAAAGAGACCCAAAGAAGTTTAAAATGAAACTGTACTGTGACATTGGAATTGGACAGAGCAATAGCAAGGTAAATTCTTATTTTTAAAAGCATATGTCCTAGCTCCGTCTACAGAAAAGGCCTAGAAGCAATGCCCCCACCAGAAGCCATAAGCACAAGAATCTTTATTTCCAAACATCATTTGCATTTGTTCAGGTCCACAGAGAAGCAGACACTAAAATAGGATTCGATACACAAGAAATTTATTAGGAGAGAGGGTAAGAGGCAGGCAGTGTTCAGACCAGAATTCAGAACTGGCCACTGTGGAAAGTGAGACAGAGGGAAAGAAAGAGGCTGAGGCAGGGAGAGGTCGGTGTGAGGCACATCTCCAGAAGAGAGCATCCAGGCCAGTTGAGGGTCCTCACGCAGTCGCCTACGGGAGGAGCCCTGCATCTGGCCGGAGCAAGCTCAGTGGTTGGCCGGAAGGAGACCACGGGAAGTGTGGCCTCTGCATGACCAGGCCATGGACCCAAGGACAGCGGATAAGCTAAGAGTCAGTCATGCCTCCCACAGCAGATCGGAGAGGTGCACCGTCACGGCCCTTCCACCACTCTCCACTGGAAGGAACCAGGGCTCCTTGGAAAAATCACCAACCGCAGGTCTAGGTCAGGGAGAGTAGAAGGTAGGCCTAGGATATTTGCTGTATCAAAGACCAAGCAGATACTCAAAGACTGATGAGGTCATATACAAAAGGGCTTGGGTGTTATCGCAAAGGGACCACTAATGACCAAGTTTGGTACTTGCATGAACTACTTCTAAGGTATGAATCTTGTAAAAAGAGTAAATAATAGAGGGGTACAGGGGAGAGCTACTATTGCATGCTGTGGCCTATATTTAACAGGAAGACATGACCAGTACCACAGCAGTAGCAGGAGTAAATAGTTTGGTGAGGAGTGGAAAAGGTCAAGTATTAAGGGGAGGTTTGGACCATTCTAATGAAATATTCTTTCCCCTAAAATGTAACCTGAATCTAAACAGGTTATTATAATTATTATATTAAGCAGGTTAATGTAATTATAATTATTAACAGTGCCTGCTCTCAGATTTGTTTAACAGATGAATATGGCTGCTGAATCATCATATTGCTATGTATTTCAGTCTCTAGTATCTTGCAGCAACTAGAAGGAAAAACCTAAAATTGTGAAGCTATAACCCATACCAAACTCTGGAATCTCTTCTATAACTACTTGTTACCTGCACTTTGAAATTTATTGCTTTTTTGTACATATTTTATATTTCACAATTAAAAATGTATTTTAAAAAATCTGAGAGAATGATTTCATAAGAAACAATATCAAGGTGTTTTTTAATCACAATAAGAAGAGATTAAATAATTAAGCAGCTTTTGATTTGGGATTTATGAGACATAATCATCTTGATTTGGGGAGAGCTTCATCTGTAAAACCTAACAGCTAAGTACATTTCATATTACATTGCTTCTTTTCGTAACTTTTCTTCCTATTTCAGTTGTCATACTCTTTGCTGCAGAGAACAATCATAAAATCTAAGCAGAAAATAAATGCTAGAGACCTGAAAAAATAAGTATAATTTGTTGAAAACCAAAGAATAGTATGTTAATTTATATAATACTTTGAATTTTTAATTTAAACCTTCACTTTCTGAAATGTTATGATTCTGTAACATAAGCGAACAAACTCAAAGTGTCAGTGCTTTAGTTCTAACCTCCGCACAGTTACAAATGTCACTTTACTCGATTTGTTTAACCTGCATGAGCAGGCTGCCTCCCACTCAGTCAGGACAGAGTAAACCTCTTCTGGAGAGTTATCATCATCACTCCACACCCTCATGGGGTTTTGTTGCACTTATATAGTCAATGGGTAGTAATTCACAGATACTAAAGCAATTTTGCTTAAGTTAACTAATTTACAAATCCCTTGAGGAATTTAAAGTTTTCACAGTAAAAAAAAACAAAATTTAAGTAATTTTAAGTTGGCACCACCTCATACTATGAAAATGATATTTAATATCTAAATTACTGAGTCATTTTATTTTTAGAATTTGAGAATAATACTGACCGATACAGGCATATGACAAATGACAAATGACAAATGACATTGAATATCATGGATTTGATATTCAATGATTTATTAGTAATACCTTTGGATTTATTAGTAATACCTTTTTTCATCATAGTTCTAGACTATTTCTTTCTTCAGTCCAATTTTTTCAGGTTTGAAGGGAGGCATGACCTTCATGAAAATCACCCTGTTTAACAGAATCTGGCAGTACCAGCTTCTCTGACAGTGTTAGGATGAGGTCAACGCTAAGATAATAACGTGACATGGAATTCAACCAAAACTCATTTTGCCTTGTCTTAGTCTCTTTTGTGACGCCTCCTAAATAATGAGCATAGATTTGAAAGATAAATGTTTTCAGAAACATACTTGTTTAAGAAAATCTAAGAATAACCTGCTTAGAAATATTAGAAGGGCCTACAGAACATGAATTATTATTATGAAATATGATTTAGTGGCTTGTGTCTCACATCATGTATATTTCATCACATATCAACAATAAAACACAGAGTTGCTTGTTAAATCAATCCATAAGATTGGGGGAACCACACTGAATAAATCAGGAGCCATTATTAAGGCACATGCAGAGGAATCAAAGTCCTATGGAAATCTCTGTCTGCATGCCCAGGCTCCATCTTTACCCAGCCATCTAGACATTTATTTATAAAATACCACACAGCATAGAGCCGCAAATCAGGTATGGACCCCGTATTTATAATCCTGTGAAAGAGATATGGCCTGTTCGTAAGTAGCTAAGAAGCTGAGCTAGCTAAGGTAAATACTTGAGAAAGATGTAAATATGCATCTATGTCATGGGAGTGTGGGGAAGCTGAGAGGAGGATTGGTTCCACATGGATGGAATCTTAATCTCAGCACGTCCTGACTGCAAGCTTAACTCCTCCCTTCCTCATTCATTTACACAGGGCTTTCCTCAGAAGAAACAATAAAGTACCAAACAGGTGCAGGCTCTGGACTAAGATGGTGATGGAATAACGGGTGACACACAATCCCTGCCTCAAGGCACCTTCCGTCTAGACCCTCAAACCTCCCTACAGGGCAACTCATTCAATTAATGGCACCACCACATCCTTCTTCCATCAAGCTGGAACATCAACATCCCCTCTGATTCCTTTTCCTTTACATTCAATTGGACCCTAAGACCAGTCACTTCTACCCCTTTCCTTCTTCTCTCTCCCACTGCCATACTCCACCTTGAGCTATTTTCTAGTGTGGCATTGTGGAGCTCCATGTCCCGGTGACGTCTCTCCCTGACCCAGCCGCCTTATGCTGATATCAGAGGACGAACCTCTTGCTGGCACTACCTTCTTGTTGCAAGATGATGTAGGATTCCTCAGTGTGGATGTCACAGCTCTCCTAACCACAGGCCACCCTCTCTGCCCAGCCTCCTCTTCTGCACCCCCGCCTCCTCCACACCTGAGGGCAGGTAGAGCTGACCCCTTGCTTTTCCAGGGTACACCCAGTGCTTCTTTCCACACGATTACATTTTCCCTGCCTCATCCTCCTTTAAAGCTGGATTTAATCCTTCAAGTTCAACTTCTCTTAAGTCTTTCCCAGTGTCTCCTGTCTTGTTTATTCATGTCTTCTTCTGAATGTTCTTAGCCTTTTAATTATATCTTTATGATATTTTCATTATAAATTGCATTTTATTTGCATAATGATATTATACAAATCATAATGCACTTTCCAAATGTCTCATACAGTAATGAATTTGAGTACAGGAAGTCAAGAGAAAGAAACAGATTCAGAGAGTTTAAATGTCTTGTCCAAGTCTCACAATCCACGCCATCAGCATTTTGCTCACACTTAAGCATGGAACTTGTACATCAGATCATTGTTATAGGTCCGATTCCCAGCTTGACTCTGGATTCCTTAAGGGCACGAGTTCAAGCCTTGCTTCTGCCAGGAGGGTAGTAAATCTTTGAGAGTTTTACTGAATTAATGCCTCCTGCTCCCCTCTACAACCCATTTCCCTTCTTAGCTGAGCTCACTCCAGCCCTTTGAGTGAACTTAAGGAGACAAATGTCAAGAATCAGCATGGAGCGCACTCACCTCCCTCCATCTTGGGTTTGGTGAGCTCTGCCTGGGAGCACAGAAATAACCCCCCCCCCCCCACTTTAAATTTCCTGCTGTACCTTTCTTCCTTCTCACCCTTTCACCTCCCACACCTTTCATCTGGTGTCGGCTAGCGACAAAGGATCCTTCGGCCCACTACTACAAATGGGCCGAAATTCCTTATGTCCAGGCTTTTTGCCTTCTGTACTCCCGCCCCTCCCTTTGTATCCTCCTCTTCCTCGCTCTCCCTTCCCCTCCCTCCCCCGGCACTGCAGTCGCCATCTTGCCTTTCTCTTCCTCGTTCTCCAACTATCCAACTACCTTTCTTCTTTCTCACCCTTTCGCCTCCTAAACCTTTCAGTTACTTAACCTCTGTATATAAGTTTCCTCATCTATAAATTAATAATATGCCCTGCCTCATAACCCTCCCAGCTCACACCCATGTCCAGGTCAAGGAACTGCCTTTACCTGTTCCTGAGATGTTCTCCAAGTAATAACCAACTTCCAGACACAACTTCACCTTATTTCCTGGGCCAAATCCTTGTCTTACAAATCTACTCTACAGAAGCAATAAATAGCCATAAAAGACAAACTAGAGGACGGGCCACAGTGGCTCAGCAGGCAAGAACGCTCGCCTGCCATACCAGAGGAGCAGAGTTTGATTCCCAGTGCCTGCCCATGTAAAAAAAAAATGGAAAAAAAAAGAGACAAACTAGACCTAATAAACCAAAATGTGGGAATGTGTTGACTGTCCATTGATGATAAGTCTCCTTGACCATCGTTTAATGACTCTGTGGCCTCCTAGATGCTGGGCCAAATGCAGCCTGACTGTGCCTGGTCCTCACAGATGCTCAGCAGGAAGGTGAATGAGCATTTCCACATGGCAGAGGAAGAAACAGAGGCCTGGGAAGGTCAAGTGTCTTTCCCAGGGTCACACTGCTAATAGGAGATAGACGCAGAACTTGCCCACAAGTCTGAGGCACAACTCTGTTTATGTTTGCTTACTAGACTATCTATGAAAATGTCTGTAATGAATAACTCACACTATCATCACATAGTTGTATATTCATCATCATGATCATCTCTTAGAACATCTGCATCAATTTAGAAAAAGCAATAAAAAGAAAATAGAAAAAAAATGCATACATACCATATGGGTGACACACAATCCCTGCCTCAAGACACTTTCTGTCTAGACCCTCAAACCTCCCTACAGGGCGACTCATTCATTTATGCCATGGCCACATCCGCTTCCATCCAGCGGTATATAATCTTGTTATTATATAACAAGAACGGAATGATCATATGATAAGAATGTGTGTGTTTGCATGTGGTTATGTATCATAAATAAAAAATAAATTTAAAAAAGGCTATGTACATATATATATACGTATAAGAGTATGTGCTTATATTTCTATGTGATTACTAATAGATGATGCTTAAATGTACATTGAAGATGATATTCACATATTTTCTTTTGGAAATTTTAATATTTGCAAGCCTTTTTAGGAAACAATATAAACTTCTTTACCATTACCCCTTTCCTTTGACTAAATATTCTCAGGATGACTACTACTTAGTACTCAGAAAATATTTATTTTGGAATAAGACAGTTTCTTTACTAAGTGTGACCTTGAGCAAATTTATTGAGTGGTTTAGAGAGGTCAATAAAACTTAAGTATATGTAGTGGAATATTAGTCACATTCATTTGTGTGTGTTTGTGGGAAATAGAGGCATAGAAAGGTCAGTAAGTGAGCTTATTCAGAACCACTGGGCTGAAGCCTTGGCTCTGGTGCCAGCCCTGGCCCTGGACCCCTGCACTTGCACTGGTGCTGCATTTCATCTTCTCTTAGCAGCTCTGTCTCCCTGTTGGCTTCTTCCACCTCCAGCCCGCCCTGGGCTAAGATGGTTTACCCCACCCTGGTGGACATATAACCACGGATGGACTTCTAATTTGGTTGCCCATATAGGAGGAGAACTCTCACAACTGATTTAATAAAGACGGCTTGGAAATTAAATCCACTGTGTTTCAACAAATAGTTCTTGCTTACAGACTACATAATAATAATACTAGTAATGATGGTAACTAAATATGGAGCATATTTAACACTATCCAAAGCTAACAAAGCATTGGTATCAAAATATCAACTATTCTTAGCACTTTCTTTAGGTCAGATGTGAGTTTGTTACCTTGGACATTATTGGTGAGAATCAAAATGTTCTAGAGATTTGGCCGTTTCATCTCTTTGCCAACTGATGACTATCCAGTTGATCAGGATGAGCAAGAGAAAAAGTTAATTGTGAATAAACTGAAACAACTGGAGCTATTGTTTACTGAGTACCTGCTATGCGCCAGGCACTGTGGCGTGCTGTTTCCATACATTATCTAATCTAATCTTCTGTTACTTGGGAGGGGGACACGGGTGTATCATCAACGAGGAGACGGAGGTTAAGTAATGACCTGCTACTGATGCACAGCAGGACAGGACAGCTGTACCTGTGATTATAAAGCCTATTCCCTCTCCTTTCTGCCATTTCCTATTTAGGAAGGAAATTCTTGAAATAAAAGAGTGTTTTATCTTTAGAGTAGGAAGACAACCCTAGCCTATACATTTATATTCAAAGTATCAGTCATCTAAACATCTTTGCCTCTGTCTCCCGACCTTGTAGAGCAAGGCTCCCTAGAGTGTGTGTCACAAGACCCAGTTTCTGCTTTACCCTCCCGTGTGCTTGTGTCCCTATTTATTCACCACGCAATGAAGGCGTCAGACCAGAGGGTTTTAAGGTTTCATCTAGCTCTGACATTTTGCTATTAACCCTAAATTCAACATCAATAAAAACAGAATACTTAGGAAGTGGCAAAATGACAAAGAGCTTAATGCATCTCAAGCATAAACTACTAAAACTAAAATTATTATGACTTTACTTATAAAATGAGGTGTTTTTTAATTTTCAGAGAAAAAAAATTCCAGCTGAGTTTTCTTTCATCATAAGGGATCCATAGAAACTAGACATGTGTTTGGGAATATAATAGGACACACTTCTCTTTGAATTCACGTCCAGTGTTGTCAGTTATTTATGAAACTGAAGTAAAAGAATACCTGGCACTGAGGATTTTATCTAACAGGATTTTACAGAGCATGTGAAAAATCTAGTGACTGGGCTGTATGAAAAGCATTTGGTTAAAGAAAAGAAATCATGTCTGAAGGCCAGGCACCAAACTTAAGGAGTGATATTGGGAAAGAAGCAACTTTAACATTTTACTCACTTATAACCTTTGAAATTTGTTCCAATAACGGCATTGCTGAAGAATCACATTTAAAATATTTTAAAAATAGAACTGAGGGCCAACACCCCTTCAATACTCAACAGATATGAATTAGTTTCATTATATATACACTATATATATAATTCTTATATATATATATTCTTAATATATATTTTTATACACTTGGACACGTTCTGCCTTGTATATGATTTACTTTTGGACTGTATTATGCATAAAATGTCTAGTAAATTTAAATACATTCCAAAGGAATAAAAAAGGGAAAATAAAGCACTATTCCTTCATCTGTGAAGTTTATAATCAAAGAGAAAGAAGTACTCTATAAGGTTGGGCATAGTCACTAAGCAGCATATTAATGGAGTGGATTCTCACGAGGACAGGACAAAGCGTCCACGCAAATGCTTGCGGGTTAAAGTTAGGTGAGGCTACATGAAAACAGGGGTGTAATTTCAAGTTTGAGGAAGATGAGGGACTTGTAATGAGAACAGACGAACTGTAATCGCCTGGCTCCTCCTCTGTCAGCTTTAACGTATTCAGTCCTTCTGTGGAATTTTAGAAGGTTTCCAGGTCACTTGGCTTTCATTTGCTATTACCTCTGTAGTCTAGACTAGATACCTTTAGTGAGATGACATATCTGTGGGTCTTCCTAGGCATGCTGTGTTCTAGAAGATACTGTCAAAAATATGCTCAGCTCAGACTTGCATTTGAAAGAGCAGGCGAAGCCACAGAAGGATGGTGTGTGCTCAGCACACCTGAGTGAGAGCCAGGGGGCTGCGGGCCACGCCCACTCGTGCTGGTGCACCTGTGAACACAGGTGCTGTTGGCGTCATCAGAGCCCCATTGCCTTCGAATGGCTCTTACATGTTCATTACTTTCATTGTGCTTTTTTGCTTTCTCGTCAGAGGTAAGCTTGAGTCTCCTTTTCTTATAGACAATTATTTCAAGGCTGAATATCCCATTTATGTGAAATCCAAGACCCAATGAATAAATTATGGCCACTTTATCATTACCACTTTCGTCAAAGATAGAGGCAGGGAAGAGGAAAGTGATGGGTTAAAAACACACATTGACACTTGTAGCGCTTGTGGCAAAGAATGTACTAGATGACTTAATTTAAGAAGTATTTTCTTGTTTGTGGTGTGATTGGAAGAAACCAGGATTCTAGACCCGATTCTTAGTAGCTTTGTGAATTTGGACAAATCACCACCTCCACACAAACATCAATTTCTCTATCTAAACAATCAGTACAAAATATAGCATCACTGGTTTGTTGAGGTAATGAAATAAGATAGCGTGGTGGCACCAAGAGATTGTAAAATGTGCCAGGAGTTAAAGTTATTACCACAAATGAGGAGAACTTCCCTTTAAAATCCCTGTGAAGTCAGAGATCATGATATTAGGAGTAAATAAGGAACTGGGAGGGGGTGCCGTGACTTTCCCTGACTCACCCACTAACTCTAGAAGGAAATTGGAAAAATGAATTCTCTCCCATACATTCATGTTGTGGACAAAAAGGCTTTCATGTATATTCTTGTCAGGTGGTTTGCAAGTTAAACACACATACAATATGTTTAATACCCTTGGGTGTTTAATCTTTTTCATGCATGAACATAAAATACAAATCCACTACCAAAAGGGCATTTTTGGGTCACTTTTTATTCCAATACAGAGGAAGGGTTTACACTAAGCCATTCATGCTTTCTAAACTGATAGCATTTTGATCACATTTGTAAATTCAGAAACCACCAGTCCAGGAAAACGGATGCATACTGTGGCTAGAGACGAGAAAACTGTTGGCTAAGCTCATCATGGCACCTTCTCCCCAGGTGTCGCTGTAATGTCGGAGCCTGTTGTACTCGTACAATGTCCCTGGCCAGTGCACATATTTAGTTATGTGGGTCTGAAGCAGCACCTGTAGTGAATATTGCATCAAAAACAAAAATGCTCTGTTTGTTTTAATCATTTTGTCCTTAGCGTCAATTGTCACTCTATACAAAAATATTACATCAAATCCAGACAATGTGACTGCTAAAATAAAGCAGTTTACCCAAACAAAGAGCAAAGGAAGATAAAGTAAACTGTAGGCAGGTGTGTGGTATTAAAAGTCCAAAGAAATTGCCGGGACATTTTTAGTCGCTGTCGGAAATGTGAAGTCTACGTAGAAATGGGTTCATCACAATACAAATCCTCAAACTGTGAGGGCTTGAGATTTGATATGATCGAGGACCACATAGGAACTCTTGTAAATTTAATAGGTTTTCATCAAAAAGATTACTCTCTCATCTGATTATATCACCTTATTGTATCTACAATAAGTGCTCCATTCTTTGGCCTGAGCAGCTGATATTTTTTTTCAAGTCCACTCCAAATTTGAAACCAACATGTAAAGATTTTCAGAAATGCCCAATTTTCTCTTGCAATATCTGGCTCCACAATCATGGGCCAGAGATGGCCACCTAATGGCTCTGCAGTCTCCAAAACCACCGACACAGCCTTTGTGAGGCTCACGCCACACGCTCCAGGTGGGGAGGTTGTTTCCTTGTCTTTTCCAGCTCTAGAGACTGCTTGTACCCCTTCCTCCATCTACAAAGCCAGCAACGGTAATTGAACCTTCTCACACGGTGCTTTGGTTTCCTAGGTTTCTCAAGAAAATACCATGAAATGGGTAGGGTTAAACAGCGGGTGTTCATTAGCGTACAGGTTTGAGGCTAAAAGTAAGCCCAAGTCAAGGCGTTATCAAGGCGGTGCTTTCTCCCTGGAGACTGCGGCATCCTGGGGCTGACTCCTGGCCGCCTTCGGCTCCTCTGCCACATGGCAAGGCTCATGGTGCTGTCTCCTGGTCTCTCCTTTCCTTCTGGATTCCACTGATTTCCCTGCTGGCTGCTTCCTTTGAAGCTTTTTCTCTCTGTCTGAATTTCACTCTGCTTATAAAAAGACTCCAGTGATAGGATTAAGTCCCATCCTGATTGAGGTACCTTACCTGAAGTAGCCTCGTAAGAGGGCGCACGTACAATGGGTTCACACCCACAGGAATGGATTAGGTTTAAGAATATGTTCTTCTGGGGTACACACAGCTCTAAACCACATCACCTGGCACCACTCTGACCCTGCTTCCGTAGTGTTGCCAAGTCTCCTCCTATGACTCTGGCCTTCTTCCATTTTGAAGGACCCTGTGATTACATCAGACTCACCAGATAATTCAGGGCAATCTCCCTATTTTAGGGCCAGCTGATAACAACCTTAATCCTGCTTTGTCATGCGAACCCCACATTTCCACAGTTCCAGGGAGCGGGGAGCAGAGCTCTGGGAGGCCACGGCTCTATTGACCACGATCCCCCATAAAAGAAGGGGCGGCAATGTCATGGGGAGCCCATTTTGCATCCAACAAGGTGCCAAACCCTTTTACACAAATATCTCACTTTATCCTTCAAACAATCTACAAAGAAGATATTTTAGCCCCATTTTTGAAAATTAAAGCAGGCTGGTTCATATGCTTGCTTTCGCAGCACATATACTAAAACTGGAATGATACAGAGAAGATTAACATGGCCCTTATGCAAGGATGAGAGGCAAATTCGTGAAGTGTTTCATGATTTTTTGGGCAAAGAGTAAAATAAATTGAGTACATGGAAATACTACTGGTTAATGAGAGGGAGGGGTAAGGTGTACGATATGTATGAGTTTTTTCTTTCTTCGTTTTATTTCTTTTTCTGGAATGAAGCAAATGTTCTAAAAAATGATCATGGTGATGAATACACACTATTAGATGATATTGTGAGCCACTGCTTATACACCATGTATATATAGATTGTATGTGTGTGAATAAAAATATTAAAATTTAAAACATGAAAAAAATCAGACTGGTTCAGATAATTTTATTAAAAGACTCATTGTCAGAGAGAAAATTCATAACATAACCAGTAGTTTGACCTGGTTTCTCTTACCCCTACCTCTCACACATTGTATTAGTTAGGGTTCTCTAGAGAAACAGAATCAACAGGAAACACTCGTAAATATAATATTTATAAAAGTGTCTCATGTGACCGCTGGAACACAGAGTCTAAAATCCACAGGGCAGGCTGTGAATCTGACAATTCCAATGGAGGGTCTGGACAAACTCCACAGGAGAGGCTCGCCAGCTGAAGCAGGGAGAGCCTGTCTCTTCTGAATGATTCTTAAAAGGCTTTCAGTGATCAGATTAAGCATCCTCATTGCAGAAGACACACCCCTTGGCTGATTACAAATGGAATCAGCTGTGGATGCAGCTGACGTGATCATGATTTCATTTTATGAAATGTCCTCATCGCAACAGATAGGCCAGCACTTGCCCAACCAGACAAACAGGTACCACCACTCGGCCAAGTTGACACATGGACCTGACCATGACAGTCCACCCCTTGTCAAATTGGCACCTATACATACCACCTTAAACCATACCTAATTTCTAAATAAAAAAGCATTAAAACACACATTTTTTTCTTTCACCTAACAATACTCAACTGTCCTGCAAATAACTGAAACCATTAAATCTCTCCAGAATAGGGTGCAAGTCTTTGGGTAATATTCATTCTTAAACTTGATATCTTACAACTTAAATGGTATAACATGAACAAAACAGCATTACAGTACTCATTTCTGTAACTGATCATGTGGTCGAAGTTCATATTTATCACTACCTTCTTCCACTACCCATTCCATTATCCTTTTACCCTCAGCAAACACTTCAGCTGGCCGTGGTTCTTTGCCTGGTGGGGTGACCCAAACCTTCATTCCGAAGTTTCAGAGCCATTGGCAGTCCTGCCTGGATTAGGCTGTTACAGTTTTCCATTGATTGTAATCACAGGGCATGGTAGTACTAATAGATGCCCTAGGGGATCTCCTAGATTCCAAGAAAACTGTTCTTTACCTCCATTGTGAAGTTGCAGTCCTATTTCCCCCTGATAGTCAGGGTCAATTACCCCAGGCAATAGTATAATCCCCTTCTTGGCTTGTTGATCCAGGGGCATTAGTAGTCCAAAGTGACCTGTTGGCAGTTTTAACTTCCAGTTCAATAGAATCACTGTTGTTTCTCCTGGTGGAAGCACTCCCCATTTTGGAACTAAAACTTGTAGACCAGCAGAGCTCAGGGTGGCAGAGACAGGAAGTAAAAATTTTCCTAGTGGATCACTAGGGGTAATAGTGAGTGGTACCACTCCCGTTTCCAACCCTTGGTTCCTGGACCCATGGATCCTGGCTATGGGAGAAACAGCACCATACAGCGGACGCTGATTCAGAGCATACACAGCTTCCTGGAGAACATTACCCCAGCCCTTCAAGGTAATGCCACCTAGTTGTCACCATAATTGAGTTTTCAAAGGCCATTCCACCCTTCTATCAATCCAGCTGCTTCTGGATGATGGGGAACATGGTAAGACCAGAGAATTCCATGAGCCTGTGTCCATTACCACACTTCATTTGCTGTGAAGTGTGTTCCTTGATCAGAAGCAATGCTATGTGGAATACCATGATGATGGATAAGGCATTCTGTAAGCCCATGGATGGTAGTTTTGGCAGAAGCATTGCGTGTAGGGAAAGCAAACCCATATTCAGAGTATGTGTCTATTCCAGTTAGAACAAATCACTGCCCCTTCTATGAAGGAAGTGGTCCAATGTAATGAACCTGCCACCATGTAGCTGGCTGGTCACCTCGGGGAATGGTGCCACATCAGGGGCTGAGTGTGGGTCTCTGTTGCTGGCAGATTGGGCACTCAGCAGTGGCTGTAAACAAGTCAGCCTTGGTGAGTGGAAGTCCATGTTACAGAGCCCATGCATAACCTCCATCCCTACAACCATGACCACTTTGTTCATGAGCCCATTGGGCAATAACAGGAGTTGCTGGGGAAAGAGACTGACTGGTATCCACAGAACGGGTCATCTTATCCACTCAATTATTAAAATCTTCCTCTGCTGAAGTCACCTTCTGGTGTGCATTCACATGGGACACAAATATGTCATGTTTTTAGCCCACTCAGAAAGGAATATCCACATACCTATTCCCCAGACCTCTTTGTCAACAATTTTCCAATTATGGTCTTTCCAAGTCCCTGACCATCCAGCCAAACCATTAGCAACAGCCCATGAGTCAGTATACAAACACACCTCTGGCCAGTTCTCCTTCCAAGCAAAATGAACAACCAGGTGCACTGCTCGAAGTTCTGCCCACTGGGAGGATTTCCCCTCACCACTGTCCTTAAAGGACACCCCAGAAAAGGGTTGCAGTGCTGCAGCTGTCCACTGTCGGGTGGTACCAGCATATCATGCTGAACCATCTGTAAACCAGGTCCGAGTTTTCTCTTCCTCAGTCAATTCACTGTAAGGAACTCCCCAAGAGACCATAGTTCTGGTCTGGGACAGAGAAAGTAATGTTGCAGGGGTGGAGACCATGGGCATTTGGGCCACTTCTTCATGTAACTTGTACCTTCAGGACCTGCTCTGGCCCTATCTCGTATATACCATTTCCATTTTACAATAGAGTGCTGCTGTGCACGCCCAACTTTATGGCTTGGTGGGTCAGACAACACCCAGCTCATGATAGGCATCTCAGGTCTCATGGTAACTTGGTGGCCCATGCTTAAGCGTTCAGTCTCTACTAAGGCCCAGTAGCAGGCCAAAAGCTGTTTCTCAAAAGGAGAGTAGTTATCTGCAGCAGATGGTAAGGCTTTGCTCCAAAATCCTAGGGGTCTGTATTGCGATTCCCCTATAGGAGCCTGCCAAAGGCTCCAGACAGCATCTCTACTTGCCACTGACACTTCTAGCACCATTGGATCTGCTGTATCATATGGTCCAGAGGGCAGAGCAGTTGTACAGCAGTCTGGACCTGTAACAGAGCCTCCTCTTGTTCAGGTCCCCACTCAAAATTAGAAGCTTTTCTGGTCGCTCAATAAATGGGCCAGAGTAGCACACCCAAATGAGGAATATGTTGTCACCAAAATCCAAAGAGGCCAACTAGGCATTGTGCCTCTCTTTTGGTCATAGGAGGGGCCAGATGCAACAACTTATCTTTTACTTTAGAAGGGATATCTCGACATGCCCCATACCACTGGACACCTAGAAATTTCACTGAGGTGGAAGGTCCCTGTATTTTTGTTGGATTTATCGCCCATCCTCTGATACACAAATGCCTTACCAGTAAGTCTAGAGTAGTTGCTACTTCTTGCTCACTAGGTCAAATCAACATAATATCATCAATATAATGAAGCAGTGTGATGTCTTGTGGGAGGGAGAAACAATCAAGTTCCCTGCGGACAAGATTGTGACATAGGGCTGGAGAACTGATATACCCCTGAGGTAGGATACTGAAAGTATATTGCTGACCTTGCCAGCTGAAAGCAAACTGTTTCTGGTGGTCCTTACTAATAGCTATTGAGAAAAAAACATTTGCCAGATCAATAGCTACATACCAGGTACCAGGGGATGTAGTTATTTGCTCAAGCAATGACACCACATCTAGAACAGCAGCTGTGATTGGAGTTACCACCTGGTTGAGCTTATGATAATCTACTGTCATCCTCCAAGACCCATCTGTTTTCTGCAGAGGCCAAATAGGAGAGTTGAATGGGGATGTGTTGGAAATCACCACCCCTGCATCCTTCAAATCCTTAAGAGTGGCAATAATCTCTGCAGTCCTCCCAAGAATCCAGAATTACTTCTGCTAGGTAGGGGCAGTTCTAGTGGCTTCCACTTGGCCTTTCCCACCATAATAGCCCTCACTGCACAAGTTAGAGAGCCAACGTGGGGATTCTGCCAGTTGCTCAGTATATCTGGAACTGGGGAAATAACTACAGAATGGGTACAGAGACCCACTGGACCCACTGTGAGACGGACCTGAGCTAAAACTCCATTGATCACCTGGCCTCCATAAGCCCCCACTCTGACTGGTGGTCCAGAGTGACGTTTTGGGTCCCCTGGAATTAATGTCACTTCTGAACCAGTGTCTAATAATCCCCGAAATATCTGATCATTTCCTTTTCCCCAATGCACAGTTACCCTGGTAAAAGGCTGTCGGTCTCCTTGGGGAAGACTTAGAGGAAGGTTAACAGTATAAATTTGTGGCAGTGTAACAGGGTTCTCTCCCAAAGGGACCTGGCCTCCCTTTCATTCAAGGGGCTCTGGGTCTGTAAACTGTTTCAAGTCTGGAAATTGATTAAGGGGCCATGACTCTGTGTTTTTGTAATTCAGGTTAGACTTCTGTTCACTTGACCTAGAACTCTTTTGTTTATACAGCTCGAACAAGAATTTAGTAGACTGCCCTTCTATTGTATTTCTAGGCACCCCATGATTCACTAGCCAATGCCACAAATCTCTGCAAGTCATAAAATTTTGACTCCTGCTTTGGGTTTGCTGTCTATTATAATAGCCGCGTCTACCCTCTCTTTGACGATTAAGTGCTGCTGCCTGGCTTCTGCCAACTCGGGATCCTGTCATCCCCATTGTGTTTAAGGATTCCAGCTCAGTGGCAGCAGTTCCTACAGTAATATCTGACCTACAGAGAAGTGCAACCACAGAGCTCTTGAGGGATGACGGTGCTAGTCTCACAAACTTATTTATCACTGTTCTGGTAAAAGGTGCATCCTCTGGACATTCCTGGGGTGTGAGAGCAGGCTTTGAATGATAAACCCACTCTAACATCCCAATCTCTCTAAGCCTCTGGATCCCCTCATCTACATTATACCAGGGCAGTTCTGGCATTTCAACCTCAGGTAATGTTGGCCACCTTTTGATCCATGTTTCAACCAATAATTCAAACAAACTGTTAATACATTTTCTGGCCCCGCAAGCTATAACATTGAATGCAGAATCTCTGCTTAGTGGGCCCATATCAATAAATTCAGCCTGATCCAGCCTTATATTCCTCCCACCATTATCCCACCCCCTTAAAATCCATGGCCATACATATTCCCCTGATTTCTGTCTATATAAATTGGAAAACCCACACAGTTCTTTTGGAATATAACATACTTCCTCATGCGTGATACTTTGTACCTCACCTTTAGGGGCCTGTTTGGACTTTATTCTAGTTATAGGTCTAGAAGAAATGAGGGGTGGTGGGGGTGGGTCATGAAAAGAATTAGAAATCTCTTCCAAGCCATTTGCTTCAGGGCATTCATTTGCAGTTTCATCTGGTGAAACAGGATTAATCACTCTAGGGTTAATCCCTTCAGGAGGAGGTTGGGTGGCCAACTCCTCAAGGCAGGCTGGAGGTGGGGTGGTTACATCCTCAGGGCAGACTATTACAGGGTTATCTAGAGAAGACTCAGCATGACCTAGGGTTTCAACCTCACCCCCGGCATCATTATCAAAACATGTGTCACCATCCCATTTTTCAGGGTCCCACTCCTTTCCAATCAATGCCCTAACTTTAAAGGCAGACACCATGCAACATTGAGATTTCAGTTTACATTGTAAAGTTGCTACTAATAAGATTCTGAGTCTGCTTTTCAGAGATCTCAAGTCTACGGCTACAGGAAATAAGATTTTCCTTTAGGACACTCATAGAAATGTCTACATCTTTCAGACGGCACTTAAGCTTCTCATTTGAAGCCTTAAGCCCATCCCTTTCTCACCTTAATGTAGCCAGTGTATCTAACAACAACCAGCCAACATCTCTATACCTCTTATTTCCACAAAACTCCATAAAGACGTCAAAAACATTACCCCCAGAGCCTGGCTTTGTACAAGCGAAGCATTAGGAGAATTGAACGGTGATATTTTGACTATTTCTTTTGCCAACTCACTCCATGGATTGGGAGTGTCATTCTGATTATGGGAATCAGAGTCCTTAGTGCCTTTGAGTCCAGCCCGAGTAGAAATCCATTCATAAAAAACCATTTTTAAGATTCTGTTTCTTAAGAACTACTCCTGGTACCAATTTGTATTCGTTAGGGTTCTATAGAGAAACAGAATCAAAAGGAAACACTCGCAAATATAAAATTTATAAAAGTGTCTCACGTGACTGCGGGAACACAGAGTCCAAAATCTGCAGGGCAGGCTGTGAAGCTGACGATTCCGATGCAGCGTATGGACAAACTCCATAGGAGAGGCTCACCAGCCAAAGAAGGAAGAGAGCCTGTCTCTTCTGAATCCTCCTTAGAAGGCTTCCAGTGATTAGATTAAGCATCACTCATTACAGAAGACACTCCCTTTTGTCTGATTACAAATGGAATCAGCTGTGGAGCTGACGTGATTATGATTTAATTCTATGAAATGTATCATTGCAACAGACAGGCCAGGTATCACCACTTGGCCAAGTTGACACATGAACCTGACCATGACACACCTGTGCCCCCCACTTGTGACCCCACACATGTTCACCACACCTGTGCCCCACACCTGTGCCACTCATACCTGGGCTCCCACACCTGTGCCTCACACCTGTGCCTTGCACACCTGTGTACCACACCTATCCACCCCTACTTGTGTGCCACACCTGTGCCCCCACACCTGTGCCACCCATACCTGTGCTTCCACACCTGTGTCTCCTGAGTCTGTGCCCCTGTATGTGTTGTGGGCTTCCTGCAGGGAGCTCATGCTGATGAGCGTGGGGTCCGTCCCTCCCTTCAGCAGCCGGTCCATCCTCAGGGCTTCTTTGGATGCTCGTGCAAGTGGGAGGTAGAGAAGATGCTGCCTGCTGTCTGCCCCACGCTGCAGGCAAGGCCCACCCACCTGGCGCCCTCCCTTGTCATTGTGCCTCTGCACCATGTGCACCAGGAATGTCGTGTCTTTGTCTGAAAGGTCCGTGCACATCCCAGGCAACCCCCAGGAAAGGAAAGCATGTCCTTAATCTAATCCATTCCTGTGGGTGGGGACCCTTGTAAATAGGACCTTTTGATAAGGCTACTTCATGTGAGGCATGACCCATCCCAATCAGGATGGTTTAATCCTATTGCCGACAGCCTGACAGGAAAGGCAATGGGGAGAGAGAAAAGCAGAGGCAGCAGCCAGAAGTGGAAGGTGAACGGAACCCGAAAGGGAAGGGGGCGGCAGGAGACGCCAGGCGCGTGCTGTGAGACAGGGGAGTCTTCTTCCCTGGCTTTCACTCAGGCGGGTCCGAGTTCTCCTGCCGCCCCATGGAAGGGCTTTCCCAGCCTTTTGGAAAGCAGCTGGTTTATTGACTCATCCTTCCTACTGTATGGTCCTTTGTGAAAACTTCCGTACTCCAGGGCTCCAGGCCCAGCTTTCAGGGTTTAAAAGAAAATCGTGCCCTCACCCAACAAAGCCTGACTTTCACAAATCAAAAGCCTTTGCTTTCAGGCTACAATTTCCCTAAGAACTCAAGCAGCTACTTATTTTAAAGTGCAAAGCAAAGCAAGGGCTCCTTTGTGTCAGAGGGGTTCTAAAAGAACAAATGCCTAATTTTCAGGGTGGAGAGAGTCACAGGGTAACAAAAGGACAAGGAAGTAGCCACAGGGAGTATTTTCAAAACCTTTATCCCAAATATTCCATATGTTCTTGTTCAGTTTTAAAAGTACACTGAATTTATTAAAGGTTACTTTTTTATTTGGTCTAGATTAAGGAACCTTAAAAGCTTTTAAATTAATAACTTCTTGGCTTCATCTCACAGACCTTGAAACGGCATCTGGGGAAAGCAAATAGGAAATGCTCATTGAAGAGCGTGAATATTAAGTGATTATCAAATACCTCAAATTATGCTTTAGCTATTTCTCTTTTTCTCATGAAGTTTTCATTGCTAAGAAAATTTGTGAAGAAGATAAGTTATAAACTTTAAGCCTTTAGCTCTAACTACATAGACACTCAGGTAATGTCTGCCTACAAATGGCACTTATTCCGTCTTTATATACCACAGCAGAATTATTGAGGGTCCATATTTTGTCTTTTGAAAAGTCTGTTTCAGAGCTATTAAGTGTCAATCAGTATACTAGATATTAGATTATAAAATTACATTTTAAAAACTCTCTAAAGGGGCATGAGGGTAGTTCAGTGGTAGCATTCTCACCTGTCATTGGGAGACCCAGGTTCGATTCCTGGTCCATGCACCTCCCAAAACTAGCAAAAAAAGAAACCAACAAAAACAAACAAAAAATTCAACTAACAGTGCTGCAATAACAGGATACTCACATGGAAACACAACGAAATTTGACCCTGCCATATAGCATACAAAAAAAAAAAAAATGAAAACTTTCCAGACTTGAGGAACTTGGATTTTTGGCTCCGCTATCGTCCACGCCCGCAGGGGTTCAGGTGCTGTGGAGGGCGAGCCACCCGTCTTGTTTGTGGATCACCTGCTTTGCTCTAAGCACTATTCCAGGAGCTGCAAGTGCATTTGGGAATAAAACAGACAAAACGTCTTGACCGCATGGAGCCTACAGTGAAGGGGGGCGATGGTGACCGATCAAGGAGAAAAGCCTGTGGCGGGCAGACGAATGCGCAGTCTTTGGACCTGGCCGACTGGGCCCTGTGGTTTGGAGGGGCCTGATCTGCAACTTGGCTGCAGCCACCTCCTCTCGGGAGCAAGCGGGGAGCAGGGCATGTGGTCCCAGGGGCCCCAGGCCAAGGTATCTGCCAGCATGTGGGGAAGGGGGAGGGAAGAAGTGTGGAAGGCGTTTTCCGTGACTCTGACCCAAAGCCCTGGAAATAGAGGCATGCAGCCTTCTGATTTATTTTCCTAGACTACGTGGTTTTACATCTCTGTTGGGGTAGAAATTAACTTGCAGAGATATCATAGTAATGAGCTTCACGGCAGTGCGGGTGAACTTTGTCTGATAGAATTTCAAGTAATTTCTACCCTGTAGAAAAACTGCCCAAAGCATTGTATCAGCCTGTAGGGTATTTGCCAGTTTTCCCCTATTAGCAGCTTCATCTCCACACTTCTGACGATGTGTGCGTGTATATGCACACTCACACTTATACACATATTCAGAGTTTGCAGAGTCTCCTTTGAACTGTTCTGAATATCTTATTTGTTCCTTCATTAATAAATGAGTGGAATGAAGATCTGATACACATTCATTTTACACTTGCATCAGAGCCATGATTTTGCCTTTGTGTAAATTATCCTTCAGGAAGAGTTTAAAATTTACAATAGCATGGTCGGGAGAGCTGTCAAGGATAAGGTGGTACTTGGGAAAATCCCGGCAGGAGAACTAGGAAGCTGTTTAGTTATCTGGAATATGGATATTCCAAGCAAAGGCAAAGCAACAACAGGAAAGGGGTGAAGAGAGAAGTAGCTACGGCTCCTTCCCATCTCTCACAGCCTGAGAAGACTCTGCATGCCATGGGGCATGGGGTCTTAGGGCAGGTAAGAAACCACCAGACAGACATTGCCTAGATGTAGCCAGAGTTGACGGTAGCAAGTCCAGCACAGAAGCACTGCACGCAAATTCCCCAGGGCTGTGGCCGATGAGGCACCGGTGCTGCTTGCAGGGACTGGCGACAGGCTCCCCTCCCGAGAGTGAGCACATAGGAAATTGGCAGCAGCCTGTAACGTAGCAATGACCTATGCCAGTGGCCAGGGCTGCTCATTTTGAATGGAAGTTACAGTCAGGGGAATTTCTTTCTGCACAATTCTCTCCTACGTCCTGAAAGCATGAAATGTAAGAAATTAGTCTGAACATAAGTCACCTATTTGAATCATTCTGCCTACTAGCTAAAGGAGAGTCTAGAGATTTCTTTGTATTTAAATGTTTGCCATTAATTTCATACTAAAATAATCATGAAATGGACTTATGGTGACTACTCAGAATGAAGCTACTTTCACCTGGTCCCTAAGTCAATTGAAACTGATTGGTGAGTTAAGTCCATTCACTGTTATGTTTCAGAATGCATAGAAACAGTCGTAGATAAAATACATAACTATAAAAAGTAAAAAGAGAAGTCATTTCTGCTAAACAGAGTTTAATCTCTATAATAATTAGCTGAAGCTGAACAGCCATGTGACTTTGTGTTATAGTTTGCCATTATGTTGCCATAGCAATGAACAAGCCCTAGATGTAAGAAAGCTGATTGCTCTATCCAAAGCAGCTATTTTTTATTTCCTATCACTAGGGCAATGTTCTAAGAGCCTCTTTGGGAATATCAAACCACACATGAAAAGAAAAGAAAATGTTCATCAACAAATAAGTCATTTTTACCTGTTGATTTTTTTTAAAGCTGGAAGGGGCAGGCTGTCTGACCAGTTTTTATCTTTCTCTTAGGCTCCGTGAGAGATAACAATCTGACATTTTAAAACATTGGGTCAAAGGATGAAGACACAGGCAGTTTGTTTTGAAAGGTTTGTGTGCATCCCCAGCCTTTTCTTTAAACGCACATTTGCTTTGAGCAGTGAAAATAAATAAATAGTCCTGTGAAATGTCCAGAGTCAGTGGCAGACTCGGTGGGTCCCTCTCCCACTTTCCTCATCAGCTCTCGTGAGTCTACAGCAAAAGCAGACCCTGTTCTCCGGGCAGGACCGGCGGCCCCTGGGGCGCTGCTGAAGGCGCCTCATCGTACAGGTGGGTGGGCGTGCGCCCGGCCGGGTTCGCTGCACAGAGGTGGCGGCTAGCTGAGCTCCAGGAGGCAAACGCTCCGGGCAATGCCGCAGAGCATCGGCGTTTAAAATCACCCTGTTTGAAGGAGGATTTGGAATTGGTGCATCCTCCTCCATCTACGACCCCATTTCCTGTTTTCTTTTTGCGCAAACGTCCTGTCCGTTACAGCCGTCCATGCTTGCTGCTGCTTCAGGTCTCCCTTGGACCCACCTTCGCGCCCCCCAAACGGTTCAGGCTTCAAGGGCCTCCCGGTGCCCAGCAGGTTCCCCACCTCCCTCCACACCCCAGGCTGCGCAGATTCACCAGAAGGCCCCCTACCTAGACGGCGAAGGAGCAGCTCGGCAGTCGCGACCTGGGGGCACGCTCCCCCTGGGCTCCACCGGGGCTCACCGGGAGAAGCAGAGACACAGAGCTAGAAGTGTCCTGAGGACCCCATGAGCAGGGGTGGGCTGACTGAGTAGCGGGGTCTCTCCTCCTCTGGCGGTGGCGGAACCCTGCCTGGAAGGGCTTCCACCTGACTAAGCCAGGCCCACCCAGACTGTCCACGAGTATCTCCCCTAGTTAGAGTCAACTGACTACAGATGTTACTCATAGTTACAAAATACCGCTTGCAGGACACCTAGGTTAGCGTTTGGTTGAATCAGGAACTGGAGTCCAGCCAATTTGGCACATCACAAAAGGCATCTTGCCCAGATAGCCTCAGGCTGAGCTTTCCCTTCCTCAAATGTCCCCTTAGCCAAGGGTTCTCCCCTGGCCATGCTGTACAGATAGCACCCCACTCTTGGCAGCTCCATCATATCCTCATTACCCTACTATTTCTTTCTCAAGGCACTTATCCCCACCTTCAACTTTGTATACTTGTTTATTCTTTTTCTCCCTTAAAGAAGGTGAGTTCCATGAGAACACCGTTACTGTTTCATCTTACAGCTCCACCCAGCTGTGCCCAAACAGTGTCTAGCGGTGAGTAGGTATTCGACAAAAAATATGTTGAATCAAATAATGTATGACACGTAAAAAAGAAGACTGCAATTTGAAAGTACAGATTTTGAAGAATGCAGTTGCTTCCTCCAAATCTGTTTCCCTTTTATGAAAGAAAAAAGTAAAAAAAGTTATGTTCTCCTAATGCCTCTGTACAATTCAACTACACACACACACACACACACACACACACACACACACACGCACACAGGCAAAGGTTTGCTTTTGTTGATGCTCTGGGTTAAGAATTTTACGGGCTCCCTGCTTTGTGGAAGTGGGAAATCTGTGACACTGAACTGGTAATGGTTTGCTTCCAACATAAAACTGGCTGATACTGAACCACAGAACTAGTTTAGTCAACAGGAACCAGAAAACCTAACATTAACATAGTAGCTTTCTTCCACCCTTTTGACCTCTTGCCCCCCAGTGGATTCCTGAAGATGAAAGAGAGTCTTTCATTCTGGTTGTCTTAAACCTGCTCTGAGCTGTCCTGAAGTCAGCTCCCCTTCACCCACCAGCCCACAGCATCAACTCCAGATCCCCCTTCAAATAGGGTTATTTAAGGGCCCTGTGGTGGCCATCATATCCCCACCCCTTCACTCACCACTGAAATTTACATAGGGACTTGCTCAACAAAGTGTTCTGTAAAACACAAATAAAACAAATAAATATGACTGTAATCTACATTTTTTAAGAAAAACCTTACTAGTGGCAGCAGTGTTAAACTAAAATATTTTCAGAAAAATTAACATTAATATAAAGGATACTTTTATCCAATCACAACTACCCAGACATTGCCTTAGGTTTCTTTAAATATTTCCTTATTTTTTTGAACCTTAGACCTATTTCAGTGTAAGGATAGGTTATTATATTTGATGCATGATAGTCATAAACTGAAAACTTCAAAATATGATTAAGGTACTTGAGTTGAATTTTACTAAATATGCAGAATTAATATATCCGAGGACAAGTAAATAAGAACTAAGCTGAAATGCAGTTCTAAGCAGGAATGTCACTCCCCACAAATTAGTGCCGTGCTTTAACATGTAAATACCCACTTCACAATTCTAGACACTTTTTGTTTGATATCATGAGTTGGTATAGTGGCAAAACTGCAGGAAAGGGAGAGGAATTCAGACCAACAGATCTAAACAGTATATGTGTAGAACAGACAGCTTGTTCTCTTCTCACTCTTTCCGTAAAAGGCCAAACTAATGCAGTTCTAATGACAGGCAAGGGTGACATCTGTTTCTGCATTCCCACTCAAGACTCACTTGTGGTGATCTCTAAGAAGAGTCTGTGAATACTAGTAATTCTCCTAGAGAAGGAAACCCTGCTAGAGCTCCTCCAGGCTCACTGAATGAAGTTGCAACCACTTTCAATCTGCATTCCGAGCTTTGGGCTTCTCAGACTTTACCCCCTGCTCCCCTCCTCAAGCCACTCTGCAGGAGCAGCCCAATATCCCATTCATAGAAGTCGACACCTCCTTTGTGAAAGCTGGGGTCCCGGTCATGGCCATGGGTGACCCTGAGGATGGCCGCTGCCTCGGGAAAGCCCCGGCGGAAGGGGCAGGGCCACCACTTGCAGCACTCAAGTCACCAAGGCAGCAGTGAGGGGCGGGAGAAACCTGCTCCAGTGTAAACACCTGCACTGGATGACTTGGAACCGATGCTGTGACGGCAGGACCGTAACCACTATGTTCTAATCAAGTAGGTCATTTATGTATCAATAATTACTTTTTGGAAATAAATGCATTTCTCACATGAAATAAATTAAATATTCCTGACATAGAAGAGGTGCAATTCTAACTAAAGTATTCAATAAGTAGCTTATGCAAAGTCACAAACCTCAAATCCTTTCAGGAAGGCGGCAGGGCATGAAAAAACTTGACATAAATGCTATGACATTTTGCTGTAAGTCTTGAGTCACAGGACTAATAAAACACATATATTATAAGCTTTCCGTATAATAAAAATAACCTTTCCATATAAGCTTATGCTCAGAGGTTATTATTTCACTAGGAAATAAAACCATTTTCTACAGGTTCATAATTACTTAAAAGCTTTCCATACAGATAAAAGAGCTTTAGAAAAGTCATTTGAAATGAAAAAAAAAAAACAAAGAAAAAGCAATGTTTATAATTAACTCCTTTGTGGAAATGCTTTAGGGCAGCTAGTTCTTCAGAAAATGTAACATGGTCCACTGCCAGTTAGAATGAATTAATGGTTCATTTTCCCCAGGAAGCATCTCACACCTGTTTCCAATATTTGTTCCTTGGACTATTTCCATGCGCTTGGTTCACCGATTTCTCCTTTTTTGGTCTGTCTGGTCTAAACGAGCTGAGCCTACTTCCTAAACCCAGGTGGCCGGCAACTTGCCCCCCGGAACTGCGGGTGGTCCCAACGGGTGGTGCTGGTCGTGTGTTTAGCACACTGTCTTTACACAACTCCCTGAGACCACACGGTCCTACTTGCCCCATTCGAGTCGTTGCCTAATGAGATGTACAAATAAATTTAGTGTCTTCAAAGAAGAGAACAGAGCAACTCACAGCAAAGCATGCACTGCTTATGCACCGAGGGAGCAGGTGGTGATGGTTTTGAATCCAGCTAGAAGCAGCCTGCGGGGAAAAGTACCAGAATTTGAATGGGGCTATCCCTAATAATGTGAGTGACTGCTTTTGTAGTGACTTTTCACCATCTGATTGAAAGCCTTATTTGCCCCAATAAACTAGACCTTGGATTCAGTAATTCACTCCTTTACTTCTGCAAAAAGTACTTCTGGGGTATTTATTCTGAAGGCTAGGATTTTATTGAATGGTCTGGGCAGCCATGGAAGGATTTTAAGCTCTGCAGGGACGTGATTAGATACACGTTTCATCTTCCGACACGATGGCACGGGTTGGTGGGTGGTCAGGCTGGGGGTTGGGCAGATGTGGCAAGAACCACAAAGGTGATGGTGGAGGGAATCAGAGGTGAGGGAAGACTTAGGAAACGTGACTGTGCAGCCCAGGGAGTTGTAGGGCAGGGTGAGGGAAGGAGGTGAGGGCCGTGGTCTTCGCGGCTCTGAAGGGATGAGTTATGTGATGAGGGGGCTGCGGAATGCAGGTGAAGGTCACCTGACCCTGAAGGACCCAGCGAGACCCCTGCCCCATCTCCCACTCCCCAGGGAGACAGAAAGGCGCCGAGGGGTCGGGTGGACCAGCGCAGGTCAGCACAGCCCAGGCAGGGGCGTGGAGCCAGCCCAGCTCCTGTGAGCAGACGCCCCTCTAGACTGGGTGGGATGCACGCAAGGCTGGTGGGAGACGCCCCCGTGGCACTGAGCCTCTTCAGTCAGGGTCCCCACGCAACACAGGGATCCATCTAATGAGGTAGTGCTCTCACTTTACAGTTCACAGGTAAGAGTTGTAATAATTGACTTTATTCAGTGTGCTAGGTTGATTTTCTTCAGTTTCTGGGTCTTAGTTTTCTAAGTCAATAATGAAGATAATATGCCATTTTACCTGTCAGGTTGTATAGAAATTATGATCCAGTTTCTCCAGCCCCGCAGAAAGTTTAAAAGATAAGAAAAACAGTAAGTGTATGAGGGACTCACTATTCATCCATACAGTTGAAGAATTTAACAAATGTTAACTAGGCTCCTACAGTGAATGAGTCCCTGTGCTGGTTTTTATGGAGAAAGAGGCTTTATAAAATGTAAAGTGTTGATCCTGCTTCTTTATTCTAAACAGAGTGCCAAGCTGGATGGCAGGGAGCCAAGCAAACGGACAGAGTGTTTCTCTCTTAAAGAAGGAGCTTGGGAGAGGTTGGCTGCAATACATGCGCTGTTCAAGAAAACATGGAAATTAGTGAAATGATAGAAAATTGTCTAGAGAAGTTGCCCTCCCTACCCCCATCACCTCCTTTCCTTCATATATTTAACCTCATAATGCTTAACTAGGGCAGTGAAACATTCCAAAAGTGTTAGGGAGCGCCAGGGTTTGGTCTCACAAAAGCCCTAGAATTTGGAGCACTTCATGGCGAAAGAGATTTTAGGGCTCAGTAAGGAGCCCACATCCTGCTCTCTTTTCCCTCTTTAAAGACAAGAAAACTGAGAATGGCACATTGTATAAAAGCACCCAAAGATCAGGTCAGAATTACAACCAGAAACCCCAGAACTAAAGCTAGAAACTAGCCCCAAATACTTTCAGCCCAATTCTGACTCCCGTTAGTCAAGTATTTGTAAATGTTAACATACTTCATGATTTCTACTGGCCTCACCAAATACTTACCTCAACAGCGTTAACAAAGTGTAGTCAGATTTCACAGAAACATTATCCACAAATAACTCACGAAATAGGTGCCTTGTTATTTAGCTTTATATACCATTGACTTGGCATTTAACTGGGCCTTAAAAATGTGTTCCTGTCAGGCTGAGCTTGCAATATGGGTTATAGAGAAAAGAGGGCATCACCACCCAAAGGTTATGACCAGACAATGCAAAAAAAAAGAAAAAGAAAAAAGCCAAGGACAGTTTTGATAAATCTCATCAAACATTTTTATTTAAAGCCTTATTTTTCACTAGAATAAAAATTAAAAGATAAAACATAGGACTGTACAACACAGTATAAATGACAGACTATAGGTAGTAGTACAAGTTTAAGAAAGTTCTTTCATGAATTATAGCAGCTGTATAACACTGTGTTATAACAGGATAATGATAGGTTATATTAGGGTGGTATAAAGGAAAAATACATATAAATTTGGGTGATAGGATAAAGTAAATAATGGGTGATAGGATAATATTTTATCAATTATAACAAAGGTAACTACCATTAAAAAAAAAAGTACCATTATAAAAAACTGCCATTGTGAATCGTAAAATATTTCCACACTAATGTAAAGTATTGTTGGTGGGGTAGTGTATGGGGATTTGTATTTTATTCACTATTGTTTTGTAAACTTGCAACCCTACTGCTGGGTGGAAACTTTGCTCAGGTTGTTTGGAGATGTGATCCCGCCCATTCAAGGTGGGTCTCAGTCCACTTACTGGAGTGCTTTAGGAGAGCCCAGAGAGTTTAGAGACGCTAAAGAAGGAAACGCCCCCGCAGAAGCCAGAAGGACCCACAGGACCTGAGAGAGGCATTTAGAAACCAACCCAGGAGAGAAGGGCCAACAGATGTGGGCATGTGCCTTCCCTTGTGACTGAGAAAACCCAGAGGTGATCAGCTTTTCTCCACTGAAGATTTCCTTTTGCTGATGCCTTCATTTGGACATTTTCATGGCTTTAGAACTTTAATTTATAACCTAATAAATCCCCTTTGTAACAGCCAATCCATTTCTGGCTTCCTGCATTTTAATAGCTTTAGCAAACCAAAACACCCTGTGTGTATATGTGCGTGTGCATTTTTTATGTCCCTACAGAATATCAAGCAACTGAAATATTTAATAAGGAAACATATTCAGCTGCTTTCTCAGTAAATCTTTTGGAATTTGCAGCAATTAATATCCATATGTTGCTCTCAGGTTTTGTTTTTTTTTTTTAACATAGGCAGGCACCGGGAATCAAATCCGGGTCTCCGGCACAGCAGGCAAGCGCTCTCCTACTGAGCCACTGTTGCACCGCCCTGCGCTCAATTTTACAATGCACTTCTTTTTAAATGCACTTTTTATAAACATTCCCACTTTCAAGTCTTAAATTCTTTTGAGTAGCTGTATTTTGAAAATGTAATATTATCTGTGTCTGTATTTTATTGATGAGAAATCTAAAGCTCAGAGAGCTTCAATGACTTCCCCAAGACTACATGGCTAGAGAGGGCAGGGTTGGGACAAACCCTCTCTACTCACTATAAACCCAGAATGGCTTCCATTGTGGCTGTAGGTTTGGGGTTAGTCCAGAGGCAAGAAGACATGATGCCTCTGCAGCACTCGTCTTCACATCCTATGGCTTCATTCGGCACCTTCATTACCCTCCAAGCATTTGTTATCCAAGACGGTCCATTCAGGTAAGTCTGAGGGTCACAAAATGCATATGAATTGTTACAAACTTTAAATAAAAATGAAGAGTTTACAGTTCAACTCCCAGTGCCAAAAGTAAAAGAGGCTTTCACCTTCTCTGTAGCTATACCTTCAGAAACATTTGAGGATGCTACCAATTTTTATTGGTCAGCCAGACTAAAAAGTTCGTACATTCCTTTACTTTCTTCTGTGTTCTCTGGAACCAGACTTTGAGGTTCAAAACTTCTTTAATTGAAGACTTCCAGCTTCAAAATTGAGTTCTACTATCTTGAAATTTAACTCTGTACCTCTATTCTTTACTTTTATGTGCGCTATACTTTTGACATGCCTCTACTGTATTTCACTAGTACCTCAAAACTTCCTTCATTATCTTCTTCCAAAGTCCCTCCAGCCCCAACCATACAATTGAGGAGAAATGCCTCACCTTTGATATCTTTCCATAAAATGCCAATGGCTTTGTTTCAGTTGGCTAAATGCTACCAGAATGCAATATACCAGAAACAGGATGGCTTTTAAAAAGGAAATTTATTAAGTTACAAGTTTACATTCTAAGACCATAAAAGTGTCCAGACTAAGGCATTCAGAGAAAGATGCCTTAACTCAAGAATGGCCGATGGCAGTCACATGGGAAAGCATGTGGCTGGCGTTTTGCAGGTTCTTGTTTCTGGTTCTGCTGCTTCCAGCTTCTGATGCCAGTGGTGTCCATTCTAAGGCCTTCACTTAGCTCCTCTGAGACACAACTCTGGGTTCTGGCTGGCATAGCATCTCATGGGAAGGCACATGGCGATGTCTTCTTGGCTCTGTATCTCCAAGCATCCATGTCTAGGCATCTGCTCTCTCTGTCAGCTTGGAAGCAAATGCCTCTAACATCTCCATCTGCGGTATCTCCAAATAGTTCCCCCTTTTAAAGGACTCCAGTAAACAAATCAAGTTCTACCTGGAATGGGCAGAGTCACATCTCCATCTAATCAAAATGCCACACCCACAATTGGGTATGTCACATCTCCCTGGAAACAACCGAATCAAAAGGTCCCACCCACAGTTGGGTGTGTCAGATCTCCATAGATACACTCTAAGTTTCCACCCCACAATATTGAATCAGAATTAAAAGAAGCATGGCTGCCCCCACAAGATTGGATAATGAAAAAGGACATGTCTTTTCTGGAGTATGTAACACTTTCAAACTAGAGCAACTTATTTATAGTTTTAAAATGCCATTATTTAAAGAATAAATCTAAGCATATATTATAAAAGTAAAGGTTTAACTGCTACTTCACAAGCCAGGGGGCTCTGAGTTGTGAGCTTTCTTATTTAACACTTCATGAAATCCCAATATTTTCCATTGTGAGGCCATGGTAACAACTGGGTCTGGAGAATGGGGTGTGAATAAAGAAATCTACGTGCTTAATATTCTGCAGGGAGATGGGGAAAATGCACACACATATGCACATACACGGGTGCTTCAGTTTGCTAAGGCTACAGGAATGCTTGAATGTGGGGCACGGGTTTACTCACGCATGAGGAAGGAGCAAGGAGAGAAGACTGGATGTGCTTCTCACAAGACGGCCCTGGGCTTGTCAACCTAATGTTGGCAGCAGGAACAAGGGGGAACAGTTCGGAGGTACTTTAACTCCTCTCGTGAGTAAAGGAGGACCTGGTGATGTCACATCCTGAAGTGGATTGGCAATTCCCCTTCCTTTGGGAAGGAGCCAAAAAGGTGAATCAAGCAGTAGGAAGAGTTTCCTCTCATGGCCCCAAGGGGTCAAATTGGGGAAAGAGGGCTCAAATCTCACTTCCAGCATATGCTTTTTGCCTCCAACATTAAAGAGAAAGCCTTATTTAGCCTTTCTGGGAACAAGAGCTAACAAGACTTGACAACATGTACCCCATATGTTGGTTTTATAACGACATCCAAATGAACAACTTCTTGATTATAGCAAAGGAACTCTCAAAACAGTTTGACTTTTTTTTCTGGTTTTGTCTCAAATAATTCCATAACAATTGGAACTTTGTAACATTGAGATTGCCAGAGGATGTAATTTCTGACAAAGATACAGAATTTACCATAGCTGAGTTTAAGAAGGAGATAAAGAAGCTGCTATTCTTCATTGATAAGTTTGTTCCTCATTCAATATCAAATAAAATTGTCAAGATACAAAGACAAAATAAGCCACAAAATATTTCTAGACCCAAATTGTTGAAATAACGTAACCAATACAGATTCTATGTCTCTTTATTCCATATGTCAGTCCATGTTCAATGATTCAAATCAGCCCTAATATCGATAATGTATCAATATCTTCAAATTGTTATTAACCAATTTCATCAAGTCTTGCTTGGCCAACACCAGATTTTCACTTTTTTCTTTAAAAAAGAAAGCATTCTTACTAGGGAAGAATCTCACTATTTTGACCAATGTCATAAGGCCAGTAAGTGCCTGCTCTCAGATGTATGGGTGTAGTGGTTTGAAAACATGACGAAAATTCTCCTCCTCTTGGATCTGGCTGGTGTGTGGTTGCCTTAAGCAGCAGAATGTGCTGGAAATGCTGCTTTATGTCTTCAAAAGCCAGGTTGTGAAAAGCCTACACGACTCCTGGGGCCCTGGGCTGCTGTGCAAGAAAGCTCAGTGCTCTGGGGCTGCCATCCGCACAGGACCTGCAGGCACTGCGGTCAGCAGCCTGGGCCATGCTCAGTTAGGGCGGCTGAGGTCCTCTGGGAAGTGGATTCTGAGAAAGCACGAGCTGTGCACAGGAAAATGCCTAGGAAGGACAAGAGGAGGATCAGCCTGTAGACCATGATGCTGGCCTGACACCAGAGAATGGAAAGTGGAAGCAAGGAGGATTTGGGGGAAGAATTTCATGATGCATCACAGTTCTAAGAAAGTTTCAGCCAAGCTCGTGGGAAGTCCCCCAGCTAAAGTTTCCTGCCCCAGCGGCCCTGCATCCTGAAGAAAGTGTTGGCTCTGGCACTCGCATTGTGTCGCTGCTGAAGGCAGCCTGGGGAGCCTTGGAATTAATGCATTGGAGATGCAGAGGGAGGCCGCGGGGTCTGACAGCCGGCCCTGTGTGCGTCGCCACCGAGCAAGCCCTCCAGCTCTCCTTCCGAGGCTCAGGAAGTGCTGGCAAAGCCTCCTCGTTCTCTCCAGATCAGCCCATCCCCAGCTGAACCCCACTAAACAACCCCGATGGAGGCCATGTGGAAGGGATGAGTCACCCAGCCAAGCTCTGCTCAGATTCTGGATTACAAAGCTGTGAAGTATAACAGGATTGTTATGAGTCACTGAGTTTTTGGATAATTTGTATCTGAAACAAAGTCGTTCCTCCAGGAATCGGATAAACCAGATTAATTTGTCTAAACTTCCTGAGCATGCCAAAGCATGGTGAAGGGAGCCATGATTCTCTCCAGCCCTCCGCAGTCGGAGTCAACTGATACTTTCTGTGTAGGGGCCAGTCCTAGGGCACCCGCTGCTTCTCCCAGGGCCTCAGACCCACCCAATGCTCAGAGCAGGTGCAAGGGCCTGGGGGACGGAGCCCACTGCCTGGGGGACGAGGCCTTACGGCTCACTCCTTGCCTCCTGGAGACTCAGGGGAGACGCTGGCCCTGCTGGAGTGTCTGTGGCTCCCCTCACACCCAGTGGTCTCTCTGCCCCTGGGCCCCTCCCCTACAGGAGTACGTGCACAGGAGAGGGTGCTGGGGGTCTCCCGGCATCCTAGCAGGGGAGACCCACTCTCCACAGGCTGGGCGCCCACAGGGCTGCTGGCCTCGCTCTGTCGTGCTCCGTAAGTGCAGCTGTGCCATCCAGGGCTGTGCGAGCCGTGCTTCTGTGGGTGGCACTGAAACCTGCAAACCATGGGGTGAAATGGCTCCCCTAGAACTGAGTTCCTGATGGATGCACTGTCATATCCCTGGACGAGGCAATAGGTGTCTCTCCCTCTGACCAACACTTCACAGATGCTACAAGTACTTTTATATATTTATCACCCGCTAGATATTGCACTGGTGTTCTTAAGTGCTAGAAACTTAGGGGTAAACAAAGCAGACACAGTTCTGTATGGTGGAAAAGATAAGCTTTAAAATATAATAATAAAATGGGATATGTGTCACAGTGGAAGAAATAAAGTTCTATGGGAACTTACAGAGACAGATTCATTAAAGGTCAGCTTCTTACTAGGTGAAATTTCATATTAAATATCATAGAAAAAGTTTTACATATGCCAGAAAATTCACAAAAGAATTTTGCTCTGAGTTCCTTTCAATATCATATTACCTAAGGAATATGTGTGTGTAATGATCTATATCTCTATTAAATTTAAAGCCAGATTTGCCTAGTAGTTTATGTACAAAAGGATACAATAGGTAATATACTTATCCATGGCTGTTTATTACTTCCTTTTATTTTTTTACCCCAGAAAAGCCATGTTTTTCTAATCCATTCCTGTGGGTGCAGACCTGTTGTGGGTGGGAACTTTCGATTAAATGGTTTCCATGGAGGTGTAACCCACCCGATTTGAGGTGGGTCTTAATCCTTTTACTGGAGTGCTCTGTGAAGAGAAGAAGAGAAAACACAGACCCCAGAGCCTACACAGCGAGTGCTCCCTGCATGACCTTGGACAGGTCACTTAACTTCACTGTGCCTTATACCATCATCTGGAGGGAGTTGTGAGGTCCTTATTACTTCTCAACACCATCCAACCTGTTATTCAAGTTGAGTGCAACTTACCCATCAGAACATGTCTGAGAAACTTGCAATACAGTCACGATATGTTCTAAACCCTGGCTTTTACAAGAGAAAGGCATATAGTTGGCCCAGATTAAAAGACCTTCCCTTAACCAACTCTTTTTCCTTTTGTTCATTGTGAATCTTCACTCCAGAGAAATAGATTCCGCCTTCTACCCATAAGCGACATCCACCTCGAACTCTAAACCTCAGTTTGCTCTCTGTCTTTCTCTGAATGATCCCACATCTCTAACCTCCCCCTGTGCAAATTCAACCGACTTTTCCAGTCCGAATTCACATTCCACATTCCTCATTAGAGCATGCCAGTTCTCCGTTCTCAGAATTTTCTATAACTCTCAATGTTCACTGTTACTTTTTGATAGTAATAGCCTACCTCAGTTTCTTTGCTGTCTATTGTATTATTTTCTATGCCAATATGTTTTAACTTCCTGAATGGAAGGAATTAAGTCATAATTTTATTTTTATCCCCTTAGTTTATAATAAAGTGCGACACGATACTGTGCTGGTTTGAAAGGAAGTATACCCCCTAGAAAATCCATGTTTTAATCAAAATCAAAAATAGATAGAATAATCCCTATTCAATACTGTATGTTTGAAACTGTAATCAGATCATCTCCCTGGATGATGTGATTTAGTCAAGAGTGGTTGTTAAACTGGATTAGGTGACGACATGTCTCCACCCATTTGGGTGGGTCTTGATTGGTTTACTGGAGTCTTATAAAGGAGGAAACATTTTGGAGAATGAAGGAGATTCGGAGAGAGCAGAGAATGCTGCAGCACCACGAAGCAGAGAGTACACAAGCCAGCAACCTTTGGAGATGAAGAAGGAAAACACCTCCCGGGGAGTTTCATGAAAGCGGAAACCAGGAGAGAAAGCTAGCAGATGACACCATGTTTGCCACATGCCTTTCCAGATGAGAAAGGAGCCCTGACTGTTCACCATGTGCCCTTCCACTTGAGAGAGAAACCCTGAACTTCATCGGCCTTCTTGAACCAAGGTATCTTTCCCTGGATGCCTTTGACTGGACATTTCTATAGACTTGTTTTAATTGGACATTTTCTTGGCTTTAGAACTGTAAACTAGCAACTTATTAAATTCCCCTTTTAAAAAGCCATTCTAATTCTTGTATATTGCATTCTGGCAGCTAGCAAATTAGAACAGATACCTTACACCAAAACCAGACAAAGGCATAACAAAGAAGAGAATTAAAAACCAGTGTCTCTCATCAACACAAGCACAACAATATTCAACAAGATATTATTAAATCAAATCCAATAGTACATGCAAGGAACTGTACATCACAATGAAGGAAAATCATTGGTGGAATGCAAGATTGGCTCAGTGTTTATAAATCAATCAGACTGAACAAGAAAGCCATGTGAACATATCAATACATATAGAAAAAACATTTGACAAAATTCAACATGCACTTATGGTAAAAACTCCCGGGAAAGTAGGAATAAGGAAGCGAGGATAACTTCCTCAACTTGGTAAAGCTAACATTACACTTCATGGTGAGAAACTGGACATTCCATTAAGATCAGAAACATGGCAAGGATGTACTATCGTTTCTATTCAACATTGTTCTGTGAATGTCAGGTAGTGTAATAGAACAGGAAAAGGAAATTAAAGGTATACAGCTTGGAAAGGAAAAATAAAACTTTCCTAATTCACAGATAGCATAATAGTCCATGGAGAAAATCACAAATATTAGACAAACAAAATACTCTGGGACTAACAAGCAAGTATAGCAAAGGCACAGGATGTAAAATTAATATATGAAAGTTAACTGCTTTTCTATACCAGCAATGAGCAATTAGTATTTGAATTTAAAAAACAATGCCATTTCCAATAACACTAAGTAAATGAAATACTTTTATATTTCGTAATAATATCATTTCAATGGGTATAAATTGAACAAAATATTTATAGGACCTATATGTGAAAAACTGTAAGACTCTGATGAAAGAAATGTAAATAGAGAGATATTCTATATTCATGGATTAGAAGCCTCAATATTAAAAGGCCAGTTTAACCTAAATTGATGATGTATAGTTTCAATTAAATCACAGCCAAAATCCCAGAAAGCTGTCTTGTAGACACTGACAAACTAAATCTAAAGTTCACACAAAATTCAAAAAAATCTGAAATAATCAACACAATAGTGAAGAAGAAGAAGAGAAAACATAGACCCCAATTGTATATTTTCCAGAACTTAACAATCAATACACTTTTGAAATTGCTTGTAATTTTAAGATATGAAAACAAAGAGGCTTTGTCAACCTCGGATAAAAGGAATTTTATGATAAATTTTGAATTGAACAAATGAAATTTTATTCTGCTTAGGTATGTTCTCCCCAAATTTATACAAGCTTACTAATAAACTAAGCTAACATTATAAATACGGTCTCAAAATTCCTCTTAAAATAGCCTAACTAGATAAGTTAAGTTACATAAACTGAGCAACGTACCTGGTAATAATAACACATATAAAGTATAATAATATTTAAAATATGTTAG
This sequence comes from Tamandua tetradactyla, assembly GCF_023851605.1. Lineage (NCBI taxonomy): Eukaryota > Metazoa > Chordata > Mammalia > Pilosa > Myrmecophagidae > Tamandua > Tamandua tetradactyla. The sequence goes on along the minus strand of NC_135330.1, from coordinate 101,022,583 downwards.
TCCTTTAAATACATTTTGTTTAAGAAATCAGTTAAATTTCATAAGAAATATAAATGGATTTTTAAGTAACCTTACCTGGATTTCAAAGAATCTTGCTTTTGGCTACTTGACCATTTGTTACCTCAGTATGTGGAAGAATTTGAATTTGTAGTAACTTTGTTAATGTCAATCAATGCATTTTTGTTGGTAAATGCTGTCACAAATAGAGAAACCTAACACTTAGCTTCAAAGAGTTTATATTCTAGTTAGAATATACATATACTTGGGCATAGTATAAAACAATGGTAACAAAGAAATAAAAATGCGAGAAGAATTTAAGAAGCAGATAAATAAAGAATGACCTAAGAAGACCTCATAGAAGAGATGACACTTGTAAGACTTTAAGTATTTTTTATTTTTTATACCTTCTATTATTTATTTATTTATTATCCATATTTTTTTACTCATCTGTTCATACCCTGAATATAAGGAGCATCAGACATAAGGTTCTCACAATCACACACTCACATTATAAACATTATATCTTTATACAATCATCTTCAAGAATCAAGGCTATTGGAACACAGCTGTACAGTTTCAGGCAGTTCCCTCCAGCCACTCCAATACACCATAAACTAAAAAGGGATATCTATATAGTGTATAAGATTAACTTCCAGGAAAATGCCTCTACTCTGTCGGAAATCTTTCAGCCACTGAAACTTTATTGTGTCTCATTTCTCTCTTCCCCCTTTCTTTCTCATTCCCATCATGCCGAGTCCTGGGTAATCCTCAGATTTCTGTTCCACATTGCCAGGGAGATTTACACTCCTGGGAGTCAGGTCCCACCTAGAGGAGAGGGCAGTGAGTTCACCTACCGAACTGGCTTAGAGAGAGAGGCCACATCTGAGCAACAAAAGAGGTTCTCTGGGGTGACTCTTAGGCATAATTATAAGTAGGCTTAGCCTATCCTTTGCAAGAATAAGTTTCATATGGGCAAACCCCAAAATCAAGGGCTCAGCCTATTGATTTGGTTGTCCCCTTTGCTTGTAAGAATTTCAGGAATTTTCCAAATGGGGAAGTTGAATATTTTCTCCTTTCTTCCAAGTCCCCTGGGGGGATTTTGTAAATACTTCATTATTCACTGCCCAAATTACTCTGGGATGTATCAGGGCATTACACGAATGTGGACAAACCAGCAAGATTTCACACCCTATTTAAGATTCTATATACTTATGGTGTTCAACTAAACTGACCATACACATTAAATTAAGTAATGTACTACCCAAAATATAAATTTTGCACCAAATAAACATCTCTCTTAAGGGATGATTTTGATTACTGGATCATTACATTGATGCTCCTTTTTGCTTTCTGGAGAAGACAGGGGGAAATATCTGAAATCTCTAATGTGTCATGTAGCTGCCTTGATCTCTGATAATGATTCATAGCCTTTATCTTCTGCCCTGTCTTTGTAAAAATCTTGTGACTGACCTTCATTTGTACCTGGTTATCCAGTTTTTCAGTCTTAGAGTCTGGTAATCACTAAAGATAGCCCCTAATGTTTATTAATGAAGGGTCTTGGGTCAGTCCAGAATTAACCCACCCCAAGTCCGAAGTTGACAACAAAGTCGATAACTGAGACTGGATCTAACCAAAATGGACCCACCTGACACGCCAGTAGCCTAGACCTTAACCTACAGGTCACCTAGACCTCATTCTGCCGTTTTCTGAGGTATAGTCACTGTGATATCTCATTTACGTTCTGTGACTAAGCATGTAATCAATCCGCACAGGCTCAATCACATTATCTGGGGCCACTGTGCTCATTATCCTAAACCCTGCCCATCCTTCCTGTAGTAAAACTATCAGAATTATTGCAGTTCAGGGAGACAGATTTTAGGCCAATAAGCCATCGGATCTCCTGCTATGCACCTAGTGATAAACTTTTTCTCTCTTTGAAAAAAAATACTTAAAACATTTTGCCCTGTGAAAGAGAATGTTAAGAGAACAAGCAGTAAGCCACACACTAGAAAAAATTATTTGCAAAACACATATGTGACAAAGAACTTGTATAGAAAATATATAAAGAGCTCTTAAAATTCAACAATAAGAAAACAAAATCAATTAGCAAATTATGTGAACAGACACCTCACCTCAGAGGATATACAGATGGCAGATAAGCGATGAAAAGATGTTTAACATCAGTTGCTATGAGGGGATTCAAATTAAAACATCAATGAGATGCCATTTTGCACTTATTAGAATACTAAAATAAAAAAAACTGATATTTCCAATTTCTGGAGAGTATGTGAAGTAACAGGAATTCTCATTCATTTATGGTGGAAATATAAAATACTGCAGCAACTTTGGAAGACAGTTTGTCAATTCCTAACAAAGCTAAGCATAGTTTTATCGTATGATCTAGCTACATATTTAAGCAGCTAATTTGAAAATGTATGTCCACACAAAATCCTGAATGTAAATATGTATAGAAATTTTGTTCATAATTGCCCCAAACTAGAAGCAACCGAGATGTTTTTGTATAGGTGAATGAATAAACAAACTAATGCATCTACACAGTGAAATGCCATTCACGGATAAAAAGAAATGAGATATTAAGCCATAGGAAGATATGGATGAAACTTAAATGTTTATTGCTAAGTGAAAGAAGCTGGTCTGGCCTCTTATTGTATGATTCCATTTATGTGCCTATTTGGAAAAAGCAAAACTAGATGATAAAGGCAAAATGAGATGGCTAAAGGCAAAATAAGGAGGTAAACTGCCAAAGATTTGTGGAAGGGAAGAGTTGAATAGGTAATACGTAGGGGATATTTTAGGGGTGCTAAATTATTCTGTATTATCCTATAATGGGGATACATGACACTATATGTGATATATATATATGATGCAAATAACTTTACAGTATAGAAAGTAAACCTCAATGTGTACAAATTTTAAAATATCATTTACAAGTTTGGGGGAAGAACAGAATAAAATAGAGAATGTGATGAAATAATCTAACTATAGTATAAAACGATGAAACAACCTCACGAAGAAGTAGGGGAAATGAGGGCTGATCTAAGTGACTTTGGAAATGAGTGAAGTCTGTAAGTCTAAAGGCAGGAGAAACTTCCCATAAGTACTTGTGCTAGTTGATAAAGTCATTTCCACCAGGAGTGTGGGCTAACAATGCTCACAGAGCTACATATGCATTCTGAAATTGAACGATTAGCTAAATGGGTGGTAGATCCTGGAAGATGGAGTGGTAGGTTATGGATAAGAAAGTGAAAGAGGCTAGAATTGTCCTCATGGTACTTGGTTGGGTTTGTAGATGTCAGTGTTAACTCTTGATTGCCTTAATACAGATGCAGATGGTTGCACATAGAAATATTTAGAGCTATGCATATATACACCGATTAATAACCACTCATGTCTCCTTGCTCTGTCAGCCAAGGGGCCTTAAAGCAATGGCACCCCAGGAGCAATGAGCACACCTGCCACCCAGCTCTTGGGTTCCAACGACGTTCTCCAATAGAAGGAACCAGGGCCCCTTAGAGTGATGGCTAATTCTAGGACTGAAGTTGAAACTATACACAATGAGCCTGGAACGTTTGGTAGTGCCAGAAAGGAAGGAAATGTTCAACCACAACAGAAACTCTACGAAGATGAAGGTGAGTCAAAGTGACACAAGAGCCATGTTGTAGGAGCAAGGGTTAAAACAAGAGCTGCGGAATTTGTTGAGAACAGCTGGCTTCAGAGTGGTGGCAGTAGTAATCTGTAGAGATTGTTATTTGCTTAATGGAGAACAGTCTGAGAGAGAGAATGTTTGTTTTGTCTTAGCCCCAGGTTCTTTATGGTCATCTTAAGTAAGCACTCTGTATTCTCACCAGGTGTATGCGTACTCTTTGTCACGTGAACCCTGCACTATATAAGCCAGGAACTAGTTAAGAATAAAGTTGTCTGTTGTAGCTGAGCTTCAGACCCCCTGACCCCATCTGTCGCGCTTGTCATTCCTTTGTGCTCCTCTCCCCGATGTGGAAGCAACACCATGTGATCAATCTCCCAGTGGCCAAGACTGGATGAATTTGAGTCCCAAAATAAATAAGGTAGCATTGGCTTATAGCACAAAGAATAAAGTATCAATGATCCACCGTAATATAAATAAATGATTGAATAAATAACAAATGGGAGAGAAACAAATCTCCCAGGCAGAATTCTAAGTAATTTGAGCAGATACTCTTCCTTCAATGAGATGGAGCATAACTCCCCACCCCTTCAGTGTCAGCTGCATACAGTGACTTCTTTCCTAAAATTACAGTTTGGAATGGAGAAAAATAGTGACTTTCCAGTGGAGAAACCTCCGCCAGTGATGAGGGTCAGCACCAACAGTGACCAGTCATGTTGATTGTATGATGTGGTGAGAAGGGATCTTGACCTCTGGATCTCCCTCCCAAACCCACCACCAGGTCTGTGCTGGTTTGAAACGTCTATGTACCCCAGACAAGCCACCTCCCTTTAATGCTAATCCGAATGTTGTAGGGACAGACCTTATTGTAGGGTGGGATCTTTTGATTAGGTTGTTTCCAAGGAGATGTGACCCACCCAATGGTGGGCCAGACCTTTTGATTAGATTATTTCCATGGTGATGTAGCCCCACCCATTCAATGTAGGTCTTAATTAGCTTACTGGAGTTCTTTAGGAGGGGAACATTTTGGAGAAAGCTCAAGTGTAGATGTTTGGAGATGCTTGGAGAACCAACCCAGAGAGCAGAGAAATAAATTCAAGACACAGACATTTGGAGATGCTAAGCTAAGAGGTGAAATCCTGGAGAAGCTACGTGAGGACCCACAGACACCTAGAGAAAAAGCCACTGGAATCTGAAGCTGGAAACCCTGAAGCAGGAGCAAAGACCAGTGGATGCCAGCCACGTGCCCTCCCAACTGACAGAGGTATTCCAGATGCTGGTGGCCTTTCCTCTGAGAAGGTATTCTCTTGTTGGTGCCTTAATTTGGACATTTTTACAGCCTTAGAATTGTAACTTGTGACTTAATGGATCCTCCTTATAAAAGCCAATCCATTCCTGGTGTATTGCATACTGGCACCATTAGCAAACCAAAACACGGAATCATGTGAAAAAATGTCAGACAATTCCCACCGATACATGGGATTTTAAAAAGAACTTATTGTTTTAACAGTCTCGCTGAGGGAAAATTAAATAGTCTTGGAGATGAAAGGTTTACCACAGAGTATGAGTTCCACCATTGTTTTTGTGTTTATCTCCATGCCTGGGAACTAGAAGTTACTCTGTAAGGACTAATTGAATTTAACTCATTTAATAGAAACTATGTATCACCTGGTGTGTGCTGGACCATTTTATCAAGTACAGGTGTACTTCCTCTAACAGGGGGCTCTGAATCTACTGAAAGAGATACCAAATAAACAGACAATGACAATGTGGCATGTTAGATGTCCTGACAGCAGTAAATGGGGATTATAATGAGAGCAGCCGTCTTCTTCCATGTCAAAGGTCATCCAGTGGCATGGGGCATGACTCAATTGAAAGAACCTGATCAAAAGTTCTAGGAATGGATTAAAAGAACATGACTTTCCTGTGGTCCGCAACGTTTCCAAAGTGCCGCACAAAGTTTCAACTCCATTTAAAATATCTTTTTCATTTCAAGCAGTGGTTGCTCATCACACTTTACCACCTACAAATGATCTTTGTATGCACTCACCAAGCTCTCTTTCATTTGTGTATAGACCTTCCTTGTGAGTTTCCTTTGGTTATTTGCTCTGCCATCTGACTCTAAATCTCTTCATTGTCCTGAAGGGCTAATTCTAGTGGAAGAATTTCATGTTAGTTGAGAGATGTTCCGAGCTGATTTTTGTCTGTGTATACGCGGGAGAGCCCCCTAAGCTCTTTGTGACAAGCATTGGTGATCCACACGCGTCACGACCACTTCAGTTTCCCGAGATCTTGCAGCCAGGCCCTGCAAGGGCTTTCCAGGGAAGGTGGCTTTAATCCTGTGGACCTCAGGGCTGGTGGCTGGTTCTGCCCGAGTCCACACTTCAGCAGTTCAAGATCTCTTGTCACACTGTGCAAAGCTCCCTTCTGCTTTGCTAGGGACGTGCCTGGAACTTTGCACTCTCCCCCGTTTCTCACTTTTTATTATATTTCTGTGACCGGCTGAGCCTTCCAGGCTGTGTTTGAGTCTTCAGTCTGCATGAAATTGATAAGCTTTGGGGTAGTCAGGCTTGAGTTCACAGCATATTTGCTGTTTTGAAGATTCACTGGGTCAGTGGAAAGGTGCCTCAACAGGTCCACCTATGGCTTCTCTTTCACATGGACACTTCACTGTCGTGTGTCTTCAGGGTTTTTCTTGCTGGCCAGGACTGTAAGAAGAAAACGCACCTTCTAAAGCTCTGTGGACAGCACTCTAACCATGCCTGCCCGTGTGGCACATCGGTGAAGCACCGGCTCTGCATCACGCCCAGACTCTCGATGCTCACACACCTTTCACAGTTTTGTCCCCTTCGGCCCACTGCAGCTAACTTAGGAGAAGGTTTGCTGCGCTTTGGCATGGGCCTTTCGGGAGCCCCACCTAACATCCATTCACTTTTTAGCAAATTCAGTGTACAACCATGGAATACCTAATTTATACAAGGCAAATTCACGAATGCTGTCGACAGAATTTGATCTCCTATATCCAAACACTTGGGCCAACTCTCTTCCATATTCTCACATGCTAATTAAATAAGCACTAATTAAGAACATCTCATATGCACATTTTTCTAATTGCTACAATGTGTTCATGCTACTCTCTCTGCACTTTCTCTTGACTTATCTGAATGCCAGATATTCCCTACATGTCAGAATTTGGAACCAGAGTCTACGACTGCCTGTGGACGTCCAGAAAGGACCATGACAAATCACGACTTGATGTCCCCAGACAGCAGGCTGGCAGTGAGGCTATCAGGGGTAAGGAGAAAAGACCTGACCTCCAAATCAAAAAACACACAAATGAGACAGTCCCCCAACCTGACTGATGGCTGGATAAATTTAAAAAAAAATACTCAATATTATCCTTTAGCTGAAAAATGCTTACCATTGTCTTCAGTAACTAAAAAACTGTTTGGTATAATCATTTCACTCAAATAGCCTTGACCTATTTTATGCATAAAAAGCCCTTATTGAAATCGTTGCTCTTGGTCTAATCTCAACAAAAAGAAAAGTCACTCTCTGTTCCCAGGTTCCGTTCCTTGCTCTGCTTGCAGGAATGAAGCATCATATGGACGAATATCAGTCCCTCCCTCCCTTGAAGGACAAGTTCAAAGGCCCGAGTGGTCAACTAAGAAAGAAGGGTCTCCCGGATGGCAGGACATGCTGACCAAGAAAAAGGAAGCAAGTGGCCGTTACTCAATTTTAATGAATCCTGTGATTTCTACTTAGTTAACAAAAATTTTTTCTCTGCTTTCTTCAGGGCCCTTTGTCCCTTCTTCGTCTGTTTGGGGTTATAAAAGCCTAAACACCTTTCCCACTCTGAACTGGTCTCGGCAAGATTTTTTCCTCCAGCTCCTCATTGATGCATCTTCAGTAAACTCACCTTCTCACCAGTTAAAGAGACGTGTTTCTCTGTTTGATGCAGGATCAGATGGGCCCGACTATATAAAACTGTGTTTTCTGACAGTAACAATTCTGGACCTGAGTCAACGTGCAATGTAAAGAGTAGGATGAATTTTAAGGAAAGTGAGCTGTGACTTTGCTGGCCACGTGGATTCGGTCGTATGGGTTGGGAACCCCGTCAAGTGGGAATGAATCGTGAGCCCAGCGCTGGGGATGCAGCTGCAGGAAGAGGACAGGAGACACAGGCCTGCCCTACGTGGGTCAAGAAGGGGCACCAAGATGTGGTCTGGGGGTGGCTTTTGCCTCCCTGTAACCTATTACAGCATCCTCCATCATTTCAAATGTAGAAAACAGGTTGGCAAAGAGACTTACACAAAAGTTGGTTGCAGCTTTTTTCATAAACCCCAAATCCCAGAAAGAGACTGGCATCCACCCACGAGAGAATGGAAGGGCGAACCGTGGCTCATGTTGGACATGACTGTGGTTCAGAGCCAGGAATGGCCCGTGCTGGAGGCCACGTGGGGACACGCAAACATGTGCAGAGGGAAGAAAGCCTAAGCTGGAGCTGCCTGTCACACACCTAGTCCAGAACAGGTGAGACCAGTCGGCGGAAGGAAATCAGAGCAGCAGCTGCTTCTGTGTAGGGGTTGGCTGGGCTGGGGCCAAGGAGACTTTCTCAGGTGCTGGGCAGTGTGCAGTGTCTTCAGATGAGTTTGGGCAGCCTAGATAGATGCATTTGACATACAACAAATGCGCACTTAAGGTTTGTGTATTTCCCTACTTGTATATTTTGCATTCAATCTGTAAAATATTGGAGAGACTTCTGGGGAAGATGGTGGCATAGGGAGCTCCAGGACGGAGTCTTCCCATGAAATGGCTATTCCCCAGGCAGTACGTGCATGAAACAACCATCGGGAAACTCAAGAACACTGCTCAGCAGCCAGCGGGGAGCAGGAGGAAGAGGCTGACGAGTACGGTGAAGACCCCCTCCCTACACCTTTTTGTTCTGGTTGTCTTGAGACATGCAAAGAGCTGGAGCTCTGCTCTGTGGAAGGTGTAGCAGCAGAGGAGCGCTCGGGTTGTGTGGGATGGTCCTGTAACGTGACGTAGCTAAGGGAAGCTATGACCACGGGGTCTGACCTGCTCAGTTCAAAATCCAACTCTGCTTCCTACTGGTAGAGTAGATTAGGTAAGTTAACATCTCCGCCCCCCCGCCCCGTGAAATCAATTTCATTAGCAAGTTTAAGGCTCAAGAGGCTAAAACAGAGACCTCCAGATATGACGTCTCAAACAAGTTAGCAGTTAGCTTACGAAACAGTCTGGAGTTACCAGACTGTTGGGTCTGGGTTTTCAGCTCTGGGTTCCTGGCGGCTACTCCTAGTCGTACCAAGGCAGGGAGGCATTCCTTTTTCAAGAGCTTGAAGTCATATCCTGTTTGCCAAGAGGTCTGCAAGGGAGGCTTGGAAATGCTTGGTGACTTGGCAGTCGTGTGCCGGTCGAGACTTGAAGGGCCACCATGGAAAAGAGAATGGATTTCAGTGACGTGGCAGAATCTAGCACTAGTAGCTTTACTGATCTGTCTTGTGAAGCTGTTGAATTTCACACAGTAATATGTTATGCTTAGCATCATAACTAACAGAGGCTAAGCAGCCCAGAATTGCCACTTGTGTTTATCAAAATTTCCTATGAGCAAGAGTCCAAAGGAAGCCTTATACTCTCCAAGTGTGCTCTTTGCCCAGGAGAAACTGCATTGCCCACTGAAAGCCAGTTCTAGCCATCACAGGAATCTCCTCTGGGGAAAAAAAAAAACATCTCTCAAAATTCCTTTAAGTAATTAAATGCTATTCACTTTAGCTTGGGAGCAGGTAGTTTTTGTGTTTGTTTCAGTTCAAGATTGAACAAATAGATACATATGTCACATTCAGAAGTTCTTAGAGGATGAGGTTCTGTCTGCAGGGATCCTGTCAGGTTTGTGCACGGGAAGCAAGCGGACTATGCTTTCTTTGCAGTGGCTTCCCTAACTGCCAGCAGAAATTCTTTCTATTTCCTTCCAGAATCAATCCCTTAAAATAACTGAGATATTGTTTCATTAGACTCAAGTTCCATTCTCAATGAATTAAAAATAAAACTACCCACACCAGCAAATGAAAAGGAGAGCCTATAAAAGAGATTGTGGCATAGAATTATGTTTCCACGGCCCTGGGTTTCTTCTCCCGTAAAACCTGTGACTTCACCACGCGGTTTTGGTCACTGCGGGTCCCCAGTGGCCACGCGACGATACACCAGGGTAGACGTGTGTGCTCATCACACACAGCGGCTGGGATCTTCCACAGCAAGTGAGAGGTTTGCAGAGTGCTTGAGACGGGCTCCTAAGAGAGAAAAATAACATTGCTTTCTCATAGAGAGAATTGCCCTTTTGTGTTCATACAACGATCCATTCATTCATTCTTTTGTTTACTATCCACGAAAATGTAATAAGCTCCTGCCGTAGGTTTGGCCATTATACTTTTCCTTCCATATGCTCTTCCAGCTGTGAAATAAGCTAATGGGATCTTCGGGTTGGGAGGAGGGGATTTGACACAGATGAGTTGGCAGTACGCATGCACCTAGGGGCAGAGCTGTCTAAGAGTGTCACCTGTCAGATGGCTGGTTGCATGTGGCTTTGGGAGCTGGTGCATAAACATTTAAAGGAACAATACAGTCTTTCAATTGCAAAGAAACCCACTTTCAGCTGGCTTAATGAGCAAAGGGCCCTCTATTGCCTCTGGGGTGGGGGGGCTCTGCCTTCGGAGTGGCTCCTTGGGACTCTGTTACCCACTCCTTTCTTTGTCTTTTCTTCTCTGTGGACTCTGGTTTCCTTGTCCCCCGTGCTGTGCTGACCGTTCCACCCCTCCCTAAGTCTGTTCCGTCTGCATCGCCAGCCCCTCCTGTCTCTATAGCAAGCTGAGTGCCCCTGTAAACTCAGGGGTTTACAGTCACCTTCCTTCCGCCTAAGTTGGCTCCCCAGCACCGGCTGGGCTCACCCCCCATTTCATTCGGGCCAAATGCTGCCTCGTCAGAGAGGCCGTCCAGGTATATCTTCATGATGCATGAAGATATACAGGACTCAATCTTCCACAACCACACCTAGAGTTGTGTGGGGACACAGTCACACAATTTGCGTGTTTTCTGCCCCCAAGTGCATGCGTACCGTGGACTCATGTAAATAAAGCCCACATACCCCGTCACTCCCTCTCCACCCTACCCTGCTGGTTCTTTCCATGTCACTTAAAATCCTTGCTCATTGTCTCTTTTGTTCCCATAAAATGCGTGCTCCACGCCAGTGGAGTTGTCTTCTGTTTGGTTGTTCTGGATGAGCTCTGGGAACCACAGGCCAGTCTGGCCCACTGCCTGTTTTTGTGTGGCCTGCAAGTTAAGAATGGTGTTTGCATTCCAAAACTCAAAATAACAACGTTTTGTGATGCATGAAGATATACAGGACTCAAACTTCCACAACCACACCTAGAGTTGTGTGGGGACACAGTCACGCAATTTGCGTGTTTTCTGCGCAGAGACCTTGCATCCTGCAGAGCCTAAACTGACTTCCAGGCTCATTTGCTGGCCCTTGGTCTAGGCCGATGGCTGGTACAAAAGATGGAATAAAGAAATGAAGCTAAATGAGTGTGTTCTGCTCTCTCCATAAGTGAGCTCTGCTTGTGCCAAGGACCAGCCAATGAATTGGCTTGTAAGAATAAAATTAAGTTTAGCTTTCATGCGAGGTGGCGCAGAATGAGAGAAACGGAACTCACTAAACAAAGGGCTGCAAAACGGCTCAGACTGGTCTCACAGTCAGGGAAAGAGGAGGCTTCTAACGCAAGCCTAAAATTGGCCACAAATCCTTACATAGGTAAGAACAAGTTTAAATAAGTAACGGCTAGGGCCACTGAAACATAAAGCATAACCAAAAGTGGGAAACTTCGGTGGGAAATTTCAATTAGTTAGACTATCCAGACAGGTTGTAACCTCTGGAGTATCCAGTCAGTGGAGAAACAGGGGAGGGACCTCCATGCTAAGCTTAGGGTACCAACCCTGCAGCATTCTATAGTTTGGTATGCCAGCCATCATGTTTTTGGTTGAGCGCCCCTTCTTGCAAGATTGTGACTAGATTCTTTTCTTCACCACAATTGGATAAGCATTTATTCTCTTTCAGGCATGGCTTTTTTTTCTAACAGGCTTAACACAGGAATTTACTGGCTCAGGGTTTGGGGTATAGAACAAGCCCCTAACCAGGCATCTGCGAAGCGATGCCTTCTCTCTGAAGACTGGCATTCTGGGGCCGGCCACTGGAGATCCCTGGCCGTGGGCTCTTCTGTCACCTGGCGACGTCATCTTCTTCCTCTTCTGGGTTCTGGTGATTTCAAGCTTCTGGCTGGAAGACATGGAGATGTGACTTTCTTTACATAAAACCTCCAATAGGGTGGTATGATGGTGGCTCAGTGGCAGAATTCTCGCCTGCGATGCTGGAAACCAGGGTTCAATTCCTGGTGCCTGCCTATGCAAAAAAAAAAAAGAAAAATGTTAAAAAAAAAAAAAACTTCCAGTGACAGGACTAAGGCCCATCTTCCTTCAGTGGGCCACACCTTAACTAAAAATGACATCTTCAAAAGGTCCTATTTACAGTGGGTTCATACCCCCAGGAATGGGTTAAGATTGAGATGTTGTTTTCTGGGGTACATAGCTCAATTTGCCATACACTGTCTCAGAAATCTGAAAACTATACTCGGCTTTGCCTGATCATTAGATCTTTAAGTAAAAGGATTTCATTTCCTCTAATGATAAAGGAATTGGCACAGGATCCAAAATATATATACTATTAAAAAAGAAATAAAGAATAAGAACAAATGATAGTAATATTACAGCATGCCATATGAGAATCAGGACCAATCACCTCTCCAAGAACTTAATAAAATTGTACCCCCATATATGACATTATTGCTATATCCCCCCATTCATTTGTCTGTGCTCTTACCTTTGACATGTCACCACCTGAGCATTTCTCTGATACACTCTCCCCTCTAGTAAAACTGAGCATCACTCTCAGTTCCCAAATACACCAGATCCTTACTCCAATAAACCCACCTGGTTGGGAGGCTTTTCTCTTCTGCCCACCTGGGGAATCCTTCCTTGCTACTCAAAGGTACCCCAGGGTAAAGACTTCTAAAGCTGAATGTCCCCACTTCCATTCACTCATCCATCCACCCACCCATTCACCCACCCACCCATCCACCCACCCACCCATCCACCCACCTACCCATCCACCCATCCATCCATCCATCCATCCATCCACCCATCCACCCACCCACCCATCCACCCACCTACCCATCCACCCATCCATCCATCCACACACCCATCCATCCATCCACCCATCCATCCATCCACCCATCCATCCATCCACACACCCATCCACTTATCCATCCATCCACCCATGCATCCACCCACCCATCCACCCACCTACCCATCCACCCATCCATCCATCCACACACCCATCCATCCATCCACCCATCCATCCATCCACACACCCATCCATCCATCCACCCATCCATCCATCCATCCACCCACCCATCCACTTATCCATCCAGCCACCCAACAGATAGCGGTTGGACAACTACTACATGACAGATATTTTCTAGGTACTGGAGCTACAGCAGTTATGAGGACACCTTTTATTCTATTCTCATGAAGCTTATGCTTTATTAAGGGGAAAAAGATAATGAAAAAAATGAGACAGTATTGCATCAAATAGTGATATAAACTATAATAAGCACAATTACATATGATGAGCATGGTGCATTTCATGCTGTGCTACGTAATACTTTATACATGCCTCTGTAACCACCCACAAATAGCGTGCTGTGCAGCTGTGCTAACACGCCAGGCAGGGAACCTCCAGGAGGGACCAGACTCTCCGGCCTTCCTCCCCAGGGCTCAGCAGTGGGCAGGGCATGGAAGTGCTACTTGGAGGGGAGCATAATAGAAGCAGTTAGTACCTTGATTTCTCTTTGTAAAAAGTGGCACAGAGATAATAGCTATATGAGCATTTTGAAATATTTGTTAAAATGTGCATCAAATTCACAAACTTGAAATTTTGGAGAGAAATAAATGAGGTTAGATATCTTTGATATTTATAAAGTCCCATTTTAAAAGAGACTTTAAATCCAGGATAAATTTAAAACTGTTTTGAGTAGGGCAAATGTTTTCTGTTGCTGGGATTGAATCAGATAACTTCTCAATCATTTGGTTCATTGCTTCAGAGCCCATCTGTGCAGCTGGAATCTGGAAGTACCAGTTTCACATAGTATTAAAACAGCCCTCATTTTAAGTGACCACATTTTTAAGACTTGATTTTTTTCTCCACTGATTCCCTGCCAGAGGCGAAAGGACAGAAAACACTACCTCAAACTAATTATTTCCATGTCAGAAAAAAATTAAAAGGGGGTAAGTGGCCAAGAATGATAATATTTAAAATTTTAAAAGGTAAATCTATATTCATTTTTGGCAATTTCTTATTTGGTGTATTGAAATGATGAGAACTCAGTAAGCTGTCATACTTTTTTTTTAAGCTTTTACTTTTTCAAAGGAGTCAAACAAGGCCAGGATTATTTGTTGACGTCAAAGTTTCTCAGAACTTTTCCAAGACTTCTAGAGAAGAAAGACAGGGAAATAGCTCTTTGAAATGTAGCTTTAAGAAATGCTAATTTGTAGGGAAAGCATTGTGTGTGGGTGTGGGTGGGTACAGGCTGTGTGTGTCAGAAAGAGTGGAAACTCCTGCGTGTTTCCGTGCTGAGAGCACGAAGATAACATATCCTGTGTATGTTTCCATGCTGAGAGCAAGAAGATAACATAGACATTCTGGAATGATCTGAAAGAGCCTTACTCCATGCGATACAGGCAGAGATTATGGGCCAATGGCTGTTGACAGCTCAATGCTGGCTACAGAGGCTCAGCGTCTCTGGGTTGTTGTTTTTTAGATACTTAGATGCTTAGATCTTGAAGACACTCCCATTGAAAAGCAAGACAGTTGCACAAGGGTACTTTTTAAAAAGCTTGGCCTTGATGTCATGTATCAACGCATGAGGAGAGAAGGGAATAGGGTGGGGAGGCCTTGGTTCTAATATTTACTTCCTTTCTAATTCAAGAGAATCCCTATTTGTTGGCCTTCAGGGCAATGTACAAAGAAATTGAGACCTTTTGTCTCAATTTCTAAGAATTAGCAAAAAAATGCAGATCCATTGCTTGGAATAACCTTTACTCCGTATTCATCTATCTAATAAATAGCTTTTTCTATCTCTTTTCTGTTTATAAAATGGAAAACTACCCTTCTTACAGGATGACTCCGAATTTCAGGGTTTTAGTAAATCTTCAGGGACAAGGTCGACAACCATGAAACTGGAGGGATTGCTGCAGCTCTGTGGCTATGTGCCAGCATGGAAGGTGAGAAATGTCTGGCAGCCCTCTGGTTGGGTTGGGCTGGCTTTTGAGTCATAGGAATAGGTAGATGGTCTGAAGTGGTCTAATGGGTACAAGGTTAAATCAGCTGGTTAATCGTGGAGCCATCCAGTTCCATTCAGTTAGTAACATGGAGTGTTAAAACTGCCCTTGGAGTATTGACCACACTGGCTTCGTAGCCATGCTAAGGTCCATATGCCATCCACCGTCATGGCCTCACTGGACTTTTAACTCCTGGCACCATTCAAGGGCTAGCCTAAAAGAATAACTCAGAATCGATAAACAGAGAGCAAACCTAAATGTTGCTATAGCTACAGCTCAGAGGATGCTATTACGGACCTAAATTCAAGCTCCACATGGCTGATACAAGCAACCACTAAAAGATTAGGAGGTTTAGTTTCATCGGGCACCACCCCAAGCCACGGAACATGGTTCTAGCACTGGGCAATTTGCATGGAATTTCAAGTTCCAACTTGCATGGAATATCTTTTTCCATCCTCTCACTTTCAATCTATTCGTAATCTTGTGTCTAAAATGACTCTCTTGTAAACAGCAGATAGTTGGATTATATTTCTTATAATCTAGCACTAGGCAATTTGCTTAGTGTGCGGAGCAATTTCTCGGTTGGCATTTGGTATTTGTAGAGCTCTGCTGATGTGCCTGGCTCTGCTCAGAGTGCGGGAAGGTGGCAGCTGCTGGGGACACAGCTTCCCTCTCCCACCCCTGACAGCTTCTTCCCTTGCTCAGCTTCTCTCTCTCAACAGCCCTTTTCCTTTTCTCTCCCTTCCTCACAGGACACACCTGTCTCATGAGTGCCCAGAAAAAAACCAAACACACAAAACAAAACTCAATCTGCATGATGCTCAGCTGGGTTCTCTGGGTGGGGGGGGGAATGAGCCTAAAACACCACTTACAATAGATGCGTCTCCAGTGTAGGAGCAATGAAACGAACATGGCAATGTTCCTGGGTGTACTGAATCTCATTTATTTCATCTGTTTATTCAACAGAGATGTATTGTCCTTGTAAATGTGCTAGATTCTCTACCAGGAGCTGGACATTTAAAACTGCATGGAAAGTCTAAGATGTTACACATAGTAGATGTATCTAGAGCTGTATCTAGAGGCAGGTTAGGTCGGGCAGACAGAGAGACGGACTTTCCCAGCTCCTGAAGAGCGGAGCAGGCTGAGCTCAGCGCTGTGAGCTTTATGCTGCAAGCGGTAAGGAGCCACCGTGCCATGAACGTGCTCGCCCAAGGCCGTAGAAGGGTCACCACCGCAGCAGCATCAAGGCCCAGATGAGAGACGAGGAAAGCAGACCAGAAGAGGCAGTGATCCAGGGGGAAGACAGGAGAGCCTGAAATTTAAGCAGTAGGAATAAAAATGGAGTTGAAAGGGTGGGTTCTTAGGGAGGCAGGATTGAAAAGACTTAGAAATGCAACACATTTTAAGACGTAAGGGGAACGAATTTAAGAAGCATCTCGAGTTTCCAGATTGGGGGACTGAATTTGTGGCATCTGAAGGAGGAGCAGAATTAAAGATAAAGGTAAAGATGGTTTATCTCTATTTTTGTGTTTTATTTTTTAACCCCTTTATTGAGATACAATGCACATATGATGTGCATTTCACCAAATTAAAGTGGGCAATTCAATGGTTTTTAGTATATTTATAGAGCTATGTAACCATCACCACAATAAAATTTAGAATATTCTTATTTTCCTAAAATGAAACCCTTTAGCTGTCATGCCTCTCCCCAAACTCATCATCGCCCTAGCCCTAGACACCCTACATTAATCTACTTTCAGTCTCTAAAGTTTGGACTATTCAGGATATTTCATACAAAAGGAATCACTCAATATGTGGACTTGGTGGCTGGTTTCTTTCACTTAGAATAATGTTTTCCAGGTTCACCCACGTATCAGTACCTCACTCATTTTCATTACTGAATAATATTCCATTCTGTGGGTATACCATGTTTTGTGTATTCATCCATTTATGGACATTTGGGTTATTTCCACTTTTTGTTGATTATGAATAATGCTGCTGTGAACTCTCATGTACAGTTTTTGTGTTTGGACATATGTTTTCATCTCTCTCAGGTATACCCAGAAGAGCTATTGCTGGATCGTATGGTAATTCTTTCTTCAATCTTTTGAGGAGCTACCAGACAGTTTTCCAAAATGACCTCTCCATTTTGCATTCCTGCCAGTAGTACGAGGGACTCAGTATCTCTGTGTCCTCACCAACACTGGCTATTGTCTCTCATGTTTATTCTGGTCATTAAATGACTATGTAAGTTGAGTTTTGAATGTGTTCATTTAGAGATGTTTGGGAGATAGCCAAGCACTGGACATGTCCAGTGGTCTGGGGCTCTGAGTCCATTCTGAGCTAGAAAGTATAGATACCCACACAATTAGCATCATTTATAGTTGCTGAAGCCACTGGTGTTGGGGAGAGACCTAGAGAATGAGAAGGGAGTTCTGGCCAGCAGTGATGTTAAAGAAGCAAGGAGAGGAAGCAGAACCTGCCAAGGAGATGTAGATGGAAGAAACAGCGAGTTAGAAATTCATGGAAGAGAACGATGACAGTGCGGCCAATGAAAGAGGAAGTTTTGAGAAGGACCCAACAGCATCACACTCTATGGAGATGTCAATTAAAATCTAAAAGTGTCTTACCTGGAGGAGAGCAGCATCAGGTGGTAGGAGGCAGAAAACAGACTGCAGGAGTGGGGAGTGGGGAGGAGGTGCAGGCATATGCCATGGAAGACAGAGGAAAATAGAGCATTTAGAATAGCTACTGGGGATCCCAGAGAAAGGACAAAGGATAGAGCTATGAGAGTTCTGTGAGAAAGAGCAGGAAGGACGCTGACTTTACATCAAGTGTCGGGAATAGTGTTTCAAAAGAGAGAAGACATTTCAGTTGAAACCTAAAGATGAGAAGGAACCAGCCATGGGAAGGACGGAGGAATTAGCAGACCAGACAGACAGAGGGACAGCCTGAGAAGAAAAGTGTGCATATGTCACGCACTTCGTGGTGGAAGTCTCAACATCTGTTCCGTATCTCCCCTGTTCATAGCAGCTACGCATCTTGGGGAATTAATTGACCCAGCCCGAGGGTCAGGTCCTGGCTTTTCTAAGCCGGTTGTGATCACCACATGTGGTTGCCTGTGAGCAGGTCAGGACTTGGCTCAGGACATCCCTCTATGGATGGGGGGTGGGTGGGTGGGAGCCTATGGCTTAAGTTGGTTGAATTAATTAGATAGAAAGTGAGAAATAGTGTGCCATGGCTAAGAAAGAGAACCTCCTCTTTCCCACCAAATATTAACAAAGGTAAGACATGCTATTCCTCTTGCAATAGTTTTGCATCAGAACTGGGTATGTGAGTAAATTGGTCCAATCTCAGAAAGCTTCCAAGAGAAGCTTGAGGGAGAGGTGCTCTCCCTCTCCACGCAGACTCACGTGAGGAAGGGTGCAGCTTCGGTCACTGCCAGCAGCCTGCTTACAGCTGCGGTGGACCACGCTTTAGGACGAACACAGAGTGAGGATGGCAGCCCAGAGAGAGAGGAAAAGGTGGGCCTTGACATTACTGAGCTGCAGAATCAACCAACCTTGAAATGCAACCTACTTTAACACGTCTATTACTGTCAATTCCCTGGGTAAAATGGACTGTGAACCAGTATTTTTACATAGCGTTCAAGCAAAGTTAAACCAGTTTTGAAATTGTCTTTAGCTGGAAGCATCCTAAAATTCTAAGTGCTTGAATAATTAAAGGCCATTTGCTGGAGCAGGGGGTGGGGGGGAGCCTAGAAAGAGGACCACAGGCTAAATCACACAGGCCTCGTAACCACAGCAATCAGTCTGGATGGCTTTTCAAGTATAAAGGGGAGCCACTGAAGGACTACAAGATGGTGATGTGAATGGATTGAGGTTTTTAGATATCTCTTTGGCTGCTCTGTGCACAATGCATATAAGGGGGTAGAGTTGGAGTCAGGGAGCTCAACTTGGGCAAGTGACAGTAACGGCTCGGTCAAGAGGAGCTGAACGGAGCAAGGGAGGAGATAATGGAATTTAGAAGATAAGACTTTTCAGAACTTGGTGGCTTCGGCAAGGGTCATTTTCTTAAACAGGGAAGGCTTGAAAACTAACTGGAAGCATGTGGGATGTAGACCCGTTATGCTGCCTTCCCATATAGGAAGCAGCACATGCCAGCTTCTTCAGGTCACAGGACCTGTCCAACTCGGGCTTCAGGACTCAATTCTGCAGTGAAGGACGTGTAAGACTTACCTGATGAACGACTGACGTCTGTCCAGGGTGACATCTGTCCAGCTGGCTGCTCTTGTCATGGTTCCATTCATCCACTGCAGCGTTTGTCCTTTTTTTTCTTTTACCTGGTGCATTATTACCTGTCTGAAATTTTTTGGAACAGATATAATGCTTCTCTTTTTTCACCTAGTAGGAGAAATCACATGGGAACCAATTCACTGGGGCACCAGGAACGCGTGAGTGACTCACAGACTACCGAGCTTGCTCTCACACGTCTTCCTTGAAGCTTGTTCCCACCGTCATTTCATCTCTGATTTCAGGGGATGCTTCACCCCTTTGCCAAATCTCCTCAGTGATTTCATTTGAGAAGATACGCCTCCGGGGCACAGCTCTCCGCGGGCAGGATGATAGAACGGACCTGAGAGTTTACACAAAGGTCCCAGGTCATCTACAATGGCGACGTTCTTGAGGCGTTAGAACCTCCTTCAGATTTTTCTGGGTGCTGACTTGGCTGCCTGGGGTTCAAGGCTGTATAAATTCTGCCAGTTGAAGGGGAAAATAATATTAAGGAGATTCAAGCTGGGTCCTATCACTGAATTACTTGTTCAGTGCATCCACGTTTGTTAAGCAGATGCTGCAACATGGCAAAGGTGAAAGGATCTGAGCTTGTGGCAGGGAAAAGTCACAGCCAATTCCTAGACTTTGAAAGGAAAAGTCCCGGCTGCCTTCTGGAACAGCTGGAATCAGTAAAATCGCTGGAACGCACACTGCAGTTCTAGGAAACGAATCAAGTTACTCAAACTCTCCAGTTCCCCGTGGAGCTGCCATGGAGAGAGGAAGGAGATAACCCACTGACTCAGGAGGGGTCACTGCGATCATCACCATTTTAATTAATTAATTGTGTAGCACCATGAGGCAGAGTCCACCAGCCAGCGACCTTTGGAGATGAAGAAGGAAAACGCCTCCTGGGGAGCTTCATGAAACAGGAAGCCAGAGAGAACGCTAGCAGATGACGCCATGTTCGCCATGTGCCCTTCCAGCTGAGAGAGAACTGTGTTCGCCATGTGCCTTCTCACTTGAGAGAGAAACCCTGAATTTCATCGGCCTTCTTGAACCAAGGTATCTTTCCTGGATGCCTTAGATCGGACATTTCCACAGTCTTGTTTTAATTGGGACATTTTCTCAGCCTTAGAACTGTAAATTAGCAACTTATTAAATTCCCCTTTTAAAAGCCATTCCATTTCTGGTATAATGCATTCTGGCAGTTAGCAAACTAGAACACATACTTTGACTAGAAATACATTATTTTCTGACTCTTTGGGAAATCTTGATTATAGCAATGTAGTGACTTTTCTATAATGGCAGCAAAAAATAAATTTTGTGACATAAATATCCAGAATCTATAAATTATGTAAGTCTTTATTATTCATCTAAACCTCATTGGCCCATCTGCAGAACTTCTGAACAGGTAATAATAACTAAACACAATTGTCTTCAATAATTTGCCAAATTTTAGTATCTTTATATATAAATTTAAAATCATGACTACAAGGAAGTATTTAGGGCAGGAGTTTAGAGCATATATGCATTACACAGTTTCTTAGTTTCATTTATGACTTTTAAATATTTAGACATATTGGATATGGGTCTCCATTTGTGTCCAACCCAAGCCTGGAAAACCACATGATGGACCTGTGGCCGAGAGTGGGTCTCTGCAGATATGGCATAATAGAACACCACATAAAGTAGCGAGGTAGGCAGGGCTATCCCCACATATTTGAACTTCCACAGCCTGTGTTAGAAGAACTGCAGTTCATGGTCATCTACCCATTTTGAACAGAATTTTTTTTTTTAAATGAAGTAAATGCTTTAAAAATATAATATTTCAATAGTTCAAATCAGGAATTTATATGCTTTCCAAAGGCTACTAAACTGAGAAAAAAAAAAAACGTTAACAATTTCCAAACTGAAACTGAGCTAATTTTGTTCTGCTTGAGACCTCTTACGATGTGAGATCATGACCACACATTATTTTTGAAGAAAATAGCATTTTATGGCAGGAATTTCACAAAGCCATGGAGGAGCTTGAAAAAAAGTGTGAATAAATGCTACAAAAAGGAAGATAGAAATACAAGGCCGAAGTAAATCAGAGTAGTGCTGTGGTCAGTTCTGGTGGCCTTTGATGACAGTTGCTTTGGGAGCTCACTGCCCCTGTCTGCCCTTTCTTCCATTTGCTGGAGTCATTTTATCTGCGAAGTAACTTACACGACAAATGTAACTTATGCCCTTGACACCCACCTCGAGCAACCACTAACAGCTATCTCATTGTCCGAGCTGCCTCACTGTGACTCATCTTGTTTTGAATTATTTCATACAGGGGAAGGGACCAGAGTGTTAAAACAGGTCCCCTTTGCACGTTCCCACACGTGAAATATGAAGACTCTCCATCAAGGGAGTCAGCACAAGGCTGCTTCTAGCAAAGAGAAGACAAAGTCACGTGCCAACAGAGGCTCCAAATGCCGTAGTGACTTTTAAATAGCATTATCAGTGACCTCTGCAGTGGGTGGCAGTAACTGCAGATGGTGGAAAGTTATTTTGGTAACGCAACTCAAGTGATTACTAATCATTTCCAATATGGAAAATTCTAAGTGGGCATAACCCAAATACCCTTAAAGAGTGGGAGAAAGATCAAAGGTGATGGTGGAGTTATACAGAGAAGGTAGGATTTAACAAATGAGTATGAGTGCTGAATCATTATATTGGCATTTCTATCTAGTGAAATAGACCCATCATCTATCTCACTCTATTTTAATTGAAGTCACCACTTTGAATGCCTGTAGGGATTAAGAATTTTCCTTTTATATGAGTTTGCAGAAGGCCTGCATCAAGAACCCTATTTCCAGCTTTGGCTTCCTGGGAAGATAATATGTTCCCGGAGCACATCGAAGGCAAGTTTCTGGTTATGTTTCCTTCTCCTGACAGATGGCAACTAAAATGTCATTTCTGCAGAAGGACCTCGTCTGAAACCTCAGTCTAAGTTTGGTCCCTCAGTTTTGCATTCTCCTAGCCCCCTCTGCCAGTCCTTGATGGGGCTCACTGCAGTCACCGTCTGCTTGTGCTATTGTTTGTTCACTGTCCACCCCGCTAGACGGAGTTCTGTGCGTGTGAACACCATGTCTGTTTGGTTCACCTCTGTGATCCTGGCACCCTGCACTGATTCTGGCAGAAATTCTTGCTCAGAAATGTTTCCTGGATGCATTTCATTCATCTCACTTCTGGAGGCCGTGATGGTGTCACAGGCTCTCACCATCACCATGTGGACAGAAAGGCGGAAGAACACAGGAAGGAGTGATGTGATGGAGGCCAGAGAACCACAAATACGTGAGCACACAGTCAGGAAAAAGCCAGGGAGGTTGAAAATGAGTTTTATTTTAGAAGGAGGGTCAGTTAGGTGGGCCTGGGTTTGGGCCCCATCTTTTGAAGCGATGCTGGTCAAGAAGAGTTGCATGGCCTCTTGAGTTCCCCTTGCTTAAGAAAGCTGTGAAAAGCAGATTCAGGGAGGGAGTAGCTGGTGCCCTTTCCTAATGGGGATGGCGTTTGCTTCCACCCCTACAATTCCGAAGGCAGTTACTTTGGTTGGGTCAATGCTTTGCTAATAGGATGGTCCCCTAAGGGGCCAAAAGATTTTATGCTCCAGCTAGAGAGGTTTTTATCCATAAGACCTCATAGATCAAGTTTGTTGAAAGCAACCCAGGTTTCCATTTCTCTTTGCCACATAATGTTCTGTACTCCACGGAACTGTAGGTGGCTTGTCTTTAGCCCAAACTGAGCACCTAAAAGATTAGAAAACATAAATCTGTACCCCCTTCCCAAACTGGATGCGAGTTCTCTTACTCATCTGGCTCATAAATGATGCCCAAGTAATATCTGCTGAAGGAAAAACCCATGCAAAACGTGCCTCATTTCAAGGAATCCTTTCCCCATATCCTCATCCCGTTAGGATGAAGAACCCCAAAACATAGTAGGGCCTCTTGGGCGTTGTATTAGTTAGGGTTCTCTAGAGAAACAGAATCAACAGGGAACACTTGCAAATATAAAATTTATAAAAGTGTCTCACGTGACCGCGGGAACGCAGAGTCCAAAATCCGCAGAGTAGGCTGTGAAGCTGACTATTCCGATGGAGGGTCTGGATGAACTCCACAGGAGAGGCTCACCAGCCGAAACAGGAAGAGCCTGTTTCTTCTGAATCCTCCTTATAAGCCTTTCAGTGATTAGATTAAGCATCCTCATTGCAGAAGACACGCCCCTTTGGCTGATTACAAATGGAATCAGCTGTGGATACAGCTGAGTGATCATGATTTAATTCTATGAAATGTCCTCATCACAACAGACAAGCCAGCAGCTGCCCAACCACCACCTGGCCAAGTTGACACATGAACCCGACCATGATAAGGATCAAGGAGACAGCAGCATAAAAGATGGATTCAGCAGGGAGTTATGAAGGACTCAGAAAAGCCCTTCTATTCATGCCCCCAGAGGGAGAGCAATCTCAGCCAAGGTCCAGCTCAGACCCAGCAGATGTCAGTTTTCTGTTCAGTCATCAGAGGTCTGTGGGGCATTTTGGAAGGGTGAGTTAAATGTGGAAGGAGTTGGACTGAGACAGGACAATTCCCAGACATGCATGTGGGATAAGGGCAGCAGATCAACTGGGAATCCAGCAGGGCTCAATTATCTCTGGGGCAGTTGCAGTCCTCAGGGACACAGAGCAGCTGAGACGACCAAGCTAGAAGCCCAGGAGCATTCCCCTTCCCTGCAGAGTAGACGCCCCAACCCTTGAGGGGTCGCATGCCCTCCTCAGAAACTCAGTCTGCAGAGGGTGTGGTTTCTGTGCGGGTAGGAAGCTGCTACCTCACGGCATCATGAGGAAGCTCACACCTTTCTTGTCAACATCAGACAGGACGAGTATTCTCAGCCCCCATGATCAGTGTGGCATGCCTGTAGACACACGCCCTGGAAAGACACATGAGTGTGTCATGGAAGTTGGTTATAAATAACCGAGGCGGGCAGACTCAGCAAAGCCTGGAACCCAGTGCTTGCCGTGAGAACCCTTAGCACATTTTCCTAAGGATTCCTGGGCACTCTCCACCTAGTCCTCGAGCTCTGGGTGCAGTGACTTACAGTGATGCGTGCCGTGGGGCTAAATCAAGCATGCCCTGTTTCCTGTCCTGGGAGCAAACCTAGAAGGAAGACGTGCCCTAGCGAAGGGGCCAGCCTTTCTCCTGCGCATTCGCCCACCCACATCTGCCCTCGTGTGGACCCTCGGGGTGAGGAGAGGAGTCTTCTGCCGGATCCCACACTTGGTACAAAGAGTTGCTCGGTCTCTGTATGCGTCTCTGTCACAGATCCATCCATGTGCACGTGTTTGGATGTGAGGCAATTCTCTTGGGCTTTTCCACGTTGTTCTCAGGGCCGAGAGTTTTAGCACACTCCTCTATAGAATTTTTAAAAATCATGTAAATTATGAGGATTATTTTTAAAAATTTAAATATAATTCCTGTGAAAATTAATAGTGAGAAAAAGCAACCAGTAGCTCCTTATTCTTGCAACTTTGAGAAAAGCAACTTTGTCATTTGCTTACAGTGAGAAAGTTTTTTTTTATTGAACTGTTTTCTTATATGTGATTTTTTTTATTGTATAATATAACATGTATACAAAGCAAAGAAAGAAAAAAGCAATAGGTTTTAAAGCACACGTCCACAAGTAGTTACAGGATCCCAGAGTTTGTCATGGGCTACCATACCATCGTGTCGGATTTTTCCTTCTAACTTCTCTAGAACATTGGAGGCTAGAAGGAATATTAGTATAGTGATTCGGCAGCCACACTTGTTTGTTAAATCCTATTTAACTCATTTGTTAAATCCCTCCTCCTTATAGTGAGAAATTTTTTGAGGAACAGACAACCCTGAGTTCTGCCCTCTTTTTTTGTCTGTTCTGGGGTAATGTATTCTGTGCTTGCTGCCTCTGCTGTTTTCTCAGCATTTATTTGTCAGGATTTCGCCTACTAATTTACAAGACTGGGTGAATGGTGACAAATCAGAGAAATAAGTAGTCAGACAAAAGTAATTTTTTTCCTTGAGGGAAATTGCTGGAATAAAGCTCTGGACCTCATTTAAAATCCCGAGGTCCAGACTATATAAGGAAATATAAGTAGACCACTTACTGATTTTGAAATGTGTGATAAATTTGAACTTCACAGAAATCAAATATCAACATACGTTTTGCAGAAAGAATTTGAAAACTGGTCAAATCCTTGAGTAGAGATATGAACAAAACTGATCTGGACAGGACTAAGGCATATCAGAATGCAGGATAAAGGATGATATCAACCATATATTGAAACTTCAACTTCTGTGCAAGACTAAAGGGAAAGATGTTTATGGGTGCAAAATTTATATTTTGGGTAGTGTATTTCCTAATTTAACTTGTATGGGCAGTTTAGTTGAACACCATAAGTACGTGGAATTCTTGAATAGGGCATGAGATTTTTTTTTTTGGTTTGTCCTGGATAGTGTGATGCCCTGATATATCCTAGCGTAATTTGGACAGTGAATAAAGATGTATTTGCAAAATCCCCTTGGAGGACTAAAGAGAAAAGAGAAAATACTCAATTCTCCCATTTGGAGAATTTCTGATATTCTCATAAGCAGTGGAGAAAACCATATCAATAGACGGAGCCCTTGATCTTGGGGTTCACCCCCATGAAACTTATTCCTGCAAAGGATGGGCCTAAGAGTCATACCAAGAGAACCTTTTTTGTTGCTCAGATATGTCCTCTCTCTCTCTAAGCCAACTTGGCGGGTGAACTCACTGCCTTCCATCCTCCATGGGACATGACTCCCAGGGGTGTGAATTGCCTTTTCAATGTGGGTCAGAAATCCTGGGATGAGCCAGGACCCAGCATCAAGGGATTGAGAAAGCCTTCCTACCAAAAGGGGGAAGAGAGAAATGAGACAAAATAAAGTGTCAGTGGATGAGAGATTTCAAACAGAGTTGAGAGGTTATCCTGGAGGTTATTCTTATGGTGTATTGGAGTGGCTGGAAGGAAGTACCTGAAACTGTTCAGCTGTGTTCCAGCAGCCTTGATTCTTGAAGACAATTGTATAAAGATATAACTTTTACAATGTGACTGTGTGATTGTGAAAACTTGTGTCTCGTGCTCCTTTTATCCAGGGTATTGACAGATGAGTAAAAAAATATGGAAAAGTAAAATAAATACATAAATAATAGGGGGGACAAAGGGTAAAATAAATTGGGTAGGTGGAAACACTAGTGGTCAGTGAGAGGGAGGGGTAAGGTGTATGGTATGTATGAGTTTTTTCTTTTTTCTTTTTATCTCTTTTTCTGGAGTGATGCAAGTGTTCTAAAAAATGATCATGGTAATGAATACACAACTGTGTGATGATATTGTGAGCCACTGGTTGCACACCATGTATGGAATGTATGTGTGTGAAAATTTCTGTCTAAAAATATATATTTTTAAATGGTCGAATGGATGGCTCTTAAGCTTGGGTGGTTAGTGAGTAGGAGAAAATGGTAATTTGCATCCAGCCATCCGGGTGAGCCCTGTCCTCAGCCTGGAACTGTGGCCTTAAGAACAGGTCAGCAGGCCAGTCCACTCACCAGCGGTGCGCGCTCTCCACCAAGGAGTGATTAAACTTTAACTCCATCTTACGAGACTGCAGTAGACTTTTCTGGCTAAATGCGAGGAGGGACGTGTGACACAGGAAATACATTCTCAGAATTTATTGGCAGCTATTTGGTCAATACTGTATAATTCTACTCTAACAAGGTTGAGTGATAAAACAACTGACATACTTATTGTCCTTGTTTTTGTAATGCTGACGTGATTTCACATGGAACAAAACCTATATGCTAAAAAGGTGATTTTTTTTACCTACGGTACTACTCTGAATATAATGCATTTACAGAAAAATTCTAGTATGTTGGATTTGGGGGTGGGAAGTCTTTAATTCATGCCTTGTTATGGAATTATCATCATAACTACAGATGGTTATTTCACATTTTATATGAATTGAGCAGTGTCTATATAGACATAAAATATCTTTAATTGTAAAAATTAAACCAAACAGTAACTTCTTTAAAACACCTAATCATTAATAAATGCTTCATTTCTACTCAAACTAGAAAAAATAGTCCATGATGGAAATGAAAATAATTTATTCTGTGGCCCTGATTTCTGAAATGCTAAAATAACTGAATCTTAAATAAGTTTGCATTTTGGTAGGTAAAGAGAACCTAAGTGACAGAATTATGAAAGTTCATTATAGTGGAACATAAATATCCCATGGAATAGAAGATGGAAGGGAAGACGTGGGTCGCACGGCCACATCTCTCTTCCAGACTATTGCTATTCACAGTTCTGATTTCTTAAGGCAGGAGTCAGAGCATCCAGAAGCCCTGTGGATTATAGAGTAGAGGCTTATGTTTTTAGGTAGAAATTTTTAGTAAGTAGAATTGGTGGAATTCTATCTTTTTAGTTAATTGAGAGCCTTAGAGATTTCCTAGAAGGAATGACATATTCAAAGCAGCGTTTGAGGAAGGAACACAGATGGAGCAAAACTATAGCTAGGCAGCTGAGAAAATGGTGCACAGTTCTGAGACCCAACAGGAGCCCTTGATAAGATCACAGATGGATAAAGCGCACCTTCACAAAAACCACAGAAGGGAACAAGACAGCGTGAACACGTTTGTTATTGCTTTTCACCCCTAAAGTAACGGTAAAGGGATTTTTACCATTCACTAAGAAAATGGTAATGGGATTTATTTTTATTTATTTTTTTGTATGCTGTATGGCAGGGTGACATTTCATTCTTTTTCCATGTGAGTATCCCGTTATTGCAGCACCATTTGCTGAATTTTTTGTTTTTGTTTTTGTTGGTTTCTTTTGTTTGTTTGTTTTGGGAAGTGCACGGGCCAGGAATTGAACCCAGGTCTCCCGTATGGCAGGCGAGAATTCTACCACGGAGCCACCCTTGCACTGATAATGGCATTTTTTAAAAGCAGAAATCCCAAGGACGATGAAAAGACTGTGGCGGCAGCAAATTTTGAAGGCTGGAGAGCAGGTGAGCAAAAGAGCAGACGGGAGGAAAGGGGCCTGAGCTGTAGCAGACCTTTGTCTTGCTAGCAGCAAGCACCCTGCAGACGCCCAGAAGAGCACAGAAATCAGAAGGACCTGGGACCCCCGAGAGTGAGGCTGCAGTTAAGGATCAGCTGAAAATGAGCCGAAGGGCCGCCCACGTAGCTGTGGTCTTCCAGCCCCTCAGCCCACTGACCACTGTGCTCCCCACCCAGGCAGCAGAAGGAATCTGCCTTCCAGAAGGGCTGGCTTAGGGGGATCTTAGCTGGGCACCAATCTCAGCTGGCAATAGTGTTAGCACCCTGCCAGCTGGGGATTGAATGAAGCACCTACAAGGAGGAAATGAGCCTTTCCCCTCCACTCTGCACACTCTACTCTGAGAAAACACTCCTTCCCTCCCCAGGCATGAGAGAGAATTCCTCTCAGGGGAAACCAACCAAGCCAGAGGGAAAGCACACCAAAACTGACTACTGCTGGGTGCCCCAGGACAGTAACCCAGCCGGACGGCCCTTCAGGGAGACCCACCTCCAGAGAAGCCCTCCACACACACACGGAGCTGCCAACCAACTCTAGCAAGAAAGGCCAACCCCAGTGCAGTCGGAGAGCGAACTGCGGAAGGTCAGGGGCAATGCAAGTAGTAGAAGAAAAGTTTCCAAATCTCTAATTAGCATCTTCAGAGATAAGAGAATATCCTAAATTAAAAACAGAACTCTTAATAGTATTCTTAGATTAAAAATAGAATGTTATTTTTAAAA
The DNA here is from genome assembly GCF_023851605.1 of Tamandua tetradactyla. NCBI lineage: Eukaryota > Metazoa > Chordata > Mammalia > Pilosa > Myrmecophagidae > Tamandua > Tamandua tetradactyla. Next base: position 100,993,324 of record NC_135330.1, on the reverse strand, counting down.
AAATCATTCTGATAATATAAAGGAACTCCAGGAAACTAAAAATAGAATAGCAGGAATGAAAAAAAAAATTCAACAGAAGACTTGGACCACAAACTTGAAAATATGTCCCAGAAAGTTCAAGACAGAAGCAAAAAAAAAAAAAATCATATATACACATACATATGATGAAAAATTAGGGGTAAACACCCAAATAGTAGAGCTTCCAAAAAGACAGAGAAAGAAATAGAGTGGAGGTGATTCCCCACAAATAAGTATGAGTTTCCGGACTGAAAGGGCCCACTGACTTCTGAAGATAATAAAAGGCCTCCATTAAAACACAGAAAAAGAAAAATTTGAGAAATCTTTGAACAAAAAAGACAATTATAAAAATTACTGGAGGGAAAAGCCAATAAAATGTAAAGGATCAACGACCAAAGTGTCACGAGGCTTCCCAACTGCTTAGAATCTACAAGGCAATGAGCACTGCTTTGAGGAACCAGATAATTTTGACCTTCAAAATTATCACTTGAGCAGGAAAGTGCAATAAAGACATTTTCAGATATGCAAGGATTCAAAAAATGTCTTGTTGGGGCAGTGCATCGGTGGCTCAGTGGCAGATTCTCGCCTGCCATGCTGGAGACCCGGGTTCGATTCCCGGTGCCTGCCCATGCCCAAAAAAAAAAAAAAAAAAAAAATCTAGTTGAAACTGAAAACAGAAATATCAGTAAAAGCATTATATTTGGAAACATGGGGGTAAAAGTCAAAAAAGAAGCTGAAAGGGTTGAAAATTGTTGCATCTGGACATCAGAATTGGAATAGAGAAAGGTATTATCATTTTTTAGTTTTATGCCTTATGGAACTAATTAACTTTTTAACCATTTGACTTCAGAACGTTGGTTAAAATAAAAATTAAATTATATCAAGATGCAAAAGAAATAAGCAATTAAAAATATGTACAGTCTGCTCCCATTTTAATAGAAAAGAAGTGGGGTGTATGTGCGTGTATGTGCAGAGGTCATCTCTGGATGTTAAGCTGGTGTTGGCATTTTAAAAATGTTTTATTCATGTTATTTGTAGTTTCATTTTTTAAAATAATTTAGAGTTTGCAAACAAAGGCCTGAAGGCAGCACAGGAAGCTGAGACGTCATGGTGCAGCCTCTGGCTCAAGACGGTGAGGGATGGTGAATCACGGGAGCAGAAGAGTTTGTATCTGCATTGCAGGCAGGACCACTGTGAGAAGATAGGAATGCAGTTGGGAGCAAAGGAGGAAAGGAGCAATGGAGGTTGGTGGGTACGGGCTATTGGCATACTTAATTACAATGTGGAAAGAAGGTAAAATTTCAATTTACAGAGAATTCCAGAAAATAAGAAAGCATGTACATTGCTATGGATTAAAGGTCAAAGCATGAGGACCAGCTGGACAGAGACGGCAAAGAGAGACATCTTTTCCCCTTTGGGTATCTGGGAAGTGTGTGCTTTTGCACGATTCCTCTGCCAGCCTGCAGCTGCTCTGATAATTGGCAATTTTCAACAAGTGTATTTCCCTTTTAACAATTCTTCAATAACAGAAATAATCTGTATGGTGCAAACGTAAGGGTAAATAATGACAGAGCAAATAGGTGAGCGCCTTCCTCTCATCAAACACACATCCACCCTGGGCACCTCCCGGGCATTTGCTGGGCATCACCCCCAGGTCCCCAGGGTCTCCATTTCCCAGATGAAGAGAGGAACGTGCCTCGTCTGAGACAGGACAGGGCTTGCACATGGCAGCTGGAAGAAGTTCCAGGCACAGCTGGTTTCGTTGTTGTCACTGTGCTGTGTGACCGGGATCTCATCTGCGTGAAGACCGTTCTGCCCAGCACGCACACTCGGCTGAGAACAGTCAATGTGGCCTGAATCCAAAGGGCAGCTGTGAAAGCAAACAAGAGTCAGCATGGGCACATTTCTACTCCTCCCACCCCATTTAAATAAATTCGGTCTTCATGTAGCAGTCAACTCATAGTTGTAACCATCTAATCCCTGCAGTTTGTTGAGTTTTAAGAAATTATATAACTATTTCATGGGTTTTTGATGCTTCTGCATTTTAAATCTCTTGTAGAATGAAATACTCGAAGGCATCGAAAGTAAGAAAAAAGCTGTTTCTTTAGAGCCCTTCACTTTCACACGTTGCCCTGAACGTTCCCAGCTCACAGGTGATAAAGGAACAGGGAGGTGTTGCATGCGTGGCACCCAAGGGCAGGTTCTCTCCAGTGACGCCCCACTGCCTCACCACAGTACCATACGGGTGACCAATAGGTTTATACTCACGAGTGGCTGCAATCACTTTAGAGCAAATCAAACTACAAGATGCATTTCACACCTTTTAAGAAGGATTTTTTTGGGGGGAAGGTGGGGGCTGGGTGTACTTTGCTGATGGTGCATGATCAGGTCAACTCTCAGCCCCTTCCTTTCCTCGGGGTTCTGGGATGGGAGCTGTGGAGGATGGTGATTCTCAGTGTTGGGGGATCGAGTCCAGGCCAGGACTCCCCAGCAGCTGATGGCCTCTCTTCCTTTTATGTTGTCTGTTATGGGTGGTCCAGGGGCTCTTCCTCCCTGGAGGCCATGTGGACTGCAAGGTCCACCACCCTGTTGCTGTAGCCAAATTCATTGTCATACCAGGAAATGAGCTTAATGGAGTGGTCTTTGAGGGCAGTGCCAGCCCCAGCATCAAAAGTTGAAGACAGGTATCACTGTGAAGGTTGCAGGAGACAAATTGGTCCTCAGTGTAGCCCAGGATGCCCTTTAGGAGGCCCTCGGATGCGCTTCACCAAATTTTTGATGACATTGCACTCGGCTGCCTTCTCCAGTCAGCAGGTCAAATTCACAATGGGCACACTGAGGGTGGGGAGGTGAAGGCCAGGCCAGCGGGCTTCCCATTCAGCTCCTGGATGAGTTTGCCCATCATCTCAGCAGTGCCGACAGATGCAGGGATGAAGTTCTGGAGCAGATCAAGGCTGTCACGCCACATTTTCCCAGAAGAGCCAACCACAGTCTTCCGGGTGGCAGTGATGGCATGGACAGTGGTCTTTCGTGATGCCACAGTTGTCATGGATGACTTTGGCCGGGGGGCCAGGCAGTTGGTGGTGCAGGAAGCATTGCTGATGATCCTGAGGGAGTTGTCATACTCCTCATTGTCCATGCCCATCTCAAACATGGGGGCATCAGCTGAAGGGGCAGAGATGCCGACTCTCTTGGGGCCACCCTTTGAGTGAGCCTCAGCTTTCTCCAAGGTTGTGAGGACACCAGTGCACCCCACAACATGTTCAGCACCAGCATTGCCCCAATTCATGTTGGCGGCTCTCACTCCTTATTGGTGACAAGCTTCCCACTCTCAGCCCTGATGGTGCCTTTGAACTTGCCATGGGTGGAATCACACTGGAACATGTAGACCATGCAGGTGAGGTCAACAAAGGGCTCACTGACAGCAACAACTTGCACTTTGCCAGAGTTTACAGCAGCCCTGGTGACCAGGTGCCCAATACAGCCAAATCTTTTTATTCTGACCTTCACCATCTTGTCTTAGAGATGCGGCTGGCATTGCACAAAAAGGTATGGCTGTCTGTGGAGCAGGAAGGAGCAGAGAGCAAAAGGGAATATTTTAATATTTCTTGCATTTAGTCCAACAATCTTTTGCTCTAGTAAGTGCTAAGAAATATCATTTAACTTCTTGACTTTGTTGCAATTTTCACTTTTTCTGACTCCTTTTTTCCTGACTGTTGAAGAGAAGAGGGTACTATTTGAGTAAATTATCTGTACAAATACAGGTGCTGGGTTTTTGCTATCTTCCCTTCTAGTGGATGCATAGGCCAATTTCCACAGAAGACACCAGCATTCTCCTTAGCAATGAACTGTCCAATATGGTAGCCACAAGCTACATGGAGCTACTTAAAATAAAAATAACAATTCACTCCTCAGTCACACTAGCCACATTTCAAGTGCAGTAACTTCATGGGGCTACTGTATCAGAATATCTTCATCATTTCAGAAAGTCTAATTGGACAACACTGACTTAGAGGGCTGTGAATGCTATGGAACATAGGGACATCAATTTATTCAACTGGAGGATTTTATGACTCATGAGAATGGATTAGCCAAAGCCCCCCAAAGCTCTAGGTTCTAGTTTCAGCATCCAAGATCCTCAGAATCTAACAGATGACTGCACTTGAACTTTTCATAAAAGAGTTAAAAGTCACATCTTTTAGATAAATTTTATTTATTGAAAACCAACAGCTATTGCCACTCCAACAGTTCACAGGATATACGTGTGGCAATTTCATTGAATTATCTTCAATATGTTTCTGCTTCCTGAGCTTTCAAGATGTGACTGTGTGATACTCTCCTTCATTCCTTAGATGTAGAAGGATGTCAGAAACTTGCTAATTTTCCAATAAAACTTAATTAAAGGAAGAATTGACAAGAGAGAAAAAACTATAGCTGTAATAGGCATAGATAACATCAATCTGTGACATCAAGGAGAGTCCACAACAGTCATGATAAGGCTAATATTTCTGATTTTGAGTCTTGGCCATTCTTTGCCACTCTGGATGTAAACTTTTGCCACTGAGTGAGTTACTTTCTTTAAATCAATCATAGGTGTGCATCAAGCACTTTAGTGGGCTATGCACATACATTTTGCTGGATGAATTAAATTAATTCCAAACTTCTAAAATTGTAAACAATTGTTTATAGATTGCACTGACAAATATTAACTTTCCTCGTGTGAATACAGAGATATTTGAGTGAAAGTATTATTGTCCCTGTCTCAACATGTCAAGTAAACCACTCAATTGATCAAATTAATTCAATCTTTTCAGAGAGATAATTTAGATAACTAGCATGGAATATATGTTAGTTGTGTATGAAAGTATGTGCTTTCAACAAAGCACAAACATATTCTGTAGATTCCTAGGTATCCAGTATTGAATAATATTCAAGATGTGATTAGGAAGTACAAATAAGGGCTGATGTGCTGGCGGTTAGCACAGCCCATCCCCACCCTGGTGGAACTCTGGCCAATGGTGGCTCTGACCATCCTGAAAGCACGTGTCCACCTACACATCATGCAAATACATCAAACAGGACCCTGAAATAAGACCATGGGTCTGAAGATCTCAGCTAGAACTACTGTCTAGGAATCCATGTATTAATTCACTCTCTAGTTATTGATTGCTGCTCTATGTCAAGCTCTGTGCCAGGTCCAGGGAATGACAAAATAAATAGGACAAGAGCTGATAAATCAAGAAGTGATCAGGATTAGCTCCCATAATCGTACTTGAGTTCCATCTCTTGCTTTATTGTAGCCCATATAGACTGAGACAGACATTTCCTTGCTGGGAATTTCACCTCCTGGTTGTTTAGTTCAGATATTAAGAGCAGAAATGGCACTTGTTGACGCCTTCTTTCAAATGATAACAAATATTTGTTGATCCATGAGACACCATCTGTCAGGAGAAACAAACAAACCCACACAATGTGACAAAACTATAATAGAAATGTATCCAAGCACTACTGGTGAATAGGGAGGTTCAGATAACTGCTCCTTGATGCCTTTATTTCTTTTGCTTATTGCTCTACCTAGAACTTCTAGTACAATGTTAAATACTATTGGTGACAGAGGGCATCCTTGTCTTTCTCGTACTTAAGGGAAAAGCTTTTCAGTCTGTCACCATGAGTATGATGCTGGCTATGGGTCATATATGCCCTTTATCACACTGAGAAAGCTACCTTTGCTTCCTACCTTTTGAAGAGTTTTTATCAGAAAAGGATGTTCAATTTTATCTAATGGTTTTCAGCATCAGTCAAGGTGATCATGTGATTTTCCCTTTTGATTTGTTAATGTGCTGTATTAATTAACTGATTTTCTTGTGTTGAACCATCCTTGCATTCCTGGTATAAACCCCACTTGGTAGTGGTATACAATTCTTTTAATATGTTGGTGGATTCAACTTGCCAATATTTTGTTGAGAATTTTTGCATCTATGTTCATTAAGGAAATTGGCCTGTAGTTTTCCTTTCTATAGCATCTTAATCCAGTTTTGGTATTAAAATGATATTAGCTTCATAAAATGAGTTAGGTAGTATTCCTTATTCCTCAATTTTTTTAAAAAAAAGTTTGAACAGGATTGGTATTAGTTCTTTTTGAAATGTTTGATGAAATCCCTCTGTGAAGTCATCTGGTCCTGGGCTTTTCTTTGTAGGAAGATTTTTGATGACTGATTGGATCTCTTTACTTGTGATTGGTTTGTTGAGATCTATTTCTTCTCAGGTCAGTGTAGCTTGTTTGTGTGTTTTCAGGAATTTGTCCATTTCATCTAAATTGTCTAGTTTTTTAACATATAGTTGTTCATAGTATCCTCTTATGAATTCTTCAGGGTCTGTGATAATGACTCCCTTCTCATTTCTGATATTGTTTATTTGTATCCTCTTTCTTTTTTTCTTTGTTAGCCTTGCTCCTGGCCCATCAATTTTATTGATTTACTCAAAGAACCAACATTTGGTTTTATTGATTCTCTCTATTGTTCTTTTGTTCTCCTATTCATTTAACTCTACTTTAATCTTTATTATTTCTCTTCTTCTATTTGCTTTGGAGTTAGTTTGCTGTTCTTTCTCAAGTTCCTTCAAGTGAGAAGTTATGTCCCTGATTTTTGCTTTTTTAATATAGGCATTTAGGGCAATAAATTTCCCTCTCAGTACCACCTTTGCCACTTCCCATATGTTCTGATATGTTGTATTCTCATTTTCACTGATCTCCTCATAGCCACTGATTTTTCTAGCAATTTCTTCTTTGACCCACTCATTGTTTGATTATGTTATTTAATCTCCATATATCTGTAAAAGTTCTCATTCTTTGATGGTTATTGATTTCCAGGTTCATTTGTTGTGGTCAGAGAAAGTGCTTTGAATAATTTCAGTGTTTTCAAATGCATAAAGACCTGTTTTGTGCCCCAGCACAAAACTATACTGGAGAATATTCCACAAGCACTAGAGAAGAATGTATATCCTGGTGTTTTGGAGTGTAATAACCTGTACATGTCTGTAAGGTCTAACTCATTTATCAAATTAAGTTCTCTACTTCCTTGTTGATCCCCTGCTGCTTGTTCTAGCTATAGAGGACAGTGGTATATTGAGGGCTCCTATTATTATTGCTGAAACATCTATCATTCCCTTCAGTTTTGCCAATGTCTGTCTCATGTATTTTGGGGCTCCTTGCTTGAGAGCATAAGTATTTATTACTGTTATTTCTTCTTAGTAAATTGTCCCTTTTATTAAGACATAGTGTCTTTTTTGTCTCTTATGATGTCTTTACATTTAGAGTCTATTTTGCCTGATATTAACTACTCCTGATTTCTTTTGGTTACAGCTTACATGGAATATTTTTTTCCATCCTTTCACTTCTATACTTAATTCTATATTGGACAAATACCATCTCTTTGTATCCTTGTGTCTTGTAAGCAGCATATAGCTGGATTATGTTTCATAGTCCATTCTGCCAATCTATATCTTTTAACTGGTAAATTTAGTCCATTAACATTTAAAGTTATTACTGTAAAGACATTTCTTAAATCCACCATTTATCCTTTGGATTTTATTTATCAGATCTCTATATTCTTTTTACACCCTTCTATTTTTATCACTTAAGTTATCCTTACTGGTACTTTTCAATTGTGTGTCCCACTCCTGAACTTCCTCTCCTGTCATTTTTTTTTTTTTTTTTTTTTTGGCTGGTAGACTTCAACAACTGTCCTTGTTTGGGGAAAAAATAAAATTTTCTGGGAAGAAAGAAAGGTTCTAAGTCAGATTAACATACAAACTGTAGAAAGTCAAAAGTCCAAAAATAAAAAACAAAAACAGAAAAACAGCTAAATGGCAGTAAATAAGGGGAGAAAAAAGCTATAATTAAACTGAAGTGTTCTGTGGCATGATGGTCTTGATGTTCAACTTGACCAGGCTACAGTCCCCAGGTCCTCTTTGGAATGCTTGCCTAGGGCCTGCTGTGAAGGTATTCTGTGGATGTGGTTAGAGTTCCTAGTCCATTGGCTTTAAGTGACTGGGCAATGGCCCTATACCACTGGGGCAGGCCTGGTCCACTCCGTTGCAGGCCTGAAGGGCAGACCCCGATGAAGAAATTCCACCTCTCAGCAGCAGCACCACCAGACTTTCAGCTGCCCTTCCCAGTGGCCTGCAAATGGATTTCAGATTTGCCCAGCTAGCCTCATGGTCACACAGGGCAATTATTTGCAATAAATCTCTTAATATGCCTCTGCTACTGATTCTGTGTCTCTAGTTAAACTCTGAGCATGCCAGTACTTTTACATAAAAGCTTCTATCTTGAGGAGGTGCAGTGGTGGCTCAGTGGCAGAATTTTTGCCTGCCATGTTGGAGACCCGGGTTTGATTCCCAGAGTCTGCCCATGCCAAAGAAAAAAAAAAGTCAATCTCATCTCTCCTTTCCCACCCCAATGAACTTCCTACAGCTGCCTCCTCGGGGAGAAATGTCCTGAGACCATGGAGAAGATTTTTATTAGAATTTCACTTAAAATAATTTCAGAGAACTTTGTATTAACAGGGAGATAAAACTAGATGTTCAAATATTTTAAACAGAATGTTTGAATGTTATCATTAAATTATAACTAAGAAAATGCCCTTAATTCATTTGATGTAGCATATGAAAACAATAGCTAAGTAAGAAAATCGAGTTGTAGCTTTTCTGGTGATTTCTTTCATGGGATTTTAAGCACATATTCAAAGTAAGAATCCAGCAATCCTCAGTTATTTATTTATGTAATGAGAGCCATCAGTCATTCCACTGGTGCCTGAGCATCTGCCTCTGAAACTTGAATTGAACCTTGCTCCAGTGCAGGGCTGTCGTTGACCCCTGCCAGTGCAGACTTTCTTTTCTTTCATCAACAAACAGTTCAGTTCATTTCAAACATGTATTGGATCCCTATTTTCTTGCTAGGAATGCTCGGTGACTATGTTTTGTTTATTTGCATTTTAAACTCTCAAATATAAAATGGGTTTCAGCGTTCAGGTACTTGTAATATTGAGAAATGTTAGAAAATTAGATAACCACATTTAGACACATTGTGAAAGAAATCATCCATTGGCCCGCAAATAAAACTATTTATGATTTTTTCTAGAATTTAAGTCACGCCTCTCTTTAATCTAGAAGAAAAATATTCTAAATTACATCTATAATGCAATTCTATATATAAATTAATCACCACTGAATACTTTCTTAATGAATGGGTGAGAGGACAAGAAAGAAGCAATTTGGTCAGAATTTAAGCTATAAAATTAGATGACAAAATTATAAGTGTAAGTTAATGAATCTGAAGGGTAAAGAAGTGAACTAAGAAAGAGAAATAAATAAGAAATGAAGAGGGAACAGTAAAGGGATCAGAATTTAAGACAGTAAAATAAAAAAGAGAGTAAAGTTGAAAGCAAAAGGAATTTTAAAAGCCTTACTTCTGCTCAATCATTAATTAAAATAAAATATATTAAGATCCTTGACAAAGGGTCAAATAGTAAATCTCTTACAATTTGCTCACATTCTTTCATCAAACAGATGGTAGGAAGGTTAAACAGTTGTTAAACCTAAGGCAAGAATAGTGAGCTTCCAGAATCCCAATATAATACAACTTCATTGGAGAGGCATGGCAATACACCCTTGTTTACCTCCTTAGAAATCTAGGAGGGGTCTAAAGTCTAGGAAAACTTTCACTTGAACCAAGAATGGGCTGAGTGCATGGTGCTCTTAAAAATGTATCTGGGGGTACATGGGTAGTTCGGTGGTTAGAATGCTCACCTTCCATGTAGGAGATCTGGGTTCAATTCCTGAACCATGCAACAAAAAATGAAAAATGTATCTGGGTGTTCTAGTTTGCTAGCTGCCGGAATGCAATATACCAGGAATGGAATGGATTTTAAAAGCAGAATTTAATAAGTTGCTAGTTTACAGTTCTAAGGCTGAGAAAATGTCCCAATTACAACAAGTCTATAGAAATGTCCAATCTAAGGTATCCAGGGAAAGATACCTTGGTTCAAGAAGGCCGATGAAGTTCAGGGAGCGAGCATGGTCAAGGCTTCTCGCTTACCTGGAAAGGCAAGATGGCAAACATGACATCATCTGCTAGCTTTCTCTCCTGGCTTCCTGTTCCATGAAGTTCCCCGGGAGGCATTTTCCTTCTTCATCTCCAGAGGTTATTGGCTGGTGGACTCTCTGCTTCATGGTGCTGCAGCATTTTCTGCTCTCTCCAAATCTCTTCCTTTCTCCGAAATGTTTCCTGTTTTATAGGAGTCCCATAAACTATTCAAGACACACCCGAATGGGTGGAGACACCTCTCCACTTAATCCAGCTTAACCACCACTCTTGATTGAGTCTCATCTCCAGGGAGGTGATCTAATTACAGTTTCAAATATAAGGGACTGAATAGGGATTAGATGAAATGGCTGACTTTACAAAATGGATTAGGATTAAAACATGGCTTTTCTAGGGTACATATATCCTTTCAAACCGACACACTGGGCCTTTCTGAGCCTTCAGACAAAGCTGAATTTGCTATTTTCAAATAGCAAGGTGGTGAACGCTTGCCTGTGTCTGCTGCAGCCGGCAACCCACACTGAGCCCCCTTTAGTCTTTATGGGGATGAAGAGGTATTCCTGTCCTTGAAAGTCCGAACTCGGAGTTGTCCTCCCCACAATGCACCCAATTTCATTCTTCCCCCGCTCCTGTAAAGTTATAGAGTTTTTATGCATGAAAAACTGGCTTGAAGCAATTTCTGTGAAGCAAGACAAATTGAAATAGTGATGTTAATCGTCAATTTTAGAAAGAGCCTTTCCTCTGATTATTTTTGTCTCCTAATAGCCCTTGTCTCTGGTATAAAATAAGGCAGTGTGCTCATTCCTTACAGCCAGGACATTTCATTTCTGCCAATGTCTGCTGAAGGAGACTAGGAATAAAGACAGAAAAATGGTAAACACAGAGCTAGTTAGTTGAATGCAAATTCCAATGTGAAAAACCTTCATTACAACGTCCCTCTCTGCCCTGTGAAACTTTTAGTCCTTGCCACAGTTGAAGAATTTTCCTATTCTGTATTATAAACCCTGGATGGGTTCCAAAATTTCCCTAATGGAAGGAAAAAGTCTCAAGACACTAACCTACTTGTAAAGATGTGTGAACACTAAAAAAGTAAGGATTTAAGAATTGTATGTGGCCTTCACGCTTATTAAGTTGCTGTGGTGTCACTTTGCTAGGCAGGTTTTACATGGCAGTGTTTTATTGGAAACAGCAGTTTGGAAATTCCCAGGTTTCTTTATTCTAAGCATTAAAAAACTTCCCATGGTATACTTACATGTCTTTTACAATGCACTGGAGGAGAAATGTAGCAATGATAAAGAATTGTCAGAACTGATCATTGTTATGAGATAGGTGATAAAGTCAAGTATTAGATATTGACGGCAGGCAGCCAGATGTAGTGTGTGTGGGGGGGTTGGGGGTGGAATAAGAAGCAGCAGGATAAAAGCTACTATTTAGGAAATGGTTACCAGGTGACACAGTTATGCTTCCAACTGCTTTCCCTGTGGCATCTCATCTATCAGTTTAGCAATCCATTCACCAAGTGATAATTTAAGTAATGTTCCTAATTCTTATTTTATAAATGTAGAAACTGAGGCTTGGAGAAATAGAATAATTTGCTCTGCAATAATTCATCTAATACATGGTGAAAGGAGGGATTACATTGAGGCATCTGGCTTCAGCTTCCGGGATATCACCCACTTGTGGAAATGCATATTCCACCATGTCCAGTCGAATCACACTTTGCAAGATGTGACATCTCCCAACTCAAAGGTCAAAATAACATCATAACCAGCATTCCAGGGGTCCACAGTCTTGGCACACATGCTGATGGAGACCCCTCCTGAGTTTCTCCACTTTTTTTTGGGGGGGGGGGGTGAAAGGGGGATCTCTTTCCTAGCTACTCCTATGTGATGCTGTAGAAAAGTGATTCTCATGTGTTTCAGCCAGTGGCCCCTTAATGCTCTTAAAAATTATTGGGGACCTCAAGTAGCTTTTGTTTCAGTAAATTATAACTTTCTGTAGTTATTGTAATAGAAAGTAAGTCTGAGAAATTTTTAAAGAATGTATTAATTAATTGATTTGAAAATAACAGTAATAAGCCCCTTATATGTTAACATAACATACTTTAAGGAAAGATAACTATATTTTCCAAATCAAAAAGAAGTTAGTGGCGCATGGGTGGTTCTGTGGTAGAATGCTCACCTTCCATTCAGGAGACCCGAGTTCGATTCCTGAACCATGCACCCTACCCCCCTGTCATGGTCAGGTTCATATGTCAACTTGGCCAGGTGGTGGTACCTGTTATTCTGGTAGGGCAAGTGCTGGCCTGTCTGTTGCAGTGAGGACATTTCATAGAATTAAATCATGATCACGTCAGCTGCATCCACAGCTGATTCCATTTGTAATCAGCCTAGGGGAGTGTCTTCTGCAATGAGTGATGCTCAATCTAATCACGGGAAGTCTTTTAAGGAGGATTCAGAAGAGACAGGCTCTTCCTGCTTCAGCTGGTGAGCCTCTCCTGTGGAGTTCATCCAAACCCTCCATCGGAATCATCGGCTTCACAGCCTGCCCTGTGGATTTTGGACTCTGCATTCCCATGGTTACATGAGACACTTTAATAAATTTTATATTTGCAGGTGTTCCCTGTTGATTCTGTTTCTCTAGAGAACCCTAACTAATACACCCCCCAAAAAAAATAATTTAGTGAGAGAAGGAGCATTATTTTGCATTTTGCAGATCTTTTAATGTATAGCCTAATAGAAAATTACTGGATTCTTACATCTGCTCCTGCATTTAATCTGTTGTGATATGTTGTTGGATTAAAGTATATAAAAAAATCTGCCTTACACAGATATGTAGATGGAAAAGGTAGGACTATTTTAATATCATTTTCCAGATAATCATGGATAACCTCCTTTGATTTTTTTTTTTTTGGGGGGGGTGCATGGTTCAGGAATGGAACTCGGGTCTCCTGCATGGAAGGCTAGCATCCTACCACCGAACCACCCAATCTCCTTTGATTTGACACTAAACTTGGCAAGAGGTAACTTCTTAAAATATTAGAGGCAATGAGGACCCTAACCACAGCAGTAGAGTTTTTTTATCCTGAAACATTAAAATCCAACTGTTCTGTCATGAACAGCGAATGAATCTTTCACCCAGGCGTGGTTTGGGGCGCTAGGACTGGTCAGTGGTCACACGCTGGCTCGCTGTTCCGTGGGTCTGCCGCATGATGACACATTTCCTTATCCAGTATCAAAAAATCACACCTGGTAATGTCACCAGCAACCTCGTTCTAAAATGTCTTTAAATCCTGGAAAGTTGACATTGGCACAGTGGCATATACAAGTCTTTCAAAATTCTATTTTTTTCTTGAAATCGCAAATGTTACAAGCAAAAAAAAAAAATAGTGTTCTTGCTTGACCACGACTAGTTTATTTTGTTGATTTTTGAGGAGATGTATGTCAAATACCCAAGTCTGAATATCCATAGTTTTTCCATGGTTCTTCCAACTAAAAAAAAAATGGTTTTCTGGTAAAAAAAAAAATTAGCAAATTCAGCTTTTCCTTGAGACACCCAGCACATTTTGGCATGGAATGTGTTTCTCTTTTCCACCCAATATATATCAATCCCAAGAGTTGAAATTAAAAAAAAAAAGAATAAAATTTAATAAATAAAATTAAAATTAATATTAGAAAGCTTGCTGCTTCCTCAGTGACATTCTTGAGTGGCACAGGCATTTTTTCAGCAGCAGCCCATGGAGGGTGGGGAATACAGCCACGAGGGAAGTTGGGGGTGGGCTGAAGGCACCCAGAGTTTCCCTACTGCGGCCCCTTGGTGACAGCAGTCGAAGGGCACCTCAGCCTTGTTGCAGAAATTATTCTGATCCTGCAGGACCCCCAGGGGTGTCAGGGACCCCAGGGATACAGACCTGGATCTGAGAACCAGGCACTTAGAGAACACGAGGAGCACACTTACTTGTAGAAAGTTTCTTCTTGGGGTACAGGGAAAGTTTGGTGATGGTGGCACAGCACGGTAAAACATGATTAGCAGCATGTGTTAAAAGAATGTGATAAAAGGGGAAATTTTAGGTTGCATACATGTTACTCCAATAACAATTTTAAAAAGCATCGGACTGTGCAACACAAATGGTGAATCCTGACGTTCTAATAATCTGTTGATATTGTTATATGAATATAATTGCTGTGTATAATATAGAGAATGTATGTCACAATGATGTTACTTCACCCATTGCAGCAAACGTCCCACACTAAAGCAAGGGTTAATCAGAGGGGGTCATATGGGGACTGTATTTTATGTATTATTTCTCTGTAAACCTACTTCTCTAATTTAAAAAATGAAGGGAAAAAAAAGAACAAGAGAAATCGGTCCTTGTGATACAAAGGTTTTCATTGTTTTGTTTCGATCCAGCGAGAAGGGAGGAAGTCGCAGGGAAAAGACTGGAAGCTGGAGCAGCACCGAGAGCACAAGCAGCCTGCGCTCCCCGCGGTGGCAGCTGTTTCTGTACTCCAGACACGGGTATGGTTTTCTGAAGTAATTGTGAGGACTAAGTAATGGCTGTAAATGCCTTTCGTAAAATTAATATAATCTGTCTTTTTATGTTGCTTGGGGGAACTTTACAAAAAAAAAAAAAGATCAAAAGCTGTTTGAAGGAGTTGTTTGAAGTGTGCTGAGGGAAGTTCAGAGAGATCAGGCTTGCGGTGCCGGGTCCCTCTTTGAAAGTCGGCTCCTGAGACGGTGATTTCCAGCTGGAGAGACGGGCAGGTGGATGTGCGACCCCCAGAGCGGCCCTGATGGAGAGTAGATGGGGAGAGCATTCCGCAGCTCTCCTCTGGTCACAATTAGCACGGCTCGCTATTGGCGAAACTAGCAGCAAAAGTAAGCTTTCTCATGCTGGTTTGCACACCATGGGTGGCAAAATTTTGCCGTATCTAAGTGGGCCCCTCATACTGAGTTACCTCGTTATTCCAAAACGGCATCTATAAACACAAAGCAGGTTAAGCCCAAAATGAAGAAAAAAAAAAAAGAACAAGTGAAATCGGTCATTGTTTTACAAAGGTTTCCAGGCCAGGGGCTATTAACGACCTCTTTCGGAACAGGGTCGCTTGTCACACGTTGTCCTTGGCTTTACCAACCTCAGAACTAGGATGCCCATAAACGTTCCATTTGATAGCCTGTGCCTCGTAGGTTTTCCATGCATCCAGGCTGTTAGCTAAAGGGCTTTGCCAGCTTTTTGTAAAACAGCAATTTTTCTATAGTGCACTCTCAAATAAATGCCTGTCCCCGGTGATTCATCTTCTGACCCATGCTGTCTCTTTCTGTTTAGCTTGTGGTTTGATTGGACTCACTTGAGAGTTGATGAGTTTGCCTTCTCTCTGGGGCCGTACTAAGAACGAGAAGTATTCCTGTCTGCGTCCCCAGTGCCTAGTTCAGGAGCAGCAGAGATACACACGTATTAGCTATTTATAGACACACACCTAAGTGCACAGTTGTGTGCTCTTTGTGTGTGTATAAATGTGCATGCGTGTGTATAAAATATCCCATGACAGGTCGGAGCTTCTGCACTGCATTTCCACGGTCCAGGAGAGCAGCTGGCTGGCAGAGGAGCACAGGGGGTTTTGCCCATGGATACGTGTGGTTAGAGACTCACACACGCCTGTTTGTTTTTGTTGGTTTCTATTAAATGGCGTGTTTCCTTACCACGATGTATATTTCTGTGATGATCCGCGCTGGCCCTCAGATTCCCAGCTCTTCAGGGCCAAGACAATTGCGTTAGGTTCCCTGAACTCCGCCTTCACATCACTCTCCACTGCAGCAGCAGACCTCAGAGGTGTCGTTCGTGATACAAGGTCACATTCTAATCTTAACTCTCTCATTTTTTTATGTCAAGAAAATGGTAATTCTGCATCCTTTGTGTCTCACCCTTTACATCCAGCAAAAAGTTCAGGAAATTGAATAAGCCAATGGAATGGAAGCGATATTGAGAAACTAGCAGCAAGTTACTGGAAAACTGGAAATAACCATAAAGAGTTTGGAAAGGAATTATTATAACAGTGCAAGAAGATGAGCACTTTAGTGGCAGGCTATTCTCCGCCCCCCACTCCCCCTGGGGTGCGTCCTGAGGCTGCCCCCTAGCCAGGAGCAGATAAGCCTTCTAGGGTGTGTCCCGGAGGCAGGACACGCAGTGATCTGAGCTTGCCAACTGGTGCCATGGATAAAAGAGCAAAAGTGTACAGCATTCTATTTCTGTGTAGTGGCTGCTAGGAAAAAACTTCTATGTTAATGCAAGACTAAAGTTTATTTCAAGTGTAAATTAAAGTTTAATGTCATCCTAAAGTTAAAAATGTAATTATATCAAAGACAAAAAATATGTTCTTTGGCATCAAAGTCGCTGAAACACTTCAATTATGGAAATCAGCATTCAATGTACCATTGGATGTGGCAACACGAATGCAATCGGATTAATTTCCTCATTATCGTTACATTCACCAGATTGTGATAAGCTTTATTTGCAACTTCCACATGGTGTTCTCTCCTCTAACAAAATCTCAAAATAGTTTTCTGGAACCCAACCAATAAATAAGTATTTAATTTTAAATGCACAAATCTTCAAGACAGAAGCAGAAGTAACAACCGTGGAACCAGGTTGTGAGAATGTC
This sequence comes from Tamandua tetradactyla, assembly GCF_023851605.1. Classification (NCBI taxonomy): domain Eukaryota; kingdom Metazoa; phylum Chordata; class Mammalia; order Pilosa; family Myrmecophagidae; genus Tamandua; species Tamandua tetradactyla. The sequence continues at coordinate 100,976,545 of NC_135330.1, read as the reverse complement.
TTACAAGGAATTGTGTACACTGGAAAGTAATGAGGTCATTTATCATGTCCTCATCATTGCTTGGATGGTGTGTGACTAGTTTTGCTGTGTAGGTGATGCAAAGCAGAGAGCAGGGGAGCTCCTACCAACCCACTCCTGTAGGTGTCAGCTCCGGCAGGCTGACCTCTAGCCAGATCCCAGGGCCCTGGTGGTCTCCCATGCCACAAGCAGCCTCCATGGGCACCTGCCCCAGCCCTGACTCCTTCAGGCCTGGCAGCTGAGGTTGAGAGGGGAATTCACAGGTACATAACCAACCCCAACCTGTAGACATGGCTCTCACTCTTAGTTGGAACTTGTAAAGGACCATTTCATCTCTTTATGTTCTGGAGTGCTCTAAGGGAAAGGGCTTTGAGCGCCATGGGGACATCTAAACACGCCACAAAAATTAAAAGGGCTCGCCTCTCCTCCTTCTTTGGAAGTGGAAGTCATGGCATGCAGCAAACGTTGCTGCTATTGGCCAGCAAACCTAGAACCTGAAACTGTCCCCTTTGCCATAGAGAGCTCTGGTTCCTTCTATCTACAAAGTCTGCTTCACCTCCCACTCTGCTTCTGAAATGACTTGCCCCAAAGATTATGAGCCATCTTGTCATTATCTAACCAAGGACTGGCATTGACTTTGCATTCTATGGAACTCCACGGGGCCACTATGCTTCTTTCCTTTCTACCTCTGACCACCACTCCTTCTGTCCTTCCGCTGAGGTCCCACTCCTCCTGGCCGCAACAGCCTCTACCTCTGGGTACATTTCCAAACCCGCCTTTCCATCCTTGACCTCACCCTGGGCTCTGGTCCCATACCTTCAGCCAACAAGTGGACAGTTCCACTTGTCATTTCAAATGCAGTGTATTTAAAATTAGGCTTTTCAACTTGGCCCCATCACGTCATCCAAAAAGCATGACACTTGGCCTCACCTTCTCAGTTTTCTTATTTCCATTTGTGGTAAGCTCCTTTTTCTAAGTCACCAATGCATATTCAAGTATCAAGCTTTACTGGTTCTTCTCATTATTAGTGAACCATACAAAGTTACTATTTCTGTAGGTCCAAAGTCGTCAGGTGTCAGCAAAGTCGCGTGACTCATTTTACAATTGCCGTTATGAGAAGTTCAAGTTCTTTGCATCTCATATTAATCCAGCAGCCTCCTGCTTCCTACCTTGCATTTTTCTATCTACAGTTCATTCTAAAGATTGCCACCTATTAATCCTTCTGGAATTCTTGCTTCTGAGAAGCAAGTAAAAAGACTAAATTCCTTCACTTTTCATTTGACCTGACTCGGTTTGCCCACCTTGGCATGTCTTGGCTTCTTTGCCTTCAGAGTTCCCGCATTTCCATCACACTGAGGATAGTGTTTCTCCCCTCTTACCTTGGAGGGTTCTCCTCTCTTTGCCCTCAGACTAACTTAGACGTCAACCCTACTTGGTCAACACTTTCAAACTGTTTGCTTTACTTTTGTCTATTTTATCCAGGGGCTGTCCTGATAAAAACATTTTAAATGCCTTCGAATGAAAAGTTGCCTTTTTATTTCTGTTTATTTCATCAATAAACAGAGCATAAGGGCCTTAGATATATAGTTAATCATCAAAATTAATTGCTGCTGTCTTTTTGTGAATTTTCACATGGCCGAACACTGGCCAGATACCATCAGTTAATTTACTCTTCAGAGAATAGCTCTCCTGCCCAGACATGGGATGTCATTTGAGTGGTTTGCAACCCTTACTCCATTTCCTATCAGAATAACTGCAGTTCTGTCTACGTCTGCACGTGGCCCATCGTCTCTGGGGCAGACTCTTAGATTTCATCAGAATGAAAGCTGGTGAAAGATACAGAGTTTCCATGGATTTTTAAGTTCCTAGGCCAGACTTGAGTTGCTCTATATCTCCGGGAATGAGATCTTGGAGAGATGCATAGCAGTATGTCTCAGCACCTACTAAATCTAAACAGCTCGATGACTACACTTAAACTGAGACACGCTGACGCATGAGTCTTGTTTTTATGGTATCTTATAATCTGTTATCTGGATATCCGGGCAAGAAAATGCCTCTTCTGTCATCAAGTCATAATTGTCTGGGTCTTGCACCGCCTGCTTGATTTAATTTTAAATACCCTTGATCTTTGCCTTCTCATGGATATAAATGAAATAATTTGTGTAAGCCCTACTAGCCTTCTAAAGCCCTCTGTCCGGGGTTCATCTGTGCCTCCAGACAATTGCTGAGCTTCAATCTTATATCATTTTAAAAATAAGCTAGTTTATACTTTAGACAACTCTCTAAAAAGTCAACTCAAAATCATAAAATATTTCTTAAGATATTTCGATTGCACTGTGTATTTTATTTTATTGAACAAAGAAAGAAAGGCAAAGAATGGGTTATTTTGACTTTAAAGGTAGTTGTTATTCATCAGTAAATGTAAAGAAATAACTTCTGTAAAGGAACATCCCCATTCTGGCCTTTAACCAAAAGAAGAGTCAATGTAATGAAATCAAAATTTTATTACCATGAAATTCCAGTGAGAAAAAGAAATCTTTCACAAAAATATGTGAATAGAGAATAAAATAACTTAAATCTGCATACGTGATCTTCAAACAGAAAATAGTCAAATTTTCTAAATATCCTGTATGATAGCACCCAGGGTCACTTGGTTTAAATTCATGGTTAAGGAAATACTGATACCATTTGTATTTAAATGTACTATAGTCATTAATTATTGAGCCATATATCTGAGTTGCTCTTCCAACTTTGGTTAAAAATTAATTCTGGTTGTTCTTAAACTTTCCTTAAATCTTTTTGCTGTGTAATTAAGGAGAAAGGTTATGCTTAAAGTTAATTTCTAGGTCATTTTAAGAAAGCAAGGAAATTGATGGCGTTAAGCAGAAAATTTTCTCAGTCATGCTGCTCTACAGGTAAGACCCAGTGAAAACAAAGATCCTTTTTACTATTTTAAGTGCAGACTTTGTCCCCTTTTCATTTATCTTGGAATAGATAACCAGGCTTCCTTAGCAAACACCTCCTTCTCTTGATTTTTGTTAAACGTAAATATCACTAGCAAAAAATTTACCTCATCAATAGAAACTCACATTTCTACTGGTTCTAGTGCTAGTGTCTGGGAGATAAGGAAATTCATGGCTATTTTGAAATGAAACATCCCAACTCATTTCTCCAAAGAACAATCATTCAGACCTTTCTTTGCTATCTTATAAGTCACATCCACCAATACTTACTGCCTGCCACGTGAAAGAGCTTTAACACTTGGACTTGTATTGGAAGTGATCCAAGCACGTGTTGGTATTTTGAATTTGCTGAGGTTAGGGGCAGTGGTCAGCCCCCAGGGGCCCCTGCCTTTTGGTATGTGGGCCCCTGGAGTCTCCTGCAAATAGCATCAGAGCTGGCTGGTGTGATAATAGGATGTGGCAGGAGTGGGATAGGTTTTAGGGTACATTTGAAAGGACACTGTGGCTTCTGCCCCTCTCCCGCGGACCCGTGCTCTGGGGAAAATCAAGCTGTTGTGAGTGGCTCAGGTTGCAGCACATTGAAGAAGCTGAGGCCTGCAGCCAGGGCTTAGGCACTGGGGGAGTGAACTTCGAGCCTTGGTTGGGCCTTTGGCCTCTGCAGCCCTGGCTGACATTTTTATTGTCGCCTCATTGAGACCCTGAGCCACAAACACCCACCGGAGCCGCGGCTAGGCTACTGACCCACAGCAACCAGGGGGAGTCAGTAGGCTGCTGCTTGCGGCCGCTGAGTATGTCTGATTGCCATGCAGCGCCGAGCAGCCAGTGCAGCAGGGAGGCTGAGGTCATTGCATTTGGTTTTCAGATACAGATCTCTTATTTCCAAGTTGAGGCCAAAGAACAACCAGGTATCTACCTCTTTCCTGCCCTTGGTTGACTTTCTTTTGAGTGGATCCCAGTAAGTTTACATTTCCCTACAGCAGTGAGATGATCCCTCTTTGCTCCAGGTGGGGCTAAACCAAGCCCCCGTGTCGGCGGCTGGTCACAGTGAAAAGCTGTTTCTCGATTCACCCAGCTGGTCAGGCGTGACCAGAAGTATCGGCTCGGCCAGCCAGGCTCTTCCATCCCCTTGGGGCCCCACTCATGAGGAAGGGGCTTGGGGGTCCTGGCTGGGTCTGACCAGGAGGCGTAGTTGTCAATCTCGGTCGCACAGCACCAGCCTGATGCAGGGCAGCCGCATGTGTGCTTTTTCTACCTGCCCAGCGAGAGGAGCTGGAGTCTGTGGGCTTCCATGGCCTCTGCTGTGGAGGGCTCTTCGGAGAACACTGGGTCTGGCCAGATGCATGGAAACATTCGGGAAGCACCGTCCTCCACCAGATAAACAAGGGTCTACGAGGTCAGCGGGGCCCACACCCACGCGGTGACCGTGTCTGTGAGGTGGCAGGCACGGCCCTGCCACGAGCATCTGTCTTAATGAAAATGCCACACTGGTCACACTGCCCCAGCACAGAGAGCCAAGTCTGCTCTGTCCACTTCACCCCCCGATTGCGTTTCAAATCCCATCACACACTGCCGGCCACAGTGGTTTGTCTCTGCACGTGGCTTGATCACGTGGTGCAAGCTGAAGGACTTTAAGCACAAATGAGGGGTGAGGCACTCAGAGCACAGGCCACGGACCTGTGGGGTGGCTCCTGGATGGTCCAGGGTACTGGGAGGTCGGCAGGCTGCACCCAGGGTCTCCCTGGCTCTTGAACCCCCGACCACGGGGTCTGCATGCAGCAGCTCAGAGCACCGGGGCAGCGCTCGGGCTTGATAACCTCACTGAGCCCTGCAGCCTGCCTCTCCGCTCCACACGCCTGCCTACCTCCACGTGCACACACGTGCACACACGTGTGCACGCACACACGTGTGCACGTACACACATGCATGTGCACGCTCGTGGTACACATAAACATGCACACGTGTGTGCACACGTGCATGCACACACATACATGCAGACCCCCTTACATGTGGAAACTCAGGGCTGGACTTCAGCTTTGCTGAGGCTGACTGCTTCCTTCAGAACTGAAGCCCTTGGTGAAATCTAAGCACCTGTGCTGTGGTGCCAGCACTCACCTTTGCTGTGTGGCATGTGCGTCTGCACTCCCTCCGCCCGCAGTAGCACAGAGGGGCTGCCGGGCACACAGCTGCAGCACCTCCACCCTGCCTGCGTCACGCCAGGCCCTCTCGCATGAGGGTCCCTCATGGTGCCCACTCCTGCTAGCCCCGGGAGCCTCCGTGAGCCAGGGATGCCAGAGACTCAGCATCAAGGGATGGAGACAACCTTCTCAACCGAAAAGGGGAAGAAAGAAAAGAGACAAAAATAAAGTGTCAGTGGCTAAGAGATTCCAAACAGAGTTGAGAGGTTACCCTGGAGGTTACTCTTACGCATTATTTAGATATCCATATTAGGGAGGCTGGAGGGAACTGCCTGAAACTGCAGAGCTGTGTTCCAGTAGCCATGTTTCTTGAAGATAATTGTATAATGGTAGAGCTTTTGCAATATGACTATGTGATTGTGCAAACCTTGTGTCTGATGCTCCTTTTATCTAAAGTATGGATAGATGAGTAAAAAACATGGATAAAAAAGGAAATAAATAATACAGAGGAAATGTTAAAATAAATTGTGTAGATTGAAATCTAGTGATCAATGAAAAGGATGGTAAAGGGCATAGAAAAAAATAGGGGGAACAAAGGTTAAAATATATTGGGTAGATGGGAATACCTGTGGTTAATGAGAGAGAGGGGTAAGGAGTATGATATGTATGAGTTTTTTTCTTTTTCCTTTTCATTTCTTTTTCTGGAGAGATGCAAATGTTCTATGATCATGGTGATGAATATACAACTATGTGATGATGTTGTGAGCCATTGACTGAACACCAAGTATGGAATGTTCACAAATTAAGAATGCTTGTGTTTGTATGTTGTATTGTCAATAAAAATATTTTTTTAAAGTAGTTACTTTGGTGAGGGTTTAGTGTACATCCTAAGGAAAAAAGGCATTATCCCACAGTCCAGAACCCCTTCTCTCAAAACTCTGTCTGCAGAGTTACCTTGAACTTAAGTGATGAGAAGGAAATGGAAATGTTATCATGATTTTTGCAAATCATAGGTGAGGCAGGAGTGGCCAGTAGGAGATAAGTGCACTAAGAGGCACATCAGTGGTCACTTATAAGCCTGAATTCATCTAGACATCCCAAATCTGGTAACTCTCACTATCTTATCTTTTTTGTTTGTTTGTTTTTGTTTTTATATTCATCATCATGATCACTTCTGAGAACAATTGCATCAATTCAGAAAAAGAAATAAAAAGAAAACAGAAAAAAATCATGCATACCATACCCCTTACCCTTCCCTTTCATTGACCACTAGCATTTTAATCTACTAAGTTTATTTTAACATTTGTTCCCCCTATTATTTATCTATTATTAATCCATATGTTTTACTCGTCTGTTGATAAGGTAGATAAAAGGAGCATCAGACACAATATTTTCACAATCACATAGTCACATTGTGAAAACTATATCATTATACAATCATCATCAAGCAACATGGCTACTGGAACACAGCTCTACTTATTCAGGCAGTTCCTTCCAGCCTCTCCATTACACCTTAACTAAAAAGGTGAGAGCTATATAATGTGTAAGAATAACCTCCAGGAAAACCTCTCGACTCTGTCTGGAATCTCTCAGCCACTCACACTTTATTTTGTCTCATTTCACTCTTTCCCCTTTTGGTCAAGAAGGTTTTCTCAATCGCTTGATGCTGAGTCTCAGGTCATTCTAGGGTTCCTGTCCCATGTTGCCAGGAAGATCCACACTCCTTGGAGTCATGTCCCATGTAGACAGGGGGAGGGCAGTTAGTTTGTTTGTCATGTTGGCTGAGAGAGAGAAGCCACATCTGAGCAACAGAAGAGGTTCTCTTGGGGGTGACTCTTAGGCCTAATTTTAAGTAGGCTTAGCCTATCCTTTGCGGGGTTAAGTTTCATATGAACAAACCCCAAGACTGAGGGCTCCACCAATTGCTTTGGTTGTCCCTATTGCTTGTGAGAATATCAAGAATTCTCCACTTGGGGAAGTTGAATTTTCCCCCTTTCTTGCCTTTCCTCCAAGGGGACTTTGCAAATACTTTTTTATTCACTGTTCAAATTACTCTGGGATTTATCAGGGCATCACTCTGGACAAACCTACAAAATCTCATGCCCTACACAGTTCTATGTATTATGGTGTTCAATTAAGCTATTCACATAAGTTATATTAGGAAATGCACTAGTCAAAATATAAATTTTGTACCAAATAAACATTTTTTTTGCTTTAGTCTCACACATAAGTTAAAGTTTTAAAATATTAATTACCATCTATTTTCAACACCCTTTAGTACTGACATTCCTTTGTTCTTCCTTATGCAAAACATTTTAAAATTTGTATATTTAGTCACCATCATTGTACACTCTAGGCATTCCTAGATTTTACCATCTCAGTCTTTATCGTCTGTCTTTCCTTCTGATTTCATTTGTGCCCCCAGGCCTCCTCTCCCTATCATTCTCACATGCTCACTATCTTATTTTGAGCTCTGCTCTTTATCAGTGGATAAATAGAGAAAGAAACTTTAAAAACTAAATTAAAATACTCTCACACATTCTGGCCTTTCCTGTAAGGGCTCTCAATGTACGCTTATGAAATTAAGCATACAGTATATTTCTTTCTATTCTTGTAGAAATAAGAGAGCAGGAGGGCAGAAGTCTCCACTGTCTTTTCTTCTAAGCTGCCTATTTTATCTGCCAACATTGCTGAAGGAAGAGAGGAGGCTGGCTGCAAAATCCACTCCAAACCCTCTACTTGCTATTTGAGCCACTACAAGTCACTGAACTGAAGAGCTGGGCAATACAGAGCAGTAACCATTAGAGGTGGGATATAAAAAGAAAGCCGATACAGAAAGACTTAGAAGATGCTTAACTATTTCCCTCCGAGAAATAAAAATTGAACTAATTTTGTCTTCCCCATGCTGGCTGGGAAGCTTTTCTCCCAAAGGGAAAATAAAGAAAATACATGTTTTTAAATTGTAAGCATTAATTCTAGGCTTAAATTCTAACATTTATAGAGAAGTTGTCTTTTTTTAAACTTTTTTTGTTGTGAAATATAACATATATACACAAAAGAAATAAATTTCCAAGTACGTTTTAACAGGTAGTTATAGAACAGATTTTAAAGTTTGGTATGGGTTACAGTTCCATGAATTTTCCTTTTTTCTTGTAGCTGGTCCAATACACTGGAGACCACAAGAAACATCAGTATAATGAGTCAGCAGTCAAACGCATTTAATAAATCCTATTTTCTCTGTTACACTCCTCTTTTTTTTTTTTTTTTTGTTCTGCGAAAAATAACGTATACACATGAAAGCAATAAATTTCAAAGTACATTGCAACAATTAGTTGTAGAACAGATTTCAGAGTTTGGAATGGGCTATAATTCCACAATTTTAGGTTTTATTTCTAGATGCTCTAAGGTACTACAGACTAAAAGAAATCATAAGAGTATGATTCAGCAATCACACTCATTGTTAAACCCTATCTTTTCTGTATAATTCCACCATTACCTTTGACCTTTCTCCCAATCTTTAGGGGTATTTGCGCTATGCCCATTCTAACTTTTTCATGCTGAAAGGAGCTGTTGATACTGTGGGATGGGGGAATGGAACTTGCTGATGTTCTGGAGAGGCTGGGCCCTCTGCATTTCAAGGAGTTCTGCTGGCTGGAAAAAAAGATAGAAGAGGGAGACCTGGAGGAGGGCACAGAATTGAAGAGTACCAGTAAGGGTTAAACTTAAAGGATAAGAAGAGAAAAATGAAAAATATATATATATGTCTGACAAATAAATCCAAAGGATAAGATGGGGGATTCAAGAAATGCCTTTCGAGTAATAACTTTGAATGTTCACGGACTAAACTTACAAATTAAAAGATACAGATTGGCAGAATGGATTAAGAAATATAATCCAGCTACATGATGCTTACAAGAGACTCATCTTGGACAAAAGGGTACAAATAGATTGAAAGTGAAAGAATGGGAAAAAATGTTCCACGAAATCTGTAAGCAAAAGAAAGTAGGAGCAGTTAATATCAGACAAAACAGACTTTAAATGTAAAGACATCATGAGACAAAAAAAGACACTATGTATTAATAAAAGGGACAATTGACCAAGAAGATATAACAATCATAAATGTTTATGCTCCCAAGCAAGGAGCTCCAAAGTACATAAGACAGACATTGGAAAAACTGAAAGGAATGAAAGACGTTTCAGCAATAATAGGAGACTTCACTACACCACTCTCTATAGACAGAACAACCAGACAGAAGATCAACAAGGAAACAGAGAACTTAAACAATTTGATAAATGAATTAGACCTAACAGATATATGTAGGTCATTACACCACACAACACCAAGATGTATATTCTTCTCTAGTGCTCATGGAACATTCTCCGGGATAGACCATATGCTGGGGCACAAAACAGGTCTTGATAAATTTAAAAACATTGAAATTATTCAAAGCATTTTCTCTGATCACAATGGAATGAAGTTGGAAATCAATAACTATCAAAGAATGAGAACTTTTACAGATATATGGAGATTAAATAACACACTCTTGAACAACCAGTGGGTCAAAGAAGAAATTGTTAGAGAAATCAGTAGCTATCTGAAATGAATGAAAATGAAAATACAACATATCAGAACTGATGTGGTTTGGCTAAGACTGTGCTGAGAGGGAAATTTATTACCCTAAATGCCTATATTAAAAAAGAAGAAATAGCAAAATTTTAGGACTTTAACTGCTCACCTGGAGGAACTTGAGAAAGAACAGCAAACTAACCCCAAAGCAAATTGAAGAAGAGAAATAACAAAGATTAAAGCCAAGTTAAGTGAATCGGAGAACAAAAGAACAATAGAATCGGATAAACCACATGTTGGTTCTCTGAGAAAATCAGTAAAATCATGGGCCACTAGCAAAGCTGACAAACAAAAAAGAGAGAGGATGCAGATAAACAAAATCAGAATTGAGAGTGGGGTCCTTACCACAGACCCTGAAGAAGTAAAAAAGAAAAAAAAAAAAAAAGGAGGGTATCATAAAAAACTATATGCCAAAAATCTAGACAACTTAAATGAAATGAACAAATTCCTGAAACATATGAACAACTTACACTAACTCATGAAAAAATAGATCTCAACAAACCAATCACAAGTAAAAAGATTCAATCGGTCATCAAACATCTTCTTACAAAGAAAAGCCCAGGACCAGATGGCTTCACAGGGAATTTTATCAAACATTCCATAAAGAACTAAGACCAATCCTACTCAAACATTTCCAAAAAACTGAGGAAAAAGGAACACTACCTAACTCATTTTATGAAGCTAACATCATTAAAAACCAGGTAAAGATGCTACAAGAAAGGAAAACTACAAACCAATTTCCCTAATGAATACAGATGCAAAAATTCTCAACGAAATATTAGCAAATTGAATCCAACAGCACATTAAAAGAACTATACACCACAATCAAATGGGGTTTATGACAAAAATTCCAGGATAGTTCAACACAAGAAAATCAATTAATGTAATACAGAACATTAACAAATCGAGAGGGAAAATTCATATGATCATCTCAATTGATGCTGAAAAAGCATTCAACAAAATTCAACATCCTTTTCTAATAAAAACAACATTCAAAAGTTAGGAATCAAAGGTAACTTTCTCAATATGATGAAAGGCATATGTGAAAAACTTATAGCCAGCATTGTACTCAATGGTAAGAGGCAGAAGGCTTTCCCCCTAAGATCAGGAATGAGACAAGGATGCCCTCTATCACCACTATTATTCGACATTGTACTAGAAGTTCTAGCTAGAGCAATCACGCAGGAAAAAGAAATAAAAGACATCCAAATTAGAAAGGAAGGACTTAGAGAGAGAGGCCACATCTGAGCAACAAAAGAGGTCCTCCAGAGGTGACTCTTAAGCATACACAGGTAGGCTAATCTTCTCTGCTACATATGTAAGGTTCACAAGAGTAGGCCTCAAGATCAAGGCCTTGGTCTATTGATTTGGGTGTCCCTAATGTTTGGCACAGTATCCAGGGTTTCCCTTGTGTTAAAGTTTAACAGTTCCATATTTCTCTCCCATCCATCAAGGGACTTTGCCAAATACAGCATCTTTAATCTTTGGGATATCTGCTTTTTTCTATTTATCCTTTCAAAGTCCTCTTTATGCTCCTCTAGCGTCTTCTTGATCTCCTTTATGTCATTAGCCACCCCACTGATTTTATTAAGTAGAATTGTATGAACATCTCTGATTAGTTGTCCCAAAGTTTGTGTCTCCTGTGTTGTCTTAATGTGGTCATCAGGCAGGCTATATCTGTCTGCATCATGATATGCTGAGTGATCTTCTTTTGTCTTCATGGCCTGTACATATTTGACAGCGTTACTTTGGAAGTTGATTTCCTTCAGTCGTCTAAAGTTTTGTATGTGCAGGATGTGTGTGGAGCAGGCTGCGGGGCATGGGGAGGGTCACAGCAGTGCAGGTATATGCACGGGGCGGGGATGCCCTGCTGATACCTGTGCATGTGGTGTGCAAGGCGTGGGGGTGTGTAGGTGTGGTGTGGGGCTGTGGGGGCTGTGGAGGCTGTAGGGGCAAGGTGCAACCCAGGCAGGTCTTGGGGCGCAGGAGCAGGGTGTAGGTAGGGCACAGCAGGAGGCAGATGGGAGGCTGAGCAGAAGTACTGGGGCTGGTAGTGGGCAGGTGAGCGTGGGGGTTGTGGGTGTCAGCGTATGGGGTATGGGCCACAGAAGTCAGGGCACAGGGAGCGCAGGGCGCGGGTGTGCCTTTGCACAGGGGGAGGGAGCCAGGGGGCCAGAATGCGGATGTGCAAGTGTGTCCAGTGGAGCACAGGTCGCGGAGGTTGAGGGACCTGTACAGCAGTGGGTGATGATGGGCGGGCAGGGCCCTGGCGCAGGTGAGGGGATGGGGTGGGGCAGGGCTGCATGCTTTGCAGGGGAAGCTGTGGCACAGATGTGCATGAGAGCACCTGCCAGGTGTGGGAGAAGGGCACTTGCGGAGGGGGTGGGGGGCAAGGGTGAGCCCGTGTGTGAGGCAGGGAGGTGGGATGCAGGGTCAAGAGGCGGGGTGCACGGATACGTGGGTTCCCGGAGGGGAGGATGTGGCTACGCCCCTATGTGAGTCTGGTGGGCGCAAGACCCTGGTGTGTACATGCGCAGTGCTAGGCAGGGCAGGATCGTGCCTGCAGGCGTGGCATGAGTGCGCGCATGCGTGTGTGTATCTTGTAGTGGGCTAGATGCTGCTGTGCACATGCGCAGAGCTGGGGGGGGCAGGTGCTGGTGAGCGACTCTCTGGGCCAGGTGCGGGGTGGGGTCCGGTTGGGGCTGGAGCATCCGCCTGCGCGGGGCGGGGCTGTGGGGCAGGGATGCGTGGGGAGGGGGTGGTGGCCGGGGTGCTTGGAGTGCGGTGGGGGGCGGGTGACGGGGTTCAGGTGCGTGAGGCGTAGGGGATCGCGGGTTGTGGGGCTGGAGTGGCAGGCTTTCAAGGAGCGCGGGGCTGCTTACCTCCTACTCCCGTCTCCCTGTCTGTGCGCTCCTGGGGGCGCAGGGCCTCCGTTTGGAAAGGGGTGCAATGGGCTGTTTGCACCAATTGGACGGTCTCAGGGCTCTGCTTCTCAGTTGTTCCTCTTTTTCAGCCAGGGCCTCCCTGTGCGGTATGGAAGGCCTTCCCGGGTCGCTGGCACTCAGGAATCCCGCTCCCAGTTGTTTTTCTGTCCCTTCTCCAGCTATTGCTGGGAGCAGGGGTGAACTCGGCCTATTCTGTTCTGCCATGGGAAGTTGTCTTTTAGGAGGGCTGTCCTTCATGAACGTGCTGGTGTTTTCACCAACTGCTGGTGATTTTACATAAGAAACATCAGTCCCAGTGTGTCCCCCACCCCCCCACCCCCCAAGGGCTCAAGGCATGCCAGGTGAAACCCATTCATTTGACCTAAGACCGCTAGAACACCTGTGTCCCAAACCAGCTGGGTTCTGGGCACAGAAAGGATATCAGGACAGGCAGGAGAGGCTCCGCTTTGCCTTCTCTCCACCCAAGGGCTCAGGTAGCTCTCCTGTTCTCCTTTCTTTCCTTCTCCTAAAGGAATGCAGGGTGTTCATTTTGTTGGGAAGCACCAAGGCAATCTCTAAATCCTCTCCCAGTGCATATGGAGGGTGGGCTTGGGGTCAGGAGGGGTAGGCAAACGTCAGTTTAGCTCCTGGAAAGATGGGAAACATTCCCAAACTCCAGAATGGAATGAGTGGAGAGCTAGGGCCCTTCTGCCACTTGAGCTCAGCCTGTGCTTTGGCACCTTTGGATGTGGCAGGTTTTCTTACGCATTAAATCTTTCTTCTATGCCAAAAGCCCATCTCCTTGTTTCTTCCCCTGGGGTTCCTTCTCTCTCTGAAGTTCCCTGCTGTCTGTGACACAAGAGGGCACAACAGAAATTGGCCCTTTCCCACCACATTTCTGTTAGGGTACAGTGCAGCATTCACAGATACTAGGGTTTGGATGCTCTGGGCAATTGGGTATTATAATGGTATTCCTCGTGAATGATACCAAGATGGCTTTGCTTTGTTTTGTCCTTTCTTTGTATGAATTAAAGGCATTAAAGTCAACAAAATAATTTGTTAATAAAACTGGAAATAATTCTTTAATTCTACAGATATTTATTGAGCATCTACTATGTCCCACGCAGTTTTCTGGAATAAACAGAACACAGAAATCCTCTCTCTAGCAGCTTAAATGATAGTGTTTACACTCTATAGAATGTGTACATGTGTGCACACGTGTGAATTTGGCTGGGTACTTTGGTTTGGTGTCTTCTGGTTTTGTGTAGTTTGATTTGGTTGTGGTTTGGTTTGGTTTAGGGTGCAGTTTTGGTTTGTGTGGTTTGGCTTAGTTTGGTTCGGTTAGCTGTGGTTTGGTTTGGTGTGGTTTGGTTTAGGGTATAATTTGCTTTGATTTGGTTTAGTTTGGTTTGTTATAATTTGGCGTGGTTTGGTTTGATGTCATTTGGCCTGGTTTGGGGTGTGGTTTGGTTTGGTTTGGTGTGATTTGTTTTGCTATAGTTGCAAATTGTTGGAATCGCTTTTCCTCAGCCAGACCAAGGTAGAAAGAGACATGCAGGCAGGAAAGAAAAGAACTGTATTCTGCATGTTCAAACTTGGTGGGGTGTTTTTTTGTGTTTGCATAATAAGCTGTGCCCGAGAGTGAATTATGTCAAATATGCACGAATGGTATTTTGCTTGCAGTAGTACCAGAAAACTTAGAGCCTTCAAACCCTCGAAAATCAAAGACAGAGCCTCGTGCCTGCTGCAGGTGAGGCGGTGCTGAGGTTTCCCACATCCTGGAAGGAGACGGGCCTGAGGCTGATTTACCTCCAGCAACAGAGCAGGTCAGTGAAAACATGAGGTCAACACGAGTTAAGCAACACAAGGCACAGCACGTCCTGTGGAAGAAAGCTGTTTTGTTCCCAGGCTGTGTTTTCATTTTCTGCATTTCCATTTGAGCATCTACTTCAACTGCATGGAGACCAAGTGACAGGAAGAAGACTGAAGGTTATTCAGCAGGAATGTTCTGAAATTAGTCAGTTTTAGTTCAATAGTTTAAAAATTCAGTACTCTCTGGAAATCAAAGGAGGAAAAGAAAATTGGAGTAAATCAAGACAACATGGGGTGAATTCTTGGTTCACAGAGGGTAAGCCCTGAAAGGAGCCCGTTCCTGGTTGCTCTCCATTTCCAGGCTCGGCACCATTTTAATCCTTACATTGAAGTTCCAGTCTTTGGCCTTTGGTTCATTTACCCCCTTTGATTTCTAAATCCAAGATCCTTGAGTCCTGGACTCTGTGGTGGAGCCTGGGGTTGGAGGCAGTTATCCATCCATGCCCTGAAATGCCCTCTGGCCCATGTGCCCGTGCATGTGTGCGCTGGGAAAGCGGTTGGCAGCCCTGAGAAAATGGTCGTGGGTATTAATTCTACGCAAAAATAAGTCAGCGATGACTGCCACGAGAAACAAATAGCCAGGTCATCAAAACAAGGCCCATTCGGAAATAAACATTGTCTTGTTTAGAAATAGAAGGAAAGCGCTCCTAAAAGTGTGTGAGCAGATGAGGATTCCAGAAGCCCGGAACTGTATGTTGTACTGATGCCAAGCTGGCTTGGTGGATAAAGCAGAGTTAGAGTAAAGGTCACCTCTCCCCTCAAAGGGCCAGTCCCCCAAACTAGGGGGTCCCTATATCCAGGCTTTTGCTTGTTATGGCTTAGGGTTTCTCCCCCCCCCACCCCCCACCTCAGGAGGTCTGCTCTAACCCCCTTCGGACACCTTACTTGAGACTGGGGGCTAAGGCCCTGTGGTCCTCCCCACTCTAAGCAGATGAGTGGATCTAGATGGGAGAAGAATTCAAGTCAATGGTATTGATGGACAGGGAGCCGTGGCCGCCATGTCTGCTGTCCTGGGGCAGTGCTGCAAACAGTAGGACGGAACAGAGCCCAGGGCCTGCTGGCCAGGCAAGCCCAGGTCTCTCAGCTGCCCAGGGCAGAATCAGAGCTCCCTAGGAAGGGATTGGCTGGAGGGGAGGCAGGGCTGCAGACCTGTCGGCAGGGAGCAAGGGGGAGGATGGCCTGGCTGAGGTGAGTGGAATGGAGGCAGGGGCCAAGGGTCAGCCCTGCTGTGGGGTCAGCTCTCCAGAGAGAGCTGCTCCCCAGCTGCTGTGCCGGAGCAGGGTGGCATGAAAACGTGGAGAGAGAACAAGCCCGCAGGAGCAAAATGCAGGGCAGCATAGGTGCTCCTGTCTTCTGAGCGCATTTCTCTTCCGTGATCTAAGATATAGAAGAATAACAACTGCCTTTTAAATTTGACAGTACTTTAAAAACACTCAGAGCTGCTAAAGAAGGAAACCTCTCAGGGATGCTGCATTAGGCAAACAGATATATATAAATAGAGCTCTGCCAAACACCGCAGGGCCACACGAATTTTGCTGATTTCTGAGGACACATTTCTTTTCTTGATAAACACCGTATCTTCTCTCCCTTCCCTTATGTCTCCACCTCTTTGGCCAAAAAAGTCAAAGTTTGTTTTCAATATTTTCGGAGTCTTTAGCTGTGAAAAAAAAAAAAAATCCAGAATTTTTCAGGCAGTGCATCTAGCAGGGCACAGTTGTGGCTCTCTGGTGCTCTAACGTCACTTATGTCAGCAAGTGCCCTTCGCAGCTCGATTTCTATCCTGAATGACAACAGTGAGTATTCAACCGTGGATTTATTATCATAAGCAATATGCAACGTCAGAGAAGATGTTCACCTACAAGCTATTTAAACCGCAGCCTTTTCAGATGATGACCTTATATTTGAAACTGATGACTCCAGTTCAAAAGCTGGCCATAGACATCCAGAGGCAAAGGTCTCCCTGGCAGCATGGGACACGACTCCCAGGGATGAATCCAGCCCTGGCACCACACAATCAACAATTCCATCCTGACCAAAAGGGGGAAAAGAAGTGTATTCTAGTTTGCTAGCTGCCAGAATACAATGTACCAGAAATGGAATGGCTTTTTAAAAATGGAAATTTAATAAGTTACAAGTTTACAATTCTAAGGCCATGAAAATGTGCCAATTAAAGCAAGTCTATAGAAATATCCAATCTAAGGCAAGCAGGGAAAGATACCTTGATTCAAGAAGGCCGATGACATTCAGCATTTCTCTCTCAACTGGGAAGGTACGTGGCAAACATGGCGACAGTCTCCTGGCTTTCTCTCCTGGCTTCTTGCTTCATGAAGCTCCCCTGGAGGGGTTTTCCTTCTTCAGCGCCAAAGGTCGCTGGCTGGTGGACTCTGCTTGTGGTGGAGTTATACAGAGAAGATAAGACTTAACAAATGTGTATCATTGCTAAATCATTATATTGATATCTCTTTAGGTCTCCAGTATCTTAGAGAAGCTGGAAGTAAAAATCTAAAATTGTGGAATTGTAATCCATGTCAAATTCTGAAATATGTTCTACTACTAATTGTGGTACTCTTCTTTGAAATGTATTGCTTTTTTGTATATGTGTTATTTTTCACACAAAAAAAGGAAGGAAAAAAAGTCAATTGTGATGATAGAAAAATATTTAAGAGCTCTAGTCTCCTATATTCTGGAGCAGCTAGAAGGAAAAATATTAGAGGATCATATGGTAGCCCATGACAAACTCTGGGAGTTGTCCTGTAACTATTTGTTGAAGAGTGCTTAGAAAACTATTGCTTTTTTATTTCTTTGCTTTGTATGTATGTTATATTATACAATAAAAAAAGTTAAAAAAAAAACAAAAACAACAAAGCTGATCATGGAAATGTACCTTAAGCAGTCGAAAGTAAAATTCTTTCCTGAACTTTTATATGATAATTCTAGAATAGTAGCCAAGACACAAGAAACAGAAAACCAAAGGACTCTGGCTTCGTTTTTCCCTCACAAGCACACTGAAGATGGAGGCAGTTTAGCTAAGATAAAATTAATTTTAAAATTATAAAAAAAACAAACAATAACAACAGACATGGGCTACTCCATGCTAAGCAACGAAAGACCTTGATAAATAGTGTCCTTGATGTCCTAAAAATTGTGTTCTCTCTACCCTGCGTAGAGCAAGTATCGCCCATGAACCTAATTTGAAAATACATGTCCCTTCATACAGCGGAACTATCTAATGACAGCTAACCTTTATCTTTAATTAGTAAGGATTTTAAGATGCAATTCATGGAAACCCAATTCAAAGTACCTTAATGAAAAAAAATGGGGTAGGGGTACTCATTGCCTCATCGGAGCAAGAAGGGAAGTGTGCAGAGATTCTTAGAACAGTTGGGGGTGAATTTGAACGGGAGCCTTTTCTAGTTCTCTGGGAGGAGGAGGAGAGTCAGAGGAGACAAAGTGATTCAGGGACAATAGTGACAGTGTCTCAGAGCAAATTAGCCTCATTTTGTCCTCATCCGGCCAGACCTGAAGAATTCAGGTTTCTCTTAAGTCCACAAGCCATCACTGCGGCACTTCAAGAGTTGAGATTTGGAAGCTGTAGTTCGCCGCTCTCTGTGTTTATCAAGAGGTCTTAGGCTGGGCTTCCTGGAAACAGTCTAAGATTGAGATCCTTTTCAGCTGGTTTATTGACGGGGGCCTTGAGAGGTTGGAGAGGGAGAAGCCGGGCAGGGTAGGAAAAGCTAAGCTGGATTCATCCTCAGTAGAGACCAGCTTCAGGCTGCTACTCAGGGAAGCTTGGAAGCATGAATTACCCCCCAGAGCTAGCCTCCCTGAGTTGAGGGGGCTTCGTTGGTCCAATGGCAGTGGAGACGGGGAGAGTGGTGGTCTGTCTTTGGAGGCTGCACCTGAGCTCTCAGAGAAGGGGGCAGCCAACACTCACAGAAGCTGGAAGATGGGTGCAGCTTGGGGATCCAGGAGGGACCCCAACAGCCTCTCCGCCACATAGGGCCAGTGCAGGAGTTTCTCAAGAAGGGTGTGATTGCGATTGTGGAGTGGAGAATTCTTTGTCGAGTGTGAGTGTATGGGGTGGGTGTCCTGTACACTGTGGATGTTTAGCAGTATGCTTGGCCCTGGCCTCCAGGTGCCAGTAGCACCCCTCCCCTGAGTGGTGAGAACCAGAAACGTCGCCACCCTTTACCAGATGCCCCGGGCAGCAGAATGGCCCTTGGTTGAGGACCGCTGGGCTAGAGCAGGAAGCTAGGGGAGAGGCCAAGTAAGTAACACTGGTTTTCCTTTGTGTGCCTATACCTCATCACAGAAGTCACTCCTCAGACTTTCTGAGCAGCATTCCAAGTTATGTGCTGAGGAAAAGGGCTCTACAAGTGAAAACTCACACTTGACTCTGCGGTAAGAATTGCACCAACAATTTCTGTCTTTCAGAATTCAGAAGTATGCACCTATGACTCGTTCCGAATACCCAGTTAAACGCTGGTAAATGCAGCAGAGCCCGTGTCTGCCTACGTGGCAGTGCTCTCTTGAGCCGTGATGCAGCTGTCAGCACAAGAGGTGGGAAAGTGAAAAGAAAGCCACTGTCAGAATCAGGGCTCAGAGCTGGGGCCAGGCCAGACTGGACATATGTGGGACTACGCAGAAAATATAGGGTTTAGTGAAAGAAGCTTAAAGGGAGAGACGGGTCTCCTGCTCTGCTCACCCAGGTAGACACAGAGGACATGGTCGGAGGTGCTCCTGCATACAGGTCTCAGCAGGTGTCTGACCAGGCACGGAGCGTCGGGCTCACACCTGAGCCCCTCTCCCAAGGCTGGGGTGCCTGCCCACTTCTCGCCACAGTCAGACATGGGGTCCCCTCCACTCTGACCCCATGATTCCAAGGCACATCTCTAAAGCGTCACTACACGTTGTTGTACCGCGGTTGCTTTCATAGTTACTCTCCCTGATGAAGTAGTGGGATCCTGGACACGGTTTTGTTTCTGTTTGTCTTCATGACTAGCATTTGGAACGCCTATGCATTGTTCAATCAACAAACAGCCACAGAGCCCTTGCTGTGAACCAGATACGGCACCGTCCGCCTCGACCCCAAGGGTTTTCCCTACCCGGCGCCATCCTGCTGTGCCCAGCTGTGTGTGTCCCGGGATGGGCTCTGGGAACCACTCTCCACCCCAGGAGAACCTGTGACACCACACGCCCTGGGCACTGCCTTCAACACAAGGCAACGTGGCAGGACACGCCCAGTCCAGTGTCCTGCCCTGGGGTTCCCGCTGCCCCTGTAACCTACGGATGACCCTGTGAAGCCCCCCGTGCAGACCCCTTCAGCACAGTGGAATGCTGCATTTGGTAGACACCTTGTGGGGTGCCTGGTTTTGTTGGGGGTTTTAAAGAACTTAGTACATCACAGCCACAGCTTCCAACATTGTTGACAGCCTGATTTTTCTAATAACGTTACTGAAATCTAACCCGGCACTTTACTGGTCTCTGAACAGGGGCTGATTGTGCTATCTTTGGGGAATCAGGTGAATTTTGATATTCCAACAATCGTTTTCTTCAACTCATATCACTGCTACCGGGGACATGCAACATATTCCAGGAAAGAAACCGTATTTGGAATTCACTTTCGTCTGGAGGCATTAATAAGTTCTTTTAATAGCCTGGTTTCCCCCTCGCTAATATTATCCAGAACACTTGTGAAATACGTTATTTTTAGTTGTAATAGCCAGTATTATCTGTCGCATAAACTCCCGGATGACATAGCAACGCTACCTGAAAGAAATGAAGTTGTACAAGTTTTTTATATTTCTCTGTACTCTACATGTATCTCTATATTCTGTGTATTTCCCTATGTTATGTTTGTCCTTATTCTGTATTTGTATTTCATTGTTATTTAGTGACTCTCCGGCATCCAGGGACCAGGGTGCTGCTTGGAGCCCCGGGGCACGTCTGGGCTCTGAGAAGCCCGAGGCTGAGGGCGTGGGAAGTGGGCAGCAAGCGCCAAGCCTTCCACCGCGGCCCCAGGGGAAAGGGGAATCTTCCTGCTATAGCCCAGCCCGCCCAGCCGGCCGATACAAGCAGAACGTTTCTAGAGAAAACCTAGAAGCCAAGGATTTTTACTTTTCCTGGGTTAAGACTCGTCAAGCTTAACTGCCTATTTGACAAAATCGTCCACCCACACTAGAAAAGCTCTGCTCAAACACACAGACAGACAGACATAACGGGCAGGAATCTTGAAGCATTAGAGAGAAGTATGAATGTGCCAGAAAATACCTGTTTGGCTAAATAATTAGAAGGTCACATCTAGAATTTAAGCGGCAAGACACACGGTTTACAGTATTGTAATTTTATTATTCCAAGGCCTAAAATAATAGTGCAAACAGCTGGGGAAAATGTTCCCTGGCGTTTGAGATATTGCAGCAACTCGGACTGAGCAGAGGCAGGTGTGATCTTCATCCCAGGAAGAAATCAAAGAAACAGAACAGCCTGTATGGAAAAATCACATCTCGCTTCCCATGCTGGCAGTGCTGCAGAGGGCTGTGGCCGGGCGGTAGTAATGACCACTCTTTGGGGGAAAACGGGGACAGTCCCCTGCTTCCATTGCGTCGTTACAGTTCTTTGGGCCCGTTAAGTTAACTCAAAGAATGGGCTTTGCTTGAACTTCACATTTCCCTAAAGTAGATGGGTTTCACCTCAGAAAGGGCATATCATTGTTTTTGGAAATATGTAAGGAAATGGGTTTAAATATCAACTTTTGAATGGCATTTTACTAATTCACAAACATCCTAGAAATAGTCATTGTTCAGGCATTTTCATTTCAAAGTGAGATTTTACAGATTTATATGCATTACAATTGTCTGGGAATTCATGCAGTGTAAACACCTCACAGGAACAACTAATTACAGTATACTTTCTAATGTAATGCTCTGGGGTTTGACCTTTAGAGATGAGCATAAAATTGATGTTTCCACAATTTCAAACATAAGAAGCTAACCAAATGCTCATAACAGCGTGCATTTTCAAATCTACTAGATGAAAGAGTTAACATAATTTATATCTGAAGCTGTGAAATGAATAGTGACAAGATGCTATATCACATTATTTATATAAAGTTTATAATTAAAGTGGAGGGGGAACCTGGCCTCAGGGAGCTGTGAAGAAAACAGACATTATGACAAGGTCACAGAAGCAAGCAAATCCAGTGCAAAAAAAAATGTGGAGACACCGTGCCTAGCCTAGCATGGACCTAGCATAGCTTGGGTTTGGCCTAGTCCGCGGGGTTAGCTCCCTCTTCTCTGGCCACCTCTAGCAGGCCAGCCCTCTGCCCCACAACCGTGCTTAGTGCAGTGCCTTTTACAGTGAGCACAGGGAAAGGAGAAGAGACATCCCTGCTGCTCGCCACTGTGACCCAACACGCCATTCTTGCTTTCACCCAATTTTCGCACAGCATGCCTCACTGTCACTTGCTGTGTTGTGGGTGAGCTGCCCCATCCCTGGGCTAAGGGTAGCGCTGAAGACACATACCACCTACAGGGACTGACAGCGCTAATGCTGATTGAAAGAAAGGGAACAGCCTCTATGTAAAAATTACAGCCTTGCTTCCCGTGCAATTGTACAGGTGCATTAGTTGAATTCACTCTCTTCGCCTCACAGTTACCAGGTGAAGCAGGTTCTACTGCAGTCGTCCCATTTTACAGAGCAGGAGGCAGAGACGCTAGGGGAGCTTTCCGCGGATCTCACGGCTCCAAGCACCTTCCCTGGAACTCAAAGGCCAGAGATCTGCCTGCACCAGAGGCCACACCTGGGGGCTTGGAGAGGTTCAGAAACATGAACGCGGAGCAAACTTGACAGGGCGGTTTTCTTCTTGGACTATCCTGCCATCCTCGTGGTCACCTCTACTTTGCATTGGTCTATGCTGACAAAGTCAAGTCGGTGAGCCCTTAGGATTCTCGTTGGCAGCTCAACTTCTGCATGTCCCATGCAGAACATGTCCTCTCTTCCCACACGCCAGAGCCCTGCACGTTCCACTCTGTTCACTGGGAGATCCTCCCCGCTCTCCAGCTGCACACCATGCAACTGTGTTGGGTTCTTCCCTTTTCTTCAGCCCCTCATCTCTGTCCCTCTAGCCCAGCCCCTTGCATGGAATACATTCTTAATTTCACATGTTGCACCCTTCCCTCCTTTCCTTATTCCCACAGCCTCTCTAGTCACCCATGTAAGAACCTTTTTTAAGATATCACGTAAGACAATAACAAGCACTTGTAAAATAAACATATTCATCTAAATTGGTCTCCTGGAGCTGTTTCTGTGGGCTGGGACCTGGACTTACAAGGGCAGGGGAGGGCAGAGCTGCAGGTGCAGCCGAGATCATCGGCTCCTACCGACGGGCAGCGCCCAGCAACCAAAGTGCCTCCTCGCAGCCTCTCCCTGCAGCATCTCTCCACTTCTCTGCATGCATCCATGGTAATACATCTCGACAAAGCTAAGGTGAACAAGAATTCGAAATTTTCAATCACAAATCCAAGTCCATATTTTAATTACATGTAAGATTGAAGAGTGCACTTTGCATCTGTACATTTGAGTCTTACTGAGTGGTTAATTCATTAAATAACTTAACCTGAGCTATTTCTTTGAGTACTGGAGTATGGGTTTTGGTGGCCAGGGAAAGTCTGAGGTATATTCTTTCTCATTCAGAGTCCAAGGATATTTGCATTATATTTTAAAACCTGCTTATGAAAATAACAAACAAACATACTGATCTTTCTTACAAATCCATGAAGATAGCTGTGGTCCATATAAACTATTTTTAGTTTTAATAGTCAAAGAAATTGAGGGTCCGAAATTGAGCAAATTTCTTAAGGTTACACAAAAAGATGGATATAAAGCTAGAAAAAGAAAAGAAATGCAATAAGCTTTACTTTTACTCAACTTTAGAAATCACTGCATAACTGGGTCATTAGTGAACTATGCTATCTTACCATTGAGAATTTTCAAAAACTCTTTAATGCATGCCCAACTCAAAATCTCCCCTTTTAACTCCTTTAAAACATTCATTTCCATTATCCTAATTACATTCTCAATTTTGAGCTCCCATAACCAATATACATTACGCAGCACTTAGGATTTTTATCATGCAATCTCCAATTTTTTTCCAATATTACTCTATGTAGAAGATTTTGTGCCATACAATTAATATTTTCTAGAATTTTTAAGCTGCATATGTTGGGCTTATTCTACAATTGTGCATTAGTCAGGGTTCTCCAAGGAAACAAAACTGACAAGATCTCTCTCTCTCTCTTTTTCTCTCTCTCTGCAAATCACAATTCCATAGGACAAGCTGCAAGTTGGAAGCTGAATTTCACAGGGGAAGCTGCTGGATGAAAAAGAATCAGAAATTCTTCTTTCTGGTTCTGAAATGCTCGGTCCTGGCTATAAGACTTCCAATTAACTGGATGAGGAGACTCCCTCTTTGCTGACGGCAGTCCCCTTTGATGATTGTAGATGTAATCTGCTGACTATAGATGCAAATCCATCTACAAACTATCCTCACATTAATCAATCAATGACCATTTCTCTTCATTGCCACTTTGGGTATACCAAGAAGAAATGACCTTTCGCATATCTTCATTTGTTATTTCATCTTTCTAATAATTTTATGAAGATAGGACAATATTTTCATCTTCCCTGCCTCCTCCCAATCACATTTTTATAGATAAGACATTTGGTGACATGTCCTGAGTCCAGTCTAGCAAATGGGAAAGCCAATTTCAAAGCAAAATTCTCTAGCTTCTCGTCCAGTGTCCTTTCTTCCTGCCCTAACAGACCTGTACCTGAGCATGGCTTAGTCTCGACAGTGTGGGTATCTTTGAGGCCATGGGTATTACCTAATAATAAATCCAACTTGAAAATTTACCTATCCTCTTAAGGAATTTTAATTTTGTTTTATCTTGCTAGATTTTTATTTTTATTTTCTTGTAGTTATTAAAAAAGATGTAGAGTTAGGTAGAGAGGCCATATTTAAGTTGCCCGCATCAATGAATACAAATGTTGTTCTGCATATTTTAAAGGGAACAATCCATCCTTTGGCAAAGGGCACGAGCTCTGGATTCTGGGTTTTCTGACCTTCCTAGCATTGACATATTTTTATTAATAAAGTCAGTCTTGACAAGACTGACCACAGAATGTGGGGAAGTAAAGCAGAAAGTCATCCATAAAGGAGGTCTTCTGGCACTCAGAATTTTAGGACCAAGGTGGCGGGGGGGGGGGGGGGTAGTGACCACAAGGACTGATTCCCTGGTTTTACAGTTGAGAAGTCTGTGGTTTGAAAACATAAGGAGAACAGCTGCAAGTGACGGAGTCCGTGGGTAATGGAGCCAAGGCTCAGACCATCTGGGCTGACTGTCCTTCACCACTTCGGCTCTGTCCTGAGATCCACCAAGTTCGGTGTTGACAGACAAGCCGTGGTTCTCCAGCTATTGAAGAATGGAATTCAGCTGAGAACTAGTAAACACTCAGCAGGAAGCTTCGTCCATTCGTCTATAGGTATTTTTAAGGTGCCTACGAGGCCATCTTCTCTGTGGAAGCTTTGCATTCCAATAGAGGAATGTAAGGACAGCGAATGACAGTCTGTAAGGATGAGTGTAACATTCGAATCAACCAGCTCTGTACCTTCTGCTCCCACCTGGCTCTCATGCCCCAGACCGGCCTTCCAATTTCCACCTGAATATCCTGCCTGCATCTTAAATTCATGATATAACCTTTTCTTTAAAGTCATTTATTTGGAGAAACACATTCTCTGGTGTTTAACCTTAGATCAGAAATCATTTGTTGTTCTAACAGTCAATCATTTTAATTTAGATTAAGTTGATTTAAGGACACATTTTGTTTTTTTTTTTTTTATCTGAAACAATTTAAGAATTTATTGTAAAGGATATTCTGCCCAGAGTAGTTTCAGGAAGTGTTACAAGGTGTAAGAAAGTAAAAACTTAGAAAGCTAAACTCAGATTAAAGAAAAAAAATACACATTTGCCAATTTATTGTATCTCTTATGATCCTGTTGTTATCTGAATTGAGGATGTGGATGATAAAATGCTATTTCCTTGCCAGTTAATCACAGAGATCTTTTCACATTGAGCTCTTTACACTAAAGAGATATCGGCATCTTCAAAACCATCTGCTCTCAAGCAAGGATTTGATAATTCATTATTACATTGAGGATCATCAATGCATGCTATATTTAAGCGACTAATAGTATGCATTCATCTTATTGATTTAAAGAAAAACAAATAACAAATCTAACCCTCCCCCCAAATTCCTAAGAATCATGCCATCACTTTAATCAAGATAGACTGAATTAAAAAGTAAAAAAGATGATGATTTCCTCAGGCTACTTAAACTTAAATGTAGGTAAGTTCTTTCCATGAAACAAATACAGAGCCCTGCCCTCAGGCATATGACCATACTTCAGAGGCTGATCTTATCACTGCTCAGAAGCCAAACAGAGTGGGACTTTAAAAGGAGGAAAGGAAAGCACTAGTGCCCTGGAAGGCATGGTGGGGGATGGGGGGGACGGGGCGGGGCTGGGTGGAGGGGGGCACTCTCAGTCTGGTTCTGGTCAGGATATTTCTGGGGTCACAACCCCTGGGAAAGGACCCCTGAGTTTCCACTAGCATTTTCAATTGAAATAACCAGAATTTGAAATATAATATCTAATATCCATATTCTCAAATTGATTTTTTTTCACTTAGTGTCTTCCTTTTATTTCTTTTTTTTTTTGTGAATGGGAAGTCCGTGTCTCTGCACATTTGAATTCTGCATGCAATAAAAAAGTCACAATAAATCATAAAATAGTTGTGCCCGCGAGAATTGCCCATAGGTGAAAAGTTAGCTGGGGATGTTCTCATATATTTGAAAGACATTCCTGAGTGCTCATTTTGTGAAGCGTCAGATCAGCTTTAAATGGAGTTCACAGCTCCCACACACGTGCCGGGCACAGAGAACAGGCTTCGTTACCACTCAATTAAGTAAATGTGTTGAAAGAATTAAGAACTTTTTCTCTCTGACTCCCAAGGAGCCGGCGCAGATTCTGAGCAGCCGCCCCCCCCCTCCCCCACACACACCCCCCTCCCGGTGACCTCGGCTGGGCAGCGATGAGGCTGGGGACATGCGCTCTCGGGAGTAGCCTCACCTCTGCGGTTTAGGGCTTCGGTGAAAACAAATTCAAAAGGGCCGAGCGGGTTCTTAGGTCCTCTCTTTCCCAAACCCAAAATATCGCGGGGCCGGATGACTAGGGTTCCAAGTTTCCATCCCAGTTCATAACCAGTTTTGTGTCATGGGAGAAAAGAGAGCAAGCCCCTCGAGTATTTTGGCTGGGCTAGACAAATCTGCTCAAGAAACCGATGTGAAACTGGTGGGCTTTCATTATGAGGGGCGGGGGACGGAAAGCAAATCTTACAGAAAAGGAGTCTGCACCCCAGAGACCCCGCACCGACGCCAGGGGGCAGGAGGAGCTCAGCTCTGTTCCCCGCCGGCCGCGGGTCCCTCTCCCCTTTCCTCTCCCTGCGGGGTGCCGCGATTCGGGAGCCAGGGCAGCGCCGAGCCCCCAGGCGGGCCTCGGCTGGACGTGGGGGACCAGCTGCGGAGAGGGTAGGGCCGCGCCCACGACAGCCGCCCCAGGGAGGGCCGGGCTCACGGTCCTGCGAATGTGTTCTTCAGTGCCAGCCTCCCCATGCGGGCGGACTGCGTCTTTCTCGCATCCCCGAAGTTTTCTTGGGGACTCCGGGAGCAAAGGTCCGGCTCATCACAGCCCGGAGCACGGCGCCCACCCTACTCCCGAGGCGGTGGCGGTGGGCAGGGGTCTCCAGCCTCGCTGGCCGCTCGGGGTTTCCACTCCAACCCCCCGTCCTCCCCCGCGCCAGGCGCCCCACGCTCCTCGACTTTAGGGCTGGAGGTGGGGGGCCGGCGGCGGGCGGCGGGCGGCGAGGGGTGGGGCGCGGAATCCTGCGGCGGCGGGAGCTCCCGCTCCCTGGCGCAGGGAGGGCGCTGGCGCGCGTCGGCCGGGCTGGGGGCCGCGCTCCCAAGGCAGGGAACTCCCTGGCGCTCCTCCCCTTGCATCCTCGCGGGGTCCCCGCCTCGGTTCCCGGGGGTTGATTGGCAGAAAGCACGACCCAACCCCGGCCTCGGGGCCTCCTCCCCGGACCGACGATTGGTCTCCCGGGAGGCTGGAGCCCGGGCGCGAGGGGAGGGCTGGCCTCAGAGCGCAGGGTCCACCGCCGGGACGGCGAGCGAGGGGCTCTGTATGCAGCGCCCCTAACGCAGCGCCCCTAATCGCCCCGTCGGCCGCAGCTCCAGCCCGGCCCGCGCCGCTTCCCATCTTTCTGTGCCATCTCCGGCTCCCGGGGCACCCGCGGGCGGCCGGTGGAGTAGCTGGTCTTTCCCGGGGGCCGGCCCTGCCTCCTGACGCGGGGACCGCCCGTGCATGCTCTCGGGTTGATCGCTGAGTCCTCCCACCCAGCCCATGCCCGCAGCTGGGAGTCCGCGGACCGCCACCGGCGCAAACCGCGCCGCCGACCCTGCCAGCTTGCAGCCAATGCCTTCGCCGCCGCCCCGGGGGCTGCTGCTGCCGCTGCTGCTGCTCCTGTCCTCGGTAAGCCGCGTCCCAGCACAGCCTGTTGCCCCCGGCCTGCCCTTGCTGTCCCCCGGGCTTTCGGGGGCTGCAGGTGACCCCGCGGAGGAGTCCGTGGTGCTGGCCAACCGCGGGCTCCGGGTGCCCTTCGGCCGGGAGGTCTGGCTGGATCCGTTGCGCGACCTGGTGCTGCAGGTGCAGCCGGGGGACCGCTGCACGGTGACGGTGCTGGAGAACGACGCGCTGGCCCAGCGGCCCGGCCGCCTGAGTCCCCAGCGCTTCCCGTGCGACTTCGGCCCGGGCGAGGTGCGTTACTCGCACCTGGGCGCGCGCAGCCCCTCGCGGGACCGCGTCCGCCTGCAGCTGCGCTACGACGCCCCCGCGGGGACGGTGGTGTTGCCTCTGGTGCTAGAGGTGGAGGTGGCCTTCACCCAGCTGGAGGTTGTGACTCGCAATTTGCCCCTCGTCGTGGAGGAGCTGCTGGGGACCAGCAACGCCCTGGACGCGAGGAGCCTGGAGTTTGCCTACCAGCCCGAGACGGAGGAGTGCCGCGTGGGCATCCTGTCCCGCGTGGACGCGCTGCCTCGTTATGGGGAACTCCTCCACTACCCGAAGGCTCCTGGCCCAGACAGCGAAGCGTCCGCCCCTGAGCCGCTCCTGATGGACTGCAGAGCTTTCCTGGAGCTGGGCGTGCGCTACCGACACACAGCGCGCAGCCGCTCCCCGAACCGGGATTGGGTGCCCATGGTGGTGGAGCTGCGCCCCCGAGGGGCTGCAGGGGGCAGCCCTGCCTCGAAGCGCGAGCACTTCCAGGTGCTGGTGAGGATCCGGGAAGGGTTGGAGAACACGGCACCCAAGCCCAGTTTCGTGGCCATGATGATGATGGAGGTGGCCCAGTTTGTGCTGACCGCGCTGACGCCGGACATGCTGGCCGCGGAGGATGCCGAGTCCGCCCCGGACCTGCTGGTCTTCAACCTCACGTCTCCGTTCCAGCCCGGCCAGGGCTACCTGGTGAGCACGGACGACCGCAGCCTGCCCCTCTCCTCCTTCACGCAGCGGGACCTGCGCCTGCTGAAGGTTGCCTACCAGCCGCCGGCCGAGGGCGCCCACCACCAGCGACTCTTTGAGCTGGAGCTGGAGGTGGTGGACCCTGAGGGCGCAGCCTCAGACCCTTTCGCCTTCATGGTGGTGGTGAAGCCCATGAACACGCTGGCCCCGGTGGTCACCCGCAACACCGGGCTCATCCTCTATGAGGGCCAGTCGCGGCCCCTCACGGGCCCTGTGGGCAGTGCCTCTCAGAACTTGGCCATCAGCGATGAGGATGACCTGGAGGCGGTGAGGCTGGAGGTGGTGGCTGGGCTCCGGCACGGCCACCTGCTCCTTCTCGGTGCCTCCGGGGATCCCTCCACCCCGAAGACCTTCACGGTGGCCCAGCTGATGGCCGGCCAGGTGCTGTACCAGCATCACTCCAGGGACGGCTCCCTGAGCGACAACCTGGTGCTGCGCATGGAGGACGGCGGGGGCAGACACCGGGTGCACTTCCTTTTCCCCATCACCCTGGTGCCCGTGGACGACCAGCCGCCCGTGCTCAGCGCCAACACTGGGCTGGCTCTGGCAGAGGGTGAGACGGCGCCCATCCTGCCCCCGGCCCTGAGCGCGGCCGACATAGACTCCGACGACGCCCGGCTCCTTTTTGTGCTGGAGGCCCCCTACCCGGCCATGGGGCACCTGCTCCTCCGCCAGATGCAGCCCCCCCGCCAAGACGAGGAGCTGGGCGGGAGCCCCTGGAGGAAGCAGGGGGCCTTCTACGAGCGCACGGTCACGCAGTGGCGGCAGCGGGACATAACCGAGGGCAGGCTCTTCTACAGGCACTCAGGGCCCCACAGCCCCAGACCCGTCACGGACCAGTTCACCTTTCGCATCCAGGATGACCATGACCCCCCCAATCGGTCCGGGCCGCAGAGGTTCGTGATCCGTACCCACCCCGTGGATCGCCTCGCTCCGGAGCTGGGCAGCGGCTGTCCCCTCCGCATGGTGGTGCAGGAATCGCAGCTCACCCCGCTGAGGAAGAAGTGGCTGCGCTACACCGACCTGGACACAGATGACCGGGAGCTGCGTTACACGGTGACTCAGCCCCCCGTGGACACGGATGAGAACCGCTCGCCGGCCCCCCTGGGCACCCTGGTCCTGGCTGACAACCCTTCCATTGTGGTGACCCATTTTACCCAAGCCCAGATCAACCACCATAAAATCGCCTACAGGCCCCCAGATGAAGAGCTGGGCGTGGCTGCCCGCGTGGCCCAGTTCCAGTTCCGGGTGGAGGACCGAGCTGGGAACGTGGCTCCCGGCACCTTCACCCTTTACCTGCAGCCAGTGGACAACCAGCCCCCTGAAGTTCTCAATACGGGCTTCACCGTCGCAGAGAAGGGCCGCCACACCCTGAGCGAGGCCGAGCTGCACGTCACTGATGTGGACACTGATGTGGGCCGCATCTCCTTCACGCTCACCCAGGCCCCCCGGCACGGCCACTTGCACCTGTCCGGACAGAGGCTGCACGTAGGGGGCATCTTCCACTTGCAGGACATACGGCAGGGCCGGATTTCCTACACCCACCATGGGGATGCGTCCCCGATGGACAGCTGCTCCTTGGAGGTCAGCGACACACACCACGTGGTTCCCATCACCCTCAGAGTGACTGTCCGGCCAGTGGACGACCAGGGGTCCCTGCTTCAGCTTCCTGCCGGCACTCTGGGGTCCTACCTTGATGTCTTGGAAAACGGAGCCGCTGAAATCACGGCCAGTGTCCTTAAAAGCACCGATGACTTGATGCTGACCTTCATCTTGGAAGACCCTCCTTTGTACGGGGAAATCCTGGCCAGTGGGGTCCAGGCGGCACACTTCACCCAAAAGGATGTCCTGGAGGGCTCTGTCGTGTATGCCCACACCAGCGGCGAGATTGGCCTGTTGCCCAAAAAGGACTCCTTTAACTTGAGTCTCTCGGAGGCGTCACGAGAGTGGAGACTGGGTGGCAGTGCTGTCCGGGGCGTCACTGTGTGGGTGACCATCCTTCCTGTGGACAGCCAGGCTCCGGAAGTTTCGGTGGGCGAGCAGTTCATCGTACTGGAAGGTGAGAAGAGCGCCATAACCTCCGCACATATACGTGCCGAGGACGTCGATTCCCAGCACGATGACATCTTGTGCACCATCGTCACCCAGCCGGTATCCGGCTACGTGGAGAACATTTCCCCAGCCCCGGGCTCTGAGAAGTCGAGGGCAGGGGTTGCGGTCAGTGCCCTCACCCTCAAGGACCTCAGGCAGGGCCACATCTATTACGTGCAGAGTGTCCACAGGGGCGTAGAGCCCGTGGAAGACCGCTTCGTCTTCCGGTGCTCCGACGGCATTCATTTCTCCGAAAGGCAGCTTTTCCCCATCGTCATCGTCCCCACCAACGACGAGCGGCCAGAGATGTTCCTGAGGGAATTTGTGGTGCTGGAAGGCAGGAGTCTGGTGATCGACACGCCCATCCTCAACGCCGCCGACGCCGACGTCCCCCCGGACGGCTTGACTTTCACGGTCGCCCAGGCTCCCGCCCACGGCCACATCCTGCAGCAGCTGATGAACGGCTCGGCGTCGGTGGAGCGCTTCACCTGGGCACAGATCGCCGACGGCTCTAGCATTGTCTATGAGCATGACGACTCCGAGACCCGGGCGGACAGCTTTGTGATAGCCGTGACGGACGGCAAGCACTCCGTGGAGAGGGCGGTTCCCATCGTCGTCATCCCCGTGGATGACGAGACCCCCCGGATGGCCATCAACAACGGGCTGGAGGTAGAAATCGGGGAAACCAAAACCATCAACAGCAAAGTGCTCCTGGCCACTGACCTGGACTCCGAAGACAGATCCTTAGTCTACATTATCCGTTTCGGGCCGGGACACGGCCTGTTGCAGAGACGGACGCCTACGGGTGCCTTTGAAAATGTCACGCTGGGCAGGAACTTCACCCAGGACGAAGTGGACAGAAACCTAGTCCAGTACGTCCACCTGGGGCAAGGGGGCGTCCGGGACCTCATTAAATTTGACGTGACCGATGGAACCAACGCCCTCATCGATCGCTACTTTTACGTGTCCGTCGGGGGTGTGGACACGGTCTTCCCCGACGTGGTCAGCAAGGGGGTGACCCTGAGGGAAGGCGGCCGGGCCACCCTCAGCACGGACCTTCTGAGCACGAGCGACCTCAACAGTCCCGACGAAAACCTGGTTTTCACCATCACCAGGGGCCCCACGAGGGGCCACTTAGAGTGCACCGACCGCGCCGGCGTGGCCGTCCGGTCCTTCACGCAGCTCCAGCTTGCTGGCAACAAGATCTTCTACATCCACACTGCCGCCGACGAGGCGAAGACGGACAGCTTTGAGTTTCAGGTCACCGACGGCCGGAACCCCGTCTCCCGGACCTTCCGCATTGCCATCAGCGACGTGGACAACAAAAAGCCAGTGGTCACCGTCCATAGCTTGGTGGTCAGTGAGGGTGAGAGCAGGCTGATCACGCCCTTCGAGCTCTCCGCGGAGGACGGGGACACTCCCGACGCGCTGCTCAAGTTCACCGTCACCCGGGCGCCTGCCCACGGCCGCCTCCTGTTCAACGACTCCAGACCCGTCACGGCCTTCACCAAGCAGGACCTGAATGAAAACCTGATCAGCTACAGGCACGACGGCAGCGAGACGCGTGAGGACAGCTTCTCGTTCTCAGTGACCGACGGCACCCACGCGGGCTTCTACGTCTTTCCCGACACGGCGTCTGAAACCAGGCGCCCCCAGGTGCTGCGGATCCGGGTCCTGGCCGTGGACAGCCGCGCGCCCCGAGTGGCGGTCAACAGAGGTGCCTCTTGGCTCCGCACGCTGGCCACCGGCCACCTGGGCTTCCTGATCACAGGCAGGGCACTGGCGGTAGAGGACAGGGACAGCCCGCCCGCCGCTCGCAGGCTGACCGTGACCCAGGCCCCGCGCCACGGGCTCATCCTCCACCTGGGCCGAGGTAACCACAGCGTCACCCAGTTCACCCAAGGTACGTGCCGCCCTCCTGGGGGCCAGGGCACACGCCGGGCCTTCCTTCCCAGCAGGTGCTTTGCACCAAGACGTCAGGGCTAGAAGGTCAGACGTGAGTCCAAGGGAAGGGGAGTGGGGAGAGGAAGGGGGGGGAAGGGCAGGAGAGGTGGAATGCAGGGACCCCTTTGCTGGGGGAGCGGCTGTCCCCACTACCCGCCCACTGTAGTGACAGTGGCTGGAGGGCACAGCTCCCTGGGCAGAGCAGGACCTTGGTGACTTAAAGTCGAGATAGCCCTCGGCCTCTGCCCCACCCTGCCCCAGCACCCTTGTGGTGACACTGCAGGCAGCTCAGGAACGTTTTAGAATCTCTGCGGAGACGTGCCGTCTAAATTCCACGTGTCGTGTCTTGGTTCCTATTATCAGTGGCTGAGGCTAAAAGCCTTCATGCGTATTTCCCATTGGTTCATTTTCCAGACCACTGCTCTGGCTGCTGTCCCGCTTTTGGGGGGCAGGCGCCTTGTTTGTGCTGAGGCGTCCGGTGGGCCCTTTTGAGGCTGTCTCAGTGAGCTGGACTTGGGCACGCCTGGTTGCGGGCGTGCAGCAAACGCCTGCCTGGAGTTGCAATGGCCCCAGGCTCCGGGAACATTCCCCTAAAACACTCCGAGGAGGTTGGAGGGGCATATTCTTCCCCAGATGGCCCCTCCTACCACCAAGGCCCCGAGACGCCCCCCAGTATTAGCCGCCGGGAAGAGGTCGCGCCCTTGCCTCAGCCCCTCTGCGTCCTGCTCTCCCCAGTCCCTGCGCTCCTTGTCCCAGGGTTTCTCTGAGGGGAGCCTCTTCACGTGGGGGCCGGGGGGCCTGGCACAAGGGCTGGGCGGCTCTTGGGCGCCAGCCTGGGGAGGAACCTGCTCTGCTTTCCGGAGCCCGCGACTGTAGGTGCCTTCAGGGAGCTCTCACCCTGTCAGGTTGGAAACTGGATCTTGCTGGAGGGCTGCAGTGGCTCCTTTGTGCCAGGCCAGGGCTTGGCCGGGAGCCCGCGGGGCAGGATGCCTCGGTGCCCAGGGCAGGGTGGCCAGCTGGGAGCTCGTCTGGGAAGACCGTCCGGGGACACTGAGAGCAGGCGATCCAGGCTGGAGTATTCTCGTGGAAAGGGAAAAGGATGGAAGGAGTATGTTAGAGGGTAGAAAATGTTACTTCAATTCTCTCCTCGGACCTGCAAAAGTAATTTTTTTTCTTTTTATTAATTTTTAAATTTTTTTAAAAATACCAAAAAACACCAAACGCAAACATTCATAACTTTCGATCCTTCTGTTCTACATATATAATCAGTAATTCACAATATCATCACATAGTTGCATATTCATCATCATGATCATTTCTTGGAACATTTGCATCTATTCAGAAAAAGAAATAAAAAGGAAACAGAAAAAAATTCATATATACTGTACCCGCACCCCTCTCCCTCACCGATCACCAGCATTTCACTCTAAATTTATTTGCAAAAATAATTTGATTTTAGACGTTAAGAAAAGAATCTTTGGATGAAGACAGGCAGATTATTTAAATTACATATGAGCAAATCCATGGCTCAAAATATTGAAACATTATTTCTTAAATGTTGAACCCTAAGCTTAATGCTATTTCATTGTGTGTGGTCGCCCTTTCTCTCACAGACTTTGATTCACCGTGACTTAGTTTTATGGCTGTTTGTGAATATGGAGTAGGTATAAGTTTAGTATAAAAAGTGACCATACTGGGCGGGCCACGGTGCTCAGTGGCAGAGTTCTCGTCTGCCGGGTTCCATTCCTGGTTCTTACCCATGCAAAAAAAGGAAAAGTGTTGATGCCTTATTCAGATTACCTTTTAAATGCATGTGATTGAATTCCAGTAACAGTGCACATACTGGCTAGGAAGATTGTTTTATGTTGACCGACAACTCTCATTTGAACAAGTGGAAGCTGGAGCTGGGCTCATGAGAGTTATTTCTGGAGATTAGATAAGGGAATGGACATGCACTCCACTGCACAGCTGCTGCGGCCACTTTCCCAGGGCAGGGTGGACAGCCGTATCCAGAGGAAGGGTTACGGATGATTCTAAAATGAAGTTATGGAGGGATAAACTGAGCTAGATTTGGATGAATCCCTCATTGCCCTACATTAAAGTGAATTGAGCACATGTAGCCAGAAAAGTGTATTTCCAAATTGATTGACTAAATGATCCCTAGGAGAAAAAAATATAACTTGTTTCTAAAAATTTTTTAATTTCGTTATTAGAGGACAGTTAACAGCTAGAATTTGCAAATTAGAGAAATTATCTAGTTATTTCAAATTTCCGCTGTTCTCCAGGGCACCCCTTGCTGCACCCATCCGAGCTCTGAATCAGTCGTGCCAGGTACCGGGGTTTTTTTCGCTCTAAGTGTGTGACCTCTTGTTTATCAGTCACTTTTCAGGAGAGCAGAAATTTCCCCAGAGTTTGAACCAGGGTGTGGTCACCAGGCGTGTTAGTCGATTTAGGCTCAAAACAGGCCACAGAAGAAGGGTGGTGCAAGAGAAGATGGAACAGGTTTCACCTGTGTTTAACAATTAGCAGAAACTGGAGGTAATGCTGAGATGGTTTCTTAAAGAAGATACCATTTTAGCCACTAGGTTTTTCTCTTCCTGCTACCTTTGTGTGCTCAGAAAGTGAGTGTTTACGGGTATTTATGGTATTTTTTAAGGTACCAGTAACATAACAGTATTATAAGCAAAGTTTTTACTCAGTTGAGAGTAAATGAAACAATACCACGCGTCTCTTATTTGAATCATGGGTTATTAACATGTTTAAGGGAAACGAAAAGGATCTTAGCTTGTTTCCGTTAATCAATATCACATCCTCAAACTTCGCAGGAAAATTTAACAACTGAGGGCTGCATAATTGCATTCATGTTCTCTTAACTTTAAAAACAAGGTCTCATAAAATCAGTTTTGAAGTAGTGATTTATTTCAACAAAACTGTCTCACAAATGCTACAGTTTTTGCTTACAAAAATGTGGCTACAAAGCTTGAGTGCACGAAGCAGTGTTTTCATGCCGGTTTCGTTTCTGGTAGTCGAGCCTTGCGATTTTCCTTTACAAGTCGAGAAGGGAAGGGGCCTTGGGAAGGGTCTTCCCCGCGTGACCAGAGGTCTTGGGCGGATAGGAAGTTTGTGTCTCCAGTGCTGCTTCACTTCCCTCCTGACCGAGGAGTGGAAGCTGTAGAGTTGAGAGCTGTGGGCGTAAACAGGCCTGGAGCTTACAGGGGCCTCCCCTAGCCCCTAACCCAGTTGGACACATGTATGCTGGGAAGGCAGTGCTGCCCTGTGGCCCTCCAGATTGCAGGGCTCTTCCGTTTTCATCTATGAAGCACCCGAGCCTTGGTCAAATAGAAAGCCTTGAGCAAGGGACGATGGGAAATGATGATAGAAGAAACCCCGGAAGTTTTCAGTCTGCTAGGGAAGCTAGCCGTGCCGAAAAATGAATGCGATACTAGCCAGAAGTGTGGACAGTTACAGCCAGAGAAGAAGCAGCTAAGAGGGAGCGAAAGATCCTGAACTTGCTTCACCTGCAAGTAACCCACCTGGCAGGAGGGACAGTCTGCCCTCCCCTCCCCGCTCGGTCTGTCTGTCTGTGAGCCAGCAGCCTCCCAGGACCCTCTCAGCCTCGGAGGGGCACATGCTCCATCCCGCGAAACCCGGTGGTCACCTGGCATCACAGGGACTTCCGTTCCATCGCCTCCTTTTCTTTGATGTGATGCCTCTAAACCCCACGGTGCAAACTGAGCAGAGCTCTCAGGATGGAAAACCAGAGACTCACACCTGACACGTGAATATTACATACCAGTGAGGCTCTTGGTTTTACGTGGCCTTGGAAGTCACCCCTCGCTTCCTGGCCCAGATAAAATAGTGGTCTGTTGGAGTGAATGTCATAGAACAGACAGCTTTTGTTAGGTTGTCTGTGGCATTGCTGAGGCTCTAGAGGAGCTGGTGAAAATGGATGGATAATTCTGAAAACCAGTGCAAGTGACCTGACAGCTAGGGCAGGGAGCTGTGCCAGGAGTGTTTCTGGGGCTGTATAAACTAGTTTTCAGCTTTCGTTAGATGGCCTCTGTCCTAAGTTTCTCTGACGTTGGGTCATGCTAGTCCTTTCAATCTGTGATATATATTTTTTATTACCCCAATTTTTCCTTTTAGACACTTGAGAGCTTAAAAATAACCTGTTATGCCACAGGAGGAAGCCAAGTTAGCTAGTGTGGATTAAGGAGCCTCTTTCCTCTCGGGTCAGGCCTACCAGAGGCAGATTGAATGATTCCAGCAAATTGGCCATGCCTCAAAATACCTCCCTCTCCACCTGCCGCAGTGCATGACGTGCCGTATTTAGAGCCACTCTTTGGCGCATGGGCATGCAAACACCACTGGGTGGTCAGTACTTTGCAATTATTATAGTCTAACTCCTGCATTCGATTTCTCTGCGTACAAGATCAGATTTCCAGGGGACGGCTGAAAGTAAAAGGCTTAAAGGGACGAGAGATGTGATAGCACCAGTTCCCTCAGAAGGGAAGAGAAATCTAAAGAAAGTTGCAGAAAAGCAAAACCCATAGAATTGGCCATAAGTCATATGATGAGTCATCACATTTCCCTAGTAATTAACCATCTTGCTCTTTGGTTATTTTCTAGCGGACATTGATGACATGAAAATATGCTACGTGTTAAAAGAAGGGGCCAATGCTACAAGCGACGTGTTCCACTTCACAGTCGAAGATGGTGGTAAGTGGGATCTGGTGTTTCTATAGAGATTTTTACAGTCTCGGTCTGACGCAGTCCTACACTGCAAAGGGGAGCGGTAAAGGTTCTGGTTGTATTGGTTTTTTCTTTCGATTTGTAAAGCACCAAAGAAAAGGATCTTCCTAAATAGGGTAATAGGATCCCAGGCCCAGTTATACAGATTGTGCCCTCCTGAGACGCAGGAGGGGACTGGGACCCAGCCCAGCGACCCTCGTGGGCACGTGCCACCAGGGATACTGTCCCAGCAGGGCACCTTTCT
Source organism: Tamandua tetradactyla (assembly GCF_023851605.1). Lineage (NCBI taxonomy): Eukaryota > Metazoa > Chordata > Mammalia > Pilosa > Myrmecophagidae > Tamandua > Tamandua tetradactyla. The sequence continues at coordinate 100,938,286 of NC_135330.1, read as the reverse complement.
CCAATCTGCACAATTCTAAGTGGTGGGCTAATGCAAATGTGTCTGTGTTTTAGCTCAGCAACCCCAGAACCCCTAGCCATTTCCTTAGTTTGGGCCCTTTGTGACTTACTCAGCTAGAATTTTCCTTGGTGAGGCTGGACACACCAGGGAAGGGTCTGGACGTGTTCCAGGTCTCCTCGGGGGCGTTTTCGACACCGTTCTCCCAAAGCTCTGAATCTGCCACTCTCACGGTCCCCACCGTGACCCCTGACCGTTGGCCCATGGCCCCTGACCGCTCCTCTCCCTAGCTGTGCAGAATAGGAGAGAAAGTGGATGTGTCTAGACTGACCACAAAGGCGTTTTCCTTCTTGTACCACCTGGGGAGAAGTGGGGGGATTGTGAGATAAGAGGAGAAATGATTCCGCATGTCGTTGATTTCCTTACGGTTTTTTTAAAATGACACATAATCATGTCAATGATCTCAAAAACATCGCATCCTTACCCTCCATATGACGTGAAGCATTAAAAAGCTTTGATTAAAATCACTGGACAGATGTCACAGCTCTAAACAATTGCACCTATTGGGTGTGTGCCAGAGAGACCAAAAAAAAAGTGTCTTAACTTGGCTTCAGTGTATTTGATTTCTGCTATAAATCAAAAGTTTCGGAAAGTTAATTCCTTTATTTTTATGTAAACAAATAATAGTTAAGTATTCCACATATTGATAAAAGGAATTTTAGCATGAAACAGTTCTAAGAAGGGAACCAACTTTTAAAAAATAAGTATCTACTCTTTTCAATCTTGCTGTTCAATAGGGAATTCTACTGTAAGCAAACTTTAGAGTCAGAACCTGAAATGATTCAAATCTGTGTGGCCTATCAGAATTTAAAGACATAATTATTGATTCAAGATACCATTTTATCTCTTAGAATAGCTGAGTAAACCTCAATAGCAAAAGTATAATTTTCTTTAAAATGACCAAAAAAGTACAAAAAATAGACAAGTCTACATTATACTAAGACAGTATAGCCTGTACTTTTTAAACGTTTTGCTTTTTTCCCCATTCTTAAACAATATTTACTCTGTTATTCTATCCATTCTTTAGCATTTGTGTTAAAGTTTTGGTCTGTATTTAGACGTTGGAAAGCATTATGCAGGATTATAGTTCAAAACCCTGCACGAGGACCGACTGGTTGAAGCAGCTGGGTTTATTTTTGGATCTGCTGAAAATGTGGCAGGGCCTCTAAAGATTGTCTTTGTGTCTATGGAAATAGGAACTAAATCGCTGCAGGAGTTTCAGAGTGGGGGTGTCTGCCCCTTAGGCTTCCAGCCACCCCACTGACATGGGGTGCTGCGTGCTGGGGCTCAGCCCAACTCCAGCAAACCGCCTCTTGTACAGACTTGACCTTCAGTCCCTGAAGGGAGAAAACTTCCCTTCTACAGAGCGAACGCATTTGTGATCAATAAGGTTAAAAAAAAATGGCCACATGTATTTCAAAATTGTTATATCTCGATTTTTTAAAGAAGTTTTTGCATCGTCTTATAAAATATTCTAACAGTCGAATAAGACATGCGATGCTATGTAAACTTATAAAGTATCTAGAATGTGATTTTGCTCTTTGGGAATTGTGAGATATTTTGCCAAATAGAAGATACAAATGTTTATAATATTTGTAGAAAGGAGAACAATTAAGACATCTTGTCTATAAAAATAAAATATCACCTAAGAATTTTGAATTTTGTGGGATCCAACTATATGCATCATGTCTTCCAGTAATGCAGTCAAAAATTTTGAATAGTATCTACACTAAAAAATAATCTCTTTTGTGGGCTGTAATATGAATATTTGTTTTCATAATGCTCAAATTCAACAATGTAAATGTCATGTAATAGATTAACTATCTGTGAAGACACACCTGAGATATTCTCATAAAGTAATGCATGTCTCAGGAATTACGTCAGGTACTCGAGTTGTAGGACAAGCTTTATCCTTGTTGTTGCGATATGGGGTCCTGCCTCCAAGGAACAGGAAACCCCACATGCCTCACTTGCAACGTGGCAGGACCCTCTCTTCCTGTCTAGGTTGATGACGGACCTTTTGGAGCAGTAGGATGGCTTCTGAACTCAGATGTAGGGATTTACTGTGACCTGCTTTAGACAATGGTAGACACATATTCGAACCCATCCTCCAGTATTTCACCACTGGGAAGCAAGTCAAGGCATCCCAGCGTATAACTGAGGACTCTAGTCCCAGTTCTCCTTTCAGTCCCCCAAGTTCTTCTTCAGTACACCAAGCTGACTTTGGGGTAGTAACTCTCTAAGAAAATTGCTGGGGCAAAGAATCCTTCAAGAATCTTAAAAGTAAAATGTGACTTTTCACTTAAGGGGTAAAGAATGGAAGAAGAGCGGAAGTTTCATTCAATGATACCTTCAACTTTCTATAAATTTTATCATTACTTATACAATTTGCATTTATAATATCCCTGTGAGTTTGGTAAAGCACTTAATATTATTCCTTTTTGGCAGATGAGGTCATTGAGCTAAGAAGTGGGTAACTGGCCTCCCTCCAATTGTACAACCAGGTGCCTAGAGGCTTATTTGACCCCCAGATTCTTTCTCCAAACAATGATAGCTTCTGCGCTTATTCGGGGTAGACAGAAAAGGGAAAAACTTGAATTTGTCTGGGTTCTACGTAGTGTTTAATGAGTGAGAATGAAGTCCTAATGGGGTCTGCTGACAAGGCAGACAAAAGGTTCGTGTCTTCTAGAATGTGAGTTTTTATTTTAAAATGGTTTAAAGGTCCTAGTGTCCAAAAATGTGTAATTTCCTCTTGTGGGGCTCATGGTGTAATTTTTCAAATTGTTACTTAGCAATGAAGTGTGGTTAGTGGAGTGTTGGTGGAGGGCATGAAAACGTTGTGACACAGGCCGTGTGTCCCGGTGTCCACCACGCAACGTGGAGGCCTAATGAGAGAAGCTGAGACCCGGCTCTGAAGCTGGGGTGTCTGCCCGGTTCCCCGGCTTCATCTAACACGCTCTGATACAGCACGGTCGCCAGTGGGTTTACCTAAACCTTTTCTCATTCATTATGGTTTGTAGAGCAATCACCTCTGGATTTAGCCCGATCACCTCCCATTTCCTTTTGTTCTCACCCCATCTATCTTCATGAGAGTAAGTCTCTGGGGAATAATGTGCCAAGACGGAAATACAGCCTCCTTGACCGTCACGTCTTGTGATTCACCTCCCAGATCTCTGCAAGTGTGTGTGTGTGTGTTGGGGGTGGGGAAGAAGTGTCCTTTAACTCCCGCATAGCTTTTTATTCCTTTTCAGCCTTCAACTCTGTGATTTTCCTATACATTATTCTGACATGAAGGGGCTTCCCCACCTTTTTCAGTTTCCTTTTGGAGAAACTTCTCGAGCTCTTTCCTGCCCTGTGAAATTCAGTCTCACTTACTCTTCAGGTGTGTCTAGCCCTCAGCTCTAGGAACTGTTGGTCACACTTCACAGGCTCAAATGACATTTCTTCCCCAGCTTTCCCCAATTTCCTGATGAAAAGCTAGCGAGGCCCTCCTTTGTGCTCCTGTCGATGGCAGAAAGGTTATGTGATAGTTATTGGTTAATGTGAAAACCTCAGTCAGAAGAGAAAGAATTCCCTCACATCTAGAAGACATGATTAACCTCGATACTCCAGTGCCTAAAGTTCTTAATAAACATTGAAAGAATGAACGAAAAAATGCTGGAAAAAAAAGACAACCCCCCCACCTTTTTTTAAGCAAGGATCAATTAAATGGTGTTCTAAGAAAGGCTCTGGAAGCACTTTCCAATGGATCCTTGGCATTCCTTTAGAACATTCTCTGGCCCTAGCATTCATTTAAATCTTGTGGCACCAGGAAAGATATTTAGTAAAGCTGTACGTTTTTAAACACATGAAACCTACTGCTGTGAAAATTCCTTTGGAACCTTTAATGAAACCTCCTTAAGACTGAAGAGAGTCACTGCGTCTGCCACTTCAGAGCATGTTATTCTCACAGAATTCTTTCTAGAAAAATTGCCAGCATGTTATGTAAATAGTTATGCAATTCGAAATGTAAAGGGAAACAGGTATTTTCTACACGTCACTGAAATGCACAGCCAGCATCAACCACTGCCTTTCGTGTATTCAGTTACCATGGTTTTTCCCTCGCATGTTGGGGCTCATCTTGAAGTTAGGGGAAGACGTAAGAAGCCATGTGAGCCGAGAGCATTGCCAGTCCTCAATGAAAAACCATTGTGTTAATTTTTCTGGTTCTTTAAGGGTCAGGGCCGCAGCATTATATGGAGATATTTTTGACGGGCAAACACCAACTTGGGATACGTGCCCATGCGGCTTGCTGCGTCCTCGTTCAGCCCGCGGTGGCCAGGACACCTGCCCTCACCTCTGGCGGAGGTTGGGTGCCAGACTTGATTCTGTGCCTGGCTCGTTCCAGGTGTTCCTGCTGCTGGCTGGGCCGGGGCTGTGCCGTTAGGTGCCTGATTTCCCAGCCGCCGGGACCCTTGCTGCAACATGCTTTTGAAAGCTTTAAATAGCACCAGCATGCTGCCAAGTCATTTCTGCATCTGAAATGTCTGTAAACACCGAGTCTTTCAGATGTTGATCTGCGTTTGCCACAGGAGACGAAGCTCTCCCTTCCAGGCTGAAAGACCAGCAGCCTCTGCTCGGAGGTGACCAGGACACCCAGGGTCTGGCTCAGCGCTGGTCATTAGCTGGGCTGGGAAGCAGGAGCTGGGGACATGGGAAGATGTGCTGTGAGAGCAGGCACGGCGTTACGCAGGAGTGCTCAGCAGAGAGGGCGAGCAGGCCTTCTGGGCAGTGATGCCGGTGGCCCATGAGTAAGAAGTTAAGAGGGAGCCTCAAGGGCACCAGGGTGAGACCCGTGAGCCAGTGCTGGCAGCAGACAGGGGTTTCCAGTGTGGGAGAGAGCACAGGCTCCACCGCCAACAGCCCCCCAGAGAGCCGCTTCTCTGTCCTCTGAGCCGATCCAAGTCGTTCCATCACCAAGCTCCCCCTGTGCCATGTCCCTGCCTTCCAGAGCATGACGTGTCACGAAAGAACCTACGCCTTTTAAATCCAAAAGTACAAGCTGAATTTTACTAGTTTTTATCCTTTAGGTGCATTCCACAATTTTAAAAGCATTCGGATATACAGCTTATTATTTTTATCTCTTTTTTTTGCATGGGGGGCACCAGGAATTGAACTTGGGTCTCCGGCATGGCAGGTGAAAACTCTGCCTGCTGAGCCACCGTGGCCTGCCCCTACTTATTTTTTATTGTCTTTAGTTCAGAGGAAGTTTTTCTTAAATCGTTATGTCTTCTGGTGACCACAAGTCCTTATTAAGTCCAGTTGTAGAATTTGGCCTACATTCCACGTTCCTCTTAGACTAGCAGGAGTGGTGACCACCTAAAAGCCACAGGGCTCCAATGGGGGCTTCACATACCAGCATTTCAATGCAGATATGTGTTTGTGGTCAATATTACTAAACTCCGTCCGACACCATGCTCTCTCTTGAGCTGTACTGAGTGGCCGGCAGAACTAGGAGGTATATTCAGTGGGTGAGCGGGTGACTGCAGTTGCTATTCTAAATCTGCTAGAAACCTAGAGACAAGTTTTAGCAAATGGTGTGAGAGAAGGGGTCTCGCTTCCATGGCGAACCTTGAAGAAGAGAATGCCTGTTTATTTATTTCAGCAGCAGATTTGTTTGAGCACCCACTGTTTCGGGGCCTGTTGGGATCTGGGAAAGAGTGGTGAGCATAGATGCATGCTCTGTGGTCTGAGATTTTGAAGGGGCAGGGATGATAAAGCTGTAGACAAATACATTTACAGTGTTTAACATAGGATGGAAATTGTCGTGAAACCTGAAATTGGAGAGACTTCAGACAGGGAATGCGTAAGCTTGGATTTAGGATGAGCTGGAGCTGCCCCAGGCAGAGGGTACGGCGTGTTTGTCGGGGCCGAGCCTTGTGTCCAGGAAGCTGGAAGTGCAGTGGTCAGCCCGAAACTCAGGGGACCAGCCCGAGAGTGGACATGAGGCAGCCGCAGTTCCTGAGCCAGAGCTGCGGAGCCTCGTACACCTGGGCAGGTAATTGGCCCTTGGTCCCAGTGAAAGGAAACTTGTCAAGTAGTTCTAAAGCAAGGAAGGAGCATTTTCCAAGTAATAGTTTTAAAAGATAAGTTTAATTTTTTCAGAGGAGTTTTGGGTTTATAGAAAAAGTGAGTAGAAAGTACAGCTATTATTCCCGTATTTACTTTCTCCCCCCACCCATACAAGTTTCTCCAGATACTCACATCCTGCTTTAGTGGTGCATTGTTAGAACTGATGAACCAACGTGGGTGCGTTAACAGGAACTGAAGTCCAGCTGCTCTTCGTATCGTACGGCCTGTGGGTTTTGACCAATGCATAAGGTCATGTACCCACCATTAGATTAGTTTTGCTGCCCTAAAAATGCCCTGGGTTCCACCTGTCCCCCCACCCCCAATCGGCTCCCACTGGCCTTTACCATCTTCCTAACTTCACCTTTTCCAGAATGTTCTATCGTACAGTATGAAGCTTTTTCAGCCTGACTCCTTTCACGAAGCAATATGCATCTAAACTTCCTCCCCATCTTTTCGTAGCTGGAGAGCTCATTTCTTTCCGTCACTGAATCCTGATCCACTTCCAAGGGCATCTTGGTTGCTTCCAACTTGGGGCAATAACGATTACAGCTGCTGTAAGCACTCACGTGCAGGTTTTTGTGTGAACATAAATAAGGTTTTAACTCCTTCGGTAAGTCCCTAGGAGTGCAATTGCTAAATTGTATGGTAAGCTGGTGTTTTGCTCTGTAAGAAACTGCCAGATGGCCTTCCAGAGTGGCTGGGCCCTCCTGCCCGCCCTGCAGCCCTGGGCAGGCTCCTGAGCCCTGCTGGCCTCTCGGGGATCTGGAGTTGGGCCGTTCTAAGATGTGTGTACATCCCCTTGTTGTTTTAATTTGCAGCTCTCTAATAACAAGTGATTTTTGCCATCTGTATACCTTCTTCGGGCATCAGTTCAGATCTTTCCCCCTTTTTCTAATGGGGTTTGTGGTAGTTAGATTCAGTTGTCAACTTGGCCAGGTGAAGGCACCTAGTTCTGTTGCTGTGGACATGAGCCAATGGTACGTGAACCTCATCTGTTGCTGATTACATCTGCATCGGCTAAGAGTCGTGCCTGCTGCAATCAATGACGTTTGACTTAATTGGCTGGTGCTTAAATGAGAGAGCACAATGTAGCACAGCCCAAGCAGCTCAGCAATCCTCATTTCAGCTAGCAAACTACAACGGGGTTGTTTCCTTGTTGCTGAGTTGTAAGAGCTCTTTGTACATCTTGGATTAGAAGTCCTTTGTCACGTGTGTTTGCAAATGTATTCTTCCAATTTGTGGCGTGTCTTCTCATTCTCTGAATAATGCCTTTCACAGTGCAGGAGTTTTTAATTGTAACAAAGTACAGAGTACCACGTTTTTCTCCTGTGGACTGTACCTCTGGCCCAGGCTATGCATTAAGAGGCCCAACTCAATGGGGGGGTGGGGCAGCACCGGGAGACGGGAGGCTGGAGCCAGACGTGCTGTGGGAGGGAGGGTAGGCTGGATGTGAGTTTGTACCCCAGGGGGTAGGGATTATGGATGGATTGGATTGTGAGGTAAGGAAAAAGAGGAACCCAAGTATGAATCTGGATTTCTTTTTTTTTTTTATTTTTTATTTTACATGGGCAGGCACCGGGAACCGAACCCAGGTCCTCTGGCATGGCAAGCAAGCATTCTTGCCTGCTGAGCCACCGTGGCCCGAATCTGAATTTCTTGACCAGCAGAAAGTGGTGGTGCCGTTTGCAGAGAAGGGGAAGTTTGGGTACACGGTACAAGTATAAGGGAGGACATGGAGATCCCCGTGGAGCCTGTCGGTGATGGATGTCTTCTTCTTTGACACATGGGTGGAGGAAATGCCCGTCTTGCTGTCCGCTGCAGTAAGGGCACAGCCTGTGGGGTCAGAGAAGGTTGCTTCTGCCCCTTGCAATAACCGAGCGAAGTCCTCCTGAGCCAAGCTGTAGGTTCATTTGTAAAGCGGGGATGAGAAAGGGCTGGATTTTGTGTTCTTTTGAACATGAGTAAAGGGCACTCACCGTAATATAAAATCGCACACTCGGTTCCTGCTTCCTGATAGCGAATGAGCAGGTAACAGCACAGCTGCCGGGGGGCTCTCTCTCTACCAGTATAGGAGGTTGTTCTAGTTTGCTAGCTGCTGGAATGTAATATTCCTGAAACGGAATGGGGAAATTTCCGTTTAAAAAGGGGAATTTAATAAGTCACTAGTTTACAGTTCTAGGCCATGAAAATGTCCAAATTAAGGCACTAACAAGAAGATACTTTCACTCAAGAAAGACCGATGGGGCGGGCCACGGTGGCTCAGCAGGCAAGAATGCTCGCCTGCCATGCCAGAGGACCCGGGTTAGATTCCTGGTGCCTGCCCATGTAAAAAAAAAAAAAATAGAAAAGACCGATGAAGTTCAGGGTTTCTCTCTCAACTGGAAAGGCACATAGCGAACATGGCTATGTCTGCTAGCTTCCTCTCCAGGCTTCTTGTTTTGTGAAGCTCCCCCGGGGGCATTTTCCTTCATCATTTCCGAAGGTCTCTGACTGCATGGGCTCTCGTGGTTCTTGCTCTCTCGAATCACGAGGCTTTTCCAAAATGCATCCTCTTTTAAAAGATTCCAGTAAACTAATCAATACCCACGTGGATGGGTTGAGTCACATCTCCCTCTAATTAATACCTTCAATTGGTGAGTCACATCTCCACGTAAATAATCTAATCAAGTTTCTGACCTACAGTGCTGAAACGGATTAAAAGAAACTGTTGCTCCTTCAAGATTGCTGAGGATTAAAGCATGGCTTTTCTAGGGTACATACTCCTTTCAAACGGGCACAGAGGCTAGCCCCCTCCAGAGTAGGAGCTTTCTTTTGTTTTCTTTCTTTGCCCTTCTGCCCCCTTCCTCACTCCCTGGCTTCCCCCCTCTATGCTTTCTCTCAGCAGCTGTCTGTATGCACTTTGACTACTGGCTTGTGGCACAGAGTTGGGGGATATACAGGAATGGAAAGTGGAAAGGTGGTGGCTACTTCTGTAATTCTGAGTTGAAAGGCTAAGAATGCTTGCAAAAGTGTGTCACAGTTATTTAAGTAGCTAAATTGAGGTTTTCCTTAAATTAATAAGGAGTTCCCCTATGGTCAGATACCAGAAATACAAAACCCTGTCTCTGGAGCTCAATGCACATATTTTATTTCTCCTGTATAATTGCTAGAATGATAGGTTATAAGGGCTTTGAAAGTTAAATAAAGTAGCTTGCTGTTAGCAAAATCCAGAACTGCAGACACTTGGATTAGCAAATGTGAGGGTCAAAAGGTGGGTTTGGTTTCAAGACTTTAATACTTGAGCCACCAAGGGCTGAAGACGTGCTCAGTGCTGCTCATCCAGGCTTGGAATCATGCAGCCACACTTAGAATAGAGAACGCCTGCCGGCCTGCTGGCTGATGCCCTGTTCGTGAAGGAATATCAATTCCATGAAGGGACCACTGAGAAAACTAGATGTAGGTAACGAGGCAAGACTACACCTGGCATTCCCCATTGGTGTCCTTGGAAAATCAGAGCAGCAAGTATTTATCACTCCTAGCAGTGGGTTCCTCAAGAGGCTGCATGCTGCTTGGACAGGTGTTTTACGGTAACAGGCACTTTCAAACTTCTGGGGCCTTTTAGAACGTTGTGGTAATGTATAGATAACAGAGTCTCCCGTTTTTACCATTGTTTGGTGTTACACTTCAGTGTTGTGCTGCCATCACCGCCACCCATTGCCATGACTTCTTCACGAGCCCAAACAGAAACTCTGCACTTATTCAAGCATGAACCCCACTTCCCCTCCCCCCGGCCTCTGGTAACCTCTCATCTGCTTTCTCTCGCTCTCCGAATTCACTTATTTTAGATATTTCATTTCAGTGGAATCCTGCAGTACTCCTCCTGTTGCATCTGGCTCATTTTACTGCACACGACCAAGGTCCGTCTAAGGTGTAAGCTGCATGTCCAGATTCCACTGCTCCCCGGGATTGAATAGGGCCTTCCTGATCCCATGTAATGGAAATGCAAAACCTTGGTTTTCTGTGTTATTAGAGGAAAACGATCTGCCTTCTAGAACCTTGTACCTCTATCACTCTTACAAATAATGGTTTGGTGATGATACAAATATTATTTAACAGCTACAATAATAACCAATTCTAAATAACACATGGTAACTAATAACAACAAATACTAAAGCCATGAGACCCCTGTTATCTCCCAGGAGGGCAAAGTGACGGCTGCTGTGCTTGATCCTGATTCAGATAAGGAAAATAAGGTTCATGGAAGTTTAACTTTGTGGTAACGTGATGCAGGTGTGAACCACCAACACAGATACAAAGTAAAGTATAGGAGTGTTTCCTGCTGAAAATGTAGATTGATATCATAATATGCGTTTTCTGAAAGCAAAAATGTTTGTGTGAATGAGAAAAAATAGCTTTCCGTGGTATTCTATTTTAGAATGATTAGTGTAACTCTATTGAGACTGGGAATTAAGTAATCTGGCTCTTCCCTTAAGAAGCCCCCAAATCAACTGCTAAGTAGCTGTAAATAAGCAAATTTTTTCATTGAGGAAATAAAACATGTTAACTAAACAGCAAACCTTCAGATGGCTGACATATATATTCTTATGTTGTTAGGGTAGATGTTTCTGGAGTGGATTTTTCAATTATGATTTAGTATCATCTAATATAAGATTTGCTTTTTACAAATGAGTGTTCTTGGTGCTGAAAAGTTAAAAGGTGAAGATTAATAGAGTAATTCTATAACTATATTCAGTTTTTAGTTTTGAACTTCATTTTACTTTTCATGTTAATTTTGAATTAATCTTGGAGCCCAGAGTACAAATCTCTCTTTAGCATCACAAGAGTTTGCGCCGCGTTCTTTCAGTTGGAGGAGGAGTGCTACCCTCCATTTCTTTGGTGGCATCCTCAGGGCAGAAAGGTGCACTCACCTCATCTTGGTGATACCCACCTGCGACCTTCAGCCCACTTGCCTTCCCATGTGAGGCGTGCCCTGAGAGCGCCGCCGAGTGCAGTTCAAGTGGGGACACGGGCTAGTGGGCACCAGGAGGCCAGGAGGCAGAGAACCGCTCTGTGTTCCCATGATCCTCCCCTGGCTTTGTCTTACTTTATGCGGAAAGAGCCAAGTTGCAAGCGTGCTGCATCGCTGCTGTAGAGAAAGGCAGGCTACAGCCAGGCAGCCGGGAAATTGTTTTCCCAGAGTTCTTGTCACCTAACGTGCATGTCATTTTGCTTCACCATCCTTGTCCACTCAGTTTTTCCTGCTTCCTAACTTTCTATAGAATCCATCTCCTTCCCTTTAAATCCATGGCTACTGATCGCATGAAAGTTTACCCTAAGTGATTCAGTAGCTGTACGTTGCTTAGGATGACAACTGGCAGAGCATAAGTGCTTTGGCACTGCCAGCCATTTCCCCACTGGAGTATAATGTGAGGTCCAAGATAGATGTGTGTGTGTATATTTCATCAATGCATCCCCAGTGCTTAGCAATATAGATGTTCAGTATAGATTAACTGAGCAAATGGAAACAATTTTTCTAACCAGTCCTCTGCTCCGTCTCTTTGTCTGATCGTGTTCCCTTCTGATCTATTGTGATGTAAAAATGCATTGTTTATTAAATTATCTTTAAGGAGATTTCCATCCTCCCCTCTTTCCAGTTAATTTCCTAAAGTGCAAACCTGATGTCCTTGCCTTCCCGTCTCCATGGGCTCTTATTACGCACAGGAAAGCATGCAGACTTTTCTCCTTGCCGGGGCTGATGCAGCCTGCCCCACGCCTGCTGGGGTCCCCTCGCTGGCCAGCCTGTTTCCCCAGTCCGCCTTTGCTTTCTTCCTGAACACACGTGGGAGGCTCAGTTCAGAGCACGTGTCTTTTCCCTGATTCCTTCATCCTTGTCCTTCGGGTCAGGTGTCACCTATTTATGCTACCACAGCCAACCCTATTTGTATCTAACAGTGATAGTCAAACTATTGATTTATCTATCAATATAGTGACATATAATAATTTAAATTGTGTCAATTATATATTCATCTATATATGAGTGTGTGTGTGCATAGTACAGGATTGGCAATGCATTATGTGGTACAGTAGGTATATCATCATATATGTATATTCTATAAAAGTGCTGAGTGCTGTGTTATAGCTCATCAGATCATACTAAACATTTCAAAATCTTTATTTTCATGAAATTTTTTATTTAAAGCAGCTTTCACAAGCTAAAGGGCACTCTCCCTGTGCCACGATTTCACTCTTAAAGTGACTTTGCCTTACGTGGGAAGTCGCCTGTTAGATGACGCACAGTAAGAAAACTGCTTTGAAATCAGTGATGGGGTTTACAGTACTGAAGGCCCAGCTTTTCCTGAACAGCAACAAGTATGTGAGACTATTCCAGAGTCTTAGGACGTCTCGGAGGCCTTCATATACTCAATACCTCTATTTATAGAGCTCACAAAACTCCGCATTGGAATGCAAGATTTAATTAGGTGGAAACTGATACTGCAGGCCCAGCGAGAAGTGGTGCCATATCTCGGGTGGGAAGGTAGGCCCTTTTGGGCTTCTTGAGCTTGAATCCTGATGCTTCTGGAGCTTTGATACTGTCCCTTCTACCTGGTGGTCAGGACGGATGCGCCCCATTTAATACCAGCACGTGATAACTTTCAGCCAAGAATGGTGTCTCTGTCCCGGTGCTGCTTGCACACATCTGTGCTGATAAAGCCCTTCCCTGTTGTGTCCACACACTCGCCCAGCTCCAGCCGCCCTGGCACTTGGTGGGGAGTTGGTCAGTACTTGTGGAGAGAAGGAATGGAACAGTCAAGATGAAACGTAGGCGGTGGTTTCTGTTTTTCTCAAGGTTGTGGTGGATAACTTCAGAAGTCAGGAGAAGGCTCTAAAGGAGAATGTAATGGGATAGTCTAACCAGTTAAAAGATGTTAAAAAGATGGAAGGCTGTGTTTCTCTTAGGTTCTCTTCAAACCCACCGTCCCTCTCCAGTTTCCCCAACATCAAACTCCTCCTAAACACAACGCTCCACGGAGGCCATCTCTGAATGCACAATTGAATGGGAAGACCCTGGACTTGAACTTGGCACACGTAGGTCCACTTCTCAGCCCTGCCTCTCTGCACTGGGGATGCCAGCAGGTCATTCAGTCTCCCTGAGCTTTGGTTAAGAGCTTCTCCTTGAAAACATTCCCTTTTGCTTCCTGCAAGACTGCCCCAGTGAGTTTTTCATCAATGGGATTTACTTCAAGTTTTCTTATTACACCAGCAATACATGTTCATTGTAGGTGAATTAGCAAGTATAGATTAAAAATAAGGTAAATCATTAAAATCTCACTTACCAGAGAAACTCTTTTTGGTATTTCTTTCCACATCATGCGCTTTACCGCAGAAAGCATCATTCTACATATACCAGTGTGAAGCCTGGTTTTCTGATTTCACAGCATATTTTGAACATCTTTCTGTATCAATAAATATAGACCTACAGTTGTTTTTATGATTGCTTTGTATTCCATTGTATGATAATACTCTAGAATTTATTTAAACATTTTTATTCCATTGTATGATAATGCTCTAGAATTTATTTAAACATTTCAGACATGATAAAGAAGTCTTTATTTTTAAGAGCTGAGACATTAAATTACTCCATTGGCAACCCTGATTTCAGAGGTGAAGAGATCTTTTCAGGTTCCCCTGTCCTGCTGCTTTTAAGGGCTGATAAGACCATTGCCCCTTTTATCATTTCTTCTCTCTTTTATTATTAATGGAAAGAGGGTATGCTTTGCAATGACCTTTTGAACTCAGAATTCCTTTTGTGTTTATTCTAAGGACCGACTGACAGAAGTTATTTTGTGTTCTCCAGTAATGAGCTCTACGTAAAGAGCTTCCATAGTGTTGCCAACATATTCCACCACTTCTCTCTTTCCTTTGCTCTAAAAAATTGCACCAGTAATTTTGAGAGTTAATTTTATAATTAATTGTCTGTTAATTACATACCTCCAGGTTTGCTGTCTCAAGGGTTAAGTGGCGGGTAGGTGGCGGACAGCAGACGGAGGGAGGAGGGTGTACTGAGAACTCCACCATTGGCACTTCCTCAAGTCAATTCATTTGATTATTTTAGTAGCAGCTGGCCATTGCTACTGTCTTCGTTTTACTTGGAATAAAGGGAGACTCAAAGAATTAACATACATTTCTCAGAGTCACTGTATTGTTCTCCTATTTCTGCTGTAACCAATGACCACCAACTCAGTGGCTCAAAACAACTCAATTGTATTATCTTGCAGTTCTCGAGGGCGAAAGTCTAAAATGGGTGTAACTGGGCTAAAATCTGGTGGTTGGTAGGGCTGTGTCTCTCTAGAGGCTCTAAGGGGAATCCATTTCTTTTCTTGCCTTTCGGAGCTCCCAGAGGCTGCCCACATTCCTGGGCTTGTGGCCCCTTCCTCTGTGGTAAAGCCAGCAGCGTGCTATCATTGGGTCTCCTCAAGCTCCGATGTGTGCCTCTCTCATACACTTTATAAGAACCTGGGCCCACCCAGATAACCTAGGGCCTGTTCTGCATTCCAGGGTAGCTGATTGACAGCCTTAATTCCAGCTGTAACTTTAATTCCCCATTGCCAGGTAGACTAGCAGAAGCTCCAGTTCTGGGCATTAGGGCATGGTCATGTCTTGCCCGGAAGAGATCGAGCTGTGTGTCGAGTCCAGGTGTGTGCATCTGTTGGTGGAATGAGCCATATGTCGAGTCCAGGTGTGCACACCTGTTGGTGGAACAAGCTATGTGTCGAGTCCAGGTGTGCACACCTGTTGGTAGAACGAGCTATGTGTCCAGTCCAGGTGTGTGCACCTGTTGGTAGAACAGCTATGTGTCGAGTCCAAGTGTGCACACCTGTTGGTGGAACAAGCTATGTGTCGAGTCCAGGTGTGCACACCTGTTGGTAGAACGAGCTATGTGTCCAGTCCAGGTGTGTGCACCTGTTGGTGGAACTCAAAGGGTCCAGGCCAGTCCTCCTATCTACACGTTCCTCACCCATCGCCACAAGGCCACACTGAAATTGTTACCTGACAAAGGATTCTTTTACCCAATGCACTCAACAGCCGATTCCTGAGACTCTGGGGTTTCAGAGAGAGAAAGAGTTTATTACTAGGTGCATAGTAGGAGAGCACATGGGCTAGCAGTCCAGAATCCGTCTCCATGAACTCCAGTAATTCTAAAGGTTTTATTAGAGAAAAGGATGGGCAGGGTGTAGGATAGTGAGCACAGTGGCCCCAGATGATGCAATTAGAGGTGATCTGACTATCGAGCATGCGCAGATTGATTACATGCTTAGTCACAGAATGTGTGTAAGAAATGGTGGAGTGAGGTACAGGGGACTTATAGGTTAAAGTCTAAGCTACTGCGCATGTCTGGTGGGCCCACGTTGGTTAGACCCGGTCTCGTTTCTCAAGATGACTTTGGACTTGGGGTGGGTTAGCTCTGGGCTGACCTAAGACCTTCATCAATAAATCTTAGGGGCTGTCTTTAGTGATTACAAGACTCTGAAGTTGAAAAACTGGATAACTGGCTACAAATGGAGGTTAAGTCACAAGGTTTTTATAATCACGGGGGCAGAAGTAAAGGCTGTACAATCATTATCAGAGAGCAAGGCAGCTGATTACAATTCATAGATTTCAGGTATTTCCCTCCATCTACTTCAATATGCTGAAAAGCAAAAAGGAATATCTATATAATGACTCGGTAATCAAAATCATCCCTTCAATCCTGATTTCTTGGTTACAGAATCGGGTTTTTTGAGGGCTCCTGTGCATTGGATTTCAAGAACTCCTATAAAATTCAGATAGTACAGATCCTAAGGGGAAGATTTAACAACCATTCATTGAAAGCACAGGCGTGACTCGGTGGGGGCGGGGGTGGAGGCGAGGGAGGGGATAAGAAGGATGTCGCTGAGAGGAGGGACATAAAGAAACTGACTTGCTTTTTAGCCTGCTCCATCATTTGACCTAGGGCTAGTCTTAGCAGGAGGATTTCCTCATCTCTTCAGGACACCGTGCATGTGCTGACAGCATTGTAACTTTCCTTCGGCAGGTTTTCTGAATTACTAATCCTTATTTACTACCATCTTGTTGCTACTTGACAGGTCTCTTAAAAAAAAAAAAAGCACATGACCCGCTGGCGGCTGAAATGGATGTGGGCATTCGCCTGCAGAAATTGACCGTGAATACAGGCAATCCAATTGCACACATTTTCACTGAGTTCTTACGATCTGTGAGCCGCATTGCTGGAAGCTCGAGGGCTTACAGTTGCGCTAGCAGATACTAACTGCACTGGTGTCTCTACTAAGGGGTAGACGCTGGCATACAAAAGCTGGATTTCTGAATTCAGAGTGAACTACATGAATTAAAGAAACAGTTATCGGAAGTGTACCCTTATAAAATCAGGTGCTAGCCTGCCCCATGGACCCAGGCAGTTTTGGGGAGCCTGAACTGGACCAGAATAAGGGCAGATTTCTTACCTACAACTACAGGGCAGAAAACCGAAGTCCTTAGTCCAATGATGGACTTGCCAGGCAAAGATGCTGAAAATTGTTTTGCAAATCCTGTTGCGAAATGACAGAGAGGCGAAACAGGACATAGCAACCAGGTTCCAAAGGGAGGGTGCAGACTGACCCCAGACAGCAGGGGCCACTGGGGGGAGACAGAGATGGTGGGGTGTTAGGTGTTAGGACGCCCAGAGCTTCAAAGAAAAGCGGACACTACTCCCCCCATAAAGGATCTTATCCTCCCAGGGTACTTCTGAGCAAGGCTTCTTAAAAAATTACTTACAAATAGGCAATCCCCACAAACAAATGCTCCCCCTTCCCCTCTCCTCATCCCCTGGTCACCTCTAATCTACTTTCTGCTTCTGAGGATTTCCAAGAATGACTTTTGAAGAAAAGAAGTGCTGTGAAGATGGAAGTAATTGTGTGTTTGGCATGTCTAGAAGAAAAAAAGATCTTGTGGATAGCAGTGATGTTAAAACTAAGTCCAGTTACTCAGGTGAAGCTTATGTAGAAGCTAAGTCTAAGCAGAGAAGCTTAGACTACTTATAGGCATGCCTAAGAGTTACTTCTGGAGGACCTCTGTTGTTGCTCAGATGTGGCCTCAGTCTCTCCAAACCCCACTCTGCAAGTGAAATCATTGCCCTCCCCCCTACATGGGTCATGACATTCCAGGGGTGAAAGTCTCCCTGGGGACATGGGAGAGGACTCCCAGGGATGAATAAAGACCTGGCACTGTGGGATCAACAATTCCATCCTGACCAAAAGGGGGAAAAGAAGTATAATTAATAAAGTATCATGACAGAGTTCAAATAGTCGAGAGGCTACTCTGGAGGTTGCTCTTACACAAGCTTCAGGTAGACCTTGCTACCTATCATAACCTGCCAACCCCCAACCAGGACCATTCCAGCCAATCCTAAAGAACACCTAGGGCAATATATAAGATTCTACAAGGGTTCCATGCACTGGAGTACTCACTTTCCAGAAACCTACAACCTCCAGATGGGTCCCTGTTCCAGATAAGTCCTGAAACCTAGGGGGCCCAGCCTCTCCAGTACATCAGATAGTTCCATCTCCCTACCCATATTAGTGACAGACCCTTCCAACATGAAAAAGTTAGAATGGCCATAGCCCAAATACCCCTAAGGAGTGGGATATAAAGATCAAAGGTGGCGGTGGAGTTATACAGAGAAGATAAGATTAAACAAATGAATATGAATGTTGAATCATTAAATTGATATCTCTTTTAGTCTCCAGGATCTTAGAGCAGCTAGAAGTAAAAACCTAAATTATCGAATTATAACCCATGACAATCTCTGAAATATGTTCTACAACTAATTGTGGTGCTGTGCTTTGGAATTTATTGCTTTTTTTGTATATATGTTATTTTTCACAAAAAAAAAAGAAGGGAAAAAGGTCAGCTGTGATGGTAAACAAGTATTTAAGCCCTCTAGCTGCCTATGTTCTGGAGCAGCTAGAAGGAAAAATCTGAGAGGACGGTATGGTAGCCCATGACAAACTCTGGGATCTGTCCTGTAACTACTTGTTGAAGAGTGCGCTGAAAACTATTGCTTTTTACTTCTTTGCTTTGTATATATGTTAGACAATTAAAAAGCAAAAAACAAAACAAAAAAACAACTAAGTCCAGGTCTCCCTAGAATGGTGGCGAGTGGGAGAATGTGACGGAAAAGCCATCAGATGGAGGAGAGCCGTGGAGGGCATGGGGGGCAGTGAGAAAGAGGGACACCAGGGAGGGGGTTGCAGAGGCGGCCACTGGGAAGGGAGAAAAGCTGCCAGACACGTAGCTCGATGTCGGGGGCATGTGTGGGGTGGCAGTGGAAAGCTGATGCTTGATGGAGGACACCCCGTGATCTGCACAGGCCAGGGCTGGGGTATCTGAGATGTCATCCGCCGATACGAGTTCAAAGGCAGAGCCTAGAAAGAGTTTCATGGGAAAGAGTGGTTGGCCAGGCCATGCATATGCGGGTGATGCAGTGTCAACAAATGATACACTTACAGGAAAAAAAAAGGTATTACTATTTTTTTTTTTTTGCATGGGCAGGCACTGGGAATCGGACCCAGGTTTCTGGCATGGCAGGCGGGAACTCTGCCACTGAGCCACCGTTGTACCAAATATTACTTTTACTGTTTAATAATTCTTATTTCTGAGCCTCATCTAGCCCTTGGATAATATTTTAGCACGGATGAATCTACTCCTTTCAACAAACTTTATATTTTATTTTATTCTGGGTAGCAGTAGATTAAGTAGTCTTTACTTTTGCATTTTAGTGGAATAAGTACGGGTTGCGTATCTCACTGTGGTCCCCAAACCTACTGCTGCGAAGTTTGAGGATGGCAACAATCTCCATCCTTCTTGCACCCCGCCTGCTGCTTGGGAGAATAAGTTCTCAACCCTAATATATCGGAAACACCTGGATCATTTTTAAAAACCCTGGCGTTCTTTTTAACTTCTCAAGAGACTTCCATATGCGTCCGAGGCTGAAAGACCCTGAATGAGGGCCTCCACCAGGCAGACCAGCAGACTCTGTTTTTACACCGATCTAATTGACTCCGCTGGCTAGTCTGTGCTTCCCGAGCAGAGCTTCTCGGGTTCTGGAATGCATGAAGCCACCTGAGGCTTGTTGAGACACAGGTGATGGCCCCGCCCTGTGATTCACCTGGTCTGGGCAGGGGGAGGCCCCAGTGCAGAGGCTGCGCCCAGCTCTGCGAGCCTCAGGCCCAGGTGTGTGGAGTTAATCACATGGGGTTTGTACCCAGGGGTACTCTCTCCGTCCACCTGTCAGTGGACCTCCAGGGCCCATGTGGCCCAGAGTCTGCAGTAGATACAAGCAATGATCAAGGACGTCACATGACTCGTTTCTGACATCAGTGGAAAGGGCTTGCAGAAAACTGCCGAGTGTCGACTGTCTAGGCTCTGAAGTGTTCCGATCCCAGCTGGAGAGGCCCATGGAATAGGTCACGCTCCATTTGTTCATTCGTCTTCGAGGAGTTAATATCTGCCTCTGGCACATGCTAAGCACTATGGAGAGCTTGTTAATAAATACATAAAATTTTCATCTTTTCAAATACAATAAGAAAAAGCTTCTTAAAATACTAATTTAAGAGTATTTGCGATCCTCCCCCTATCCCCACTTATATAAAGAAAATTTCCTTTGTCAGTTAACAGCAACTGAGCTTTTGGTGAACTGGGGTGGGGTGGGGTAAGGGTGGGGAGGACTTCTGGTTGAGGAATGGGCAGAAAGGGTTTTTAAGAGTCCTCTTACCTGTGTCATGTAGTTGACTTGTCCCTCCGCTATCTCCCAGCGGAACCTGAGTAATCACTCATATTAATTGAGCTCTTCCTATGTCTGTCCCTCTTCAGACATGGTTCTGTGGGGGAATTAAGCCCGAATGCCCTAGAACATCTAGTGCATGAAAGGTACTGACCTTTTCACTGTGCATCTAAAACAGGACCATCTACATCCATCCTGGGGAATTGAGATGGTAATCAAGTCGTTTCCTGTAGGGACAGACCCTAGGCACTGCTCCACGTGCTTTGCAGAAACAGCTTATTTAATTCCCACAGCTGTGCCAACAGCAGGTACCGTTATCATCCTCATTTTACTGATGAGGAGACTGAGGCACAACCGAATCACGTTCCCAAGGTCATTGCAAGTCACAGAGCTGCAAGGCGAGCGGAGGGGTCGAGCCTGGGGACCGTGTCCTTGTTTGCTCTCCTCGTTGCCTTCTTTACTGTTGAAGGGTTTCTCGCGGCAGATTTGGGTTTCTTCTAGATTGACCCACTGCTGCCCCAGGACATCCCTGTCCAGGAGGGGCCTCCAATGGCCACCCTCCACCCTACGTGCTGCCCCTCCAGCTGGGTGGTGAGGGTACAGGAGCTGCAGGCGAGACCAGCCATCGGACTCACAGCCAGCCCTGGAGACATGGGCCCAGCTTGGCGTCACGCCTGCCATCCGCCCTGTCCCCACCTCCACACTCCATTCCCACCTGCACTCCGTAGGGTAGGACAGTTTCCCGGTCAATTCAGGAAGATAAAGATCTCATCAGGTCCCTAGCCAGCTTCTGGGAGCGACCTCACATTAGGGAGGTGGTACTGGACCCCCAAAGCCCAAAGTTTAGAGGTTCATCACCATTGCCTGTCAGATACCATTTAAAACACTAAATACCTTAAATAATTTTGTTTTTCTGTAAAATATAGATGATCCCTCTCTCGTAGCATCGTCTCTCACTGGTTGTGACAACCATGGCTATTTCTGTTGCAAGTGCTCAAAAAATCCAAATGAAACACATTTACACCAAAAAGAAATGGATTTGCTTGTACAGTAAGAGGGCGACTGCCCAGCTGGTGGACCCAACCTCGTGAGACCCTGGGCCTTTCTCTCTTGGTCGGGCTCCGGAGTCTTCGCTGATGTCACTCTCAGGGACACGTGAGGGCTACTCAGCTGCTGCTATCTTAAGAATTTTGCCTCACTCCTTTCACAGCCAGGTCTGGTGGGAAGAGCAAGCCATGGGTTTGCAAAGTCAAGATTTGCAAACTCAAACTTCACCCTAGCTGTGCCAGCTTCGATTTGCATGCCCAGCCATGGACCACCGACAGCCAGAGTCCCTACCCAGGCAGGTTGCTGGGAAAGGAAACGTATTCTGGGGTGGGAATTTTAAATATGAGTGATACTTGTTTTGAAATATATTTTTCAGAGGAAAGAAAGAGAGGGATAATCCCAGCCCATGTTATAAAGCCACAGCCGGTAATGTGGGTTGGAGACGGAAGAGCATGCACACAGATTCATTCATCATCCGTCCATTCGCTCTTCACTGTCTGTCAATTTTGCAGCAAGAATAACACAAGGTGCAGGATTTAGAACAGTGAGGGAAGCACCTGTCATCCCTGCCTTCCTGGAACTTATAGTCAGTGGGAAAACAAACAGGAAGGAAGTAACCAGGTAAATTTTTAAAATGGTTACAAATCAGGATGACCAGTTTAAAAAACAAAGCCATAAGGAACCAACAAAGGGGTGAGATGGGGAGTAATGGATACATTACAAAATTTGGAGAAGATCCTGTTAAAAAGAAAATGTTGTACAAAGGTCCTGAGGTAGCAAAGGGCTTCATTTATGCAGAGACGAGAAGAAAAACAGGGTGGGCTGAAGCCATGTGGGCTAGAAGTGGAAGAGGTGAGCAGATGTGAGATGGTTCTGAGCCTTTTATCCCCTTAAGAGGCTCTAAAGCCCAACAGATATCATGGAAGACCCCTAAGTGAGGGAGCATCATGACCCTGTATTCTTTGGCAGATGTCTGGAGAATGTGATTTGGAGGCTTTCAGGCTCAAGCAATTGAATGATTTGGGAGAAATTGAAAGTTCTGCTGTAGACGTGTCGAGATTGAGATGTCTATGAAAAGAGGCATCAGGTTTGGAGTTCACGTCGGGGTATAGAGCTCACAGAAGCCTAGCTGGAGCTGAGGTTTGTAAAGGGCACCTATCATGTGTTTATCCAGCAGAGAAAAGTTGAGAGTGACTCACTCTCCGATACCCTCAGTAAAATACTGAAAAGTGCATCCAAAAGAGAGACTGGATAATATTGTTTCCTTTGATTGGTTTTTGTTGTCCACTTGTAAAGATTGAAGCTGCCCCCCACCCCATCCTATTGCCCAGACTGTCCCCAGGTGATGCTTTAGCCTAGATGCAGGATTGTGGGTGGAGGAGGTAAAAATATTTACCCAGTAGGCATGTAGCGAATTTGCAGCTGTTGCTGCACCTTGATTTGGAATCAGATAGATGATGTTTCTAAAAGAGTTAAGTGGTAGTTCAGCTAATCAGTGAACGTCTGCCAAGTTGCTAGGTGTTTTAATTAAAATAGTTGAAATGAAAGGTGGTGATTGCCAGGCCTTACAAATGTAAGATTCCTTCCTGACTTTAATTAAGGAGCAAAGAAAATATTGTATTAATTCTCCAAAGCTTATTGGAGGTGTTTTTGTTTTAGATACAACTTAAGCTGTACTCAACCAGAGTACCTCAAAATCATAGCTGTTCAGATTTTTGGATTTGAATCTGAGGCATAGAAATCTTTATTTTATTGTTGATGCAGGTAATTTAAAAAGAATCCTCCTAGGTAGTCTGTTGTTTTATTCATTTATTAAACATGCCATGAAGGGAATATAGATGAACATCCTGTTACTGAAGTGAAGGGGGAATCTCTTCCTTTATAGCTAAAATATCGCAGGCTGCTTGAGGGCAGGTACCAGGTCTGTTCACCATTTATCCAGCACCTAGCACAGCCCTTGGCACAAAGTGAGCTCTCAGTAAACTAGTGGACAAGTGGATGCCAAGTGAAATAAAACGGTAGCCCTTCCTACCTATCTAATAGCATTGCCATGCCCTCAAGCTTCTTTTATTGGCTAGCTACTCAATCTTCCTTGAAACCTGTTTTCCTTCTGTCAATAATGTTTCATAACTGTGTTATGTCATTTAGGTGGTGGCAAAAATAGAAAAATTCAGGACTATAAAATTAATTACATTCCTCTCTGATTACAATTACAAGTTAATCCGAGCTCATTCGTCCGTGGGAGCCAATTTCCCAGCAGGAATATTGCCAAAAATTCCAGGCAAGTTGTATTTAACCTTACAGACACATTTTGGATATTGAGTTGTCAAATTTTCTTTATCGAAGAAATGGGCCAAGTTGAGATTCAGGACCTGCTTAGATTCTTGCAGTTACTGTACCTTCGGAACTAGAATCTTCTGAAATGGTCATGAACGATGAAGGACTTGTGTTCTGGTCTTTGAATTTCTACCTATGGATGTTCTCAGTCGGATAGGGCCCAGGATGTCTGGTGGTGTTGGTAAGACGGCTAGCATTTCTGCTCCCACCCGCAGGGTTCACAGCGCAGGAGTGGGTAACCATGAGCCCGAGCTCGCCTACACTTCATTAGGGCATGCAGGAGACCACAGGACAGGGAGCAGAGGAGCAGCCCTGTTCTGGTTTGCTAGCTGCTGGAATGCAATATACCAGAAACGGAATGGCTTTTAAAAGGAGGAATTTAATAAGTTGCAAGTTTACAGTTCTAAGGCTGAGAAAATGTCCCAATTAAAACAAGTCTATAGAAATGTCCAATCACAGGCATCCAGGCAAAGATACCTTGGTTCAAGAAGGCTGATGAAGTTCAGGGTTTCTCTCTCAAGTGAGAAGGCACTTGGCGAACATGGTCAGAGTTTCTCTCTCATCTGGAAAGGCACATGGTGAACATGGTCAGGGTTCCTCTCTCATCTGGAAGGGCACGTGGTGAACACGGTATCATCTGCTAGCTTCCTCTTCAGCTCCCCAGGAGGCATTTTCCTTCTTCATCTCCAAAAGTCGCTGGCTGGTAGACTTTCTGCTTTGTGGTGCTGTGGCATTCTCTGCTCTCTCAGATTCTCTCTCTTTCTCCAAAATGTTTCCTCTTTTATAGGATTCCAGTAGACTAATCAAGAACCACCTGGAATGGTGGAGACACATCTCGACCTAATCCAGTTTAGCAACCACTCTTGATTGAGTCACATCTCCAGGGAGATAATCTAATTACAGATTCAAACATACAGTACTGAATAGGGATTAGAAGAAATGGTTAACTTTACAAAATGGGATTAGGATTAGAACATTGTTTTTCTAGGGTAAATGCATCCTTTCAAACCAGCACAAGCCCCTAGGAGCTCCACCCTTACATGTCCATGAGTGTGTGCTACAAAACGTCTCAAGAACTATGAGATAAGAGTTTCCTAGTTTAGTATGTTGGAAAATACTGTCAACTTTATCCCCACCTCAAGTCACATGATTTAGATGACCTGAAGACCAGAAAGTTGTCCCCCTTTGACTAGCGTCCCCACACTCACTTGACCACAGGCATTTCCTTTCCCAACTCATGCCAGCTAGTATCTCATGGAACTAGCTCATCAGGTACACTTTGGGATAGAATGATAAATGCTTGTATATTAAGTACTTTTCTCCTGCCAACTATTTTATTTAAGAGTTAATATGAAGATAAGAGCTTGAAATGTATAGCCACACTGCTGTCCAGAAAGATAACGTGAATTTGTAAAAGCCCTGGTCCCATATTTCCATCCAGCCTCCCTTACTGCAATGTCACCAGGATTGTGATTTCTTCATTTTACTATTTTTAAAAATTATCATTAAATTCCTGACCAAGTTGGGAATTTGAGCTGATTAGCCAGATTCCTTTTCTCCCCAGACTCTTCGGTCTCACTGAAAGACTTGTATTTAACTTCTCAGTCAACTTTCTTTACTGAAGAAATACTTCTTCAAAGACCCTGTTGGTGGGCGATGCATTATGACAAATATGACACACGTAACAAATGTTCGGCAAACGGGACTTGCAGTCAGGCTTCGCTTAGACCCTTGCACCGGCCAGGCATTCAGTGTGGTCTCTATCATGCGTGAGGAATTCAACGTGGGTGGTCACACTGCAGTCAATTATTTCTTTCAAAGAGAGTATTTAAAGTTTTACTTCCTATGATGAGTTAGTACAATCGGTAGAAACAATAGTCTTGTCTTCTCTGCTATTTGGCAGGAAAAATAAAGCATCTTTACGTTGGCTAACTGTTGTTTCATCTGGCTACCAGAATAAAGCTGCAGTCTGTGAAGGACGAGGAGATGAATGAAGGATCAAAGCCCTGGAGATCAGTTTGTCTTTCCTGTGCAAGTGCCAGGATCGTTGTTGAGGAGTGATGAGCGGTCAGGAACTCAGAGGCCGTGTGTGGCGCAGTGTGCCCCTGTGTTAAACAAGCACTGCCTGTGCCACGTGTCCACGGGAGCTTGGGTCTGCTGCAAACACGCTCTTATTTTCCACTGGACTGTCCCAGGGTGTTTTTGCTCCATTTGTTTAAAAAATGTAGAGGGGGGAGGTCCATTTGTTATCTATTTAACTTGTTTAGGATGATATTTATTTTTGTTTGTGAAGTATTTTGGTCTTTTAACCATTATTTGGTGGTAAAATGCAAATGAAATCTAAAAGCTTAACCTGTGGAATGTGAACGGGGAAGGTGAACTTGGGGGCTTGGCAGAGGCATTTCTGTGCATCTCTCCTCTGTCAGTGGACACCAGGAGAAAGGGGTGGCTGGAGATTCTCATTAAGACTTGGCACTTTCTTGGAAAGAGTTGCAAGAAGAAAGTAAAGGAATTAGAGTTGACCTCTTCCTCGAGCACCCTTCCCACCTTCCTCCAAACCTATTATTTACACCTATCTGTTTTGTGAGGTGTTCATAGCTTATTCTTATACAACTAAAATGCTTTTATGGAACTGTGATTTGTCATCCAGACAAGGCTCGTTGCCTTCATTTTATAAATGCAGATAAGATAAAAGAATCATCAGAAATATTATCTTTTGCATATTAAAGGAGAGAAACTTCAAAGACCTTGTTTTCCAAGTTTTTGAATTATAAAGCCTTGCTCAAATACAGCAAAATGGCTATAAAATGTTCTTATGCAACTCGGTTTTCCAGATGCTATTCCTCCCCCCAGTTCTCACCTGTGTCTTTACTGACAAATGTTAACATTCTTATGGAATTTTCATTTAACTAAAGGAACCATCATTTTCTTCTTGGACTTAAATTCAAAGGCAATTTTTCTTTAATTAAAAAAAATTTTTTAAACATAACATACAAACATGAACAGTCTTACCACATAATCATTCCATTCTTGATATATAATCAGTAACTGACAATATCATCACATAGTTGTATATTCATCACTATGACCATTTCTCAGAACATTTGCATCAATTCAGAAAAAGAAATAAAAAGAAAAAAGAAGAAAACCTCATACACACCATACCCTCTATCCCTCCCTCTCGCTGACCACTAGTATTTCCATCCACCCAATATATTTTAGCCTCAAAGGCAAATCTTAATTCTTATGTAGTCAGTGCTTGTCTGCCTTTGCTGTTACAGTGTTCTTTATTCGACTCGTCCTAAGGGTGGCAAAAAATATCTAAAGAAGGCTCTAGGAAAATCTATGCTAACTTCTAGAAAATGCAGCCACTGAGGAAATAATAAAGAAATTCTGCTTCACTGGCTTTATCCTACTTAATATCATTTTGGGTATTAAATCAAGAAAATCGTAGCCACTAGAACATACAGAGTAAGTGATCTTTGTAGATCGATTGCTGTTAAAAATAATCTGTACATATGCTATGGGGGGTGGGGGCTCCCAGAAATTATGAGTCAAGACTGGGCAAGCAGCAAGTCCCCTTGAATGCATTAGCTGACCTGTCACCCTTTGACTTTATTATCTGAGGGAGTCAATAGAATGCATTAGCTACATCAGGATATTTTTCAGATTAAAAGGGAGGCTGTAACCCAACTGGATGCCGAGAAGCCGCCTTAACCAGGGGCTGTCCTGGACAAATAGGAAAGTGTGGTCATCCTGCAGGGTACTAGATTTCCACAGGGAGAAAGAAAACCGTTCAGTGCCCACGTCACTGTCATGTTCTCGGCGCTGGGCCAGGCGCTGGGAGACAAGCTCCCCTCCATCTGCCGAGAGATGCCTGGTCTACAGGTTTATGGCCTCCGCCACACAGCTGCTCTTCGCGTCCACAAAAACCTAAGAAAACAAATGTCATCTTTAGCCTCCGGCACGAAGTGAACAAATAAGTTCAGTGCAAGCAGACCCCACGGATGGAAGGAGATTGTGTGACGCGGCAGCATTCATTACTTGGTGGGCAGTAGCTGATTCTGCAGTTTCTGCTTTAGATGTGCCACGTAGAAATGTTAATATTTCATATGCCCGTTACTCCATATTCTGTTAAACCGGTAACACCAAGAAAAATGCAAATATGCACATATGCATTATCCCTTTCTATCTTGAAGAATTTAATATTAAAAATCATCTTTGGACAAGGCGGTGTGACGTCGGTGAGTCATTGGCAGAATTCTCACCTGCCATGCCGGAGACCTGGGTTTGATTCCCCGTGCCTGCCCGTGCAAAAAAAAAAAAAATCATCTTTGGACATTGCTAATCCGTGGATATTGCTAATTGAGCAGAACGTGCTACTAATAGTAATCAAATTGTATTTATTTCATTATAAAGTAGTTTATTATTTTCAAAATATCAATCCAACAGGTGCCTGTTGGTCTTTCCCTGTGTAAGGCTCTGTGCCAGACTTTAAAGACCAGCCATGCACAGCCCCCACGCGGAGGTGCTGCGGAAAGCAGGCAGGGGACTGCCCTTGGGGCTGGCAGAACTGGGTTCAGCTTTCGGCAGCCCTAGCCATGCAGCCTTTCTCCCTGACGGATGAAGATGGGGGGCTAAAAGGAGGAAACCCTTCTAGCAAGGAGATTAATGGACCTTCATGAGAAAGTGATGTTAAGAATGTCAAGTCTCAATGAGGATTCGGGGCTGGCTGAGTAGGGGATCGGGGCAAGCGCCACGGGCACGGCTTAGAGACCTCCCTTGGGCTTGGAGAGGGCGAGGAGATGCAGGGCGTTGCTGGGGACCGTGCCCAACACCGACCGTGGCTGAGGAACTCCTGCAGCAAGGGACACCGGGCACCTTTGGCAGGGGCAATCGTGGAATACTGTAGTGACTTACGCAGAGGATGGCCATGGTGAGGGAGAGGGAGTGAAGTGAGGAGCCCAGTGGCTCTCAGCTCTGAGCTAGACTGTGGAGGGGTTGGGGAGGCAGCAGTGTCCAGCGAGGAAAAGATGACTCAAGGCATGGCGGTGGAACCCCCACTGCTATGGGCACAGAGAAGGCAGGGGCAGTGCGGGCTGCTGGGGCCAGGGTGGCCTCTGCTGGGAGGACTCTGAGGGCTGCTGGAGCAGAGTGGCCTCTGCTGGGAGGACTCTGGGGGCTGCTGGGAGGACTCTGGGGGCCGCTGGGGAGGACTCTGGGGGCTGCTGGGGCAGGGTGGCCTCTGCTGGGAGGACTCTGGGGGCTGCTGGAGCAGAGTGGCCTCTGCTGGGAGGACTCTGGGGGCTGCTGGGGCAAAGTGACCTCTGCTGGGAGGGAGTGGAGGACCACAGGGCTGTGGTTGTGCTTTTGATGGGCAGATTTGGGGAAGGCAAAGCGATGTAGAATATCAAGAAAGACGGCGAGCACCGAGGTGCCTACCTAAAGCAGAAAAGACACAAAGCACAGACACTTTCCTGAGAAAACACTTCACTCACATTGTGGCAGCGGACTGGCCTTCACCTTTCTTTTCCTTTTGTTAAAATGTTGGCACATGCTTGTGCAATTTCACTAGCTGCTCACAGAATGTGCTAGAAAAAGATTGCAGGAGAGGACTTTTCTTGCAATGAGCACAGTTTTCAAGAGTCTTTAGTCCACAGGTACTTTCAGCAAGTGGCATAAGGACCGAAAGAGGCATTCTAGAGTACCATTCAAACTCCTTTTCTTTGTTTTAATTTCTTAAGTATGTCAAAAAATTATTGGGCAAAATATATCTGACATTTATTTTATGGAGACATAAGCTGCCTGGATTTGATGAAATGTCTTTTTATAAAGCTGTTGTTAATACCGATTAAGGATAAAATGAATCTTCTAATCTCAAGCCAGGAAAAGCAGTTCACAGAAACTTTATAATGTAAAGGAAGTTAAATCATTTACGTTATAAACTACATCACTTCATTAGGTCTTTATGTTCTTATAAAAAGCCATTTTCAAGAGGATAAACCAAGTAAAATGAACCCATATACAGAGGTTTCAATTTGCAGAGAATAGCAGGTGTCGCCTGACTTCACGCTCTTATGAAATTTCACTGTGAACCAGGCTTTACGAGTTCACTCTGGCAGGAGGCAGAGGGTGCTGGGAAGGGAGAGGCTTGGGGGCACCTTTAGGAAGAAATGCACTTCTTTCTTTTTCAGCGATGAGATAGTTTTTATGTAACATGTTAAAGGATTTTTCCTTAACCCTGGAGCTTTTGGTGATTAAACCATTCTTTGTGCATTTTTTATAGCCGTGATTCTCAAACTTCTTGGACTTAGAAATTCTTTACACATCCATACACACAACATTACTGAAGATCCCAAAGATTAAAACCAAGGAATTTTTGAAATAATATTTTATTAATTCCCATAACATAACAATAATGAACACATAGCATGTTAATGAACAGTTTTATTGACAATGACTTTATGTCCCTAAACACAAATCTTAGTGAGAGAAGGGCATGGCCATGGGATTTTAAAAATCTCTTTAATGTTCAGTTTAATAGCAGGCAGCTGAACTGTATTCATCGAATCTGCAGTGATAGGTGATTTTGGTTGAAGTATATTGAGAAAATGCAGCCCAGCTCCTCTTTCCCTTTCCTAAGGAATTCTATTTTAACTTCATACTCTATTTAATTACTAGAAATTGAGGTTCACCCTTAAATGATGGGTTAAAATATCTCAACATGTGACAGTCTTCACATTCCAAATTATAAATGTGCGCCTTAATTTAGAAAGTAGCACGTTGGATTTAGACGAGCAGAGACTGAGAGTAGCAGTGTACACCCAGTGACACCTGTGTGAGAGTGAAGGTCACTGGAGAAAGGACCAACCTGCCCCCTTTGACATTCTCTCTATTATGTCTGTAAAAGAGATAGCCACATTCTTGTCATTTCATTTTTAACTTTTATTTTCAGTAAAATAAAATCTGTTCATCCAAATAGTAATACCTTTTCATCGCAGCAGGAAATTATAGCAAGAGTTTTTTGTTTATTTTTTTAAATGCTTATTCAGGGGCGGGCCACTCTGCTATGCCAGAGACCTGGGTTTGATTCCTGGTGCCTGCCGATGCCAAAAAAAAAAGAATACTTATTCAGGAACCACTGGGACAGCTGAAGCTGTTGCCGACAGCTTAAAATAGGACAGGAAAAGTCCAAGAGGCTTAGGTTCACCGAGTCCCAGTCTCCTGAGCACCCCCAAAGTTGCGGTCCTGCCCCCTGCATTGCATCTGGGCTGATCCCAGGGAGCCCCCAGCCGGGGTCCCAGACAGGGCGGTGGGAGAGGGGCTTCGCCTGTCCCTCGGCAGCCACTGGCTTGTGGGCTGGAGGCCGCAGTCCATGGGTGCTGGGGGCATGACGACCAGGCCAGCCACACAGCTGCCTGTGGCCCCCCCAGGTCCCTGGGGTCACCCCCCTCTGCCACATGCTTGTTCTGTGACACTTCTCTTGGCCCCAGAGGGTCACTTCACTTTTCACCGTCCGAGAGCACAAACCCGGAACGACAGTCTTAACTAGGGGGTAGCTTTTTGGAAAGGCTGGGCTTATTAGCAAGCGGTTTAGGCAGCATGTGTTTTCTGGTCTGAGGAGCCACAGTGTTGTTTCGAGAGAAAACAAAGGGGCTCGCAGGTGGGTGGCCCGAGTGGCACCGCCCGCAGCCCTGGCACCAGCCTGGCCCTCTGCGCCTTCTCGTGGGCGTGGAACACGTGCGCAGGACGACGAGGTGTGGCTTTGGGACGCCAGGGACCCAGGAGCATCGCAAACCTGTGTTTCAGCTCTAGGTGGAGGAATTGCCCTGGGGAAATAACTTTTGTTTTTGCTATTTAGATTCTTTTATCAAAAGCAGCATCCGGGACAAATCTGAAGGAAAGACTAAAGCAATCTCTAATATCTGCCACCGCGTGTAGGCCTGCGGAGGTCATCTACCGCACATGAAGCCACAGGGAAATTCTTTTTGACCTGTGGTGTCCATACCCGTTCTGAGCAATAGCTTGAAGATTGGGGCTAATAGAAAATTAAAACAAAGGAACACTCAAGAATTCCCCCAGGAACACAGGCAGTGACAGTGAAGAGACAGCTGGGTCAGTGCTAAGTATACCCTTGCTATACTCTTAGTATACCCTTACTACGCACTTAGTACACCCTTAGTACACCCTTAGTACACACTTAGTATACTCTTAGTACACACTTAGTATACCCTTGGTACACACTTAGTACACACCTAGTATACCCTTAGTACTCACTTAGCCCTTAGTACACATAGTACACACTTAGTATATACCCTTAGTACACCCTTGGTACACACTTAGTACACACTTAGTACACCCTTAGTATACCCTTAGTACACACGTAGTATACACCTAGTATACCCTTAGCATATACCCTTAGTACACACTTAGTATGGCCTTAGTATACCCTTAGTATGCACTTAGTACACACCTAATATACACTTAGTGTACACCCTTGGTACGCACTTAGTATGCACCTAATATACACTTAGTGTACGCCTAGTATGCACTTAGTATACACTAATGGAGGGCCAGGGTAGACCATGTCCCTGGGCTCATAGAGAGTTGAATGAGATCTAATGATGGCTTGATGCCGACGAGTGAACTGGGATGAGACAGAGGGGAGGAGACGAGGTGGGGGAGACGGGAGGTGAGGAAATAGCAGGAAGAGATGGTGAGGGATGAGGCAGTGAAGAGACAGGGGGAAATCAGGGGACAGATGGGGGTTGGGGGGAGGTGAGAGGAGAAACGGGTAAATGGGAGGGTGCATGGGGGGGGTGAGGTGGTCGGGGGGGGGGGGGGAGACGGGAGGAGCCGGCAGGGGAAGGAGCAGTGGTGGGGGCTCATCTCTCCGTGGACCCCCGATCCCCACCTTTATGGGATTGCCCATGAGTGGAGCAGTGGTGGCCGTCAGACGTGGGAAGCAACGCCTGCATGTCCCCTGCTCTCTTTGTGCGTATTTGTGAGGACGTGAAATTGGGAATTGTTTGCTCCACCTGCCAGTGGAAATCTGGGGCTGAAGTGCAGTCCTGGGTGATGCCTAGCGTGCATCTGTGGAGACAGAGGAGGCACTGCAGTTTTTCTGACAAATCTTGGCAATGAGAAAAAGCCAGAAATACACTCGATGAACCCCTGACAGTGCATTTCATGTTGCTGAGCTGAACTAGGGCAAACCACTGCCTTGGTTGCCATAACAATTTGAGGGCAAGTCTGTGGTCCCCTGGCAATGCCCATCTGTCCAGGCTTAACCCTCTAACTGTCCGGGCTTAGAGACTCTAACAGTCCAGGCTTAGCTGTCTCTAATGGTTAAGGCTTAGCCATCTCTTACTGTCCAGGCTTAGCTGTCTCTTACTGTCCAGGCTTAGCCATCTCTTACTGTCCAGGCTTAGCCGTCTCTAATGGTCCAGGCTTAGCCACCTCTAACGGTCCAGGCTTAGCTGTCTTTAACTGTCATGGTCAGCGCTGAGTCCTGCCAGCTAGGGTGGTTAGAGCCCAGTACAGGACACCTGAGAGCAGATGAGCCCGCTGTGCATTCACAAAAGCTGTACCTGCAAGTGTCAGGTGCACATGGGAGCTGTGTCCAGTGAGGCAGGTGCCCAGTGTGACCTGGGGGAGGGGTCAGCGTCCTTGCAGAGAGGAATTACAGGGCAATTCAGGGCACCTGAGTGTGAGATGTCACAGGACAGGAGCTGGGAAGGGGGGAGGGAGAAACGAGGCGGGCAAACACACTCAGTGGAGATGGCCTCATCTTGTCCTGCAACCTGCCCTCAGAATGTAGAGGACAACTGTGCTTACACATAATAATAAAGAGATAGAAGCAGCTTCCTCATTTCCATCTGTGCCCATGTGATGCCTGGGGTGGGGTGGGAAAGGGGAGTTTTGTTTTGTATGGATGGGATTTATATAAGGCTATCCCCTAAAATAGTGCCTGCATTGCGCTTAGGTCAGTGGAGGAGAAAAGGGGCATTTTAAGGGGGGCAAACGTGGGAAGACCACGGCTTTTCCAGGGAGCCCCTCATCCCCTTTATTGTCAGCCAGGCACCAGGGGCATCTCAACAGTGAGATGACGGAATGTCAGAGAATGCGCACAGAACTTTTGTTAAGTATGGGATAGAACCCCAGGCAGACTTACGGAAATGTCTGTCCAGTACAGGTTTGGCCGTCCAGCTCAGACTTCTTTATGAAGGTGGATCACAAGACAGGAACAGAATTCTCAGCACAGTTTTCATTGTAATGTAATTATACTATTAAAAAACATACTTCACCAATTTAAAAATAACTGAATCCTATTAAAACCTCATTAACTTACGAATTTCTGCCCTCAATATATTTCAGATTCTATATATTACCGATGTGTTCCTGAGACTTCTAGTTTCCATGCAGGCATTACCTTAAATATTGGGGATACTTGGTTCATTCATCCTAATTAATATTTTAATGGCAATGAATTTGTTTGCTTTAAGGGAAAACAAGATTTAACCAGAATGTATACAGTTTGACTTCTAGTGAGAAACAGTTGATTCCGTGAACTTGAATATCCGGTTAGTTTATATAAAACCAAATAAATACTGGTTTCAGTGATTTGTTACTGCGTGTGGTTTGACTGTGTCTCCATGGCCTCTGTGAGCTGAAGTCCTATTAAAATCTGCCTGATCACCTGAATGCGGAAATGCCACTCCTTTCTAAGAGTTTCCTTCTTTTCAGCAGAAATGTGTGGGCTTATTTTAAGTAACATGTTGGAGTCAAAGAAAAACTAAGATTTTCTGCTAATATGTAAGCTAGAACTATAATAACAGAATAGTTCAGATGCTTTTCTTCTGACTCTAAGTAGTTTATTTTCCTAGCTGGCACCCTACGAATTCAAAAGCATCTTTGTGTGTCTGCACTTAGTTGATTATCTTTTATCCACCTCTCCCCACCCATTCCAATGTGAAGAGTTGACCTTTGGATGCTTTGTTTCAAAACTATTCCGCTGACCCTCATCTACGTTTACCTGTGGTTGCTAGCCGTTTTATTGGTCCCTCCATTCCACAAACAATCACAGGGCCGCCGTGCTCTGTGCTCTCTGTCCAATGCTGGGGACTTGGAGGTCGGGGTGGGGACCAGGAAGGAGCTGCTGGCTCTCTGGTGTGGGAAGGGCTGAGAGAGGCGAGTAAAGGGAGTCAGGGTGCCGGGGGGCACGCCCAGGGCATGGCTGAGCACGGCTCGGCGATGGAGAGTGAAGATGCCTCACAGCTCGGTGGGGGGTACACGTAAGCTGTCTGCACGTACACTGAACACCCCTCTGGGACCGCTTGAATCTCTGGGCCTGTCTTCACCAGATTTTCTCTTTCTTTCATTTCTGAAAACCTGTTCACTGTCATCTTTTCGGAGACCCTCTTGCCCTCAGCTAACATTATCTTTAAAATCTGCTGGGAATCTGGAAAAATGAGACCAGCGGAACTCCACAGGTGCCAAGGGAACTAGTCTTTTCTTTTTGAAAAGACTCAAATGAGTCTTTTCCTCACCGACCAGATGAGGAAAACCTGGCTGGGAAGATTACTCAGGAGAGAAATGTGGTCAGGGCACCCCTTAGTTGTGTGTCTCAACTTCCATGTATATGTGGACCAGACATTAGACTATTTGAGGAGAGGAGAAGCCCCCGCAAAGGGACATACCTGTGAGTAGGGAACGAGACGGTGAGGGGACTTTGTGGCAGCAATTTCTGCACGTCAGAGGCTTGTTTCTCTTACTTGTTCCTTCTTACCTGCATTGCATGTAGGTGCGCTTGCACGGAGGCTGAGGCTTAGGCAGGTGACCTCTTACTGTAGCAGTGCTCACTCAGGGTGTAAGTTTCTCCAGAAACCCTAATCTGGACTTCATCTTGGTCCCCTCGCACAACAGGGTAACGTCATCGTTAGTTTGCAGTTGGAGTGACGCATACGTTTTGGTTCTTGCGAAAGGAGAGGAGAGGGCACAAAGCTAAGTCTTACTTTTGGCCCTAGTGAGAAGATGACATGAGAAGTATCTGCAAAATGTGGATTAAAGATTAATAAATCCTCTCCTTTGGCTTGAGCCAAAACTTTCTGTATCCTTCTTAACCATCATTGCCTTTCCCACCTCCTGTTCCCGTCCATCACAGCATCCCAGTGAACTTTTTGGTGTGGCCTGCAAGCCAGGTGATGGTAGCAGCGCCCACCCGTAAGCACTGAAGCGTCCTTCCGTGGCTCCCAGCGGCGACCTGCCGGGCTGCCCAGGTGCACTGGGTCCTACAGAGCAAGGGCTCTTCCAGTTCTGATCCAGACTTTCCCACACCAGATAAAAACGCCCACGTTTGCACTCGCAGTACACACTTGGTCTCTTGGAGCAGGGTGGGGGGAAGGTGAAGGGAGCCCCGTGGGAGTCTTAGGAATTCACCTCTTGGCATACCAGCTAAGAGTAAAGGTCTCGATTGGGCAAAGATTGCTGGACTCCCCATGCTTATAAATGTCTTCTGTATCGGGGGATTGAGATACAGAGCCCTTCGTTTATACGAAACTGTGAAAATGCGTATTTTAGGCTGGACATCTAATTAAGACAATCTAATCTATACTTTACAAACAGCCTGGCATTCAGGCAAAGGAGTTTTTCGTTGAAGTTAAGAGGAAAGAGGGAATATGTGGAGCTAGAGGGCCAGCAGGAAAGGAGAGAAGGCTTTACATGGCCAAAAGGGAACCTGACTCCTGTGGACAACTGGGGAAGCTTGGAAGAGGCATTTGCCGACAGAGGAGGAGTGTTCACAGACAGAGGATGTGGGTTCACAGACAGAGGACGTGTGTTCACAGACAGAGGAAGTGTGTTCACAGACAGAGGAGGCATGTTCACAGACAGAGGACGTGTTCACAGACAAAGGAAGTGTGTTCACAGACAGAGGAGGCGTGTTCACAGACAGAGGACGTGTGTTCACAGACAGAGGAACTGTGCTCACCAATGCAAGAAGTGTGTGCACCAACAAAGAAAGTGTTTTCACTAACAAAGGTAGTGTGTCCATTAAGATGGGAGGTGTGTTCACCAATACAGGAAGTGTGTTCACTGACACAGGAGTGTGTTCACTGACAGAGGAAGTGTTTCACTGACAGAGGAGATATTTCATCAGTATAGGAAGTGTGTTCACTGACACAGGAGGTGTCTTCCATGAAGAGGAAGTACGTTCACCAACACAGGAAGTGTGTTTACCGTAAATGGGTTGTGTTCACAAACAAGAGTGTGTTCACCAAGACAGGAGGTGTGTTCACTGACAGAGGAAATGTGTTCACCAACACAGGAAGTGTGTTGCCCCACAAAGTATGGGTTCATCACAGGAAGCATGGTCACCGACACAGAGTGTGTTCACCCACACAGGAGGTATGTTCACCCACACAGGAGGTGTGGTCATGAGGACAGGAGGTGTGCCAGGGCAGTCTTGGCCTGTTTGACGTGCTGCCTCGGCCCTTGGTGGAAACCAGTACAGAGTTCAGACCCTTCCACACGTGTTCATCCAGACCTTGATTTCCGAGCCAGGGCAGCTCAGTCCAGCCGCCTTTTCAGGTGCATTAGGCCACCAGGTATTTCATCCACCTACCCTCATGGCCCATATTGAGAAAAGGGAGGCAAGAGAAGAGAAAGTGTAGGTGCTCTCCACATTCTCACTCAACCTATTACCATAAGTACTGAAAGATATTTATGAGACTTTCCTCTCTTAAGAAAGCATCTGAGAATCTTCTATATTCCTAAAGCATAGTTTCCCTATTATTCTTTTTAAAATTCTCATGGTCTGATCTTTTCCTTATGTGCATTCTTTCTTCTTAGAAAGATTTCCTGTTTCTTTAGGACATGAAAATATATATTATCTATTATGTATTACATATTATATATCATATATATGTTTGCCTAAATCCCCAGAGCCCCTGTATGTGCTCTTCTGTACATACAAAGCACACTTGTGGGGTTACTTGACAATTTCCATTTATAGCCCACTTGGTTCTCTAGATGACAAGAGATATTTTCCAGTAGAAATTAACATCATTGCAGCAACCAGTCAAGATATGAATTGATTGCTCAAAAGCGTCTTTCTGCTTTTTCCTAAAGTTGGTGAGTATGGAGCTATTGAACCTCTTGACATTCTTGTGGGAAGTGGTTACCAATTCAGGGTGAGGAAGGAATATAGACTGGGGAACAGTGAGCTCTCAGATCGTTTTTCATCTGTTTATCAGCCCTTACAGTTTATGTTGCAGCATTATCCTCTTTCCAAAACCCAGCTTATCCTGTCTTCCTGTGTGGATTGTCTTAGTAGCCTGAGAAGCATTCTTCTTTGTAAGCCTTTAAATGCCTTATCAGAGCGGGGGTAGATCACAGGGTTCAAATATCTACAGGGAGTAAGGTCCAACTGAAAGCGCGAGGCTGGCATAGCTCCTTGTGCGTTATCCGTGATTTTAGCTGTGTTTTTCTGGAACTGGCCAAATCCTAATCTTTGTCTCCTCTGAGACCTGATCCCGCATTTGACTAATGAAAAAAAAGGGCTGGAACACTCTACTGTGACACCACAAAGCAGGCAGAGCATGTGTCTCAACAGTGAATTTGGTCTCTGTGGAACAAGTAAACCATTTGTCAGTTGAGTTTCCTTGAATTTAGCTTATGTTCCTAGCCATTCTACAAACGGTCGTATTCACTTTGCCGGTTGGACTAGGAAATGGTAGTGTATTGAGCCAGAATTTGTGCAACTGGTAGGAAAAATCCCTTGATTTTATTGGAGTGTGTTCCTCAAGGCTATGAAGTGCAATTCCAACTATTGACGGCAAATATGGACAAGTGAAAATTATATGACTTGGATGTGATAGAGACTGAACAAGGCCTTCTGCTCATGTCTACATTTTAAGTGGTTAATTCCCAATTTTAAGTGGTTAGTTCCAAGATGCATTCTGTGGATCACATTCTTACGTAATAACTCAGGAAATGAGTTCCATATACAACGCGATTGGGAAATGCTGCCTACTCTCTCCTGTCCCTGGACACACTCAGTGCACGTCCACATATTGATAGCTTAACAATTGCATAGTAAGGAATTTTGTGCACATAGCTCAATCCAGCATATCTCATCTCGGTTGACATGAAGTCATTGTTTTAACATGATCCCTGTAAACAGCCAGGGAAAACAGAATTCCAAAAAACCTGTTTGGGGCGGTGCTTCTCTCAAGTGTTCCGCAGGTCATCATGTAAAAGAGCTGTGTGTTCTATTCTGGAGAGTGTGTTATGTATTTGCATGCTTTGTAAAAGCAGAGGTAAGGGTGTGTGTGTGTGTGTGTGTGTGTGTGTGTGTGTGTTTGTGTGTGTGCACATGTGTGCATACACAAGCACAAATGTGCAGCTGCACATGGCCCTTCTCTCCTTTCCACTACCGAGAAAGGCATGGCGAGCAGGATGACCTGTGGTCAGCGCCCGCCTCTAACTTCCAAACCGGCCTTCACACTCTCAACCTTAAGGTGTCCTGGTGAAGCCCAGTCTGCCGAAGAGGAGTCGACTGGAACTTGCTGCCCACGTGACTGATTTCCTACTGAGGTCTGCGTCTCACAGGCGTATCGTCTGACCATGTTTGGTGCCTTTATCTCCACCCCTTACTTCCCGTGGGACTAGCCATGGCTTTTGGCCGGGTCGGAAAACCACCGACCCAACTACTTCCTGAACAAGGGTAGTATTCGCACATCAATGGTGGGTTTGAAAAGTCCTGCACTTGTAAGTAAGAAGCGGAGGGAGGCTTAACGTTTGACCGTGTGTATTAGCCTGTTCATAAGAAAATACGGAATTTGCAAAGGAAAATGAGATAATGCTTATGCTGGGCTACAAAGTCCATGTCAGACAGTAAGTTTAGACCAGGATTTTATCGGTCTAAATTTACTATTAGCATTTGCACCTGAAGGCTCTTTTGGAGGCGGTGGTAGTGGCGGTGGC
This sequence comes from Tamandua tetradactyla, assembly GCF_023851605.1. Lineage (NCBI taxonomy): Eukaryota > Metazoa > Chordata > Mammalia > Pilosa > Myrmecophagidae > Tamandua > Tamandua tetradactyla. The sequence continues at coordinate 100,898,955 of NC_135330.1, read as the reverse complement.
TGTCCCACACATAGGGGACAGTTAGCTGCATCTCTGACCTCTACCCATCAGAGGTCAGAGCACCCCCAGCCTAGTTGCAACCCAAAAATGTCTCCGGAGGTTGCTCAGTGTCCCACAGGGGGACAAAACTGCCCTCTGGGGAGAACCGCTGGTTGAGACTACATCATGAATTGTGACGTTGATATATTTGATTTCCAAATGTGCCTTTTAAAAAGTTTGGCACCATGAGTTATCACTGCCTCACATCTTTGGCATATTCCTAAAAATGTGGTGTGCATTGCATATTGTAATCAAATGAAGAAACTGGTGATTTATCTTGGCCTACAAGAAAATTTTGTCACATTGAGCCTCATTTTCTTTTGAAGTTTAGAGAGAGAGGGGTGGGGAAGCATACTTTTTACCTGTGGCATGAGTTTGGATTTTGACCAAATTAGCACTTAGGTGCAAAACACCTCCAAGGAATCTAGTCATCGTTTCTTTTTACTGCTCAAAACAAATGTGTTCTTAGAGTCCCTCCCTTTATACCATTTTCCAAAGGACAAAAAAAATTAGTTCTCCAAAATTTATATATATATATAAATTTCAGACCTCTGAGTATATAGAACATCTATAAAGACCTTGGTTTCCACCTTGATTTGTTGCATACAATATTTATTATGGAAATAACTCATAAGCTTGGCTAAAAAGTCTATTAAAAAGTTTTTAATCCGCAAGACCATTGGAAGATTACTCTAATACCTTATCGTTGCTACCAATAGAGCTTATGTTTACTACTAGTATATTTTTCCCTCAGGGAAAAAAATAATTTTGCTTAAACAGACAGGAGCAATGAAAATCAAATGCATAAACTTTTTCTAACCAAAATTTTACTTTTAATTTAGAAGCAAGTGTATTCAAACTGAAAATTATTTTCTAAAGGAAACACTAAGTTTTTTCCTGAGGTTTTAGAAAGACATGAGTACCTTTTAAAAACATAATTGCTAAATAGCATAGACCTTTGATAAAATTCAGAACGAGATAGGTCCTTCTTTCTTAGCTCACACGCACAAAGTTAGTTGTTGAATTCCAGAAAAATTTTAATAAAAAGGAGTTTTTTGGCAATAGGCCCAAGGGTTGTATCCAATCGTGTGGGTTAAACATTCATAATACTCGCTGCTTCCAGTGGCCCCTGTTAGCTATTTTGTTCGTGGGTCGGGTTTTAAATTCAAATGATTCCTAGTTTTTGTTTTGTTTTTTAGGGGCAAAACTTTTATTTTCCTTATACTAACATTTATGGACCCTTTGTATCATCATGCAGGTTTGTCCTTGCACTGGCAGAAAACCTCATTTGTAGTCTAATGAGTGCCTGAACAATTCTGTCAAGTTAGTGTCTCCTCTAGCACACCGCAGTTTTTGCCCCTTCCTGCCGGAGTTTCCCTCCAGCTTCTCCCTCCTTCACCCCCCACCCACCTTCTGCTTCCCTGCAGAGCCGTACCAGGTGCTGGGTTTGTGGAACAAGACTGCCCCCCGCACCCATCTGCTGTTTTCTGGGCGTCACCCTCCTTGGGGGCCCCATCTTGCCAGTCCTGGCGTGGGCCCCCCACCCTGCCCCTCAGCCACAGCCTGCCCCTCACTCCCTGCACTCAGGGCTCTGGGTGCTGTTTGACAAGCCCTCCCCAGTAGACAGTCAGGCTTCCCTGTGGCCGGACCATCCTTAGACCTCTTGACGTGTCTTCGGCACAGGGTTCTGTTCACAAAGCACCTTAAACTGAGCTGCTGAATGGTGTCCAGATTTTTTTTTTCTATAGAGGCCTGGTGTTCTAAAGCCGTACAACCTTGTCCTTATTGCGTTTTAGTTTTTCTTTTGGCAGCTAAATATGTAAATGAGCAGCTTTCTCATTCATCTGAGACAATAAATCACCACGGAGAGCTGTATTTGTGCTCTGGCATAATTGTAATGGTATCAGAGCAGTCACCAGAGGGTTTGAATAATTAAATACTACTACAAATTAAGCCCCAAAGCCGGCTTTGTGAAACTAATCTGAAATAAATGAAAATAAACTAGGAAAACCAAGCGTATAACATTATGCCATTCCACTCCGCCCTCTCTCTGGCCCTCTCTTCTTTCCAAGTTTGCATCCATGTATTTCTCAATAATTGTAAAAGGTTTGTTTGTTCACTTTTTAGCAAACTGTGATATTTCTGACTTGCTCCTCTTTCTTTTACATGTTTGTCTGTAATGTGGACATAACACACGTCTTCAGAGGACAGGGAACGCAGGGCTCCACCTGAAAAAGGCGTTCCCTGCCGCGCTTAGAGGAGGGAGTCCAGAGCTGTTTTACAAACAGGGATTAGCGCAGGCCCCCTCCACGGGGCATTAAGTAAATGGTGCCAAACCGGTTTCTGGCGGGGGGCGGGGGCCCTGCCTGACTGCCTGGCCCTGCTCGAGGCGGGGGCACTGTCTGGCGCCACAGATGGAATTAGGCTCCGGTTTGAACAGAGACCTGATGGCTATTAAGTTTATTTTAAGAACGTGTTGCCAGAGACCTAACAAATGTCTCTGTAGCTTCAGGCAGCGCGGGCATCGAAAATCACTGCACCAGGTGCTGCTTTAGCCTTTTGCTTCCCCGGAAAGGAGGTGCAGCGCTCGAATCTTGACAAACTTAGCTCGGCTCTGGGCAAAGCAGAACTGGGGTCTGTGAAAACGCAGGGCTGGTGGTGGTGTTTAAAAATGTTTACTTCTGTTTGCAAATGGGAAAAATGTGATACAAAATCTCTGGACTGCTCCAAATGTAAGTCACCCCCATTTTTGTCTGCTTCATACATTTTTATGATTTTGAATATAGTATTTTGGAGAAAACCCCCTTTGGAATCTGTTCCGGCTCTTCCAATAGCCTCTCTAGTCGCGTTCGATCCCCCACTTTTCTAGACCTTGTGGGACAATCGAAGGTCCATTTTGCTTTCAACTGCTGTATTCATATTTTTCACCCCATAATTACTTCTTGAATCAGTTTGCATTGTTCTTGTTTAAAATACAGTGTCACACTTCCACTTCCAGAGAAAAATAATTTCCTTAGCTGCTTCTTTTACATACAACGTTAGATGACTACGTCAGCTTTGCATTTAAGCTCTGATAAGCTAGTGACATGCATGTTGTAAATGAAAATTCACCTTGCAGTTCTGCAAGTCTGCTTTGTCCTTTGTCCTCGGCAGACGTGCACCTGAGCTCCTTAGCCGGGACTTGACCACATACCTGCAAAGGCATTCATTCCAGCCTTTGCAACTGCTAATTAGGGAAGTAGAGTATTCCAGAGTTGCACCTGCTAATTAGGGCAGTAAAGCTAAATGAAGATTGATTAAGGAAATACTTTAAAGCCCCAGGTTAAGGGATATAAACTCATAGACTCGCTGTCTTTTTGTTCCCCTCCCTTTTGTTTATTCTTTTGGTTAGAGGGGGTGAAAATCAGCACTTGTCTCTTTTGAAATGGAGGTGGGGGATGGACGGTGCAGAACGAGAGCCCCAGGGAGAACTCACAAGCTCAGGCCTGCGCCCACCCAGCCAGGCCCCGAGCACCTCCTGCTGCCTGGAAGATGCATTTTCCTTCCAGCCTCGGTGGCCTGCTGCTGCCCCTAATCCATTCACAAGAAAAGAGGTTCTTGATTTTTAGCTTGTGTTGCTTTTTTGATAATTCAGCCTCAAATATGCAGGACCTGACCTTCATACTCTTTGCTTTTCCACTTAGTGCTTGCATTTGTCTGCCTCTCTATTCATTAGCTCCAGATGTTTACTCGTGATAGAGACAGACTTACTGTGACACTCCAGTCTTGTTTCTCTTCGATAGCTCTAACTTAAAAATTAAATTAAACCAAGTTAAACTTAAGCTAGAGTAGCTCATAAATGGAATGTTGACCTAAATGAAGCAATCTGATAATCTAATTACCCAGAGGAAGTATAGAAAGAAGACCTGCAGGCTGGATTTGAGTCCCAGACCCACCAGGTATTACCTCTGTAGGAGTCTAGAGGCCATTTAGTCTGCCCAGACTCACTCACCTCACCCTCAGGGTGAGAAAATGCCTGTAGGGCATGGTGGGGGGTGCTGGGAGAAAGCACTTCTTGTCACCGTCCCCAGAGGCCCCCCAGGTCCAACCCTTCTCAGGGCTGGGTGCCAGCTCACAGCTGTGCTCTGTTCCAGTCGTTTGGGGTCAGGCTCTTTTACACTGGGCAGTGCCCCTTCTGTGCCAACCACAGCTTGTCAAGCCATGCCTCTGGTAGGCAAACCCAGCACCACGCCAACCCATGCAGCTCTGCAGGGCCTCGATCTCTGTGCCTGGGGGTGACGCTGGGCTACGTGGTGACTTTTCTGCCTTTCTGTTGCAGGGAAAGGGCATCCAAAAGAGGGCCGCTTGGGCCCTGGCATGGCAAAGAGATTAATTAGGCATCGCTTGACATTTTTAGCATGGTGTCCTCTTTCCACAGGACCTAAACATTTCCCCAGGGGACTGGACAAAGGCCAGAGAGGTACGGCCAGCTGCCCCAGCTTGCTGGGGCTTAGGACTTTGTGGTGGTCCTGGTGCCACCACGTCCGGTCTATTACGGAGCAGCCTTTGTCCGGGGGCAGCTTCCATCAGGTCCAAAGAACCGGGGCACCCGGACGGAGATCCCCGAACAAAGCGCCCTCAGAGTCTCAGAGTCTTTGGCAGGGTTGGAGTGCATTCCACAGATATTGTTTCCCTGCGCGTTAAAAATAATGCTGCGATTTCTCACCTGTACTCTCAGCTCGTTGTGCAGGAGCCGGGTGGGTTCATGGCCTGGGGGGCCCAGGGCTGCCCCTGAGAATGCAGAGAAGCCCCCTGCCCCCCAGGTGGATGCAGAGAAAAGGCTGATTAAAGGGTGGCAAAGTGCACTTGGGGGCAGAGCACTTTTGCACACGTAAGCTCCTTTTGCCTATGTCGCCAAAGATAACTTACTAGGACTTCTCTTGACTGAAAATATCAATCCCTGATCCAAAGGACAAGAGGAAGTTCAGTCTTTGGACTCTCACGTGCATCTGTCTACTCTATACCAGGATGTGTATGTGGAATCAGGTCCCCCGGGGCGGAAGTGCAGGTGGGAATGCCGGTGGGGGACACCCTCGGTCCGCGGGCCCAGCACCCCGTCCCTCACCTGTTCACCTCCTTATCGCTACAGCACAGCAGAGGGAGGGGTGCGAACTGACCCGCACCCAGCTTGCTTTCCGTCACCCAGAAAACCAGGGCAACGGGCCCTGTGCCTGCCGCTCCCCTTCCCTGGGTCCGTGTCCCCCACTTCTGCTCCTGAGCATTTTGACACATATCTCTGTGTTTCTCTGTAGAGCTGTGCCTTGCGCCTCACTGCTTCTTTATCAGGTGTGTAAGGCGCGGTGAGAGTGTTGGGGTGAACAGAATAGAGAGAGAAACTTACCTCTCGACATCAAAAGTTGTATATGGCAGCAACTTCCCAAGAAACTAATCATCACCAGGATTTTTAAATAGTCTACAAAATTATAAAACCTGCTGATGTTCCTGGGTGTGTCTCTGCTTTCTCAGAGACCCCAGTCACACAAAGGCTGCTCTGGGATCACATTTTGATCCCCACTCAGGATTTGCCCCCAGGTCAAGCTCTGAACGTATCTAGGCCCCTTGCCTTCCTTGTCTCTAATATCCAGCCACTCGAAAAGGAAACAAATATTTGCCAAGTGTCCCGAGCTCCTACCAGATGGAATTCTTTGAAGTTCCTTTGTGCCTGCTTTCTTATCTCTGTTTCTATACTTAAACTTCCAGGAAGCACCCCCCCACCACCATGTCCAAATATTCCCCATAATTAAGGCCCCACCTGAGCACACCCTCTCCCATGAATGTCCCTTTGATCCCTCCCTTTCGGGACTCCCAGGATGTACGGTCACCCACACCCCTGCCACTCACATGGAGGGTACAGCCCCAGCCACCCTGTATAGTCAGGCACGGTGTCCAGCAAAGACAGAAGCCAACTTACTTTATGGGTCAGAAGTTCTGACAAGTTTCCATGAGATCTCAGGTTCCTGCGGGGAAGATTCCAAGGCAAAGCAAAGTTTAGGGGCGTATTCTATTGCAATGAAGTAAATCTTATTTTAACTTTTAAAAAAATATATTTTTAACTGAGAAATATCCACACACGTACAGTCCATACATGGTGCACAATCAATGGCTCACAATATCATCACATAGTTGTGTATTCTTTGCCATGATCATGTTTAGAATATTTGCATCACTCCAGAAAAAGTAATAAAAAGGAAAAAAAAGAATTCATACATCCCATACCCCTTACCCCTCCCTCTCATTGACCCACAGTATTTCAATTTGCTCAGTTTTTACCCTTTATCTCCCCCTACTATTTATTTATTTTTTATCCTTATCCTTATTATTATTATTATTATTTTGCTCATCTATCCATACCCTGGAAAAAAGGAACATCAGACACAAGGTTTTCACTATCACGTTGCATTGTAAAAGCTGTATATTTATACAATTGTCTTCAAGAATCAAGGCTGCTGGAGCACAGCTTAACAGTTTCAGGTACTTCCCCTCCAGCCACTCCAATACACCATAAACTAAAAAGGGATAACTGTATAATGCATTAGAATAACCTCCAGGATAACCTCTCGACTCTGTTTGAAATCTCTCAGCCCCTGACACTTTATTTTCTTTTCCCCCTTTTGGTCAAGAAGGCTTTCTCAATTCCTTGATGCCAGGTCCTGGCTCATCCCAGGATTTTCGTCCCACATTGCCAGGGAAATTTACACCCCTGGGACTCATGTCTCACATAGTGGGGAGAGCAGTGAGTTTACCTGCCTAGCTGGCTTAGAGAGAGAAGGCACATCTGAGCAACAAAAGGGGCTTGCTGGGGGTGACTCTTAGGCTTAATTATCAATAGGCTTAGCTTTTCCTTTGCAGGAAAAAGTTTCATCAGGGCAAGCCCCAAGATTGAAGGCTCAGCCTATGGAATTTGTTGTCCCCACTGCTCGCGAGAATATCAGGAATTTTCCAGGTGGGAAAGTTGAATATTTCCTCCCCTATTTTAACTTTGTCCCACCGTATTCACTGCCACAAAGCTGATGTTAGCCCAAGGTCAGGAACTGCAGTCCTTGCTCCCCGAAAACAGTGTCATCAAACCTGCTGAACACATCGAATCTGATTTTCCCAATGAATTGGGCAATATTGTTCTCTTAATCTTTTCTAACCTAAGTATTTTTATTGCTGATTTAAAAGACTGTCTTCAGCTTTCCCTTACACTGTGCATTTGATTTCCAGATCAGTCTCCAGGCTGAACTTTATTCTGGACAAATGAATGCAATTTTACAAGTTAGAAAATGTGAAGAATGTTCCCTGTTGGTAACTAATCTTTCTCCAAGGAGGGATCTGTTGTCAAAGCCAACTGGTCACCCAGAAAATACCCCTTATCAAACACAAGTCAGAGCCGGGACAGTTTCAGTTTGAAGAAGTGAGCTTGGTCTCAAGAGAACGCTGTCAACCCCCGCTTCTTAGGGAGGGATAATTGGAGGTTGTGACTCTTTGTTATTCTAAAAAAAAGATTGTTTTCCCCTTGGGAAAAAAAAAAAGGAAGAGGCCTAAAGTCCAGCTGAGAAGTTCAAAAGAGGCCTTTTCATCCAAACCTTCGTGGTCTTTGATGTCACAGTTTGGGGACAAAGCACTTAGGACGATGGTCACCAGCTGCCCGGCACCTGTTGTCTGAATTTGGGACACACGTTAAGGGCTGTGATTTGTTTCCAGCCCGACTTTGAGGCTAGATGCTCACACATCATAGAGGGCAGAACCCACACTGGAAAGGAATGAATCACATTTAAATAAAAGTGTGTATATCTGCTTGTGTTTGCAGAGCAAACGTAGTTTTTGAAGTAGGTGAACCTCATCTAAAATTTCACATTCATTAGCTGTAGCTGTTGTTACAGTATTTATTGCTGCTCAATACTCAGGGTTTAGAGATGCACATGTGGTGTGCACTGAGTGGGCAAATACGGAGTCTCTCCATTCTTTATTAGAATACACAGTTCAGTTGTGCAAGGACACAGCTTTAATAGAGAATTAGCATAAGCTGCCGCCTCGTTCCTGAAATCCCCATATCTTACTGCACAATAGGTGGATACCTAGGATTTTGCAAATTCTGAAACTAAATAGAATCCACCTGTGTATAAATCAGAAGCGTTATGTAGTATTTAACTCTATTCACAGTTAAGCTTGACAGGCTTAACTTTATATTCTCTAGTCAAATGTCTACTTAAAAATCCCAGATTTCCAGTGAATGCCAACTTTCTATAATAATTATCCTGGACAGCCGTACTGTCTCACAGAGCAAAGTTTCTCAGTATTATTTCTGAATTTTATTTGAAATGAAATCTCAAAGTTATCGTGAAATCCTGATAAACTCGTTCACTGTGTGTCACTTGAAACTGCTGATTGCCCAGTTATCTGGACCCTCTCACTGGCCCCCTCATCCTTCTGCAGCACAGGCATGAAGCTGAAATTAAGTTTAAATGTCTGTCAGTAGAGATGGACTTAGCTATCATTAAAATCCTCCATGCTCCTCCATTCTGGACTGAGCCTGTTAAACAGCCTTTAATTGTCAGCCTTCTCTAAAGGTGTCATGGATGAAATCCCATTAATTCCATTCATAGTTAATCACCTAAGATCCTTAAGGAATAGAAACTTGCAATGCAATTTAGAGATGGTGTCATTAAAAACAATTACTTTTTGAACGAAAGAAGATTCAGTCCTGAAAAGGATGGTTTTTATTCCTATGGGAAATTTACATGTGAAGAAATGAAGCATCACTGAACTTTCCTCACCCCATTTGTCCCACAAACCCTTTTTGTGCGTGAGCTAAACAACGGATCTGTCTTTCTGGATCACATGCCACAGTGGGGGCGGGTCCGAAAGCACGTTCTCCAGGGAGGCAGGACCTGTAGGGAACATGGGCGTGTGTGCACATGTGTGTGTGTGTATGAATGAGTATGTGCATGTGTGTACATGTGTGTGTCGTGTGTGGGTGTGTGCATATGCACCTGTGTGAACGAGTGTGCATGTGTGTACATGCGTGTGCATGTCATGTGCGTGGGTGTGCATGTGTACTTGTGTGGGTGTGTGCCCATGTTTGTGCACGTGTGCATGCGGATGTATAAAGAGATTTACCCTGAGGAGCTGGCTCATACAGCCAGTCCAAACTCCGCAGGGCGGGCAGCGGGCTGGGATTCTGGAAAGTGGGACGTTGAAGCGCGTTGTTGGAAATCCACAGGGGAAACCAGCAGACAGAAGTGCAGTGGGGGCCGACGGGGTGGACATGGGGCAGAGCGTTGTCTTCTGGACACCACAGTTGTTGCTCTCAGGACTGCCATCCAAGGCCGCACCGCCGCCACCTTACCCCGAGGGTCCTGCCCTCCACTAAAGCCAACGGACTGTAAGTGCTGACCCACATGTGATGTGTGCCGTCCTCGGCAGCCACACCTGGCCAGTGTGTGACCGAGTACCTGGACACTGTAACCCAGCCAGTTTGGCACATCAGGGGGCGCCACAGTGACCAAAGAGCTACACCCAGGGTGCAGGCTGTGGGCAGTGCTGTAGAGAAAACCACTAGGAATTCAGAGGCCACCGAATCCCGGGCTTGCACTGGGGATTTGTCATCTTATAGAGCGGCAGGGAGGGTTTCTTGACTCGCCGTTCTTAAAGCGTGTGATATTTAGATGAAGAATACTATTTTCTGGACTGCTTAAGAAAGGCTTAAAATCAAATCTTAAAAATAAGCTCAAAATTATCAAAATGTAGAGAACATGGAGAAACCGTATGCCAAGATGCTCCTTACACTTGGAATATTAGAGACAAAGAGTGAAGAATAATGTTGCGCCGGAGTATAATATAAAATTCATTTGTTGAACACAAAAGTTTTGGAATCGGTCTAGGCGTTGAGTCTCAAGTCAAAGAAAGCTGCAGTGTGCACTTCGTTTGTTTCCTGAAGCCGGACGCTGTGCTGCCAGGAGGAAGGAGAAATGTGGGAAGCACAGAGAAAGCATGTTCCCTGGGAACTTGCACTTTCCCACGGTCTGGTCTCCTCGGCAGGCTTCATCCTGAGCCCTAGCCTGGGCCCATCCTGGGGAGGTGGGCTGGGAGGTGAGCACTCACCTTTACTCGAACCCGGGCGTCAGGAGTGCCCTGCCGTGAGACTGCAGGTGAGCAGGGGCCTGGGACCGCGGGGGGCCAGGGAGCCTCAGCCCACTGCAGAGGGGCAGAAGAGCTGAGGGGACTCGAGGCAGAGACAGGGCCTGGCGACAGAAAGAAGCGGGAGTGGCTGGGCACAGCTGTGCGGGAAGAGGGGTGTAAAACTGGGGGCCCAGGAGACAGAGGCAAGTGTTTCTAAGGGGAGATTTAGGAGGCACTGCAGACAGGCATAAAGTTGTCCCATGTAATAATTAGTGTGGAAATTAGAGCTTGTTCTATTTGTTTAATAATTAAATATCATTCTGGTCTTTTCGTCAATTACTTTCCAAAAGAAGCATTTCTATTAAAAGAACTTAAAAACAATAATTTAAAAATAGGTTGGAAGACCCTCTTTTGTTGCTCAGATGTGGCCTCTCTCTCAGCCAACACGACAAGCAAACTCACCACCCTCCCCCTGTCTACGTGGGACATGACTCCCAGGGGTGTGGACCTTTCACAGTGTGACTGTGTGATTGTGAAAAGCTTGTGTCTGATGCTCCTTTTATCTACCTTGTCAACAGACGAGTAAAACATATGGATTAAAAATAAATAAATAATAGGGGGAACAAAAGTTAAAATAAATTGAGTAGATTGAAATGCTAGTGATCAATGAAAGGATGGGGTAAGAGATATGGTATGTATGAATTTTTCCTTTTTATTTCTTTTTCTGAATTGATGCAAATGTTCCAAGAAATGATCATGATGATGAATTTACAACTATGTGATGATGCTGTGAGTTACTGATTATATATGTCGAACGGAATGATCATATGGTAAGAATGTTTGCGTTTGTATGTGGTTATGTTTAAGGAATAAAACAAAAAACAGATTAATTAATTAATTAAAAAATAGTTTGGAAGACAAGACCAAGCGCCTCCAAAGCAGAACAGTGAGCAGCACCGCAGCCCTGGAAGCAGTTTTGTCTGAAGCCTTCCCCCACTGTGCAGACCCTCTGACACAGGAACTCCACTTCCTAGAATGTATCCTGAGGAGATGAGAATGGCTCTGTGAAGAGGAGGACAGTAAACGATATGCTTCGCAGCGCTGTTTCGAAAGGCAGAGACGTGGGGATGGACTGAGTATCCAGCTGGACAGGTTTGGATCCAGGGCGTGCTCTGCCCCGACTACATCAGCCCGTGCAATGACCCAGATGGATTGCAGGAGGAGGTTTAGTGACACACGACGCGTGCGTGTTACATGGTTGCATAAGGATCAGGTTCCAAAGTCACAGATGAAAAATAATATTTGTAATTAGATATGCATCTGTCATTTAAAACCTGCTTAAAACAGCGTGAGATGGAAAAGTAACAGAATTTAGTTCTTATCATCGCCATTAGGGACAGGAATGCCCGTGAACCGCTGGAGCAGACGCCTGATGGGGAGACACTGCTCTGTGATTCATTGCTGTGTCCCCAGCACCCGGAACTGTGCCTGAGTGCCGGCAGTGCTCAGTAAGAATTTGTCAGCAGAATAAGTGATTGAGACTCGGTTCAGAACGAAGTACAGGTCCTCGTAGCTTGCAGTGACCTGATCGATGTATCTCTGAAATGAACTGTCCCATCGCTCACCAGCCCTTCATTCCAGTCCAGAGGTTGCAGGTTCCCACTTGGCGTGGTTTTTTTGATGGCTTTTTCTCAGGTGTCGGCGCCCACAGAAAATGGCATCTGCGTGGTGGTTCTGGAGGTCTCCAGTGCACGTGGCTGCTGGTCAGTGTAGCGATGTAGATAGAAGGAAACCACGGCCGAGCAATGTGCGTGCCTTCCGCTGACTCAGCACCGCAGGCGGGGCTTCCTGTCCGCGGGTGTTTCAAGATCAAGGGGCTTTAAACGCAGATCCTAGGTTTTTAAATTTTCTGGGGTTTTCCCCCTAGTGATTGTGTACTCCTTTAAATCATTTTAGGGGTTTCTCCTCTTTTGTTTGTTTTAAGAGATAGCCATCCAGCGTATACACTCAGCACCAAAACCACCACTGATTTTATGGGATTTAAATTCTTTGCATAATTGTTAGACTTACGACTGCAACTGCAAAGGGACTGTGACTACTTGGAAGACGTCTGGCTGTCTGAGTGAGCCCTGTTCTCTCTGTTTCCTGAGCGTTCCCTCCAGTCAGTGGATCGAAACCGTGCAGAAAAAGGCGTGTATCTTTCTTCATCCGACCAGAGTAGGTGCTCAGAAAGTGCTTGTTGGGTAAATGACAGGAGGAAGAGCACATGAGAGCTGCCCAATATTGTGCTTTGGAAAAAATTAGGCGCTGATGATTGCAAGTAAGTTATCAGGTGCTCATCTGGCTTCATCGGGTCACGCACTTCGCCTCCTGCTTTGCTTCTGAACACATGCATTATGCACATTAAATGCTATTCTCAACTTACATAAGGCGTAAGAAGTGACTGGAAGTGGTGAGTGCTGATCGCCTGGTGTGAACAGCAGCTGTGAAGGTAGAGGGCACAGGCACCGGCGGCACCTTTCCTGCCGAGAGTCTCTAGGTCACTGGAGTTTTCCTAGGACCTTTTAGAGTCCACCTGCCCTGCAGGTGTCCCAGGCATTCGCCTTGTGCCTGGCGCACAAGACGGCCTCGAGGTCCCAAAATGGGCTGAAGAGGGTTTGCGGTCCTGTCGTTACAACCCGGTGAGGAACTGAGACAAGAGTACCTGAAAGGGCCAGAGCGGGCTCTGCCAGTGCGGAAGGTGACCGAGGGGTCAGCAGGGAGCAGCGGTGGGCTCACTGGGAGGTGACAGCCTGGAGGCCCTCCTGGAGGCAGCCACAGAGAGAGGAGCAGATCACCAGGGGCAGGGCTGAGCATGGCCACTCTTCCAGCCACTAAGTCAAAAAACATTTTTCTGTATTTCCACTTATATCAGAAGCAGTTCTACATATTTCTACAAGTCCCTTATATTTATTTAGTGACTGGAGGAAACTTTATTGATTTTATTGACCTTCATTTAATAAATCCTAGATTTTTCAGGTTTGCTTTATAGAAAAGACTACAATGGATAGTTCCTTACTTCTTTTTACTTCTGCTGAGTCAAAAGTCCGATATGAATATTTCATGTTTGAAAAAAATGACAGATCCCACCAGGAAAGGAGCTGTTGCTGTCCTTAAGGTAATTTTTCCCCCTTTGTTCCCTGTTGCTGAGTCGTTCAGCTTCTTAAATAATTTTGCTTGCTGAAGGAGAAGAAAGTGTTTTTCATAAACTCATTATCCAGAACTGTTTATAGCTGCTGGAAAGACTAGGTCTTCCCCAGCCCCCTAGTGTGTCAGGGCAATGCACACTTGATTGTACGAAATATGTTCGTAAATGTTGTGCTGTTTACCTGCAAATAAACTTGGTAGCAAACCCTTTAAAAAAAAAAGACAGAGAAAGATTTTTGTCTTTTGGTCTGAGCATCTTCTTTTTTAAAAAAATATTATTATTGACAAATCTTCACACACATACAGTCCATACATGGTGTACAATCAGTGGCTCACAATATCATCACATAGTTGTGTATTCATCATCATGATCATTTTTCAGAACATTTGCATCACTCCAGAAAAAGAAATAAAAAGAAAAAACTCATGCATACCATACCCCTTACCCCTCCTTTGTCATTGACCACCAATATTTCAATCTACCCAATTTATTTTACCCCTTATCCCTCCTATTATTTATTTATTTTTATCTTTTTTTTTTTTTTTACTCATTTGTCCATTCTCTGGATAAAAGGAGCATCAGGACGCAGGGTTTCACAATCACACAGTCATACTGTGAAAGCTATGTCATTATACAATCATCTTCAAGAAACATGGCTACTGGAACACAGCACAGCAGTCAGGTACTTCCCTCCATCCACTCCAATACACCATAAACTAAAAAGGGATATCTATATAAGAATAACCTCCAGGATAACATCTCTACTCTGTCTGAAATCTCTCAGCCCCTGAAACTTAATTTTGTCTCTTCCTCCTTTTGGTAAGAAGGCTTCCTCAATCCCATCGTGCTGGGTGGCTGTGAATCCTGGGAGTCACATCCCACATAGAGGGGAGGGCAGTGAGTTCGTCTGCTGAGTGGCTTAGAGAGAAAGGCTGCATCTGAGCAACAAAAGAAATTCTCTGGGGGTGACTCTTAGGCACAATTATAAGCTTGGCTTATCCTTTGCAGGAATAAGCTTCACTGGCGTAAGCCCCAAGATTTAGGGCTCAGCCTATTGATTCTGTTGTTCCCACCGCTTGCAGGAATATCAGAAATTCTCCAAATTGGGAGGTTGAATATTTCTTCCTTTCTCCCTAGTCCCCCAAGGGGACTTCGCAAATACTTCTTTGCTCACTGCTCAGATTATTCTGGGATATATCAGGGCATCACACTAAAACCAACAAGATCTCATATCCTATTCAAAATGCCATGTACTGGGCGGGCCGCGGTGGCTCAGCGGGCAAAGTGCTTGCCTGCTATGCCGGAGGACCTCGGTTCGATTCCCGGCCCCAGCCCATGTAACAAAAAACGGAAAAACAAAATACAATAAAACAAGAAAATGTTTAAAAGATGTTTCCCTTTCTTCCTTCCTTCCTTCCTTCTCTCTGTCTTTCCTTTCAAAAAAAAAAAAAAAAAATGCCATGTACTTATGGTGTTCAACTAAACTGAACATACGAGTGAAATTATGTAATGCACTACCCAAAATATAAATTTTGCACCAAATAAACATCTCTCCCTTTGGTCTCACACAGAAATTGAAGTTTTAAAGTATAGATCATATCATCCTTCACCTGTATTTACCCCAGTCCTATCCAGATCACCTTCCCTCATATCTGTAGTTAAAGTCTAATCCCTTTTCCGACTTTTTAAACGGTTCCCATATGGGGTAATGCTGACTTTCATAGCTTCAGAGCTCTAACTCTGAGTCTCGTGTCCTTGTTTTCTGCGTATATTGCTGCATTGTTGTCTGAAAGACCTGTCCTACTTTACAATTCAAATAATGACAAATAAGAAAAACAGTTTCCCCCATGATCTCAGCAGTACTGGATTCTTTTTTGTATGCTATATGGTGGGGTCACATTTCATTATTTTCCATGTGAGTATCCCGTTATTGCAGCACCATTTGTTGAATTTTTTTGTTCGTTTTGCTTGTTTGTTTTTTGGGAAGTGCATGGACCAGGAATCGAACCTGGATTTCCCCTCCTGCTTGACAGGCGAGAATTCTACCACTGCACTACCCTTGCACCCTCTGGATATTATCTTTAATCTTTATTAAATGCCATTGGTAAGCTCAAAGTTGCTGCAGTTTTCATGGTGAAAAGTCCTAGAAATAAAAAGAAGATTTTTTTAATGTGCTTGTTCCTCATCGTTTCCTTTTCTGAGGTTCCCTCTCGGTCTGCTGCAGTCCTGATGGCTTCCTGTCTCTCTGAACTCCGAGGAGAGGAAACTAGAATTAAGCTGCTGCCGCAGCTGTGTTGGTTCCCTGGGCTTTCCCTCCCCTTCTCCAGAAGGACGTGCGAGCACTAACCCAGTGCTTGCGGCCTCCAGGTGTCAGCCTCACCTCCCCTGAAGTGACCAGCATGCCGGAGGAGGTGGAGGCACAGGTGCCACGGAGGAGCTGATGACCACCCCTCCAGCTGCATTGGCAGCGCGGTGGCCTCGCGTCCCAGAGGTCACCCTGGATTTGCTCCTGCACGCACGGCCTTGTCTGCAGAGCAGAGGGCAGATGGAGTGAAGCGCCGCCTGTGGGGTCCCCAGAATGGAGAGGGCGGGAGGCGGGAGGCGGGAGGCCCCGTGCTTTCTCCCGCGCTGTCATTCTTTACAGGTGTCGGCATGGTTGCTCAGGGGACAGGAAGAAGCGCTTGTGGGCTGCGTGTGCGTCTTCGAGAGTCCTCCCGATGGGCTCCCGCCGGCTGGAGCCCCAGGAAGTCACGCTTCCCTCCCGCTCCGCAGCCCCGCGCGCACGGCGTCCCTGCAGCCCCCTGCAGCCTCCTGCAGCCTCTGTGCGGTTCTCAGCCTCCCCTGCCCACAAAGGCGCTGACGGGGGCTCGCATTTCTCTGTTCCAGGTGGAAACAAGTTAACCAACCAGCAATTTCGTCTGAACTGGGCATGGATCTCCTTTGAAAAGGAGTATTACCTGATCGACGAGGACTCCAAATTTCTGGATGTCGTCCTAAAACGGAGAGGCTACTTGGGAGAAACTTCATTTATAAGTAAGTTTAGCTTGCGCTTCTATCTCAAATTCCCAATGTTTAGCATAGGTTCTCAATTTTTCCATAGTGATTAAAGCATCACTTTAGGTTTCTGATCTAGTTTTGAAGCAGAAGGAGGTCTTGACATTTAAAAGATCTTTAAAAGAAACACACCAGGGGGTGTAAGGGTGGTTCAGTGGTAGAATTCTTGTCTGCCACTTGGGAGACCGGGGTTCAATCCCCAGCCCATGCACTTCGCATGAGACAAACAATCAAACCAACGTACAAAAATTCAACAAATGGTGCTGCAATAATGAGATACTCACATGGGAAAAGAATGAAATGTGACTCTACCATACAGCATACGAAAAAGAAAAAAGAAAGAAACACACCAATTTAGCATCAGGGCTTCTTGGTGCTGTTTACTGCACCAATATTTTCCCTAGAAGTGATTGTGTGTGAGGGAGTAACCTGACAAAGTTGCGATAAGCATTCAGAAGTTTAAAAATATAAAATTTTATGAGATCTTAGAATAGGCTTGGATGATTTCGGAAGATGTCTGTAGGATAAAAGTCTGCTGAAACATTAGCATAAAAAGTATGGGAGGGCTACCTTTATAATAAGTATATGAATAAGTAAGTGAAAGGCTCTTAAGTAGAGTGTTGAAGTGAGGTTTACCATTGATTTGTTGCATGTCAGTGCTCTGGCAGGTTTCTAAAAGTTTCAGGAACTTCAAAACACTAAAGATCTGGGTTAGTAAGTTTCCTTTGTGACTAACAATAAAATATTAAATATTATTTTCTGTTGCTTTACCTCTTTTAAATAAAACTGAATGTCAAAAATAAACTTGAATTAAACCTTTTTCAACTCTAATTCAAGTTCATATTTAATTGCATGCAACCCATGCAGAGAGAAAAATAGATATATTAGTGATTTCAAGCAGTAATATAGTTGGCACAAAATATTTGGTATGTTGATCAGAAATCGTAGCACCCAAGCCAGGA
Source organism: Tamandua tetradactyla (assembly GCF_023851605.1). Taxonomy (NCBI): domain Eukaryota; kingdom Metazoa; phylum Chordata; class Mammalia; order Pilosa; family Myrmecophagidae; genus Tamandua; species Tamandua tetradactyla. The sequence continues at coordinate 100,881,570 of NC_135330.1, read as the reverse complement.
TAGTATTTTTGGTAAAAGATGTTTTCTAGACATCTAGGGTGATGGAATTTACAAGCATGAAAGAGCTCCCATTGGGTGGGTTTACCAACCAATGGAGGAATCTAGGAATACTTTGGTGAAATTAAAAGTTAACAGCCCTGGTTTGATCTCCCAAATGATTATTTTGAAATGTTCCTGGTTCATGAAATTCAAAAGCTCCTTCCTGTCCCCATGCCCTTGATCTGCCCTGGCAGGTTTAGATTCCGGGTATTAATCATGTCTCATGTTTCAAATATATTCTTGTTTTCACACTTTAGGGGAGTTTTCACGTATGCTTTGTCAATCTCCTCTGCAGATGCATGCACCTTCCCCTTTCTGATCTGATGACCTCTGGATAGGTGGCCCCAGCGCTCTGTTTAACCACAAGGGCACAGGAAGAGCTCGTTTCTCTCTCCTTTTCTCTTTGGAAATAAGGAGCATGCATTTAAGCACAATTTGTAAGCTTTCTAATTTCCAGGATTTTTGTGCTGCTCCTATGAATATTATTTATGATATTGCATGGTTTAGCAGCTGAAGATTTGTTAAATACCGGGTATGCTCACCTTGTCTCTTCTATCACATTAGATTAAACGTGGAATAATCTGTTTCCCACAGTCTGGGCATCACTAGATCACCCTTTCATAGAAGGCAGTGCCTATGGTGCCAAGGGCCTTGCAGCCGTATATCAAGCCTCTGACATAGCACTCAGATTGTAACTCAAGTAGGATTTCCCTGGGCATCTCGCTACAATGAGGGTTCAAAGTCCGTAGGTCTGGCGGGGGTGGGGGTGGGGAACTGGGTTTTCCCGTCTTTCAGAGGCTCCAGGTCTTATCGAGGCCACCCACCGGCCCCTGTCTGGGTGGCAAGGGAGACTGGCCATGCCTCCAGGGCGGGCACTGTGTACTCATGAAAGGGAGAGTTGTTGCTGCTTTTTATCTTTATTGAGATAATAATTCACATTATCCATAATTCACAAAATTCACCCCACCCCTTTTTGTCCAAACAGACACTCCCCTGCCCCCCTTCTCCCATCCCCTGATTAACTCTAATCTACTTTCCATCTGTGCGCATTTGGCATTTCAGATCACCTCTTCTAAGTGACATCACACAAGTTTTGTCCCTGTGTGCCTTACTTCACTGAGTGTAATGCTTTCAAGGTCCTTCCGTGTGGCAGCACGCCTGGTAACCTCAGGGTTCCTTAGAGCCGAATCACATGCCACACTGGGGACGTGCCACGTTGTGTTCACCTGCTCATTTGATGACAGATCTTGGCTTGTTCTCACCTTTCGGCTGCTCTGAATGGTCCCGCCGTGAAGACAGCCTGCCAGTGTCTGCGGCCTGTGGGACATTCACCTCTGACCCGGGCAAACTGAGCATCCACCTCGGTCTTCGTTAACCTTTAAAAATCACATGCCGGCCTTAGCTTTATCTCATGTTCATGAAGTGTGTCCAACTGTTTCAAGCAATAGCCTTTTCCACAGAATAAAAGTCCATCTCTCTTTGCCTTGGGAGAGCAAAGATCTTGCCTGTTTGGGGTTTCCATCTGGTTGGAAATCTGTTCTGATAGCCACCAGGGAAAGTATGGTGTTTTCAGCAGCAACAATTGGGATTTGGTATTGCAACTTGCTTTTGGCCGGGTGGATGACTCGGCTATCGTTTATTTAGTATGGGTGGCTTGGAACTAGTGGTCATTCCTTGAATTATGCCGATTCCTTTTAACTGCTTTTTTAATATCCAGGAAAATAATGCATTGTTGATGAAAGCAGAACAAAACAGAACAGAAGGGTAGGCAGCAGCTGCCGGAGGCAGATATTCAGAGGTTCGGTGGCCATGCCACGGGGGAGGGAGGCAAGGTGGGGCTTGGGGTGGGAGCCTGGGGGCGGGCGCTGCGTTCATCCTCACCTGGTCTGTGAATTGTGTTGGGTCCACGACATAGCGCCAGCTACTCTGCCCCCAGAAAGACCCCGAGCGCTAACGGGAATTCCCTGACATTCAACGAGAGACGTACCACTATAATTTCTGGTTCTGAGCCATTGAATAAATCATGGTTTCTTGTTACTGAATATAAAAGCAATATTTGTAGGTCAGGTGTTTTTTTTGAGATCTATCAAACAAAAGTTATTTTAATACCATCTTTATTTTCAACTTCATTTTAAGATTAAACTAACAGTCGATGATGAATTCACATGCAGAAATAAATAATTCCAGTTAATCTCATATAACACCATGATAGCAGGGGTTATCTGTTTTATTCATGATGTAACCTCAACCCTTAGAAAGAGCCTCGCCTGTAGTGAGTGCTCAGTAAATATTTGTGGTTGAATGGAGTTTGTTTGGTCCAGATTCACTTCTAGTTTAAAGAACAAAAGGAATATTTTTTTAAAAAAAGGATACTTTTTTCCAATCAAATGAGAAATGTTAGAGAATGTATTTTCATCCTTCTTTAGTCTAAAAGTCACTAAACTTTATGTTTCCTTCTTTTAAATCTGTTTTGTACCAACTTCTCCAAAAATACCGGTGTTTAAAGAGTACATGTCTTTAACTTATACTATTAACTTGACTGAGAATGCTAAAAGACTCTGATTCAGTATTTAAGGGTACCCTGGTATTAGCACTGTTGTCTTTTTTTTTTTGTATGCTGTGTGGCAGGGGTCACATTTCATTCTTTTTCCATGTCAGTATCCGATTATGGCAGCACCGTTTGCTGATTTTTTTTGTTTGTTTGCTTGTTTGTTTTGTTTTGGGGAAGTACATGAACCAAGAATCGAACCTGGGTCTCCCTTACAGCAGGCGAGAATTCTACCAATGAACTCACCTGGCGCCCCTGTTGCCATTTTATAGTATTTTTCTTGGACGTTGAACGCATTGACTCTGGCTCACTACTTTTCAGGGAGCACATGCTATGGCTGGAGTCCGTGGCCTGGGAGGGAAAGACTTTGTGGCAGGGCTGCTTGAGATGCAGAGATTCTCTGTACACTGCTGATAAGAACCAAACATGTCTAGCTCTCCAATTCTGTCCACACTGTTTTATGGGATTCTGGGGTGTTCCACAAAGATAAATCGATAACTGCTCCGTTGGCACACAGTGAATCTGATTTTCTTAAGAGACCTGGATCTGTTAAGTGTTTAGGGTGTATTATGGCTTTTTCTTATTATGCCTGCCCATTTGGGACTTAGATTATCAAAGAATCTGTTGACTCCAAGGGTCTTTTATTGGCTTATATTTTCTGTTTAGAAAAATTTTCTTATGATTTTATGCAATGCAGAAATACATGCAAATGCAGGCGTGAAGAGTTAGGAGACCTTAGGGACGTGTCGGGGTGTGCATTATGTGAAAACGGAGCACGCATTTACTCGGTGTGGTCTTGCAGCATGCCAGGTCCCGGGTGCGTTTGCCCGCTTCAGGGAATCAGAGCAAGATCCCTGTGGCTCTGTGGATGGCAAAATCCAGCAACAAGGAGGACATTAACAGCCCAGGTGAAGGTGAGGCTAAAATCATTCAAATCACGGTATTATGTGTCCCTGAAGGTATTGGCACAAGAGATGGGACAGCGGAAAAGGACAAGGACTTCAAGGGCAAGGCACAGAGACAAGTGCAGTTCAACCCCGGCCAGGCCAGGGCCACCTGGAGAGTACGTGTCCTCAGCGACGGGGCCTACGAGCGCTCCGAGAGCTTCCAGGTGCTGCTGTCCGAGCCGGTGCTGGCCGCCCTGGAGTCCCCCATGGTGGCCACGGTGGAGATTGTGGATCCCGGAGACGGTGAGAGCCGCAGGCCCCTGCGGCCGGGTGGCGGTGCCTGGGAGGGGCTGCGTGCAGGCGCTGAGCTGGCTGCCTGCGGGGATTGCTTTGGCTTTCCGGCAGCCTCAGAGCAGCTGGTCTGGTGGTGGGCACCTCTTTCTCCCCATTTTTGCAGCCCAGAAGCCCAAAGTCGGGGTCTTGGGGGGTGCCCACGACGCAACTTCTACTTCCACCACCTGTCCGCCTCGCCCCGTCTGTCTGTCTGCACCCATCCCACTCCCTTTGTCCGAATGTTCTCTCCTTCTGAGGACTCCAGGCACAGCAGATTCAGCTCCCCGTTCCTCCTTTGCCATCCCCTCCGTGCAGTCCACCTTAGCCTTATCTTAGCTGACAACAGCTGCAAAGGTCCCCTGCACAGATGAGTCACCCCGCAGGGGGCGGTCAGGCCTGCAGCCTACCTTCGTGGGTTTTTGACTCAATATGTAACTAGAACTTTCTAGTTTTATACTCTCACCTAAGCTGGTGGGAATTAACCAAGGGAAGCTATATATATTTTTTTCAAGTAAATGAAGTATGCAGAGTGTGTTCTTTTTTCTTACTATAATCCTATCTTTTCAAACCAATATCGTTCATCTCATTTTTCTGGAATTATTACATCACTTTTAAAACAAACGGTCTAAGAATTCTACTGTTTTTTGAATCACCCCATTCTCCGTATCACATCATTATTCAGGTTGCATGTGTTTGCCCGCCCGAGTTCGTGTCACCGTGTGTCCCTGTCTGCTACGTGGTGTCCGCCTGCCCCCAGCCAGGCCCACCCCTCCCTGAACACTGTCTGGAATCGGTGCTCTTGATCTCCAGTAAATTAAGTTCTCTTGTCACTGCACACCCCTGGCTGAGGTTGGTAAAAGTAAGCCGTGCTGCTTTCCGTGTAATTTGACCTTTTCCCTCCCACTGCCATAATTCTTCAGTCCTGGCTTGTCTCAGTGCAGTCAGATAAAAAAAAACAGGTTGAGCTGCCCTGTGGGAGCTGGTTTTATACAAACCATGTACAGATTCTTCTGAAGCTGAAATCCTGTCCGGAGCCAGATGTGGTTTCCTTCTAAACTGCCAGCCTACTTTATGTTGTCAGTCAAAAAACTCTTAAACGTTCTGCAAAGATACGATCTGCTGAGCACATGAAATGGAGACATATATGGAAAGTTCTGTGTTAAAAGACTGAGTGTAATTAGAAAGAAAGGAAGGGGGAAAACACAGGGCTCCAGCTTCATTTATTTAACTAACATCGCCTTTAGTTAAATATAAAATTCAATTATGTTTATGATTTCCATTGAAGAGCAGCTAACATTTAATTAAATTTAATTTTATCTGCATTATCTAAGGATAAATAATTAAACTTTCTTCCAGGTCTGAATTTTGGGTAAAAGCTCATATAATAAAGCTTTTCTCCATTGAAGAGATAGTTTTAGTACATATAAACTGGCCCATTACTCAAAGTTTATTTGAAGACATTTCTTGATACTTCCTTGTCAACTGGTATAATTGTCATATTTTACCAGAAAGAATAAGGCACTTAAAATCATTTCTGCCTTCCTATTAATAAGTGTGGAGCAACACTGTGCACCCATCGTAGACCTGAGAATGGAATACTCAAAACAAAGCACACACCCCACTCTGTACACACACACACAACCCATATACAATCCATTATTGGCATAGGCTGTCCTACAACCAAATAAAACTTCTCCACAATTTCGTAAATTCATGTATGACAAAAGTTTTCCTCAAATTGTCTAGATATTTTCTGCTCATTGATTCTAGGCAATTGCCTTCCCTCTCGTGGCCAGCAACGCCCTGCAGACCCTGACAAGCTGCACATCAGGTTTGGGGCTGGTGGTTTTGAGATTGAAGGAGCTGAGCTTGATTCCCAACTCGACCATTTCTACTCAAAGTTTACAAAGACTTCATTCTGAATGCACACATTAAGAAATACTACAAATCCTCACCCTTACAACATTCTTTTGAAAGAGTTCTATAAATCACAAAGCACAATGCAAATATTGTTATTTCTTAATATCATTAATATAACATTAGACTTTCAGGGGTTAAATAATCCTTTGTTCTTTCCAGGATCAGTTTCCCAGCGATTTCAAAATGTTGGTGATTTCTTTCTATACTTTCTTCCACCTCGTCACGTGTAAAATCGTGCCCTGGGAACCATTATTTCTAGCTCTCACTGTACACACACACTCTAGGACGTGCTGTAAGACTCATCACACTCATGTTAGGTGCAGACGGCGCTATGTTTTAGGGATGTAAAATGATAAGATAGAAGCCCTTTATCAAGAAAACACATGGTCTGATGGAAAAGAGAGCCCTGGAAGTGATTAGAACCAAAAGTGAAGTGACGCAACAGAGTATGAACAAATGTTGAGGTAGAAGGAGAGGGAACTGGCAGCTCTACTCATCTCAGGCTGACACGACCCGCGCCTGTTAGCCAGTTTCTGTAAACACACGCACGTTCACACTTGCCTGCCCGTAGCCGGTTCTCGTAATGATGACCCACGTCTCCCAAGCATCCTTAGGTGCAGACCTGTGCTGTAACCTTGCACGCATTATTACATTCAGTTCCTTTCCCCTCACCCCCTTGGAGACACAGACTCAGTTCTCGTTAAGGATGTCCTCGATTCCACACGCGGAATTTTAGAACGGTTCTAGAATAGCAGTACCCAAACCACTTATTCACATGACCTCTTTCTATACACACCACACACACCCGCACCCTAGGTAAAGATTTTAAATGGCTGTATTTCTGAGGCACATCAGCATCTACATCCACTGGGAAAATCGTGTACCTTGTAGGCTTATTTATTTAGGCTGAGGCAGTCCTAGGAGCCCCCAGCTGCTTGTCGCCCTCTGCTTGGGGATCAGGGCTATTTTCACCCATAGGCTTGACCGTCACGTGAAGAGGGGGGCCAAGCACCCCGTGTCCCTACAGCCTCTGTGCCTCGAGGGACAGAAGCCGAGGAAATGCTGGAGCACAATGCCCAGGGCTCTGCACTGCCAGGGTGAGGGGCCTGGACCGCCCGGGGTGGGGGGCCTGGACTGCCGTGTGGGAGCCCTGGATCAGGCAGAGCTCCCCCATGGGCCATTCCTGGGGGGCTGCTGGCCCTGCCCTGCTGATCAGATTAGAGGCAGCCAGCACCCCCCATCCAGTGGACCTGGGGAGCCCACACTCCTGTCTAGAATGGACACAGTTAGTGAAAAAGGAGGACAGAAAAGCAGCTTTTCCTACTCCTTAAAAAGTGCTGTGGGAACATAGAGGAGGGGACAGACGATCCTGCCTCTAGATGGTTTTCATTCACGCATCATCAGTTAAGACCTGAGGGGTAAAGGAAAGCCTAGAACAAGAGGCAGCGAGTGCTGCTGCGGGGTATGAGCCCATCTGTGCCCCAGGGGCAGGCCCAGAGCTGGGCATCAGGGGGCTCTCCTTCAGTTGCCCCAACTCCTTCCTCGCCCCTTCTCTCTGTGGTCCACCCTTGGTCCCCTGTGACCACAGGATCTCCCTGCATTTTCTCCTGTCTCACTTGCTGTTTCAGGTTGCTACAGCTTCTGGAACGCCGCATACCAGAATCAGTTTGGTTTTACAATGGAGACGTATTCACTAACAAACTTACAGTTCGAAGACTGTCAAAGTGTCCACATTACGGCATCTTCTCTAAAGAGAGACTGCCAGCATCTGGGGCTCTGTGTCCCAGGAAAGGCACCTGGCTGGTGTCTCCTGGTCCTTCTCTCCAGGTTTCATTGCTTTCAGCTTTTGGCCTCAGTGGCTTCCTCTCTCAGCTCTTCAGGGACTTTTTCTTGGGAGTTTCTCTACACCCGTCTCTTGTGAAGGGCTCCGGTAAGGGGTCTAAAACCCCCTCGGGCAGGCCTCACTGAAGCAGCCTACCCCAGGGGTCCCACCCCCAGCAGGTCTGCACCCACAGCAGTGGATTAAAGGGGCACAGCCCTGCTGAGTACAGAACAGCTCCAAACCAGCACAGCTGCCATGTGCTTTTTCCTTCCCGGAGGAGGGACTGGGGAAATAGAGCCATCCTTCCCGGGCCTCGCTGGCTCCCGGGCGCTGTCTGGCTGGTTGTCTTTAGTGTTGGTGAGATGGCGAGTAGGGGGCTGCTCCCCTAGAGATGCCACCCCGTAGTGACAGCCATATTCCCTCAACAAGGTGCCGCGGGCTGTATCCCCAGGTGGGCAGCATGGCCCTGGGAGAGGCGGCCGGTGATGGGGAGGCCCTGCTGCCCCCCTGCCCACCTTCCTAACCCACCCTCCAGGAGCCGGCCCAGGACGGGGGCAGTGGGGTCACCTCGGGGCGCCCAGACCTCAGGCCTGCAGCCACTTTCCCAGGACCATACGCAGCTGAGAGCTCGGGGGCTCAAAGAGCTCCTTCCCCAAGTGCCCCAGCGGATAAATACCAGAGCCAGGTTTGAATACGTATTTTTTTCTCTCCAAAGCTCTTCGTTTCCTGCCAAGCTATGCAGTGTTCTATCATTTCACGTGACCAGAAAAAAACAACCTGATACCATAATTAATCAATGCCTTTTTTTTTTTTTAGCATAAGCAGGCACTGGGAATCGAACCCGGGTCTCCGGCATGGCAGACAAGAACTCTGCCTGCCAAGCCAAAATCAGTGCATTTTGCCAAGTAATACTGTTTTCACTTATTCTTGTTTATGGGGGGAGAAAAGCAAAAACAACCAAGCAATTCCTTCTCTTCTTGCTCTATGATCTTTTCCCTTCATACACCAGGCCTCAAGTGCATTAGCATAGGTGAATAAAAGCACATTTCCTTGGAAGTAATCAGGAACCCTGAGCCCACAGAGCGGGTGTGGGTATGGTCAGCCCGTGTGGTTGAGATCTGCCACGCCCGGGGCCCTGCCCAGAGCAGAGGGTGCAGGGGTATGCGGAGAAGCCAGGTACACGTGGAGAAGGCAGGTGCATGCGGAGAAGGCAGGGCCTTCAACAGGCGATTGCACCCGAGTTGCCACAGTTGAAAGCACAGAGGCCAGCAGGGCACTAGAGGAGCTGGCAGCTCTACAGGCACTGCTGACCAGCCTCTTGGAGAAAGATCCAAAACTGTGCATGTTAACTTCCCCACCTGTTAGAAATTATACCATCTTTCTTCAATCTTTGTGACATATTGATTAATATTAAACATCTTATTCCATTAAGGGGAAAAATATAAGAGCTAAACCTTCCCCTTTTTTATATAAATATCCCATTCTTGTTTACTTTAAATGATTTATAACTGGAGTCAATGGAATTTTAAGTACGTTTGTCAGATATAAAGGTACTTGAATACAGAGACACTGCCCCAGTATTTGAAGCCCATTAGGGACCCGAGACAACGGTTTAGGTGTGCACTGCAGTGTCTGCACACCTCTGGCTTGAAATGGGTTAAGTGTGATATCTTTATGATGTCAAAATATAGTCATGAATTAATGGATTCAATATTTTATCTCTATAATCATTTTTGGTAAGACCAGATTAGGTTAATGCTGTATAATATTTAATAAAAAATAAACATTTTACAGAAATGTAGAATTTAACATAACTGAAGACTCAATATGAATGGATAAAAAGAAAAAGCAGACCTTGGGTGCTTGGAGCAAACCAAACCCATTTGATGAGATAATTCAGATGACCTGGGCTGGCTGTTACATGAAGTCCAAACATCAGTTATTGCTGTTTTTAATTTTTGTGTCCTTGGAATTGTTGACCTCAAGAGATCACCGGCTAGCTGATATTTTGAGGTGGGTGTGCCAAAATAGAAAGGCCAGGATTCGTGAAATGGTAGTTAGCTAGAGCTGGTGGCGGCGAAATGAAAAGCAAAGCAGGCAAAAGCTGTACCCTCAATGAGCGCCAATGCACTTTCTTTTTTAATTATATCAGTGTGAAGCATGGGTCGTCATCTTAAAAGAAACAAAAAATTCCAATCACTTGATAAAAGCGCAGCAAGCATTTTCTGACACCCAAAGATGGATAAGAAAAAAAAAGGTGGTACAGAATAAAACTATTTTAGTCATGAAAAACTTTCTAAAAGATTGTATATTCACCAAATAAAGGCATTTAGTGACTTAAGCAGAGATTAAGGTTCACGTGAAACAACATGCTTGCATGGTGCCAGTGGGTGAATTCTGGGCTCCAGGGTATCATGACGTGAATGGACAAGCTGAGTCACCTGTAATGCTTGTCATCATGCAGTTTAGACATGTCTTCGTTGTTTTCATTAGTTTCTTTTTCAAGTCCCTGTTGAAATTAGCCTGCACTACCGTGCCTGTTTCAGAGTGTAAAGCACACCATGGCTATGTAGTAGGGCTGTCCACATTTAGCTTTCAAATCTCTCAGTGCCACATTCCATATTCATGATACCTGTCAGTCAATTCAGGAGCCCCACTGTCGCCTGAAGATGCCCTGGAATGTGCCCCACTTGTTTTTGAAAATGCCAAGCTTTCTTTAAAAAAAAAACACACCTCTTTTTTTAAGCTAGAGAAGTTGTTAGTTTACAGGAAATAAAATACAGAGTTCTCATATCCTACCCTCCCATCGACACCTTGTATTAGTGGGCACGTCTGTCATAATTGAATAGTATTATAATTGTTCTATTAACTGTAGCCTGCACCCGCAGCTTACATTAGGGTTCCCTGTTTGTGTTGTACAGGCATGTTTTGTTTTGTTTTCTAGTAACATACGTATAACCTAAAATTTCCCCTCTTGGCCGCATTCAACCATACAATTCAGTGCAATGAATGGCACAACGTTGTGCTCCCATCACCGCCATCCATTAACAAACTTTCCCACCCCTCCAAGTAGAAGCTCTGTACAAAGTGAGCACTGACTCCCCACTTTCCCCCACCCCGTTCCTTGGGCTTCCCAGGGGACAGGACCCCCAGTCCTGCCTCAATGTCCTGCGTATCCTTTCCCTTCTCTGCTCTGTTATCACAGAGATTTTAGGAGACGTGCTGCTCTATGATGATTTTTGCAGAATCTTTGTTTGGATGTTTTTTTTTTTAATCCACCAGTATAAGTAAGAGAAAGGACAGCATGGAATTCCCTCTCAAATATAGCTGCCGCTGTTTTGTTTCTGCAAACAGAAGTCATTGCTTGCTTAAGTTACAACATTGCAAAAGCTTAAAAATGAAACTGCAGCTATGGATCCAAGCATTCATGACAATATACCACCTTGACGGATAAAGAATGCACTTAATTCAGCTTTATCTTTCCGTATAAAGGTAATGAAGCCTGTCAAATTCCCCTCCTTTAAAGTAAACAAAATCAATTTTAAATAAAACCACAAAAGGAGCACTCGTTTATGGTAGAAGAGTCAGAGAGACGTAAGGAAGTAGGAGTGACTGGTAATCCCATCCTGGGGACACTGTTGCTGACACATGGGAGGGGGCCCTGCAGTGGTTCTGTCCTGTGTCCCAGCCCTCGTTGCAGAGCTGACTACGACTCCTGCCACCTGGTTCTTTCGAGAGACTGCTGTAGCTTCAACCTCTGGTGCTTCCTCCTTTCAATGTATATTTTCACAAATGCTGGCATGTGTATATAATTTCTCCCCAAACACTAGATTTTAAAGGAGTTCTCCCAGTATTTGCCTCTGGCTTGCTTTTTTCTGTGGCTACTGTTCGCTGTCTATCTGTCTTAGCAGCTCTGTCTCTCTCTCCTGGAATCTCAGCTAAGCCTCTTGCTTTCTTGGTGAAGGGTATGTGCCCCGCGGCCGGGCATGCCCACTTCTTTGGGGCAGCCGGGTGTGGTGGCCTCGAATGTGGGTTCCACCCGCCTCCCCACGGGCCGGCTTCACCCTAGTGGCACCCCGCCTCCAGTGCCTCCTTTCCTCGGAGGTAAGTGAAGGTGAGTAGATCCCAGCTCAGAGGGTCGCTGCAAGGAAGACACAAGCCCATGTTTGCAAGGCCTTTCGAAAACTGCAGACTGTGAGCTAGTAATTGCTAAGGATAACACAATCAAGACGACGAACCTCGGAGCATGCTTGATTCCTCTGTTTCCTTCACAGTCCACCCCCGTTGCGCAAATGCAGGACCCCCGAGGTGAGCACGTGCCCGAGGCAGGTCGTGTGACGCCAGCTCAGCTCCTGGGAGCAGCTGCACCGCCTCTGGGCTGGGTGCTCCGTGCAGCCCCTCCTGCAGGACCCCACGCAGCCACGTGTTGCATTTGCAGACCCTCTCCCTGCCTGCCTCCTTGCTCGGGCGTTGCTCCGAAAGAATACACAAGGGGGGAAACCCAGGAGAGCAATTTTAATGTGCATAGGACTGTTTCACAGGTGAGAATGTCGCAGCAGTAATAGGGGCTGTGGTTTGTGATTTCTCCTTAGAATCCACCGTGTTTCTCCCCCAGTCCGCCTTCTCCATCGAGGAAGACGTCGGTGAGCTGTTCATCCCCGTCCGGAGAAGCGGCGACACCAGCCAGGAGCTGATGGTGCTCTGCCACACGCAGCAAGGTGGCACGATCCGTGGCAACGCCCACAACACCCACGGCGGGAGCAGCCTCCCTAATGCGTGGAGGCATAACGTTTGCCTTGAGCAGCACACCTGATTAGCATGTTTTCATAGAGAAACAAGCATTATCTACAGGGCTCCCTTCAGTAGTGCCGCCCTGGGAGGGCCCCAGAGGACCAGCTCTGGTGGACCAGGGGGCGTTCCCAACCCCACCCAGCGAGCCACAGAGCAGCCCAGGGTGGGTGGAGTGCAAGAGCCACTGCCACATGCACGCACACACACACGCATGCATGCATGTGCACATGCAGGTACATACATACACATACACATGTGTGCACACATACCTCGCACGCGCATACACAAAAGTACACCCATGCAAAAGTACATGTATATGCACGTGCACACATGCATGTGTGCCTATGCACATAAGCACACACGTGCACACACGTGCATGCACATACACAAGCTCAAGGAGAAGGCCATTAGTGCTTAAAAGAAAGCAAAAGGCAATCAGTGGACACCTTTGGAAAAGAAACTAATTTTGAACTAATGTACAACTAGTTTGAAACTCATTTCAGACAAATTTTAAAACATTTGTCATGCCCCTAGGTAGGCACCTCTGAAAGGTGACTGGATGCACTTCAGCATCAAAATTGATAGGTACTACTCCTTAGTGTACTAAACTCCTAGGAAGTAGGTGATTCTCTAAGAACGCAAAAGAGAAAGTCACATGCACTGTTGCTATCAGAGAAGAATTTCAATAAAATTCCCCTTAATACCTATAGTTTGAAAGACAGTCCTGAATGGGGGTTAAAATGCAGAATCAGACCAGAATGGGCTGCCTCAGCCCCAGGCACTAAGCGGGGAAAACCCAGCACTGTGGTTGAGAGAACCACTGAGCTGTGTGAAGTGCTGAGCCCTTGGCGTGCATGGAGTTGGCCTCCGGGTGACAGGAGCTGGTACTCGGGAACAGTCTGTTGACCTAAAGAGGAGAACACACTTGAAATTTCATAGAAGCTTTATGTTTGAGCCAGGATGGAATTGCTGGGGTGCGAGGGCAGGACCTCATTGTACTGAGGTTTTGGGGGTGCTGCTGTGAGCCAACCACTGAACCGCTGCAGATGAAAATAGCTGCTTTCGAATGCCCTTGAAATACATTCCCCATAAAGCCTTTTGGATTCTGTCTGTCTCCAGGCACCGCGGCCGGGACCGTCCCCACGTCCGTGCTGTCCTTTTCCGACTACATTTCGCGGCCGGAAGACCACACCAGCGCGATCCGCTTCGACAAGGATGAGCGGGAGAAAACGTGTCGCGTCGTCATTATCGACGACTCCTTGTACGAAGAGGAGGAGACCTTCCACGTCCTCCTGAGCATGCCCATGGGTGGGAGACTTGGATCCGAGTTCCCAGGGGCTGAGGTCACGATTGTCCCCGACAAAGACGATGGTAAGTACTGCGTTACCTAAAGTTCCCTCCACCCAGCGAGCGAGCATCAGGCGCAGCTTTCTAGGCAGAAAAACGGGCGTCTCAGGGAAGGATGGCATTCGTTTCGTTACCTTCATGTTTGATTCTGTGGCGTGGTTACATTTCCAGAGCCGGCCTTCCTTGCTTGAACTGCTTCTCGGGGGAAAGGCCATGTGTCTAGGCAGTGCTTTGTCTCCCTTTACCACGAGGTGATTAAGCTATTTACATTTCACCACGAAGAAGTGAAGCAATTTTAATAAGCCCAATTTGTCACTTTGTTGTTGTTGTTGTTGTTCCTTTATTTTGTGTTGCATTTAAAAGCTTGTATTTTGTAACTTTGATTTTAAACCGGTTGGTTTTTCAAAGAAACCTGTCGGAGGAGGCGGTTGAGTATTTAACTAGAAAGGTGATAAACATATGAAAGTGGAGTCCTTCAGGCGACCTCCACCCCCAGAAAGGGGGGCGCCCTGGCCACTGCTGCCGGTGAAGCTTAACTACGCAGTAGCCCCTAAATAGGAAAGGTGCACAGGCGTCTCCGTCCCCCACGTAGGAGACACTCACTTTGTGTGCTTTCTCATGAGGGAGCATGCTGGAGAGACGGAAACCCTGCACTCCTGTCCCTTTCAGTCTCCCTTGAATTTCTTCTTCCTGGTCGATGAGAGAGGAAGAAATGGGGAGGGTGAGTTATTTTGTTAAGAGAGAAACTGGGGGAGGGTCAGGAGGCTCTGTTTCCAAAAATAATCCTAAAACGGGGGAGGTTGAAACTACCCTCCCTGGAAACTACCCTGATGGTGGAGTGGTGACCAAGAGGATGAGAGGGAAGGGCTGGGACAGGTGTTGTGAGCTGAGCTCCGCCAGGCCCAGGGCTGGTCCCCTGTGCAGTCGGTATGCGACGGGCACCTTCTCCTCCCAACAGACCTGTGGCATGGGTGAGCATGCATTGCTTCCTGAAAATGTTTTTAAAAAGGGAGGATAAAAATTAGGAGTGATTTCATTAAGAAGAGAGTTGTTCTTGTTTCCTTTAGCTGCTCAAGCAATACACACAATGGGTTGGCTTCAGCAGTGGGGATTGAAAATGTCCAAACCCAGACCTGGCTGCGGCAATGTTTTCTTTCCAAAGACTGGCATCCGCCCGCCGGCCATCCTGGATCCGGGGTTCCCCCATCGCATGACCAGGCTCATGGTGGCCTCTCCTGGCCTCAGCCTTCTCTTCCGGTTCTGCTGTTTGCAGCTTCTTGCTTCCTGTGGCTTCTCTCTGAGTGTCTGAATTTCATTCTGCTTATGAGGGACTCCAGTAATAGAATTAAGACCCATCCCCAGTGAGATGGGCCTCCCCAGGCCTGAAGTGGCCTCACTGAAAGGGCCACCTGCAGTGGGTTCACACCCACAGGGACGGACCGAGTTTAAAACACATTTCTCCGGGGTACACACAGCTCCAAACCACTCCAGGGTTGGCAGAAGTCTTCATTCCACCTTACACTCAGCTATCACCCTACGTGATGAATAAACCACTGTGGTACTTTAAACGCTACCTCAGTTTTTCATTTCATAAGTAGCCCCATTCTGTATTTAAATAAAATGTAGAAATTTTAGTTCAAATTCAACCAGTGTTAGAGAGGGAGCCAGTATTCTCTCAGCCAGAACAGAACTCAGAGTCCACGTTGCACGTCCACCTATCTTCTAAGCCTCTACGTAGTGATAGAGAGAGATTTAATTTTTAAATAGAAAATGTAATTCATAGTATTTTAGTTGGATTTATTTTGTTGACAGAAATCTTTCCCATATGGATGCAAATGGAAAAAAAAGTACAGAAGAAAGCATTTTCATTAGGTCCCATGCATTTTCATATGCTGTCACCGAGTCGCTGCAAGGACGCAGGGGCATTTATACCCCATTCACGGAGGACAGGCTGAGACCCGGAGAGACTCAGAGGGTGTGGCCTGAGAAAGCTGCACCTAGCAGAGGCAGCCTGGCCCAGGCTTGGCCCTTCCTTGAGGTCTCTCGGCCTCTAGACCCCGTCCCTGGCGGTAGGGGGTTGGGGAGCCCTATTACAACGTCGTAATTATAAAATGCTTTTTTACTGGTAATATCAATCGTTACAGTTCCTCGGCACACACGGTGCACAGGGCATGTTGAATGAGAAGCCAAAGCTTGAGCGCTGCTGTCCCAGAATGAGGGGCTGGTGCATGTCAGTGGCGGGCCCGGGGCTTCTGGGCTTGGGGTCACAGCTTCGGGGTGCTGCGGACGCGTGGGCTGAGCAGTGTGTCAGGAATGCATGCAGTAAAATGTGCTGTGCTTCTTGAATATGAATCTGACCGTATTCTTCATGTACATCATGTCCCAGCAGCTGAGTTTATAATGTTCGTCACCCAGATCCAGCTGTCAGCATTTGTCGGTGTATGCGAACTCCACCAGTATTCCGAGTTGAGTTTGAGCCAAATATGGATATAGAAAAGGGGCTTCCGAGTACTAAGGAAGGTGATCTTTAGGCTGGTGTGGATTCCTGCTTGTTGATTTCAGATGTTCTCTCGGGCTCCTCCTTCATTCCCCCAACCCTTCTTCCCTGTGCTCACCTCTCGGCCCTCTCCTCTCCTTTTTGGCTGCCCTAGTTCAGGCAGACCCTTTCCCTCCATGTGGACATTCAGATGCGGTCCCCTGGGGTCTAGCTCTCAGCCTGCAGCCCTACCCACCCGTACCTTTGCGCCCATGGCCAGCAGATCCTAAACCCTTCCTGTGTATTACGTTGCACTCTCTCATTTAAGCACCAGCCAATTAAGTCAAATATCATTCATTGCAGCAGGCATGCCTCCTAGCTGACTGTAGATGTAATGAGCAACAGGTGAGGTTCACGTACCATTGGCTCATGTCCACAGCAACAGAACTAGGTGCCTTCACCTGGCCAAGTTGACAACTGAGTCTAACTACCACAACACCTATAATGATCAGTTATCCTCTTTCTTAATTAAGATCAAGATTTGTAAATGTTAATCAACAAATATTGTAGTCATTTATTAAAATACATTTAGGACAATGGCCGGTCCAAGCACAGGGTAGAGAAGGGAAGACACAATAGGGGTCAACAGAGATGGTGGGTCTCAGGAGAGCAGATCAAAGACAGGCTGAGGTGTAAGAACAGGGCAATGCAAGAAATTAGTGGAGGAAGTGAAAGAGCACTCTACTCCGGGAGGAAAGGAAAGTGCCAGGAGAGGAAAGGGGAGAAACACATGGGGGGATCTCTATTGTGAATAAACATTTCTGTCACATCCTGCTGCCCATTTGGGTGGTGATTTTCTGTCTTTGCAATCCTTCAAAATGCTGATTAGGAGACCAAACCCGACTCTCAGCTCTTCAGGTACATTACTTTCAAATCCTCTAGCTCAGCTTTGAGATGGCCTGACCTGCCAAGAAGAGGTCCCTGCTCCCTGGGACCACGGGGTGGCCGGTCACCCGGGGCCGAGGGGCTGCCCTCCCAGCCTGAGGTTCAAGCTGCAACCACATCTCATGGTGTCAGACCATAACAGAGGGCTTTAAGGCTTGCCCTCTTCCTTGTGTACCTCTGCCTGCCCGCCCATGCCCCTTGGGGCTGCTAGGCCAGTCCCCTCCTCCCTTCTGTTGCCCCAACCCTCACCCGTCCTTGGAGGTGCAGTGGAAGTTTCTCCTGAGAGGCTGCTTGCTTGACCCCCCAAATCACTCTGTGCTTTCTCCTTCACACCATCCGAAGTGTCTCGTGGTGCGGAAGGGAATCGTGCGGGCTTTGGAGATCGGTTCTTTCATTTGTGAACTCTACTCTGGGACAGCTTCCGTGAGTCTTGATTGCTGTTAAGCAGCGATGATAATGATGATCAAATGCACATAACATAGTTGTGCTGGTTTATATAGGATGTATGTACCCTAGAAAAGCCATGTTTTAATCTTAATCCCATTTTATAAATCCAGACGTTTCTTCTAATCCCTATTCAGTACTGTATGTTTGAATCTGTAATTAGATCATCTCCCTGTAGATGTGACTCAGTCAAGAGTTGTTGTTAAACTGGATTAGGTGGAGACATTTCTCCACCCATTCGGGTGGGTCTTGATTACTTTACTGGAGTCCTATAAAAGAGAACGACAAGAGAGAAAGCCGGAGATTCTGAGAGAGCAGAATGATGTAGCCATGAGGAGCAGAGAGTCCATCAGTCAGCGACCTTTGGAGATGAAGAAGGAAAATGCCTCCCGGGAAGCTTCATGAAAGAGGAAGCCAGGAGAAGCTAGCAGATGACTCTGTTTGCAATGTGCCCTTCCAGCTGAGAGAGAAGCCCTGACTGTGTTCGCCATGTGCCTTTACAGTAGAGAAACCCTGAACGTCATCAGCCTTCTTGAACCAAGGTATCTTTCCCTGGATGCCTTAGATTGGACTCTTCTATAGACTTGTCTTAACTAGGACATTTTCTCAGCCTTAGAACTGTAAACTAGCAACTCATTTAATTCCCCCTTTTAAGAACCATTCCCTTTCTGGTATATTGCCTTCCAGCAGCTAGCAAACTAGGATAGTAGAACAGCGATCAGGAGATACCGCCTTCTGTTCCCTGATGGACAACAGAATTCCCAGTTTAGGGGTTCTTACATCCCCTGCGTGACTGATGCAGCCTCTACTGTTATTTATTTAATATCTTTCTTTATATTTACTCACTTTTTAAAAACTACCTATTTTAGCCAGATTCTCATTTTTCATTGGTTTTGTTTTTTCTACTGCAATTTAGAATAAAAGCATATGTACTAAAATGCAGATGTCATTCTGACATAACATCCAGAAAGCACCTTGGCATCTGCATTGCAATTTGAGGGTTATGACCGGCAATGAATCATACACATCTAAACAAAAGTTATCACACCAGCATAATGAAAGCCAAACATGGGTATTGCACTCCCTCCAACCCTCAGGGCGGGGCCTGCCTGGGTGGGAGAGGTGAGCCTACGTTAACCAAACCTTCAGACCAGTCACAGAGACTGCCTTCTCCTTTTTCAACCGCCCAGTTACATGCTGTAGGGCCAAAAAAGTAGAGACCCTTCAGAGCAATTTTTAGCTGCCAAACACGGCTCTTTTAATGAATACTAAACTATCATTTTATTAAAATCCACTCATTAACCATTAGCAGGTTATTTCTCAATCTCCATTTTGCTTGCTTCCCCTGTGCCGTGAGGAAGGCACTGGTGTAATCAGCTGTATCAAAGTGTGTCACTAGAAAAGAAGATCATCGAAATGTATTGGACCACATGGAGACTTTCCAGATTCTATTTTAGAGTCTTTTAAAAAAACCTTTTAAGGGCTGTTTAATGCTTTACATTAATTAAGCATTCTTCCATCCACCCGAGTGTGGCCCTGTCTTCAGTTGACCCTTCACAAGGGAGTTAAGGAGAGCGTCAAGACGTGACAGAGGCTCCAGGTATCCTGTCTTGCCAACACTCGCCCCTCCTCTAAGAACTTTGTGGGGTTTTGAACGTAAGATCTGCTTGGAGAAGTGAATGCGTTCTTTGCCTCCTCCGTTGCATCAGCACAGCAGAGCCCCAGCAGCGGCTCCGTGGTCTGACGACTGGGTGCAGATGGCAGCCCCACCCCCGAGGTGCTCCATGACCCACACAAGTGACGGATGCCCTCTGCAGCACAGCCTTCAGGTTTAACACGACAATAGTCACAATAGCTTCGTGTGCTTGTTTTGTGGGTGAATGAGCTACCTGGAAACTCAGCACACCTGGGAGAGTGCTTACAGAAAGCAGGTGCTGAAGAGAGCCTTAGGAAGGATGACCAGCATACCAGGTGGCTCGTGCAGCCAGCAAGATGTAACAACGAGCTAAAAGATGAAGGTGGTTCTCAGTTGCTATTGGGAGTTTGCAGGCCGTGGCCCAAAGGGCCAAGCCATAGTAAAAAACTTAGCAAAGGTAGAGTAGTAGCTTAATAAGCTTATGACAGCACCGTCTTAAACTGCATCTTGAAAGACCCACATCTGTCTATTGCTTCAGCTGCCTCTTGCTCACGGTAGATTATTTCCTTGTGTTTAGTTGTTTTGGATTATGAATTCATTTTCACTTGCAGCCTGGGGTGAGGAATTAAACACTTAGTGCAGTTTTGCATGTATGTTTGCCAGGACCAATTTTTTTTTGTATGCCGTATGGTGGGGTCACATTTCATTCTTTTTCCATGTGTTATCCTGTTATCGCAGCACCATTTGTTGAATTTTTGGAGTAGGGAAAGTACATGAGTCAGGAACCTGGCGGCAGGCAAAAATTCTACCACTGAACTACCCTTGCACCCCCCAGAACCAATTTTAATGCTAATTTTCTTTTTCTTTGGGGAATTCCAAGATCAAATAGATAGCATCAATTAGAACCCCAAATCTACATATTAAATACTACAATAGAAATTTTTCCCCATCCAGAGCCTAGACAGAAACAGTAACCTCTGATAGCGAGTGGGTTTTTATTTTGGTTCGCACACTTCTTCTCAAGTCCAGGCTCTATGAGTCATTTGCCCTGTCCCTGCAGAGTCAATCAAAGGTAGCCTGCCCTGGGATGCCATGGCATCAGCTCATTTGCCGAGCATTCTTGGTTTTATTTTTCTCTTTAATTCTGCCTTCTTGGGGGTATCCCCTTCTTTATTGTAAGACCTACATTCAAGAAGAAAGTTTATTCTATTTCATTCAGCATTCCTAAGTATGATAGGAGGTTTTCAAGGTCCCACTTCACAAGACTGTCATTCCTCAGAAAAGCTTCTGTTGCATGAAAACGGCATGAGTCCAGCACTGTGGAATATATTTTATAATACTGGGTGCCGTTTGGACTAAGAGTTCTCATTTCAGAAATACCAGGCATAAGTCAGATAAGGCATCCAAACTTCTTTTCTTTTTCTCTTTTTCGTGAGATAAATTCCTTTTAAGAGCTTTAAATGTGGGAGATGACTTCCTTGGGTCAATGATTTAATTACTGAAAAAAAGAAAACCAGGGTTTTCTTTTGTTATATTGACAGATATACAAGGCAAGAAAAAAAAATTGGTTATGTAAAGCCTTATTTCAATTATTCCACTCGTATTGTTTCCCATGCCACATTCTTCTCAGAGACACATCTCACAGTCACCGTGCCAGTGGGTCAGAGAAGTGCCCTCGTCAGCCAAGTTCCTGTGTGAAAGACAAGGAATCCCTGCCAAGGTCAGGGTGGCTGGACAGCAGCTGACACAGCTTCCTTCTCACTTACCATCCCAGATTTCTGGGGACTGAGTGCCAACACAGCAGGCGCACAACAGACTAAATCTTAAATCAGTGGCTGAAGCAGTCTCAGTACTACCAAACAGAACAGTTACAAATATGTCTTCACATATTCAATGTATGAAAAGCTCCCCCTTGACGGCTTTGCTGTATTTGAGTTCAAGTTGAAAAGGGTCCAGGAAAAGATTGGTGAACGGTCAAGTAAAAGAGTCGAGCAATTCAGTTTCTACCTGCGAACCTTCCACTTTAAATCTCTCTCGCCTTTATCTTGCTCGTTTGCCCTTTCCTGGCCATTCCTAAGTGCACATGCATGAAGGATAAATGCAAAAGAACAGAATCGCAGGAAACAAAAGCACCATGCTTGTTTCATCTGGCTCATCTCTACCCGTACGTTTGACCAGCCTTTTGAACCCTGAAAATCTCTCAGAGTAAGAGAGTGAGTGCAGTTCTGCCCGGTCGCGTTCCTCTCCCCCAACCCCTGGCCAGCAACTCGGCACGCTCCAGCTGGCCCTCATTTTATATTAATGGGAGTCCTTTTTGCTTGTCTGTTGAAAGTCATTTCAATACTTCTACTGTAGACTCACTCACACAAACAACGCAAAGAGAAAGAGGAAATCAAAAACATATTTCTCCTTCTTTCAAGAATCCCAATGTCTCCGGGTGTATATTTGCTACTGTAAGAAAGTTCATCTTCCTCTGTTAAGGCAAAACACTTTGGTGTGGGATCTTTATTCCTTAATCACTCAACCTTCACTGAAGATCTCTGATGTGGGAAGCACCATAACAAGGTTTCTCAGGATGACATAAAGCCAAGCAGACAAATAATCCATGACCTGGGTAGGCTTTCAGTGCAAGGAGAAACAAAATGCACGATTGAATATATACAAGTTCTCCACGTGGGAGAGCACGTCTTCCCCACCCAGACTTAGGTAGGGCTTCTTGGAAAACATCGTTTCCTAGGTGAAATGTGGGGGGCAACTCCCTCAGGGGACAGGGTCACTGGGGTGTGGCAGGAATCTGGGGTGCAGAGGAGTGACCGGTCAAGGAGTTTGTGGAAATGGACAGAGGGCCAATCTGATAAGACGTGAGGCCACGTAAAAGGAGTTGTATTTTATTATTGAAATAGAAGTGAGGAACTACTATAAGGTTTGAAGTGGAATGACAGAATCTGTTTTAAAAGCCTCACTTTGCTCTGGCAATGAATGATATGGATGGCAGGTGAAGAGCATGGGAGGCTGTTGTAGGAATACAGGTGATCAAAATGGTGCCAGAGCAGGTGCAGCGTGGCAATGAGGAACTGTGAGGACGTGGAGCCGTGGAGGTGTGGAGATGTGGAGACGGGGAGCTGTGGATTCGGGATGCTGTGGAGACGGGGAGCTGTGGATTCGGGAGCTGTGGAGACGGGGAGCTGTGGAGACGGGGAGCTGTGGAGACGGGGAGCTGTGGAGACGGGGATGCTGTGGATTCGGGAAGCAGCCCAGGAGCGGGCGCCGTGGCAGGCTGGGCACAGTGTGGTGACCGATTGGATGTGGAAGGACCAGGGACAGGGCCGGCCTAAGGACCCTGTTATGGGTTCCACCTGGGCTGCTGGGTTCGTCGTGGGCAGTTTGCTGGGCTGGGGGAGCTGGAGCCCAGCCGCCGTAGGGCCCAGTGACTGTTCGTCTGGGATGCGTGAGTCGGAGAGGCTGCTGCACGCCTTCACAGCGCTGGTTCCCAAGTAGGCGATGGAAGGACTGGGCCAGAAGTTAGGGGAGAGTTCTAGGACGGAGACCATAAGCTACAAGTCATCTCTATTGATAAAAGAACTCATGGGAAGGAGGAGATGCTTTGGGGCACGTGCAGAAATGGCACTTGCAGTTTGTCACCTGGTTGGATTTTACACCATGAAGTTTATAAATGAGTGACAGAGAGGAACTTGACAGATGGGAGGGAGGAAAAGGGAAATGGGGGAACGGGGTGACAAGTGTCTGAGAAATCCAGGCAGGAAGGAGCCACAGGCGTATCTAAGGATCAAATAAGTGCTGGAAAATATTCCCAAATCTGCAGTATCCAGCAAACATGGGTTAGGTCGTTTTCTTTACCCATCTTGTTTACTAAA
Source organism: Tamandua tetradactyla (assembly GCF_023851605.1). Lineage (NCBI taxonomy): Eukaryota > Metazoa > Chordata > Mammalia > Pilosa > Myrmecophagidae > Tamandua > Tamandua tetradactyla. The sequence continues at coordinate 100,858,507 of NC_135330.1, read as the reverse complement.
AACTCTCAACTACTCTCTTTGGGGGATTTTTTCCATATGCAAAACTTTTACCAACTTCTCAATGATAGGGAAGATGAAAAGAAAGCCCATTTTAGAGGCACTTGATTGGTTGGAATACTTCAGACCTTATTAGCTGTGTGGTCAAGTTTGTCTCTAACCTTAGTTCCCTTGACTTAGAAATGAGGATGTGTTCATTGTACATATAAACATATTCACAGTTCATCTTAGCAACTGACACCTCATGATGGTGTCTTATTATCATGTGAGTAGCTTCTGAGTGAGAACGACACTGCTGGCATAAAGCGCGTCAGTTCCCCGTGGAGAGAAGGAGGAAGAGCCCCCACGGGGGGACGGGAGTCCCAGCTCACGCATGCCCAGGGACGCACACGCACTGCCACTGCGTGTTATAGTAATGTCCACCTAGTGTTGACCTGGCGAACCAGGGCGTTCTCATGGCATCGCGATGGAACAGGTGTGGATATCATCTCCACTTCATAGATGAAAACAGAAATGCGAAGAAAATCGTTCAAGATAACGCATCGGCCAGGTGTTGGGTCTGTCTTAAGTCTAATCAACTCCGAATTCTGTGTTTCTCCACACAGAAGAGGGAAGCTGTATGTTCTCTATATAAGCTAGGTATAGTCATGCTATCATGAATCCTGGTCTCATCAAGTGGATGAAAATACAAGTAATACCTGATTTGCCTCTCAACTCATCTTAGCATAGCTGCAGGGAAGAAATCTTCGTGGACCTGGAGACAGCAGTCCAAATAGAGGTCACCAGGTCAAAGGCAGGGGCTGATTCTGAGGGTCACCGATTTCCCAGTGATAAAACATGCGGGGGGAGGGGGAAATGCTCGCGCCATCACACGGGGTGAGGGGAGGGCCCTGCCTGCTTTCCAGCACGTTCTCCAATTGCTGTGCCTTCTCTAAGATAACAGCGGCACTAGAAAAACAACTCCTTTGTAACTTGGTGTGTTAGTTAGATTCAGTTGTCAACTTGGCCAGGTGAGCATACCTAATCTTGTTGCTGCGGACATAAGCCAACGGTACGTGAACCTCATCTGTTGCCAATTACATCTGCAGTCGGCTAGGAGGCGTGTCTGCTGCAATGAGTGACATTTGACTTAATTGGCTGGTGCTTAAATGAGAGAGCGCAATGTAGCACAGCTAAGCAGCTTGGCATTCCTCATCTCAGCACTTGCAGCTCAGCCCAGGCCCTTGGAGATGGAGGAAGAAATCACCCCAGGGAAAGTTGTTGGAACCCAGGGGCCTGGAGAGAACACCAGCAGAGATCACCCTGTGCCTTCCCATGTAAGAAAGAACCTCAGTGGAAAGTTAGCTGCCTTTCCTCTGAAGAACCAACAAAATAAATCCCCTTTTATTAAAAGCCAATCCGTCTCTGGTGTGTTGCATTCTGGCAGCTAGCAAAGTAGAACACTTGGCGACTCAGGGCAATTTGGACTTTAAAAACTGAATGATTTTCCAAGTTACTCACCTCTGAGTGGAACATGGGACAAAGCTTCCAGGCCTACCCAGAGGGGATCAGTTCCCCAAGACTCCTCTTAGAGGCAGGTGTTGGAGCATCTCAGCTGCAGCCGTAGGCTGTCTCCTCCGCGCTCACCTTCCCTGTAGGAGACAGGGCAGGGCCCGGGAAGCACAGGCTGTGTCCTGGTGAAATGGAGGCTGAGCTTGGAGGAGCAGCCCCGTGTGTCCCAGAGTTCGGAGGGATTTTCCCAGGAGCACGGCCAGCCTTGGAGGCAGGCTCTGCCTTCAGCCACACATCAGCATCCTCAGCCCCTGGTCCCTGAACAGAGGGCAATGGCAGGGCAGGGCCTGGGAGCCTGGGACGGGCCCCACATACCTGCGAGCAAAGCTCCCTCATGCTGCTGTGAGTCTTCAGCAGTTAGATAAGGAGCCTCCGTGCGGAAGCCGTGTTCTGCTTTTGTGCGGCAGCCTGGGGGAGGGGGGGTTTACCAACGTGGTGGGCATCCTGGATCACCCCAGAAAATGACAAAGGTAATGAGCCAGGGACGTGGGAGGCCGGTGCCTGTCCACTCGGGGCTGTCCCAAAGCTCCCTGCATCCGAGAGAGCTCTCAACAGCAGGAGTCCTTTATGGAAGGCATTTCTAGGGCCGGAAAAATAGGTGGGGGGGGGGCACAGGTGGGATATTTCTCACTCATCTGTGTGGTGTTGAAGGCCACCGTGCTTTTGCTTCGTGAATATCGCTGCTGCCGTCAGCGCGTGCACCATGAGGTGAGGCAAGGCGGGCCTTTGAAGGGAAGGCCAGATTCAATTACATGACAGTTTGACAAAAACAAGATCGCATTCTATATTTCACATGCTAGAGCTAGAACAGTTTTAAAAATCAATTAATGAAAAGTGAGTTTCATGCTGCCAGAATGTTATCGTGGGGAGCCGTTTAACATGCTTCTTTATTAGAGTTGAGGATGCTAAGGATGCAGCGGAAGCCAGTGGGCCTCCTGGAAGGGCCAATGGGTACAGGGAGGCCAGTGGGTGCCCAGAGAAGGATAGTAGGTATCCAGGGAGGCCACTGGGTGTCCAGAAAAGCCAGTGCATATCCAGGGAGGACAGTGGGTGCCCAGGGAGGCCACTGAGTGTCTAGGGAAGGCCAATGGGTGTCCAGGGAGGCCAGTGAGTGCCCAGGGAAGGCCAGTGGGTGCCCAGGGAAGCCAGAGGGTGATCAGGAAAACCAACAGGTGCCCAGAGAGGCCAGTGGGTGATCGGGGAAGGGCAGTGGTTGTCCAGGGTAAGCCAGTGGTTGCCCAGTGAGGCCAGGGTATCCAGGGAGAACAGTGGGTGCCCAGGGAAGGCCAGTGAGTGTCCAAGGAAGGGCAATGGATGTTCAGGGAAGACAGTAGGTGTCCAGGGAAGCCAGTGGGTGTCCAGGGAGGCCAGTATGCCCAGGAGGGTCAGTGGGTGCCCAGGAGGTAGGCCAGCCAGAGCCGAGACCGCCTGCCAGCAAAGAACTCATCCCAACCCCCTTCATCTTGAAAGAATCACACTGAAACGTAGGGGTACACCTCAGAACCCCAGCTGCTCCCTGGGAAGCCTTAAAAAGGCAAGAGCCACGGCCCCTGTGAGCAGGAGGGTCCTGCGGACGTGAGGCAGCCTCACCCGCGGCGTCCAGCGTGCCCGGCTCACGCCATCGTGGACGGGGAGACGCTGCCCCGATCGCACGGCAGGTGGCCGAGCCCACAGCTGCGCCCGCGCGGGCAGAGCGTGTCTGAACTGGCGTCGGTCCAGGCAGGGCGCACCCGAGCGCTTTAACGTGTCTCCTTGGCACCTCTGAACAGGGCTGTGCCACAGGCCTGGCTCGGTGCTCCGAGAGGACAAATGAACTATTAGCAGGAAACAGAGTTTGATTAATACCCCGAGGAAAGCTGCAGCACCTTCTTCAAAACACGCCGTCCCCTGACATTTGCCTGGTGAGGGAAACAGCCAAACTCCTACGTGATGGTTAAGGAAGGCCCGACAGTTCACCTGTGGGTGAAATCCTCTTTTCTTCTTTCTTTGTTTTTAAACTTTTCTATACAATGAAAGAAAAGTGACGGAGACCCACAGCCACTGTGGACATAAAGCCTCGGGCTCCAAATCCCGCAGCCAGGCACTTCGGCCCTGCTGGGACCTGGGTTGTCTCCCCCCACACCTCACCCTGGGGAAGCCCCTACCAGAGCTGGGCGCCCCTCTCTCTCCCCACCCCAAGTCTTTGATGCCACCTCCTGTGTTTCCCCAGAGAGTGTGTCTGCACAAGCCTCTCCTTGTCTGAGCTGGGGGCCGGGGTGCAGGGTCCAGCTGTGATGACTGTTGTCCCCAGGGCCACAGCGCAGTGGCGGGCCGGCCCCATCTCCACCACCCGGCCAGGGACCCCTCGGCCTGCAGCATCCCCTGCCCGGAGCCGGGTTCCGGGTCTGTAGTAGGCGCTCAATAAATGCATAATAAATTAACACGGGTCAGAGCCAGGACTCTCTTCTTATTCTTAATTGTTTTTGCAATACTAGGAAAATCTTCAGATAAGAAACATGCAGCTCTTCTTATGAAAACATTCAACCTTTAGAATGTTGTAAAATGCCCAAACCTTCAAGAACCAAACATGTGCCTTGTAACTTCCTGCATGTCCCCAGGTCCTTCTCAGAAATCAGTGGTCAATCTCCCACGTAAAGGCCACCGTGAGACTTCCGGAAAGCTCCGCCTGCCCCAGCTCTCCTGCTGAGGTTCGAGGAGGGCTGTGGGCAGCTCTCGGTGGCGCTGTGCTTCTCTGGACACTGACGCCCTAGAACTGCCCTCTTGCTTTCCCCAGATAAGCCATTCGCTGATGTCCGGCTCGGCCCAACTTCGTCTCAGAGCCACCCGTGGCCCCCGCATCCCTCAGGCACCACCTCTGGGCTGCACCTTCCCCCAGGGATATGGCTTCATTTTTAAACCGTATTTCAAATATCAGGCAGTTTCTCCTTCTCTATAAGCCACAGCAGAACCTGACTGATTACATCTTATCTGTAGGTGAGACAGCATATGAAAATCTAAAGCCCACATTTTCGTCATCTTAGTTTTTGGTTTTCCCTCAGTCACAGACCTTTTGTGAGACAAGAATGGTTTTTCTCGCTCCTGTTTCCCCTTTAAAGGAAGCGACAATTTTCCTCTCAATGCCAAATGAAGACAGTAGCCTTGAACGGGTTGCTTGGATGTTGAACGAGGGAAATGGCTTCCAACAAGCATCACACAGTGTAGACAGAGAACAGTGTAGACAGGCCTGACAGCTTGTGATCCGACTTTACCAGGCCCGGTTGGGTTGTCCCCAGGTTATGGGTCAGAAATCCAGGACGGCAAGAGGTGGCCTTCCCCAGTGTCAGAGTCTCCGACGTGACCAAGGGGATGAGCGCTGGGCCTTGCCGGGCAGTGGGAGCTCCCAGCACAGCCCTGGTGGGGGGTACTGCGGGCACCTTCCCTGTGCACCACGCGGGGTCAGTGTGACCGAGTGGGCTGCTGGGCTGAATCACCCTCCCGAGGACAAGAAGGGACGCTTGACGTTTAGTGGCTTTAGCTGTTTCTTCTTGGGACGCTTCCTTTGCAGCCTGCAGACCCGTTTCAGGTGTCAATGGTGGAGCAGTCTGCCGTCAAGACAGATTTGTTTTCAAGTGTCAGCCGCATGCTTTTATTCCTGAGAACTCGCAGGCGGTGTTTAACACCGCATTAGTCAGGGCCTTTCTTAGTTCAGCTGTTGGGATTCCCGAACGAGTCACTCTGCTGTCAAAGCCTCACTGCCCCGGAAAAGAAGCACCAATTCCGAAGACGTCCTTACAAAATCCACTTTAGTCTGCAGGAATAGAAATGTGCACATAGACCTCTGAGTGGTTATCTTTGGAGCAGGGATAACTTTAAAGGTATAGAGAGTTGAAGCATAAAGTTGTATCTCATTTTCTTTCCCTCTTCCGCTAATGGAATTGTCCAGTTTTTTTAATGTTTTTTTAATTTTTTTTATTACACAAGTTATATCCCATGTACCACCTCCCCCCACACACACATGCACACACAGTCTTCCCCGTTTTTAGCACTGTGTGTTAACTACATTGTTACAATTGATAAAACGATATTATTATAATTGTGTCATTAACCAAGGTTCATAGTTTACATTAGAAGTCACTGTGTTGTACAGTTCAATGTTTTCTTTATATTTTTATTCTAGTAATATATATATATATATAACTTAAAATTTTCCCTTTTAACCACATTCACATTTATAATTCCTGGTGTTAATTACAATCACAGTGTTCTGCTATCATCGCCACAACCCCCCCACTGTCACCAATTTTCCACCACCCCAAAAAAACTCTCTACCAATTCAGCATTGACTCCCCACTCACCCCCACTCCTGGCCCCTGGTAAACCGTAGTTTCTAACTTTACTAATTCATTTATTCCAATTATTCCATACCGGTGAGATCATACAGCATCTGTCCTTTTCTGTCTGGCTTATTTCATGCAGCAGGATGTCCAAGAGGCCCATCCCCATTGTCGCATTTATCAGAACTTCATTCCTTCTTACAACTGAATACTGTCCCTTCCTATGTGTAAACCGCCGTCTGTGGTCTCAGCTACTCACCTGTTAGCGCCCAGCTCTCTTTGGGTTACTACCTGCATGTTTTTTTTTTTCTGCCCTTTCACTTTCAGCCTACTTGGGTCTTTGAATTTAAGGTGTGTCTCCTATAAATAGTGTGTTCCTTTTATCCATCCTTCCAGTCTTGGCCTTTTGATGGAGAGTTTAATCCGCTTACATTTAAAGCATCTACTAAGCAGGGCTTTCTTCTGACATTTTGTTTTGGTTCCTGTCAGCCTTATACCTTTTTTGTCCCAAGATTCTTCTGTCAATGCCAACTTTCATATTTATTTGATTTTTGGAGTGTACCATTTTGAGGCCCTTCTAATTTCTTTCTGTATACATGTTTTAGATATTTTCTATGGTTACTCTGGGTCATAAATTTAACATCCTGTATCTATAACAATCATGTTTGATTTGCTACAAACTTAATTTTAAATTTTCATATTTAAGGTGTTAATTTCACCTATTCAGTGAATATAGAGTTCACTGTTTATTATGTAGGTTTTTTTTTTTGAGTAAACAAATTATGTCAATAATGTCTGCAGACTGTAAAACACAAAAAGGAATACACATGTTTGGAAAAAAATTATTTTACCCACATCAAATAATTTGGCTACTTTCCATCAGTGATTCACTCTCAAAAAGTGTCTCTCTGTAACCGACGTCTTTGCTTTAGTCTGTTAGACTAGATGTCATGTTGACTAAATATATTCTTTTTAATAGTCTTTCCAAGTAATTGTACTCGAAACCTTAAGTTTAATTAAAAATACTGTCTCTGTGAAAATCTAGAGGACGTTCTCATCTGGACTTTTATCTACAAAGAATAATTGGGAATTTTCATCTTTCCTAAAAGATAAGGACCCACAGGTGTGCCTACAGCATGTTGCAATACAGATATGCTTACGCAGGTGGTTTTAAAGAAATGCATCACGCAAGAGCAGTGGAGAGACGGTGCATGGAGCTGGGGCAGTCATGTGGCATAAACCAGCTACTGGGCATGGCAGCTGACAGTGGGCATCTCCTTCACAGCACACCAGCTCTCGGATTGCCAGGCTGAGCGCCCTAATGGTCCACTTGGGTTTTGGGGTTTGTCTTCCGCACAAAGTCAGACTTGTCTCTGTGTTTCTGAAGTCTTCTTGGATCTGAGCTCTCCATGCTCCTGCCACCACCGCCCCCGCTGGAGACCTCACTGTCCATCCCCTGAAATGAGTCACACCGTGCAGTCAGTGGGGTCAAGTGGGGTGACGCAGAGATGTCCCTGGTGGGTAAATGACACCAATTCCCTCTGCAAGGCTTGACCGCACACCTGCCAGGCCCTGATGGGGCAGAGCGCTAGGGAGACCCAGCGAAGAGGACTTCAGTGCTCCCCTGGGGGGCTCGGAGACAGGAAGGGTCGAGAGGGAGGGAGGGTTTCAAAGGGGAAGCAGGGCTTCCGGCAGCCGAGATGCGGAAGCAGAAGCCGGGAAGCAGAGCAGGAGCTGCCCAGAAGAGGGTGTTGAGCAGAGGCTCTGGGTGGCAGCGGCTGGGTCTCTGGGCAGGAAAGCAGCTGAAGTGCGGTTGGATGGCAAACCATGACTGGGGTTTCAGCATCTTGTAGGGCCTTTTAAGGAGTTTGTAGGCAGTTCTTGGAGCAACAGGAAGCAGGGAGAGGTTTCTGGGAAAGGAGAACTAGGAAGAGGTTGGGAGGTTGGCTGCTTTGGTTAGGAACCTGGTAGGTGGCTGTGGGAAGGATTCAAAGGGCAGGTGAAGCTGGCAGGATCTAGGGCTTGGGTGGGATGCAGGACCCAGGCTGGGCATGGCAGGGGCAGATGCCTGCAGGAAGAGGGAGAGCAGGTGCTCAACTACAGGGTCCAAGGCTCAGGTGGGAGAGCTGAGCTAGAAATAATTGGGAAGGATCCCTGGTATTATTTTCATCCTGGAACCAAAAGATAGCTGAGAGGGTTTTTCCATTCCGTCCTGTGCCAGCACGATGGGCCGCCTCTGAAGCTTCCTTGATTGATGGGCCATGGACACGCGGGTAAATAGATTTGGCTCCAGATAGCAATTACCACTGCAGACTCCTCTTCTTTTCATCTCTTGAGACACAAGCACTTGTAAACAACAACTAGACGCTGCAGACTTAGCCAAAAGGAAAAAGTTCACTTTTTTCCCTCCTGGGAAAAGAAAGTTAAATTCCTCCCTCACCCCTGTGGCAGGTGGGCACAGAGCTCCTTCCTCATTGGAAGGAAACCCACCATGTCCTATTGAGCTGTTCGAGAGGAAGGGTCCTCAACCGCAAAAGCGAATTCCCTTTTAACCGGCCGAGGTGGGCTGCTCCAGGGCTGCTGCCTTCACCTGTGCCCCTTATCTGAAGGTCGAAGTCCCCGGAGGGACCCTTCCGTGCACCTGTTTGGTCACAGCTTCGTTTCTCCCTGCAAGGGAATGAGCTTGCGTTCTGGAGGATCTGTGGGAGCTGGGGGTGGGGGATTCAGCAGCTGTGGGCTGCAGGATGGGGGGGCTTTGTTTGCTCTGTCTCTTGTTCCAGGTCATAGTGTTAACCACCGGCTGCTTTCTCCATTAAATCTCCAAATTTCAATACAGTACAAGTCCTGGTGTGCGGTACAGGGCACACTGTGTACTTAAGATCCGAATTACAGAATTAAATAGGCTTCTAATTTAAGTTATAATGTATTTACTTCTAAAACAGATCTACAAGGGGTGCAAGGGTAGTTCAATGGGAGAATTCGAGCCTGCCATGCTGGAGATTTGGGTTTGATTCCCTGTCCTTGCACTTCCCCCCAAAACAAACAAACATACAAACAAAAAGTCAACAAATGGTGTTGCAATAATGTGATACTCACATGGAAAAATAATGAAATGTGACCCCACCATACAGCATACAAAAATAGATAAAATAAAATAAAACGGATCTACAGTTTCCTTAATTGTTGAAAGAAACCAAGTGCCTAGACCAATAATAATAATAATAAGTTACTAAGGATAGAGAGGAGTTGAAATTTTACTCATAAATAATAATTTGTCAGAACGAGCAATCCTGGATTTTGCACAGATGCCCTTGCACCCGTGGACAGTCTCTGGCTTTTATCTCTATCTTCCTTTCACAGGTTTACATGTCATCTAAGTGTTCCAGGAACATCTCGCCATTTTCTCACGTGATATGTATAAATTGACTCACTGCTGGAGAGACTTTTAGCTTATTCATATTGCATAAGAGTCTGTCTAAATGGTCATAATTATAAACAGTACTGAAATTTTAGAGATTTTGAAAAAATATCAAGAAATTGAAATAAAAACACTTACTACCCTTTTCACTTCTTGTTCAACCACTCTGGAAAGTTCTAAAGGTATGCCGAAGTCCAGCAGTTTCTTTTTATTTATGGCAAAGAAACTGGGCAGTTAATGAGCTTCTTTTTCTTATAAAAACTATTGGTTTATGCTTAATCTCATCATAGTTAATCATTTTATACTTTACAATGATTGCAATTGATTATTCTGCCAATTTCCAGGCATCATGACTAGAGCACAGAGAGAAAGAGAAATAATAAATAATTTAAATCTACAGATAATCAAAATATCCTGCATTCTGGGTTGCAGATCCAGAAGTTGTTAATTGTCTTTTCTGATTAATTGTTAATTCATCAGAAATTAATTTTTTAAAATAATTAACTGTTAATTGTCTGAAGTTGTTAATTGTCTTTTCAAGCACCTTTTATCAGCTGCTATCATAAAATTGTGGGATTTAGGATTAAAACCCCCTCCTTTCTCCTGAGGAGACGACATACAGCACAGCAGGCAGTGTCGTAGCGTTGGTCCTGTGTTCCTCATATCTTACAGCATTATTGCATGTACCAGGCCCTCCCCACCTCTCCCTCTCCTTCCCTCTCTTTCTTCTCTTTCTCTCTCCTTCCCCACTTCTCTCTCCCCCAATACACACACACACACACACGCACACACCACCTGTACTGCGTGTGTCAGACACCAATGAGAGTTCAGTATGTGGTAGCCATTATCAACACTCTTTATTCTGAATGACAACTTGGACAAAAATTCTGAGACTCCATGGGACTCCCCGTTTTTCCTTGTACAAACCACATATTAAGCCATAGAGTAAAGAACTCCTGCTTGGAGGTTGACAGAAAGCGCCTGGACATACCGGTGCAGCACGGCGTGGCGTTGCCTGCCTGCGGACGGCTGCCTCACCTGCCTCCTTCCAGCACCCGCCTGCCAGGAACTGGGTGATGGGAAGCTGGGACGTGTCCTTCCCAAATAGGGGCACCTGTCCTATTTCACAGCTCCCTGGTAACTCAGAAACCTAATCTGTAGGGTGGTGTGATTTCCCAGGAAGGTGAGGAGAGAGTTGCAGAGATGGCCCTGCCTCTGATACTCCTAAACGACAGGCAGCTGTGCCTGGCTCGCCAGGGGTCAGAAGACGCATTTTCTCTGTCTTCACCTTCGCTCCTTTCTGGGAGGGGAGGCGTGAGGGACTTACTGGCTTCCCTGAGGGAACGTGATCCCACCTCCACCTGCGCACATGGGCTCACCTGCCCTCCCCTGGCAAGGCGCTGAGGTGTGCTGAAGGCGGGTTTGTCACCCCTGCATCAGCATATGCAAGCCGAGTGTCCAGGGCTGGACCCCATATAAGGAAGCAGACGTTTCCAGTGGTAGCGAAGGTCATTTCTTTTGTGCAGGAAAATAATTCACTGGCAACTTGAGCAGTGATTTTCCTAGGTTGTGTGCCCTCGTTGTAGAGTTTTGTTTGATTTGTGTGTCTGCTAATTCAAGCAGATGTTCTGAAAATACGTATGTCTTCCTTTTTGGACCTCGTGTTCAAGGAGTAGCTGGTCTGTTCAGACTCGGCCACTTTGAGTCTTATAAAACTGGAGACATGGACGGCCAGATGGCTCAAGTTAAAGTGTTTGTCTTGCTCTGTGTATGCAAATATCTTTATTAGTGGTCCCTTATAAAACAAGCTCACAATGGGTGAAGGATTTATAGGACTCAACTTAGCATTTTTGCAGCTTCCTGCGAGTCCTTCTGTAATTACTTCTAAATCTCAAGTGTCTTTTAAAGAGTAAGTTCACAAATTAGCTCTCAGTTTTCTTCCTTAGTCAGCTGATCCCTCTATCCCGGATCCCAGGCAGCTGTATTGCAAGGGCCGGCTGTTGGTTATGGTGGAATGAGACAGGAAAGGAAGGTCAGAGCATTTCACATTCACCAATACAGAAGAAAAACTCAGCGTCCCACGTGAATGGGTTTAAATTACATTGTGCTCATGCGTGTTTAAGACAATCACAGAACTCTTGGTGTGTTTCTCTAGTGGGACCCCCCCCAACCCTACAGGTGACCTGGGACCACACAGTGGAGACCCCTCCCCACTATACAGGTAACCTGGGACCACATGTAGACACCCCTCCCCCACCTTACAGGTGACCTGGGACCACATGTAGACACCCCTCCCCCACTATACAGGTGGCCTGGGACCACATGTAGACACCCCTCCCCCACTATACAGGTAACCTGGGACCACATGTAGACACTCCTCCCCCACCCTACAGGTAACCTGGGACCACATGTAGACACCCCTCCCCCACCCTACAGGTAACCTGGGACCACATGTAGACACCCCTCCCCCACCCTACAGGTGACCTGGGACCACATGTAGACACCCCCATCCCTCAGTCCCTACAGGTGACCTGGGACCAGCTCCCTGGCCCCCTAAAGTCCCCAGGACTACTCATCATACATGGTCAGTCCAGGCCCCCTGAAATGTGCAAACCTTGGTGACTGAATCTCACATCCGCTGGATTAGGCCCAAATCTCCTGGGCTGGAAGCAGTCAGCGCCCAGTGCTCTCCGCTCCGAGGGAGGCTGGTAGGAGATGGTGCCATGAGTCTGGACAAGGGCCTGTGGGCTCAGATTCTGGGACCTGCAGCACTTTGGTTCTGCCTCCCCAGACCCTCCAGGCAGCACCTCGGACCCCACGGACACCTCGTGCAGGCCACAGCCTGTCTTACACTCCTGCCCGGCGAGCCACTTTCCCAGGCTCATTTATTGTTCAGCAGAGACGTCTGACCCGAGGACTGCGTAAATGCACCTGGGAGAGCCCCCTAGGCCTGCCGGGTGGGGTAAGTGGAGGTGAGACGGCGCCACCTGAGCCTACTCACCTCCGGGATTGTCCGCGGATGTCGTTGTGGAGGAATGAAACCCTGAGAGCAGCTTCTGCTGCGTCCTCCACAGAGCCCACCCTCTTCTTCGGCGGCGCCGAGGTGTCCGTGGACGAGAGTGCCGGCTGCGTGGAGCTGCAGGTGCACCGGGCCGGCCCCGACCTCTCCAGACCCGCCAGCGTCACCGTCCGGTCCCGGAAAGCGGAGCCGCCCTCTGCAGACGGTGAGGGCCCCCGTCTCCCCTCCCAGCTCCTTTCCCCTCCAGGCTTTGGGCTGTTGTGCTGCACCCAACCAACCGTGGCACAAGACGATTTTTTTTTTTTCACGTGGAGGTTTGCTGTGCTCACGTAGCAGGGCATCCCGAGTAGGGTCCAGACTGGGACAGAGGTCAGGTCCCCACAGCCTCCACCTCCCTGCTCGCTGTCTTGCACAGGGCAGGGGCCACAGGGGAAGGCACTGCCTCGGAGCACCTACCCTGGCCCCACCCCTTTGTAGGACCAGCTTCACTCTCACCACGGTCCGGCCGGTCCGCCCTGGCTCTACCTCCCGCAGGTGCAGGCGCAGGTGCACGGAAGAGCGGGGTGCAGGCGGGGCCCCAAGCCCGTGACTCAGGCACCCAGGCGAGCGGCATGGCGAATCCAGCCCTCCTGGACGCTCTGCCGTCCCGTACGCGAGAGGCACCGCGCTGCGGCCACCGCACTCAGCCCTGTGGGGCGTCGGCCAGTGGGCAGGACAAGGGCCTCCGCGTAGGGGAACACGGGTCCCCAGCACAACCGCAGGTCGGAGGCTTTCGCAGACCTCTCCTGCACACGTCCCACCCGGCGCGTCTCCTCCCTGCATTTGGAGACCCCCATCCCCAGGGAAGTGGTCACTAAGTTTACGGCAAACATTGGATTAGAATTCTTTCTTCCCATATGGCCAGTGATACCAGTGTTCTCTCAGGCACCTGCCCAACCCCCCTCCCTGCTCCCCCACCCACGCCACCACTGCCCTACAAGGTCTGGACTGAAGAGTGCCCAGCTCCTCATTTCCTACAGTGGGGCGTCGTGGAATTAGCAGAGTGCGTGCCAGGAAAGTGTGTTCACCAGGATTTGTTTGTAACCACAATAACTTTTAAATTCAAAAACTCTCAAAAGGGCACGTGGGGTTGAAAACGTAGGTACCATGGGACAGAAGGCTAGAGTAGCTGGTCGGATCCCACTCCACTGGGCAGAGAGAGGCAGGTTTAGCGCCTGGCCTGATCCCTCATCTCTTAACCAGACGCCGCTCTGTGCGCACTATTAAATGTACACTTCCCTGTCGCGTTGCTGGTCTCTTTCTCGTTTTCTCTTCCGGGGTTATAAATGCTTCCAATGGCATGTGTCTCATCGTTGTGTTCAGCGAGCCAGCTCCCCACTAAACACGTGTTTCTTGCCGCCGTAGCTGGGACGGACTATGTGGGAATCAGCCTCCACCTGGACTTTGCGCCTGGGGTCACCACTAAACACGTGTTTCTTGCCGCCGTAGCTGGGACGGACTACGTGGGAATCAGCCTCCACCTGGACTTTGCGCCTGGGGTCACCGTGCAAACGGCCCGCGTCTCCATCCTGGACGACGTGGGGCAGCCGGTGCTGGAGGGCGTCGAGAAGTTTGAACTGGTGCTTCGGATGCCAGTGAACGCTGCCCTCGGGGAGCCCAGCAGGGCCACGGTGTCCATCAACGACGCGGGCTCGGACCGTGAGTGTCCCCGGGGTCTCCACGACAGGCTCACGGAGGGGAGGGCAGGCTCTTAGGCCTTCCTCCTTCCCATCAGAAGAAGGCTTGTGGTCCTCCTCTCAGGTGTGAAGAGAAGTGGCTTGTCCTCAGTTTCTCTGTACGTGGTGTCCAAAGCTCACTCCCCGCAGACGGGGATGCGTTCAGGTCACCTGACCCCGGGTGCTCCAGACCTCGGCCCCCCTCCCCGCAGGAGGCGCCTTCTGCGGTCGCCTCCACCCATTCCTCCCGAACCTCCCTATGGAGGGGTCAAGCAGTGCTCCCGGGCTGCCGCTGGGCACGTGGCAGGGCCTCGTCAGCAATGACCGTGCCGGGGGGATCTGGCGGGGCCCACCGTAGACCCGCATCCACCCGACCCAGCACAGTGTCCCCTCGGAATAGTGTCTGCGCTCCTTGGCAGTTTCCCCGACGTGAGCTGAGCAAATGCTTGCAGCTGTATGCCCTGTTCCCCACTCTTCCTGGTATTGAGAAATTCGGAGAAGCTCAGGTTTCAAGGATAGCAAGAGCTAGGATGTAGAAAAATGAGGGGCCGCCGGCCACACCCCCCGGTCAGCATTGCACTCCCCGGCCTCCCCCTCAAACGAGGCAGATGAGGAAGCCGAAGCGATGAGTGAAGGGGGAGGCGAGTTGCTCCAGGAGAAAGCGTGACCAGGAGTAAGGACGGAGCTCAGCTTCTCTGCTGGGACGTGTGTTCTGAAATGCCGGTCCCCTAAGGAAACCCATTCGCATGCCTCCCCGTGGTGGGCTGTTTTTGCAGTGCCTACGATGCAGTTTGGAGAGCGCGTCTATACCGGCAGCGAAAACGATGGGCGAGTGGTGGCGATGATCCACAGGACCGGAGACCCGCAGTACAGCTCGTCGGTGCGGTGCTACACCCGGCAGGCCTCCGCGCAGGTGATGGCCGACTTCCAGGAACGCCCCAACACGGACCTCTCTGCGGTCTCCTTCCTCCCCGGTGAGTGCACCAGGCGTTATTTGGAATTTAGTGGGAAGCGGGTGGCAGGCGTGGACCAGCGCCTCGAATGCAACCCACTTGCGACCTGGTTGTGGGCAGGGATTGCTGGAAAGGTGAGACAGGCGGCAGCCCCACCGGGTTTGCAGGGCGGCGTCCTCTGTTCCCAGCTCACCCCCGGAGTCAGGCTGACCGCTCCGGAGCTTCCACAAGGCCAGGGTGATCCAGTGACAGAAGTGACTGTGAAAATGCGCTCACGTCTTCATAGGGATCCAGAGTTTTGACAGGTTTATTACTGTAATCCAGTACTTGCGTTTACAGGGCCAGTCTTGAAAAATAAAAAAAGAGAGAATTATAGGGAAAAATTCCCTTACATGGAATGTTTGTCATATATTTATTATAGTAATAGAAGTTGGAAAAGAAACCAAATGGCCAGGGATTGGGAAATTATTTATTTGAACTTCCAAACAATGGTATATTTTGTAGCCAAGAAAACGTTTTAAAGAATAGTCGATCAGATGGGAGATGCAATAGAATCTAATACAGCCTCGGGATATGATTTTCCTCCCATTCATTGGAGACAAGGACGTAAGTGCTCTTGGCCCAAAGCTCTGTTTAATAAGTCAAAAGTTAGTGATTCTAGAAACTAGTATTGTCATCAGTTAGCAGCGGCCACGCAGCTCAGAGCTGAGACTTGGCTTCCGTACGATACTAGTTCAGAAACAAAATGAGCTCTTGCTCCTTTTTCCTTGTTTCCTGATTTGAGTGACGGAACCTAAAGGCAGAAATTTAAGACATTCCTTATACAAATGGGGGTCTCC
Organism: Tamandua tetradactyla; assembly: GCF_023851605.1. Lineage (NCBI taxonomy): Eukaryota > Metazoa > Chordata > Mammalia > Pilosa > Myrmecophagidae > Tamandua > Tamandua tetradactyla. Next base: position 100,842,702 of record NC_135330.1, on the reverse strand, counting down.
TGTGGCATCTGTTCAAATTTGCGTTAATTCATTCGGTCAACATTTGTTGATGCTGATTACCCGCACATGCTGTGCTTTGTGCTGAGTGGAGATGCAGTGGGAAAGCAACGTCTGTACTCCCCAGGACTGTGTTCTCGTGCTAGAGGGCGTGACGGCATGCACCAGGTTATGTGTGGGTGTGGGGATGGTGCCCCTGTCAGGTCTGCCCTGGGGTGTCTGCGCTGGGGGAAGGGACAGGCTAGGGTCAGGGACAGGGGCAGGGGCAGGGACAGGCCAGGGGCTGGGCAAGGACTGGACAGGGGCAGGCCAGGGCGGCAGCTGTCTCCTGAACCCTTGGGGAGTGCAGTTTCTCCAACAGGGCTCCCGAAAGCTTGGCAGGTCCCGCAGAAATGAGGTCACGTAGCCATTACCCCCACCTCGAGCTGATTAGTCGGAGCTCCCTCCTGGAGGCCCCGGGGAAGGCGGGGAAAACAGAGCTGGCTTGGCCAGGCTGGCACAGAGGCCTGTTTACTGGGCTCCCCAGAGCTGGGGTGCGTGCGCGCAGGTGCTGGCACTGGAGTCTGGGATCCCCGCTTGGAGGGTTTTCTCATCGGTGAGCAGTGTCTCCACAGGTGCAGTGGGAAGAGACCCCTTAGCCTCTTTAATCCAGTCTCCTCTGAACAGCACCATCTTTAGTGCCCAAACATACTTCCATCAGCAAAGGGAGCAGGCCGGCTGCACGTCAGCACCCGGTGTGCAAGTTCAGAGTCGCGATTTACACTGTGCACGCAGCATCACAGGTGCTGCAAGGAGAGGAGGCTGGATTCGGGGCAAGAAGCAGGTACCCCTACAGGAAACAGGGACAGAGACACACAGGGAGGAGAACCAAGCTGTTTCTTTTTTTTTTTTTCTTTTATAGGGGAAATTCAGAATTATCATAAAAATGGATAGATGATACAGAGACGGATGATAACAGTGAGACAGGTATAGATAGATAAGCAGACAGACAGATGGAGATAAATGACGGCAGATAGGTGATGATGGTGTCAGATAGATAATAGGTTGATAAATGATAGGTAAAGCTAGAGGTTAGATAAATGATAGAAAAATAGATCATTGATAGCTTTTTTTCACTTGTAGCTGTTCCCACATATTTAGGATGCTTTGGTTTCTCTGGGTTTTGTTCATTTGTTTTGCTTGTGTTACCTTTCGTGGCATCCTGCAAATTACTGAGCATGCTTTCCTAGCATTGCATAGCAGAGAACGCCAATGCGGGACGGCCCCTTGGCAGCACGGCCTGGGGCTTCATCCGTGAGCTTTGGGCAGGAGCAGGGACGTCTGTGGTGTCTGCCGTGATGCCAGGCTGACCCGAGGTCTTGTCATGTCGGGGTCGCTAACCAATCATGCGGCAGGACTTGTCCCAGCATCCTGTGCAGGGGGTGCATCCTTGTTCTGTAACTAATCCTTCGAAGCAATGTCCTTGGGCCAAGTATTCTGCTTTTAGGTAAAAACATTTATTTGTGACTTTTGATTAGTCAAACTGTAGTCCAAATAAATGGAACTTTTTGAGAGCGCATTGCTATTTTGCAGTTACGTGTCAAAGAAATCCAGCATTTTGGAGAATTTTGAGTTAATTTTTTCTCCCTTCTTTTCCTGTAACTATGTGTACATTTTCTTAATTTAAGAAGTCATTAGCGGCTCAGCAGGCAGAGTTCTCACCTGCCATGCTGGAGGCCCGGGTTCAATTCCTGGTGCTGCCCATGCAAAAAAAAAAAGTGATTAGTAATCAGAATACAGAGGTAAGGATGACAGCTGTCTGTATTTTAAAATTCCACTTACTCTATGAGACCAAAGAAGAGAGACTTATTTTGTCCAGAACAAAAAATTTCTGTAGCACATATCTAACTCAACCTGTTGCGAAAGATCATTTAAACAATCTAAACACAGGGAGCTCAGGATAAGAATGAGGCCTTCCTGACCAAAAGGGGGGAAAGAATTGTAACAAATGAGGTATCAATGACTGAGAGAGTTCAAATAGAGTCCAGAGGCTATTCTGGAGACTACTTTTATGCAACCTTCAACTAGATATTGCTGTTTACCATGGTTTGCCAAACCTCAACCAAAACTATTCCCGCCAACTCTAAAGAACACCTAGGGCATTATCTGAGGTTCTACAAAGGTTCCATGCACTATCACTTTCTAGAAACCTACAACTTCCAGTTGGGTTCCTAGGCCAGATACGTCCAGCCTCTCCGAGAACATCAACTAGTTCCATCCCCCTACCCCATATTATCAGCAGCCCTCCCAACATGAAAAAGTTAGAATGGGCATAGCCCAAATACCCCTAAAGATTGGGAAAAAGATCAAAGGAGAAGATGGAGTTATAACAGAGAAGATAAAATCTAACAATGAGTATGAGTGCTGAATCATTATATTGCTGTTTCTTTGGTCTCCAGTGTCTTAGAGCAGCTAGAAGTAAAAACCTAAAATTGTGGAATTGTAACCCATACCAAACTCTGAAATCTGTTCTACAACTAATTGTTGGAACGTGCTTTCAAATTTATTGCTTTTTTGTATATATGTTATTTTCACAGTTAAAAAAAAGTAATTAGTGTAACATTATGTGTTCATAAAGAAAATCAGTAATTCAGTGAAATGCTAAGAAATGTATCCAAATTAGTCCTAATTTCTAATCTTTGACCTTGTATTGCCTGTGCTTGTAAGCATTTAACTCCATGAGCTTATGTGAGATGCCTTCAGGGACTCGGTTAAAAATATGAGTCAGCTTCTAGACATTTTCAACTTACTGAGTGGGTTGAAAAATTAAAATATAGGATATAAACATCCTAAAACATTAGATATTTGATCATTTTCATTTCATGTTTTGCTTGCAATAAAATTGACCCCTTTAGTGTACAGGATGATGAATGTGGTGGCACTAACTGTGCAACACTACCAGAGCCAGTATATCTATTTTTATGCCAGAACCATGCTGTTTTGACCATTGTAGCTTTGTAATATGCTTTCAAGTCAGGAAATGTGAGACCTCCACTTCAAATTTTCTTTCTCATGATATTTATTTGGGGCACCTTGCCTTTCTGAATAAATTTGATTGTTAGTTTTTCTGTTTTTGCAAAGTAAACTGTTGGAATTTTGATTGGTATTGCATTGACTCTAAAAATCATTTTGAGTAAAACTGACATCTTAACTATATTTAGACTTCCAATCCATGGACACAGTATGTCCTTCCATTTATTCAGACCTTCTTGATTTAACAATGTTTTATAGTTTTCTGTGTATAGGTCCTTTACATCCATGGTTAAATTTATTCCTAGATATTTGTTTCTTTTGGTTGCTATTGTAAATGGAATGTTTTCCTTGAGTTCCTCCTCAGATTTCTCCTTACTGGTATATAGAAACACTATTGATTTTTCCTGCCACTTTGCTGAACTTATTTATTACCTCTAGATGCTTTGTTGCAGATCATTCATTCACTTTTAAATGCAGATGACCAGGTCTTACCTGCCTTCGATACAGGGTTGTTTGCACATCAGGCACCTTGGCATGTCGATGGTTTCTGCCATTGACACCATGATGAAATCCAGGCACACCCCATGCACACCAGGGATGTGATATATCCGGGCACACCCCATGCACACCAAGGCTGTGATATATCCGGGCACACCCCATGCACACCAAGGCTGTGATGACATCCGGGCACACCCCATGCACACTAGGGCTGTGATATATCCGGGCACACCCCATGCACACCAGGGATGTGATATATCCCGGCACACCCCATGCACACCAAGGCTGTGATATATCCGGGCACACCCCATGCACACCAGGGCTGTGATGACATCCGGGCACACCCCATGCACACCAGGGCTGTGATATATCCGGGCACACCCCATGCACACCAAGGCTGTGATATATCCGGGCACACCCCATGCACACCAGGGCTGTGATGATATTGGGCACACCCCATACACACCAGGGCTGTGATATATCCGGGCACACCCCATGCTCACCAAGGCTGTGATATATCCGGGTACACCCCATGCACACCAGGGCTGTGATGACATCCAGGCACACCCCATGCACACTAGGGCTGTGATATATCCGGGCACACCCCATGCACACCAAGGCTGTGATATATCCGGGCACACCCCATGCACACCAAGGCTGTGATATATCCGGGCACACCCCATGCACACCAGGGCTGTGATGTTATCAGGCACACCCCATGTACACCAGGGCAGTGATATATCCGGGCACACCCCATGCACACCAGGGCATGATGCAGTCTGGGCAGTGCACCTTGTCTCCAGGAGCTTGTGCCCAGTGGGCACACAGTGTGCAATGGCTCTTAGTGTCCCCATCGCACTCCCATTAATAGTCGTAAGTATACCTTTCTGGACCAGGGGCGGGGTGACTTGCTGCCTTCATTGTTGTCCCAGGTGAGACGGAGAAGCCTTGTGTCCTCGAGCTGATGGACGACGACATCTATGAGGAGGACGAGGAGCTGCGCCTCGTGCTTGGCTCCCCACAAAGCAACTCTCCTTTTGGGGCGGCCATCGGCGAGCAAAACGAAACTCTGATCAGGATCCGCGACGAGGCTGACAGTAAGATATCATCTCTTATGCTCAGTGGAAACTGGAAACTGAAATCCAATATGGTCACGTTTGAGGGGGACTCAGAAAATGACCCCCTCTTTCGGGTTAAGGTTTTAAAGTAACAGAGAAGTAGGGAAAGGGTAAGACAAGTGGGGAACGAAACACCACTAAAACTGATAAAGTTAGCACTGGAGAATATGGCTCATAGCCAAACACTGCCGCCCAGCCATTGTGACACTCCCTCGCCCCCACCCCCAGGAGGTCCTGGGCCAGCAGACCTTCCTTCCTCATCCCCGGTCCGCTTTCAGGACCCACTCCTGGGGGAAACTGAGGGCAAGTCGGACCAGCCCAGAGGCACGCTCTCTGGGGCATGGTCAGTCACCAGGGAAAGGGCTGGGGCTGTGCAAACCCAGTTTCTCCTTCCACACTCACCCATAACATTCTGTGAGGACACGGAGAAGCCGGGGGTGGGGGCAATTCCTTGCACACGGAAGGGGCATTCTCCTTACTAATAATGCCATCCCTCTCTGTTTCCCACAATTTTAGAGGCTATTATTAAATTCGGAGAAACTAAATTCAGTGTCAGTGAGCCCAAAGAACCAGGACAGTCGGTGATTATCAAAATCCCAGTGATTCGCCAAGGGGACACTTCGAAGGTGTCAGTTGTGAGAGTTCACACCCGGGACGGCTCAGCCACCTCCGGGGGAGACTACCACCCCATGTCACAAGGTACGGCCACCTCCGGGGGAGACTACCACCCCATGTCACAAGGTACGGCCACCTCCGGGGGCGACTACCACCCCATGTCACAAGGTACGGCCACCTCCGGGGGAGACTACCACCCCATGTCACAAGGTACGGCCACCTCCGGGGGAGACTACCACCCCATGTCACAAGGTACGGCCACCTCCGGGGGAGACTACCACCCCATGTCACAAGGTACGGCCACCTCCGGGGGAGACTACCACCCCATGTCACAAGGTACGGCCACCTCCGGGGGAGACTACCACCCCATGTCACAAGGTACGGCCACCTCCGGGGGAGACTACCACCCCATGTCACAAGGTACGGCCACCTCCGGGGGAGACTACCACCCCATGTCACAAGGTACGGCCACCCCAGGCCATGTCCGCGCGTCAGTGCCGCGTCCTCGGGAAAACGAATCTCACACCAAAATAAGCGTGGACACACCTCTTTAAATGAACCTCCTTCACGAAAGCAAAGGCAAGGATTGTACTTCTGGGATTTTCTTTTCTGGTTTGCTGTCTACGTGTGTTAGGAGTTAGGGAAATTTTGAGTGGGCGTGTTAGATGACCTTCTGTTCGGAGTTTACATGAACTCTCAACTGGTTTTCCCTTCCTTTTGCCAATTGGTATTAAATAATTTTCTATTACGTTGAGAAAAGTGTGTGATAACAGTAATTGTAGCCAATTTTAGTTTATGGAATGTTTCTAGCTAAGTAATTTGCATCGATGGAGGACGTCAAAATGTCAACCACACAGACCATCGATTTCCTGGGACTCAGGAGCCGATTATAAGACTTTCACTTCTCTTCCATCCCTTTCCTTCTGATGAGGAATTAAAACACATCAGTCCTTCTCACTCTCTGAATTGTTTTCTCAGAAATTAAACGTAAATGTGTGTCCAAATTAAACTTTCGAATCATTTCGAGTTCTGCTTATCCTCTACATTTCCAGTTTTCTACTTACCGTTACCGACGCTCATTAGTTCTTCCCAGTTATTGAGGTCAGTTCTCCTTCATCATCTGACTTGTGAGCACAATTTAGACAAATGACTGATAGGTATGGTGGAATCAGGAATAAAGTTAATGAGGGATAATAGGAGAAAATAGCAAAAAAAAAAAAAAAAAGCATTTTTTTGCATATAAGGTGAAAAGTTTGTCCACTACGGAGCTTCAAAGTCACGCTTAGTTTACTCTTTATGTAGAGAATGATCGTATATTTGAAATAAATAACATATAGTAAAAAAGGACAAGAAATTAAACTGATCTTCTACTAATTTTTAAAACCCTCTATATGAGTTGGTTTTACATAAAGGGAAAAACAACTAAACATTAACAGTTTGACTTTTAACAGAAAAGGTTTTCTTAGAAGTAAAACAATTATTATTGCTAAAAAACAAAATTATACCTGTGTAGTAAGCTGACAAGTGAAGTCAGAAAGAAGTTGCATAACATTGAATCAACCTTGTCTTTTTATCCCATAAATTTCAAACTGCTGTTTCCAAATTTACAGTGAAGATTTAAGTAATATTTTCTGAAACATCTACTGAGTTCTGCTTTGATGGTCCAAAATGAGGCCAGCTCTTGGTAACTGAACAGAGAAAATGAAATAAAATCTGGAATATTTTTTGTGCTAAAAATAGCACAAGTGACAGATAAAGACAAAAGCTATCAAGAAAACTGGCTCCTGTGTACTCTCTAGCAAATGTGCTGTGAGAAAACAAGAATTTAAATGTTTAAAATAAATCGTCCCTGTTTTAACTTCTTGGAAATTCTGTTTGTATAACTCAGGGAGAAACAGGATACAGCCAGGGGTGGCCGAGGCAAAGAGGAGGGCTGGGGCTCTGGGTGAAAAGTCCCACCTCTGTGGAGGCACTTTCTTGTCAGGGCCACTACACAAGGCCATGCAAGAAAATGCAAAACAATTCAGAAATTGTATTGCTGTGGGACATCGCCAGATTTAAGTGCTAGAAATTGATTTTTTAAGTGTAAGATCATGCACTTCAAGCCAAAGAACTTAGTGGCCTCGATTGATCAATATTTTCATCCACTGAGAACCAAGAACCATAGGTTCTCGTGGGGTGTCAGAACGTGTTGAGTGATCAACTGGAGGAAAACACTGAGTCCAGGGTGGAAAAGCTGAACCCAGAGGCAGACAGGACTCAATGTAAAGATAAGTCCAGCTCACTAACTCAGTTTTAAAGGAAATAAGCCATTTCAGGCTTGAGAAGAAAAGAGTAAAAGTAGAAAAAGAAAATACATTTTCTTCTGCCAGACTTTAAATAATTTATAATTTCTAATTAAAATGACTGAACTGTAATTATATCAAAACCCACATCCATAGTGTCCTCTCATGGGAATGATTAAGCATTATTTTCTTCTCTTCTGAGCCAGTTTCCCAAAAGCTATAGTATAACCAACACGTGGTTTATCCAATTTTAAAAGTATGGTCAGCTGATTTTTCTTGAATTCAATAAAATCAACTAACATGAACCATTTTACAAATTTTGAACAGGATGGTTAGAAAAGGGATTCTGATAAGCATTTCTTTTTAATAAAGAGGGACAATGGTGAAGGAAGTTATCCAAAATAACTTTTCTAAGTTTCCAAGAACAACAACTAAAAGAAGTCATTAAAAATATAATTTGATATGATATTTGAAAAACCCAACGATTTTGTATCCAGCTTTTTCCATATATACATGGAGATACCAACCTCTTATTCATATATCTGGGGTCACATTCCTTCGACTGCCTTAGAAGTTCTGAGGAATGAAAGGTGAATGTATGTCCCAGTTTAGAATTGCTAATTATCCATCCTGTAACTCAGCATTTTTTAAAACTGTTGGCCAATAAATCAATTTAGAAACTTATAATGAGAATTTTCTTTCAAATGGAATAGCATAGAAGAGATGAGAGTGCAATGCATGCAGTCAGAATAAGCAGTGTTTGCTAAAATTTTATTTTGGTGCATGGGCTGCAAATCAAACCCAGGTCTTCTGCATGGAATGTTTGCTAAACATTTGATTCCGTTTTATTCGCATGCAACACAAGCACCCACACCCACACAAACCTGCAAAAATATACCAGGCCACAGTATAAAATGCATTGCTCACTGGGGGGTCACGGTAAAAAAAAAAGCCTTCCAAAAGCTTCTCTTTATATTTGTCAAGTATTTAAACCTGTGATTTCGCATTTGTAGAACTCGAGTTTAAGGAAGGAGAAACGCAGCACGTTGTTGAAGTTGAGGTGATCTCTGATGACGTGAGAGAGATGAGGGAAGCCTTCTCTGTCCACCTAACACCGGATGAGAATATGATAGCTGAGACGCAGGTGAGTGGCAGATGTGCAGCGAAGCCTGGACCGCATTTTACCAAAGAAAACGCCTGTAAACAGAGTGCACAGTAAGGCATGGGGTTGCTGCAAGCCTCCAAATCCTTCTCACCCCTTAAATAACTCCATTCTGACGAGATCAGGATGAAGGGATAATTCTGTATTTCTCAAGTAACTGGGGCTCCCCAGTAACATGTCCCCGGCCCCCTAAGTCCCATGGGGGTCACTCTAACGCTTAGTTTCCAGCAAGAAGGCATCGTGATCTTGGCACAAAGAAGAGACTCCCCTATTCAGCACGACATGCCCTTAAAACTCATCTTTTAGGCCACATGAGATGACAGCCAAATTCCCATCTGTCCCTCCCGCCTTTTCAAGAATTGGAAAATCCAGACGCTTCTGTGGCCAAAGATTCGAATCCTAATATTTACTTTGTGTTTATCTAAATTTATAGTGTATCCTCAACCAGAGTTTCATCAAGAGAAGCATAATTTTCACACAATTTTGACCATTTCACCTGAAATAGTTTTTAAAGCTACACATCGTTTTAGGAACAGACCAATTCTTATAATAACTGCGCTTAAATTTACTGCATTTTCTTTATTTTTTGTTTAGCTATTGAAGTGAGGTCATACTGGGGAGCTGTTTTCTCCTTAAATAAGTTTTATCATTTTGTTGTTTTTACTACTTGACGGTGTTTGCTTGGTGCCTTGCTTTCTTCAGGGCGTATTTAAAAATTCAGTCAGCATGGGCGAAAAGTCTTTATCAATTATATTTTTACAAGTGTCAGGTAAAAATGAGACCTTTATTGATATTTTATGGAGGATTGTGTTAGGGTCTTTTGGGTAAAAGAACAGAGATTCACTCAGCCCGTCTCAGGCGGAAGGTTGCTGTGGGAATGTGCTGTGCACATGGCTTGGGAACTGTGCCATTAGCTGGAAATTGGAGGCCGGTCACGCGCAGGCCACGTGTCCACAGGGCAGACCACGTGTCCACAGGGCAGGCCGCGTGTCCACAGGGCAGGCCGCGTGTCCACAGGGCCCTCGCAGGTGCACCAGGCACCTCTTGGCCTCGGTTTCCCCTGCTGTGGGTGCCTCCACCCACACCTTCAGTTCCTCCCCCAGACTTCCTGACCCTCCCACATACCTCCTCTCTGGGCGTTGGTCAGCTTTCTTCCTGCTCTCCACTCCTTGACTTTTCCCAAAGCAGACCGAGCCACTGTCTACACTAGACTATAGGTTGGGGCCTTGGGCCACCCTTCGGCTCAGCGCCCTGGGGTCATGCTGCCCGCTGGCGCCTGGGGAGCACCCTAGGGCGAGGGCCACGGGGAGAAAGCCCCCAGCACCTGGGGTTCGGGTGTGACCTGCTCATTGCAGCTGCGCTGTGGGCTTGCCAGGCTCTTGCCGTGGTTCTGAGCCACGAAAGCACAGAGAGGGACTGTGTCAACAGCAGTGGCAATTGTCTTCCCATCCAGGACACCAAAGCCATCGTGTACATAGAAGAGGCCACCAGCATGGCAGATGTCACTTTTCCCTCCGTCCCTCAAGTCGTGTCCCTGCTGATATATGACGACACTTCCAGAGCGAGGCTGAGTATGGGGCCCACGGCCGGGTACCCCGTCATCTGTGTCACGGTGAGTAGACAATGGAAGAAAGCGATGAAAATTTTGATTATAAGGTTCTATAATTCTTAACAGCACTGGCTTTGTCATGAAGAAATAAAAATGGAAAAATATTACAGGGTTTCAAGTTTGAATTGTGGAAAAGAAATATAATGTTAATCAAATACAGCTCCCCGTTTCTCTTCATTCCACATTTATATTAGCTATTTGATGTGAAAATAGTGTGTTTTCTCAGGGCCTGTCCCTGATACAGAAAGAAGAAAGATATGGACTCTATGCTCAAGAAATTTAAAAATAAAGAACACAGGGCGGGCCACGGTGGCTCAGCAGGCAGCGTTCTCGCCTGCCATGCCGGAGACCCGGGTTCGATTCCCGGTGCCTGCCTGTGCAAAAAAAAAAAGAACATAAAAAGTACATAAGTTTGAATAGATTGTATGGTGTATGACTAAAACTGTTAAAATATATAGAGAGAAATTGTTATCCCTAATATAAGGCAATATGTGACCATTTTCATGGGAACGGTACAAATCAGGAGCAGAGCTGCCGCTCAGCAGGTGTGGAGGGCGCTGGCTGGGCAGGTGCAACCTCAGTACTTTGAGACAGGGGTCTGATAAGGGAGGTTATTCCGGGAAGAAGGGCCTGCGACACTGGTTCCATGTGGAAGAATAGCGTTAATTTAGTTCCTTTTTCACTTGTCTTCTCTTGACTCCAAGACCTTTCGAGCAAAGCCTGGCTGATTTATTTGTCTGTCACAACTGCCCTTGCGCGATGATTATGTGATCAGCTGTGCAATAAATGTTTATTGGATTAACAGGGTAAAAACGGTCATTAGGAATTGAACTAGAGAGGTCCTAAACTGCCAGGTCAACGAATGCGGGCTTTGTGCGCTGGGAGCAGGGAGCCATCGCAGCTGTCCTGCCCGGGACGGAGGGATGAGGGGTGCGGGTCAGCGTGGTGGGCTGGAGGGAGAGGCAGGATGGCGGCGGGGGTTGGGGTGCTGAGAAACGCTGCGGAGGATCAGGAGTGCGTGCCGGGAGGCGGGTGCCGGCAGCAGGGAGGGCAGGGGCGGCAGAGGTGACTTAGCCATTCGAGAGGTGCTGATACTGCGAACAGTTGGCGCGTGTGAACTTGGAGCTGAAAAAGTCTTACATAGCGCAGGAGGTGCAAGATTGGAAGCAGTCCGAGCTCCCGCTCTGGGAACAGAAATTTGGATGTTGCATTGAGACCGTATGGAAAGGGGCCCCTGCGCTGGGCCGCGCCCTGACAGCCTCTCCCCCCGCAGGCGTGCGACCCCCAGCACCCAGGCTACGGCCGGACGCGCGCCCTGTGCGCCAGCGAGCGCATCGACGACTCGCAGAGCCGCTTCCGCTGGTTGGTCGGCGCCCCCGCGGGCCCCGACGGGGTCAGCAGCCCCCTGCGCGAGCTGGACCTGGACACCTTCTTCACCTCTTCCAAGGCCAGGGCCTTGGACGCCATCTACTTCCAGCCGGGCTCCAGGCTGCAGTGCGCCGCGCGCGCCGTCACCCACGAGGGCCGCCCGGGCCTGGAGCTGCTGAGCCCCGTCGTGACGGTGGCCCCGGACGCAGGTAACCCCGCGCGTGCTGTAAACGTCTGGTTTCTCGTCACCAGGTCCCCCAGGCGCTCCGGAACACTCTGCAAGCGCTTACAAATGAAACCCCAGCTTTAGGAAGCGTTCATTATAAAAACAGTCATTCATTCGACTTCTCTGAGCACCTGAGATATGCCAGGTGCCCCCTTCCGTGCTGGCACTCGCTAAGAGAAATAGGCACGATCTGTTGCCCAAAAGTGCCCAGTCAAGCTGACATGGGCACAAAATACAAAATGAGGAGTGACTCATCCTACCCTGAGACAGCTCATTCATCGAAGAGATGATGCTTAAGCTGAAATCTTGAAAATGGCAGAGAAAAATATATGAGCCGCATCCCATAGCAGCGTGAAAGGGCATGGAATATTTTGGAGACTACAGGCCGAGAAATGGGGAAGCAGGAGGGGAGGAGGACAGGATCGAGAGACCTCATAATTGCAAAGGTGGTGGCTTTCAGGGGTGCAGTATAGGATGTGTCTAGATGACCCCAAAAGACGGGAAATCCACTTTGTGAACAAACGCTTTGCTCTGCAAAAGAAGTTTTGGATTACATTTTAGAAATAGTACTCTATTTTATAAGATTCCATTTCTAAAATCTCCATTTGCACGCAGAGGTTCATAAGTATATTTATTGCAAAAAGATCATGTACCTCCTCCCCCCCATTATATGTTCAGGATCAAATACCTAACGATGTGCATAGCAAATAAGCACTTTTTTTTTTTTTTGCATGGGCAGGCATTGGGAATCGAACCGGGTCTCCGGCAGGCGAGAAGGCTGCCTGCTGAGCCACCGTGGCCGCCCAAGCTCTCTTTTTAAAGTCATTTTTTAAGTGTTTTTTTAAAGCCTGTTGTGTTGATGCAAAAACCAAAAGCGAAACTTAAGCAGTGCCATGAAGTAAGTCCCCTCTTAAAATATCAGACATCCCAGAAATGGGTCTACCTCCGATTTCATTGCTTTGCCAGCAAATGTCTATTTCCTTTGTCTTGTACAAATACAAGACAATTTTATGTTGCCCAGTTCTCTTGAAATTATAATCTAGCATCTTGGTTCCTTCTGTACTGTTAAAATAAAAGCATCATAATTCTCTTAACGCAAACATTGAAGGAAGGTTTTCATGTCAAAATCCTTGAGGGCCAATGAGTGGTGAATAGATAGCAGACAGACAGATATGTATATAGATAACAAAGTGTAAGAAATTACATGATACAGAGGAAATGCTACTGTACATAGTTTCTTGTCTTTTCAAAAAATGAGTTCACTTTCAGCTTTATTCACTTACAAATAATTAATGTATATTTTAATAAATAATGCATCTTATCCTAGGATGAAAAACCGAATTCACTTAATTAAACCACACTTAGAGCAATTAACTTGGCTGCTAGTAACTTTTACTGGATCCTTCCTGTTTTACACTCAAGGAGTTGTGCTCATGTGACCGTAATCGGGAGTGACGTTGGACACTTACCGCCCTTCCTCACACCCTGGGAACCCCTAGAATGTCCATGCGGCTGTAGGCTGCCCGCTGGGCGGGGCCTCCAGCACCCCTGAGGCCCCCTCTCTGTCCACAGGGGATTGAATTGACTGGGGAAAGTACCGGCGCCCACCTTTGACTCTTCCTCGGGTGTTCTCTCCTCTCCTCCCTGGGCGCAACGGTGTCCTCTCTCTGTCCAGGTCTCTGTCACCCCCGTGTGCCGGGGGCGGTGGGAGCAGAGCCCTTCTCAGCCAAGCTGCGCTACACGGGCCCCGGGGACACGGGCCACGCCAACCTCATCAAGCTCACGGTCGCCATGCCGCACGTGGACGGTGGGTGCCCTAGGCAGCCGGGCAGGTGGGTGGGCTCCACGGGGCTTTATCTTCTCCCTCACCTGGTGCCTCGTGGGGTCAGTTTGCATCTTGAGCTTCCAGTCCCCTGCTTCTCTCGAGGGTATCTGCTTCCTTCCTACCCAGTGTTTGAAAGTTTGACAGTTTAAGCATTTCGACAAAATTAGGTAATTGTTTTCACATGTCCAAACACAGGGTTTGGTTAATGTGCTGGCTTTTATAAATGCAGCTCAAGTACATCTGCGTATCTCGTGAGCTCAGACTTGCAGTAAAGCATCTGGTTATTTGAAAGCTTGCCTTGTGCAGGTATTTGCTGTTTCATAGCTGGAGCTTTATAAACCTCTCTCAGCATTTATTGCCACAAGCAAGACATCTTCCAGATATTAAAATATCTGCATAGAGGTAGTTCAAGCTTGTAGTCTCAGGAGGACCCCAACACTTGAAAATCACTGAGGACCCCAACAATGCCTTGTTCTTGTGGCTGTAGCTATAAATATTGACTGGATTTTAAACCATAATACAGAAACTTTAAAAATATTTATTTTTAAATAATAATTATAAATCCATTACATATTAACTTAACATCTTTTAAGAAAAAGTTGTAATTCATAAAACAAAAAATATATATATGGGCAATGAGAGGCATTCTTGTACATTTTTGGAAATATCTCTACTGTCTGGCTGATTTGAAGATGGCCAGACCCTCCGCCTGCTTTGGAGGCCAGTCCACGGCAGCAGGCCGTGTCCCTTGGCCTCTGAAGTGCCCCACTGTGCCGTCATGCAGAAATAGCATAAGCAGGTCAGGTAACAGGTTAGTATCATTATGAAGCTGCTCCCAGGTCACAGCTCTCCTGAAGGGGTCTCAGGGGTGGGGGTCAGGGGCCCCTGAGAGGAGCCCTGCGTGGCCCTGGCCCTCCGGGGGCCAGCAGCATGTGGCGCTGTCCCCTGCCCGCAGGCCTGCTGCCTGTGCTCTCCACGCGGGAGCTCTCCAACTTCCAGCTGACCCTCAGCCCCGACGGCACGCGTGCTGCCCACCACAAGTGCTCCAACCTCCTGGACTACACCGAGGTGAAGACCCGCCACGGCTTCTTGACCAACGCGACCGCCGACCCAGACATCGTGGGGGACACGTACCCCTTCCAGCACAATGCGTCCATCAGGGGCCCCGGCACCATCCGCTTCTACCGAAACCTGGACCTTGAGGCCTGTCTGTGGGAGTTTGTCAGCTACTATGACATGTCTGAGCTGCTCACTGACTGTGGAGGCACCATCGGGACGGACGGCCAGGTAAGGACGGACAGGTGAGGGTCTTTAATGGTTCCAGGCACCGGGTAAACCACATGACTTAGTTCTGATGAATAGATTTGGGTGAAACCCCAACTCTAGTGTGCCAACTGATGTAGGCCACACCATCGGTGGTGCAAAGAATCACGCCCATTTCTGGGAAAATGTGTCAAAATGTATGTCCCCTTGACAATGTGGCTGCAGCAGCATCTGTGGTCTGTAAGGGCACTTGTGTAATTATTGCCTCATGCTCGAGACCTACTCTGGTGTCACAAAAATCTCTTCGGAGTGTGCGTTTCCATCGGATGTTTAAGCGTAAGGGCTGGGCTGGAGCCACCTGAGGTGGGCTGGCCGCCCGAGCAGGCTGAGCTCTCTCCCTCCTGACCTTCTCCATCCCCTCCACCTCCCTCTTCTCCCTTCTCATTCCACTCTCTCTCCCTTTTCCTCCCCTGTTTCGTTTCTCCATCCTTAACACAGGCAAAGTGTCCTCGTCAACAGCTCAGTATGATTCCCATCATGTGATAACCAACTCCTCTTTGCACTCAGGAGGACATTTACAGACACACATACACCCACAATCCACCCACCCCATCATCACCAACAGAGTCGCTGAAATGATTAAAATGAAGCAAGGCCTACATTATGGTTAGAATAGAGAATCGAAAATATGTAGAATGACAATGAGAACTTGAAAAAAATGCTCCCTCCTACCTGGACTGAACCAAGAGTTAATAAAAGTAGCCTTCTACATTAAAGTATTGAGTGATACCCAGAATATTTCATGTCTTTGGAGATTTAGCAAAGAGGGGTCCAGATTTTTTCTGTGCTGTGTAACTAAGGTGTTGAAATACAAAAATAAGAAGCAGGCAGACGACCCCTGGCTAAATTTAATCCCACGGCAAGGTCAGCGCTGAGGTTGAATGGGCAGCTCTGTGTCATGTCTGGGAACTGTTGGATTTGGAGGTAATGAGCCAATATCTTAACCACCTCTTCCAAAAGCAGCAGCAAGCAGGAACTAGCACAGATGAGCAAGAACCCCAAATACGAAACCAACAGAAGGACGGTGTGAAATGGTGCAAGGAGCCTGGGCTTTGGAACCAGACATTTCATTCTGTTTTCTAGCTGGGTCCTTGGACGGTTAAGCCCTGGTAAGACTTAGTTCTCCAGATCCTCCTTCCAGAACCTTTCCTTGCACCCGAAAAGAACATGAAAAAAATCCTATCCCCCAAATAAAAATTCATAGCAACAAATGCACTTAGTCTTTTTCCTTTCCAGATAACCCAGTTCCTTTAGCTCATCCTCACAGAGCATTTTCAACTGTATTAAATTAATTCTATTTCCTTTCTGGTTGTTCTTCTCTAAGGAGCTTGTTTAAATCCATCTTGGTATAAATGAGGTGGGAAAATGGTAGGGGTGCTAGCTCTTCACTGTCAGAATCCTTTCTTTGCCCTATAGAGTTTTGTGGGGTCTTGTCTGGGATATGGTTTCTTTTCACCCTTAAGGATGTTTTCTGTCTTCTCTGCAAAAGGATAGCTCTTCTCTGTCCTTTGTTTGTGCCACTTAGCTCAGCTTCTCCAGCTCTCCTTCCTGAGCCATATCCTATTAGACCTGCCCACTTCCCGAACACATCAGTGTCATTCTGAATGCAAATCCACCCTCCAGTGTGTTAACCCTCAGGCCAGATCTCAGCCTAATTAACTATAGATTGCTGGGTGGCTGTTGTTTTCCAGTTCCTCCATTCAATTCTTTAAGTTTAGTCTTTTTTTTCTTCCCGTGACTGCCACAGGTCTTTGTTCTGCTTCTGCAGTTGAATTGCCAGCAGTTCTCCTCCATTAGGTAAAAACTGGCAGCTGCAGGTTTCAGTTAAGCTTCACCCGCCTCCAAGGCCCCCTTTACGCAGTACAGGGAAGAGAGAGAGGATGCAGTAGGAGAATGGCCACGTGACCCCATTTGCACCCACTTTGTTAGCCTCTGAAGTAAGAAGGCGAGCTTGAGGTATGAAGGAATGTTTCTGCTTTGGCATTGTTGAAAATATATTTAACAGTATACCCATGAGGCTCATCATTACATGTAAATCACTGTAAGTCATACGGGGCTCAGGGTAAGGTAAATGCTGGTAATTCTAATAACCCATGTTGTTTATTCTCTTATCATGAGGCTCAGAGTTGATTCTTTCCCTCCTTTCTTCCTTGGACTCAGGCTTCTACTTCTTCTGTCGCTATTGCTATCCCTACACACACACACACTCCCTACACACACTCACACACACAATTATTTAAGGATAGCTGGAGGAGGAGAAAACATAAATAAAATAGAAGAAGCCTAACCCCTTGAGATATTTCCCTAATAACCAGAGGAACCATCTAATAATAGATCTAATGATAACAATAGTGACAATAATAATGAGATAGTAATTAAACATTCATTCAATGTTCATTATTGGCCTGCCGTTCTGCACAGCACTTCACAGATTTCCGTGGATTCCATTCTCAAAGAAACCCTATGAAATAAGCACTCATTTTCTCCCCTTTTTACAGATGAGGCAGCGGAAGTAAGGAGATAGAACTTGAAAGCCTGTGCTCTCAGCACGTCATAATATTTATTTGGGTGTTTCTTTGCACAGGTGAATATGTAGCATGGATGTGCTCTAGGATACCATAGCAAGAAAGCAAAGGAACGTTTCCCTTTGTTCTTGGACCATGAATGCTGCCCAATAACTGTCAAGAAAATGTACCACACAGAGCCACTGCCATGAAACAAGCAAGCCTATAGCATGCTGAGGGGGCTCTGCAGTTTTCCCTGAACACAGGCAGGCGATTCTAACTGCAAATACAGTTCACGAGAAAAGAAGCCAAATGCTTGGTAAATACGTTCTACTGTAAAATTTCACGGGAGTGTTACCAATGTTTGCACTTCTTCATTTAGGGAGGGAAAACGGCCAAAAATACAGACAAGATATCCACGGAGGGTAAACATGGGGCTCCACCGCCCCCTTCTAGACTACAGCCTCATAGGCAGCCACCTTCTAGCTGTGCCTGTCCGTCTGGTGTTCTGGTCAGCTCTGGCCAAGCAGCCAGCACCCCCAGCTTCCCCTCTCTAGGTCCTTTGTAGACCTGGCGACCCCGCTCAGGGGTGTCACCAGGCAAACGCATTTTCCCAGCTGGTAGACGCTTCTGCCGAGAGCGACATGAAGGGAGCCTGTTTTATTCCTTCGCGTGTACGTCACCGCTGAAGCCACTGCCCCAAAATGTGGCCACATCCCTACCTTTTCCTTTGTGGTGGAGAAGCTGTAACACATTCTGCATGTTTTCTGCCTTCCCCGGCTTCTCAAGTCAGCGGATTCCATTTATAAGAAAGAGCTGCCAAATTGAGGGAATCACACGAAACATCTGGGACAGTCATTCATGAGGAGTGATGACATTTATTAAGTTTTATGCAGTTTGGTGGCAATGAGCATCAACTGATATTGAGACAGTTTCAGCTTCTGCTTTTAAGGAGCTAAAAATCACTATCCTACTCATTTGTGCGTTCATTCATTCATTCATTCAAGAAATATTCACTGAACACCTGCTCTGTGCCAGGGCCCCTAACAGATACCTGGCAAGAATGCTAGAGAGGGAGGGCGCACGCCAAGACAGGAAAGGGCTCTAAGAGTCAAATCATTGCCCTTACATGAACCAAGAATTTTACTTGCCAAGAGAAAGGAACTCAGAATATCTCTGATATCCAGCTCTAACATACATTTTTAATAGTTTCTAAAATATAAAAGCAGATAGTCGAAAGGAAAAGCAAAATAAATGGTAGAGAGATTTTAAAAATGATTCTATGCACCCCCCTTCAGGTAGAATATCTGTTTTGTAAATAAAATTTTACAACTTCTTGGAATACAATAAAAACACTTTTGATCCAAAATAGTACTTAAAGTTAAACTGAGTTTTTAAAACTATTGGCTATTTTTGGTTGTTTTTTACTTAAAATCAACTTCTTTTCAAAGTAAAAGCTATAGCTCATTGCACCTTCTCTCAGCCTGGTTATCTATGTAGCAAGGTCGGAATCTTCACTCTCTCACCCTTTCAGGTAAACAGTTACTGATCATGTCACTCAATCAGCATGAAATTACAGCATGAAAAACCCCAATTACAGTTTGCACTTAAAACGTGACATGGTAATATACTTTGGGGAAGACAAGGTTCGGTTTTCTTAGATGCCTGATGTGAGGAATAAGTTTGCCTCCTTAAGCTGAGTATTTGATTTAGAAACATAGAACTTTGGGGACTTTAGAAATTCTCTCTTTCTATCCCAGTATTTTATGCTGGAGGATGCTGAGTCACCCTCTTTCGCACGCGAGCCCCTCCCGAATATCTTGCAATAAATAACAAGAACAATCCAAAATGGGTAACTTCAGAAAACTGTGTTGCCTCCTGTTTTGTCAGATTTACCAACTTATTTTTTACTAATGTATCTTTTAATGAATGCAGTCATACCGCTGGGGAGAGCTATGTAAAAAAGCACAGGTGTCTCCCATTGTCCCACCCTCATTGTACACACATGTATTTTTTATCCTCTTTTCAACATACAAACATATTTTTATTAGTAGAAATGTCATATTCTTTATACGATTTTGTACACTGCTTTCTTTTTTACTTAACATTCTTTAAATACGTGATTTTTTTATGTCTGCCTGACACTTCGCCTTGTGGTTGTGCCATCGTGATTTGGGTAACCATTCTTCTCTTGGTGGCCCTTAGATCATGACCAGTTCTATTGCTGCAGATACCCATAGAGCTGCCCTCAACTCTGAAGACTTTGGGACCAACATTGGCCCTGCCCAGCCCCTCCTTCCTGCTTGTCCAAGACCACTGACCCTCAGAAAGGCTGGTAACGGGAGGGAGCCAAGGATCTTTCTTGTGTGTGTACATTTCCATACTCAGAGAATTTGGCTAAGAATTGTAACATGTTATAGCTAAGTATACACTGCATTAAGACTTCAAGCTATTGGGACCTGGGAGACTTTTTACGCATTCATCAATACAGCATCTTGAGGATGATGTCTTTTTGGCATTGAAAACAGCCACAGAAGGAAATTTCAGCCATGAGAAGTTCCCAGCTTTGGTAGTCCACAGATAAAACTCCAGAAGCTTCTCTGAGCAACTCTGACTCCATTTTTGATCTTCAGGTAAACACAAGCCACATTTCCCACATAAAGGTGGGGCAGACGCATGACAGTAAAATGTTTTAAATGATTAGTTTTCATTATGGGTGATCTTGAAACACATTTATTGTGGCATTCTAGAGCTGTGCTCTCCAAATGGTCACTACTAGCCGTGGTGGCAGGTGAGCACGTGAAATGAGACCAGATTCCAAAGACTTACCACCAGAAAAGAAGAAAGTGAAATACCTTATGAATAATTTTTATATGGTTATTTATTAAAATGTAATATGCTTGATATGTTGGGTTACGTACAACATATTACTAAAATTAATTTCACCCATTCTTTTCACTGTTTTAAATGTAGCTACTAGAAAATTTAAAATCGCACGTGTGGCTCCCGTGGTATTTCTGTTGAGCGGTGCTGTCTAACAGTGCAGCTGTCAGTTAACTAGTGTTAACTGGTGACTGACACCTGCCTGGGTGTTGGTTCTGATTGTGCAGAAAATCTGGGGCAACCCAATTACTCTCTCCATAGCTCAAGTTCCCCACCTGTAAAATCTGCCCCTGCTCGAGTGGAATTGTCAAAGGAACAAGGTAAATCTAGATAGCTTTTTACCAGTACAACATATGTATAATTGTCTACCTTTATAGGAATTTTAAAATATCAATAAAATAAATAATATGTAAGTTTGATAGCTGCAGCTATATGTCCAAAATAAATGAAGAATTAACTCTATAACCCATGCTCCTCCACCGTAGGTGATGTGGTGAGTTTAATTTTCTTTCCCCCCTCACTAGCCAACTCACATGCAGACCAGCAGTCCTTCTTATCCAAGCAGGGTCCTCCCTGAATATACATGTACCGCTGTTTATGAAACCCTTATTAGTCGTATATATTTATGTCAGTGTGTTTCCTTTTCCAAGGCATTTGCATTTTATAATTTCCCTTTAAATATGGAACTTGCAGAATCATTTGTCTTTGTTAAAGAAACTTCAGACCCGAGTAGGATGCATGAAATTATATCATGTCTCAGGTTCTTTAAGAGCGGTGTACCAGATCAGACATGTGTTTCCTTTTGCAAACATATGTACTTTAAAGAATCCTGTGGTGCAGGCTGAAAGAAATTAAATGCTCTTTAAGGGGAAAACTAGACATCAGATGATTGTGTTGAATTTTTCAGTTTTTAAGAAATGAGCAGGTGACCTGGGCAATGAAAGCGTTTCCTTATATGCCCAGTTCCTCTAGACAGCATGTCTGGATACTGGAATACCAGTTTGTGGGCCATGAGAAAGTGCAGTAAGGTGACATTTCTGTGTCCAGAAAAGACCAAACTTCAGGTTAGCGCCCGGCTCTGGGGAGGTCGGCCGGCTGACCAGCCAGGGCCGTGCTCCACACAGCTTAGGTGGGTAGATTACAATTCTGGAAAACGTTTGTTCTTACCACCTGGGAAGTTTAACTAGAAATTCTTCCCTAAATTCTGATTTATTTTAAAAAGAGGGTGGCATATTAAAGTCACGGGGAGAAATATGAATCTAATCATCCATGGTAGAAGGACTGACTCAGTCAATGTCCATGTCACTCCAGAGGGTTGAAACTTGCTCAGTGACCATCATAATGTCCACCCTTAGAAAATATTGTTTCAGAGGATTTTTTCCTGCATTGCTTTCTCTGCTGGCAGGGAGGGCTGGCTACTAAGCAGCTGGGACTCAAATAACTTGCTTGGGTGATGAGTCTCTCCTTATACATTTTTGGTGGTGATTTAAATCATTGTTTTTGTGACTTGTGGAGTTGACATTTAACTGCACGAGAGAGTGGGGAATTAGAGTGCTCGTGACTGAAGCGTCCCCCTGGCCCATGGGTCAGTTTCCCTGTGGCCAGGTCAGTGTGGAAGGGAAACTCGATTGGCCTCAGCTAGTCCAACTCACTCCTGAGGTGTGCGGTCCCAGAAGGAGAGGGTGATTGTATTCTACGAGCGCTTGAGAGAATTAAAGCTCTGTTCAGTGGTTTTAGAACTGGCCTCAGCTTTGAGTTGGAGGAAGAGTGACAGAACAAGTTGGGGACAAGGAGGGGCTCTCACTCAGCAGGGCCCCTCGGGAGGTGTAAGATGCCATGGGAGGTGGGCATTGCTTTGAAAAGCCACAGTTTCCTTATGTCTCTTTCTGTCCCAAAAGATGAAAGTATAAGATTCAAAGCAAGACCCTTCATTTAAATAAATTATCCTCGGGAAATCTTAAATATTACACAACATTCGTAACGTTTGCCTCCAGATCTTTCCTGCTTTGCTTCATTTTCCTTTATATAATAAAAAGTAGTTCATAGTAGCATTAGTCATGATACCCCCAAACTGGAAATAAGCATATGTCCATCAACTGACGAATGGGTAAATAAAGTGGGGCCTGTGCACACAAGGGGCACTGGTCAGCTTCAAAGAGGAATGAAGTGCTGACCTGTGCTAAGCACATGTGGGCCTTGAAAACATTGTACTCAGTGGAAAATTGCCAATCACGAAATGCTACAGATTGTCTGATTCCATTTTATGAGAAATGTGCAGAATAGGCAAATCCATACAGAAAGTTTCTGGGGATGGGCGACGTGGGGAGTGACTGGTAACAGGCGCAAGGGCTTCTGGAGATGATGAAAATGTTCTAACGCTGATAGTGGTGACGGTAGCACAACTCTGAATATATCAACACCAGTTGACTTCTGCGCCTTAAAAGGATGGGTTTTGTGGTATGTCATTACATCTTGATGAAGCTGCTATAAAGGCAAAACCATGTGCAAAACGTGCAGTTTGTCTTAAGGATTTCTGCTACAAATCGTTTGTTGCAGAAGTAGTATAAGTGATTCAAAATTAAGGGAGGGAAAATTTGCATTGTAACCACTGTCATTTCCTCTCCTTGACGGTCAGCCGCGATCCACCCCGAGTGGAAGGGGCCCCTGGGACATGCGGACGCAGCACTGGCTCAGCCTGGCACAGACAGGTGTCCTCTTTCTGTTTTAGGTCCTCAACCTGGTGCAGTCCTACGTGACGCTGCGAGTCCCGCTCTATGTGTCCTACGTGTTCCACTCCCCTGTGGGCGTGGGGGGCTGGCAGCACTTCGACCTGAAGTCCGAGCTCCGGCTGACCTTCGTGTACGACACGGCCATCCTGTGGAATGAGGGCATCGGCAGCCCCCCAGAGGCCGAGCTCCGAGGTGGGCACCCAAGGCCAGGAAAGCTGGAATCCCTTAATGTTTAGACTCCTCGGGGGTAATTTCTTACTCTAGCTAAAACAAATAGAAACAGCTTCCAATGCATTTTATTTTTCTATTCAGTAAATTTTAAAGTAATTTCACTTTTGTCATGGGAAAACTTTAAATCATCCGGAGCCACGTATTTTGCATTATGAGTGACTGTTACATGTAGCATCTACATTTTATGGCTAGCCATCTCTTAGGGCCCGTCTTAGGTGAGTAGTGATTTGCGTGTCAGCAGCACCGTCTGTCTATTTGCTTGGGTTCTAGAAATGGACAGGGGTAGTTGCAATTGAAAAGGAGGAATGAACGCAGGAGAAGACGTGCAGTTTTCTTCCTCAGCACTGGAGATGCATCTTGAAGTGCATACGCAGTGTGCCCGGTACAGCTAGCAGGCTGTGCGGTCGTGGGGCTACCGCGGACCCTTCCCGGGACTCCATCAGCTCTGATGACACCTCCTCTTTCCACTGCGAGGCCCTGGGCCCCTGCAACACGTCAGCCATGTGCCTGTGCACAGTGGAGTGGGTGCCCCCAGCTCTTGGGCCCACCAGCATCTGCAAAGCCGTGTGTTACCAAGGCCATGGGCATAAAGCCGAGCGATCCCCCAGGAGCCTTTAGTGCCGTTTCTTTTCAGACTTCCCCTGCAGTTCCTGTCCGTGGAGGGGTGGCCGCAGCCTCAGGCCAGACGGAATGGAGGGGTGATAGCCGCCTCAACTCTAATCTGCTGTTCCAAACAGATGAAGGTGACCACAGAGCTGTGAGAGGGTGATGGGATTACCCTGAGCAGTCATTCCAAGTCATTTCAGATGTCGGAATTCCCTCTCCTGCCTTACATAGCGGACACTTTTGTGAATCTTGATGAGGCTCTTTCCCAGAGTACTCAACTTCTAACATGAAGATTTCTTTTTGCTTCTTATATCTGGAGCCAAATTTTTTCAAACTTCTGAAAATCTAGAGAAAGCTTCAGTTTTCATTAAGCCTATGAAATCTGGAGCACAGGGTGGGCCACGGTGGCTCAGCAGGCAGAGTTCTCACCTTCCATGCTGGAGACCCGGGTTCGATTCCTGGTGCCTGCCCATGCAAAAAAAAAGAAAATCTGGAGCACAAACCCCTTTCCACCTACATGTCCAAATCTCCATGATTCTGACAAGTTGGTCATGTGTTTGAATTTACGACTTCGTATTTGTGGGCTTCAGAAATCTTGGCTTATTCCAATCAGTCTCCAAGTGCAGTTGAATTGACTCATGTTACCTAATTTGATTTTTCCTCCTTTCTAGACACCTTCTTCCTTAGAAAAATAAAGCAAAACCATGTCTGCCTCTAACAGTTGACACTCAGCCTCCTGATAGCATCCCGTGCCTTGAATTTTAAATAGAGAAGAGACATCTCGGCTGCCTTTTGAGGCCTGTGCTCTCAGAGCCGTGCCCCCCCCCTCACGCGGCCTGTGCTGTCTCCCACCCTAGGCTCCCTGCACCCGACCAGCATGCGCATCAGTGAGGAAGGGCGTCTGGTCGTCAACTTCAAGACCGAGGCTCAGTTCCACGGCTTGTTTGTGCTGTCCCATCCCGGTAAGACTCGATGCTCGCCAGTGGCCACTCTCCACTCTCCATGGACTCCACATTCCATGGTGTTCTAGTTTGCTAGCTGCCAGAATGCAACACACCAGAGACGGATTGGCTTTTAATAAAAGGGGATTTATTTTGTTAGTTCTTCAGGGGAAAGGCAGCTAACTTTCATCTGAGGTTCTTTCTTACACGGGAAGGCACAGGGTGGTCTCTGCTGGCCTTCTCTCCAGGCCTCTGGGTTCCAACAGCTTTCCCTGGGGTGATTCCTTTCTGCATCTCCAAAGGCCTGGGCTGAGCTGCGAATGCTGAGATGAGGTATGCTGAGCTGCTTGGGCTGTGCTACGTTGAGTCTCTCATTCAATTACCAGCCATTTAAATTAGACATCGTTGATTGCAGCAGGCACACCTCCTAGCCAACTGCAGATGTAATCAGTAACAGATGAGGTTCACGTACCATTGGCTCATGGCCACAGCAACAGAACTCGGTGCCTTCACCTGGCCAATCGACAACTGAATCTACCACACCTGGTCACGTTTCCACAGGCTTCGCCTTAGCGTGCAAGCCCTTAATTTCAAATACATATATGTGTAGTGCCTGCATGGGGCTTAGTAAGTCTTCAAGTTCTCACACTACCATTTCCATCTATGTGTTCCTGTAGAGAAAACAAAAAGTGATTAGACTTAGCAGGAAACCCAGTTAGTCCAGCGTAGTTGGAGGGTTCCTTAGATAAAGCAGTGATTGTCCCTTTCTGTTCGGCTTCCATTGTCCAAATATATATATAGCTGTTCAGGTGATCGCTCACCAAGTTCTTTGTGCTCCCAGGACCCTCTAGGTACCGGAGGTACTTTATTTTAGGGCAGTACCCACGCACTTTCATTCATGTTAACTGAGTTTCGGACATGTTTACTAATTCCCTTTGGTAAGTTTGGCCTGACACGTTCACGGCCTGTGACAGGCTGGGCTTTGGAACATAAGAAGGCAAGAAGGCAGTGGTCGGAAAAGGCCTATGTCTGCAGGCAGTTGTTTTTGTCTTTTTTTTTTGCATGAGCAGGCACCGGGAATTGAACCCAGGTCTCCGACACAGCAGGCGAGAATCTGCCACTGAGAATCTGCCCGCCCTGCAGTGGATTTTTACTAGGAATGTCTCAGAAATAATTTAATTTTCTTTGACTGGCCATCTTCCTAAACTGGCTTGTGTGTTTTCCCTGAGAAAGCCAGGTTACATCGGGGTGGGAAATAGGGCTGGATGTTGAGGAGGCTAGAAAGGGGACGTTGTACTTTTGTGAAACTAAGCTCCAAGAAATAGGGAACCCGAATGAATCATTTTTGCTTTATTGGGATCAGCCGTTCTGGAAGAAGGGTAGCCCCTGGTCCTGGCAGTCCCTTCCACATGTCTGTCTTTCTAAGAAGCTGAGTGTTGTTTAGCTACGAAGGTGTGCAAACTCATTCCCCTCGCATCCCACTGCCCACAGGGTCTGCCCAGCGTGGCGGTACTGATAGGCCTGTCGGGGTTCAGCTGGGAGCCGTGTGCATAACACATCCGGACCCCCACCCCGCCCGCCGCCCTCTGCTTCCGGGAAAGCAGCCCTGCCCGGGGTGAGGCTGGGGCCATGCCTGGGGAGGGGCCTCGCCGGCTGCTACAAGGCCTTGGCGGGTTGCACGGCGGCTCAGCAGCCCCCGTCGGCACCCGAGGGCAGCCCACCTACCCACAGGCCGGCGGGAGAACAGGCCTGAAGACCACGGCACGGGGCGCTTTGAACCTTGTTCAGTGTCGTGCGGCCCTGACTGCCGTGCCCTCCCCAGCATCCCCCAGGAGCTCGGTGGTCGTGTCGGCTGCCCACCCTGCCCTGACCTTCTCGCTGCGCCTGCTGAGGAGCCAGCCCACCTACGCGCAGCCCGAGCAGCTGTGGAGCTTCGTGTCGGACCACGCGGTAGGCACCTCACTTCCCGCTGCCGTCTCTGCGGGCGCGGCTGCTTTCCCCTGGAGAGTGACCACCACTGGCTCTTCCTCCCCAAAGGTGCGTGACTACTCGGGGGCCTACCAGGTGGAGCTGCTGCCCTGCACCGCCCCGGCCACCCAGGGCTACCGCCTGCCAGTCACCTGCAGCCCCAGGGAGCCCATCAGCTTCGACCTGGACATCCGATTCCAGCAGGTATGTCCAGAGAATGACCTTCCCGTGGCTTTATTATTATATTTATTTATTTATTTATTTATTTTTGCATGGGCAGGCACCTGGAATTGAACCTGGGTCTCTGGCATGGCAGGTGAGAACTTTGCCTGCTGAGCCGCCGTGGCCCATCCCTTCCCATGACTTTAGAATCCCACTTTAATAAAGTCCTGCTTTACTTTTACCAGAAAGCAGTTTTCATTCACACAGATGACTTTAAGGTTTGCATGTTGAGAAAAAGCAACCCCAGATAGGAGGGGAGCAAGAGAGGAAGGAAAGAGCTAAGAACCGTCCTTTTTCTGTTGTTAGTTTGGGATATAAAATCTCTAGTTAGAAAGCACATAATGGTGATTGTTTTCTTACCTGACCTGAGTTTGTCTCCTCCTGGAGTTTGCTGCCTTGGGGATTTGAGAATTCTCCCCAGAGCTCTTCTGTACTTCTTCATCTTGTTCTCTGTCTTCAGTGAGAAGGGAAATCTGTAGTCCATGCTTCTTCACAGTGCCAGGTGCTGTTGTGCATTAAAAGAAATGTGAAGCCCCCCACCCAATCAAGATGCAGAGTGAGAAGCTTTGGACCCCGCCCCCCACAGAGGCTTGAACAACCAGCAAGAACCAGCAGATGCTCCTTCTCGGAGCTCCAGAAACCAGCGGAAGGTCTGCAGGGACAGGGCAAGCTGGAGTGAGGGAAAAGGCCACTTAAAGCGGTGGATCTCATGGCGTCCTGCTTGGCCCCGCCTCACCCCGCCCTGGTCCAGTGTGGATCCTGGCCCTGGCTCTGGAGGGAGCAGAGTAAGCTCGTGTGTCCGGTCCAGGCTGCTTGGTGGTGCCTGAGGGACTCGCCATTCCAGAACCTGCCCTGTGCGTAGAAAGCGGCTCCCTGAGCATGGCTGCTGGGCAGGGGGTGACTGGCTGCAGGACACACAGCCCAGGGCCCGGGACCATGAGAAAACTGCTTCTTAGGGAGGAGGGGACACTCATATCCATGTAAACAGGGAACTCCTAGTGCCACACACATGCCCAACACAAAACGTGTGAGCAGAAAGGACCAGAGAGGCCCGTGCACTGTGGCCTGGAGCTGTTCTCTAAGCTCATTGTAAGGAGATGTCCTGAAGGAGAGCACTCAGAGGTCTGCCTGCAAAGACTGGGAAAGGTGCTTTCTCTTTCTTTTATCTATCTATCCATCTATCTATCTATCTATCTAATCATCTATCTGTACTTGCTACTGTCATTCAAGTGAAGCTCTAACGTGAGTTGGATACACGCTTAAGAAATTGACATCTCAGAGTTAAATCCTAGCTATAATGCATTAAAGTTGTAAAATGTCCAACTTTCAACAGAAGGGCACCAGCATACAAAGAAACAGGAAGTGATGGCTCAGCCAGAGGAGAGGATTAGAGTATTAGAAACCACTGATGAGGAGAACTAATCTGGACCATCACGGTCGAGGACGAAAAAAGACCCTAAATATGCCCGGAGCTACAGGGGGGAAAAGCATGGGCAAATGACTCAAGAAAATAGGGGAAATGAAAGGTGAACACAAAAATGGAAATTATAAAAAAAGGAACCAAAAAGAGAAGACTGCAGTAACAGAAATTAAGAATTCCCTAGAAGGATTCAACAGAAGACTGGAACTGTCAGAATAAAGAAATCAGGGAAAAAAGATGTGACAATTGAAATCATCTGATCTGAGAAGAAAGGAGAAAGAGTGAAGAAAAATGAGCAGAGCTTGAGGAACCCGTGAGAGTCCCAAAAGAGAAGAAAGAGAAAAAGGGGCAGAGAGAGTATTCAAAGAAATAACGGCTGAAAACATCCCAGATCTAGCAAGATAGGAATATACACATCCAAGAACTCATACTAACTGTTGGCCCCCACTGCCCGTGACTCTGTAAGCCCCTTTTATGCCCAGACAAATCAGCATCCCATTCGAAAAGTAATTCCACTGCCACTTTGCATTCTCGGGACTGACCGCTGGGGGTTCCACTCCCTGAGCTGGCCTGGCTGAGCATACCGACGGCAGCGCAGGGCCCAGGGGATGTGTGGATATGCGTGTCTGCAGACAACCGTCCGCAGCTCGTAAAAGGGCTTTCACACTTGGTTTTAGGTCAGTGACCCAGTGGCAGCTGAGTTTTCCCTGAACACCCAAATGTACCTGCTCTCCAAGAAGAGCCTCTGGTTGTCTGATGGATCCATGGGATTTGGGCAAGAGAGCGATGCTGCCTTTGCAGAAGGTATTGCAAACAAGTAGGCTATACTGTCTGTCTGTCCGCCGCGTGCGTCTATAAGTGCTTTGCTTTATCGGGATCATCTTTGAAGAGGACAGGTAACTTCTTTTCTGGTTTTGAGGTACGAATGATCCTTTATCACTTTGGCGAGGGTAGAGGGGTGGTCCTGAGAATTGTGGAATATCACCGGGCGGTTTTCAGTCCATGGAAATTGACATTTATCTCTCCCACCTAAGCAACTTTTGGAACAGGCTGGATTTTTTTTTTCCTTGATGTTTTTTGGGCTGCCTAAACTCAGACGCTGCAGCTGCGTGAGACTGTGCATGTGCAAAGGGCAAGGACGGCAGCGCCTGTCTCGTTCGGGGGTGGTGGCTGGGGTGTCTCCCACACCTGCAGACATACCTGGCATGTGTGGCAGCGTGGCTGAACAGCCATGAAATGAATTATCAAATACCAGGGCAATACCAGGGCATTTCACTCAACTCTCTTTTTAAATCAACGAAAGCACATCAAGCTTTGTATTGCCTGTTCTTTATTTGTATCATTCTGTGTTCTGCTAGTCAGCATCTTGCCCACCATCTTATTCAGCCCCGATGGGATGACACAAAGGCCAAGCTCCAGGCCAAGCCTTGGTGCTACTTCCACTGCTGGCTGGCAGCAGAGGCCAGTCGGTCTCTGCCACTGGGGTCAGTCTAGGGCGTGGTCAATACAGGCAGGCCTGGGAGTGGCCCACAAGGCCTTCGGCCCTGGCTATGCATCGGGGGCACCCCGGGCCTTGGCCGTTGGCAAGTGGCCACACCCCTGGCGTGGCAGGAGCCAATGCCCACCTCTGTTCCAGGGGACGTCATCTACGGCCGCATCATGGTGGACCCCGTGCAGAATCTGGGCGAGTCCTTCCACTGCAGCGTGGAGAAGGTGTTCCTGTGCACAGGGGCCGATGGCTACGTCCCCAAGTACAGGCCGGAGGGCACAGAGTATGGCTGCCTGGCCGACTCCCCTTCGCTCCTGCACAGGTTCAAGATTGTGGTACGTACGTGCTCCGGCCCTAGTGAGACCAGTCGGGGGGGTCTAAGCTAAGCCTTTTTGTCTTGAGCATCCTTTCAAATTCAACCCAATGTGGCATTTCACAGTAATTTGTCCTAGCAGAGAACTAACTTGAAAGCCTTCTTGACTTGCTGATATGGCAGCATCCACAGCCGTCATTACTTCCCCTGTCGTTTAAAGGACAAAGCTCAGCCAGAGACACAAGCCATCAGTTTTGGGAACATCCTGTTCAATGCCAAGCTGGCTGTGGATGACCCTGAGGCCATTCTCCTGGTGAACCAGCCTGGGTCGGATGGGTTTAAAGTGGACTCAGCACCCCTCTTCCAGGTGAGCAGACCTGCACTCCTGGCAGGTCCGTGAGGCTGCCTGCCTCCAGCTCCTGGGCTTCCTGCCTGAATGCCCAATGTGGGAATGGCACGCAGTCACTCCCCTCGCAGCTGAGGCGACAATGCGTCAGATAATACACGCAAGCCACAGACTAGCACCGGGCACCTAAATGCTAGCTCATTAATACCTTAATTGATGCATGAGTATTTTCCTAAGACTGGTGGGATGCAGATCCTTATTCAGCCCAGAATATAATTCCCCACACAACGGCCGGAACTATACTTTCCTTGTGCAACCCTTCCTTCCTCTGTGACCAGCTTTATTGGGGTGAAGCCCACAAAAGCTCCACCTTCAGAGGCTCCTTAAACCCAGCTAGAGAAAGCTGACCCTGAAAGAGAAGGGAGGAAGAGACCAGGCAGTGAGAGCAAGACTGAGCAGAGACGCAAGAAAAGTGGAAAGATGTGTTCATGTGGTGAATATTTGGGGGAGCAAATCCATCTTTTAGGGTGCTTACTGAAAATTTCCCAGACAGAAGAGGCTTGGAGAATAAGTTTTACCTTATTCAACATAAGAAGGATATCTTAAGGAAGCATATCTATTATTCTGAATGCTTTCACACAAGAGGTTGAATTACAATATTTTTGTTTTCATTTTTACTGTCAATTATCAAAGTATCTGACCCCTCTAAGCTTGCCTGCTTCAAAGAGCTGCCAAGAAACCCTTATTTTCCTAGGGCCCTGGAAAGCATGAAAACTACTTTTCTTGTGGTTTTGTATGTCGTTTAAGCACAAAGACATCCCTGAAAAGAGTCCCTGGATGAGATTCAGAAAGTTTGAGCTCTAGTTCAGCCTCTAGACTAGTTGAGTGACATTGGACAAACCACTCAAATATCTGCTATTTATTCTTATTTATTCATTTTTGGGGGAGGGGAAGCACAGGAAGGCTCCAGGAATCAAACCTGGGTGTCCAGCTTGGCAGATGAGAATTCTTGCCACTGAGCCACTGTTGCATCACCCTTATTTATTCATTTTTAAAATTAATAAGTTAGACAGTATTTTTGTTTGCTGAAGCTGCCAGAACGCGATATACCCCAAATGGGTTGGCTCTTTCAATGGGGATTTATTAGGCTATAGATTTACAGTTCTAGGGCCGTGGAAATGTCCAAATTATAACCTCCAGAGAAAGATACCTTGACTCTGAAGAGAGCTGATGTCATCTGGAGCTCCTCTCTCACATGGGAAGATGTGTGGCTGGCATCTGCTGGTCCTTTGCTCCCGGGCTGCATCTCCTTCAGCTTCTGATCCCAGTGGCTTCCTCTCTGCGCTGCTGTGGGTCCTTGCTTGCCCTTTGGGGGACGCCTCTCTGAGGCCACTGTCCTGCACGTCCACTCTTAGCCTCTGCAGGGTGGTTCTCTGTCTCTCTACATTAACTCTCTCCAAAATGTCTCTAGGCATTTCTTTTCTCTCTCGAAACGTCCCTGGGCTCTCTGGGCTTCACCGTCTTTTTATTCCCTCACACAGGACTCCAGTAAAGAGAGTTAAGACCCACCTTGAATTGGCTGGGTCACCTCTCCATGGGAGCAACCTAATGAAAGGGCCTCGCTCACCATAGGTCTGCCCTCCACAAGAATGGGTTAGGACAATGTGGCTTTTCTGGGTAGCTGACAGCTCCCCGCTGGCACAGACAGTTTACACAGCTCTGACATTCTGGGACTATAAACACCAGATATTTACCAGCACATGCTACTTTCAGATTTGCACGAAACATATATATTGTGCATGTGTATACATATATATATAGCACTCATTTGCACTATGCACATATATAACGCATAATGTCTTGCACATTCTATACCCTCAAATGAATTCTGCAGACTCAGTTAAACCACCCTGTATTGTCTCTGCCATTCGCTTCTCTTGCGTGCGGTCACGGATGCAGGTGGCGCGGTGCCTGATGTCCTGACGCAGCGGGTCGTGTCTCTAGGTCTCCCTCGGTCGAGAATGGTACATTCACACGGTCTACACGCTGAGGTCAAAAGTCAGCGCCGGTCGTGGCATCGGTAAGAGAAGTCTGGAGCCCCAGTTCCACTCCCTGGTGAGTCAGGGGGCGCCCCAGGCACCTGCCGGAGGCCGGGAGAAGAGGGGGGCCGGGAGCGCACCCCCGCTGGACATTGGCGCGGGGCACAGCCGTGGCACCAACATCCAGCACGTGGCGCTGGACCGCACCGGCAGGAAGCGGGGCCCCCACGGGAGTGCTGGCCCTGGCGACACTGGCCCCCGCAGGCTGGATGGCCCGGGCGCCGGGGGTGGCCTGGTGGCCGGCGTCACGGGAATCGCCTCAAGCGTCCTTGCCGTCTGCCTGGCCACCCTGGCCGTGACGCTGTGCAGGCGCAGAGAGCAGCCTGGCAGGAGGGGCGTCCCGGAAGGCGTGGGCAGCAGCGAGCCCATGGTGTCCCCGGCGGGCCACAGCAGTGACAGCTCGGAGGTCTGACGCCTGCAGGGGGGTGCCCACCATGTCGCCAGAGCCTCAGAGAAGCACCATCAATGGACCCAGGCGCGCTGGCACACGGCATCTACCCCAGGACCGCGGAGCCACTCCTCCCAGCCCCCCTGTCCTGGGCAGCTTTGAGCTCTGGCTACGCTTTTGTGCATCAAAGGACAGATTCAGACCAAGGCACTCCGAGGAGGAGGATGGTCTCCTCGCCTTTGGCATTTCCCCACAGTGGAAATGACCGTCTTCAGGTGCTAACGGACTCTCTCGGAAGCTTAAGAGGAAGTCCGTTTTTGCTGTATTGCGTGAACTTTGAAGGTGCAATCATCACATTGCTTACTTGTTTCCTAACAGCTAGTTACTAGGCAGGTAGTCCAGCAGAGTGATCAGCGCACTGCTTCCTGTGACAAGTCTTCTAAGAGATGGAGACCGCATAGAGTCACCACCAGGGTCGCTCATCCCACAAACGCCTTTCCTACTACGTGGGAGAGAGAGGAAGGCAGGATAGAGGGGGCAGCAACCTAAGTCGCGTGTGGTTTGTTCCCTCCTTGTTTTATCTGCTTATTTAATTTTATATTAAACCAAAGAGCATGTGAAGTCTGGAAGAGGCTTTCAGAGAGGCTGCTCTGTCTCAGCACATGTGAGCGGCGGTGCAGCTTGCCTGGTGACATGTCTCGCTGCCGCTCAACCTTGGTGGGAAACGAAGGCATTGGTGACATTTTTCCATCAGAGAGTTAGATTCACATTTACAAGATCAGGCTTTCTAAGAACTGCGCAGTGTTGAACCCATAAATGAGGAGAAGAAGCATCACTGCAGGTGGTGAGGGAGAAGGCGGCCTCTACTAATGTAATACGGTACAGCCAGCGTGCCTCGTCCACACACCTGACAGCATAAAAGGTTGGGAGAGGCGCTCAGGGAAGTTGGGTGGCTCACACAGCAGCGTCCAGAACTTAGAGCCCTCGGGTATTTTGTTAGCGATCTTATCAGCATCAGGTCCAAACACAGCTCCTCAAGCGTCATCCCAGAGGTGGTCTTGGGTGGCCAGCATCCTTCTACATTCTTCTTTGTCCAAGAAGAAGGCGTCCCTTCGGGCATCCCAGGGTCCGTCCCTTTCACTACCTGAAAAATGTGGGCTGTGCCGCTGCTCTCCCGCTAACCCAGAGAGCGTGTGGCGCCCGTGGCGCAGTCTTCCCTTGCTCCTCTGTAAAAGTGTGTTCTCACCAGATGGCAGAAATCCCAGTTAGAAAAGGGAAAACTGCAGGGGCTTGGTGACTTCCAGGAGCCTAGTCAATGTAACCTGAACAAAAACAGCCCAGGAGAAAAGGAAGGAGGCCCAAGGCCAAGGCCCTCCCGGCACCCGGGTCCCCTTTCATGTCTCACCAACACCCCCCAGCTGTATAGCCTGGTGGGGTGGAGATGTTAGATGCCACACTCCTCAGGTCACACACGCTCGTCTTCAGTGGGGGTTCAAGCACCAGCCATCTCCTGGCTGAGGAAGAGAGTTGTGTTGGATCAGGGAGTGAGGTGAAAAGAATTTATACTTGCTTCTACTCTTCTCCTTCAAAGCCTTTTAAAGAATGGAGTAGACCAAAGAACCCTTCCACTGGGGAATTTACAACCATCACCTACATTTCAGAGGGCCCCCAAAGGACTTACCTAAAACCAGAGTAACATATAGCCCTGGAGTTCATTCATCAAAATAAATTATGGTTATTTCTTACCTACCTCACTTTCTCTTGCTTTATTTTATGGTAGATGCTCTGCTGCATCTGGGGCCGCCTCGTCGTTTGTTGGGAATGAGCACAAGCTAAGCAGCTTCACATAGCACCTGGGCTCCTTACCATAGGGCTGGAGCCCGTTTATGTTGGTGGGAGGCACTCAGAGCCTGGCTGCTGGGCAGCCTGGGGTCTCTGCCATGGCCCAGGGTCATTGACGAGCACAGCTGTGGGATCCAAGCCTCTCAGCCAGGTGGGTGTTAGACCAGATTCCACCCCACGGCAAGTCATTCCAGTGAGGCCCCTCTACAAACTGGAGAACTTTATCCTCTCCCAGCAGAAAAATCTCTGCTCTCTGCCTGTCGCCTGTCTCCCTCTCCTTTTCTCCCCTCTCCCTCTCTTCTTCCTTCTTCACCATCATCCTCCCCAACCTTGGAAAAAAAATCTATGGAAAATGAGCAGAATATAATCCAAGATGTGGATTTCTTAAGTATAAGGTCCTTGTTTCTGTCTACAGAATATGTGATCTAATAATCGTTGCTCATTAAAAAAGAACAACTCCTTTTAGTGGGAAAAAGAATCAGATCCTTATTTTCAGTGTTTTATTTTTAGAGCATTATTCTGGTGACATCAGGACAAAGACGTGAAATAACTTCCCACAGACGGCAGGATGTGGCACTAATGGTCTCAGATGCTCAGTAGCCCTAACCCCAATTAAACAAGGTCTTGTTGACATGACATAGCAAAACCAAAAGCAAAAAATAAATATTAAGCGTTAGTGGCTCTCCCAGGCATACAGACACGGAAGCATTAAGATACCTGAGTGATGTTCACAGTCTCTCCAGCTCATTCCCTCAGTTAACGTATAATGACGGTTCGCCCAGGACTTGGGCGCAGCAGAAAAACCACCCATCTCCCACTGCTCAGGAAGAGAAAATCAAACACTGCCCTTCACAGGGACCAAAGGGGACAGAATTTGCATGAGGGTCTCTCTGAACCAGAGGCACACCAGGCTTATCTGTGAACTATACTAAAATCTCTCGAGGCCACCAGCCGTAGAGTCTACTCCTTTCCACCTAAAACAACCCCACGTGGTATCAACCATTATGATCACAGAATTAATAGGAAATTTTCCAAACCCGTATTTGATGGAATTGTCCTTGAATCCATGCAGGAAATGACAGTACAGGGATGGGGGTGGCCCATGGCTCTTGACTCCAAGGTAGGAAGTGGCACGTTTTCACCGTCGGCCCCTCCTGGAGCCTACCCTCTCACAAGTGTCCACAAGGCTGGAACAGCAAATAAAGGCCGACTGAATCCTGCTACCAAGCCACTGGATGGCCTCTTGATAAGCTGGACAACTCGAGGCTCAGGGTGAGGGGATTTAGTTCTGCAAGCAGCCAAAGAACTTCTTTACCAAGTCATCTTACCTGTAGTTCTTTCCCAGGGTACAACTCCAAAGTCAGCGCTAAAAGTAGAGACAGACCTGTGTAAAAATTGCAGGGAGTCTTTCCTTAGCATTTATCATAGCTAAAGATCATGCCCAGGTAGAGAAATGTTAAAATAGAGGTAAATGCAATGACATTTAAATTTTATATTTGTTGTACTTTGAAAATAACTCTTTAGCATTGACTTTGAATTCAGTTTTTTATTCCAAAAAAGAAAAAAATATTTTTTAAGATGTGGCTATTTTACAAATTTGAAAATCACATAATTGCATTCATTTGAAAGCAACCAGATACAACTACTCTGAAAATTGTTCATTTTTCTAGCAATGCGCACGTGAACAAACGGCTGAAAACTGAGAACGACACTGGTGCCTTCATTAACCACATGGCAGACGAACGGGGCTCAGACGTAAAACCTGTCCAACTTGTCACGACACAGGAATGTGTCATTTGGCAGGAACCAGTCTGCCCTCACACACACACACGTACACCGTCAAGGCAACCAAATATCTTATTTCCGGAAGAAGATAGCCCTAAAGGCTGGTCCTAAGTGAAAAGGCCACTACAGAGCTTATCAAGAGGCGCACAGGACAGCCATTTGTGGAAGCATCTCTGGTATTCTTAGCCATGGGCCAGTGGCCAGTGCACTTCAGTAAGAGCTTTTCCTGGAATTGGTTTAATGACATAGAAATTTTCAGAAGATTTTCATAGCTTCACAGTACCCCTCATTTCCTATTTCTCCTTGTTTTCATTTCCTTTGAAGTTAATGAACAAACGACTTTGAGAATTAGTACTTCTTTTGATTTTGATGAGAATTAAAAATAGAAGCCCATGGTATTTTCCTGTTTCTACCAGAAGGTTACATGTAAAATTTTTAAATAAAGACAGAAAGCTGATTCTCCCTCTTGAACTAAGTTGATAAAATAAAATTTACAAATTAGAATCTCTCTAAAAATCAGACTGTTGAATCAGCAAACTTTTAAGCAGTTTTGCTTTCGTCCTTACATTTTAAGTATATTCCTTTTTTTCCCCTGAGATTTGTTTGTGTGTTTTTTTATATCAGATTTGACTAAAAAACATTTTTAAAAAATGCTCCAGCAATGACATCTGCTTTTGCACTCTCACTCTCATTCTTTTCCTTTCTTCCTTCCTCCCTCCCTCCCTCCCTTCCTTCCTTTCTATTTAATGACTAGGTTTCCCCTTTCTCTGAGAATGCTTTTCATTCACTAATGCTTCCTTTCTAGCTTTGAAACCATTACCATTTTCACTGTGTGGTTGGCATTTTCCTTCATGTGGAAGCTGGTAAGTTAGCACAGCCTTTGTACAGGGGTCCTTCTTTCAAGTGTTAAGGCTTTGGGGTGAAGGAAGAAAAGCTCACTTGCAGAAGATCAAAAGTATCATATTGAATAGTGTGGTGACAATCTCTGCCTTGATTTTCTCTCAGGGGAAGTTCAACCTTGACATTTAAGATATAAAAGATTCCTTTAAGGATTCAACTGAAAAACAATGAAAAGTTAAAAATCAAATATGTGAAGTTCTTTTGCATCCAGTACTTTCAAGTGAAATAAATGGTAAAAAAAAAAAAAATTGTTAAAAACTTAATAGCAGTAAGTTACTGCAATAAGAATTTCTAAAAAAATACAGTCAAAATGTAAACAACGTTGAAATCGTTTAAATTATAATTATTCAATGCACATGGCCCTTTTACTGTTAGCCAAATGTTGCTTACACTGGTTATATGATCACTTAAACACCAAGTGAATTTCCACGATAGGTAACTATTTTTTCAATGTATGGGTATTCTGCTCACATAAGAATTCTCAGTCCCGTGTCTTACAAAAGAAGATAGAACAGAGAAATGTGAATTAAAATAAAACTAGCATTTGAAAGAAAAGAGCATTATAATAAAAATCACTTAAAATTCAGAAAGGCAATTTCTGATAGAAACAAAAGATAGTTTCTTTAAGGGCCAACTTAAGTACGAGACAAAATGTCATACGAAGCAGATCCTTTGACTAGTGACTTCAGAAATTTAAGTTTTGGCAAGTTACTTTTTAAGCAAAGAAGTCAAGGATATTTCCATCCTGGTTGAGGGACCCTGGAGTTTATAACTGCATCAAGTCCTGCTCCCTGCTTGGTGCCCCAGGCACTCAGTAAGTTGACATTGGTCCAGCCTCAAGGTCAGAGGGCTGCATGGGATGGAAATATTTGCAGTACTCAGTAGCAACTTTCTTGATTTTCCTGTGGGAATTCTTAAAAACCAACAGGGTCTAGCTCTCTTACATATTTACTAGGATACTGTATATTTGCTGGATGTTGACATTTGTTCCTGGGAACCTAATTATGCAAATTATTTGGAGCCATCAAGTCATAAATCCATGTCTAAAATAATTGCTGCTACCACATGTGTTTGAAAACGACACCTGTTTTCCTTCCAAATATATTCCCTGTTTAATATAAATAAAGCCAGTATAAATATCGATGTGTTCAAGTGGCCAAGTTGTTGTGGTGTTTTCTAAAACTTTTATTTATGCAAAATTTTGCTAGTGGCAAAAACATGCAGCTCCTTAACTGGATTGTGTCCATTGGTGGTAGCACCTGTCCACAAGGGTAAAAGGTGCAGAAAAAGTCAGAAGCCTCCCCAGAGAGACCTATATTCACAGGAAACAATGTATTGGGGTGACTGTAGCTGGGGAGCAAAGTGAGTGGACCCGCTATATAGACCCTGCCCGCTGCACTGATGAGGAAGCACTGAGTGATCTAACCCACTGTCAGCCATTCTTATTCCAAAGTGGACTGGCCACCCTTGTGCAAGTGTCACCCAGGTTGAGTCATGTGATGTATCAGATAGTGGTGCATACCAGAAGGAAATAAAGGCAGCATCTGTTTTAGTTTTCTCATTGCTAAAGCAAATGCCATGCAATGGAGTGGCTTAAGCAACAGGAACTTATGGGCTCATGGTTTTGAGGCTAAGAGAAGTCCAATATCAAGGCATCATCAAGGCGATGCTCTCTCCCAGGAGACTGAGGCTCTCTGGAACTGGCTGCCGGAGATGCTTGGTCCTGGATCCTTCGTTACATGAGCAGGCCCATGGAGGTGTCTGGTGCCTTCCCTTCTCTTCTGGCTTCTGTTGCCTTCCAGCTTCTGGCTGCTGCTTCTAGTTTTCTCTCAGTGGCCTTTCCCATTGGCCTTCAATAATAGGGTAAAGACCTGTCGCAACTCAGCCTGGCCACACCTTACCTGGAGCAACCTCATCACAGGGTCCTCCTTACAATGGACTCACATCCACAGGAATAGGTTACATTTAAGACCGTGTTTTTCTGGGGTATGGAGCTTTGAACCACCATAGCATATTATAGATATTGAAGGATAATCCCAAGGAATGGGGCAAAGATATAAAATAAGGTGGGGTGAGAAAAGAGCCTATCTGCCAAAGTTCTTCTGGATTCCAAAGATTGAGGGAGAAATGGCTGCACCATAGCAGAAAGGTAATGGCCAGTGACAAAAATGTGCAACTCCATCAATCTTTACCACAGAAGTAAAAGAATGGTTGGCTTGTGAGATAGGAACCATCCAAGGTGCTAGGGAGAAAGCCTGGCCCTCAGGGGTCTGGGGAAGGGCACCTTCAAAAGTCATGATCCAGCCCCATCAGGAAGTGACAGTGAGAGATGACTGTCCCTGCTGCAATACCACAGGCACCCAATTTAGAAGAAAACTCCCAAACCAGAATTGGTCAAGGTGGGCCTGACTAGGAAAAAATAATCATCTGGAAAGTAGATAATATGCCAGGAGAAGGGTCAATCAGAGTCCACACTCTGCTGATAACTCCCACCCCCCAACCAAGCTAGATAGGCACCCTAGGGAAAGGTGTACAGTAATCTTTGAAAACCTTATTCCCAGCAACCAAAGAACACTTCAGGGGTTAATTTGGCATCCTAGGAATTTAAATGTGTGGTTCACTGCAGAGTGGAAAAAGGTACTAGAGAAGGTTCTTGGACAGTGCAAGAGTAAATCCAAAGAGAGTGTGGCAGGCCAGAAGCCGGACCCCAGGTGGCCAGCGGAGGAGATTATTTGGTGGGTGTTTTAGTTTATAAAAGCTATGGGAATGCAATATACCAGAAAAGGAATAGCTTTTAAAAGGGGGCATTTAGTAAGTTACAAGTTACAGTTCTAAGGCCATGAAAATGTCCAAACTAAGGCATCCAGGGAAGGATACCTTGATTCAAGAAAAGCCGGTGGGTCTGGAACACTTCTCTCAGCTAGGAAGGCATGTGGCGACATCTCCTAGCTTTCTCTCCTCGTTTCATAAGATTTCCCTGAGGGAACCTTCCTTTCACATCTTCAGAGGTCCCTGGCTATGTGGACTCTGAATGTTTTTCCAAAATGGTACCCTCTTAAAGGGCTCCAGTAAACAACCGCACCTTGAATGGGTGGAGACACATCTCCATAGAAACCATCTAATCAAAAGGTCTCACCCGGGCCAGCCATGGTGGCTCAGCAGACAGAGATCTTGCCTGCCATGCCAGAGACCCAGGTTCGATTCCCGTTGCCTGCCCATGCAAAAAAAAAAAAAAATAGGTTCCACCCACAATGGGGTGAGTCACATCATACATGACACTTTCAAACCAGCACAGTGGACATATGCCAAAAGAGGTCAAAATCATTCCCCAGTCACCCCCTTAGAGTCTCAGAGTTGGAGTCATTTGGAAAACAATGAGCCAGGCCATTGTGGCCGCATCTGAGTGTTTGCTAGCTGTGGCCTGGGGGGTCAGTGCCACTTTTCATGGGACAACCCATCCCCCTCCACACCCACCCCGACTTGACTTAAAATTAGTACAGTGGTGAACACTGAGTAGCACTGGTGCTGCCCATGCATGGTA
The DNA here is from genome assembly GCF_023851605.1 of Tamandua tetradactyla. Taxonomy (NCBI): domain Eukaryota; kingdom Metazoa; phylum Chordata; class Mammalia; order Pilosa; family Myrmecophagidae; genus Tamandua; species Tamandua tetradactyla. The sequence continues at coordinate 100,801,457 of NC_135330.1, read as the reverse complement.
CAAGACATCCTCCAAGACAATGGCCAGCCTTGAAGAAGCTTCCTCTCCAATTTACAGAGCTGTGACTTCTCTTGGTTCAACCGCACACTGGGGCATTTCCAGGGGTCTCTTGTGCCCATTAAACAGGGGCCCGCAGTGGGTATGTGGCTGGAAAAGCCCTTTCTGCAGGGATGAACACGTGGGCACGTGAGTTGACAAGTGAAAGAGGGCGCATGGGCGCGCAAGCCGAGCCAGTGGCCACAGTGTCTGCTGATTAATAGGCTCATTGTATTAGATCAGCCAATTCTGATCCATCAGCCAAACATCAAGGAGCTCTCAGAATTCCTGAAAATTTAACAGTGGGCTCTCACAAGCCAATAGCAGCCCCTCCCGCACATCACCAAAAGGCTGTGCTTCAGCCCCACAATCACCCTCAAGGCCTTGCGTCTTTGGGCACCAGACACACTGCAAAACCATGGGCAGGGCTGTGATTTTTCCACGGAATGAGGGATTAGCACAGGTCTCTAGAAAGGTGAAACAGAAGATGCCTATGAAATGGCATGATTTAAGAATTTAACCCAATTTTTTCCTGAAAAGATTTTCTGGGGTGGGCCCCATAGATTTGAGGGGTGGGAAGCAGATAGCACTAGGGGACTAGAAAAGTCAAAATTGGTGGCAGCATCTGCTGCTGAGGGGCTTGAAAACTGAGGTGAGAACTCATTAATATGAGATGAGGCTTTGAAGTTATGAGTGCTATTCTAGTATCAACACTTGAGAATTATGGAACAAGCATGCATCATACGTACAGGCAACAAGAAAACAACACTGGCACAAAGTAAGTTTCTTTTCAGAAATTAGGCTTAGGAGAAACATGGGCCTGGAGATGATTTTGCTGTAGCTGAGATCATTAGAATATGACAAGACTCTTACGTATGATCCCAGCAGACATCAGAACCACTGTGTACTCTAGAGGTATTTCTCTAATAAAAGCAGGCACAACAGAGAGAGGAGCAAAACTAGTGAGCCGTGTGGGCTCTGTAAGGGACAGACCATGACACCTGCCCCACCTCATGCTGGGCTGCAGCACTGGAGACATGCAATCCCACCACAAAATAATGACATGGAAGGGGGAGCTGTGTTACTCAGGGTTCTCTAGAGAAAGAGAACCAACAAGAGAGATCTGTAAATATGGGATTTATAAAGGTGTCTCACGCATCCATGGGAATGGAAGAGTCCAAAGTGCATAAGGCAGGCTGTGAAGCTGGCAGCTCCAGTAAAGGGTCTGGAAAAACTCCATGGAGAAGCTCACTGGCTGAAGAAGCAGTGAAAGTCTCTTTTCTAATTTACAAGCCTCCAACTGATTGGATTATCTCACCGTGAGAGACATACCTTAGTTGATCACAGATGTAATCAGTCACAGATGCAATCACCTGACTGATGATTTAATACACCTTCTGTATTAAGTGTATTCTGTATTAAGCCTTCTGAAGGCTTCTTAAAAAGTCTTCTGGTTTATCAGCCAGCCATGAAATATTTTTGCAGCAGTGACCAGGCCCGTGCTTGCCTGACCAGACAACTGGGCCTCATCACTTGGCCAAGTTGACACCAGTTTCTAACTGTTCTAGTTTGCTAGCTGCCAGAATGCAATATACCAGAAACAGAATGGCTTTCAAAAAGGTGAATTTAATGAGTTGCTAGTTTATAGTTCTAAGTCTGAGAAAATATCCCAATTAAAACAAGTCTATGGAAATGCTCAATCAAAGGCATCCAGGGAAACATACCTTGGTTCAAGAAGGCCAATGAAGTTCAGGGTTTCTCTCTCAAGTCAGAAGGCACATGGTGAACACAGTAAGGGTTTCTCTCTCATGTGGAAAGGCACGTGGCGATCACAGCATCATCTACTCACTTCCTCTCCTGGCTTCCTTTTTCATGAAGTTCCCTGGGAGGCATTTTCCTTCTTCATCTCCAAAGGTCACTTTTCTGGGTAAGCTCTGCTTCTCATGGCTATGTCATTCTGCACAGCTCTCTCTGAATCTCCCATTCTCCAAAATGTTTCCTCTTTTATAGGACTTCAGAAACTAATCAAGACCCACTACCTAATCCAGCTTAACAGCCACTCTTGATTAAATCACATCTCCAGGGAGATGATCTAATTACAGTTTCAAATATGCAATACTGAATGGGGATTAGAAGAAACGGCTGCCTTCACAAAATGGAATTAGGATTAAACATGGCTTTTCTAAGGTACATACATCATTTCAAACCAGCACATTCCACCTTCTGGACCCTAAAAAAGACATGTTTTTCCCATATACAGAATACATTAATTCCATCACAATATCAGAAAACTTTAAAGCAGTTCAATAACAATCAAATGCAATGCAAGGTTTAAACCAGTACAAAGTCTCATCAAAGTTAGGAACAAGAATGGTCTGTGCTCAGGCAAATTCTCCTCTGTCTCTGGACCTCTGAAAACTCATAAAAAGTTATTTGCTGCCAACCTACAAAGGAGGAACAGTCATGGGATACATATACACATTTCCATAGGGAGGAAGGAACACAGGGGTCACTGGACCCATATAGTTTTGAAAACCCACAGGGCAAAGACCATTAGATTTCAAAGTCTGAGAGTCATTTATCCTCAGGGCTTTTGAAAGCAGCAGTCCCACCCTTTCCAAGGGCCTACACAGAGGCCTGCCTCTCTCTGAATACAACTTTGGGGGACATTGGGGAGATCACCTTTTTTTCTCAGATCCACCCTCTCCAAGCATCGGGGCCACACCCCGGGCTCTCTGCCATCTCTGGGGCACATGCTCAACCCCTCCATGTGGTGGCAGCCAGGCTTTCCCCAAACCCCAAGGAATTTACTTCACTCTCTCCAAGACCTGAGGTGGCATGACTCTTCCACTGCAATGAGGTGGAAGGCCCATCCTCTGCCTTTGGGGCAAACTCACCCTCTCCATGGGGTTGGGTGGGTCCACTCTCCTGGCCTGAGGCTTCTTGACTTCAGACCTCAGCCTCCATGGTTTTGCTTCTGACGTTATTTTTCCTTCAATGTGTCCCTTCTCTGAACCCCCAAGTCCAGACTGGCAGCAGCTCTTTCATGCAGGTCCCACAGCACTCTTGTTGGCTTCCTATGCAGTAACACTGCATCATGCACATCACGCATGAGGAGTTTCCACAAATCCTTCCCAGATAACTCCATGTCCAAGCCTGGCTTTCTCTGAAGTGGCTGGCTGGTTCCACATTTGGTTAAATCCTCACATTGGGCACTTTTCTCTGGGGTCTTCCTTCCTGGAAACCCAGAATTTTCCAGAATATCAGTTTCTAGTTTCTTTGTACAAAGAGTTCAGTTCTCAGCTTATCTCTTTCCTGTCACATTTCACTATAAGCTGCAAGGAGAAACCAGGCTGCACATTCCACATTTAATTTGGAGATCTCTTCTGCTAAATATCCAAGTTCATGGCTTTTAAAATCTGCATTCCAGCCAAAGCCACTAGTCAATTTTGCCAGATTACTTGCCATTTTAAAACAAGGCTCGTCTTCCTTCCAGTCTACAATAACACGTGCCTCATTTCTGTCTAAGACTTTATCAGATGTGTCTTTAGAGTCCACATTTCTACCAATGGTCTCTTCAAAGCATTCTAGGCATTCTCTATCAAGCTCCTCACAACTCCTCCAAAATCTTCCCCTTATCCATTTAAAAAGCCATTCCAACATGTTTGGTATTTGCAAACCTCAGCAGCACCCCACTCCTGGTACCAAAATCTGTTCTAGTTTGCTAGCTGCCAGAATGCAATATATGAGAAACAGAATGGCTTTCAAAAGGGGGAATTTAATGAGTTGCTACTTTACAGTTCTGAGGCCAAGAAAATGTCCCAATTAAAACAAGTCTATGGAAATGTCCAATCAAAGGCATCCAGGGAAAGATACCTTGGTTTGAGAAAGCCAATGAAGTTCAGTGTTTCTCTTTCAAGTGAGAAGGCACATGGTGAACACAGTCAGGGTTTCTCTCTCAGCTGGAAGGGCACATGGTGAACACGGCATCATCTGTTCACTTCCTCTCCTGGTTTCCTGTTTCATGAAGCTCCCCGGGAGGCATTTTCCTTCTTCATCTCCAAAGGTCGCTGTCTGGGCAGCTCTGCTCCTCATGGCTATGTCATTCTGCACAGCCCTCTCTGAATCTGGCATTCTCCAAAATGTTTCCTCTTATAGGACTTAAGAAACTAATCAAGACCCACCCAAATGGGTGGAGACACACCTCTACCTAATTCAACTTAACAACCACTTTTGATTAAATCACACCTCCAGGGAGATGATCTAATTACAGTTTCAAACATGCAATAGTGAGTGGGGATTAGGAGAAATGGCAGTCTTTACAAAATAGAATTAGGATTAAAACATGGCTTTTCTAGGGTACATACACCATTTCACACCAGTACACTAATCATCACGAGAGTCTAGCGAACAGTGGGCCTGCATGCGCAGGTGGAGAACAGAGGCAGAATTTTCACAAGGAGTGATGAGGGCTGGCGTGGTCCAGCGAAGGGAGAACAGTGAGGCACTGAGCCCGTCTCCAGGGGTAAACTACGGATTCATCTAACACCAATACATTGTGTGGACCCTGGAGTTTGTGCGGCTCAGTAACAAGTGGTGTGGTCACACCATGGTTAGGGTTGAAATCCATTTTTATGAACCCAAATTACACCTGTAGACTTACCCCATTCATCTGAGCAAAAGCAGCTGTGCAGCGCCGTATAGTGTCATGCCACCCAATACCAAATATCAACAGGGACGACACCCATGTTGGTCAAAGGGCCCCGTGTGGCTGGAACCCCCATGTCAGTAGAGAGGCAAGTGCTCAGGCAACTAAGGGGGTGGCTTTAGTGGAGAGGAACATACCAGATGAGTAAGGCTGCTTCCATGGAGGGGCCATGAGGAGCTCAAAGACAAACTGATGAAGCAAAACTTGAGCCTGTGACCAGCTCCCATCTGCTACCAGCATAAATCACAGTCAAGTTTTGCTGGGTGAGGTGCCAGAAAACAAATGGAGACAGAGCACAAGTCTCTATGGGGTTGTTGATGGGCCAGATTTGGACAAGGAGAACTTGCTCAGAAGATGGGCTTAATTTATAAACTGGCTGATCAATTCCAAACAGCTTAATCCATTAAATGAGTCATCAGAGGTGAGGGATGAGACAGAAAGGAAGTTTGTGGTTGGGCTTTGAGTGACTTTGAGGTCACAGGCTAAGAGCAAGGAGTGCAGCCAACACAATTAACATGCTTTTGAGTTTGGCAGCGACATTGCTGTGTGTAGCGGGTACTTAAAGTATTGTCCAGTGGCCACAACAACAGTATCAGTGCTGTTTGAAGTGAGACTGCCACACCCCGTGTGTGCCTGCAGGGAACCAAGAAAAAGGCTCAGCAACACGAGCTCTCACCAAAAGTTGAGCCTGAATCGAATCATGCTTCTGGGTGTAACGAACCAGTTGACGGGAAATGTGGTGGGTAAAGAGACACAATGGTTCCTTCTGAGCTTGGGGCTCTTATTTAAGCAACTTACAGGGAAAAAGACAGTTCGCACTATTGGGGTTATTTTAAGAGGAATTTATTATTAGATAATTTATAAAAATAGTCCTGACCTGTTAGAGTTAGATACAGAAATATTTATGGTTAAATGATATGTCTAGAACTTGCTTTTAATTATTCCATCAAAACCCAAAAAGGGTGGGGGAAGGGTAGAGGAAAACTGACACAGAAATTTGGTAATTGTTGAAGCTGGATAATGGACACATGGGAGTTCACCAGTCTCTCTACTTTTAGGTATATTTGAAAAATTTTACACTTAGTTGAAATGGGTTTGTTCAACAATTAGAAAATAGCATTTTATGAATTAAAGCCAATGTCGAAGACAGTTTGGACAAGGGGATAATGGAGTCAGAAAAATCAGTTAGGGTGATTTAGCACACGAGACTAAAAGATGGGACAACAACAGAAAAGGAAAAGCAAAGAAGAGTGGGGGCATTTTGGAGGCCAAATCAGGATGATGTGACGAATGGAAAGCTGCTTTTAAGCCTCGGTCACAGGGAGAATGATGCCATGAATTAACATATGCATTGGGGGTATTATTAGGAATAATATAAATTGTGGGTAACCTCTCCTTTTCTCAAACCCAAACTGCCCCAAGTCTTAGTGTCCACAGAGGGAGGGAAGGAGAGGGAGGCTGTGTGGTGGGAAGGCGGAAGTGCTGAACCCAGTGGCAATGGTGAGCTGTCCACAAGGCTGAGGGAGCCCCCGGGACAGAGGGTAAAGGCCAGCACTGCTGTACGAAGGAGAAAGCGTGTCCTCTGCAGCCCCAGGAGGGCTTCAGGGAGGCCACCCCAGGAACAACGGGGCTTGGGTCACCTCGGGGGGGGGCCATGTGGTATCACCCGAGGAGTGGGGTAAAGGGTGTGACAACCAGGGACCAAGGAACCCCATTTTGTGGCACCAGAAGTCTGGGTCTCCTGAGTGACTGACTCCATGCAGGCAAGAACCAGGAGCCCCACCAGCCCGAAAGGGGGCTCAGAGCGGATTTGATCTGCTCTCGGGAAAGGCTGTTCCCCCTGGACATTCTGGGTGCCGCTCCACCTTTCCCGACCCTGTGGCCGGGAATGAGCCTCCTCCAGCCCCTGCTCCCAGCAGCATGAGCCTCCTCCAGCCCCTGCTCCCAGCAGCAGTGCTAGGCGTGCTCCCATTGGTGCGGCTACAAGGCACTGGAAGACCCACTGGCCATGTCATCTGCAAAAGGGGGAAAACAAGCTTTCCTCGAAGTGGGGTTTTACCATTGCACCAGTTAGCACTGATTACTCTGACTAGTACTCAACTAGTACAGAAGTGAATACAATGTATCTTATGCCCACTTAGTAAAGTTGAAGGCCACTAAATACAGCCACGCTCTGCTCAGGCCTACACAAGGGAATGAGCTAGAAGGGAGATACAGAGCACAATTACTGAGGGTGGAAAACGTACATCTGGGTTTATAAGAGATGAAGACTAACACGTCATATCACAGATGCTATCACTGGAAGCTGGCAATGTTTGCCGTCTCCTACAGAGGGGATAAAAACAGGAAGTAAGGGGAGGGGAGGGAAGGGAAGGCACGTGGCTTCCAAGGTGACCCTGGCATGGAAAATCCGCGTCTGAGGAAGACACGTGGGCAGTGGAGGTATTCATGTGTCAACCCGGGTCCCTGAAGGACCCTAAAGGGAGAGCCACCTGCGGAGAGACTGAGCAACGAATCAGAGCCTCTCATTGCATGGTCTAAGGAGTCTTCCTGAAAGGGCCTCTTGGAGAAGGGCAGAGCTCACAGCACTTGGGCCTGGAAGGCCGAGGGAGGCTCTTTGGGGAAGTTTCCCGGCACTGCAGCGGAGCCTGTGGGACCAGCCAAAAAGGCCACTTGCAGACGGTGCTGTAAACGCCCTGGGGAAGCGCCCTTGTTAAAGGCGATCTTACAAAAGAGGAAAAGTTGTAACTCTCATACAGCTATCAAATGAACGAGTCAAACTTTTCATTTATTCACTCGTGAATGAGGAGACCAGGAGATGCTGCAACTGGTTCCGAGGAGAATCCAGAATGCCCCACGCACACTGACGAAGAATGCTGAGATGGACTTGCAAAGGGAGGTACAACCGTCAGTGCCGCAGGAAAATAACCAGTTGCGCTCTCCGCATTTCGATGGGCACAGATCGTTCGTATAACTCACTTAGGCAGCAACTCAAGGACAGCAAATGGGGAAGACTCTGGATAGAAAAGCCAGACACCCACGGATCGTTTTTTGCCCTATTCAGAAACTTCCAAAAATTTTCCTGACATTCAACCAACATGGGGTGGACCTGGGGGCAGCGCGCTGTCCTCAGTGAGGGAATCCTGACGTGTGCCCTCCCGGCACTGAGCCCAACTGCCCGAAGCAGCAAACTACTCATCAGCACAACTTCTGCGGCCCCTTCCCTGCCCCTGCCCCTGCCCCTTACCTCTCCCTCAGAGTTCTCCTGGGAATAACCGCCCACCCTCCCGGCACCCAAGCACCGTCTCCTGGCCTGCTTTGGGGGAATCCAGTGAAGACGGTTCCTAGTTCATACACTAAACTACAGCCTGGACCGAGAGAGACTTTTATTTTCAGAAACTACGCTCAACAAACGGGGAGTAGGAGGCCCCTAGAAGGCTCTGTGGAGGCCGCAGTTCCTGCCTGCTTCGCAGGTTGTCCCAGCTGAGCGGCATGCTTCCCTGTGCTGCCCCGTGCTGCCCTGTGCAGGACTGGCACATCAGGCCAAGAGGAACCCCGGCTCATGTTGGCACCCTGGGGACTCTGAGGCTGTTGGACAACCTTGCAGAGCCCACATTCGTGTGAGCCAGCATCTGGCTGACACCTGACCATCACATACGTGGCTAAGGCTCACATCCCTGGCCTGGCAGTGACCAGGTAGTGCCGGGGACCCTGGTGACCTCAGGCCCTGCTTGGCTCTGTGGCCCCTGGGGGCTCTGGGCTTGGAGGTGGAGGGGTCAGCTGTCGTGGCTGGGGTCTGGATGCGTTGGCCAAGGGGACTGGTCTCCTTTCTCCCAGGGGGGTGTCTGCTGTGTCCCCTCCAGGGTGCCCTCGCCCTCGCCCTCTCCTCCATCCCCTCCTCAGGAGAAGAGAGCTTCGCCTAGGCGGTGATCCCTGGAGACTGTGTTTTGAGCAACGCCCTGGTGCCCGCACTGGAGGAGAAGAGAGCTGCCCCGTCCTGGGTCTGCCACAGCCCCTTGTCTTCAAGGCCACTTCGTCCCCCGCCTCCTCTCTGGGCGGTGAGGTGGACCCACACGCCCCAGCAGGCGCGTCCTCAGTATGAAGCGGGGTTGGACCCAGGCCAGCAGGACCCTGGGAAGATGCAGTGTCAGTTCAGGTGTGGGGGCCTGAGCCAGGGGGGCCCCGAGCTGGGTACCTGAGGCCTCGTAAGGGGAACCCGGGAGCTCTGGGAGTCAGAAAGGGGAGGACAGTGACGGGGTGGGAATACAACCAAGGGAGCCCCAAGGATGGCAGTGGGCAGCCCCAGATGCTGCGGCCCGGGAGGAAGCAGCCCCGGGGACCCCTGGGTGGGGACCCTCCCCGGCTCGGGGCCGAGAGCCAGCACCCACGGGTTGTAGGGGCCGCGAGTGGGTGGCGTGGGTCCCAGCAGGCAGGCAGACCTGACAGGCAGTGCTGGCAGCCACCAGGTACTTGGTGACCCCCGGCCATACCCAGGTGCACAGCAGCTCCCAGCAGTACGGGGTGGAGTTGTTTAGGGCTCTGGGGACTTTTCACACCCCACCCATCACCACCCCATGCCGGTCCCGCGCCCCCTTCCCCTGGCACAGGAGCAGCAGCAGGAGAGCCCTTTGCAGAAGCTTCCAGGGGCCCAGAGAGCGCGGCCTCCTCTGAAAACCACTGCTCAAAGCGGGGTTCATTCGCAGGACCCCACGATCAAAGGCAGGCGCAGCCCCAGCTCTCAGGCGCAGGCCGAGGAGGGATTTGTGCTGTGGCCCGTGGGGATCTGTGGGCATGAGGTTCCCAGAGGGGAGGCGCTGCAGCCTGGGTCTCCCCAAGGCCCTGTCTACTGGACGCGGGGTCCGGTGGCGTGTGTCTGCCCCAGGACTCGTCCATCAGGCACCTTCTTGCAGGCGCCGGCCTGCTCAAGAACCCTCAGAATGCAAGAGCATGGCATGGGCTCTGGGGATGGCCCCGCTCATGAGCCGCGGGCTGTGCATGCTCATCCCGGCCACGGGGGGTTGCGCTCGAACACTGGGCACGAAACCAAAGTGGAGGCCAACCCCGTTTTGTAAAACCTGAAGCCGTTTCTATGGAGACGATGTGTGTTAGTTGTTGGCGGATGGGGGGGGACCTGGAGGTGATGTGAGCAGAGGTGGGTCCGGCAGGGTGGGTTATAGGGGTGACTTGAGCAGAGGTGGGGAACAGGGGTGGTGGGTTACGGGGTGTCTGAGTGGGGCTGTGTGCAGAGAGAGAGGTCTGGGGTGCAGTGAGGCGTCCTCGCACAGTCCTGCACATGGTGGGAAGTGCAGTGGGCCCGGGGGACTCGCAGAACCTTAAAGTGCAGGATTGAAGGTGCAAAGAAGATGTGTGGCTCTGCACCCCTCCACCACCCCAGCCCTTCCCAGAATCCCAGTGATGTTTTAGGAGCAAGGACTTCGGAGCCAGACCTGGTTTTAATCCTGTTCCAGCACTCACAGCTGTGAGATCTTGGCCAAGTATGTACCGTCTTGACCTCCTTTTCTCAGCAGTAAATAGGACAACTTTTGGAAGCTCTAAGGGACTGAAAACAGTGTGACACATAGCAGATATTCAATAAAGCAGTAACCCCAAAAGTCGAGCCCATTTCTCAAAACTGATCCTAAAAGGAAATTTCATCTCATATCAAAATTACCTTCAAGAAAGCAATTTTAAAAATATATCGACATTCTACAGCTTCTTTATTCTTAACAATTTTTTTTTTTTTTTGGTGGAGTTTACAAACATTCTTAATCACCTGTGACTTTGGGGAATGACAATATTCCATGAAATCCACAGATGATTTCCCCAGTGGCTTCAACCCACGAGATCTCTTACAGGCATTCCCACGGGAGCAGCGGCTTACAGGACAGGCCACAGGAGGGGGTGGGCTGGAGGGTCGGCATGGCCAGAAGTCTGCAGCCTGAAGCCGCCATACGGGTTTCACCTTCAACAACAAACTCAATCACAATGTAACTCATTATGGGTTTTCTCCTAGGTCAGGAGACTTAGCAAACAATTATTTGGGACTATAAAGCAAACATCTAATAGAAATATGAGCTCTGTGTTACTTTACAAACTATTTGGAGTGCTTCCTAAAACAATTCAGAAGTAATTCTGAAAGTTTAGCCCCAGATACCCCAAAGATTTCCTTGCCCTGCTGTAAGAAAGTGCCTGCTAGGAATCAGACAGCTACCGACTACTGTGAGAGCATCGCCAAGGGGTTTTAAGTTCTTAAAAAGAAAAGCAGTGCTCTGTGTGCGCGCAGCCTCGAGGCGTTCCCGGCGAACGCTACCCCCGGCGCTGGGGCAGACCCCGCCCACCCGCGCCCCGAGAAGGGGGAGGGCCAGCGGGGGGTCACGCCCTGTTCTGGGCGGGCTCGTGGGCGGCCCCGCCCACTCCGCCGATGCCCTCCAGGATGTTCATGGGCAGAGGAAACACGATGGTGGAATTCTTCTCGGCAGCCACCGTGGTTAAGGTCTGCAGGTAGCGCAGCTGGAGCGCCACCGGGGACTCGGCCAGCACCCGCGAGGCCGACGTGAGCGACTTGGAGGCGTTCATTTCCCCCTCCGCGGCCAGGACCTGCGAGGACACGAAGGACAGGGCCCCGCATCGGGCTTTCCACCGCCACCAGCGCGCCCTTGTCCGCGTGCGTGCGGCCCCCGCGCGCGCCCCACCTCCCTGCTTCCTTGGCAATGGTCAGAATTTCCCTCCTACAGTGATCACAGCATTGGGAGGGGGTGGCAGGGAGCGGGCGGATAGTTTACAAAGATGAACCCCTGGATGTCGTTTTCAGACGCAAACCAAGACACTGGTCCTAAGACAGACGGATGCTTGGCGTCTGTCCTGGCAGCCCTCCGGGGAGACCGACCCTCTGCCGCACAGCCAGGCTTGCTGTGGCTGTTCTGTGGTTTTTACTCATCACCAGAGGTTTTATGCCATTCAGCTTGGTATCCTGCCTACAGCGTTAAGAGTTGCTTCCAGTTCTCCCGGATCTTGATTCCAAGGGTAGCAAGTACCAGCGAGATGCGTGACTGGAAACCTCTCCAGTATTCATGCTCCCTTCCCGTCCCCAGGCTGCCACACACCGACTGCAAACGCAGCTGCCCCTAAGCGGCATGCACGGTGCAGGCAGGCCCTGCTGCCTGTCGAGGCCGAGTGGCCCAGAGGCCGAAGGAGCTCAGCAGATCAACCAGAGGAGCACGGAAAGGGTGGAGAAAGGAACTCCAGCCACTCCCAAGTGAGATCCCCAGGAGGCTAAAACGGAGTTTCTTTCTGGCGTTTGGGAAGCCCACCCACACGGACCCCGGGGTCTAAGAGTGCTGGGAATTGGAATTCTAACTTGGGCGGTATTTACTCACATCCTTTCCACGCAGTAACATAGCACCCCAGAACAGTGATTCTCCAAAGCCTGCCGCCAAACTGGTTACATCAGAATCACCAGTTTTACAAAACTACAGGTGCCTGGGCCGCCCAGGACCCTGCTTCTTGTGGTCTCAGGTGAGACGCGGGGTCGCTGCTGCGTCCTGGGGGCGCTGACGTGCGGCCTGAGGCAGTCCCAGCACACCCAGCCCCCTTCCCTCAAAGCCGTCCCGAGGTGCATAAAGCTGCTTGTTACTTCTGGATTCAAGCGAAATGTCTCAGGGGAAAACAGCCCCTTTTCCCACAGAAGCTACTCAGAGACTTGACCTTTTGTTTGACCCACACGGGGCGGCTTGCCCTAGTCCCCTGCTCAGGTGCGCAGGTGGGCGGGGCTGGGGACGGGGCGGGGCTCTTACCTTGGCTCGGGCCTCCCGGGTGGCCTCGGCCTCGGCGGCCATGGACCTCTGCAGCTGCACGGGAATCCGGACGTCCTTGATCTCCACGCGGGCCACGCGGATGCCCCACAGCTCCGTCGCGTCATCCAGCAGGGTCTGCTCCGGGTCAGAAGAGGGCACGGCATCGGGGAGGGGCGCGGCTCAGCGTCCGATCTCTATTCTGTCTGCAGGGTCACTTCCCGCCTCCCTCCCCTTGTCCTAACGGCTGTGGCAGGTTTGGGAGGAGGGGCTGAAACCCTGCCGACCCCTTCCCCGGGGTGAGGGGAGTGCCAGGAAGAATCGGGAGCAGAACCTGATCGCGTCCTCTGCAGGACCCCCAAGTGGCCCCTGAGGGCGCACACTCTGTCCATCTAGGGCCGAGCCAAGACCCCAGGCTGCCTGTCGCTCAGACAGTGGCTCGTGCCAGGGCGTCCCGGCCATATGGGACTCCGGGCTGCCACCTCATCTGGCCACTTCTCATCTATGAGAGGTTTCCACGCAGGGCTGTCGTGGGTTTTGCACGGGATGTATCTGAGAAAGCTATGCCTAGCAGAGCCTGGATAAATGTTACTTGCGGGTAATTTCCCAGATACTGCATGTCTTGATTGGTCTAACCCCTGCCCCGTGGCCAGTTCTAATCAGCACCAAGGCAGGACTTCTCAGAGCAGAAGCAGCCTGATGTCAGGGAAATCTTTGCGTGGAGAAGTGAAAACCGATGGCGCTTTGCCGGCTATCCCGGAGAGCGAGGGACAAGGAAAACACCTTGAGAAGAAACTTAAGGAAAGGAGGCTCCAAGTCAAAATGGAATTGTTTTAATTACACACAGAAATGCGGCTGTCTATACACAAGCCCGGCTCCATAACCTTTATGAGTGCTTGTGCCGTGGGCAGCACGTGTGCCAGCCCAGCATCCAGGGGGGTGGCGCCTCACAGCTGAACCCACTTCTAACATTCACGCTGCCCCAAAGTTGGGGTGCAAGTGCTGCCAGACAAGCAGCTGAACTATTTCTGGAGCAATTTAAACTAAAAATAAACCTGCTGTCTACCCTCTTGAGAAAAGACTGAAGTGTAGCATGCTCACCCATGATTTTAAATCCCACAGAAAATGGAAACAATGCACCATTTCAACAGCCCCTTTCTCCCCGCTGCATGTCACTACTATGAAGAATGAAAACATATGCCTCTGTGTGCGTGTGTGTGCATGGGCGTGCAGGCACGAGTGCACGTGTGCATGAGCACGTATGCAAGCATGTGCGTGCATACACGTGTGCTCTGAACTGCGGGTGTGAGCGTTGCCCCAGCAGAGGCGCCCGCGGTGGAGGCGCAGGCGGTGGTGGGCGCCTTACCTGGATGCTGTGGGCAATCTCTTCCCGGCCGGCCAGGATCTGAGACAGAGTCTGGGTCCCCAGGACGTTCCTCAGCGTGGTCTGAGCCAGCAGGAACGTGGCCTGGTGGGCGTCGTGCACGTTGGCCACGGCCAAGACGGCACTGTGGACCCTGTAGTAGACCACGCCGTCCACCTGCGTCGTCACCGAGTCCCTGGTGAGGATCTGCGGGAGGGGTGGGGAGAGCCCGCGTCGGCCGCTGAGCCCGGGCCCAAAGGCGCAGACCTCAGTCCCCGCGCGGTCTGCGCCCACGCCAGATCTGCCACGACGGCCCCGAGGCGGCTGTGACCGTGGGGGGTGGGGTGGGAGGTGGACAGGCGCTTTCCCCGTGAAACCCAGTGCCCCAGCCCTCGGGGTCCACCTTCCAAACTGGGGGAGCACTTGCTGCCTGTACAGCCCCTGCGGCCTGGCGCGTCCCTGCGCCCCTCCCCAGCGCCCGCTGCCCTCCTTCCCTTCCAGCGGGCGCTCACCCCCCACCAACAGACGCCCCCTCCCCTCCCTCAGGCGCTCCCCCTCCCTCCAGCGGGCGCTTCCCCCTCTCCAGCGAGCGCTCCCTCCCCTCCAGCGGAGGCTCCTCCCTCTCCCAGGACCCCCTCCCTGGGTAGAACAAAGGCGGGTGGTCTCCGGGGCCGCAGCCGGCTCTGGGGAGGTGAGCCAACGGCCCCTCGCGGTGCAGACAGGCTGCAAGACACAGCGCGCCCGGCACCGGGAGACGCAGGCTTTGTCTATTTCTAGCCAGACTCGTGGCAGTGGCACCTCTTGTGGGGGGATGTTGCAGGTCACGGTTCGGAGATCGACTTTGACAAACACGTCCACGCAGGGCAGGACCAGGATCAGACCTGCCGCGAGGAAGGAGAGGAGACGCGGTCAGAACCGCCCCTGCTGAAGAGGCCCCCGCGTCCGCAGGCCCCGCGGCTGCATGCACCCTCCGTGTGCACGCCTGCAGCTGGGGGTGGGGGGGAGATGTCTTCCTACCGGTCAGTGACAAAATAATAACCATTCATGTTTATTTAATATTAACTAATAAAAAAACAGCCTTTGGTTAAGAAGCTAAAGCTCTTTGACATATAATTTTTAGATTGCTTTTTCCCTTTTTTTTTTTCTTTTTTTACATGGGCAGGCACCGGGAATCGAGCCCAGGTCCTCTGACATGTCAGGCAAGTGTCCTTGCCTGCTGAGCCACCATGGCCCACCCTAGATTGTTTTTTAAATGCTCGGTCTACTTCCATCCAATACTGAATTTGACACATTAAAAATATGCTGGAAATTGGTTTCCCTCTATTAAAGGTTTCAAAGATTCCAGCCATCGGGGCTTTGCCCTTGACTGAGCATTCTCAGTCTCTCGGATGCTACTGAAGGAAAATTTAAATTGAAATCTTTTCCCAGTTCCACATTCTCTGGACCCAAGGTGCTGCAGAGCCGAAGCCAGCAGCTCAGCACGGTGACTTTCCCCGCTCACAACACTTAGTGTCTCTCTGAGCCGTCAAGGTTTTGGGGGTGGGGGGTGTAAGAGAAGTCACCGGAGGCCCCCACCCCCACCCCCCCGCCTTCTTAAAGCTCCCCCGGGAGTGGGGAGTGTTCTTCTCAGCAGGAGTTGCGCTGATTAGAAGACAAGGCTGCCCGGCAGGTGGGGGCTTCCATGCATTTCCCTGGGTCACAGAGGTGTGGTGTCGCTGGTTTTGTGCGCAGACTAGAGGCAGGTCTTGAGCTTGAGAATGGCTGGCAGCACAGCCGAGTCGCGCTGAAGGGGCTCTCTTTCCTCTGGTCTCCAAATCTTGCTGCCACGCGGGTTCTCACCTAACACTTCTCCCCGGGTGCCCCCCTGGGCGCACTCACGGCCTCTCGACTTGGGGCCCTACGTGGGGGTTGAGCCCCAGCCCTGCCCAGCCCTGTACCTCCCAGCCCTGACCTGGGAACGTGCCCCCAGCTTTCCCGAGCCTCAGTTGCCTTCTGGCCTCCTAGGGCAGGGCAGGTGTGTGCTTGGGGACGCCAAGCATGGTCTTAGGGGTCCAAAGGTGGCAGCTTTATTGTTGATTATTGTTTTATTATTAGTGAACAGTCTACAACTTAGCGAAGTGGTGAGGTTTCCATAAGCAATTTGGAATCTGCCCTAAGGACATGCTGAGGTAACACCTAAACCCCGGGGACATGTGTGACGAGGGCAGTTACCTGGAACGTGGAGCAGCGAAATCTCCTAGGAAAATTCACTCAGAAGAGACATGTTTTTCTCTGGACTCCTCCAAGTCAGGCTTCTCGGCCTCCCCCAGATTTGGTTTTAGTTTAGCATGCGGCCTTAGCCCGACCAGTCGTGGGAGAAGGGGTCAATACTTCTCCACTGCACATTGGGGGGTGATTCTAAACCTCCTGTTTTGACCAACTCCTGAGGACACCTGTAAGCAGGGGGCCCAGCGGGGTGGGCACAGGGGCCCCAGGTGACCGCTGCAGGGCCCGCCGCGTTCCAGGGCCTCCTAGCGTGTGCTTTTGACAGCTCCTCCTTTCAGCTATATGAAAATGCCATCTTTGTGGGTCATGAAGTTAAATGTCGGCAGTTTCATATAGTTCAATGAAAGATACTCTAAAAGATACTATCAGTTAAATCAGTACCTTACTTAGAAGGAGCTTTTAGTATGACAATCCCCAACTCCCCACCTCCAAAAACAATTCTTTTATACAAGAACAGGCAGGAACACTTTTCATCCCAACACTGTAGAGAAACGGTGGCAATAAGTAAGGGCTTTAGGTGCTGTGAAGCCTGAAAGCTCATCTTTACCTCCGTCCCGAGGTCATCGAAGGTAAATCATCAGCCCTGTGCTGACCTCAGGTTCTCTATTTTCAGAACCAGGGGATTTGACAAGAGAAGGCATAGGATGGCTTCAAGTGCTAGCTTTCTCTTAATCCACTCGCCAGGAGAGGAAGTTGCCTTTTACATTTCTGGCAGCACTTTGCAAGGAGGGAGGGTCAAAAACCAAGGCCTTGCCTCCTGTCCCTGAGGAGGTGACCCCCGCTGGGCCGCTGGCCGTCCCCCACCCGCCCTCCACCTCGGAGCTCGGGGCAGTGAGGAGAGTCCAGCAGGGGTGACCAGGGGTGCCCTTCGTGGGTGTGCATCGGGCCACTCAGGGGCAGGGTGGCAAGCTGGCAGAGATTCCTGAACTCTAACTAGTGGTCACTCTGCTGAAGGCCATAAGAGAGGAACAGCCTCGACTGCACAGGAAGGCAAGGGCTTCGGCTCCCCGGGGGTTGCTTTGGCTCTCAGCAGGTGTCGCCAGGGGAAAACACAGGTGGAGGTGGTGGAAGAACAGGTGCCCAGGGGCCGGCGTCGGGGGGCAGCGGGGGTCATACCTGGCCCTTTGGCCTTTTGAGCTCGGATGCGTCCCAGGCGGAACACGACGGCGCGCTCGTACTCCTTCACCACCTAGGAGGCAGGGGTAGGACACCGCGTGTGGCCGCGCACAGGCCGGCTGGGCGTCCCCGCACACCCCCCGGGGCGCTACCTTCAGGCACATCCAGATGGAGACAGGGAAGGTAATGACCAGCAGCAGGAAGGAAAGGAAAACCAGGATCCCGCCACACACGCCAAGCCGCTGGTGGTTGATGCCTAGGAGATGGGAAGGAGGCAAGCCAGGAGAAACCTCAGTCCACCCGCACCCAGGAACGCAGTGAACTAACAGATAAAACCGCAAGCCAGGAGATGGCCATTCAGGTTTTTAGAAATTGAAATGGACTCGTCTCTTCCAAGTCTCATTCCAGCCACAGTGTTATTCTCAACACACGTGAAGCAGGGTTTCCCAAACGTGACCCGCCACAGGCCATCGGGGTGCCGCTCGGAAGGCACAGTCCTGGCCCCTGTGAACGTCCAGGGGATGCCCGGGTGGGCGGGAGCCACCGTCAGCCCGCCAGGAGGACAGCGCTGTCCCAGGAGTACTGCCCATGAGCGCAGACCAGCTTCTCAGCTTCTCTGGGCCTCTGCTTTCTCTTCTGCGGGTGGAGACAGACGTCCCCGACCTCGGAGGATTTGATGGGATTAGGCTCACGTGGCACCTGGTCCATACACTAACCACTACATTTGCAAACGTGTGTCGCCGCTGGTGGCCCCACTGTGCAGGGGGGCAGGTGTCCTGGGACCTGCTGCCCGATGGCGGGATGCGATATCTGGGACTCCTGACTCTCATGGCATTTTGTCACACTGGCTCAGCGCATGAGATGCCTTTTTGCTACGCACACCTGAGAATTCTTGTTTGTAAAACATGCAGGGCTGGGACCCTTTTACTTTAGAATTCCTCATGCACACTTCCACCTTTTTTATTTTTTGTCTAATTTTGGTCTTCTTTTCTTCGTGTTCCCTTCTCCTTCACAACCTCCATCCTCCCCCGACTCCTGTCCCTAGGATGAGTGATATTTACTGGATGTCTGCACCCAGAGAGCCCCACAAACACCTTGGGCTGTTCCCGCCCCTCCAGCTGCCCCTTCTCGGTCGCGGTCACAGTCCCAGCCGCCCACCCTAAGGCCCGGCTTAGGTACTCGGGGCCTCCCCGACTCAGCCCTGTCCAGCTAAAGAGGTCGCCGAGTCTGACTGATGCCACCTGAAGTCCACCCCACATACCTGCTTTCCTGCTGCACGTCCCTTGGCCCGGGCCCCCGTTTTGACTCTTTCGGAGTCTCCCTGACACACCGCGCCACCAGAGCTGTTTCCCGCGTGTGTTTCTGTACATGTACGTAGGATAAATTCCTGGCAGTGGATGTGCTGAGTCAGAGGTGTTAGTGCTGACAGCTCAGTTGGATGGTAAGTGCCCTTTGGCGAGTCACCAGCCTGCATTCAGGACAGTGTGTGGCCAGTTCCCACATGCCCTGGCCTCGGAGACGCTGCCCATCCTCTCAGCACTGCTTTCTGACCATGAAAATAGCCAATTCCTAGACACGTATTTATTATTTAAAATGTCCTATAATTCTATTAAAGTCCTCTCATAGGCTCTAAATCCACACAAAGATAAGCAATACGGCCTTACCTACATATAGGAAAGTTTCAGTCCCTTAGATATGCCCTTCCAAAGCCTTGGCCCACACTGAGCTGAACCAGACCTACACTACGCAAGAAAAAAGGGACCTGTGCATCCTCATAGGCTCTCTGTTGTATTCTGTCTACTAGCGCTCTTTCATCGTTAATTATGCAGCCCATGCAAATACATCCTCACTGTAAAAAATACGTAAAATTCAAGCAGCACAGAGAGAACTAGAATGCCCCTGGCTGCCTTCTCCTCTGGGGAAGTTTGGCAGTTACCTGTTTGCTGTACGCCTTTCGAGGTCCTTCCTGTGTGTCTGCACCTGTGTATCCACATTCAGGAATGCTTGGTTTTGATTTGTAGATTTTGTTTTGTGCTAACTGGCATCACAGTACAGCTAAGCTTCTCCATGTTTTTGGCTTAGATCTTGGAGATACCTCCACGTGATTACCTATAGATCTATCATATCTCCACATGAGTACATGTAAAACCATCGTATCTCTATGTGGTTACATATAGTCCTATCATATGTCCACGTGGTTACATATAGAGCTGTCATATCTCCAGGTGATTGTTTATATATAGATCTATCATATCTCCACTAATTACATATACATCTATCATATCTCCAGGGGTTACATATACAGGACACTGAAGCCAAACCCAGCCCCCATTGGGGCCTCTGGAGCGTTCCTTGCCCCAGGGCCGAGCTGCAGTCTGGGGCACCAGAGGAGCCTCAGATCCACTTGGCCAGTGCAAACACGTGAGCCAAGGAAGGAGGGGAAGCAATTCCAAAGACCAAGCCCACTTGAGTGGCACTGGAGGCAGAATTGAGTTTTAGTAAAGAAAACAAGCCAAGGTGACGTAGTTGCTCATTTCCCTGCTTGGGCTTGGTCATTGGCATTGGAACGTTCAATTAATACTATCTGCAATCTTCGCTCACAGGCCTGGTTACTGTGTTTCTAAGAAGAGATGGCTGAGTAGGTATTGTCGAATGGTTTGAAGACAATAAAATAGAATGGTGTACATTTTGCATTATAGAAATGAAAATTAAAACCATAATGAGATACTAACACCTAGACGAGGGAATGGCAAAGACTAAACACGGGCAACGCCAGGTTTGAGGAGGCGGTGGGGCAGCTTAGCACCCTCACATACGCTGCTGGGTACATAATGTGTTACGATCCCCTTGGAAGCCATTGGGCACTATCTACTAAAGCTAACCAGACACATATTTTATGACTCAGCATCTAAATTTTAGGTCATACCTGCGGGAAACGAACAAATAATATGTTCAAGAATTTTCATTGCATCTTTATTCATAAAAGACAAGAAATGAAGAGCAGCCCAAATCAACAGCAGAACAGATTGAAAAATTGTGACATATTCATACAAAGGACTATTACTCAGCAAGAAAAAAGAATAAACCACTATGACATGCAAAATATGGATGAATCTCATCAACATAATATTGGACAAAATAAGCCAGCACAAGAGGTACATACTTTTGATTCCATGTTTGAGTCCATACTGTATGATTTCACTTATACTGTATGATTTCATTCATGAACAACCAAAACTAATCTATTATGTTTGCAGTCAGAATCTTAGCTCTCTCTGGGTGGGGCTGGAGGGCAGGGGGTCCTCTCCATAGCAACCTTTCCAGGAGGTCCCAATCCTCAGATCAACCCCAAAGAGCCAGGAATTGGCAGCTTCCCTAATCTGCGCCCCTGCTTCCAATTTAGGATACCCTGGAGACAACCAGATCTGCTCCCCTGACCAACTGCACAGGATGTCCAAGTCCAGGCAACCCGAACCACCCCCCTCAGGCCAACAGCTCCAATCAGGACGCACCTGAAGCCCCCCTTTCCCACTATAAAACACTCCCATTCCTCTGCAAAACACACGCCACGTGGCTGCCTGCCTCTCTGTGGCAAGCCGTGATAAAGAACTCAGGTGTGTTCTCACTTGGCTTGCTCTTGTTTCCACGGCAGCAAAAAGTGCTACCACTTTGTCCTTAAGATTTATGCCCAAATACAGTGCTCTTTATGATAGCGTGAAGTCAGAAATACTCCAAAAGTGAAATGAGGGAAAAATAATTAAGCAAAATATGATCTATCTATACATTATCACATTACGCATAGTTTTATAAAGGCTTACAAAAATATTACAATGAAGTGGGAAAATTCTTATGGTATGATGTTAGGAGAAAAAAGTAGTAGGATAAAAACTATAGGACGAGAGACAGATTTTGAGCCACTAGGCCATCTGCTCTCCTACTACGTGCCTAGTAATAAACTTTCTCTCTTGGAAGCCCCGGTGTCTCAAGAATTGGTTATTGAGCATGTTGGGCAAAAGAATCCATAGCCTTTGTCCAGTAACAATTTGGCGTCCCTCCAGGACAAATGCCCGAATCTCTGGGGCCCCAGCAGAGCAGAGACTTTTGGCGCCTTAAAAAGCTTCAAAGAGAGAAACAGTTTCCAGTTCCACGTCCTGATATCTGACCTGGAATTGGCTCACCTGACTGTGGGGATGGGCAAATCCAAATCCCATGGAGAAGGAAACAACCTGGGAAGTCTGATGATGACCTGCCGTGAAGCCCCCGGGGGAAGCAGGCTGGCTGAAGTAGAGCTGGAAATTCTCACCTCTGACTGCTGAAATGATCACCTCCCCTTTTAAGGCTGACAACTGATTGGACTAGGCTTCTGTTATTGTTGAGGGCAAGGTCCCTAGTTGATTGTATATGTAATCAGCCTTAAATTCAACTTACTAATGGGTTAAGTCCATGAGATATATTCACAGTAACATTCAAGCCAGTTCTTGATTGATCAAACAACTGCACCCCGTAACTTGGACAAGTTGACATGGGAATTCAACCACCGCAGTCCGCCACTTGTGAACTCGGCATCCACCCATGTGTCCTCAAACTGAACTTAGCATCTTAAATAAAAAGGAAACAGTCATAGTTTCACCTAAGAATACACAACTGTCCTGTGTACAACCAGAAATGCACTAACCTTTCCAAGAATAGGATGTAAGGTCTTGGGTAAAATGTACTCTTATATTTGCTATCCTATAATTAAAATACAACAACATGAAACTAATACAGTTTATGTCACATGATAAGGGAATAAGTAGGGAATAAAGCGAAGATCGTTGCTTTATGGATATATGGAAACATCATAAAACAAGGAAGAAAAATTCCTAAAAAAATACAACACAAAAACTATGTGACACTCTGACCCCAATTTGTAGAAATATTTGCTCAGAAAAAATACTGGAAGAAAATTAACCAAAATACTAGCAGTGGTTAGTTCTGAGCGGTGAAAGTATGAGTGATTGCTCTTTGACCTCCTATAAGGTTTCTTAATTTGGGGATACCTTTGTGAAAATCTAAAAGTAAGAATTAATAATGTCAGGTTAAAAAAAAATCTTGGTGTTTCCAGAGCAAGACCGACCAGACTCTTGTGGCAGGGAGGTGTGGGAGAGATGCACCCCCTTTCCTGGGCTAGGGGAGCCTAAAACTCCTCTCTCCACTTCCCATCCTGGGCAGGCATCGTCAGAAACATGAACCTTCAACAACCTCTTGGCCTTTCTCTTGAGAATCAGGGATTGTAAGCGTCACAGAAAATCTAAAGTGAAACCCTGGGGACAGACATCTCTCTCCTACGACCTCACCAGCTCCTGGGGGATTGTGTGGGGCGCAGAGCCTCAAGCCCACCCCAGACCCAGAACACCCATCTTCTCGGGGGAGGGGGCAGTAATCCATCCGAGCTTCCACACATCTCTGAGAAGATGCTGAGTCTTGCCCAACGCAGAGAAGAGCGTCTAAGACTGATTCATATTCCAACTGGCCTCACTTGATCTCTAAAAAGAGACTGGGATGGGGCAATTTTGAAAGCCAATAAGCACTGGTGAGCTAGTTAAGGTTTCACCGCAGGTTCTCTGGGGGGTGGGTGCCCTGCCTTATAGCAGTTCCATGGGAGACATACTCGCCCATAGGCAGGTCTGAGCCACCCCAGTGAGCTTGCTGAACTTGGAGTTGGGAAGAAAAGTGCACAAGTGGCTTTCGAAAGCTGGGCCAGGCGAGGAGCAGGCTGCTGTCCAAAGCACCTCTGGGCTGATGACCGGGAATCAGTAGTCCATTTAATTCCCTCACCACTTGTGAATGGAAACCCCAGTACTGCTTAAAAGCCCCGAGTAGAACCGTTCTGGTACTACCAGCAGGGGAGACCTGATCCCCACAAATTCCAGAAAATAGTCAATATTACATCTCACAAAGTCCCAAGAGCCTGTGAAAGAATACTTCATACATAGGAAACCAGAAGTCATAAACTACAAGCCCTGCTTTGCTTTTGCAGAGCAGTGCAAGCGTTTCATCATGTGAGAAAAAACAACAACAACCAGAAAACTCATGAGCACTTTCAAATATCTTGCTGACGACGATGCTATTTCACCCAGCCCTTCTACTCAGGTGCGTTGTGATCTGTTCAGTGGAAGCTCAGACTTCTCATGAAGCTTCCTGTTTCAAATGGTACGGAAAGGCACTCCTGGAGAGAAGGCCACTCGCACTTTTGAATAACACCTCCTGCCTTCAGCGCATCTGTTTTCCTAGGCCTATTCAAGGGAAAAGTTTCTTTTCCAATTCAGTTACCTTTCTCTAACTGCATGGGTTTTCTTTTGAAATTGATAATGCCAACTGTGCTTTTTCTTTCTGACTTGTTCTCTGACTTCTTTGACAAACATCAGGCAGCGAGCAGCAGGGCTCGGGTCACAGACCCATGAGTATGTCAACCCTGGGACAAACCCACCTGCCCTGTCATACCAGACACTCACTCATGGTCACCTTCATCAGTGACATCTTCAGCACCACTGCTGGGCCCCCAACAAGTTTTTTTTTTTTTTTTTTTAACTCTACAAGACTTTGTTTTCTCATTTAAAAATGAGATTGTACCTCTGAGAGGATCGCCCTCTCAGAATTTCACAAGGCTTAAAAAACAATGCAAGCAAAATGCTCTGCAATACATGATATATAAGAGATAGTGTTTGATACTTAATGGACTGTTTTCCCTTTCTCAGTTCTTTCTCAACTCTTCCCCACTTAACACACATGATGCAGCTCAAAACAAACTTTTCTTTTCAGCCTCTCCCACATACCTTCGCTGCATAATGCAAAAAAAAAAGAGTACAAAGATAAACACAAATTCTATGCAGAACTGAACAAAATGAGCAAGTTCTTGAGTGCTACTCAAGAAGTAAATAAAAACAGCATCAATGATTAAGGCAAACTCCTGGCCCGAATGAAATGGAAGCCAATTGCAATCTGGATGAGTCCACCCCGTGCTAGCCCTCTGATGCTGCACGCTTGCTTTTATGTGCTTGATACACATAAAACAAGCTTGCTACAGGAAAAAGGAACATACCCACTAAATTCGCCTTATCCTGCTTCTCAGGGGTGTTCGCCCCAGAATCCATCTCATCCTTGAGAAGCTGTTAGGCCTAGGGAGCGTGCATGGGTCAGGGGCGGGCCTGGGCTGCCGGCAGCTGCGTGGACGAGCTGAGTGAGGAGGAGAAGCACAGTGCCAGGGAGTCAGAGAAGTCCCTTTCTCTTTGCCGAGGGCCCTGGGGAGTGGTTTCCCTAGTGAGGGAGGCCTGTTTACACAACACAGATCTTTTGTTCATAGAGAAAATCCGAAGGATGAGACCTTGGTGACTGCTGCTTCCTGGAAAGTGCCAGAGCGTAGTTTCTACATCATTTACATTTTATAAAACCCATCTGAGCCCCTTGGTAACGTGTTCGCCACCATGGCTGTCCATCTCAGACGCAGATTCAATCCAATCCGTTCCGCATTCTCCAGTGAGTGGTCTCCTGAGACACAGGTCTGCCCACGCCAGCACCCTGCTGAGAACAGCGCAGACCCACTTGCTAGGATGGTCAAGAGCAACCCTAAGTGGCCATCCACGGCTCAGGACCTGCAGTGAGGGGTCAGGCTTAAATGCTGCCCTCACATCCGTCCACTCGGGGTCTCAGCCCCCAGCAGTGGCCTCTTTCCTCTATGCACTCAGCTGCGGCATGGCCTGGATCCCTGCGTGGCCGCGATGGCCTCCTCCTGGCCTGTGGTCTCTGTGGCCACTAAGTGGCCGCCCCTCTTGCCTGGCACATGTGCACACCTCCCTCGCCAGCAGGCAAACAAACATTTCCGCCTGCTTCCCCCGCCAGCCCCAGGCCCGCTCAGACCCTCACTCACTCGGTGACTGCTTCATTGGTCTATGCCCATGATTTCATGTGCATGGCTATTTGGTCTTAACCAAATTTCTTCCTCCAGACCAGGGACTGGGAAACCGCAGCCTGCCGGCCAGTTTTGGCCCCCACTGCTTTGTGAATAAAGCTTTATTGGCACACAGCTGTATATTGGTACAATATTTATTGGTACAATGACAAAGTTGGGTCTTTGCCATAGAGACTACAGAGCTTTCAAAGCCTAAGATATTTATTATCGGGGTTTTTGCAGAAGTGTGCTGACCCCGGTCTACCCTGTAAATTCACTGCGTCTGCTATTTTTAGACATGTACCCACAGCACGCTGGACAATGCAGATACGTGGCTGGTGCTCGGAGACATCTGTTGAGTGAATAAGTCAATAAATAATCCCTCAAAGGTACCAGCTCACACCTGCAGGCTCTTTCCTGCACCAGCATCTTTGGCTCCTCTACCAAGTCCCCTTCCTACACCCCCTGGACTCCAGGGCAATCTTTAGCTTATCCCAACAACAAAAGTACCGGGTTCCTGATTTTCTGATGCTTTCACCTCTCCTGCATCAATATCTCAAGTCGCATTTTGTTTTACTTTATGTCAAATTAAAACTGGACGAACTTTGATGGTCATCTGACATCAACCATCTTGACATGTGCTTTTGGCAACTTCCACTTAGACTTCCCCAGACTGGGTTACTTCTGCCAACTGCTTGATGATCTTCAATTACCTTCCCCACAAACTAAATCACAGTCATCACCATGTCTACTCTCCACAGTCTGGAATTATAAGAATACATACAGATAAAAGCACTTTGGGGAAGGGGCTGGGAACTGGAAACACAGAATAAAAGAGGGATGCATGCACAGTCTGGCTGCTCTGGGGTGCTTTTCTTTGCACTTTCCTGACACTGATTTGTCTGTGGTCTGGCGGGAAATGATGCCGAGGCACTGGGGCGTGGACCCCTGGGTGACAGTGGGTAAAACCTGTAAGGTCTTCATGTTTCATTTTTCTCATGTGTAAAATGGGGCTAATAATAAGAGTTGTTGGAGGACCACGTGCAAGCTCCACAGGAAAAGTTCTGAAGCGGTGGCTGGCATGGCTGATGGCAACTGCTACTACTGTGATGGTAGGAGGGCCCTACTGTGCAGGACGCAGCTACTCTCTCTCTGGAATGGGTGTGTTGTGCTGTTTTCACAATTTCTCTCCTTTCTGTGTTTCAAGCCAAAACACTCATCAACTCTTCTCTACTTCCAGGGCTGCTCCAGTTTGCTGCAAATATGCAAACAGGCCCATTCCTGATCCCAAACTGCCAGTAAGTAGATTCCATTCTGCTTCTTCCCAGCCTCTTCTTCATCACCGTGGCTGCTGTCACTTGCCACTAGCCTCGCAGAGAAATGACAGGGAATATCCATTTCCCCCATTTCCATGCCCAGGCACAGGCAGTCTTAACTGGGAAGGGAAGACCCTCCCTCTCCACACAGCAGTGCTGCAAAATGTTTTGGAAGTGTTCACTTGGCTTATTTCTAGACACTTTACCCTTTGTGTTGGCCAAATACCACCGCAGCCAGGCCTGACAGCTGCTGAGGCGCAAAACAACACTCAGTAATTGTTCCCTGGTGGCAGCCCTAAGAGCCTGGTATCTCCCTTGGAAGATGACTAAGCAACTGTTTTCTTCTACCTGCAAAATGTTCCGAATAGCTCAGCCTAGAAAGCAAGAATGGTCCCAACAAGTATAAGTAAGCACCTGCAAAAGGGCGTCCCCGACTCGGGGCCTCTGGGACCGAATGAAATAAGTCCACTTTCAAGCGTCTCCTCCTTTGTCTATACAAAATCAAATCTCAGGTCCGGCATGACCTCCCATCATCCACGGGCCACTCTAGTGGGGTTTTCTCCCTTTGATGCCAGAGAAGTGAGGGTGGGGGACCAAACTGACTGGGGTCACCATGGCGTGCTACTGTGAATGTCCTGCTCTTCCTACACTTCATTCTATGAGTGCCGGTTCCAGGGCAGGTCCTAAAGTGAGATGAGGACAGCTGTTCCAGAGGCTGACTCTATTCCCACTCTTGACACAGGACATCTGTCTTTAGGTGTGCACATCTGCTTTCCCTGAGTGTTCGTCATAGAGCACAACCCCCACTTGAAACAACCCCACTGGCTCTCTCCCAAGCCTGTGGCTGCAGGAAACTCTCATGCCAGACAGCACCTACCCCCATTCTTTTTCTCAGTTTTAATTTTTATGGTAGTAACACAGAGATAATATAAAACTTCCCACTTTAACCACTTTTTTTTTTTTTTTTTTTTGCATGGGCAGGCTCCGGGAATCAAACCCAGGTCTCCGGCATGGCAGGCGAGAACTCTGCCACTGAGCCATCGTTGCACTGTCCCTATTTTAACCATTTCACATACACATTTCAGTGATATTAATGCAATCATAATGTTGTGCTACCATCACTACCATCCAAAACCAAAACGTGTCAACACTCCGAACAGAAACTCTGTACCCATTAAGCAGCAGCCCCCCATGGCCTGCCCACCCTGGCCCCTCAGAGCCTGGAATCCACTTTCTGTCTGGGGAGTTCACATATTCTACGTACTTCATACAAGTGTCCTTTGTGTCTGGCCTATTTCACTCAACATGAGGTCTTCTAGTCTCATCCATGTTGTTGCATGTATCAGGACTTCTTTCCTTTTAAATGCTGGATGACATCCCTTCACATGAATACATTTCATTTATCCATTCACCGGGAGATGGACACTGGGTTGGCTCCCACCTTTTAGCTGTTGTGAACAATGCCACTGTGAACATTGGTGTGCAAATATCTGTTGAGTCCCTGCTTTCAATTCTTTTCTACCATCATTTCTTGCTAGACGCACACATATATTCCAGGAGGGTTATTACTCCTTTAGGAAAACATTCTCTTTTCTTTTCTCTGACTCCATCAACTTTTCTCCAGTACTCATCATCCATTCATTTTATTTATCCCAGTTCAACCAATTTTGAATTCCTGCATCTTTAAACGACCAATTCGGTCCCCAGATCTGTGAGCACCCTAACAGACTCCCAGAACTGCCACACCAGTCTAGACTTCTCTCCAGAACAATTCATATTTTCCATCATACTGACCAAATATCTCTACCTGGATTTCTCCAAAACCCACTCTGGTGGCTGGAGGTACGTACCCCAGAAAAATGTGTCCTTAATCTTCGTTGGGTTGAACCCATTATAAATAGGATCTTTTGGGGGGGTCACTTCAGCTAAGGTGTGGCCAACTGAAGGGGTCTTAGCCCCATTCCTGGAGGCTCCTAGAGAAGACCACAGAGAAAGAAGCCAGAAGCCGGAAGCCAGCGGAACCCAGGAGAGAAAGGAGAAGGCGCCACCATGCGCATCGCCACGCGATGGGAAAGCCAAGGAACCCCAAAGATTGCCAGCCAGCCTGCCCGCCTCTGAAACTTGTGAGCCAATCAATTCCGGCTGTTAAGCCAACCCATAGTGTGGCATTTATTTTAACAGCCTGGAAACTAAATAGTCACCCACCCTAACTCACCACCCTTCCTATTAGTCAATCTATTGAATAAGACTATTTTTAGCACACAAATCTGATGACACATATAGATAATATATGCAATGAACATACATCTATATACCCTGCATGTGTATTCAGTGAGTAAAACGCGCAGCCACGGACCAATTCCCCAACAGCAGCAAGACCACAGAGGCTGCTGGAGGACTCGCCCCCCCCTCCCCACCTCCTCATAACCACAATCCAGAATTTTATTATTCCCTTGTTTTAAAAATAGTTTTTATCATATATGCATGCATCTCTAAGCAATATATTACTTAGCTTTATTTGTTTTTGTGCTATATAAAAATACCTATGTATACTGTAATTTCTGTTATCACTCCACTGCTGTATTTCTGAGCTCCATCCATGCCTTTCCGTGAAGCTGCTTGTTCCTTCCTGGTGCTACTGAATGAACACTACACAACATAATAAACTACAATCTATGTTATATTATTTTCAACTTTTTGATTATTATAAATGTTAACATTTTTGTACACATCTCCTGGTCCACATAGACCAGTGTTCCTCTAGGCCCTGGAATCAAGGGTGCAGGAAAGAATGGCTGGATCTCATGTTCACCTTTATAAACTGTTGTAAACAATTGTGCAAATTGTTTTCCAAAGTGGTTTGCATCAACTTTACCTTCTACTAGCAGTATAAAAATACTCCCTTTGATGCCACTTGTCAGACCTTTTCGTATTTGACAATCTAGTGGGTATATTTTGGTTTGGATTTAGATTTCCCTGACTTTTAAAGAAACTGAGCAACTTTCAAAAAACTATGTACAATGCATGTTTTCTCCTCTGTGAATTGCGCATGAGTACATTTTGCTTATTTTTTGGGGGGTGGAGGGAGAGGCTTTTCCGGTTTGATTTATAGTTCTTATATATTACAAATATATTCTTCCAGTTGTTCTTTTGCATCCTTTTAATGTTATTTTGATAGTATACGAAGTTTCATATTCAGTGCCTGGTTGGCTTTGTTAAAAACTCCTTTCCTTCCCAAGGTCTCAAAGAGATCCTCCTATATTTTCTTTCAGATGTTTGTTGTTCTTTTGAATTTGTCTTCACTGCACCCAGAGCTGCATTTTGTGCACGGTGTGGTGTAGGGTCCATTCCGGCATTCTTTCATATTAGCACAGCACTTCACGGGCAGTGTCTTAACCGACCTGTCCTGGCAGCCACGTTATGAGTGTTTCCGTGCACGACTGGTGTTCACAGGTTCTCTATCACACACACCATCAGTTAGGTAGTCCCAGTTAATACCATGCTGTCTTGGCCTTGGAGACTCGATGACGTCTTATTACTCATTGGCACAGGCCCCTCCCTGCAGTCACTGCCTCCAGACGTGGTTTGGCTAGCCTTCATGTTTTGCTCTTCCTCACAAACTCGAGGCTTAGGGTAAGCCCGTGAAATTTGTTGAAAACTCTACTGGGATTTTGATTGGACTTACATTGCATTCAGAGATTAATTTGTGAGATTTTATATTTTAAGGATATGTATCATTATAAGTATGATCATTCTATTTAGGTTTCCTTTAATGCTCTTCAGTTTTAAAAAAAATCTCCATAAAGTTGTCACTCATTTTGCATCAGGTGTATCCCTAGGTAATATGCCATTATGTTTTCTTTTTTTGAATCAAGTTGCTGATGTTTGAAATGGCAACTGATATTCAAATATTTTGTGTCTGCAAATCTCATTAATTAATTTTAATAATTTGTGACCTCCAAATAGCAACAGCTTTATATCTTTCTTTCTAATCCTTGTATCTTTTTTTGTTGTTTTGTACCTTACTACTCTGGCTAGATTTCTAATCAATACTGATTTTACATTTTCTGTGATTGGTCTGATTTTAAAGGGATGTTTCTAATACTTTATAATTAAGAATGATGTGCCGTACAGGTACCTTTATAGCTCTCCTTTAGCTGACAGAGTTTCCTTTTTTTCTTAGTTTGCCAAGTTTTGTCTATTTTTAAAGCCATTATTGTGGCTGAATTTTATCAAATGCTTTTTCTGCATTTGCTAATAGATTTCCTGTCATTTCACCCTTGCACTCCTGATACAAATACAACTTGAATAGGATAAATCATGCTTAAAAAAAAACACTGGTCTAATGTTGCTAACATTTTATATAATTTTTCCTATCTTCTTGAGTAAGAGTGACTTGTATTTCTTCATATTCATAAAATCCTTCTCTGAGTTTTGGAATCAACATCATACTGGTCTATTAGATTGCACTGAGCAGCGTTTCTCCATCTACTCTCTTGGGAAGAGTCTGCACACCCTTGGAATGATCCATTCCTGAATGTTCCATCGACCTTGCCTATAAACACTTTTGGGCATGCTACTGCCTTCTTGGCATGTTCAGTTCATTTACGAATACTGTGGTTAAAATACATAGGAAAGTGTAGCCAACATCTTGCCATATGCTTTGCTTTTCTTCTTTCTTGCCTTATTTTGGATTTTGTTTTTCCCCATTCCATTTTTCCCTCTCTACTGATTAGGAGTTATAAACACCAGTCATTTATAGCTCTCACCATTAAATCTTACCAGGCATAAATTTAAAAGTTAAGCAGTATCATAATGCCCCTCATGAACACAAAGACCTTGGGGATACAAATTTTGATCACCCCTCACAACTTATTTGCTTATACAGTTAATCTTTATTTTTTTTAAACTAACTAAATTAGTCATTGCTTACCCATTATTGTGTCACCTTTGAAAAAGAAAAGCTCATTCAAAGTTTGAGTTGAAATAAAGTCTTTTATAACATACCAACTATTAGTAGACTAAACTTACCTGGCAAACCAAATGGTGAGGCTTTAAATTAAAGTTAACCAGTTAAACGAATTAACAGCTTTTGTAAAAACAAACAAATGAAAACAATACTCCATTATGTTTTAAAGTAAATCTAAGCTAAACAGTAATTTTATGTTTAAGGTTTCAGAATAAACTAACACATAATGGCTATGTTAGGTATTAGGGCTATCCGTTAATATTTAGTAAAGAAGCAATGCAAACATTAAAAAAAGATTCTAGCAATAACTGCTACCAATTCAGTGTTTTTCTTCTAGACTAGAAGGTGGCAAACAGTGACTACTGCTGGTGGCTTACTCCACTGGACCGAGAACACATCCCAGACCCACGTGAGCGCTAACACCTGCCCCAGTTTAAACCTAGGCTCTGAGACAGCTAGCACCTAGGAGGATCGACACCCCACATGTCACTGCTCTTCCCTCCCCTAGGCACACTTCTTTTTTCAGACCACCACTCTAAACATACAGGCTTACTAGGAAACCAAAAACAAAGTGCCAGAAGGAAAGAACTGCTGAATTGTCTTTCAAATAGATCCCAGTGAAAACTAAATAAAAGAGAGGTGAATTACACTGAACTTATTTTAAGTGTAATTCTTGATTTTCCTGAAGACCCTTTAGTCAGTATTTACTTTCAGGCAGAGAAAAGCGTCACATAACTCACATTCTCAAAGCACCAGGGTGCGTAGGCTGGGCATGGGGCATGTCTACGTATAAGCACACAGACCGTTCAACAGAGAGCACAGTTGTCTTCTCTCTTGAAGCCAAACTGCTGAAACATTATTCTGCACAGAGTCCTTAATTACTCAATTCTGATTCATCCCTCAACCAAGTGCAACCGGACTTCTGCCCCTCCCCTCACCACCACCACCACCCTTCATGTCCATGCCATTTCCACCGTTGACTCTGGAGCGGACAGCGACACTGGCCTTCCTTTTCTACCGCTCTCCTCCTCCGGGCTCTGTGAGCCTCCGGCCTGGCTCTCAGTCTTGTTCAGGCCATTCTGCCCACGGCTCCACCCTTCAGTCCTGCACTGGCCAGGGCACTGATTCATGGTTGCAGAGATCCACTTTGACTCCAAATTATGTTCAGCCCATTCCTCCAGAGCCCCAAGACTATATATTCACCCACTGTCTTAATTTGCTAGCTACCAGAATGTGATACACCAGAAACAGAACAGCTTTTAAAAAGGGAAATTTATTAAGTTGTAATAAATTAAGAATTTACAGTTTTAAGGTCATGAAATTGTCCAAATTAAAGCAAGTCTACAGAAGTGTCCAATCTAAGGCATCCAGGTCAAGATACCTTAGTTCAAGAAGGTCAGTGAAGTTCAGGGTTTCTCTCTCAACTGAAAAGGCACATGGCAAACATGGCAACGTCTGCTAGCTTTCTCTCCAGGCTTGTTTTATGAAGCTCCCCTGAGGGTATTTTACCTTCTTCATCTAAAAAGTTCTCTGGCTGCATGGGCTCTCGTGATTCTTATCACTGTCTTCAAAATGTTTCCTCTTTTAAAGGATTCTAATAAACTAATCACGACCCACTTGTTCTGAGTGGAGTCACATCTCCATCTAGTCAAAAAGTTAATACCCACAATCGGGTGTGTCATATCTCCACTGCCTGTATTTTAGAACAACACCTACTCTTTGAGACCAAAGGAAGAAAGGTTTATTTTGTCTGGAACCTAAATTTGCTGGTGCACATAATCTAACTCAACCTGTCTGGAGAGTTCATTTGCACAGTTGCAACACAGGGAGCCCAGAATAAGAATGAAGGCCTTTAATCCTGCATAGCTTAATATAATGCCTGTATACATTCCAGAGTATTAAGCATATATCAAAAAGTATTGGCAAAGTCCCTTGAGGGATGGGAAAAATAACACGGGAACTATTAAACTTTACCATCAGGGAAACTTAGGGACACCCAAATCAACAGGCCAAGCCCCTGATCTTGAGGTTTACTCCTATGAAGCTTACGTACATAGCAGAAAAGCTTAGCCTTCCTATAGGTATCCCCCCCTAAGAGGTACTTCTTGAGGACCTCTTTTGTTGTTCAGATGCCATCTCACTCTAAGTCAAACTATGTAAGTGAAATCATTGCCATCCCCACTAAATGGGACATGATATTGAGGGGTGAAAGTCTCCCTGGTGGCACAGAAGATGACTGCCAGAGATGAGTCCAGCCCTGGCACTGTGGGATCAACAATCCCATCCTGATCAAAAGGGGGAAAAGAAGTATATAAAGTATCAGTGGCTGAGAGAGCTCAAAATAGTCGAGAGGCTACTCTGGATATTACTCTTACGCAAGCTTCAGTTAGACCTTGTTACCTATCATAACCTGCCAACCCCCAACCAGGACCATTCCAGCCAATCCCAAAGAATACCTAGGGTAATATATAAGATTCCACAATGGTTTCATGTACTAGGGTAACTTTCCAGAAACCTATAATAACCTCCAGATGGGTCCCTGAACCACATATATCCTGAAACCTAGAGGGCCCAGCCTCGCAGAACATCAGCTAGTTCTATCTCCATACCCCATATTATTGACAGCCTCTTCCAGCATCAAAAATTTAGAATGGCCATAGCCCAAATACCCCTAAAGATACCCCTAAAGAGTGCGACAGAAAGATCAAAGGAGATGGTGGAATTATACAGGGAAGGAAGGGTTTAACAAATGAATATGATTGCTGAATCATTACACTGATAGTTCTTAGTCTTCAGTATCTTAGAGCAGCCAGAAGTAAAGACCAACACTTGTGGAATTGTAACCCATATCAAACTCTGAAATATGTCCAACTAATTGTTGTGCTGTGCTTTGAAATTTACTATTTTGTATGTACGCTATTTTTCACACACACACACAAAAAGTCGATTGTGATGATAAATAAAAACATTTATTCCTTCTAGCCTACTATATTTTGGAGCAGCTAGAAGGAAAAATCTGAGATGATCATATGGTAACCCACGAGAAACTCAGGGATGTCCTGTAGCTACTTGAAGAGTGCTTTGAAAACTATTGCTTTTTTCTTTCTTTGCTTTGAATGTTATATTACACAATAAAAAAGGTTTAAAAAAAAAGTTAATGCCCAAAATTGGGTATGCCATATCTCCATGGAGATAATCTAATCTAAAGATTCCAACCTATGTTAGTGAATAGGAATTGTTGCTCCCACAAAATTGGATCAGGATTTGAAACATGGCTTTTCTATGGCACATAATCCTTTTAAACCGGCATACCCACCTACTAGCCATGCCATCTTTGGAGTCCTACAGGAATCCTAAATCTCCCACCAATACCTGAACTAGAGTTCCTTTTCCTAATCCCTTTCCATGTCAGTCCTCACCGTCTTCATTTTGGAATTTCTGCATCAGTCACTGGTTTATTCCCACTGATTCGTCGTCTGTACTGCAACCCAGGAGCTTCTTGCAGAATGTTTTCTAGCATGGCTTTCTACCAGGGAAGGTCTTCTAGAGAAAGGGACAGAGGACTCTCGCTTTCTGGCTCCATTAAACTACACACTCATTCCAACAGGCTCTATGAATAAACTGCTATTCCTTTCCATTATGTTCTGCCTTTACCAAGGATGTGATTTCTGTCTCATCCTTTAAGACTCTGATGTCACTGGAAATTTTTCTAGACACCCGGGCAATGAGAGGCTGCCTCTGTCCCACTTCCTTTCCCCCCACCCCCCCAGAGCATTGACAACACAAGTAGCCTGGGAAAGCAATGACTGCTCAGCTCAAACTCACTGCATGCTCCCGGCCTGAGCTTGCACCCTGACTTCTTGATCAGTTCATGAGGTTACTAGTACCTACCGCATAGGGTGGCTGTGAGGTAGACATACAGCATTAGACTCCAGTGACAACTGCAAGCACTCCGAACACATTCTCTACACTCTCGAATAAATCTCCCAAGCGCCCCGAATGTGCAAGATGCCAGAGATAACATCTAAGAGATGAACAGGGTTCAAAAGGGGCCCGTAACATGGTAGAAACAGACCTCATGGGGTGTCATCCTGTATAAAGCTCACTTATTCAACAAATGTTTTCTGAATGAATGGTTAACATACATAAGCAACACAATATAATCTTTAAAAAGGATTATGAGTACAAACAAAGAATAAATGACAACTTTGACAACTGGCTTTGGAGTAACTATGCAGTTACATTCTGTGTTTGAAGATACTTATAAGTCATAAATCTGCCAGTTTCAAATGCTGGATATAACTTTCACCTCAAAGATTAAAGGAATTAGCAATCAATAGTATCAATTTGGTTTCAAGTCAATTATGACTAAAAATGTTCTATGTATTAGCTCTAGCACAAATTAAAAAGTAAAAAGCTTACCCAAGCATTTAACAAAACATTTATAAAATATTTCATCCATAGTTTATTCTAAAAAATTATTAAAAACTAATTATACAGGATTATTTTTACTATCCTTAAAAAGTTTGCTCCCCATGTTGAAGGAAAATACATCAGCCACATCTTCCAGACACCATCTTTATAAAAGTAAACCTTCTAGATGCTGAAATGTGCTACAGTAGATTCTATCATTTACACATTTCTTGGGGGGGGGGGTGTGTGCATGGTCTAGGAATAGAATCCAGGTCTCCTGCATGGAAGGCAAGTATTCTACCACTGAACCATCTGTGCACCCCCCATTTCTACTTTTAATCCCAGGACTGGAGATCATTCTCCCTACCAACCCCATAAAATGTAGCAGAGTTGTCATTCTTAAATAAGCAACACCCAATGTTCTACACCACAGATCCTTAGGCAGGGGACTGCATATTTACTAAGAGAGCATGCCTCCATCCCCAGAGTCATAGGATCAGCACTTGTCACAGCACCTGACTTGTAGTGTCAACAGAAATACCACTTCCCATGATTGCAAACATCTGCCCAGAGCTTTCAGGGTTCAGTGAATCACAGAGGCAGCCCAATTGTCAGTAAAATGTTCCTTTCTTATTTGGATACTGCTGAGTTTAAGAAACAAGGTTCTGAAGGCAAATTATCACTGGCCTTACTTGTATTTCTGTAAGAAAGTAGTTCTGGATATATATTTTAGTCAGAAACACCTGAAAGCCATTCTGAGGACTACATTAAGCACCATTTTCACTTACCTGAAATATATTGAGTTAAATTTAGCAGTATAAAGGGTGATTATTAGTATCAGAAATTAAAAACAAGTGTGGTCTCGAGCTGCGTTTGTACCACCGGGGCCACAGGCCACCCTAATGTCCGAGGCACACCATGACTTCTGTCAGCGGATGCCACATGAGCAGATTTAAGGCTGTATTTGGATTTGAAGCGTTCTGTCTCCTCTTTAACCTTCCTTCTGTGTTGGTCACATACATCATTCAAAACTTCATATGGGAGTTTTGGGAAGTGAAAAGTCCCCAAATGCTTTTTAAATATTGATCTCCACAGAGTTAACTGTCAGTTTATTTACACAGGGAATGTTCACATCTAAAACTTTTTTAAAAATGCAGCCCTGATTTTTAAATTCTTATTTTAAGTTCCTGCTCTCATCTTCTGACCTCTTCCCGACTTCACGCCCATCAGGTTCGCCAGACTTGCCAGAGTCGTTCTCAGGCAATTCCAGTGTTGCTCCCAAGTAGGACACATGAACATTCACTGCCACCCACTTTGGGAGAGGCCTGGCTGCAGGGAAAATGGTGTTCCTGGTGCTGAAGGGTAACTAGGAAATCCATCAGGCTGAGCTGAATAGCTTTCCAGAGCCGAGGTGGAATGGACCTGGACAAACAAGAACAGGAAGTTTAGCAGGTGCTGGATTCAATCAGTCTGCCCTTGTTCTTGACTGCGCTACATTACAGGAAACAAATAATGCTGGGACAAGATAAAGTTAGCACAGTGCCTTGAAATTAAGAAACAGTCAAACTTACCTTTAGTGCAGGAGGCAGTAAATGACTTGAAAATATATAATATCCATTAAGAGAAAAGCTGGGAGGTTTTCTAGAGGTAACCTGTTTTAACAGTCGATTATTTTGGCTTAACTCGTGGAAGATGAATTAAAATGTAACTCATGGATAAGGATGCCATTTTATTAAGTAAAATTTCCAAACTGAGATTTTAAACCCTTTCAGTAGGTAAAGCCAGTCATGAAG
Organism: Tamandua tetradactyla; assembly: GCF_023851605.1. Lineage (NCBI taxonomy): Eukaryota > Metazoa > Chordata > Mammalia > Pilosa > Myrmecophagidae > Tamandua > Tamandua tetradactyla. Next base: position 100,763,761 of record NC_135330.1, on the reverse strand, counting down.
GTGAGTGTATCTAACAACTTTTGTGACTCTCCTGAGAGAATATAGCAGTGCTGGTGGTTGCGGAAATGGCCACACAATCTTAAGACAGCCCAGGGAGAGCCACCCCTCCCTCACCATGCTCTCGCACCCATCACGCCGACTGGTGCCAGGCCATGCTCACCTGCTGGAATGCCGCGGGCTGTGCGGCCGTGCTGCGCTGGAATTCCTGCAAAGATGACTGCGAAGGGTTCTGTGAAAAGCCAGGGATGCCTGGGAGGGACAGAAGGCCTGAGAACACAGAGCCGCTGGCAGCTGGAAGTCCTGACGATAAACTGCAAACGTGGACAGGAGAATAGTTGGAAATTTAAAAATCTCAGAATTTCTTCATTAGAAGGAACGCTGAAAGCAATCTAAATTAACTACCCAAGAGGGAAACCTAAATTTTACTTCTACAATATACTTCTCTGGATTCTGTAGCTCAGTGTTTTACATATAAAATTTTTTTGCTGCTTTATAATCAAGTTAAATTACCAAACACAATTTCTTAAATGGCACGAGCAGGCACATAAATTTCTCACATTTACCTTCATGTGGCTGAGTGGCCACAGAATATTTTTCAAACACTGAAGCTTCAACACAGTGAAAAAAAAGAATGTAATTTAACATAACCAAATAACTGAATTTGACTTTCACTTGAATGACCATGAACCCAAGCAAGGTGGAAACAATTCTCGTCTTTTGCAAGGTGTGCACGTACCCGGCTTGTGCTACAAGCGCAGAGTTGAAGCTGGAACTGAAGGCTGATGCGAACCCTGGGAGGACAGGAGCAGGGGACGAGGTGGTGGCGGCAGCAGGCAGGGGCGTGGCAGTGCAGGGTGCCTGCAGCCCCGGGAAGGAAGGGAGCGCAGGGGTGACACTGGGGGCACTGGAGACGGAGAAGCCGGGATAGGATGGATTCGAGGGCGGCAGCGGTCCCTGCGTGACCGAGAAGAGTGAGGGGACAGACGTGGACAGGTTGAGGGGAAAAGGTGCTGCCGACACTGGCCCGGAGGCAGACAGTCCTGAGAGGACAGTGGCTGTGGAACTGGGGGGAAGGGCTGGCGTGGGCACGCTGGTGGGCGACGAGGTGGCTGCCAAGGCCCCTGGAAGAGACACTGAGGGGCTGAGAGCAGGGCTGCCAGCTACAGGGAAATTGCTGGTCAAAGACGTGAATGGAGGAAGAGCAGTGAACACTGGTGCAAGGGGGGTGGCGGAGCCATGTGGCTGGAGGGAAATAGAAGAAAGGGGGTTGGAGCCATTCAAGGGAGAACTCAAACTGGGGAGCCCCGACAGGGACGGGTTAAGGCAAGCAGGTAAAGTGATGGGCCCTGAGGCAGGGGCGTAGGCGCGACCCAAGGCCCCTGGCAACCCCAAGGCGCCATGAGTGGGCCCAGCCGGGTGGGATGGGCCCCTGAAGGCTGAAGGAGTGGGGCTCGTGGGCTCGGCTTTGATCCTAACGGCGACAGTCGTGGCAGTGGGGATGGCTGGGACAGGCAAGCCCAAGGTGCCTGGGCGGGGGCCCCGCAAGGGGGTGGCCAAAGAGCCACCACTCACGGTCGCTGTGGTTGAAGACAATGTAGGCACAGCCAATGGGGACTGCACAGATGCAGCAGTGGGTGTGGGTGCTGGGTTGGTGGCAGGAGCTGGGGGGCCTGGCAGTGCAGTCAGTCCTGGAGTGGGGGGGCGCTGTGGGGGACAGCACTTCGTGGGGGCCTGTGCTGGAGAGTCAACACGCGGATGAGTGAGGGAAGACAACAAGGCCAACCCACTCGTCATGGCAGAGGACAGAGCAGAAGGACAGGCTAAATGGGTGTCGCTGGACGTCAGGAAGCCTTTCAAGGCAGACAGAAGAGGACTGCTCACGCCAAGGGCACCAGCAGCAGTGGGGGTAGAGCCAACAGCAAGTGCAGGAGAAGCTGGGCTGGATGCCCCTTGGGAAGTTAAGGGCAACGGTAGTCCTGCAAAACCCGAGGACAACGAAGCAGAACTGGGGTTGCTGGTAGACGCAGCAGTTGAGGCAGCAGAAAAGGGGAGGCTGGTGAAAGTAGCAGAGGTGGGAGCAAATGTTTCATGGGGGGCAGGAGGTACCCTAGGTGCAGAGGTGGTCAGAGGGGCTGGGGTGGGAGCAGGACCTGGCGGTGGAACCAGGCCAGGAAAAAACAAAGAAGCAGGAGCGGCTGCCGTGCTGAGGGCAGACGTGGTAGGAGTGGCTGGCAGGGAGGGCGTTCTGGTGGCTGCTGGATTTGGCGCTGGTGGCTGCGGGGCAAGTGCAGCTGAGACCTGCCCTGGTAGCACAGGGATGACAGGACTGGGCATGTTCGTTCCCAGTGCGGCAGCAGGCACTGGTGCAGTCGGATGGCTGAGGGCCCTGGCAGGGGGCGCAGGAGGGGCAGTAGTAGCTGCAGGAGCTGCCGCCGGAGCCGCTGCTGGAGTTGCTGGGTTGGCAGTACCAGGAGAGAAGAGCTGGCCCGTCGGGGTGGGAAAAGCTGCAGGAAGAGAAAAGACACCAAGAACTTGCTGAACATCAACAAACTCAGAAGAAATGCATAAAAATACGTAATATTACCAAATATCAGAAACACTAAAACATACACAACAGGCCGTGGCCACTGCAGGGTATAAGGAGACGAATCCCTGGACCCTAATCTTCAATGCAGAGACCCACTTCTCCAGACCCTGCTCCGAAGAGCCTCCGACTCAGAGAGGGAGCATCAAGAAGCCAACAAATAAACTTCCCTTCCTACTTTTCCACTTCTTTTTAAAATCCAGAACTTCTTCTGTACCACAACTAGTGTGGCACGCTGACCTTAACCTTCAAGCACCCATGCCACCCTCCTAGAGCAGCAAAACACGCCCCATTCCCAGCATCCAGACCCTTCCCCTCCTGGAGACACCAGGCTGTGGAGGTCAGGGCTCACACCCAGGGGAAAAAGCATACTCTTAAAGGGCCTTTGGAAGCTGTTAGCTTTAGTTAAGGTGTGGCCAACTGAACCAGGCAGGGTTTTAATCCTACACCTGGAGTCCTTGATATGCAGAGTGAGATTCAGACAGAGTGAAAGCAAGCAGGGAAGGGAGGAGAAAGGAAAAGACACCTGCACATTCATGGTCCTGGGAGAGAAGAGCCCAGGAGCAAGGACACCAGCAGCCAGCCCCCAAGTGCCAACTTCTTCTGAGAGAGAGCATCACCTGGCTGACACTTTGATTCTGGATTTTTTTCTAGCCCCAAACCCTAACCCAATAAATCCTTGTTGTTTAAGCCAACCCATGGCATAGATTCATGATCACAGCCAGGAAATGACAATCTACCCCCCAACTCTTTTTGCTAACATTTCCAATTATTGCTCCGTGACATTTCCCCACCAGCATCTGCACACACTGGCTCTGCACTACACTAACCACAGCCCTTACCTGTCCTGTCCTGGGAACATCTTTAGGACAGAATCTGCACCTAATTCATCTTTAGTGCCTTCATACCTAACATAGTGCACAGCACCTGGGCATTGAATAAGTGTCTGCTGCACTGGATGCATCATGATCTTCTCAAACTTAAGCCTCCAAACCCATCACCTGATAACCTCTACACATGGGTAACAGCATTTGGGGACCATGTGGGTATCCTCCCTGAATCAACTGGTGGCAGTGAGTGGCAGCAGTCAGCTCAAACTGGGTGCCAGAAGGTAAGTGTGATGCAGGCAGCCAATGCTGTGCCGACCATCCCCTGCTGGGCTGGTGGCAGTCTGCTGCAGTACCACAGAGAAAGTTCCTTTTACGTTCTCAGCAACAGGCTTAAATTTTTAAATCTGTACATAATTAAGACACATTTGCCATAAGGAAGCTGCCAAGGCCAGTGAAGCAATGCTGGACATGAATCACAGCAGGGGAGGGCAACAAGTGAAGGAGGCGCTAAGTGATGCATTGTACTCAGTGTGTACAATTCAAGGACCCTAGCTGCACTAAGCTAGACGCTGCTTCTGAGGAGGAGTATGGAGGATCTGAGAATGGACATGTGCTAATGTGTGAGCACACAAACCTCAAACTCCAAGAGCATGAAGTCTGTACCATACTGGTGCTGCAAACAGTGACTGAGGTTCAGGGAAAAGAGCAACAGCCATCATTTAGACTGGTGTGTATAGGAACATAGATGAATACTTCTGTATTCAACTTGCTTTGTAGTTCTATGAGAACTACGAGCATTAAGAATAGACATGCATTTTCGAGTTTATAAATAAATGTACCAAAACAATATCTAAGTCAACACTGGTTGGGAAACGTGAAAATCAACTATCTTATTTAACTGCGTGCTGAAGATTATGTGGCCAATGACAGATCTCAAGGAAAAGCCGAGTTATCTAGCATGCTTATCAGTCTCTGCTAGAAATTCTTTTAGGAAATAAGGCAAAAACCATGCACAAGCAATCCTAGTGGCCACAGTTAAAACTGAAACAGAAACATAAACCACAAAACCTTCAACCCCACAGCATGACAATAAACATTCCTTCCCTAGTATCCAAATTGGCTCTGAGCCATAAAACACACTGGTGCTGAGAGCTCTGAGCACATCAGCTCAGCTGTCTGCAGTCAGCTCAGCCGAGAAAAGGTCCTGAGGCTTTGGAGGGTGGGGTGACACTTCAGCCCAGGGCTGTCAGACCATGCCGTGGAGCTCTGTACTACCTTGCCTTTATTTCTGTGTCTTAATATGGCTCCAAACAGGGAAGAACAAACCACGCCAACCAGATGTATGAGAAAACAAAGCCTGTTACCCTGGGCCTGCCACGGCACTTGGACACACGCTCTTCCCAAGGGCAGGTCTCCCCCACGGCCAACATAAAGGCCACAGCTCCACCAACAGGCACATTGCTCTCCTTTCCAGGGAGGGGCGCCAGAGACCACAGCCACAATGCCTGCACCGGGAGTGACTTCTCCCGCCCCTCCCCGACTCTGCCACCCCCATGGACTTTTAGCAGAAACCTGGTCCCTGCCTCCACCCGAGCAGGTTCACCTGCAGCCAGGGAGGAGCTCTGCTGCCCCCTGCAGGTGTCAGGGCCCCAGCTCTGCTGTATTTCTCAGTTTCCTTTTCTTGGCTATTTGGGTTATGCTGCCCCAAATACCGACTGAAATGATTTATGTCTAAAGGCAGGATATGACACAGCCTTTGTAAAAAGGCTTTCAATGTGTTTACAGTCAAACTTTACTGAACAAGAAACAAGGCTTCCAATATAACTGCTTGTAATATAAGTGGACTGAGACTATTCCATGAGCAACACAAATAAGGGTCTAAGTCTCATGGCTAATTTTCAAGACACTTGATGTGTGCATTTCATGTTGTATGCATAAAATTGATCACTAATAAGCCACTTTTAGCAAGTATTAGTTACATTCTTTAACCAGAAACTCTGGTCAAAGCATCAAGTTTCTGCATACACAGACACCAGTTATTTCTCGGTCCAACTTGATACTTACTTTGATTCTGTGTGGGTTTCGACTGATTGGAAAGGTCCTCATTTTCTATATAAAAATAGAGAAATAAAAGTTGATTGTAAACTTTAATCAAATTATTCAGAACCATAATAATCACATATTAGGGGTAAAAAAATTCGAGACATATATACGTATGCAAACTGTGTTATAAAAAAAGGATGCATATGGGAAAAGGAAAGAAATACACAAAACTCATGTAACAGAACTGAATGGAGATCAAGACAGGGTTAGGAGCAAGTGCTACCCACACCCCTCCCCTTAATTACTCAGGCTTTAAAAACATTGTTATTTCATAGGCACTTCATAAATACTTTCAGTAAAGAGGATGCCATAGAAATCTAATAAACACGAGAGTACCATAGAGAGAAAAAACAGAACAGATGAAAAGGCAACTAAAGGAATAATAAAAATAAAATTTTCCTAAGCTTAAAGACAAATTTTTTCATTGAAAGGGCTTAATGAAAAAATTAATGATATGATACAAATCTAAATATCCTGGTGAAATTTCTGAACTACCAAGGAAAAAGACACTTCTAAATTCTAAAGATAGGATTTTCTTTTTAAAAAGCTTCCAGAAATAGGTCAAGTTTCTAATAAAGAAAATAATTAGAACTGGGTTCTCATCTATAACTCTGTACACAGTCTTTCTAAAGAAAAGACATTTTCTACCAAAACTCCAATGTAAGGGAATAGATAGCAGTGACGGTAGTTCTCTAGTGGGTCTATAAGTAATATTACTATATTGAAGATGAACAAGATTGAAACGGGTTGTAGAGACCTATGTGTCCCACTGATTAACACTAGAAATATGAGTTCTTGCAAGAACTACGTCAAAGATATGATTCGTGTACAAAGAGTGTTTAAGTTCATGCCCTTGATCCTGAGGCTTACTCTTGCGAAGCTTATGTAGGTAGCAGAGAAGCTTATTACCTATAGGCATGCCTAAGAGTTACTTCTGGAGAACCTCTGTTGTTGCTCAGATGTAGCCTCACTCTAAGCCCAACTCTGCAAGTGAAATCACTGCCCTCCCCACTACATGGGACATGACATCCAGGGGAGAAGTCTCCCTGGGACATGGGAGATGACTTCCAGGGATGAATCTGGCCCTAGCATCTTAGAATCAACAATTCCATCCTGACCAAAAGGGGGAAAAGAAGTGTAATTAATAAAGTATCAGTGGCAAAGAGAGTTAAGAGGCCACTCTGGAGGTTGCTCTTATGCAATCTTTCGGTTAGGCTTGCCACCTATCATAACCTGCCAAACCCCAACAAGGACTATTCCAGCCAATCCTAAAGAATATCTAGGACAAGATTCCACAAGGGTTCCATGCACTAGAGTTAACTTTCCAGAAACCTACAACCTTCAGATGGGTCCCTGGACCACATAAGTCCTGAAACTTAGAGGGCCCAGCCTCTCCAGAACATCAGATAGTTTCATCTCCCTACCCCATATTAGTGACAACCCCTTCTAATATGAAAAAGTTAGAATGGCCATAGTCCAAACACCCCTAAAGAGAGGGATGGAAAGATCAAAGGTGATAGTGGAATACAGAGAAGATAAGATTTTAACAAATGGATATGAATGTTGAATCATTAAACTGATATCTCCTTTAGTCTCCAGTATCTTGGAGCAGCTAGAAGTAAAAATCTAAAATTGTGGAATTGTAACCCATGTCAAACTCTGAAATATGTTTTACAACTAATTGTTGTGCTGTGCTTTGAAATTTATTGCTTTTTTGCATATATGTTATTTTTCACAAAAAAAGAAGGAAAAAAGTTCAAGTGTAATGTTAAAAAAATATTTAAGCCTTCTAGCTTCCTATATCCTATAGCAGCTAAAAGGAAAACCTGAGAGGACCGTATGGTAGCCCATGACAGACTCTGGGATCTGTCCTGTAACCACTTGTTGAAGAGTGCTTTGAAAACTGTTGCCTTTTTCTTTCTTTGCTTTGTATATATGCTATACTATACAATAAAAAAGTTAAAAAACATAGAAAATTAGAACAAGTAAATCAGAACAGGGAATCAAAGAACAGAAGACTAAGTAATGAGCCATGAGTTCAAAGGAAAGCTTAAAGAAAAAGTAAACATGCAGAAGCAAAAAATTCAAGTGATTAAAACTGATTTAAAAAGAGAGGCAATATGGAAGCAAAATGGTAAAACAGAGTATTTTTTAGTTTATTTTAAAATGAACCATTAAAAATGAAGGTAATCACTAAAAAATTTAAAGATAAAATTTCTAATTTTAGGGTAGGAATAAGGAGAAAAAGTTGCTAAAAAATGAGGGCAATTTGATCAATTTATTTATGCAAAAAGTAAGGAAAAGGAAAAACTGAGATAAAATCATAATGAACATAAAAATAAAATGGAAGAACTAATTTTTAAAATTATTGGTAATTCTTATCAAAAGTCTCTCCAATTGGTTAGATTCTTCAACCATGAACTTTGGCAAAGCTTCAAGCTATATATAAACCAACCAACCCATCAACCAGCCAAATAAAGCTGTAAAAAATAATGAAAATAAAGGTATGAGGAAATAGTTTCTGTTGAATGAAAACAAAAAGGAGTTAGGACAATATTAACATCAGCTAAGGGCTAGAAAAAAAGAATTTTTTTAAGCAGGAGTGGAACTCAGCTGATACTATTTTATACCTAAAAACTTGAGACTTTCTTTTGTTGCATTGATGGGAAAGATGGAGACAAATAAAAAATGTGTTCTTTTCAAAGTGGTAAAGAATATTAACAGTGTCGATGTGCAGGAACAGATGACCACACAGAGACAATGTACTCATTATACTCAGGGGGTAGGTGCTGGTGAAAGCACTTGATAGGCATACTAGTTTTAGAGGTGAAAAGAATATAGTCTAAAACAGTTGGGTTGTTGAACTTCTCTTTAAATAGGAAGCCAATGACTGGTAGGAAGTTTCCCTGTAGCTAATTTTACAATTCAATAAAACAAATCTTTTAGAATTTTCCTTAATTGACCTGAGTTAAAACAAATCAAACCAAACTAAAAGAGCAAAAAAAAATCAAAGAAAACTTGAGACTTTCAAGAAAAACTAGAATAAAAATGTGATAAACGGCCAGATACAAATTAAATAAAAATCACTAACTTCTTCTATTTTTAAAAACATGCACTCAGAAATGAAATATTCCATATATACAATTTTAACACCAAAAAAAAAAACAACAAAAAAAACCCAGAAGCACCTCTAAAATCCCTGGAGATAAACTAAAGTTATAGAACCTTATGAAGAATCAACTAAAAACTCTTCTTGAAAGATGTCAAATAAATCCTGGGGAAGAAAACACTACCATCTGATTTGATATAAAAGACATACATATCAATGGCTGGTAAGACAATGCAATAAAAATGTCAATTCTTTCCCAAATTACTATATTATACATAAAACCAACTATTATTTTAATTGCATAAATGATCTCAAAATCATTAAGGATGAAAACATTTCCAAAAACATAAGAAAAATATGAAACATAAGAAAAATATGAAAGAATAGTGAGGAAGGAGCATGCCTTATCAAATATCAGGGCATACGATAAATCTGCTCATCAAACCAATATGAGGTAATCATAAAGAACTAGACTGATGCAGAAAAAAGAATCTGGGATTCAGTCTGTATGTATGTGTGCATGCGTGAAAATTTTATGTGAGTGGAATGTGGTATTTCAAATCAGTGGGAAGCTGAACTGGATTAATCAATGGTGCCAGGATGACCAGCCATTTGGATAAACGATGGAGATGAGCCTCTATTCTATTCCTCTGTGAAAATAAATTCCAGATGGAGTAAGAATCTTACAAGCCATGGCTTCTATCTGTCTGCACCACAAGCAGACATGAAATGTAACAGTAAATTTCGGAAAAAAATGTTTCTAACTCTCGTTAGAATACTCAACCCATCCTGGTGAGCAAAAGAGAAAAATAATTTATTAAATATTAGTAAGTAACTTAGAGCCTCTGGGAAGGCCAAAACAAAAAAATTAAATGTTTCCCTAGCCCACACATACAAAAAAAAAAAAAAATGAAAAGTGGATTTAAAAGCTACATGTTAAAAAAGAAACACTATGAAAGTAATTAGAGAACATTCAGGGTATTTTCATACTGTTGGGCTAGGGAGAGGTTTTGTACATGAGACAAAAATCTCAGAAGAATCAAATAAACAATTACTGATCTAAATGAAAATTAAGCTTTTACAAAAGACACACAAATGAAAAATCTGAGTTATATGATCCTATCAGTTTGGCAAAGGTTAAAAAATGACAAAACCTCAGGTTGAAAGGGAGTGAAGAAACTGCACACTCACCTGCTCTTACTGGCAGGAGGGTGAGTGGTGCAGCCTTCTGGGAAAAGCTTGACCACATATGGCAAGTGAAACGCTTCCTATCCCATGTTCCATATAGACCCATGGGAAAAGGAAGGGCTAGAAAGTGTTGGGAGGAGTCTCAGCCCCTCTCACGCCTTAACAAACCTTCCTCCAAAATGGGAATAATTTACCCAAAAAGGTGACACTCCTAAGTCCACCCTACTTTACAGCTTTAACATCATGTCAAAGCCCACTACTCATGAGACCTACGACTGTCCACGGTCACGCTTTTGGGCCAAGGCCACCCCACTGGGCCTTTGTGTCTTTGAAAGCAAACAGGAGAAAAACATGCCAACAGGCAGCAGGCTCACATGGCCACAGGCTCTCCCTGGCCTCTGCCCAGCCCTCCAGAGGGCTCACCCTTCTGGTTGCGAATGCCCTGACCCCACGCACACTCACTCATCGACCCCAGCCCGCTTGTCCTCAAGTCCTTCACTGACTCAGACATGCCCGGGTGTTGTTTGAGGAGTCACAATACAGGCGTGGAGGCAGAAAGCCTCTGGGGAATCCTCAATGTGGGAGTTAAAAGAGAGATTTGAAAACAAGCCAATAGGATGATGGCTTCCAGTTCTACCAGGCTCCTACCTTTCTTCTAGGCAACTGGAATCATCACGAGTGCCTGTCTCACTGTCACTGCTCATTCTTCATGCTTCTTCCCCGTCCTCTCTTATCTGTTTTTTCTTCAACTTAATTCAATGAACTTGCTGCTGCCCACAAGCCTAGCAACAAGCTTCAGCAGTAAGACTAGGGCAGCAGCTTACACACCCCTTCGTGAGGGCTGGTCCTAGGGGTTCCCATAGCTTTGTCTTTGATTAAAGCACTGACCGTTTCCTCTTACCTCACAGAATATAAGACGACATTTTTTGTAAACCCATCTTGATTTCAGAGAAATTAAACTCTGAAGAAATGTACAACCAGAATTGATGAAAACGAATATACTGAAATTGTTTAGTCTCTTCTTAAGTGCATTTCTCACTAGACTGCAAGCTTTGTAAAGAGGGATTCAGGTTTGAACCCCTAACACACGAGCAGCACAGAGCAGGGGCCTGCCTGAGATGGCTGCATGAGTGAAGAGTGTTACTCCACACTGTCAACATGGAAACGATGTTCGTCAGGGTCACGCAAACTGCCCAATACTACCAAGAACTGCCCCTGCTAGGGGCAACTGTGCCCTGTAATCTATGTTTATGTATGAAGACAGCATTTACCTTTAACACCCCAGAATAGCATGCCTTTACCTGCCCCTGCTGGGTGAGGCGTGTATGGAGGCGGGGGGGGTGCACCTGGGGTGATCACGCTGGTGAAGGGCACCAGCCCTGCGCTGTTATAGGCACCTAAAGTAAAAACACAACAGCAAAAAAAGACAGTTCAGCAATGTTCTGTGACCAGGAGTTCAAACTATATAAATGCGGCTGTCCAATATATTTTCAAAACTGTTCATAAAATGGAGGTTGGGTTTAGGGTAGTGAAAATTACTTAATAAAAACTACCCTCGAAAGTCTCTTGACACTATCCATGGAAAATACGTGAAAACTGAGACAAAATGAGAGAACTAGAGATGATTCGGTTCTCCCGCTGAATGCTCATTCCAGGCATGAAGACACGGAATGGCATGGTGGGAGAAGCTGCCACACTTAAACTTGTCTTTTCAGTCAAGCACATCCACTTGATTTTTTCTAATTAAATAAATACATTAATGATGCTTCTAAACACCAACTATCAAAAAGATATGCAAAGTGAGAATAACTAATCATTAAGAATATTTTATATTTAATTTATCAAAAGGAAACTGTTATAGGTCAGGGCAGCCAACTGTGTGCAAAACTAAACTCGCTGCAGTCTACTTCCTAAGGGCTCCAGCTCTCCAAAGTACACACACTAGCCTTATTTCCAATTCAGTACACACAAGCAGCAACAAGAAGATAAAACATAAAAGAACTCCTTACTTGGTGCAATAGTTGCATGAGGCCGGCAGGGCGGTATCGGATAAGGAACAGGCTTATGTGGATTGTATGTGGAAGGAGGCTAGGTGACAGAGGAAAGTATTCCAGTTAGAAGAAAATCAAGAAGTTGTCTCCTAGCAAAACAGAACACAAAACTCATCTTTCATAATATTTAATCCTATTGGGTGAAAAATGTCCCAGGACATCAAATGCTAGGGACTAACACATAGTACAAATGAGGGAAATCTCTTTATTTAATAAATGTGATTCCTATTAAAGTCCAAAGGCTGGTCTGTCTAAGATGGTGGTGAAGATGTTTATTTTTTATTTCAGTACTAAATCATCACCAATGAAGGGTCAGCTCATAATCTCAGCACTAACCAACCCCAGAATTCTTATCTAACTACGAACAAGAAATTCACTAGGTTTTAGAATCTCAGCTACCCAAGAAACTTCACTGGCAACATCCTCCTAAACTAATTAGGAATTCACCATCTTTTCCATCTCTTCACCTTTTGGAAGAATAAAGCATTGTTTGCATTAGCATTCGCATTTTGGTAACCAACAGAATGTAAATTGGAACTCAGAATTCAATATTTTAACCTTCTTGGTTTTTGAAATTCATAAACCCACAAATATTTCATGATACAGGGTCAAGGAATTGGTCTTCCAGAAGCTGAATTACCTGATTCCAAGCCAAGGGTGGCTCTTCATGACTGAGAGGGAGGGGCACTTGGAGCAGGAAAGGGGGCCACTGGTGCAGGGGGACTCAGACTCTCTTGGCTCTCAGAAGGGTAGCCCTGGCTGAGGCACAAATCTTCAACTATTCTGCTGTCAACAATTGCCACTGAAGTTGTCAAGTGGCTGGGCAGAGACTACAACCCACAGGAGATGTCCACTCCTACATGACTGTCAATGCCACAGGCAAGCATCATAACGCTCCTTTGAAAGCGGCTCCATTCTTGTTTCCCTAATTCTATCTAATTCAGCCAAGCCACAAGCCTAGTTAAAGCGAACTTTCCACACTCCCTACCTCCAACTGCACAACTGAATGTGGCTGGAGGGAAAAATAAACAATTTGACTGGTCTCACTTTAAAATCAAACACGTGATCTCAAAGGGGTCCTTACTACAGTTGACCCATCCTACCATATTTCCCCAGACCATTCAGTCTCCCTCTGGGATGGTGAAGTTCATGTGCCAACCTGCCTAGGTTATGGTACCTAGTTGTTTGGTTAAGGAAGCACTGGCCCGAATGTTACTGTGAGGGTATTTCATAGATGGATTTGTGTCTATACTCAGTTGATTATATCTACAAACATCAGAGGCACTTTCCTTCAGCAATGGGGGGTGCGGGTGAGGGGGTGGTGCTCTCCTCAGCTAATCAGCTCAAAGTCTTAAATCCAGAACTTAGGATTTCAGAACAACTTCTGCCTTTACTCAACCAGGTAGCTTCTCCTGGGGAATTCACTGTCACTTCCATTCTAGTTTCAACTTGTGGTCTGCCCTATGGGATCTGGACTGCCAATCCTCATTGGCATGAGCCAATCCTTATAATAAATCTCTTGATATTTACATACCCTAATTAGCCTGATTTGACACCTGCACCTGAATGGTATGTCTAACAGGTACATTCAACTTATGACATCCAAACAGAATTTACTATAATCCAGGATGAGATATTCTCTTCTATAAATGCTCACTGTTTTAGAAGTTCTTAAGGTTTTGTGAGTGCACTATAATAATTTCCTAAAATTGTGGCTTTATTATAAAGACATTGCCACTACTAGAAATTCTCAATTTGTCTTATTTGAATAATTAAACCCTGACAGCTTTTTGAAAGCAATATTTTGAATTGTGGGCTCTGTAACAACTAAAAACACTATATTACCACACAGTAGATAAAGTGAATAGCAGAAACAAGTATCAATACTGGTATGTATAAATATAAATAAATCCTCAATATACAGAATAGATTCAGGCTACTAAAATTTAAGGACTACCATTTTAAAGGACAGGTAAATAATAGATTTATAAAACTCTAATACTTAGCTTACATTAAGTGCTTAATAAAAATATTTCCTCTTGATGGTATAAAAGCTCGACTAAGAAGATGGACTTTTGTTTACCGGTCCTGGGTGAAAATCCCACCTCTGCTCACGATATCAGGTGGCCTCAGGCACATCACTCCCTTTGGCTTAAAGGGGACAGTGGCACTCCCTGAGGCACACAGCTGCGTGCACCAGCAGTGAGGTAGGTGGAGCGGTCTGGTGTCCTGAGAGTCAGTGGTACCAGCAATGCAACAAGGGAGCCGAAGTGGTGAACAGACAGAAAACTACACGTAGGAGTTTGTCAATTATCTTTTCTAAACATACTGGTTTAGAAGGTCCAAGAATCCGTGCAGCTATTCCTTTGCCTTCATTGCTACAGTCTTCACCATCTTTTTTCAAAGGGGTTCCCTATTTAAAAAAAAGAAAACGAAGAAAAGTAGTTCAGCCAACAATCAAAGAACAGCACTATAGCACAGTGAAGAGACATCCTCACACAGGGAGTGAGACTTGGGTTTGAACCCCACCGCCAGGCTAGCTGCACGACCGAGACAAGGACTCTGCAGAACCCTCAGAAGTGAAAGCGTGCAGCACACAAAGGCGACAGCAGAGAGGAAGATAACAGGTGTTCTAACTGATTTCCTCCACAAAGACAAGATCTCCAATGGTCCAGCATGTACAGCGCTTAAGGAGTCAAGAGTTCCTACACTGCAGCTGAAAACTGGTGAGGAAAGACGGAGCCCTCTGTAAGCATCGTGTGATTTTTCCACATTGCATGAGCATGAGCCCTCATTTGAGATGGCTGTAGTTAACAGCCGAGGGAACAGGCCAGAATGAGTAGGCAGACCATGACAGCATGTCCCTAATGCTGTGAGTCTCTCACTGGGACCATTAGGGAAGCTCCTTTCACAATGGTTCCAAGGACCCCTGCTGCTTGTGTGCCCTTGTGCAGGCCCTTCCCATGAGGAGCAGAGCCGCAGAAATGACGGCAGTAGACTTCTGAGGCCAACTCAGAAAAGGGACAGCAGCTCCCACTCTCCTCTCTTTAGACTCACTTGGTCTGGTGGAAGCCAGGAACCATGTGGTAAGGATACTGTGCAGCCCTGGAGAGAAGACCCTGTGGCAAGGGGTAAAGGACCCTGCCGAAAGCCAGTGCTGATATGCCAGGCAGGTAAAGGGGGCCACCTTGGAAGCTTACTTGTGAGCCCTAGTCGAACTGTCACACGACAGCGACTTCGTCAGAAATGGAGCCAGAACAACCCAGACAAGCCTCCTTTCCAATTCCCGACCCACACAAACTGTGTGAGCTAATAAAAGCTTACTGTTTGAAGATTTGGGGTTAGCTGCTATACAAAATGGAAATAAACCATTCTCTGAAGAAGATATTTTTCAGATTCAGCGAACACCGGATGATATAAAAGCAAGTTTACTACAGGATTTCTCAGATTCGTTATTATGCAGTGTGATTCTCCAAGGGAACACCAAATGCAGAGTTTACCAAATGCACTCCTCAAACCCCTCCACTCCAGGCTCTCCCCAGCTTCTGGTGGTGGCTGACAAGCCCTGGTGTCCTTGGGTTTGGGGATACATTCCTCCAATCTCTGCCCCATCATCACATGGCCCACTTCCCTCTGTGCTATGTCTCTGTGTCCAAATTTGGCTCTTCCTGGAAGTACACCAGTCACACTGGATTTAGAGCCCACCTAATCCAGGATGCCCTCATCTAATTTAATTTTATCTACAAAGACCTTTCCCTATTAAAGTCACAAACACAGGTTCCTGTATTTTACATGGACACAGATTGTCTAGAGGCACACAATGAAATTCTTTCCTTTGTGAAATTCTTCCCATAATCAACAAAAATTTCAGTATAACCACAGAAGTATGTGCTTACTGGGAAAATTCCATTTATGCGACTAGGTTTTCCTTTAGGATATGGATTTCCTGGAATCGTTCCACAAGATGATATCATGGCATGAGGAGCTTTGCAGCCTCCCTTGAAAGCCTGGAACATAATGAACAGGAGGGATGTAAAAGAGCACATCAGAGTCAGGCACTCCACGTATCGGAAAGCCTGGCTAAGACAGAGGAATTAGGAAACAGCATCACCATTGATCTAAGCTGACATCACTCAGCACTGACAGTGTAAACACAACCAAAATGAGTAAGTGAAATTGCTTCAAATTCACAATGATTCTGTCCATTTTATTACTGACCCCATCTCATCTCTCCAAGCACCCAGCGCGTGTGAGAAGCAACAAGTGATGGAGTAGTCATGGTCCCTGCCCTGGAGGAAACGCAAAGAGCAGGAAAGTGGTCGACCAAAGAGCTACACTGTTGAAAAATATGAGATAAATAGGAGACGGCATGAGGAAAGAAGATTTCGCCTGGCCTGCTTGTCCCATCTCTGCTTCTGAAACAGTTCTTAACACATACTGAGTTGGTACTCAGTAAACAGCAGATAAATGAAACACTGTATTACATGATATATATTCCAAAAGCACCTTACTGCATTACAGGAACCTCAAGTTCTGTACATAGAGTTGTTTTAAAAGTACTAATGACACAGCTCTTGTGTTATATTGGTTTTATAAACTCACGAACAACACCTATCTTACACTAGCCATATAATCCAGCTCCTTGTCAAACATGCCAACCCACTGCAGTTTTGCGGCATTATAAGTTTTGGGGTGAATACCCTTATATATGAATTTGTGCATTTCTAGTTCCTTAGAATAAATTTCTAGAAGTAAAACTTTGGGACCAAAAGGTATGAACATGGTAAAGTTTCTGCAAGTTCACCTTCCAAAGAAGCTGTCCTAACATACCACCCTACCATAAGGCCTACTCCACAGAATTTCCAGGCACCGAGCGTTTCTGAGGAGGAAAGTGGCACGGTCAGAACACTTTATAAGGAAGAAAACTACAGCAATAAAATGCACGGCACCTTCAAGATTTCAGTCAAAACCCCAACCAGGAAGTCGTGAAAGTGAAGAGCCACGGCTCAGACCCAGTCCCTGCTCACTTCCGAGCCCAGGGCAGGCCCTGAGTGGCAAGGCCTAGGGTAAGAGGCACGATTTCTGATTACCCACTCAGCTGCCAGTGCTCACTGCCCAGGAAATAGCTGCCTCAGATGGCAAAGTCAGTCTTCCAGGCTCTCATTCCTGTGGATTTTAGATTAGTAAGCTAGAATTTGGCTTTAATATTCATTTCTTCTGGATTTAATAAACATAAGTCTTGTGATATAGTAAAATCAACTTCCTAAATACATAAAATTACAAGAAAAAAGCTTGAAGCCACAACAAAGCTACCAGCTATTAAGACATAAGCCCCCCCATGGGGCCATCCTGAGTGGCTCACTGGTGTCTCACTGTCTCCATCACACTCGGCTCTACACCCCTGCCCACCTCCACTTCTCACCCTCACCAGCTCACTCAGCTCCACACCCCTGCCCACCTCCACTTCTCACTTTCACCAGCTTACTTGGCTCCAGAACCCCCGCTTAGCTCTATTTCTCATCTTCACTGCACTCGGCTCCACAGCTCTGCCCAACTCCACTTCTCACCCTCACCAGCTCACTTGGCTCCAGCACCCCTGCCCAGCTCCACTTCTCACCTTCTCCGTCTGTCTCACTCTGCTCTAGCACCTCTGCCCAACTCTATTTCTCACCCTTTCTATCCCACTCGGCTCCAGCACCCCTGCCCAGCTCTTATTTCTCATACTCAACCAACTCATTCAGCTCCCACACCCCTACCCAGCTCTATTTCTCACCCTCAGCATTTCACTCACTACAGCATCCCTGCCCAGCTCTATTTCTATTCTGTTGACTGCAATGACGCCACCTCTTCCTCCATTGTACTGAAGTTAGTGGAGCAACAGGAGAGGTCCTCTTTACTACATCAACATTCAAACACACCAACAAACCATTTACATAGCAATCTGGAAGAAATTACCTGTTCAAGAACTCTCTTGCACCGTTTCTTCTCAGACATGTTTATCCTGAATAAATCTTCAATGGGGCGAGAATTCTGAGCATCAACTATGTTTCTAAAAAGGAAATACAATTTAGCTTTTCACGTAAGAACCTGTACACACATAGAATACGTTTCCTGTACAAACACAACTGAGTGTTTGTCCTATGCCACAGCAAAAGTTTGCTTATTTACTTTTAACAAATCTATTTAAACAGCATGCTTTATATAACGTGATTATAACTGAATGAGGTTATCTAAAACCAACACAGAAATGCTGCAGATATAAATCACCATTTTGAGATTCCTGAAAATATACTCTCTTCACCAAGTGTTAGGAGAGTGATGGCAAAAGAACAAACTCTTGTGTCAAGTACATAAAAATTACAGTTAATTAAAAAATGAAGTTCTACCATATGTTTGATTCTCTATGTGCTTTCGTGGGCCTGCATGTGCCATCCGTAAACAGCACTGACCAATAGGTCTGCAGTGGACTGGCTCCTTCCTCTCCCTGTGGCCGCGCTCACAGGACCCCGTGCCACAGGCTGGGCCTCCGCAGAACATCATCATTGTTAGCTCACAGACCCCATTAGGTAGGCGAGACCCCTAGTTTTTAAACTGAGGAAAATATGGTTCACAGAGAATAAGTACCTTGCAAAGAAATATGCTGTCAGTAAGGAGCTTTACTCTAAATCCTGTCTTTTCCTGCATGCCTTTCAAACTACTCAGGGGAAGGCAAAGCAAGTTGCTGCAATGTATACCAACCAGATGAAATAACTGGGTGGATAAATCCCATTATCTTGCAATGTATACTCATGTGTAATAACTACACTAGATATTTATTCATATGAAGAAATAAGAATTCAGAACTAGGCTTTCATAGAATATATTTTATAAGTTCCATTTACTAATATAAGTTCTGACACATTAACACACATTAGTAAGTTAAAAGACACTTTAAAAGTCTTCCAAAAAAATAAATAAATAAATAATAATAATAAAAAAAAGTCTTCCAAGTTTTTCTCCAATGAAGTAAAAAGGAAAATACTTACGAAGCTAACAGTTCAAGTGCAACTAGCTTATCTTTACTGAAGGTGAAACAATTGAGTATATTGACCACTTCTGCTGGGTGAACAGCTACCATTTTCTGTTAATATAAAAAGTAAATTTATTTTCAACACAAGAAAATTTTTTTGGGAAAGTACAGTTAAAACATTCTTAAAATAAACATTTTAAATTAAAACTCTTTGCTCATAAAGGAAGTTGTAAAATTACAGAAATTAAATGTAGGTTCTTTCAATGTAAGTATTCCAGTTCAAGATCAAAGTCTTCTTATGAGCTCTTTTTTATTCCTATTTCTCAATGTGTTCATTCTAGAATTAAAAAAAAAAAACTACCTATCCTACTCTCCTCAGGAAAGGTTAATATAAAAAGTGGTACTTGCATATACGGGAGACTGCACTGCTCAGGGAGTCAGGAAAATGTACGATATTCCTTAGCTGAGGGGCCAGGTGTTCTGCAAATCAGCACTTCCCAAAGAGACCCACGGTGTTGAGCTCCATGTGAGGAAGTGCTGGGCTGAACAGGTTTCTTTACTGCCTAACTTCCTTACATTCACTTGTTAATACTGTTTACTTATTTTATTAGAGAAGTAGTGGGTTTACAGATCATGCATAAATACAGGGATCCCATATATCACCCTGCTAGTAACACTGTGAACTGGTGAGGTGCACTTCTCACACTCGAAAGAAGCCCAGTCTCATAACTGCACTAGTAACTACAGTCCATGGTTAGCTCACCTTGGGTTCAGTTTGTTTTGTGCAGTTCCATGGATTTTTTAAAAATTTTAATTCTAATAGTGTATACACAACCTAAAGTTTCCCCCTTTTAACCACAAACATGTAATTCAGTGGTGTTAACTAGATGCACAATATTGTGCTAGGGCCACCACCATCTACTACCAAAACCATTCCATCGTCCCAAATAGGTACTCTGCACCTTTTATGCCATAATTTCCTATTCTCTACCCCTACCCTGTCCCCTGGTAATGTATGTTCTAGATTCTGACTCAACAACTTTGCTTATTTAATTATTTCATATCAATAAGATCATACAGTATTTGTTCTTTTGTGTCTGGCTTACTTCATTCAATATCCTTAAGACACAATAACCTTGTGTCTGATGTTCCCTTTATCCTTAAGGTTCCTCCATGTTGTTCCATGATTCAGGACTTCATTCCTTTATACAGCTAAATAATGTTCCATTATATGTTATATACCATATTATGTAGGGACTCTTGGGTTGCTTCCATCTTTCAGCAATTGTGAATAATATCACTATGAATATCAATGTGCAAATATCTGTCCTAGTCCTTGCCTTCAGCTTCCTGAGCAACTGACACACAGCCTTCCACAGTGGCAGCAGCTTGACTACTTTGCATATGCTTATCCAGTTTCCCAGCACATCTGTTGAAGAAACTATTCTTTCCCAAATGAATGGTCTTGGCACCCTTGTCAAAAATCAGTTAGCCATAAACATGAGGGTTGATTTCTGAGCTCCCAACTTGATTCCAGTCGTCTATGTCTGTGTGTGTACCAGTATCATGCTATTTTGATTACTGGCCTTTGTAATAAGTTTTAAGATTGGGAAGTATTCTGTGTGAGACTAAAGGGAGAGATGTTTATTTGGCGCAAAATTTGCATTTTGGGTAGTGCATTTCCTAATTTAACTTGTATGGTCAGTTCAGTTGAACACCATAGTACATGGAATCCTGAACAGGACATGAGATTTTGTTAGTGTGATGCCCTGATAAATCCCAGAGTGATTTGGACAGTGAATAAAGAAGTATTTGCAGGGTCCCCTTAAGGGAAAGGGGAAAAAGAGGGAAAGATTCAACTTCCCCATTTGGAGAATTTCTGATATTCTTGCAAGCAGTGGGGACAATCAAATTAATAAGCCAAGCCTCCGATCTTGGGGTTCGCCCCTATGAACCTTATTCCTGCAAAGGGTACACTAAGCCTACTCAAAATTAGGCCTAAGAGTCACCCCCAGAGAACCTCTTTTGTTGCACAGATGTGGCCTCTCTAAGTCCAGACGGCAAGGGAATCCACTGCCCTCCCCTCCTATTGGGACATGACTCAGAGGTGTAAATCTCCCTGGGACAGAACTCCCGGGATGATATGGGACCCAGCATCAAGGGATTGAGAAAGCCTTCTTGACTAAAAGGGGGAAGGGAGAAATGAGAAAAAAATACAGTGTCAGTGGCTGAGAGATTCCAAACAGACACGAGAGGTTATCCTAGAGGTGACCCTTACACATTATATAGATATCCCTTTTCAGTTTAGGGTGTATTTGAGTGGCTAAAGGGAAGCACCTGCAACTGTAGAGCTGTGCTCTAGTAGCCTTGCTTCTTGAAGATGAATGTCTGAAGATAAAATGTTTACAGTGTGGGACTGTGTGATTGTGAAAACCTTGTGTCTGATGTTCCCTTTATCTAGGGTATGGACAGATGAGTAAAAAATATGGATAAAAATATGAACAAATAATAGGGGGAACAAAGGTTAAAATACACTGGGTAGATGGAAATACTAGTGGTCAAAGAGAGGGAGGGGTAAGGGATATGGTATGTATGAATTTTTTCTTTTTTCTTTTTATTTCTTTTTCTGGAGAAAATGCAAATGCTCTAAAAAATGATATGGTGATGAATATACAACTATGTAATGATATTGTGAGCCACTGACTGTACACCATGTATGGGATATTCGTATTTTAAGAATGTTTGTGTTCGTACATTGTTTTGTCAATAAAAAGATCAGGAAGTATGAGCCCTCCAATTTTGTTCTTTTTCAAAATGGTTTTAGCTAAATTTGGGGCTCCTTACCCTTCCATACATATTGATGACTGACTTTTCCATTTCTGAAAGAAGGCTGTTGGAATTTTTATTGGGATTGTGTTAAATCTGTAAATATCTTTGGGTAAAACTGACATCTCAGCAATATTTATTCTCCAACACATAAAAATGAATGTCCCTCTATTTATTTGGGTCTTCTCTGATTTTTTTTATCAATTTTTTTTTTTTTAGCATACATAGCCTTTTATATCCTTAGATTTATTCCTAGATAGTTGATTCTTTGAGCTGCTAGGGTAAATGTAATTTTTTCCTTGATTTCATCTCCCAGTTGTTCATTACTTTACAAGTATATAAAACATTACTAACTTTAGGGTGTTGATCTTGTACCCTGCCAACTTTATTGAATTCACTTATTGATTCTAGGAGTTTCATCGTGGATTTTTCAGGATTTTCTGTATTTTGGATTATGTCATCTGCAAATAGGGAAAATTTCACTTCTTCTTTTCCAATTTGGATGCTTTTTATTTCTTTTTCTTGCCTAATGGCTCTGGCTGGAACTTCAGGTACAATGATGAGTAACAGTGGTGACAGTGAGCATCCTTATCCTGCTACAAACCTTAGAGGGAACTCTTCCAGTATTTCACCACTGAATAGGATATTAGGGGCGTATTTTTCACAAATGCCCTATATCATGCTGAAGTAGTTTCCTTCTATTCCTAAGTTCTAAGTATTTTTTTAAGAAAGATTAAGAAGAGGGGCTGGATTTTGACAAATGGCATTTCTACATTAATTGAGATGTTCATGCTTTTTTTTTTTTCCCCTTCATTCTGTTAATGTGGGGTATAATATTGATTTTACATTGTTAACCTTGCATACCTGGGATAATTCCCACTTTTTATCACTGTGTATAATTATTTTAAAGTGCTGTTGCATTCAGATTCCAAGTACTCTGTTGAGGATTTCTGCATCCATATTCATAAGGGATAGTGGTCTGTAATTATCTATTCTTGTAGTATCATTATCTGGCTTTGGTATGACAGTGATGTTGGCCTCATAGGATTAGGTAGAGTATTACCTCCACAAACTTTTTAGAAGAGTTTGAGCAGGATCGGTGTTAGTTCTTCCTAGAATGTTTAGTAAGATTTCCCTGCAAATTCATCAGATCCTGGCCTATCTTTTGGGGGAGGTTTTTGATTACTAATTCAATCTCCTTACTAGTTATTCATTTTTCGTGCTCTTCTATTTTTTCTTGAGTCAGCGATGGCAGTTTATTTGTAAGATTTTGTCCATTTCATCAAAGTTATCTAATTTATTGGTGCACAACTGTTTATAGCATCCTCTTACAGTCATTCTTCAGTCAGGTTGATAGTAATGTCCCCCTTTTTATTTCTGATCGCAGTCATTCGTGTCCTTTCTCTTTTCTGTCAATCTAGTTAAAGGTTTGTCAAATCTGTTGATCTTTTCAAAGAACTTTCAGTTTTGTTAATTCTCTCTAGTGTTTCTTTCTTTCTTTCTGCTTGGTTTGGGTTTAGTTGTTCTTTTTTTCTAGTTCTTCCAAGATCTGAAGTCAGGTCTCTGATTAGGAATCTTTCTTCTTTTTTAATGTAAGCATTTAGAGCTAAGAATTTTCATCAGCTCTACTTTTGTGGCATCCCATAAGTTATGGTATACTGTGTTTCCATTTTCATTCATCTCATGATACTTCCTAATTTTCTTTGTGATTTCCTCTTTAACCCACTAGTTGTTTAGGACGACAAAATTTCCACATCACTGTGAATTTTCCATTCCTCACTCTGTTACTGACTTCTAGCTTCATTCCACTGTGGTCAGAGAAGATATGCTGTGTGATTCCAATATGTCTCAGTTTACTGAGACCTGTTTTGTGACCTAAGGTAAAATCTTTCATGTGCATTAGAGAAGCGCATGCTTCCTGTTGTTGTGGGGTCAGGTGTTTTCATATGTCGGTTAAGTCAGTTGAGAGTATTGTACAAGTCTTGTGCTTCCTTGTGGATCTTCTGTCTAGATGTTCTATCCATTATTGAAAGTGGTGAATTAAAATCTCCTACTATTAATGTAGAAATGTCAATTTCTCTCTTCAAATCTGACAGTATTTGCACCTCATGCTTCTGTGGCTCTGCTGTTCGGTGCATGTCTACTTACAATTACATCTCCCTGTTGAGTCAGCCCCTTTATCAGTATATAATGATCAGCTTTTCCCCTCATAACTGTTTTTTTTATTTTATTTTTGTTTTTCTTTTCTTTTTATTGTTTTTTTTTTTTATTTCTTGTCTTTCTGTTTCTTTCCTCATAACTGTTTCTGAAGTCAAGTCAATTTTATTGTAAATTACTACAGCTACCCCAGCTGTCTTTTGGTTACTACTTGAACGATGTATGTGTTTCCATCAACTCACTTTTTACTTACTCACATCCTTGAATTTAAGGTGTCTGGTAAACAGCATATAGTTTGGTCATGCTTTTTTATCCATTCTGCCAATCTGTGCCTTTTGACTGGAGAATTTAATCCATTTCCATTTAAAGTCATATTGATAATGGAGGACTTGCTCTGTAATTTTGCTATATAATCTTTGGAAGTCTTCTGGCCTTCAATTCTTTCATTAACACCTTCTCTTTCATATTTATTTCATTTTTTGTATTGTTCCATAGAGTCCCTTCTCCTCTCAATCTGGATACATTTTTTATATATTTTCCTTATGATTACCATGGGGTTAAAATTTAACATCCTAAATACGTAACAATGATATCTGATACCAACTTGACTTCAACACATACACTGTTCCAATAGCTCTCTGCCTCTCCACCTTTCTCTGTACTTACTACAAATTACAGTGGCGGTCCAAAACCATAGATTCATCATTACTTTTTGTGCCTTTGCATTTCAGCACCTATAGGAAGTCAGAGGTAGAGTTATACACCAAAAAAATAATATAATGTGACTGGCATTTATAATTACCCACATGGTTACCTTTACTGGAGGTCTTTATGTTTTTATGCCGCTTTGAACACTGCCTAGTGCCTTTCCCTCTTAGTCTCAAGAACTTCCTTTAACATTGCGTCCAGGGCAGGTCTAGCCGTGATGAACTCCTTCAGATTTTGTTTATCTGGGAATATTTGACTCTCTCCCTCATTTTTGAATATAAAATTGTTAAGCAATTGATTCCTTTTAACACTTGATTTCAGCCCACTGCCTCCTTGCCTCCACAGTTTCTGATGAGAAACAGTACTCAATCAAATCGGAACTCCAGTGTACACAGTAAGGTTGCTTTTCTCTTGCAGTTTTCAGAATTCTCCCCTTGTCCTTCGCATTTGACAGTTTGACCAGTATTGACAGGGTATATGTTTCTTCAAGTTTATCCTATGGTATTCTCCAGGCTTCTCAGACATGCATATTTATATTCTTTGTTAAATTTGGGAAGTTTTCTGTCATTATTTCTTTGACTATTCCCTCTGCCCCTCCTCTCTTCTTATTCTTCTAGGACCTCATAATGCATACACCAGTACATTTGATGGTATCCCAGAGAACTCAGGCTATTTTCACTTTTTAGGATTCGTTTTACTTTCTGCATCTCAGCCTCACTCATTTCAATTGTCTTGTCTCTGAGTTCATTAACTATTTCTTCTGTCAGCTTCAATCTACTGTTGAAACTCTCCTGGGAATTTTTCATTCCACTCACTGTCTTCATGTCCAGTAGTTTTATTTGGTTCCTTTTTAAAACTTTTATCACTTTATTGAGATTCACATATTGTTCATTCATTGTTTTCCTGATCTCCTTCAGTTCTTTCTCATCTTTGAATATACTTACGATTATTTTTTTAAAGACTTTGCCCAGTATATCTACAGTCTGGTTCTGTTTTCTAGACTTTTCTCCTCTTCCTTTGGATGGGCCATCATTTTTTGTTTCTTTCTTTGTCTTGTAATTTTTTGTTGTACTCTGTACATTTTAATATTTTAAAATGTTACTATAGGATTTATTCCCTGAGATATCTATCTCTTGAATTTATATAACCAGCTGCTGATTGCTGATACAGCATAGATTTTTTCAAGTGCCAGTCCTCCTACCAGGAAGGTCCATCTAAGGAAAATGTAAAGTGCAGGGTTCTCCCTGTCTTTTCTGGGTTTACAGCCTGACCTGGGCTAGTACTTGCAGGTGGCCATTTATACGTATCTGAATGCCCCCTTCTTCTTCCCAAGAGACAGAACTTCTCCCTCTCCGGTGCCTTCTGCTTCTAGAATCAAAGCAGGTAAGCTTCCGCCCCAGGCATCCACCTCATTAGTTTCTTACACTGCTTTGTTTCCAGTTGCTTTTGTCTGGAGAACATATTCTGGGTGAAGGGTTACAGCACACAGGACAGGCATTTCCCAAATTAGCCTCTCCCAGAGAGAACAAGGCTACAGACCCACAGAGGGGTGCCAGCTGGTTCCAAACCACCCTGTAGAGGGACGAGGGAGAGGTCAGGATGGCTCCCCTAAGCTGTGCTTTGCTGACCCGCCCAGCGAGTGCAGCTCTTCAACATTCCTCCGCAGCTAAGGACATGCACTGTCCTTAACTCCCCTCCATGCCTTTATGTGCGGTGAGTTGGAGTCAAGGCCCTCTCAGAGCTGGACACCCAGCGATCCTTAGCAGACAATCAAAAACTGTCATCATCAGTGGCCACCCCAGGCACACACTTAGGGAAGTGGACTTTGATGTCCCTTTCTGGTAGTAGTAAGCTACGCCAGTAGATGTGGGCTGCAGCAAGAGCAGGGACAGGCAACAATAATGGCTGCTTGCCAAGAAATTTCCTTGCATTTAAAAGTAATCTGGCAGCCTCTTTCTCCCACCCTTCCCTGGATGCTGCAGTCTTCCACTGGCCTCCAGAGTTTCAGAACAGTTGACTCTGTAACAGTTGTTCTGCAGACAGACTGTCCTGGAACGTACTACTCCACCAAATTCCCTCAAGGAGTCTTAGTTTACTGGACAGCACAATTCACCAGGATTGAGTAGAACGCTATGTACTTTGATTAGAGTGCCTTTATTTCTGAAAAGCAGTTGAAGATTTTGGCAATTTATAGATTTATGTTCACAGTGAAAGAAATTCAAAAGCAAACCTTCTGTAAGAAGTCAGGTTGGTTAAAACCAACCCCCAATAGATTCCAAAAATTTGGAGCAGAGGTTCTCAAACTGATAAAACTCAGTATTCCTCCACATGTTTCAAAATTGACATCTAGAAATTTTATCAGAAGTTTAAATATTTGAAAAAGATCAATTTTCTTATATGTCAGTTCATATATCTGTAAAGGCTTTCATACGATTGTTTTGGAAAATTTACTTTATGGAAATGCTCACTATATAACCTAATTGGCAAAACGACTCTTCCGTGTCAAAACAATCAATCAAATCAGACTGTCCTTGTTTGAATTAAGGCTGGGCTTAATTCAGCTTAAACCAATGTATTTATTATGTGGTCCTCATGATGCCCACCTCATCTCTGAATTTTAATTCTAAGCTGGGCAGGCAGACAGGTGACTCAGAGTTCTGTCATAAATTTTTTGCCTGGATAAAATAAGGCAAGACCCATAAATATGTCCGCCAGAATCTCTCTTTGCTTAGCTCTCCCTCTTAGAAGGAAAGCTTTGTCTCTGCAGTTCCTGGAGGAAGATTTGCAACCCCAGGGGGTGGGTGATACAGGCCTTTCTTTTGTACAGTAGAAATAAGCAATTAACACAGAGGTGGGAAAGTACTAACAGACCAAGCAATTTTTCTTAGGCAGATAAGTTTAGGAAGGTAAGGGACAGTAACTTGACCCCTTGAAAGATCTTTATATAGAGCCAGATACCCCTGTTTGTGGGTACAGTGAACACAGGTAAACATGTGCCTATTTAAACTAAGTAATAGTAAATAAAGTGTAAAATACATTTCTTCACACAGAGCTCACCAGCCCCATGTGGCTGAGATATAAAATAGCTCCATCATCACTGCAAGCTCACTATGATACTGCCGGTCTAAACCACAGAACAGTAAACCCTTCCAAATGATCTTCTGAGACTAAGTACAAAAGGGTGGAGACAGATATTCAAAAACAGAAACACCCAGGAACTCAGATCCTATAGCTTGCTTGCCCAGGATTATTTCTTCCTCTAACTTGCCCAATAAAAACATTATGATGGGAGGTGCGACGGTGGTTCAATGGCAGAATTCTGGCCTGTCATGTCGGAGACCCGGGTTCGATTCCCAGCACCTTCCCATGCAAACAAACAAACAAACAACAACAAAAACCTACTATGATGAACAATTTAAAAGAGTACCCACAATTTAAATGCACAGCTTATGAAGTTTCAAAAACTTAACATAGTTATTTGAAAAAGCCAAGTACAGTAAAATTTAGGGTCAGCTTTTCAAATACAAATTACAACTAAAAATAAATTATGGAAAAATGGGGAAAATTACAATACTTAAATTCTACATTGTAAGAAAAAATAAGTTACTTACATGTTGTAATGCTTTCATTGCCTTCAACTGAGGTTCAGCCCAGGAAAAATATCTCAGCAAATCAACTACCTGAATGCAAAGAACTAATTCAGTTGTAGCAGCAATGTTTTTGCAAACACTTTTAAGACCTATTTCAGAACTTTGAATTACTATTCCATGCATGCAGCTTGGGCCCAGGTGATGAGTATGGCACTGGAGTCTGTCTACAACTCATTGTCCACTAGAGCTGCTGCAGGCGCTATTTAAGTTTAAATAGATTAAATTACATTAAAAAAATTCAATTCCTTAAAGGAATTTCAAGAGCCCATTTCAAGAGCTCGAAAGTTGAATGCCATGGCGACTGCCACAGTGGATAATACCAAAAGAGCACAGAGAGGGCAAATTCACTGCCACAGGACAGCATGGGTCCAAAGCAGGGAAGGGTGGAGATGTAATTGATGGAGAAGATGCATAACAAATGGAAACTTTAAAAAGCAGTAGGGGAGAGTAATACAGTTTTGTTAAGTGGTGACCTTTTGCATAGGCCTACAACTTCTAGCCTGTTACTTGAACACTGAGGGCATAATACTCAGATTCCTACCAGATCTATCTCCCAAAAACCTACGAATCACCATCAATTATCCCATCAGCCTCTACAAGATGCCTCACTTTGAGAGCACAGGCACCCAGGCTCTCACACCCGGCCGGGGGCAGTAGTTGTCACAGCACCTGTTCAGGGCTCCAACAGTGTGCCAGAAAGAAACAGTACCTCAAGGAGAAGGTTGCAAATCCAAATTAATTATTTTACTGCGGGTATCTGAAAATGCATTATGACTTCAGTTACTCTACAAAGCAAGGTGAATGCTGGAAATTGGAGTGATGCATGAAGAAGAGGAAAACTTTTTACTCTTTATAAAGAGATCAATAAACAGCAAACAAGTCCTATGCACAATACACACTTTCTAGTTACCCTGGTGAGAGGGTATGCCCTCACCTTTATGGAATAACGTTTTGCTATACAGCAAATGCTACATGGCATGCTACCAACCCCAAAGCTTTACTATCATGTCTGATTTAGAAAGAACTACCTTCAACATAGTAAGTCTGCAAGGCAACTTTAGCAAAAGGGAACAACCATGAAGGGAAAAAGTGCTCTACAAAATTTCAAAACAAAAAAAAAAAGCTATTAGCAAAAATAAATTATAAATCTTTTTAAAATGCCATGTAGCATTTGCTGTATAGCAAAACGTTATTCCTGCAAAGGTGAGGGCATACCCTCTAACCAGGGTAACTAAATTAAAAAATGCATAAGGTGATTCTGAGAAAAGCAATAGGACAGAGGAAAAACACTCAAACAGGCAGTAACAAATGCAAATCATAAATTATCTTTTAAGAATTTAGTGGGCAAAACTTCTACAAAGTTATTCAAGTTTTGAAGTGCTTGAGAAATAGATGAATATTTGGAGCATTTACTAAATCTATAGATTCATCCACTGTCTACCCTTTCTATCTTCTCACTCTTTTCCATAACTGTTCTCCAGATTTTAACTTCTATCTGTGCCTAGTTTCTCTATCACATATTTTCAAGCATGTCTCAGAAATCCTCTCACGCCCCCTCCATTTATGTGACGTATGCGTGTGTACATATATTTATGCATATGTACAGACACACACATAAACATAGATGTTTGGTTAAATTAGCAACCTCACCCTAAAGTAATAGGTTTAAAACTGGACAAAAGTTTTCACTAAACTACTATGCTTAAAGCACAGTATGCTTAAAGCATAGTAGTATATCTCATATCCAACAACTGTGGATTTTAAGTAGAAAATTAAACACATCAGACATTCTTTGTTCAGTCTTCTTCTGGCAGGTACAGAAACTACTTATTGGATACAGTATTTTTTCCTCACTGCTATAATTTTCATTTGGCTTCATATTAGAATATACTTCAACATTCGTTCAAATTTTCTTTTATATTATATAGTGAATCTCAACTGTTATCTTCTAAATACTGTACAAATTTGGGTAAGTTTACCATTAGAAGTTTATAAATTTTAGACATTGCCTTTTTTTAAAGATACTAATTAAAAATCATTTTAGAATATGAAACTGTGATGGAAATGGACTGTTTTTTAAAATACCCCTGAATTATAAATGATAAATTCTACAGTTTTCTGCCATAACTGAAAGACTCTAAATATACTGAATAAATACATTAACAAAATAGCAACAATTCTGAACTTAACCGGCAGGTAAGCTGACAATAACAATTACACTGGTTTAAAAAGGAGGTAGAAACAAACCACGAGAAGTACCTGCTCACTGGAGAAGTAGCCATGCACATATTCAAGGGCTTTCAACTTATACTCTGTCAAAACAGCCTGAAACACATGGAAACCAGCATGAGTGTGTGCCCCCAGCATAGTAAGCCACAAAGACCACAGATGCCCAAGCACCCCTGATCAGGGCAGATCCCCTTAGTCTTGGCACACCATGCTGGGACACGCTGACCTGGAGGCCTCCCTACTCACTGCGACCAGGAAAGAGAATAAAACTGTGACAGGCAGCATTCGACATTAGAATTTACATGTGGAATTCGAGTAAATGTAGTTAGTTTCAGAAAAGCTCATATCCAACAACTGTGGATTTTAAGTAGAAAATTAAACACATGAGACATTCTTATTCATCATTTACTGACGCCCATGAAGCACCAAGTGAAAGAGGCTCTCTGCACTTCCACGGGATGAGAGCCCAGGGAGTCAAAGGACCCTGGTTCAATCCCTGTGCCGCCACCAGCAGTATTTTAACACCATGAGCGCTTCCTCTTCCATTGAGCACCCACCCAAAGGTTAAGCAGTCAACATTAGATCTATATAGGCGTTCAACAGATGCAGATTTCCTTCTGAAATGGAATAAATCACCCCTGCAGGTATGTGCTGCACTTGGTGATGGAAATGCCAGACTATCACAACTCAGGAGCCACCAACCACTGAAAGACAAGTGAAAAGAGAAGCAGCATGTGGCATTCCGGGTAATGTTCTCTGGAGGGTCTGACTTTCATCACTGCTACTGGACACGCAGTCAAGAGCAGGTCTCTGGACCAAAGCCTGGACTGTGCCGGCCCCAGGTCCTGTTTCAATTCTCTCAACCCCACCTGAGGGGCCCAGCTCTGTCCCCAGGAAGGGCAGGAGTCCAACTGCTCGGGCTTAAATTACTCTCTAAGCTTGAGGAGACCAGCCAACCTCGCGGAGGAGGCCTGTGTCTGAAACAGGAGGCAGCGGCTCATAACCGAGTTGTCGGGGAGGTCACAGCACATGATGTGTGGAGAGAGCACGCAGACCGGCACTCACGGCGAGGGCTCGGTGAGGAGTTAAAGTATTAGGACCTTCTTTTGAAAAGCAAAGTCTACGTTGTTTTGTGCCCTCTTTTCTCCTCCCCACCCACTCCACTACCTCCCTGTGTTTTTCCCAATGCCTTACCCACCTCTGCTTTAAATATGCCAGGAGTGCTGGCCAGTATTACCTACAGGCCTGGGGTCTTGGGTGACACTTTGGGAAAGAGATTACCTGGCTTAAACTGAGTTAAATTTACAGTCTTCAAGCAATTAAAAAAACACAACTTACTAATTCACATACTTACCTAGACATATATTTCTATCCCATTTATCCAAAACTAACACAAAGCTTACGTGTCTTAACAATTTAATAGAGAGAGCAAAAGACATTTTAACCACAGACCAGAAATAAGAATGTAAGTTGCCATATACCATAAACACTTTTATCTCTGGAAAATTTCCTATTTTCCCCACTATTATTTACTACGTGTATCTTCACAATACTTAGAAGGGAGGGAATATGCAAATTGACAGTCCATTACCTTCTAAAAGTAGAAACCTACTGATTTACTTGAAGCCATACACTATTCTTTTACAAACTTCAACTGTATCAAATACGTAAATTTAACCTAACGTGAAATTGGAAAAGAAAAAAGCTAGGATGAAGAAACGTGGCAAGTCTTGAGACCATTTTAGGAATAAGAAACCGAGCTAATCAGCACCCGGGCACAAAGTAATACTCCTCCCCTCTCTGTTGGGGTCTTACAAGTATGCAAACACCAGACCACCACCTGCACGGTCTGGCTAGCCCTGTCCACACAACGGTGCAGCGAGTCCCTGCGATGTTAACAGGAGCCCTCTGTTTGCTCAAGGCTCCAGGTCAATGCTCTCTCCGCGTTTCCCGGCGGCGAGTCACGCGCGGGACCGCGCGAGGACAGCCCAGGCTCAACGGTGAGACCCCCACCCCAGGGCACAGTGCCGTGGTCGCGCGTCCACCCGGCAGGCTCCGGGGTCGGGACGCCCGACTAACTGATCCCCGCGAACCGCAGCGTCTCAGAAAGCTTCGGCGTCCACACAACACCTACTTCTATCAAGTGAGGCTTCCCCACTACCCGACCCAACTCAGACCCACCTGGCCACCCGAGAACCCTTATTTCCTGCGATCTAAACGCAGCGCCGCGAAGAGAATCAACCGTGAATATTCGCACCCAGGAGGAGCCGAGGGGGCCGAGCGCATTACCTTCCGGATCTCATCCAGCACCGTCTCGAACGACTTTTTGTCCATCTTGACTCCGGCCTCGGCGTTACGCGGTCGGCAGCGACACTGTCATCCCGCGCGGGCCCGCCGACTGTGGGAGCCGCGCCGAGACGGGAAAGGGCCGGCAACGCCGCCGAGCGCGGCAAACCGCGCGCGCCAGGGGCTCGAAACGCCGACTTTGGGGAAGGAAAGTTTCTCTCAGAAAATAAAACCACAACCGCGCCTCGCCGGGCCCGCCCCGCGTCAGGCCCGAGCCCGGGGCCTGGAGCCGGCTGGGTCCCCCGAGCCCTGCGGCCCAGGCCCGGCGCCGCCGCAGCCCGCCTATCCCCGCCGCGGCCCCTCGCCGCCCCTCGCGCCCGCCGCAGCTCCTCGTTCCCGCGGCCCCGGGCGCGCGGGGCCCTTTGTTGCCAGCGGCCGCGGCTTCCGGGAGCGGGCCGGGGCCGGGCGGAGGGGGCCGCGGCGAGCAAGGGGGGTCCCGCACACCGCAGCGCCACCCGCGCCCGGCACTACGCCCGCTTACCCTGCAGCCCCCACCGGCTCCCGGGGGCCTTCCGCAGCGCCCGTCGCGCGCCAGTGACCTAAGCACTGCGCCGCCGCCGGGACCGCGCCCTCCTGCGAGCCAGGGGGAGGGTGTGCTGGGGTGGGGACAGGCGCCCGCGGCGGCTGCCTGAGTGCCTGGGGATCGGGCGCGGCCGAGGCCTGCCCAGAGCCCGGCAGTCATTTACCGACTGCAGTTCGTATCAAGACTCGGTTTCCGTGTGTTTTGTTTCGGGGCTCAATCTGAATTTTTTGAAAATGAGCTGGAAATGGTTCAGGCATAGCTACCGGTGCCTACACCCGGGGCCCGAGGCGCAGGGCGAGGGGGCGGGCCGGAGCGCGGGGCTGAGCGGTCTGAGCCCGCGGTTCCGGGTGTCGTTGCGCGCCCGCTCCCCTGTCTCCCGGCTGCCCGGCTCCGCGGCCGCAGCGTCCCGGCCCTCCCGGAGTCTCCCTGCCCCGGACTCCCGATGGCGAGGGCCTGGGTGTGCGCGGCGGGCGCCGGCCTGTTCCTCGCCTGCCTGGCCTTGCACTCACGCTTCTGCGGCTCTCCGGTGAGCGCGGGCGAGGGGCGGGGGCGGCCGGGGACGGCCGGGGGACCCGGCGCGGCCCAAACGTGCGCGGGCCAGCCTGTCTCAGCGCTGAGGAGCCCGTGGGTGCCGCCCCGCCGTTCCTCCTGGGTTTCTTTCCTTCCCCCACCCACGGCGCCCCCCAAATTGGCAGACTCCCCAGTTGGTGGACCTGGTCCGTGGACGTCCAAGCCCGTTTCTTGGGAGTCGTTGCCAGTCCAGCAAACCTGTGTCAAGGCATGCCGAAAAGAGCCTTAAAAGAAAGAAAGGAAAAAAAGCCTTTAAAGTAAACTGAATCGTCTTCTGATTTTATTTAAGATTTTAAGGAACTTCGCTCTTCCTGTTTCCTGGAGCACTAAAAACACTCTTTATCGGCTGGATGTGGGTTGGCCTAAGTATTCGGAATACTTTACTGGAGCAACGTTTTGTGTGGCGGTTGACTCCCTCAACGGATTGGTTTACGTAGCGCAAGTGAGTATAAGTTAGAAGCTCAAAGAAAACAGCCGTTCCCGTTTTACTGTACTAGGAAACCAGATGCATTTGTGCCATGGTAGTTGTGGGATTTGTCTTTGAGTTGCTTCCACGTAATCACTTTGATTTTGAGTAGGAATAGGTATTAACATTGTTGCCTTTTAAATGTTACTAAATTTCTCAGTTAACCTTTAATGTGTTTTTTTTTTTTTTTTGCTGCCAAAATAAGGATTGCTTTTACTTAAAACTGAGCTTACCTACAGAGTTACTTTTGCATACTTCAGAGAGGAGATAGCATCCCAAAGGTGTTGGTGTTCTCAGAGGACGGATATTTCCTGCGAGCCTGGAATTACACGGTTGACACACCTCATGGCATGTTCGCAGCCAGCACCTCACATGAGCAGGCTCTCTGGATCACAGATGTAGGAAGTGGTATGTATAGTAATAGCTATTAGATTATGTTGCCAGAAATCACGTATTTGCCCATGTTCTTGCTTGTACATTTTAAAATCAGTTGCTGCGTCTGATCTTAATTTCCCTAATGATTCATGAAGTCTTGTTTCCAAAATCTTTATTTTGTCATTCTCCAGAATCAAGAAGTTTAAAAAGGAGCATATAATTATGATCTTACCTTTAGTAAGGGGACTTTTCCACTTTAAAGTGACAGTTACTCTTCTCAGATTAGGTTAACTGTAAAATGTGAAGGCAATGAATGGAATCCTTACCTCTGTATTTTCCTCAGCCAGTTTTCTTTCAAGAGATTGTGCTAAGAAACCGTAACTGTTTCATTGCTCAAAGTGCAAAGATTTGCAAAAACTAGTGTTAATATTTCTGACATCCCACTCATTGTAGCATGTCTGAAACCTTCCTTCTGTCAAATAGTTTAGTAGAATATGCTGGGAAAAAATATGCACACTTTAATTTACAGCTCTGAATATTAGAAAATGTTATTCAGAGCTGTAAATTAAAATGCACATATTTCTGAGAAAACATTTGGTTTACTTGTGCTTAGACAAGGAGAAAATGTAGCTTTAAAAAAACTGTATTATAGATATTTTTTTCACTAATCTGAAATTTGAGTTTGTACATTAATGTCTAAAATAAGTCTTCAAATATGAGTTGTTATTCTTGAGTTCCTTTTTTAAGAAGTGCTTATTCACAGTCATAAGATTCAAGATGAAAATGATACAGTTAACATCATGAGCCTTCTGTATGAGTCAGGACTTTAAGCCTATTAAATTTTTACCCAGTTTATTTGAAAAAATGTGAATTTTTGTACAGTAGTTCTATTTGTGAAATGTGTGTGTTTGTCTCTACAGGACCCTATGGCCATACTGTTAAAAAATACAATTCCTTTGGTGACCTTGTTCAAGTTTTGGGTACCCCAGGCAAAAAAGGCACTGGTTTGAATCCCCTGCAGTTTGATAACCCTGCAGAATTATATGTAGAGGACACAGGAGATATATACATTGCAGATGGAGATGGAGGATTGAATAACAGATTGCTCAAGCTGTCCCAAGGTACATGGCTTAATTTTCTGCATGTCTTTAGAATATTATCTCATAAGTTGAGTTTAATCTGTTTGATGCTTTGTGTACTGTTTTGACTGTGTTGTATATAAAACTCTGTGTACAGGACTCAAGTGTATAACTAGGAAAAAACTAGAAAGCAGGTGCGTGGAATGGCTGACAAAGAATGGTTCTGATCACAGGCCTGCTTACTCTTTACCTGAGGCTGGGAACTGGAGGCAGTGTGTGAGTGTACACTGGGCTCCGGAGATGAGTGGGTACCCGGTCCAGTTAAGGATGGGGAAATCAGGAACCTGGAACCGCAGAATCAAGGTGTCCCACAAGCTGGTGAACCAGCAGGTGTCTATTGAGTGCCCTGCTGTGTGTTCTCAGTCATATTCTAGGCGCAGGTCTAATACAGATAACACGGGAACCAAGTGAAGAAGAAACCAGTATGGGCTGGACAAGTAGGGCACAGTTTCTTGAAAGAAGTAGTTCTTGGATAAACTGGTTTGGGTGGGAGGAGAAGGGAGGGGAGGGAAGCCTGTCCAGGAGGCCTGGAGGTGGTGATTAGATGACTTCTAGGAAAGAAGCTGAAAATGCACTTTCTGAATAGTAGAAATAAGATTGGGGTGTCTTTGAAAGCTTCTGTAAGGATTTTTAAAGCCATTTTTTTGCTTGTGAAGAGTCCTTGATGTTTATTAGTAAGAAAACAATATTACAGAAGCATAGGTCTTTTACGAGACAGGAAATATTTGGAGAGAACTCACTGTCATTTAAGGGCTTTGTAGTCAGTTTGTCCCAGTAACCGAATTTGGTGGGTTATATAGTTAAAGGGAGGTGGGGTGGGGATACAGCAAGACTCCAAGAAATTGTAGGAAAGAAAGAAACAAGCAAATTTAGGAAACACTGAATGTGGATAATGAAGGAGACAGTAAAGTCTGACTGAATTTTTAGCCTCAGAAGAATGATGACACCAAATTACAGTTTGGAAAGGGGAACCAGTTTGAGGCAAGGAATGGTAAAAATCCTGAACATAATGATTTTGAGGGAAGGATAAAAAATTTAGTGGAGATCATCATTAAAGAGATAGATTAATTGCTTGAAGCAGAACAAGATTTTTGGGGGGGCAGGGGTAAGGGTAGAGCATAAAATTAGGCAGATGAGTATAAAACAGGAAGCCAGAAAGCATAGACAACTGGAGGTATAATTGAATTGTTTTGCTGTAACTTATATCACAAAATATATTGTGTAAACATGCATGAGATACCCTATATGTTCTTCTTTTACCACTTGCAGATTTTGCAGTGCTGTGGCTGCGTGGAGAGAATGGGACAGGGCCTGCCCAGTTCAACATCCCTCACAGTGTTACAGTTGATCCTGTTGGTCGGGTAAAGATGCAGCGCCTTCCTGTCTTAGGCTCTGCATGTGGAGATGTGCATGTGTGTGTCTCAGTGGGTGTGAAGGTGTGTGTGTGTGTATCTGGGTATGTCTAGGCACTCCCTCTGGGCTTGGGTGTGCATGCATGCTCCTTTGTAAATGTTTGGGGTCTGTGGTAAGGGGCTCCCACAGACACTTAGAAATGAGCAAGACAGATGCCCTATACCACTTTAGGGATAAAGGGAATAAATAATGGAACTGAAGGTAGATAAAGTTAACTGGGAAAAACAAAGCTGCATTCTCACTAGTTAAACTGTTCTACGAATGTTTATATTTGCAGTTCTAGAGAAAGATGGGAGAGACAGGTTGGTTTGGACACTGGGGCCTCGGACCAGGTCCTGTGTACTCTACAGTGACACCATCCTCCTCAGAGGCCTCGGAGGCCATGGTTGTACTTTGGCATCACTCAGTGATGAAGACTGTGTGTTAATTTCTGCACATTTATGTTTTTATTGGTATAACAATAGGGGTTTCATGTGGTGCTTTTTTTTTAAGTAACAATGTGGAGCACTGACTGAAAGAAACTATTCTAAGAAGTTTACATGATTAACTCATTTAGTTATCACTGAAACCCTATAGGAAAAGTTAATTAGTTCTAGAATTAAAGATGTTTCTTCAACAGGATTTCCCATGGTCAAGATTAGTTGAATA
The DNA here is from genome assembly GCF_023851605.1 of Tamandua tetradactyla. NCBI lineage: Eukaryota > Metazoa > Chordata > Mammalia > Pilosa > Myrmecophagidae > Tamandua > Tamandua tetradactyla. The sequence goes on along the minus strand of NC_135330.1, from coordinate 100,725,837 downwards.
GGAAAGATAAAGCTGATGTCCTAAAGTGCTACTCAGGCCTAGGGCCTAAATTGTATTTCCTTCTTGGTCATTTGTCTGAGACTGAGTTCTCAAAATCTTTAAACAAACCCATCCTTATTAAAGAATTCTTAGTCAGGGAGTAGCCTTGAGAAATTACCTTACGTAAGAGTCAACGACCTTTCTAAAATAGTGTCATCACTTCTCCTTTTTCTGATTGAAGATGAATTCAGTGACTCTCTGATTCTCCATTGATAAAGCAATAATTAAAGTTACCCTGAGGAAGTAGTCCCTGAATCCACTAATCCAATCCAGGAAATCCAGAGGACCTGAAGCGGGAGGTAGAAGTAGGCAAGGCTCCCTCCCCCACCCCAGTCTGTCTTGTATCTTCTCTGTAACCCTAACTACATGTTGTTAAAAAAACAGCTCTCTTCATGTGTGTCCTGGGTTGCCAACATTGAAGATAGGAAATGCCATTTAGGAAGAACCTGCCTTCCTGCTCTAGAACAGGACCTCAGGACTTGTATAGCTTAGAGTAGGCCCAGGTGCTCACCAGGTACTCTCCCAAGCTTCCTCCGTAGGTGGCCCTTTGGTGGCACCTTGTTATACACTACAGTGTGAATGCCGGAGCTCCAGAGCAGGGCTGCTGCTCTTTGCCGCTGTCTTACTGCCAGGCCAGGAGCTGACATAGGGCAGTACTCGACAGGTGAATGCTTGTTAGAGGAAGAAAGGAAGGCTGCCATTTTGAGAATCCCTTAATTCTCTGCATTATGGTAGAGTCCTCCAGTGTTTCACTGGAAAGAGCGCACTAGGCTTTGGTTGTGATAGATGGCTGAGACACACTGTGGCTCTTTAACCTACTGTAAACTCCCTTCAGACAAGTTATTTAGTTTCTTAGACCCTCAGTCTCCTTATCTGAAAATGGGGCTTAGATTGCTTCTCTGGGGGCCTCTTGTATTGAAACTAATGAAGACATTCATTCTGTCCCCGGCCCCTTCTTTTTTCTTCACATCACTAGTGGATCTTTTCCAAAGGACTTCTTTGTGTTTCTCAGGTATGGGTTGCTGACCGAGGAAATAAAAGAATGCAAGTGTTCGATAAAGACACTGGGGAATGGTTAGGAGCCTGGACTGACTGTTTCACAGAAGAGGGACCTTCTGCAGTCCGGTAATTGCGTCTTTTTACTGTTCAATACTTGTTTTATTTGATTATGTTACTTATTGTCAGGGGGTTGAGCCCATATATTGCGGTGAATTGGCCCCACATTTCAGGGTGGGCTCCATTACAGGTGTGGAGGTCCACACCTCGGGGAGGCCTCCAGACATCAGGGTGGACCCATGTATCACGGGACCCCACATATCAGAGTAGGGCTCCACTCCAGTACTTCATGCGTCAGGGTGGACTTCATGTATTGGGGTGGGGGTCCACTTATCAGGCTGGGCCCGGCGTATGGGGATGGGGGTCCACCGTTCAGGGTAGTCTCCATGTATTGGAGCTGACATACACTAGAACTCTCCTGGGGCCTTTGATGAGGTGTATTTTTAATTTTTGTATATAGACCAAAAATCAAAGTCTGAGTTCTATAGTGTCAGACTCGGCCTACCACCAGTTCCACATTAGTTTCATTTTGTGTAGTACTCTAATACTGATATTTTAAAAAACTTAAGCTAAACTTTAGATGTGTCTGTCATCACATAAACAGCATTAGATAAAATATAAACTCTCGTTAAGTAAACCATTCAGCATGTGTTAGTTGCCAACTTATTCAGCTCTATAGGGGATAAAAATGTTTCATAAATAGACATTTATTTACCTTAAGTTTAGCCTACAAAGTGTCTTTCTTTGCAGATTCACTCCTGATGGGAAGTATGTGGTTTCGGCCCAGCTGAATCTGGGCAGGCTCTTGTTTCTGGCTGCGCCCCCGGTCGGACTCCTTGGCAACTGCTCCGTGGTCAGTACAGTCCAGCTCGCAGACCAGGTGTCACCTCATCTCTTAGACGTGGACAGGAGCACTGGAGCCATCTACGTCGCAGAAATTGGAGCAGAACAAGTGCAAAAATATGTCCCTTTGAATAGCTATTTTCCTTCACTGGATTCATGAACTCTTCCTGGAGATCTTTCAAGGGGAAGTTCAGAGTTCAGATGTGTTGTTAAATTCTTAACTGATCTTTCGGTACAAGAATATGTTTCTTTATTTTTACCTGATCTAGTATCAGAAGGATTTGATTTTATATCATTAAGAATCATGTTTGGTTCCCTTTCTTGGGACTTAGTTTTACTTGTAAATGCATAAGGATATTTCAATGAAATAAATGTAATTTTAAAAAAATGAGGTTGAAAAGAGGGACTTAACTGGTTAATTGCCCTGGAATACTGATCTTCCTGGTGAAAATGGCAGCAAAAATAGGTTTAGAGGATATTTGATTGAATTTCACGTGAAGAACTACAAACTTCAGTGTTTTCACCTAAGAAAATTTACTGCTAGAGAAATAATGAGTCAGATGTCCTATTTATTAATTTGTGTACCCACTAAGTGCTAGGTCCTGGAGATTAAAAGATGAAAGATGGGTTTTCTTGCTTATACTCTGGTGGGAGACGAGCATGCAGCCAGAGCCGATGCAGTGGCAGCGGCAGTGGGTTTCGGCTTCTGGGAAGAGGCATGCGCTGCCCCTGACGGGAGGACTCCAGGGGAGGGCTTGGGCCAGGACTGGAACAGCTGAGGTGCGGCTGCGGAGGGAAACAGCCTGGTGTGGACACGATAAAACGTTTTAAACTTGCTGTGAACTTTGGTGGGTTTTTTAATAAAACCCTAACTTGGCTTTGGTTCTTCAGCAAAAGATACTTAATATCGACCTTTAGATGTAGGAATGAAATGGAATCTGAGCATTTTTTGAAAGGGATACTTCCAAATAATCTAAATGTTTTTATAGGCATTACAAATAGGGGCTTCTTATTATTTCTTCCTTACATTTTTAAACATGAATTCAATTAATCCCTAATATTTGTCTACCTCAAGAAAGTATCGGGAGAATTATATATATTTTTGGAAATGTGTGCCAAACACTTGGAGATACTGAAGTGAATAATTTCCTGTCCATTTCTACACATCTTTTTCCTCCCTTGGTCTGAATACTGGCTTTCCAAGGAAGACTGTTTTTTTTACTTTTTCTATTTTCCGCTAGGTTTGGGAGGAACTTTGCCATATTATGAGCTTTTGAATCTTTTGAGTATTATGATCCCTTTCCTAGCATTACTCTCCCTCTCTCCCAGTTCATACTGTAAATTGTGTGACATGCATCAATCTCAAGTTGTGTTTCACGGCTGGAGTCTGTTTTCCAGACTTCAAGTAACTCCCTACTTGTTTTAATGCCTGGGTCATATCTAAATGCAGTTAAGAAGGTAAATCTGCCAACAGGAAACCTGTCCTGTATTTCAGGGCCATTTATAAATGTGACGAAGCGCTGTGCCTTGATTTCTCTTTAACAAAATGAAATCTCATTGTCTTTCCACGTTTGCAAATGCTGTGAGGAATTGCTATAGTTTTGTATTTACTGCTTTTACCAAAATATATCCTCATGGACTTTATGAAGTTTTGCTAATACAGTACATTGATTTGGATTAAAGAGAGTAATTTGAGCGTTTGTTCTATTTTTAAGCCAGGATGAGAAGGGCAAATGAAGGAACACAGGATAGGTGAACTAATGTTGTCATTTCTGAAATGCTTTGTTTACCTTTGTTTCATACCAGATTTTTAAAAAGTTGCTGAAAATATGTTTTTTGTGTATCTTTGTAAAAGAATTTTTTTAACATACGTGTAATATAGTATTTCACTTTTTTCTTTGGATTGACTGGCTAAATGAATGAGAAAAGTGTTATATTTTCTATAAATAAATACAAAGTTAGATTTTGAAAAAAAGGCAGTATTGTGGTTATTAGAATAGGATTTATTCTCATTTATAACTGCAATAATTAGTTACATTGGTATAGAGAAGCTTATCAATTATATATATATATCTCATATCTATTCCCCTTAATAAGCTCCTTATTTTAATTGCCTGTATTATGGATATGTAGATTTTCTAGGTGTACCCCTCTAAAATTAAAGATAACTAACTGCATGTGGCACATTGAATTATGTACCCCAGAAAACGCCTGTTCTTTATCTCAATCCCATTCCTTTGGGTCAAACTTGTCGTAGATAGGCCATGTCGAAGGTGGTATTTTTAGTCAAGATGTGTGGCCAGCTGAATCAGGGTGATTCCTAATCCTACACTGGAGGCTCCATAAAGAGAAAGCCAGGGAGGGGTGGGGAGTCGGCAGCACCTGTGAGGAAAGGAGGGGGCATGGCCATGTGGCAGGAAGTCCAGGGAACTCAGGATTGTCGCAGGCAGCCCGAGCACGAGCGACCCTGGGGGGAAGCCAGCCTCCAGCCTCCCAAACCGCGAGCTAATCAACTCCGTTGTTAAGCCATCCCTTGTGGGCTATTTGTGTTAGGGGCCTGGGAAACTAAAGCACTGCCTCTTCCAATATTTTTGTTTGATATTCTGTTTCGTGTTTTATTCTTTTTCTTGAATTAGTTACGCTGTAGAAAACTGTTGAATGTTAGTGGTGATATAGAACATCCTTCTGTTGTTATGATTTTATTCTTCAACTGATACCATATTTCCCTAGTAAGTGTTGGTAATTTCCATATTCAATTTTTCTTTTTTCTCTTGGAGTCTTATCAAGAGTAATTAATAAATTTTATAAAACGAATTTTAGTATCAATGTGTACATATGTTGATGTAATGAATATTATAGGTTATATTAAAAAAATTGTACTTGATTGTGTCTCGCTTGGAACTTTTGCTGCATTTTATTCTTGTATCAAAAGAGGGCAGTAAAGTTCTACTTACATATAATCCATTCATGCTCCTCCCACCTCCAGAATGAATTTCAGTTGCTTACCATAAGATACAAAGGGTAAAGTAAAAAACTGAACAGATGAGAAAAGGGAAGCACATTTGTTCAAAACCTGGGTTAATAATAGTTATACCAGTTAAGCAGTACATTAATTTTGTGTTTACTTGTAGCCATGGCAAAGAAGGAAATCTGAATAAATAATCTCATCTGATAAAAAGAAATAGATCCATTGTTTAGGATACAAAAACTTTTTTCCTGTTATGAAACCCTTCAATTGTTCATTGTATGGGTCCTTATAGATGAAACAAAGTTCTTCAAATAAATTAACATGGCATGGAAATTCATCATAGATAGAGGGAGGAGGCAGGGCCTTTAAGCCAGTAGCTCGATAAATAACTGTTCACAGTTGGTGTACACACCACTGATTGGATGCTTGGTCCTCAGCACTCGCAGTGGACGTGACAGTGATAAGGTTCTTTGCTCTGCAGTCCACTACGTGCACAAATGCACATTCATGAGCATTTGAATGTGACTTGTATGGGTCTGAGGAACTGAATTTTTAGCTTTATTTTTTATTAATTTAAATCTTGATTGTCACATGTGGCTACTGTATTGGATAGCACAGTAGGTTACTCTAGGTTTTCAAAATGATGACAAATAATTTATTTTTCCCTCAATTTCCTTATTCATCGGTATGAGTTGCCTTCTCATGGTCATGGGTTATCCAGTGTGACCTTCTGGCAGTGTGACTGTGGTAGGCTCTGGTGTCGCTTGGCCAGGTGATGGTGCCCGTTCTGTTGCTGTGGACTTGAATCATTAGCGTGTGAAATTCATCCCTGGCTGATTACATCTGCAGCTGGCTACGGGGGCGTGCCTTCCACAATAAGTGAAGTTGAATTTAATTAGCTGGAGGCTTAAAAAAGAGGTCAGAAGGGAGCCCAATCAGCTCAGCACAGCTCATCTCAGCCGTTCAGCCCAGATGTTTGGAGATGCAGAAAAAGGAATAGTCCCAGGAAAGCTGTTAGAACCCAGAAGCAGGAGAGAAGGCCAGCAGATGTTGTTTGCCTGCCCATGTGACAGAAACTCACCTAAAAGCTAGCTGTCTTTCCTCCAAAGAACTACAAATTTTTAACTAGATAAATCCCCTTATTAAAGCCAGTCCAGAGTCATGCAAGAGTGATTCAGTGGTAGAATTCTCACCTGCCATGCCAGAGACCCAGGTTCAATTCCTGGAGCCTGCCCATACCAAAAAAAAAGCCCATTTCTGGTGTGTTGCATTCTAGCAGCTTTAGCAAACTAGAACAGTGTTTCATGCTTCAGACTAGCCTCAGAGTAAAAACTATCATTAACATTGAAATACCTCATTATTGAATCTGCCGGTAAATATTTTCCAGGTGAAAGTGAAGTCAGTCTGTGATGTACTAAGCAAAAACTCTCTCCAAAAGCTTGAATATATGTATGTGTTTATGTATTTTATCAGCTCACTTCTCGGAATATGTCTGTGCTGCTTTTAGGGCTTTTTTTTTGCCCTAAGAAGAAATAATTTTCATGCAAACAGCTCAGGCCTGAACACAAAGTTTATCTCACATAGATTATTTGTGTGCACTGTCAGTGATATTTGCACTAATTATTCAAACATCTCAACACTCGAGATGGTTTGGCACTGAAACAACCAGAGCTGCCAAGCGTTCCCTGCAGTGGGGTGTCTGTCTACACTGTGGCCGGGCGCATCAGTAGTGTGGATGCTGCTTTAAACCACTAAATGGATTACTTTTGTATGTTTTATTCATGATAAAATTTGACTCCCTATAATATTACCGTTTTTACTTTGAGTCATTAATCCTTGTTATATAAATTAATTTTATCGGTATTATTAAAACCTTAAACTCTTAAGTACTTTTATTTGTATTTTAAAGCCTAGTCAATAAAACTTATGCAGAATAATATTACCTCAGTTTTTTTAAGCTTTATATTATGGAAATTTTCAATAATTATCATCTCATGGACAGTCTTGTTTCTATATCCCTGCAGACTTTCCCTCCCCACAGGTTATTTTGCATTAAATCCCTAACATCATTTCGTTTTTAAGACTGGCTTCCCCCGGGGTCGCTCAGTGCTCAGGCTGCAGCAATCCTGAGTTCCCTGGACTTCCTGCCACCTGGTGATGCCCAGCCTTTCCTCACAGGTGCTGCTGACTCCCCACCCCTCCCTGGCTTTCTCTTTATAAAGCCTCCAGTGTGGGATTAGGACTCACCGTGATTCAGCTGTGATATAGAACATCCTTCTTTTATTCTGATTTTACTTACTAGGGAATAGATATGATATATATATATATATAATTGTATGCAGTGGTGATATAGAACATCCGTATTCTGATTTTATTCTTCACCAATTAATATCATATTTCCCTAGTAAGTGTTAAAATAGATATGAGATGTATATATAATGTGTATTTCTCAAAGATAATGATTAATTCTCTAAATGTAACTGCTACCATTGACCTACCTTCAAAATTAACAGGAATTCCTCAAGATTAAACATCTAGTCACTGTTCAAATTGAGCTTATTCTCTCATATATTTTTAAAATTACTTGTTTGAACCAATATTTAAATAAAACCTTGTATTCCCTGTGAAATGGCGGTTAGGGATTTCACCAGTTCATGTTTGTCTTTTTTTTGACAAGCCTGCTTCCTAGGATAGCGGGCACACATAATGGTAATATTAGCACCATTATAAATCACAAGTGGTTATAAGTCATTCCATAGATCTATTATTCCTATAGGAATTATAAAATTTTGATTCTGCTTTCTAATTCTACCGTTTCCTTCTTCATGTCATTAGCTAGAGTACTTCTCTAAAAGCAGACTCCCCTTTATCATCTATTTGGTCATCCTCAGGTACAGTTTGTCTTGGCACAGTGAGATGAGTGCTTTATCCTTTCCCTCTCTCCACCGTTTCCAAAATAATAAGTCACCTTGCATCCTCCAAGGGTGACCAATGGGGATTTTTAAAATATTTCTGTGAATGCATGATGCTTTTGATGCTTGTGTCTCATTGATAGCAACTTGTGATTTTTAAATATGTTCTTAGCATTTGTTATAATTTATAAATATAGCAATAGAATACCTGTAGATAAATGTCCTTGGGAAAGTTTCACTTTGTTTCTGTAATGGTTGAATCCTAGTTCTTTGATGATGACTTGTGGGCCAAAGATAAAGGAAAACCTTGGGTTCCGCTGCTGTTCTCATTTAAAGTGTATCCTATCAGAAGATAGCCTAATCTCCAGCACCTCAGCATGTGATTTTATTTGGAAATAGGGTCATTACAGATGGAACTGGGCAGGTTAAAATGGGCTCATTGTGGAGGGGGGTGGGCCCTAATCCACCATGGCTGGTGTCCTTATAAGGAGGGGAGAATTAGATACAGGCAGAAATAAGGAAAAGCACCATGGATTGCTGGCAAGCCATGTCCAGAAGCCAGGAGAGAGGCATGGGACAGATTCTTCCTTATAGATGTCAGAGGGAGTGTGGCCCTGCCAGCGTCTTGATTTTGGACTCCAGCTGCCAGACTCAGAGAATTCTGGTAGTTTAAGTCACCCCGTTTGCGGTACTTCGTCTTTTTTCAAAGGTTATAGCAGGTGTTATGCTAACGGTAAAATGGGTCATACTAGGTGATACATCACAGGTAATGGGTCATACCAGGTGTTATGTTATAGATAAGGGTCATACCAGGTGTTACTTTAAAAATGATGGGTCATACCAGGTGTTACGTTATTGATAAGAGTCACACCAGTGTTACTTTAGAAAGGATGGGTCATACCAGGTGTTGTGTTAAAGTTAATGGATTATACCAGGTGTTACGTTAAAACGAAAGAACAGCTAGTTGAGAATTGAACCATCTCACTGACGTAAGAGCAGTCTCCACGTTTTCGAGATGGTGGCCATCCCTGTGGGTTTGGAACTTCAGCCACTGGCCCATCTTCTAAAGCAGTGCGTTTTTTTTCCTGTAGAAATTTAGAGTTGAGGCTGTTTAGAGTCAAGGTTTTGTGTGGCTATAAGCCCAAGGGGAAGGCAACAGGCAGGAAGGATCAGGGATCTTCTCAGAAGTCTTCTTTGATCTCCACCAAATTGAGTTTCTGGACTACCATGCCACAGTACAAACAACACAGGTAGGTTCCTTCCCTGTCCCTACTGGAGTAATTATAACCAAGAAAAACTAAAGAGAAAGTGGTGTGTTGAACCCACTTCGCTTTTATAAGAAGTTCTACCTCGCACTACACATAAAAATTCACTTTAAATGGGTAAAAGACCTAAACATAAGACTAAAACCGTAAAACTCGTTGAAGAAAACATAGGGGAAATCTTCATGACCTTAATTTGGTAGCAGTTTCTTCAATATGACATAAAATTATGTGCAACAAAAGGAAAAAAATATGAAATGAGCATCAAAATTAAAAACTTTTGTATGCCAAAGGCCATTATCAAGAAAGTGGAAAGAACCTAAGAATGGGAGAAAATTATTACTAATCATACAGTTGATAGGAGTTTAATATCCCAATTATACAAAGTAATCTACAACTCAACAACTAAAAGACAAAAATAAAAGTTGGGCAAAGGATTTGAATAGGTATGTCTCCAAAAAGGTACTGAAAATGGCCAATGAGGTGCAAGGATATTTCAGTGATAGAATTCTCGCCTGCCATGTGGAAGACCTGGGTTTGATTCCTGGCCCAGGCACTTACCCCCCAAATAATAATAGTAATAATTCAACAAATGGTGCTGCAATAACGGGATAGTCACATGGAAAAAGAATGAAATGTGGCCCCTACAATACAACATACAAAAAAAAAGGCCAATCAACCCATGAAAAGATGCTCAACATCATTGGTCATCAGGCAAAGACAAATCAAAATGACGAGATACTGTTTCACACCCACTAGGATGGCTATTATTTAAAAAAAACAGAAATAAGGATCAGTGGATTTAGAGAAATTAAAACCTTATACATTTTTGGTAGTATTGTAAAATGGTGCAGCCATTGTAGAAAACAACTTGGCAATTCCTCAGAAAGTTGAACATAGAATTATCACAAGATCTGAAAATCCTATGTCTTGGTTTATACTTAAAAGGATTGAATGCAGGAGTAGAACAGATGGTAGTACACCCATGTTCATATCAGCATTAGGCACAGTAGCCTAATTTCAAAAAATGGAAGCAACCCAAGCATCCATTAACAGATGAATGGATAAACAAAATGTGGTATATACACACAATGGGATATTATTCAACCATATATACTACAAGTTCCATGGCACTTGAAGACATCGTGTTGAGTAAAATAAGCACAAAAACACAAATATTGTATGATCTCACTTATACGAAACAGCTAGAATAAGTCAATTCATAGAGACAGATAGTGGGTTACCAGGGGCAGGGGTATGAGGGGAAGAGGGAATTATTGCTTAATGGGTTCAGTTTCTGTTTAAGATGATGAAAAAGTTTAGGTAATGGACGTTGGTGAGAGTTTTCAATAGTTATACTACTGAATAGCCATACTTTTGAAAGTGCTTAAAATGGGAAATATTGGATGGCATGTATATATTATGACAACAAAAAAAAATTTTTAAGTTTCTTATTAGAAAAGATCAATAAAGTGATAAACTTCTGGCTATATTGATCAAGAAAAACAGAAAAACTACCAATATTAGGAATGAAAGAGAGTTTATCATCATAGATCCCATGGAATTGAGAAGAATAGTAAAGAAATATTATGAAAAACTTTATGCCACAAAATTAAACCACATAGATCAGAAATTAGCAAACTTATTCATTCAAGAGCCAGATAATAAGTATTTTAGGCCTTGTGGGCCATTACAATCTCTGTTGCAACAGCTCAGCTCTGCCAATGTAGCTTGAAATCAGCTGTAGACAATCCACAAATGATTAGGCATGGCTTTGTCACAGCAACTTTTTTACAAAACTACTGGACTGAACCCACAGACCACAGATTATTTCATTTTGAAGGCCCCTTAAGTTTTGTGCCCAAGCTGAGTGCCTCCCACATCTCACCCTGATCAGGCCCTGGGAAGGAAAGAAAACTGGAGCCGATCCAAGCAGGAGAAGCAGTCACGGACCCTCACAAAGAAAAGGCGAAGGGAACAGAGCCTCAGTAAAAGACCTCTTGTGCCAGGTTCTTTTCATACCTTAGTTATTTGCTCCTGACAGCCAGCCTTCCCAGAGCTCCTGGCATCCTCCTTTGGGGAGGAAGCAGAGCCAATGCTGAGCAGGTTGAAAGCAGCGTCTCCCTGGAGCTCTTCTAGCTCCAGAGCTGGGCTGCTCCCACTACCAGCTGGCCAGTGCCTATAGCAGCTCTAAACAGAATTCTGACATTTCCTGCATCATCCAGGTCACAAGCAGGGAGACAGAACTCACAATGAAAAATTACACGTAGATGTCCCCTCTTGAAGCTGCCTGGCATTTTAACTATAGCACTCCTTTCTGGGTGTTCTCACATAGCTCTTCCTTCTGCCTGGGTGGTTATATATTCCTCTATTGTATATGTGATAATGGTTGTAAGTATAGGAGAATGCTGTGTCGTTCAGCAAATGTGTTAGAAGCCTCAGGCGGCAGAAAGGGTGCTGAGCGTTGGAGCCGCCATTGGCGTGCCAGTCGCTGGGCCACAGCGTTTTGGGACAGGAAATGTCAGGTGAGTGAATTCAGCAGCAGCTTCCTGCAGAGAAGCCCGGCAGGTGCGTACGCCGACCTGTTCTGGGTGAGGTAAAGAGGATGGGCAAGAAATCGGCTCTGCCAAGATGGGATTTGAGATCATTCATTTCCATTTCTCCAGGGATTCAGTTTCCTTTAATACAGAATAATAAGGTGGGAGGACAATCATTTCCTTTCAAGAGTGAGATTCTAAGATTTTATGAAACCCTGCCTTCTGTAAAGCCACCCAGCCTGCTGATGAAGACAGCACCTTTCATTTCTGCTTCCCCATCGGACCCAGGCCCAGCCGATCTTTGTACTGTGTGGCCAGCGCCCTCTTTGGTCTAATCAGCTGTGAGCTGTGGCACTGAATGACTGTGCACAAGTCTGAGTCCCCTGATGACTTCGGCTTGGCTGACGGCTGTAGCCACCGCAGCCTGTAGCTGGCTCAGGCTCCTGTCCGTTTGGAACACAGCTGCTAACAAAAGCATGATGGTCAGCCCCTCCGTGCATGTTCTGCTATGAGCCACCACCCCTGACTATCGAAAGTGTCATCTTTTGGCCTCCAGAAACATTCTGAGCTCACGGACTGGGCTGAGTGTTTCGGGCAGAATTAATCAATTACCTCTATGTTCCCAATAGATATTGGGGCTAACTCCATGGTGTTTATTTCATCTGCATATACTCACTGCTAGGTGTGATGTCTGTCGTGTAGGCCATCTAGGAGAGGGTAACTAATAGAAGCTCAAGGACGGAGCTCAGGAAGGCTGAGCCAGCAGTGGACCACGTTCAAGACCGGTCAGATGGTGAAATGAGTCTCAGGCTGAGTGTAGAGGAGGTTCCCGGGAACTCTGGGCAACTGAAGTGAAGTGACAAGGAAAATTGGAGCCCATTTGCTCTGGGATGAGAAATAAATTTGAGGAAGGAAAGATTAGAGGAAGTGAGAGTTTAAAAATTGGAAAGACAGGATAGGAGTCCACGGAACAGGGAGGGGCAGCTTGCCCTCGTTTGCCATATGCTCTAAGTACCTTCCACCGAGCTGGGAAAGAGAGAACACACGGTGGAGGAAGAAAGTTTCATGGGCTCCCCAAGTCCTCACCCCATGCGCACCTTCCCATCTTATTCTCCACAAGGATACCCCTCCTCACAACACCACTGTATGCTTTTACAGGCAAGAAACTTGAGGCAGAGGGATAAAAATGTCAGAAATGAAAACATAGTGGTGTTTACTATAAATCTCAGTCAAACTGTGCAAACCTGCATCGACTCGTTCTCCAAAGCAGAGAATTAAAGTCACTGCTAACTCATGTCTTCACCTGTACCTTTAGGGTCTTAGTGTATGGCAGAAATTAGGAGCCATCAGCTCTAACCCCATAACTCTTCCTCTGAGCCCTGAGGGAAAGGCCCCTCGGGCCCTTTCATGGGGGTGCAGGGTGGGGGTGTCTGTCCCTGTATTATTCAATCCAGGGCCAGGAGGCTGAGGGTGCAAGCATGCGGCCCGGCTCCCCATCTGCTTCTCTCCTCTCTCGGTTTCCACTGGAGGACGTCTGGTTACTCTGTGTGCCTGAAGAGCCTATGACAGCGCCATGCATTTGGGTTTGTTCGTTTTCTAAGAATAAACAGTGCCTTTCCTTCATGTACAATTCAGAGATGCCTCTGTTGGTGTCATTTTTGGAAGGTGTAAAGGCAGTTACATACTGCACAAGAAGCGTAAATAGCCCATAAAGATAGAAGCTCTCCACCACAGGAAATCAGGATTTAACCCCAAAGGAGGGAATAGAGGGAAAAAGGCAGTGTTCGACTCAGACTGATCTGCATGGAGATGGTAACTGAGGCCCCTGCCCACTGTGCCAACCAGTCCCTCAAGCCCTGCAGTGCCCCTGTTGAGTGTGGCAGTCCCCTTTGGCAGGGCGGGGATTTCTGCAGAAGCTGTCCAATGGCAGCTTTGCGGCTACAGCCCCTCAACCCTCACCAGAGCTATAACATGAAATAAAAATCTGTTTTTCTCAGTCATCAAGGTGCTAAAATCGTTACCTGTTGTTTCTACCTAGGAGATTAGTATAGAACCTCTAATGGGCCATGCATATTATCCACTGGGGGCAAGGAGGACTGGGAGCATATAATTGTGACCAGGTGAGCGGTGTGCACATTTTTATAATTGTGTTATTAACTACGGACCTTGGTTTAACTTGGGTTCACTGTGCTGACCAGCCCTATAGTTCTGGTGTTGGTTTTTTAAATGTTTCATTCTAGTGACATATCTATAACGTATGATTTCCCCTTTTAGCCACATTCAAATATACAATTCAGTGCTGTTAATTCCTTTCACAATGTTGTGCTGCCATCAGCACCGCCCATTACCAAAAGTTTCCTACCACCCCAAAAAGAAACTGTACAATTCGAGCCCTAACTCCCCATTCCCTACCCCCACCCAACCTCCAGTAACCTGTATTCTAGCTTCTAACTCTGAGTTTGCTTATTCTAATACTGCATATCAGTGAGATCATAAATATTGTCTGTTCTAGTCTACCAATGCTGCCAAAATGCAGCAAACCAGATGTGGATTGGCTTTTAATAAAAGAGGATTTATGTAGTTGAAAATGTATAGTTCTTCAGAGGAAAGGCAGCTAACTTTCCACTGAGGTTCTTTCTTACCTGGGAAGGCACAAGATGGTCTCTGCTTGCCCTTTCTTCAGGCCTCTGGGTTCCAACAACTTTCCTGGGGGTGATTTCTTTCTGCATCTCCAAAGGCCTGGGCTGAACTGCCAGTGCTGAGATGAGGTATGCTGAGCTGCTTGGGCTGTGCTACGTTGTGCTCTCTCATTTAAGCACCAGCCAATTAAGTCAAACATTCATTGCAGCAGGCACACCTCCTAGCCGACTGCAGATGTAATCAGCAACAGATGAGGTTCACATAGCATTGGCTCATGTCCACAGCAACAGAACTAGGTGCCTTCACCTGGCCAAGTTGACACCTGAACCTAACTACCACACTGTCCTTTTGTGTCTGGCTTATCTCACTCAATACAATGTCATTCATGCTCCAGGATGCCGCGTGCTTCAGAACTTCATTCCTTCTTACTGTTGACTAATATTCCATCTTATGAACATATCACATTTTCTTTACCCATTTACCAGTTTATGGACACTAGGATTGTTTCCACCTTTTGGCAATTGTGAATTGTGCTGCTATGAACCTCAGTGTGAAAATAGCAGTTTGAGTCCCTTATTTCACTTTTTGGGGGTACATACTTAGTAATAGGATTGCCATGTCATATTGTAGTTTGACACTTAGCTTCCTGGGGATCTGCCAAACTGTCTTCCACGGTGGCTGCACCGTTTTGCCCTCCCATCAGCAATGAATGAGTGCTCCCATTTCTCCATATCATCTTCAACACTTGTACTTTTTTGTATTTTTTTAATAGTAGTCATCCTAGTAGGGTGTGAAATGGTATCTCATTGTGAATTTTATTTGCTGTTCCCTAATAGCTAATTATGTCGAGCATCTCTTCATGTGCTTTTTAGCCATTTGCAAATCTTCTTTGGAAAAATGTCTATTTGAGTCTTTTGCCCATTTAAAATTTTTTTTTGTTGATTTATAGAATTTCTTTATATATTCTGAATATTAAACTCTTATTGGAAATGTGGTTTCCAAATAGTTCTTCTCATTTTATAGGTTGTCATTTTACTTTCATGTTAAGTCCTTCGATATACAAAAGTTTTTAATATTGAAGAGGTCCCATTTATCTATTTTTTCTTTTGTGGCTTGTGCTTTGGGTATAAAGTCTAAGAAACCGCTATCTAGCTCAAAATCCTGAAGATGCTACCCAATCTTTTCTTCTAGGAGTCTTATAGTTATGGCTCTTACATTTAGGTCTTAGGTCCAGTTTGGGTTGTTTTTTGTATATGGTACAAGGTAGGGGTCCAACTTCATTCTTTTATATATGGATGTACAATTTTCCCAGCACCATTTGTTAAAAGGACTATTCTTTCCCAATCGAGTGTACTTGGCACCCTTGTCAAAAGTCAGTTAGCCATGGATGTTGATTTCTAAGCTCTCAATTTGATTTTATTTGTCTATGTGTCTGTCCATTTGCCAGTACCATGCTGTTTTGATTAATGTGGCTTTGCGATAATTTTTAAGATTGGGAAGTGTAAGTCCTTCAACTCTGCTCTTTTATAAGACAGATTTGGTTATATGAAGTCACTAAAACTTCCATATAAATTTGATGTTTGGCTCTTCCATTTCTGCAAAGAAGGCTGCTGGAATTTTTATTTGGATTGTATTGAGTCTGTAAATCTCTGGGTAGAACTGACATCTTCACAATATTGATTCTTCCAATCCATGAACACAGAATGTCCCTCTATTTATTGAGGTCTTCAAGTTCTTTAACAATGTCTTGTAGTTTTCTGTGTACAAGTCACTTACATTCTTGGTTAGATTTATTCCTAGAAATTTGGTTCCTTTAGTTGCTATTGTATACAGAATTTTTTTTTATTGAGTTCTGCTTCTGATTGTTCCCTGCTAGAATATAGAAACACTGCCAGCTTTTGCACGTTGATCGTCTACCTCAGCACTTTGCTGAATTAGTGTATTAGTATTGGTAGCTTTGTTGTGGATTTTTCAGGATTTTCTATATATAGGATCTAAATAGGGGACATTTTTCTCATTTTTTACAAATAGATTCCTTTTATTTCTTCTCCTTGCCTAATTGCTCTGGCTGGAACTTCAGGCACAGTGTTGAATAACAGTGGTGACGGCGGGCACCCTTATCCTGCTCCAGGCCTTAGAGGAACTCTTTCCTATTTCGCCTTGAGTACGATGCCCTTTATCATGTTGAAGAAGTTTCCTTCTATTCCTAGTTTTTTCTAAGCATTTTTATCAAGAGAGATTAAGAAGGAGTGCTGGATTTTGTCAAATGCCATTTCTACATCAGTTAAGACAATCATGTGTTTATTTTCCTTCATTCTGTTAATTGATTTTCTTATGTTGAAACACCCTTACGTACCTGGGATAATTCCCACTTTTCATCATAGTGTATAATTATTTTAAAGTGCTGTTGCATTCAGTTTGCTAGTACTCTCTTGCAGATGTCTGCATCTTTACTCGTAAGGGTTGGTGGTCTGTAATTATCTATTCTTGTCGTATCATTATCTGGCTTTGGTATGACGGTGATGTTGGCCTCATAGAATGAGGTACAGTGTTTCCTCCTCTTCAGTTTTTTAGAAGAATTTGAACAGGATTGATGTTAATTCTTCTTAGAATGTTTGGTAAAATTCCCCCGTGAAGTCATCTGATCATAGGGTTTTCTTTGTTGGGAGCTTTTGATAACTAACTCAGTGTTTTTACTAGGAATTCATTTGTGGAGATCTTCTATTTCCTCTTGAGTCAGTGAAAGTAGTTTGTTTGTAGGAATTTGTCCATTTCATCTAGGTTATCTAATTTGTTGGTGTACAGTTGCTCATGGTATCCACTTACAGTCCTTTTCGTATCAGAGGACTTGATAGTAATATCCCCCTTTTCATCTCTGACTGTAGTCACTTGTGTTTCTTCACTTTTTTCTTTGTCAGTCTAGCTAAAAGAACCAAGCTTTGATTTTGTTGATTCTCTTGATTGTTTTTTTATTCTCTACTGCATTGATCTCTGCTCTAATCTATTTCCTTCCTTCCACTCACTTTGGGTTTTGTTTGCTCTTCTTTATCTAGATCCTTCAGTTTTGAGGTTAGGTATCCAAGATCTTTCTTACTTTTAATGTGAGCATTTAAACCTATAAATTTCCCTTTTTAACACTGCCTTTGCTGCATGCCATAAATTTTGGTATGCTGTGTTTTCATTTTCATTTGCCTCAAGATATTTCTTAATTCCCCTTCTGATTTCTTCTTTAACCCATTGGTTGTTTGAAAGTATGTTGTTTAATTTCCACATTTTAAAAAATTCTCCATCTTCCCTCTGTTACTGATTTCTAGCCACATTCCACTGTGGCTAGGAAAGAGACATTGCATGATTTTAATATGCTTGGATTTACCGGGACTTGTTGTGTGATCTAAGATGTAGTCCCTCATGGAGAGGGATCCATGTGCCCTCCAGGAGGATGTGCATTCTGCTGTGTTGGCGGAAGTGCTCTCTAGATGTCTTTTATTTCTAGTTGGTTTAGAGATTGTTCAATTCTTATATTTTCTTATTCATCTTCTGTCTAGATGTTCTATCCATTACTGAAATTACTGTGTTAAAGTCTTCTGCTATTAATGCGGAATCATCTATTTCTCTCTGAAAAATTTGTCAGTATTTGCTTCATATACTGGGGGCTCTGCCATTAGGTACTTACACATTTATAATTGTTATGTCTTCTTGTTGAATTGACACCTTTATTAGTATATAATGACCTTCTTTGTCCCTTATAAATGTTTTTGATGTAAAGCCTATTTTATCTGATATTAGTATAACTGCTCCAGTTCTCTTTTTGTTACTACTTGCGTTGTATAGTTTTTCCATCCTTTTACTTTCAACTTCTTATGTCTTTGAATTTAAGGTGAGCCTGTTGTAAACAGAATACAGTTAGGTCATGCCTTTTTATCCATTCAGCCTCTTCTGTCTAAGGGCTCTGCATTTTGACTGAAGAGTTCAACCCATGGAGGCTGGAGGGAACTGTCTGAAAATGTAGAGCTGTGTTCCAGTAGCCATGTTTCTTGATGATGATTGTATGATGATATAGCTTTCACAATGTGACTGTGTGATTGTGAAAACCTTGTGTCTGATGCTCTTTTTATCTACCTTGTCAACAGATGAGTAGAATATATGGAATAAAAATAAATAATGGGGGAACAAATGTTAAAATAAATTTGGTTTGAAATGCTAGTGAATAATGCAAGTGAGGGGTAAGGGGTATGGTATGTAAAAATTTTTTTTTCCTGTTTTTGTTTTATTTTTCTGTTGTCTTTTTATGTCTTTTTCTGAATTGATGCAAATGTGTGGGAAATGGTCATGATGATGAATATGCAACTATGTGATGATATTGTGAATTGCTGAGTGTATGTGTTGGGAATGTTTGTGCTTCTCGTAATTTTTTTTTAATTAATAAAAAATTAAAAAAAAAAAAGAGTTCAACCCAAGTACATTTAATGTAACTACTGTTATTGCTTTCTTCTGCCATTGCTATTTTGTTTTTGTAAATCTTCTGCTGTTTGGCCTCAATTCTTCCATTAACACCTTCTTTCATATTTATTTGATATTTTTGTATTGTCCCATAAAGTCCCTTCTCATTTCTATCTGAATATGTTTTTTTTACTTATTTTCCTTGTGGTTACCATGGGGTTAAAATGTAACCTCCTAAATCTATAGCAATCATATTTGATTTGATACAACATAGATCTGAAAGCACACACATACACTGTTCCTATGCGTTTCTGTCCCCTTTTAATTTATATTTGTTACCAATTATATCTTTATACATTGTATATCCAAATCCTTAGATTTATAATTTCTTTTTATGCATTTGCATTTTATACCTGTAGGAAATAAGAAGTGAGACTACATACCAAACAATATATTACAGTAATACTGAATTGATTACAACCCCCCAAAAGTTACCTTTACCACAAGTCTTTCTTTTTGTTGCTTTGAAAGGTCTAGAGTCCTTTCCATTCAGTCTGAAGAATCCACTTAGCATTGCCTGTAGGGTACATCCAGTCGTGATGAATTCCCTCAGCTTTTGTGTGTGGGAATGTCATAATCTTGCCCTCATTTTTGAAAGAAAGTGTTGTCAGAAATAAAATTGCTGGTTGGAGTTTGTTTTCTTTCAGCGCTTTAAATATTTTGTCCCACTGCCTCCTCACCTCTGTGGTTTGTAATGAGAAACTCTTGCACCTAGCTCATTGCTTTGTTCCTGCAGCTCCAAGTTACTGGTTCTCTGAGCCCTTCGCCACATCAGAATGGTCCAGTCCTTGCACCTGTGTCTGCCACGTGAACATCTTTGAAGGAAGCTGGGAGAGGCTAATTCATATATGCAGCCTTAGGTCCATTGGGTCCTGGGACCCACCCTAAGCCCCATTTTCTCACCCAAGATTACAAGGAGCATCACAGCACTTCCCAGAGCGATTAGAGGACATTGGTTAGTGACCTTCTCTCATACTTTATAGGGCATGCGGGTCTAAGAGAAACCTCAGCGATAGTGAGGAAAACACCTCGAGTAATTGATTTATATTGATTGAGCACATCATTGGTTGGATTGGTTAATTAGAATTTTTCCCCACTCTCACTTTTCCAGCCTCTTCATCCGAGGCTGGTTTAATGCCTCATTACTTTTATGGATTCATTAAAGTTACAGCAGCCAGAGTGTATCACCAAAGGTGGTAGGTACTGCCTCTGGGAAACTGCAAGCCACCTGGTACACTGATGATGCCTGATTTTCTGACAGCCTCCTTTTGAGGGTGACATTTCCATCAGCAGCAGCTTGTCAATTAGAAGGCAGTCTCGGCCCTTGTGACCACATGCCCTTTTACACAGCCTGCAATGGTCAAGGTAGAGAAAGAGGCTCTGCCCGGCCCTTTGCAGAGCTACATTCCCATTTATAAACTGCTCCAGTAAGAGGATTCAACCCACCTGGGCCACACCTTAGCTGAAGTACCTCATCAAAAGATCCTACCATCCTCACAGGAATGGATTAGCTCTAAGAACATGATTTGGGGGTGGTGTGTGGGGGGTGGTACATACAGCTCCAAATCATGTGCCTGTCACCTGTGCTTCAGTATCCTCTGCCAGCACCTAAGCTGAGCAGAGACCCCATGAGCCCTTCACCTGTGCTTCCACATCCTCCACCAGCACCTACAGCTGTGCAGAGACCCGCGTGCCCTTCACCTGTGCTTCCACACCTTCCACACTCCTACAGCTGTGCAGAGACCCATGTGCCCTTCACCTGTGCTTCCACACCTTCCACACTCCTACAGCTGTGCAGAGACCCACGTGCCCTTCACCTGTGCTTCCACACCTTCCACACTCCTACAGCTGTGCAGAGACCCATGTGCCCTTCACCTGTGCTTCCACACCTTCCACACTCCTACAGCTGTGCAGAGACCCACGTGCCCTTCACCTGTGCTTCCACACCTTCCACACTCCTACAGCTGTGCAGAGACCCGCGTGCCCTTCACCTGTGCTTCCACACCTTCCACACTCCTACAGCTGTGCAGAGACCCGCGTGCTCCTCACCTGTGCTTCCACACCTTCCACACTCCTACAGCTGTGCAGAGACCCGCGTGCCCTTCACCTGTGCTTCCACACCTTCCACACACCTACAGCTGTGCAGAGACCCGCGTGCCCTTCACCTGTGCTTCCACATCCTCCACCAGCACCTACAGCTGTGCAGAGACCCATGTGCCCTTCACCTGTGCTTCCACACCTTCCACACACCTACAGCTGTGCAGAGACCCGCGTGCCCTTCACCTGTGCTTCCACATCCTCCACCAGCACCTACAGCTGTGCAGAGACCCATGTGCCCTTCACCTGTGCTTCCACACCTTCCACACACCTACAGCTGTGCAGAGACCCGCGTGCCCTTCACCTGTGCTTCCACATCCTCCACCAGCACCTACAGCTGTGCAGAGACCCATGTGCCCTTCACCTGTGCTTCCACACCTTCCACACACCTACAGCTGTGCAGAGACCCGCGTGCCCTTCACCTGTGCTTCCACACCTTCCACACACCTACAGCTGTGCAGAGACCCGCGTGCCCTTCACCTGTGCTTCCACACCTTCCACACACCTACAGCTGTGCAGAGACCCGCGTGCCCTTCACCTGTGCTTCCACACTCCTACAGCTGTGCAGAGACCCGCGTGCCCTTCACCTGTGCTTCCACACCTTCCACACTCCTACAGCTGTGCAGAGACCCGCGTGCCCTTCACCTGTGCTTCCACACCTTCCACACACCTACAGCTGTGCAGAGACCCATGTGCCCTTCACCTGTGCTTCCACACCTTCCACACACCTACAGCTGTGCAGAGACCCGCGTGCCCTTCACCTGTGCTTCCACACCTTCCACACTCCTACAGCTGTGCAGAGACCCGCGTGCCCTTCACCTGTGCTTCCACACCTTCCACACACCTACAGCTGTGCAGAGACCCATGTGCCCTTCACCTGTGCTTCCACACCTTCCACACACCTACAGCTGTGCAGAGACCCGCGTGCCCTTCACCTGTGCTTCCACACACCTACAGCTGTGCTGAGACCCGCGTGCCCTTCACCTGTGCTTCCACACCTTCCACACTCCTACAGCTGTGCAGAGACCTGCGTGCCCTTCACCTGTGCTTCCACACCTTCCACACTCCTACAGCTGTGCAGAGACCCATGTGCCCTTCACCTGTGCTTCAACACCTTCCACACACCTACAGCTGTGCAGAGACCCGCGTGCCCCTCACCTGTGCTTCAACACCTTCTTTAACAGTCTCCCATACACAGCTGTCCCATATGTTCATGTATTAGGTAAGCACAGGACATCTATCAAAAGAAAGAATTCAGCCTTGCTACAATGCTCCGGTTACACTAGGGTTAAGCGTGAGGGCACCGGGTTTCTTGTCTTCTTTCTCTTCCACGTCCCACAAGGTGTTCAGTCTCAGATCAGCCTCGTCTCCCCCAGTCTTCAATATGCCTCAATTGGGGCATCTCCTCAGTTTTTCTTTGCCTTCCTTTACCATGACACTGTCTTAGCATACTGCTCAGATATTTGAGAAAATGTCTCCAATTTGGGTTTCTCTGCAGTTGTCTTCTGATTGTACTGAAATCCTGTGTTATGGGGAGGGACCCACCAAGTGGTGTAACCCTGGTGCTGCCTTCTGGGGCCCTGTAGCTGCGCTGCATTCCCCATGGTGCTGACGGGAGCAAGGCTAGGTCTCTTCTGGGGCGCTCGACTTTAAGTTTGCTCCTTTTCTCTTTTCTGATGGTTAAATCGGCTACCTTATAGCGTCCTGTTGTCTGGTCAAGCAAGCACTGGCCTGAGTGCCACTGCAAGCACATTTTGTGGATTTAAATCATCAGCCAGTTGATCGCATCTGAGGCTAATGACATCTACAATCAACCAAGGAGATGCCTTCAGCACTGAGGGAGTCTCATCCAATCAGTTGAAGGCCCAAAAGGGAGAACTGAGGATTTCAGCAGTCAGAAGGGAGAGTTTCCATCTGAAAATTCATCAAAACCTGCATGGGAGTCCCAGCTTGTAGCCTGCTCTATGAAATTCAGGCCTTCCAATCCCAATGGCCACAAGCCAATTCCTACAATAAATCTCATAATATTTACCTATATACCTATATATGTATATATGCCATTTGTTATGTTTCCCTGGAGAACTCTGACCAACACACCCCTGTAATTACTGGGTATTTGGGGAAGATACATTTTGACTACAGAAGTTATTCTCACTCTCTTCCAAGCTCAGTTTGTACATTTCGAGGGATGCTTGCTATATTTTACCCAGCATTTCTGTGTGCTTGGTGATGAGAATTTTTGGGGTTTTTTTTTGACTGGCACCTCTGTTGTCATGACTCATCTTCCAGGCTGAGGGCTCTGCTGCCAGTTTCCGCCAGGCCCTCGTGGTTCTCCGTGAAGGGGCTGCGTTCTGACTCCTGGCTCAGCTGAACTTCCTGCTGGGAGGACCATCTGAAACGAGACCAGCGGGTGTTTTCCGTTCCGGCCGGGGGAGGTGGTGCACGTGTGTGTGTGCAGACACGCCTGTGTGCCCACCTGGGGAGCAGGTGAGTCCCACTGCTCAGCACAGAAGACACAGATGGTGCTGCCAGGCCCAGGTGCGACACAGCCACATGCCTCCCGGGCACCCCACGCTGTGCCCACAATAAGCCCGGGTGCCAGCGTCCCCATGGCGACTTAGGTCCCAGGGCTCCAGAGCAGATGGCAGCGTGTTCCTTTGAACTATGAAACTGCCTGGCTTCTGTTTCCCCTTTTCATTCCTCCCATTTCCTGCCTCCGGGGGTAGGCTGGAGATGAGTCTCAAACTTAGAGTTCATGAAACCGTCTTTAGTCATTTGTTCTCTAAAGTGAGAAGCTGCTCTAAGTGGAGGAGCTGGAAGTAAATGGTAGAACCCCTCGCAGTCCTGTGAAAGCTGTTTATTCACCAAGCAGTTACCTGTGGAGCTCCCTCTGTGGGCAAAAGCCCAGGTGGGTGAGGAAGAGGCTGCCATGCCTCAAGCAGTAGCAGGAAGGGGATTTGGCCAACGCAAGTGGAAAAAGCAGCAGTGCACAGGGAAAACGTTCGAGGGGCATGACTGCTGGTGCAGGGGACGGGAGAGGTGCCATGGAGGCATAACGTCTGAGTGGGTCTTCGAAAAAGTCAGCATTTCATGGGAGACAAGGGCCTGTTACTTACTAGGATTTAATAAAAATACACACACAATACTGGAATTATTTTCTGTTTCCACCATGTGTCTTTTAGCCCATAAAATGAGAAAATATTTTATCCAGCAGGATTGGGATTTGGGCATTTTCTTCTCATTGAAGAAATTCCTTTGCACCAATTTTCCTTCTGTTGAAGACCTTTCAATCCAAATGGAACTTTCACACACCACTGGTTTGAATATATATGGGTACTCCACTTTAGAAAACCAAAGCTAAATAGAGGCATATCCTGTGATCCAGAGATTCCACTCCTATGTATACTCAGCAGAAATGTAGACCTTTTCATCATCGAAAGGCAAATTCTAGAATATTTGTTGCAATGGTATTTATAATAGCCCCAAACTGAAAACTACTCAAATGCCCATTAACAATAACATGATAAGTAAACTGAGGAATAGTCAATGGAATGTGCCCCAGCGAGGAATGCACAATCCATATCTCCATGCTATAAAGTGAATGAACTCTCCAACAGAAAGTTGAGTTAAGAAGCCAAACACAAAAGAATACATATCATACAATTCCATTTATATCAAGTATTTGACCTGGCAAAAGTAACCTATGCTGTTAGAAGCAAGGTGGCAGTTACCTTGGGGCAGGTGAAGTGGGAGCACAAAGCAGCTTTCTCAGGGCTTGGCAATGTGCCATTTCCTTTCTATGCTTCTGATTCAATGAGTGTGTTCAGTTTATGAAAAATCAGCATATTGTACATTGATGATACATGAACTTTTCTGTAGGCAAATTATACCACAATAAAAAGTTAAGTATTTTCTCAAATTCAGATAGCCTAAGGTTTCTCAAATCTAAATCAGAGAAAAATAATTTAAGTGGCCTTGCTTTTGATCTTTGAAGCCTATTTTTTGCCTTATTAATAAAATTATAAAAATATGACTCAATGTCTAAATCTCTAACGGCTCTTCTCTGCAGCTAATAAATATTTTCCATCAACAGGAAAGTTTGGACAAGGTCAGGATTGGTGTTCTTTGGGCTCTTTGCCTTAAATGTTACTGAATAAGGCTCTGGCCTTAATGCACCTCTCTTTGGGTTCTACCCTGTCTCTAAATATTCTCATTTTCTCCTGAGGCTTCAGTTCCCACCCACTAATGGGTGATACCTAAATCTATAGCACACTCCTTTCCACTTAGCTCCAAACACCATAGGGTGCTCTCCACTTGGATGAATCCCAGGCTCTTCAAATGTGACTTGCTCAACTGGAAATTATGCCCACTATCAGTGCCCCATCCTCACGAATGGCCCCTTTGTCCAGCCCGTGTCAGAAAGTCATCCTGGACACCTCTCTTTTTCCCCTCTTGCCCACTCCAGATGTTTAATGGGTTAATAAATTCTGGCAACCCCACTTCCTAAGGAGCTCTTGAATTTTTATTCTCTTTCAGCTCTGAGCTTGTGGAGTGAATGATGAACTCTGGTTACCAAACACCTTCCTCTCCCACAGCCTCTGCTCACACAACTGGTCCTTCCACGGCTCCTTGATGATCCTTTCGTGGTGAGTCTGTTCTTCCAGGGGCTCACAGCAAAATCCTGGGCCATCCTTGACTCTTCCCTCTCATGCCCTGACCAGGCAGCCCTGCCTTCAAGATGCATCCAGAATCGTTGTCTCTCCCCACCTCCCTGGGCTGGCCCCCTGCCTGTGGTGCTGCTGTGACCTGAACTGCTTCCCACCTGGCAGGCTCGCCACCCAGCAATGCAGGGCGTGTGGAACAGGCCACGGGCCACGTGGTCTTCTGACCATTTCACTCCCCCTCTCCAGCCTCACTTTGAGCCTTGGTGACATATTCATTGCAAAGGCATTTAATTTCTCGTTACCTGTTATCCATAATAATGAACATCAGACTTTAAAGTGTTTCATTGGTTAGGCACTATGACTGTTGCATTAGCTAGGGTTCTCTAGAGAAACAGAATCAGCAGGAGCTATCCATAGATACAAAATTTATAAAAGTGTCTCACATAACGTGGGGATGTAGAGTCCAAGGTCTGCAGGGAAGGCTGCAAGCTGATGACTTCAGTGAAGTTCCCCAGTGAACTCTCAGGAGAGGCTGACTGGGCGGCCAAGGAATGGAAGAGTCCAAAATCTGTAGGGCGGGCTGTGAAGCTGGCGACTCCAGTGAAGGGTCTGGACGACTTGG
Source organism: Tamandua tetradactyla (assembly GCF_023851605.1). Taxonomy (NCBI): domain Eukaryota; kingdom Metazoa; phylum Chordata; class Mammalia; order Pilosa; family Myrmecophagidae; genus Tamandua; species Tamandua tetradactyla. Next base: position 100,699,697 of record NC_135330.1, on the reverse strand, counting down.
CAGGAGAAGCTCACCAGATGAAGCAGGAAGAGAACCTGTCTCTTCTGAATCCTCCTTAAAAGTCTTCAGGTGATTAGATTAAGCATCATTCATTGCAGAAGACACTCCCCTTAGCTGATTACAAACGCAATCAACTGTGGATACGGCCAATGTAATCATGATTTATGTCCATGAAATGTCCTCAGAGCAACAGGCAGGCCAGTGCTGGCCTGACCAGATGATGGGGCGTCATCACCTGGCCAAGCTGACACATGAAGCTGACCGTGACAACTGTACAAGTGAGATAAATGCTGATATTAACCAGAAGGGTTCTGTTTAGCAGACTTCTCACTATGAATCCTCTATGTTCACATAAAAATCCACACAATTTTCTCACCCGATTTTGAGGTGGTGATCAGGATTATTTTTGTTGGTTGGTTGTTAGTGTTAATTACAAGACTGTTCCACAGCAAAATTTACCCAAGAACAGATAGTTTTCTTTCATCTCAGATTATTGCCAGCTACAAATGCACTTAAAGCATTAGCTTGAAAGGTCTCATTCTCTGTATTTCTGTATGAACTTCATAAAACGATAAAGGAGTGACCTGAAATGACAGGCTCTGGGTCTCCTGTCGACCATGTCTGTGGTACATGCTCTATCATACAAGGTGACACCTGGGCAGTAGCCAATTGTGTAAGATCTGCTGACCCAATATGTCTCCTGTACAATGAGGGTGACTCTCACACCCACCAGAAAACATGGTTATAGGATGGTCAGCACCCAGGGTGGGAGCAAGATGGGGAGCTGGGCTTCTTCCACAACACTGAGGGGCAGATGCTGTCAGCTGCTGTGGGGTGGATGCTGTCAGCTGCTGTGGGGTGGACACTGTCAGCTGCTGTGGGGTGGACGCTGTCAGCTGCTGTGGGGTGGACGCTGTCAGCTGCTATAGGGTGGACGCTGTCAGCTGCTGTGGGGTGGACGCTGCCAGCTGCTGTGGGGTGGACGCTGCCAGCTGCTGTGGGGTGGATGCTGCCAGCTGCTGTGGGGTGGACGCTGTCAGCTGCTGTGGGGTGGACGCTGCCAGCTGCTGTGGGGTGGACGCTGTCAGCTGCTATAGGGTGGACACTGTCAGCTGCTGTGGGGTGGACGCTGTCAGCTGCTATAGGGTGGACGCTGTCAGCTGCTGTGGGGTGGATGCTGTCAGCTGCTGTGGGGTGGACGCTGCCAGCTGCTGTGGGGTGGATGCTGTCAGCTGCTGTGGGGTGGACGCTGCCAGCTGCTGTGGGGTGGACGCTGCCAGCTGCTGTGGGGTGGACGCTGTCAGCTGCTGTGGGGTGGACGCTGTCAGCTGCTGTGGGGTGGACGCTGCCAGCTGCTGTGGGGTGGACGCTGTCAGCTGCTGTGGGGTGGACGCTGTCAGCTGCTGTGGGGTAGACACTGTCAGCTGCTGTGGGGTGGACGCTGTCAGCTGCTGTGGGGTGGACGCTGTCAGCTGCTATGGGGTGGATGCTGTCAGCTGCTGTGGGGTGGACGCTGTCAGCACTATGGGGTGGATGCTGTCAGCTGCTGTGGGGTGGACGCTGTCAGCTGCTGTGGGGTGGACGCTGTCAGCACTATGGGGTGGATGCTGTCAGCTGCTGTGGGGTGGACGCCGTCAGTACTATGGGGTGGACACTGTCAGCACTATGGGGTGGATGCTGTCAGCAGACGTGGGGTGGACGCTGTCCCACCACAGGGTGGATGCTGTCTGCTGCGGTGGGGTGGGTGCTGTGAGCACTGTGGGAAGCCATTTTCCTGTGTGGATCAGGTGTGTGCCTCCATGGCCCAGCTGTCTCACCCCTGGCACATGTGTCCATATGGCCTGGATGAGGCAGGAATGCTGAGTTCCCCTCTGCAAACTCATCCATGGCAGGGCCGTGTAGGGTAGCCCTCTTGATTTTTCTGGCATAGCTGTCGAGGTCTTTTATAACTGGGCAGAGCTGACTTTTTTCAGATCCCAGTGAATTCAGTTTTTCACCTGCTGCAGTGAGAAGAGCATCTTCCCCAGCTCCCAGGGCCCAGCAGCTAGCTCTGCCTCCCTCCCTGTGCTGACAGGGGAGCACATCCAGACAGGCCAACACCAGAAGGAGAGAGGTGTGCCTTCCTCACATCTCTCTCTAGGCCTATGGAGACTTTCCCCCAGGTGACGCTGTGTCCTCCTCTATCCTACACCAAAGCAAAAACTAGGATTCAAAAAAACCATTCTCCTAAGTGCTGGATGAACTCATTTCCTCATGGACCATGTTTGTTTCATCTCCCTAAAGATAAGGCTGAGCCTGGGGTGGGCAGGGAGGAGCGGGCCAGGGGGTGGCTGATGGTGAGCAGAGGAGAGGAAGGACAGAAGAGGCCAGTCTGGGTGCAGAGGGGCTCAGGGGTGAGCCACCCTGGAGCACAAACCGCCCCCAGCTTCACCTGACAGCCCACCCTTCAGCGCCCCAGGGGCCTGGCTGGGCAGAAGGCTGGGGATGTGGGCTCTGGGAGTGGACGGGGGCACAGAGGACGCCCTGCGTCCTAACCAGATGGACTGAGCCAAGCAGGGCCAGCTGCAAGTTTCTCCCACCACTTTGGGGTGTGGGTCCAGTGGGATCCTGTGATCCTCTGCCCATGTCCCCAGGGTTCCCCTTTTCATGCGGACTCGAGTGGGACCCAGCCACCCTGGCCACCCTGGGGTGCCTCCGGCCACTGAGCCGTAGCCTCAGCACCTCTGCACACCCTCTTCTGTCTTCCTGGATTCACCTCCCCCAGTCTTCAGAGCGGTCACTCCCTCCTTTGCCAGGTCTCTGCCGCTAAGTCACCTTGTCTAGGAGACCTGACCTGGCTGCACTGTTGGAGAGTGCAAGCACACCCCTCACTCCTGAGCCCTGACTCTGGTTCTCTTCCCAGCACTTGCCATCACCTGATAGGTTATATCTGCATTTAATTTATTAAAATCCCATCTCTTCTCATGGGAATGTAAGCTCAATGTGGACATTCTGTTTATTTTGTTCATTGTTGTATCTCCAGCAGCTGGACCACTGCCTACCCTTAGTATGTGCTTAACAAAATATTTTCTGGATGAAAGAATGCATGGAAAGAGCATTTCATCTCTTTCAGGGTTGTCATAATCACCTCCTAACATCTCCCAGCCGGTGCCCTCCAGCCCTTCTTAGAAGAGATGTGGAAAGAGTCCAGGCCTCCGTGATGCAGAGTGGATGGCCACACACCTGCCTGTCCCCAACGCAACCTGCAGCTTACACGGCAGGCACAAGGCCTGGCATGCTGCGTCCCAGGGCATCTCCATGCAGGCACCACCATGCACACGCACCTCTGCCCTGCTCACACGCCACACACACACAGACACACCCTCTGCTCACACCACTAGGAACATGCCCTATGCTCATACCACCACGTACACACACCCTCTGCTCACACCACACCACATGTGTGCCCTCTGCTCACACCACCATGCACATGTGTTCTCTGCTCATGGACTGGGAGGCCTGCTCCCCACGTGCCGACCTGGTCACCTCCTTCTCATCATTTAAGCGGAGGCTGTCCTGCCAAAATCTCCAGGAAACCTTCCCTGGAGCACTTCAGACCGAGCCTGAGCTGCCCTCCATGTTTATCCAACTTTATTCTGAGTGCCTGTCACGTTGCCAGGGGTAGCTGGGCTCAGGAAAGCAGAGGCACTGCAGGTGACCCTCTCTCTGCGCTGTGACTTTCATTTTCATGCTGGTCACATCCTGTGGCAGTTGTTGGTTTCCAGGTCCACCGGCTTCCCAGGGGTCGAGTCCCTCAAGTACAGGGACCATGTGTCTTAATCACTTGGGCATCCTTTGGATGCCCTGTGGTAGAGCCACGGCTGGTAGCCTCCTCGAGAACATGCATGACGCCCTCTGTACAAATCGCTGCTCCGTCTTGGCTGTGTGTCCCCGCTGCCTAGCTGCAGACACAAGAAGGCCATGGTCAGGCAGCCTGTCGTAGCACAAAGCCACACGCTGCATCCTTAGCTGCAACCAGTCGTCTCAGGAAACTGGAACTGAACAGCCTGATTACTGGAACATCAACGCAAGCCCATTTCCAAAGTGCCCTTTGCAAATTCAGAGCAAAGCGTGTGGGCCACGGTGGCTCAGCAGGCAGAGTTCTTGCCTGCCACGCTGGAGACCAGGGTTTGATTCCTGGTGCCTGCCCATGCAAAAAAAAAAAAAAAAAATTTCAGAGCAAAGCTTTGTTATGATATCCCTTCAGTTAGCGTCCTGTAATAGGCTGTTGATATGGTGGCTAATATTTTCATCTTTACTTGACTCACATTCATTTCTGTTACCCCAGGTACCTAAATCGTATAATGAATTAGGTTTTCAAGAATCCCAAGTCATTTAGTTTGTATGCTTTTGGAAAGAACAAGGAGTCCTTCTAAGAATTATTTCCCTCCACTTTTTGATTTTTCTCCAGAGAGAACTCACCAGGCTCAGCCGGGTGTTGGTGGAAGAAGGTCAGGCAGCCTGCTCACCAGTGTGGTTGGTCTTGTTGGGGACCCCTAAGGTGCTCCATGTCCAGGGCAGAACCCGCCAGGCAGCTGCGTCCTGGGCACCAGTTTTCTTGGACTCTTGCCTATGGGTGAAGGGTTGGGGAAAAGAAAGCAAACTGTAAGTTTGAACCCAGAAAGGTCTGAGTCAAGCTGTAACCCTCCAACTGACTGTCTGATACTCTTACCAGTTTGGTCGGCCCATCCCGTCTTTAGGACGACACCCAGAGGACTGACTTATTTTTTTAAACTTTTTTATTGTATAGTATATGTGGTAGTTAGATTCATTGTCAGCTTGGCCAGGTGAAGGTGCCTAGTTCTGTTGCTGTGGACATGAGCCAATGATATGTGAACCTCATCTGTTGCTCATTACATCTGCAGTGGGCTAGGAGGCGTGCCTGCTACAGTGAATGATGTTTGATTTAATTGGCTGGTGCTTAAATGAGAGACTCAAGGTAGTCCAGCTCAAGCAGCTCAGCATACCTCATCTCAACACTCGCAGCTCAGTCCAGACCTTTGGAGATGCAGAAAGGAATCACCCCAGGGAAAGTTGTTGGAACCCAGAGGCCTGGAGAGAAGGCCACAGAGATTGCCTTGTGCCTTCCCACGTAAGAAAGAACCTCAGTTGAAAGTTAGCTGCCTTTCCTCTGAAGAACTGTCAACTAAATAAGTCCCCTTTTATTGAAAGCCAATCCATCTCTGGTGTGTTGCATTCTGGCAGCTAGCAAACTAGAACAGTATAACATATATGCAAAGCAAAGAAATAAAAAAGCAATAGTTTTCAAACCACTCTTCAACAAGTGGTTATAGGACAGATCCCAGAGTTTGTCATTGGCTACCATATGATCCTCTCAGATTTTTCCTTCTAGCTGCTCCAGAATATAGGAGGCTAGAGCACTTAAATACTTTTTTATCATCACAATTGACTTTTTATTCCTTCCTTTTTTGTGAACAATAACATATATACAAAAAAGCTATAGATTTCAAAGCACAGCACCACAATTAGTTGTAGAACATATTTCAGAGTTTGACGAGGGTTACAATTCGCCATTTTAGGTTTTACTTCTAGCTGCTCTAAAATACTGGAGACTAAAAGAGATATCAATTTAGTGATTCAGCATTCATATTTGTTTGTTAAATCCTATCTTCTCTGTATAACTCCGCCATCACCTTTGAGCTTTCCATACCTCTCTTTAGGGGTGTTTGGGCTATGACAATTCTAACTTTTTGATATTGGAAGAGGCTGTCACTAATATGGGGTAGGAAGAAGGAACTATCTGATGTTCTGGAGAGGCTGGGCCCTCTAGGTTTCAGGACTTATCTGGACCAGGGACCCATCTGGAGGTTGTAGGTTTCTGGAAAGTTACCCTAGTGCATAGAACCTTTGTAGAATCTCAGATAGAGCCCTAGGTGTTCTTTAGGATTGGCTGGAATGGTCCTGGATGGGAGTTGGCAGGTTATGATAGTTAGCAAGGTCTAACTGAAGCTTGTATAAGAGCAGCCTCTAGAGGAGCCCCAAGGGCTGATTTAAAGCAGACCCGGCAGCGGGAGATGCCCATCCCCATCAAGGCACTTGTGAGGAATCCTACTCCAATGCTGTGTCCTGTTGCCTGAGTGTCTGCTCTGGTTTAATCATAAATAAAGAACAAAATGAGGAGGGCAGTATGTTAGCACTTGGGCCGCCCATGACCAAACATAAATTTCATGCAGAACAGCTAAAACCCGGACAAGGGAAAGGCTGGTCTCCCAGGCCTCAGGAGCAGACCTGATGCTGTCCACGGCTCCTGTACCCTCGGGCCTCCCCGCCTCTTCCCATTAGAGCCTCTGGAGGTGTGAGTGCATGTGATAATGTGTGTGAGCAACATGAACATGTGCTCTTCCACCGTTGTGGGGAGCGCCAGGCTGTGCTGTTTCTACATGACAGTGCATGCACCCTCTTGCACTGACAAAATCGCAGGCTTTCTCCGAGCACACTGCCCCAGAACCCTCAGCTGGAAAGCGGCTGCAAGTCTGACATACTTTCCTGCAGCAGCACACCACAAACTACCCTTTAAAATGGTCACCCAGGGCTCCTCTCCCTCTTTCTCCGCCGGCGGTGCTCCCACCGCCATCCAGCCCTCCTCTTCCCCCTTCTGCTCCGGTGGCGCTCCCGCCGCCATCCTGCACTCCTCTTTCCCCTTCTGCTCCGGCAGCTCTCCAACCACCACCGTGCCCTCTTCCGCCTTCACCGGCTCCTCCACCACCGGCCTCGACAGCCTTGCCACCCTCACCTTTCCTCCTCCAGAACAGCTACTCTGGGAGTAGAGACGATACAGAGCAGCTCCCGGAGCAACGACGGAGATCAAAGGGACGGCGTACCCCATCCTGGAACGGCTGACTGTCTGGGAGAACCAGCTCTGGTTAGATTGCCGAGGGGCGCGGGCTTTCCCAGGCGGGACGGCAAGCGGCCGGAGTCCCTCCCTTCCTCCTTCCCAGGCCAGCTGGCAGAATTGGGCAGGTGATCCCCTCGGGCCACAGTGGCTGGCGCCCCCACCACGCGAGGCCCCCCGGACCAACTGAGAGAGTTGGGTTGGAAATCCCCAGACCGCGGAGAACGGTGACCGACGGGGTCCCTTCCAAACACGTGACTCCCCGGTCTGACTGGGAATGGTGCACTCTCCTGGGCTGCGGCGGCTGGCGCCCTCCCACCACGCTTGGCGCCCCGGGCCGACTAGGAAATCCGGTCAGGCGCTCTCCCGGGCTGCGGTGGCCGGCGACCCTCCCTGCGTTCGGACCACCGGGCCGGCTGGCACTCTTCCAAGCTGCTTCGGCTGGCTAACCTCCCCCATGGCAAGAGTTTTCCAAAGTTAAAGGACCCACAGCATCTTTTACTGGTGGGACCCGCAGACAGACGAGTGCCACGAGCGCCACCTACTGGGCAGGATAAGAAAAACAGAACCCAGAGATGTCACAGAAAAATCTTTCAACCTGTTGGGTCCAACACCCAGGGAAATCTGACTAAATGCCCAGACGCCAGCAGAAGATAACGGATCACGCTCAGAAAATTGAAAATATGGCCCAGTCAAAGGAACAAACCAATAGCTCAAATGAGATACAGGAGCTGAGACAACTAATGCTGAATATACGAACAGAAATGGAAAACCTCTTCAAAAACGAAATCGATAAATTGAGGGAGGACATGAAGAAGACATGGGCTGAACAAAAAGAAGAAATAGAAAAACTGAAAAAACAAATCACAGAGCTTATGGAAGTGAAGGATAAAGTAGAAAAGATGGAAAAAACAATGGATACCTACAATGATAAATTTAAAGAGACAGAAGATAGAATTAGTGATTTGGAGGATGGAACATCTGAATTCCAAAAAGAAACAGAAACTATCGGGAAAAGAATGGAAAAATTTGAACAGGGTATCAGGGAACTCAAGGACAATATGAACCGCACAAATATATGTGTTGTGGGTGTCCCAGAAGGAGAAGAGAAGGGAAAAGGAGGAGAAAAACTAATGGAAGAAATTATCACTGAAAATTTCCCAACTCTTATGAAAGACCTAAAATTACAGATCCAAGAAGTGCAGCGCACCCCAAAGAGATTAGACCCAAATAGGCGTTCTCCAAGACTTACTTACTACTTAGAATGTCAGAGGTCAAAGAGAAAGAGAGGATCTTGAAAGCAGCAAGAGAAAAACAATCCATCACATACAAGGGAAACCCAATAAGACTATGTGTAGATTTCTCAGCAGAAACCATGGAAGCTAGAAGACAGTGGGATGATATATTTAAATTACTAAAAGAGAAAAACTGCCAACCAAGACTCCTATATCCAGCAAAATTGTCCTTCAAAAATGAGGGAGAAATTAAAACATTCTCAGACAAAAAGTCACTGAGAGAATTTGTGACCAAGAGACCAGCTCTGCAAGAAATACTAAAGGGAGGACTAGAGTCAGATACGAAAAGACAGAAGAGAGAGGTATGGAGAAGAGTGTAGAAAGAAGGAAAGTCAGATATGATATATATAATACAAAAGGCAAAATGTTAGAGGAAAATATTATCCAAACAGTAATAACACTAAATGTTAATGGACTGAATTCCCCAATCAAAAGACATAGACTGGCAGAATGGATTAAAAAACAGGATCCTTCTATATGCTGTCTACAGGAAACACATCTTAGACCCAAAGATAAACATAGGTTGAAAGTGAAAGGTTGGGAAAAGATATTTCATGCAAATAACAACCAGAAAAGAGCAGGAGTGGCTATACTAATATCCAACAAATTAGACTTCAAATGTAAAACAGTTAAAGGAGACAAAGAAGGACACTATATACTAATAAAAGGAACAATTAAACAAGAAGACATAACAATCATAAATATTTACACACCGAACCAGAATGCCCCAAAATATGTGAGGAATACACTGCAAACACTGAAAAGGGAAATAGACATATATACCATAATAGTTGGAGACTTCAATTCCCCACTCTCATCAATGGACAGAACATCTAGACAGAGGATCAATAAAGAAATAGAGAATCTGAATATTACTATAAATGAGCTAGACTTAACATTCCAGAAAGAATTAGTACCAACTCTCCTCAAACTCTTCAAAAAAATCGAAGTTAAGGGAAAACTACCTAATTCATTCTATGAAGCCAACAGCACCCTCATACCAAAACCAGGCAAAGATATTACAAAAAAAGAAAACTACAGACCAATCTCTCTAATGAATATAGATGCAAAAATCCTCAATAAAATTCTAGCAAATCGTATCCAACAACACATTAAAAGTATTATTCATCATGACCAAGTAGGATTCATCCCAGGTATGCAAGGATGGTTCAACATAAGAAAATCAATTAGGGGTGGGCCGCGGTGGCTCAGCGGGCAAAGTGCTTGCCTGCTATGCCGGAGGACCTCGGTTCGATTCCCGGCCCCAGCCCATGTAACAAAAACGGAGAAACAGAATACAATAAAACAAGAAAATGTTTAAAAATGTTTCCCTTTCTTCCTTCCTTCCTTCCTTCTATCCTTCCTTCCTTCTCTCTGTCTTTCCTTTAAAAAAAAAAAAAAAAAAAAAAAAAAAAAAAAAAAAAAAAAAAAAAAAGAAAATCAATTAATGTAATACACCATATCAACAAATCAAAGCAGAAAAATCACATGATCATCTCAATTGATGCAGAGAAGGCATTTGACAAGATTCAACATCCTTTCCTGTTGAAAACACTTCAAAAGATAGGAATACAAGGGAACTTCCTTAAAATGATAGAGGGACTATATGAAAAACCCACAGCTAATATCATCCTCAATGGGGAAAAATTGAAAACTTTCCCCCTAAGATCAGGAACAAGACAAGGATGTCCACTATCACCGCTATTATTCAACATCGTGTTGGAGGTTCTAGCCAAAGCAATTAGACAAGAAAAAGAAATACAAGGCATCAAAATTGGAAAGGAAGAAGTAAAACTATCACTGTTTGCAGACGATATGATACTATACGTCGAAAACCCGGAAAAATCCACAACAAAACTACTAGAGCTAATAAATGAGTACAGCAAAGTAGCAGGTTACAAGATCAACATTCAAAAATCTGTAGCATTTCTATACACTAGTAATGAACAAGCTGAGGGGGAAATCAAGAAACGAATCCCATTTACAATTGCAACTAAAAGAATAAAATACCTAGGAATAAATTTAACTAAAGAGACAAAAAACCTATATAAAGAAAACTACAAAAAACTGCTAAAAGAAATCACAGAAGACCTAAATAGATGGAAGGGCATACCGTGTTCATGGATTGGAAGACTAAATATAGTTAAGATGTCAATCCTACCTAAATTGATTTACAGATTCAATGCAATACCAATCAAAATCCCAACAACTTATTTTTCAGAAATAGAAAAACCAATAAGCAAATTTATCTGGAAGGGCAGGGTGCCCCGAATTGCTAAAAACATCTTGAGGAAAAAAAATGAAGCTGGAGGTCTCGCGCTGCCGGACTTTAAGGCATATTATGAAGCCACAGTGGTCAAAACAGCATGGTATTGGCATAAAGATAGATATATCAACCAACGGAATCGAATAGAGTGCTCAGATATAGACCCTCTCATCTATGGACATTTGATCTTTGATAAGGCAGTCAAGCCAACTCACCTGGGACAGAACAGTCGCTTCAATAAGTGGTGCCTAGAGAACTGGATATCCATATGCAAAAGAATGAAAGAAGATCCATCTCTCACACCCTATACAAAAGTTAACTCAAAATGGATCAAAGATCTAAACATTAGGTCTAAGACCATAAAACAGTTAGAGGAAAATGTAGGGAGATATCTTATGAAACTTACAATTGGAGGTGGTTTTATGGACCTTAAACCTAAAGCAAGAGCACTGAAGAAGGAAATAAATAAATGGGAGCTCCTCAAAATTGAACACTTTTGTGCATCAAAGAAACTTCATCAAGAAAGTAGAAAGACGACCTACACAATGGGAGATAATATTTGGAAATGACATATCAGATAAAGGTCTAGTATCCAGAATTTATAAAGAGATTGTTCAACTCAACAACAAAAAGACAGCCAACCCAATTACAAAATGGGAAAAAGACTTGAACAGACAGCTCTCAGAAGAGGAAATACAAATGGCCAAGAGGCACATGAAGAGATGCTCAATGTCCCTGGCCATTAGAGAAATGCAAATCAAAACCACAATGAGATATCATCTCACACCCACCAGAATGGCCGTTATCAACAAAACAGAAAATGACAAGTGCTGGGGAGGATGCGGAGAAAGAGGCACACTTATCCACTGTTGGTGGGCATGTCAAATGGTGCAACCACTGTGGAAGGCAGTTTGGCGGTTCCTCAAAAAGCTGAATATAGAATTGCCATACGACCCAGCAATACCATTGCTGGGTATCTACTCAAAGGACTTAAGGGCAAAGATACAAACAGACATTTGCACACCAATGTTTATAGAAGCGTTATTTACAATTGCAAAGTGATGGAAACAGCCAATATGTCCATCAACAGAAGAATGGCTAAATAAACTGTGGTATATACGTGCGATGGAATATTATGCAGCTTTAAGACAGGATAAACTTATGAAGCATGTAATAACATGGATGGACCTAGAGAACATTATGCTGAGTGAGTCCAGCCAAAAACTAAAGGACAAATACTGTATGGTCCCACTGATGTGAACGGACATTTGAGAATAAACTTGGAATATGTTCTTGGTAACAGAGTTCAGCAGGAGTTAGAAACAGGGTAAGATAATGGGTAATTGGAGCTGAAGGGATACAGATTGTGCAACGGGACTAGATACAAAAACTCAAAAATGGACAGCACAATAATACCTCATTGTAAAGTAATCATGTTAAAACACTGAATGAAGCTGCATCTGAGCTATAAGTTTTTTGTTTGTTTGTTTGTTTTTACTATTATTATTACTTTTATTTCTTTTCTCTATATTAACATTCTATATCTTTTTCTGTTGTGTTGCTAGTTCTAAACCGATGCAAATGTACTAAGAAACGATGATCATGCATCTATGCGATGATGTTAAGAATTACTGATTGCATATGTAGAATGGTATGATTTCTAAATGTTGGGTTAATTTCTTTTTTTCCGTTAATTAATAAAAAAAAAAAAAATGGCCACCCAGGGGGTGTGAGGATAGTTCACCGGTAGAATTCTCACCTGCCATGCGTGAGATCCAGGTTCAATTCCCAGCCCCTGCACTTCCAAAAAAAAATCATGCTGCAATAATGGGATAGCCACATGGAAAAAGAATGAAATGTGACCTCCCCTACCCCGCATTATACAGCATGCAAAAGAGAAAAAACAAAGCAAAATGGTCACTAGGGCATTCCCCCAGCTCTTCAGGGGACACGCTTTGGTGCTGATAAGTCCGAAGAAAACTGGTGGTTCCGTTGTGCCTGCAGGTACACACCTGGGTGCCAGGGCCTGGAAAGAGAGGCCCAACATAACCCCAAACTCTTGGGGCTCAGTTCGCAGCGCAGCCCAGGCAGAGGGCCATTCTCTTCTCTGTGCATGGCCACACGTGGCACTGCTCCTGTGCGGCCATCTCAGCAACGTGGTACCGCTCCCGTGCGGCCGTCTCAGCAGCTCTGCTTCAATAGGCAGTGGCCGCAGGCGGACCCCCGACAGTGAGGTGCGAAGTCTGCGGCGGAAACGTGGCGCTCGGCAGGCCTGGAGCCTTGAAAGGCTACTTTTCTTCCTTGTGCTGCATTTGATCCTTAAGACATTAACCCAGAGTCCATCAGAGAAGGAGACCAACTCCAAATTGGTGCTGTCATCAGTCAAACCACGGTCTCCACTGTAACCTCAGCATCCACCAGTAATTATAGTTTGTTTCGGATTTTATGATATGCAGCATCTTTTCCAGCCAAAAGCCGTTGCTGATCAAAATATGCTCAATTAAAAGAGAGAAGCTTCTACACGGTCCCAAATTCAAGCATAATCTATGAAAAAATAAAGTGGCTGTGAATTTTCTTGAAGAAACTGGTCAGTAGAGGCCCAAAGAGTTGGCTGGTGGTTGTGTTAATTCATTAGAGAAGAGGTCCACAATAAGCAAACCACAATACCTCATTTCATTGCCACCTCCTTTCTGAATTCTCTAATTTTCTTCAGAAAGAGGCCCTTTCAATGCATTCAAAACTCATGTAGCTGAGTAAGATACAAGATAAACAGTCCATGAGCCAAATGTCCCCATGCGTCCACCTTGGAGGGGGCCAGACCTCCAATCAGGTGCCAGGGGATGAGCCCGAGGGGCCGGCTCAGCTGTTCTGACATCGTCATGGAGATACGTGATTAAATCACACACACAGGCATTCGCTAGTTCAGCAAAGTCTGCCCTACGTTGTTTTACCTCTCGAAAGACACGGATAGTGAACAGACAGCGTTGGGCTGGTAGCAGAGTCAGCAGCTGCGGGCTTCCTGAATCGCCTGCAGTGACCCCCCTCCACGGCGCCCGCAGCTCACCCTCCTCCAGCCACCCTTTAGTTAGCAGAATGGGGGATTTAATAGGAAATGCTTAACTGAGTGAAAATGACAATTCCATCATGTTTATTTTGCGTGTGGCTTCCTAGTCTGAAAAATCCCCTTGGAGCATGAGCTGGCGAAATCAGGGTTGTGCTTAGAATCTTCCAGAAGCAGCTCGTTCTGATTCCTGTTCCACTGGAAAGGCCTGACACAGGAGGTTCCCGGGGATGGTCTCCATTTGTCTCTCCTTGCTCTTTTCTGGTGTTTTATGCTGAAATTAGGCACCCAGCCAGATGGAAGGAAAAGCTCGGCGTGCCATTTCTGCAGCATCGCTGAGGCTGGTGAACTGTCTGCCCCACCCAGTGCAGCCTCTGCCAGGGACCCCTGGAAGGGTTAGGAAATGTGCCCCTCGCCTCCCTCTTCCTTCAGCCTAACTGCCAGCAGCTTGCTTGAGACAAGAAGGCAGGAGACCACTCTGCTTTCCTAAGTGCTACTTTGAAATGAAAGTAAAGGATAAGGCTCAGCCCTGCAGAATGGGGAGATGAGAATGGCCTAAGCGCCATCCTGGTTCGCAGCGGTCCTGGTTCGCAGCGGTCCTGGTTCGCAGCAGTCCTGGTTCGCCGGGGTCCTGGTTCGCAGTGGTCCTGGTGTGCAGCGGTCCTGGTTCGCAGCCGTCCTGGTTCACAGCCATCCTGGTTTGCAGCCGTCCTGGTTTGCAGCCATCCTGGTTTGCAGCGCCGTGACAAAGGCCTGCGAGCGGGTGGCAGATAACAAGGGCCATCGCAGGCTCACAGCTCTGAGCCTGGACGTCTGAAGCTGGCAGGGGGGAACCCTTCCTGCTCTCCTAGCTCCTTGCGGCTTGTCACAGTCACTGGGCTGCAATCTCTGCCTCAGTCGTTCCGTGGCTGCCCCCGAGCCTGCCTGTGCCCGAACCGTCCTCTCTTCAGAGTCACCCTCTCCCTGGCTCACGGGCCCACCCTCCTGCGGCATGAGCTCGTCCTGTCTGCGTCCATGTGCAGAGCCCCTATTGTATTCACAGGTATCGGGGATAGGACCCCAGCGCCTCTTCTAGGGGACACACTCCCGCCCACAGCAGGCTGCAGAACTTGGGTTCCTATGGCCCTTCAGGGGAAGCTGTGACATCTCCTTAGCCGCAGCAGGCTGCACATGGAAAAGTTTAAGTAAAAAGTTTAGGTCCCTACCTCGTAAAACTGGGTCATAAATTGACACTATTTTTGGTTAAATTGAGAGTGTTATTTTTCTATCTACACATTATTATCGGATTTGCAAGTATGAACTGTGGACATCCTCACCCAAAGCTCTCTCGTGTGCATGTGTCTGCATTAGCTGCCAGCTGCGATCAGGCATTTCATTTAAATGATCCCATTTAATTCTCATGATAACCTTGTAAGGCACATTTTACTAACCTCTTTCACAAATAAAAACTGGTCTCCAAAAGGCAGCATGAGTGGCAGTGCCGAGTTTTGGACACGGGTCTGTCAATTGCAGTGTCTTTCTCTCCCCAGAGTTTGGCTCTTTCCAGACCCAGGACACTGCGTACTCATGGAATAAACATGTACCAGGCAGCCGCCAGGACCCACAGACCCTGAGACCCTCACCCCTGCCCTGGAAAAATCCTCAGTCTAGAGGGCAGATAATGTGAGGTCACAGCTGCGACACGACGATGGGAGAACTGTAACGATGCAGCCACAGGAGGACCCAGGGAGGGCAGCCGACTTCTCCAGGTGGCACACCCAAACGGTCTTAAAGAGTAGCAGGAATTCTCCGGAGTGGAAGGCTGGGTGGGCACTTGCTTGTTCCTAGCAGAGATGGCACCGAATACAAGCTCAGAGGTCTGCAGGGGCTGGGGGATTCCAGGGACATGGGGCTGTTCTGTGTGAACGGAGGCGGCAGCACCTGGACTGGACATGCATGGACCGTGCCTGGACTGTCCATCCACATGAACAGAGATGGCAGGGCATTATGTGGTGGGGTGGCCGGGTTTCTGCAACAGGGACTACAAAACCAAATGTCCACTGTGCCAGACGGGGAGCAACAGTGACGAGTGACCTGGGTTATTAGGGTGTGGTGGGGACTGGCAGATGGTCCTTATGCCCCACTGAAGAGCAGCATGGGCTACTCAGCTGTCATGGACTGTGACCACAAGGAAGGCGGGCGCAGAATTGCCACCACTCACGCTCTTTTTTCAAAAGGAATCAAATATTCAGGATTTTAAAAAATCTTAAGTTCTTTTTGAGCTAGCAATTCTCCTTCTAGGGCTTCATCACCTTTCAAAACAACGTTTGTGCAAAGTTGCTTATTACATCCTGTTTGAAATAAAATATTGGAGAAGAACTAGGGCCCGTTTAAATCCAACTTGTTCAAAACATTCCTGAGTGTTAAATGCATGGAACTTATTCAAACTTGAAAGTAAAACGTGTCTGCAAGATAGAGGCAGCTCAGTGAGGGGCTAGCTTGCAGCTCGACATTGATGGTTGCTTAATAGGGCAGCAGGTGGGAGGGGACAGCTGGTGAATTTTAGCTGTGGGCAACAGGTGGGAGATGTCCCTGGTGGAGTGTGGCCGAGGCAGCAGGTGGAAGGGCACAGCTGGTGGAGTGTGGCCACAGGCAGCAGCTGGGAGGTGTCCCTGGTGGAGTGTGGCTACAGGCAGCAGGTGGGAGGGCACAGCTGGTGGAGTGTGGCTGCGGGCAGCAGGTGGAAGGGCACAGCTGGTGGAGTGCAGCCATGGACAGTAGGTGGGAGGGCACAGCGGGTGGAGTGTGGCTGCGGGCAGCAGGTGGGAGGGCACAGCTGGTGGAGTGCAGCCATGGACAGCAGGTAGGAGGGCACAGCGGGTGGAGTGTGGCTGCGGGCAGCAAGTGGGAGGGCACAGCTGGTGGAGTGCAGCCATGGACAGCAGGTGGGAGGGCACAGTGGGTGGAGTGTGGTTGCGGGCAGCAGGTGGAAGGGCACAGCTGGTGCCACCGTGAGAGCCACCGGTCTTTTCAGCATCCCTCCATAGTGAGTTTCCTTCCAGCGGGTTTGGGAAATTGGAAAATCACTTAGGGATGAGCAGTCCATTCTGGAAAGTAATGTTCTTGCTACAGTTTAGTTTTCTTTGGAGTTAGCACCTTGGAAGCAGATTTAACTTGACATGCATTTACTTTGCACCTTTGAGCTGTTTTTTACACTTGCTAGTGTTAATGGAAAAAAAAGGAATATTTAGTTATAGGAGGGAAAAGACACAGACTTATGTTTATTGAATCAGCACAACCATGGGGGATGGGCACTAAGTACTAGGAGGAACAGGAAAAAAAGGGAAGCTCTCCCAGCTCACAGGGGGATGCCTTATTTCATATACACTAAGTGTATGGTGTCAGTTTTGCAAAGAGAAACATGAAGCAGAGACACCAGAAACAAATGGAAATGATTAGCTATAGGGTTCAAAACCTTTCCAGCGTGCCAAGTCTAAACATTCTTTCCTTGCCCTCACCTGGGTCTCTGTCTTTCTAGTGGGTCTTTGACACTCTAGTGTCCCAATAGACTCGGACCCAGTCACAGGTTGTCTCTCCTTGGGAGAACCAAGAGGAGTGAAGCTTGGCCATGATCCGCTGAGATTCCCAGGTGCTTAGTCAGGCACCCAAGATCTCACGTTCCTTTGTAGTTCTGCTCATCCAAACATGTGGATGACCTTTTCCCCGCTGAGCCTAAAGAGAAAGAAAGCTCCCAAACAGATTCCTTCTACCTTTTGAGTTTTTTTTCTTTTTTTACTCCCAAAGGACACAGGGTGACAAAGGAGAAATGTAAAGTTACCAGCTGACGTTTCATTATGTGGGGTTTGATTTGCCTCAAGTGACAAGTCTCTTACCTTCGATGGTAACAAATTATCCAACGGTTCCCCGGGTCAGTTACCAAAAGGAAACTCGGGATCAGGTGCTGTCGTCCCTCTGCCTGGTGCAGGAGTTTAGGGCGGAAGGATTAAAAGTGGAAAGAACTGAACCCCCTATGCAGGACATGACATCCAGGGGTGAACGTCTCCTGGCGACGTGGGACCATGGGAATCCAGCCCTGGCACCATGGGATCAACAATTCCATCCTGACCAAAAAGGGGGAAAGAAGTGTAACTAATAAAGTATCAGTGGCTGAGAGAGTTCAAATAGAGTAGAGAGGATACTCTGGAGGTTGCTCTTACACAAGCTTCAGGTAGACCTTGCTACCGATCATAACCTGCCAACCCCCACCCAGGACCATTCCAGCCAATCCTAAAGAACACCTAGGGCAATATATAAGATTCCACAAGGGTTCCAGGCACTAGAGTAACTTTCCAGAAACCTACAACCTCCAGATGGGTCCCTGTTCCAGATAAGTCCTGAAACCTAGAGGGCCCAGCCTCTCCAGAACATCAGATAGTTCCATCCCCTACCCCATATTAGTGACAGAGCCTTCCAACATGAAAAAGTTAGAATCGCCATAACCCAAACCCCCTAAAGAGAGGGATGGAAAGATCAAAGGTGATGGTGGAGTTATACAGAGAAGATAGGACTTAACAAACAAATATTAATGCTGAATCATTAAATTGATATCTCTTTTAGTCTCCAGTATTTTAGAGCAGCTAGAAGTAAAAACCTAAAATTGTGAAATCGTAACCCATGTCAAAGTCTGAAATATGTTCTACAACTAATTGTGGTCCTGTGCTTCGAAATTTGTAGCTTTTTGTATATATGTTATTGTTCACAAAAAAGAAGGAAAAAAAGTCAATTGTGATGATAAAAAAGTATTTAAGCCCTCTAGCCTCCTATATTCTGGAGCAGCTAGAAGGAAAAATATGAGAGGATCATATGGTAGCCCATGACAAACTCTGGGATCTGTCCTGTAGCCACTTGTTGAAGAGTGCTTTGAAAACTATTGCTTTTTTTTTATTTCTTTGCTTTGTATATATGTTTTACTATACAATAAAAAAGTTAAAAAAACAAAAAAGTGAAAGTGGGCAGACCTGTGGGAGATAAAGCACTGCATAGCAGAGGGTTCCAAGGAGCTGAGCTAAGGGCACATCAGCCGAGAGAAGGAGGGACGGTGAGACGGGGGCTGTTGAATTCAGCCAGGGGTCCGGTACCCAGAGCAGGTCTGTGGCTGCATTATCCACCGTGTCCCCTTTCACGGAAAGTGATGAGCTCAGCTTGTGGACAAAGTGCCATGCCCAAAAGAACTACGGTAAAAGTGACTTTTCAAAAAAGAGAGAAATGATGCCCATTTTGATCAACTAGTTCTTAGATTCTAGTTGATGAGAAAAGAGGTTATAGGCTTTCCTTTTTTTCCTTTTTTTTTTCCCTGGGGTGAAACTCAGACGTCTGGAGTGGAGTCCAGGCCACAGGGCCAGTTCTGACCACCAGGCATTTGGGAGCTCCCCGGCCAGGACAGTGAGGGAGGACGGGTCCCTGCAACCTTCAGCTGCCCGGCACCCTCACTCTGCATCGTTTGGGAAGTCAGTCCCACTTTCCTTGAGGGCACCACTGATGCTTAGAGAGCGCAGCCGGGCTGCGGGAGGGAGGCAGCGGCCTTGTGTCGCGGGCGCGGTCTCCGGGCTGGGCGGTGACTTGTCTTTTTCACACGGATGCACACACACACCCTTCGCTTTGAAGTTACAAGTTTCAGCCCAATTCACATCCATCAGAAAAGACCTTGTCCTGGCAGATTTTATTATTTTTCAAATCATTTGGTCTCTCCCTGGGGAGGGGCTCCTCCCACGGGGCCCTCCCTGGAGTGCCGGTCCTTGCAGGGGTCCCACGTACCAGCCCAGTTGACCCTGGGCACAGCTGGGCGACACACACCCGGTAGCCGTGCACATTATCTCTGAGCAGAGGTGCCTGGACCCCACCTCCCTCTTGTCCTCTGCAAGGAGAGCAGATATTCCGGCAAGGGCTCTGCAAGCAAGAGGGCAGTGAGGACAGAGAGGGTGGTGGGGACAGAGGCCCCGCTGGCCCGGGAGGGGACAGAGTGAGTGAAAACACCCCCAGTCTCGGGGAACAAAGCGTCACCCCCGAGGTGCACTTCTCCTTGCCTCGGAACCGGAAGCCAATACACTCCCACTGTTCAAGCCTCCCCAGCGCACAGCACTTGCTTTAGCAACGAGGTACCCGAACCGCGGAACCGGTGGCCTCCACGGGGCCCTGGCGGGGGTGGCTGAGAGGGCGCAAACCTGACTCACCTCCAGCCCTTCTCCCAGTCCTTTTTATGCCAAGTGGGGTGGCAAGTCCCAGCTCCACGGCGGCCTCCTCTGACACTCCCCCGGGCTCTCTGTTGAGCTAGGCCGCCTCCTTCCAGGCATCCAGGCCTCCATTCACCATCGCTGGCTCAGGTGCAGCTGGGGCCACAATCTCCTCTGTGGGGTTTGGGGTAGAACAACCACTGTTGACGAGGTTTTTATTTTGGGGTTTGCTAGGCTGCGCCTTACCCTACTGGCATTCCCAGGCTGCCAGCTCCTTTGGCCAAGTCCGGGATAACTGAGGCACCAAAGAAACCCAGCAGCCCATCAGCGGGCGGTTCCCTCGGCTCTGAGGTCCCTGGCCAGGCCACCTTGTCCTGCCCACTTTTCGGAGCCATCTTACACCTGTTTCATACAAATAACCAGGGGTTTTATTTGTACTCAGTGAGAGGAACAGAGAAAAGCACATTGACTTCATCTCCCTGGACTGTGCTTTTTAGGAACTTCTCTTAAATAGACACCATATAACTCCTGCTATCCTTGGTTGATTTGTTCTTCGGGGACAAGTGTGCCTGCCTCACAGCTCTGCAGCTCTCCAGCCATCCTTTGTAGTATCTGTAGTCCCCGTGAATACTTGGGCATAGGACATGTGCTTTGTACATTTGACTCTAGCTATCGGGGTGCTTTTTAACAACCAAGGCACTCTAACCTGAGTACATATCCCATGGGTGATACGTGGACCTCTGAAAGGTTTGCATGCAAGGCCGACACTGGAGAGGCACGATACAAACTTCAAGCATCTTTACCTCCAGGGAACATCAAGGCTCTGTCTCAAGTGGACGTTAGAAATACTTTTTCATTGGTTTGAGGTGCATGGATTGGACAGAAACGCTGTGCAGGCTCTCCCAGGATACTGCCGGCTCTGCCACCAACCCCTTTGGAGAGGCCGCCTCGGCTCTTCATTCTAACCCACCTCATGTGCAGTGGCTCAGGCAGGAGTTTGTCGCTTGGATTTCTGCCTGAGTCAATCTTTTAGGCAAGGTATTTATTGGAGTGCTTCAAAGACAGAGAGGAGGCACTCCACTGAGCTTGCAAAGCAGGTTGTGGTTGGTTTTGTGCCTGCCTGCCAAGAGAAGTTGTGTATGTCAGAACCGGGTCTGCGACCAGTTACCAGTGCACCCACCACCTGGTGGTGATGCCGTAGGGAAGAGAAGAGAGCAACCGACACCTCTCAAGACAGAATGTCATAACTGCCAGCTGCCAACATGCCCCGCCTTGGCTTGATCTGTCCTGCAGGCTGCCCCAGCAGAGATCCCTGCCTCGCTGCAATGTCAATGGCTAAGCACAGTCTCTGTGAGTCCTTCTCTGGCATCTGCGTGACACCAGGTATGTAACCCCAAGAAGGGCAGGACTGGTACAGGGACCTTAACTCATCAGTGTCCTGTACCCTGGGTTACTGTCGTCCAATCCCCTATAAATACTGAGACTTTCTGCCGTCTGTGATGAGAGAACAGGCAAGCTGCAGAAGAGGCATGGAAGACAGCACATGATTTCCTGAGACTCAGCCCCAGTATTTTTAGATTCTAGGCATCTAAGAATACCTAGGAAAGGAAGTAAAAAGTGATATTTTCCATAATTTCCCCCCAAAACCTAGGAGGCTGTCTTTTTCTCGCTAGACAAGATCTTCTCAAACCCACAGGCTGCTCAGTCACCTCGCCCGCAGAAGTGGCAAGGGAGAGGCGTGTCTGAAACTGAGACGCAGTGCAGAGCTAGAAGTGGTTTCAGTGGTTGGAACCTGCAGTAGTTCCTTGTGGAATCACGATGCACTCAGTGACATCAAACAACCCATATATGCTGTCTGATAAAGTGGGTTTCATTGGGCCAAGCTGAGGTCTCGGTGGCTGGCACTCTGCCTGGGGCTCTGGGAAAACCTGCCCTCTCTCCCGTCCAGCCCCATAGGCTGCCCTCCTGGGCTCCCTCCATCTTCCATGACAGCCACACAGCATCTCCAGCTCACTCTGCTTCAGCCACCATGTTCCCTCTGCCCCTGGGGTCTCCTGGCATCTCCCATCCTATGACCCCAGATAACCCTCCCATCTCGGGGCCCTTGGCTTCGTCACACCCACAAGGGCCCTTTCAGGACACGAGTCGGTGGGGCCAATACAGCCTACCTGGAGAAACTTTTTAAAATGAAATGACTGCGGGTGCAAAGGTAGTTCAGTGATAGAATTCTTGCCTGCCATGCGGGAGACCCGGGTTCGATTTCCAGCCCATGCACTTCCAAAAAATAATCAAATAAGCAAAACAAAACAAACAAAGTTCAACAAATGATGCTCCAATAATGAGATATTCACTTGGAAAAGAATGAAATGTGATCCCCGCCATACAACATATAAAAAAAAAAGTGAAATGATTACCAGGACCTCTCGCTGGTCTCTCTGTCAGTTTAAACATTCATGTTGTTTCCAAAGCCCCAGAAGCTCCCAAAGGAACCCCCTGGGGAAACAGTGGCATGCTACCGTGGCCCCTTTCCACCATAGGCTAAAACGGACTCTCAAGGCTTTTCTTCGAATCCAAATTCGTAGATGAGTGGGAAGTTGGGTCTGATGTCGTCCCAGGCCCCATCCCAGGCCCAGATGGGGGTTAGAGCAGAGCTGTGGGGCTGCCGCGAAGCAGCAGGAGCCTGGCCAGCTGGACACAGGGAGCACTGTCAGCGACTCCGAGTTCCGCAGCCCCTTGGCGCCCCACGGGCAGATTGTGCTTTGGCAATGACGGATGAAGTAGCTGCATCCTGTTTAGTAGCATTGTGTCCTGAAGGAGACCCTGGGAAACAACATATGGTACTTTGGATAAGCCTCCCAGTGGCAGAAATTGGCAATCATAAACCAAAACGTGCTTTGTGCTTAAACTCACTGGCATTTCCTTGCTTCTGTCTAGGCCAGGAATGGCCTAAAGTTTGAATGGTGTGTTAGTTTGCAAGCTGCTGGAATGTAATATACCAGAACTGAAATAGTTTTTAGAAAGGGGAATTTAATAAGTTACAAGTTTACAGTTCAAGGGAAGTCAAAGTGTCCAAAGGTAACCAACAAGAGTTACCTTCACTCAAGAAAGGCTGATGGATCTGGAACCCCTCTATCAGCTGGGAAGTCACGTGCTGGCATCTGCTGGTCCCTTGCTCCTGGGCTCTGTTGCTTTCAGCCTCTGTTCCTGTGGGGGTTCCTCACTTTGCTTCTCCAGGGCTTGTTTTCATCTCTTGGCTTCCCTTGGCTCTCTCCAGATTCTGGCTGGCTTAATGTCTCATGGCAACATCTCCAAGCATCTCCAAACATCCATGTCTCTGCTCTCCACATGTCCACATCTGTGTCAGCTCTGCTGTGAAGTTTTCGTTGGCTCTGAAGCATCTGCTTTTTCTCCAAAGTGCCTCCTCTTTTAAAGGACTCCAGTACACTAACCAAGGCCCACCTGGGATGGGTGGAGTCACATCTCCCTCTAATCAAAAGGTCACAACCACATTGGGCGTGCCACATCTCCACGGAGATAATCTAATCAAAAGTTTCCAGCCTGCAGTGTTGAATCAGGATCAAAAGAAAAGGCTGATTCCACAAGATTGGATTATGATTAAGCCATGGCTTTCCTGGGGTACATAATACCTTCAAACTGGCACAAATGGCTTACCTATTTGAGTGACTGGAGGGCTACAGAAAGTTCTATCTGTTCCCAATCTTCACTTAACTAAGAAGAGGATTCCCACTGCTAGAGAACAGTTCATCCAGGGTTGCACAAGATGTGACTAGGACAGGCTTAGTTTACGGGCTGCTGTCTTCCATCATCCTATCCATGACCCTCTCTGGCACAGCTCTCAGTGGAGGGATTGGAAAAGGGTGGAAATGCTTCTTTATCAGAGGAAGGGAGGGGGAGGGAGGGCTGGGCAGAGATGAGACAGGCAGAGCCACTCAACATCCTGCAGAGGGAGGCTGTCTCCTGCGAGGTACAGCACCAGGCTCTCGCTTCATGATGTCTGATGAGGAAGAGCACATCTGAGGTAGCACCTTCCCCTTATTATGCGTTTAGTCATCTGATCTGTGACCACAGACATCTGCGGGACATGCAAAACCGGGGTGCCCGTGGGGGTCGGGGGTGGATGGCTCTGGGTAGAAGACCCCTGCCCCAGGTGGTCCTCACGCCCGTGGCCATGTTCGCAGGACGCCCCCAGACCCACGTGGCCCTGCCCAGGGGCTGCCCGTGTGGCCTCCGAAAGCACAGCACCAGCTCCCCACAAGCAGGGGGCCGGGACAGAGACAGTCACAGGACCCCCTTTCCACGACGTGGCCTCGGAAGCCTTAGGGTACCATGCTCTGCCCCAAATTTGGGCCATACTCCAGGGAAGGGAAATTAGGCTCCACATTCGGAGCAAGGGCTGTCAAACCTCTGCAGCCGTGTCTAAATCAGGGCAGCTTTTAAAACCATTGCAGTGCCTTTTCCACAGTTCACGTCTCCCTCGTCATGGTGTATCGTCTCCATGACCTTGGATCTCTGCGCTCGGCCATCACATGTGCTGAGCTGATGTCCACTTATCCTTCACACGCCTGCACAGACATCTCGTTACCAAACCCTCCCTCCCTGACTCTCCATTCCCGGAACTGCCTTCTACACCCAGAGCCTGGTATAAGGCCCTGCCTCGTGCTGTTGCTTGTTTCTTTCTCTGGGTCTGTAACAGAGCACCACGTTTATATCGTTTCCTCATTGTTTAGCACCGTTTCTCACATGTGCAAAAGGATGAAATAAGAATGTATAAAATGAAAGTGTGCATCCATGAATATTAGTGCCTGACCCTCCGCCCCACCCTCCTAAAAAGAAAACCTCAACTAACAATATAAAATAAAGTGATAAGAACTTTAACTCAGTGGCAGAGGGAGGGGAAGGAGATGAGATATGGGGCTAAACATGGGAGGGAAGAAAGAAACAGGATGATTTGAAAGGTCTAATTGAGCAAATGGGTTAGTTAAGAGAGGAGAGAACGTGAGGTGAAGGAGGTGATGAGCTTAGTTCTGAAGTTGCAGCTTTTAGGACGGATGTAGTTCTTCTAAATAGACTCGTCTTATGGGTGATTAGAAACACGGTCCAAAAGTCAGGAGAAAGATTAAGCCAGAAATACATGTGAGAGGAACTGTCCATATGCCCCTGCGGTGGTCTGGGGCTGTGCAAACCCCAGAAAGGCATGTTCTTAAACCTAATCCATCCCTGTGGCGGGGACCCATCCTAGGTAGGACCTTTCGATGAGGCCACTTCAGCTAAGGTGTGGCCCTCCTCACCCAGGGTGGCTTGTAAGCCTATCGCTGGAGTCTTCTACAGGGGAATGAAATTCAGAGAGAGAGACAGAGAGCCCCACAAGGAGAAAGAAGTTGAAGGTCCTCGGCACCTGGAAGAGAAGAAGTTGGCTGGGAAGGAGAGTCTGCTCTGCGCCTTGTCACAGAGAAGCCCAGGGCTGCTGGCAGCTGGTGACCTGAAGAGGCTTTTGGAAAGAACGCATCGCCTTGATGGCACCGTGGCCTGGACTAGTATTTTAGCCTCAAAATCACGAGCGAACACACTCCTGCTGTTTAAGGCAGCCAGTCTGAGGTTCTTTGTTTCAGCAGTACAGCTGGGAAAGAGGGGTGGCCTTCCCAATGAGCCTAATCCTGCCAGCACCCAGCACCCTGGCTAGTTTGGATACGCTGCAAACTAATTTTGGGAGAAAGTCAATTTTCAGGACAATTCATTTCTTTCAGTCAACGTTTTTTTGTTGTTGTTGTTGTTTTTTTTACCTAAGCTTGTTTTTAAACTTGGAATTCATCCTAGGGAGTTCTCAGATTCTGCTTCCGGGAGGAGAGTCTGTAGAAACAGAGGCCAGCCTCTCACCATCTCAGCGGGCTGTAAGAGAAGTCAGCCGGCAGCCAGAGCTCAACGTATTGGGCCCGTTGACCATCTCCTTAGCTGTTCACCCTTGCAGAAGCCAGGACAGGATGGATGCTGCCACCTGGGTGCGTGCTGGGCGGGAAGGAGGGGCGCTGGCTAAAGGCGGGGTTGTGGGGGACGGCCGCGTGCGACGCAGGCCACGGGAAGGGGTGGGCACCTCTGCCTGCCCGGCGGCGCGGGCTCTGCCCGGTGGCACCTGGGCCTGGCGGGTGCTCTGCAGAGAACGCATCGTTCTCGCGTGGCCGTGAGACCAGAGAGTGGGGCACGAGGTGCTGTCCACTGCTGCGCTCATAGATCCCGCCCGCAGCGCGCCGGGCCCGGGCGTGAGCTTGGGGAGCAATTTAGCAGAGCGCGCGACCCGCCACTGCGCCACACTCCGAGATCGTTCCGAGAGGTGCGGGGCCAGGCCTGGGGTTTCCGGGCGAGTTCCATCTCATTCAGCAACCCAGTCGAGTGTACTGCGCCCCGCGTGGGGCTGGCGGCCCGGGAATGGGGACGTGGGCGCGGGGCGCTGGGCGCGGGGTGTGCAGGGCGCGGGGCATGGGGCGTGGGGTGTGGGGCGTCGGGCACGGGGTCAGGCTCCCTGCGGGTGGGCGGCCCTGGAGCAGCCGCGGGTGAGGGTTGGAGCACTTTCTGAACTCTTTTATAAATATAGGTAAGCAGATGGTGGCCACCTGGCTATCAGCAAATTGTCTCCAGGACTGGAAAGGAACAGGGGACAGTGTTTGCTCCTCTTCGACCTCACGCAGGGCAAGCCAGCAAATGGTAATTGAATTGGCCCCGGAGAAGACTAGTAAAAATTCACTGTAATTGAGCAGTACATTTACTTAAGTTTACATCAAATGGTATGAGTAACCTTTTTTTAAAAAAAGGAGAATTGCTATTTTTGAAATAACATAAAGATTGCTCTTAATAAAGATGGTCCTGTGTGTGTGTATATATATATATATAAATACAAGGATAAATTCAGGGTAAAGCTTTTGATGGCCATGGAAGTGTGGAGATATATATATTTGGTTTCACATAGAATGAGCTCTGCTTCTTCAGAGCACGGTTAGCTCCTCAGCACTGAGGCCTGGCCTTGCACTCAGCCCACAGCTCCTTCGCACTGCCCCGGGCGCTGCTGTGTGTCCACCCTTCTGCACCCAAGGACGGAGGCCAGAGAGCCCGTCCCCCCACCCCAGGGACGGTCATTTCACTAGAATTTTGGGGCCTGGATGGGGTGGGGAGGGCAAGAGCAACTCAGCCAAAAGAAGCCAGAGACCCTTCACCGACCAGGCATGGGAAACCCTCCCTGTGTGACGGTGAGAATTACTCACCTTTCAGCCTCTGATGAATGCATTTCTCATAGTGACTTTATGAAGAATTCTTGCAGAAAAAGCACCTAGCACGTAATTGATACTCAATAGAGTTCCTTTCTTCCCTGTAACAATTTCTCCCTCCTTCACCTCTTCCCTCTGCTCTCCCTCTTCCTCCTCCCCCTCCTTTTCCACCCCCTCCTCTTCCTCCCCCCTCCCCCTCCCCCTCGCTCCTCCTCCTCCTGCTTCATTATCCAGATCACGCAAAAAGGAGCCGAGGTCCCTGCTGAGGCTCCAACCAGAGCAATGGAGAGACCCACCAGAAATGGAGTCATGCCTCCTGTTGACTACCCAATTTCATAATTATTGTTTTTTAAAATAAACAAAATGGGAGACAGATTTTGGACCACTAGGCCATCTGCTCTCCTAGTACACATCTAGTAAACTCTTTCTCTCTTTGAAACCCCAGTGTCTAAGGAACTGGTTACTGAGCATGTCAGACAGAAGAATCCATGGTGGTTTTCCAGTAACAAGGACGCAACCCTCAAGTATGAATGCCTGGGTCTCTGGAGCACCCGCAGAGCAGTAGATCCTTGAAATTTTAATCCCTGTTTGACCAGATTCTCAAAGTAGCATACGTCCATACAGTAACTGTTAAAAAGAAAGAACCTAAGATGATCAAACTCTGATTGAAGGTGTGATGAAACTGATCTGGTTAAAACTAAGAACAAATTTCATCCTACAAGGAGCAGAAGATGGAGAAAGAAAGTAGAGCAGACCAGGACTCAGGGAAAATGCAACATTCCTGTCTCTCCAGCTGCCAGGGTGGGGACAAGTGGCCCCTTGGCATGTAGGGTCTATGACCCACCCCTCTGTTCTCCCAGGTGATCCCACACAGCCTTTGAAGGCTAAAGGGTCTTGGATAAATTCAAGGTAAAGCTTTTGATGGCCATGGAAGTGTGGATGTCCGCTGTAGGTAAAGCCCATGGAGAACCCACTGCAGTGTCTGCACACCTCCATTCTCTACTACACACAGTCCTTCTGCCCGGCCGACTCTGCCCAGCAGTCTGGATTTGTTTTGGTTGTGGTGGAACTTACAGCTCTTTCTGTCCTGCATCTGTCCATGTTCCACACTCTTTTCAGGCTCTCTGGAGCTTATGGTCATCATACTCTATGGAACGTAAGCTGGAAACAGCCTGTCTCCTTGACGTATTTTCTTTTTCTGGTGGCTACTTCTGCTGCCTACCATGTGTGGTGGGAACATCTCCACTCACTACTTTTGTTTTTAATTAATTATATTGTGTTTTATATTCACATACCACATATCATACAAAGTTCATGATAGCTGGTTCACATTATCATCATATAGCTGTGCATTTATCATCATAATCAAGTTTTGAATGTTTTTCGTTCCTCCAAGAAAAGTAAGAATAAAAATAAAAGTAAAAAAGAACATCCAAAACATCCCATGTGCCATATTCCCCCATTATTTATTTATTTTTTGTCTTTATTTTCTTGCTCATCTGTCCATACACTGGATAGGGGGAGTGTTTGTCCCAGGGCTTTGCAATCACGCCATCACACCATAAAAGCTGTAGTTATACAATCGTCTTCAAGAGTCAAGGCTGCTGGATAATGGTAGTCTCTTCAGTGTCACCAGTGTTGACCTCATGTACTGTAAGGCAGTTTGATGAGATGCTCTTGTAGGGTCAGGTCTCAACTTAGCCAAGTGATATGCCCCATTGTTCTGAACCTAACTCATCAGCTGCACGTGGACTCATCAATGGCTGATCACATCTGCAGTTGACTGGGGGGAGTGCCTTCCACAGTGAGTGACGTCTGATTTAGTTAGCTGGAGCCTTCAAAGAGAGGGGTCAAAAGAGAGCTCAGCAACTCAGCATACCTCGTCTTAGCACTCAGACCTCAGACCCAGATGTTTGGAGATGCAGGAAGGAATCACAGGAGAAGGCTGTTTGAACCTAGAAGCTGGGATGGAAGCCTGGCAGTCATGCACCCTGTGTCTTCCCAAGGGACAGAGAAAGCCAGAGGAGAGTCAGGTGCCTTTCCTCTGAAGAACTATGAATTTGTAACTAAAGAAATCCCCTTCTTAAAAGCTGAAAAAAAAAAAAATTAACAAAACGGAAGATTTGGCCCTGGAGAGAACATGGCACCAGCCGAGGGTTCTAACCTTGTCTGTCTATTTTTCCCCCCAGTGCCACTTCTGAACCCCCAGCTTAGCGTGCAGAAGTCCACAGAGCCTCGTGCCTGCTCCCCAGGTTTCTCTTGCTTCCAGACTGTACAGAAAGCGGCCGCGGCATTGGGGTTGCATGCACGCGCAGAGGTCTGATCTGTAACTGAGCCCTTACTCCTGCATGGGTCCCTTTCATCCCCTCTCCTGGGGCCTCAGTGACTGGACAGTGACCACTTTGTCACCTCGGTGAAGGCTGGAGCCTTGGCCAGCTCCTCTCCGGGTCTGTGTCTGTGATTGCAACATCAGCAGGAAGCCCGCACGCTCACACCGTGCTTTCTCACTGGAACTCTGCAAGCACGATGAGTTCCATTTGCTGCAATAATGGGAAATTTGTCTTTCATAGAAACTGACTGTATGATTTATTTTAGTACAGTAGGTTGCCTCTGCCAGGGCAAGTTCATGCCAGTCTGGGTAATGGAAGGGGTTTTAGGCTTATACAGGGAAATTTGATGAAGCATTTCCAAAGAAGATGGGAGTATCAAAAATGAGAAAATTTCTATTATCAAAAATGAGAAAATTTGTATTAAAACTGTTTTCTACTTTTTATTTCAAAACACCAACAAAGTAGTCACCCTGGAAAAAAATCTGAATTTTTTGTTCCACTCTGTTCTATTGATTTTGGGGCATGATGCCCTTGTACTTCGAATTACATGGAGTGGGGGGTAGGATGGGGCCTGTAGTCTCACAGGAGTGTGGCACAGCCCTCCGGCCCCCCAAAGCTGCTCCACGTGTTCAAAGCAACAGTTTCTTCTGGAAGAAAAGTGCTTGGAAGGTAGATGGAACACAGGCAGAGGAGAGGAGGTCACACGCCATGGCCGGGAGGTGGGTGGGCCGAGCAAGGCAAGGACGGTCGCAGGAGGTACAGACAGAACCTCCGTGATGGATGAGGCCTGGCCGGATTCCCTCCTGATTCGACGTTTCCAGATGGGGAGGATTCGTGGAAATCTCAGTGTGGCCCTGTCTCTGGGCACGTCCCGGCCCCTGGCATATCCTTCCCCACGCACTCATGCGCGTGCTTTCAGAACTGTGGGCCTCCCGTGAGGGTCTGCCGCCTGAGAAGGCAGCTGCTTTGACGGAGCCTTCTAAATACATTCCTAGGACAACCACGTAATGCCAGCTGAAGCAGATGCCGACTGTGTCACTCCTCTCCAAAGGCAGGAGGCACAGAAGGCGAAGGGATGAGCCCCGAGTCACGCAGCTGGTAGCAGGCGGAGTGTCTACACCACAGCTACTCAGTTATCCACCTCTCTGCAGATGTGGGACCTGTGGAGCCTCCAACAAGCACGACAGTATACCCTGGATTTCTGTGCCATCCTGTTTTCTGCTCATCGTCCCCAAGCATATATCAGTATCCCAAACTTTTTCTGTCACCCAGAAGCACCAATCACCAAATGATTCAATTTTAGAAGTTCTAGAGAAAGTTAGTTCTATAGTTTGGATTTTCTACCTTTATGCAAATAAAGTGTTTCTATTCATTATTCCTTGGTATGAAAACATCCAACCTCTGGGGCCCTCGGTCTCCTCCTCTTTAAAATGAGAGGGTTGTACCAGGTGCACGCCCAGTGGAGTGGCTTTGCATTTCACACCTGCCAGTCACATGAAGACACAGCCTCGTGCCTGCTGCAGGGGCCTGTGACCGGCCTTCCAGAAAGTGACTGTGGACACCCGCCCTATCTTGCGAGACCCGGCACGCTGCATTCCTGGAGGTAGTTGCATCTGTTTAAGTCACAGCATCCCAGACAAACCGCAGCTCTTCTGAGGTCAGCTCCCAACACTGCATCAGTCCTGTCGTCCGCTTTGTTTGTGCTTAGAGAAGCGTCTTTTGTGGTTTCCTCTCTTAATTTGGCAACACTGGTATTGATTCACACCCTACCTTATGCTCCCCAGTGTTTCAGGACTGCTGTCTCTACCCACAACCTCACCGTCTCACCCACAAAGAGTGGCGGTGGGCGTCAAGCCTGCAGGGCGTCTGGGGGCCAAGCTTGATGCACTCGATGGGCGTGAGGTCTGTGAGGCTTCGTCGTGTGGTGGGGAGGTCTTACAGCAAAGGGAAGAAATGGGAGATAAACTGGGAGGGAGAAAGGAAGAGTTCACAGTGGCTCCGCCCGTTCAAGCCAATTTAACATCTCCATTGAGTTTAGGACATTCCTGCTTTAAGTCCTGTGGTGGACTAAGTATCCCGAGGTCAGAGAACAGAAAAGGACTAACATAGTATAGGCATCTAATATATACCAGGCATTGTTGAGAGTCTTTAACATAAAAATAAAATAATATTAACAACTGTCTGTGGTATGCACTCAGTTCTAACTGCGTATCGAATGCTCACTGTAACCCCAAGGGGTGCGTATGATTTATGTCCCTCTTTTTATTGCTTTTGATACTCTAACGAATCCACGAGGCAGGCAATATTGGCCCTGCTTTCAGATGGGGACCCCATGTTTCAGAGAAGTTGATAATTTGCCCACCATCACACAGCTAATATTAGTGGAGGCAGAATGCAAAAGTATGTGTATCTGACCCAAAAAGTGTGTTTCCGCCACCTCACCACAAATCCTGACACCTGTGAAGAGCTCGGCATCGTATTGCATCTGAGAATTTTCCAGTTGAAAGGGGCCTTGGGGACCGGAGCCCACGGCTTTTGTTCTAAGAGACCACTGCTTCCGGCCCACGGTGTGGCTTTCAGTGCTGGCTGATCCCGGCGGCTCCTGCCCACGTCACCTCCGTACTAGAACGACAACGCGTCCTCAGAGCTCCAGGCTTTGAAGATAGTGAGTCCACAGTGGGGTGCGGTCGGAGCTCGCCTGGGTGGCGTTTAGGTGCAGCCCCCCAGCATTTAGCTGCAGCCTCCCCAGCGTTTAGGTGCAGCCCCCCCCCTGGCGTTTAGCTGCAGCCTCCCCAGTGTTTAGCTGCAGCCCCCCCCCCAGCATCTAGGTGCAGCCCCCCAGTGTTTAGGTGCAGCCCCTCCAGCATTTAGGTGCAGCCCCCCAGCATTTAGCTGCAGCCTCCCCAGCGTTTAGGTGCAGCCCCCCCCCCCCCAGCGTTTAGCTGCAGCCTCCCCAGTGTTTAGCTGCAGCCCCCCCCCAGCATCTAGGTGCAGCCCCCCAGTGTTTAGGTGCAGCCCCTCCAGCATTTAGGTGCAGCCCCCCCAGTGTTTAGGTGCAGCTCCCCCCCCCCCCACCGCGTTTAGGTGCAGCCTCACCAGCGCCACCTCAGCCCGCTGGACCTGAGATACCAGACAGCAAAGATGTCACCCGGGGGTCTGAGATCCGGGCCCCGGGCAACCCTGATTCCTTTGCCTGCTTTTATGTTGTGCGTTTCTAGAAACCAAATTTTAAGGCGCATTATTACTGCCAAAATCGAGGCCCGGTGGCACGTCAGTGGGGCATCTGCTCTCCCGGACAGAGCTGGCAGTGAATGAGGTTCAGCCATGCCACTTAGGCTGCGGGAAGGGTTGCCAGCCCCCCGGGAGGTTTAATGTGCGCCGGGAACAAGCTGGAAACCCAGTGTCCATCCATCACTTGGCATCGACTGGCCCGTCTCTGCAGGCACCGCAGTGGGCATCTTCCACCTCCTATCCCTGCAGTGGGGACGCTTGTGCTCTTTGGCCACCCAGCACGCTTGAACGCTCTTCCCATATTTGAAAACTTCCCCTCCTCCACCTAGTGATTCTCAGGACACACGGAAACCAGCCCCTCTACTTTCCAGGTTCCACTGTAGCCAGGGCACAAGTTGGGCCCTTGCCAGTCAGAGCCCAAGCTCGCCTCCAGGCCCCTGCAGAGCACAGGGGACCCCGAGAGCAAGGAGGCTCTGCAGGGCTCTGGCCACACCTGGCCTCACTGCTCTGGTACCTGCTGTTGCTCGTCTGTCCTAGCACACCTGTCACAACCAGGACATGTGTCCAACAAGTGGGAGAAGAAGAAGGGGGAAGGAGAGGGCGCACCTCCTTTTCAGGGCGCAGACTGGAGGAACAATCACTGCTGAACTGGTCACAGCGGCCAGCGTCCCTCACGGCCAGGGACCCTGGAAGCGGCAGGCATTCTTTGTTACGTTGTAATACCTACATAAAATTAAAATTTCAAAGGAACCTTAATATATGTCTACAAGGAACCTGGGTTTTAGACTCTCCATCCCTGCCCTGGGGGTTTCAGTTCTTTGGTCTCCCCACTCCGCCACTCTCTCTAGCTTGGGACAGGACATCTATTCTGAGAGAGTCCCTGGCAAGCTGGGTATGATTTGTCTTGTGTTGACATTGCACCACTCTTGGGCCTTGTATCTTCGCCTGTTCTGTTTCTGAAGTGTCCCTTCTCCCTAGGACTCGAGTGGCAGGACGTTGATAAGTTCCGGCCCTACGAGAGCCACTGGGGGAGCAGATTCTTCCCTCGGGTTCCGCCAGCCAAGGCGGGGCCGAATCTGACCAGCACTTGCGGACAGTGGTGTGTGAGTGGTGGGTTACAGGATGTACTTTGGAGGGATTTCTTCATTTCTCCCCCCAGGAAGCCAGCATTGTCTGTCCCATCAGGGTCGGACCTTCTGTGCTTTCTTTCCTCTTCGAGAAGCTGTTCTGGACCAGGTGAAAAGTCACCTCCTTCCTTGTACTGGGGGTCTGACGTCTCTGGGGCTGCTTGGCTGGTGACGTCATCACTCTCCAAGGACAATTTAACGTCACAAAACTACGGCACGGCACTGGAAGTCTCTCGGGCCCACGTGGACACGGGCCATGATGGCGGTTCCCTTTCCATTTTAGGGCTTCCCTACCTCGTGACCTGTGAGGGGAGAAGGTTCCGGGGCACATGGCCACCAGCCAAGGACTGCCGGCTGACCCAAAGCCAGGGACCCCATTCTCCCCTAGAGCCTCAGGGGGCATACGGCCCTGCCGGCACCTGATTTCAGAGCTGGGGGACGTCAGGCTCTTTGTTCCCAGCCACCAAGCGCGTGGCTCCTGGTTGCAGCAGGTCTGGGTACCGATGCAGGTTGTACTTACCTTCTGAAGGCTGCACGCGTCCCTTCAGTCTGTTGCCGTTCTGTTTATGTGGCACTGAGTCGGCGTCTACAGTTGGTGACGGAAGCCCTGGCCTTGCCCTTTGTGGGCCCATCCCCACATTGACTCCCTCTCTGTGCCCCTCTGCCTCTCACCCCAGGCCCTGGTCTCTCTGCCTAACCTCTGTCCTCTCGTCATCGCTGTGTGTCTAGTCCGTGGTAACAGAGATCCACAGAGAGACATGCACGTCGCTGTGATTCTTCTTTGAAAGGAGAAGTGAAAGGCGCCCTGAATATGGTTTATTTTTAAATAAATACACTAATCTTCATGCTTTTCTGCACACAAAGGAAGCTGCTCACGAGACTCCACTGAGTCTTTATCACAGATGAGGGGTTCAGCCAACGCAAAGCCGCTGCTTTTCGTAGAGGGAGGTGGAGCCTCAGGAGACATAAACCGTAGATAGTTGCATCTGGCGGAACCGCAACAGGGCATGGGGGGGCGGGGGGGTGGAGCTGAGTCCCAGCCCCCAGGGCGGCTGTCCTGGGATGTGCCCCCCCAGTGCAAAGTGCAAACCCAAATCCCAGTTTACCTCTCGTGCCTCATCAGGGACCCGGCCTGGGAAGCCGTGGCCTGCCGAGAGGAAGCTGGCTCTTAACTCACAGCTCCGCTCTTTGCTCCTAAGCTAGGCAGTGAGGTAGGTACTGTCGTTAATATTCTGAGGGTGAGGAAACTGAGCCTCTGTGGGTCACTGACATCCCCCAGAGCTCAGGAAAAGCCCCCTCCCTCCCCTGCTCCGTGCTTCACTGAGACCCCCCTTCTTCTCCAGGTTCAGGGTGCAGGGACCTGCAAACAGGCCTGTATTCCTTAGTTTTATCTAATAGGGGGGTCTCTGAAAAGGCTCCAAATAGCAATTTATCTCCAGCTGCTTGGTAATGGAGAAGCACTGACTCGGGAGTTTTCATGTTTCTGGACTCCCCTTATTTCCTTCCATATTTGATTTCAAACCAGAGGAATCTTTCCAGACCTAATATATTTATTATCATAATTTGTTATAGACAGTAAGCAATTACCAACACCCACTAATATTCTGGATTTTTCTTCCCTTTTCCCCTAGACCTATAGTCTTTTCTTGGCACATCATTATGCTTTTCAACTTATCACTGATGACAATTTTGCCAAATATTTTGCTACCACACTACAGAGCTGCTGTCTTTTCACCTGTATTCTCCCTGATTGATGGCAGTCCGTAAAGCTAGCGCCATACATTTTAGGGTTTTGTCATGGTAAGCACCCCACTTCTGGTACTAAATCCTATGTTAAGACAGGACTAGGCAGCAGTTACAAAGAGCTTCTAAACAAACAGAAACTTAAATTGCACAGAAGCTTATTTTTCTCTCATGTAGCAGCTCCGATGTGCATGCCCACTTCAACTCTAGTTTGGGAGAGACCTTTATCAGATCTGGGTCCTTCTAAGCTACTGCTCCACCATCTGCTGAGCTTTGTCCCCATCTTCATGGTTGAACCTGGGTCAGTACCCACATTCAAATGCCAATGAGCAGGAAGGAGAGTGAGGGCTGAGGAGGCAGCTGCTGTGCTAAGGCTCAGACTTGGAAGTGCAGCCATTACTTTGACTCACAGTCAATGGACCGTAATCTAGTCACAGGGCTGAATTTAACTTCTAGAGAGACTGAAAATGGAAGCTGAGCATCCATGGACATGGGATGAGGGAAGAACAAGGTTTTGTGGATATCTAGCAGTAACTGCTACAAAGAACTATTAAATAATTTGTGCTGAAACAAAGCTTTTTCCATACAGAAAAACATAATTGGATTATTACTTGACACAAAAAATCAATCCCAGTGTACTAAATAATTAAATATAAAAGGTGAAATTATGGAACCATTAGATATAGTAGAGAATATCTTTCTAACTCTGAAGAAAGAAGGTTTTTTTAGAAAAAAATACAAAAGGAAAAGAATAATAAATTCAACTACATTACATCAGAAATTTCAAAACTAGCCACAAACCAAATAAAATATTTGCTTCACATAGAATCAACAAGGGGTTCTTATTTGAAATACATAACAAATTCCTATGAATCAGTTAAAAAAAATAGGGGAACTAAGCAAACATATGAGAAGAAATTTCACAGAAACATATGAAGCTTATAAGGATGAAAGATCCTTAAATATTATATGTAATTGGGAAAATGCAAATTTAAAAAACAATTAGATGCAATTTTATACTCACCAGATGGGTACAAATTAAAGTTTGCAAAAATGAGTGCTCATAAAGATGTTCAAAAAGGGATTTATTATGCTGGTGGTGGAAGTATCACTGCAGATAAACATTCTGGAAAAAGTTTCACATTGCTTAGCAAAGTTCAAAATATGTGTTTGCTATGCACTGGGCATTTTGTTCCCAGGGCTGCAACACAAAGACTCTCTTACTTATGAGGGGATAAAATCATGAGTGCTCCTGATGGCAGCCTGGAAATATCCCAACATTCATCATCAGCAAAAGAGAGTTGTATTTATTTAATGGCATACTGTATATTAGTGAAAAATTCAGAAACTACAGCCACACATCAACACACCTGACCTCAAAAAAATAATGTTGAGTAAAAGGGGCAATTCCAGAAGAAAATGACAGTATGCTCCATTTATACAAAGTTCAGACACTAAACAATATATTGTTGAGGGCTAGTTAATGATAGACTGCAAGGGGAGCAGGCAATGATTTACTAAATCCAGGATTGTGGTTGCGTGGGGAGGGAGGGGCCACAAAAGACCACCCACGGTGCCATCTTCTGTTGCTTTGTGTTGACAGGGGGTTATCATTTTTTATATATCTGTGTCTAATTCCTCTTTGGAATGTTTGCTAACAGCACAATTAAAGCAAATTTGCGTGTTAGATGGCGGGGGCGGGCGGCGGTGGTGGGACATTGGGGAGAATGTCTGTATTAGGGCCATGCACCCTCCTGCCTCTTTCCCTCCCGCAGGATGTTTGCAGATGTCCTCGGCACTGCAGTGGTGGGGACGGTGGCCGACGGCCCTTCCCTAATGAGTACTAGTAGTGCTGCGGGGACTCAGCAGCCCTTGAGCAAAGTGTCTGGGGGAGGAAGAGCGAGTGGGTGGCCACTAGTAGAGGACCTGGGGTTTGTGCCCTGGCCCTACTAGCCTTCTTGCAGCACAGCCTCAAGGTGTTCTGTGAAGGCCTCTGGCAAGGTCCATGTGGGTGCACCCAGATCTCCTACATCCACTGCATGGCTTTCCTGTTTGCCTTATACTTGCTAAAGCTCTCTGCCTTCAGCCTCTCCCTTTCCTGTGTCATTCCTATCTCGTCCCCTGCCCCTTTAACCACAGGTACCCTTGGTACAGGTCTTTTCCGTACCCTACAAAGTTTGCCACCTTGGGTATTGGGTTTCTGCCCAATGGCTTCTGCTTCCTCGTGAGCTGTTTGTGGTTGCACCCTTGGAATGGAGGGTGGAGTGAGTTTCAGTCCTAGGTAGGACATCTTGGGACTGCAGGGGTGAGGTTTCTACTCCAGGCCACGCTATCCAAAGTCAAACATAGCTCACCACAGTGCAGGCTCGTTTCCTTCCCAAACTTCGTCTAATGTGCACGCAAACATCATGTTCTGTGTCTTAGGGTGCCAGGCCACCATAGCAAAATAACACGGGCTGCTTGACTTAAACAAAAGGAGTTTGTTGTCTCACAGATTTTGGAGGCTGGAGGTCCATTAAGTAATTTGGATGACTTAACCTATTTGTGACTCAGTTTCTTCACCTGTAAAACAATGGGACGAGTGGGATAGAGTCCCTAAATATAAGATTTTTTTTCCCAAGAGGCTGTAGGTAAAGGAGATAGAGTGGGAGGTTAGGGAACGAGTAAGTATTTAAGGCATTTCTAAGGATTAGGGAAATGGAAATAAAGTTTATTGTTAGGAAACACCCATACAGACCCAAAAAGTAACTTTAAAACAAATTATAAAACATTGGGGCTCTACTATTGATAGGATCTTTTTGGTTCACAGCATTGTAATGCTGAAATGGCCGTAGTTTTCTTTCCAGTGGTTTGCCCTTCAACCCTCCCCATAGCTTCCCACACACTGCCGGAAGTTCTAATCATCACAAACTTCATCCCTAAGTGGAGAGTCT
The DNA here is from genome assembly GCF_023851605.1 of Tamandua tetradactyla. Classification (NCBI taxonomy): domain Eukaryota; kingdom Metazoa; phylum Chordata; class Mammalia; order Pilosa; family Myrmecophagidae; genus Tamandua; species Tamandua tetradactyla. The sequence continues at coordinate 100,661,336 of NC_135330.1, read as the reverse complement.
GCCTATCCTTGATTCTTCTCATTTTCACTTAAACCCATTCTTTCCAACCAGAATGAGGGCAACAGCTGTGGATGACACAATATGGGCAAAAGAGAATACACAAATGCCACCAAGGTATAAAAGGGCACACACCCTCATTTGCAGCCGAGGAGATGCTGACTCAACTGGAAGAGACCAGCTCTGCACCTTCTACACGGCAAACTGGAAAGGGCTGGCCACACCACGTGCGGGTAGAGATGTGGGCTAGCAGGGGTTCTCCCTCATTTCTGGCTGGACTGTCAAAGCCCACCCATAGCTGAAGATTGGCTATTCTACTATAGCTCACACTTGCCTACATATGACCCAACAATCTCACTTGTGGGCATATGGCCAAGAGAAATGACTATGTATGTCTACAGAAATGCATGCATGACCACACTCAGAGCAGCGTGCTACCCCATAGCCCCAAGCAGAGATAACCAGAGGCCCACCCACAGGAGAACCAGTGGGCAGCAGCATGTCCATCCAGTGGGACACCGCACAAAAACAGAAGGAACAGACTGCTGGAATACACCATCACAGGAATGAATCTCCGAGATTATGGTGAAGGGAAAAGCCAGTGCAAAAGACCACACAGTACTTGACCCCATTTGCGTGAAGTTCAGGAAGCATCAAAACTCATCAGTGATGATAAAATGCAGAAAAATGGCGATCTGTGGGGGTAGGAGGGGCATGGATGGAAAGAGGCAGGCGGGAGCGCTATGGGGTACAGATAAAGTTCTGTATCTTGACCTGGGGAGTGACTGCACAGATACATACAGATGAAAATTCATCCAGCTGCACGTTTCTTTCCAGAGCACGACATACTCTATGCTTAGCTGCAACAGAAATAAAAAAGAATACATGCCACTAAAACAAGAAGACCATAAGACATGTGGAGCAGCAAGGGCAGGGCTGGATACGAGGTGAAGAGGGAGCTGTGTGCTGGGTCCAGACCAGGCAGGAGATGTCCAGGGAACGACACCAGGACCACCCTGGACAGCTTGCACGGTGAGCCGGGGCACTTCTCTCCAGGATTTCATCCTTAGCTGGCAGAGAAGTGCAGACCTGTCTTAGGCCAGCTCCTGGGAGACAGGCCCTGAGATAGCGAAGGACAGGCAGGACTCTGCTAGGGGTGTGCCCGGGGCGGGGAGCAGGACTGGGCTGAAGGAGAAGTCGGACAGCAACAGGGTTTGGCAGAGGCTTGGCTAATTCTGTGGAAGCTTCTGGAGCTGGGATGGGTCATTAAAGTTGCCTCCAGCTGAGACCCTGCTGCAACCACTCATCAATGGGGACCGCCATAGGGAGCAGCATGAGCTCAGGTGAAGCTCTCCCTTTGGCCAGGGGTAGCCCCAAGTGGGGTCTAGTTACGAGGCCCCAGCAGCTGATACTCCTGGCATGTGGGCAAGTCACGTCTGGGTCCCAAAGGGGACATCTGGGCAATCCTGCAGTATCCAGTGCAGGTCACCCTTACAGGGAATATACCCATCTGCCCCCGTTCCCTAGTATTCTGATTGGTCTCATTTCACAAGAAGGTTAGTAGGATGTGCTGCAGACCCCACCCCTCCGATTCTCATCTCTTTCCTCTCCGTCCAGTCCAGATACTTTTTTCTCTTGGCTGGCAGCACTGCTGGGCATGGTTTTTCTCATGGTGTGATTCAGAGCCTCCTCCCATTCAGATTAGACCCCCAAGTCTCAGGCTGGCATGCTGACCTTGTCCATTTACCAATAAAATCAGGTGGGAGTGTACCTGGTAGCAAACCTATTCGTCCACACCCACTGAAGAACTGAAAGCACAAAGAGCCCAAGAGGATATATAGGTAAGCCCGGCCACACTTAGCTGGACCCAAGCCTTCTACTCATTGATAACACAGCATCACGCTGGTCTTTAACTTAGGGTCTGTATATTTAACTCCCAAAGGTTGGCATCCTATCCTCAGAGGGAACCAGCCTCACACTGGTGCTCCATCTCTGAAAGGCTGACCTGTCACTCCACTCACTTGGCTACTTCTGGGTGGTGGGAAAGTGATAGGACCAGTGGATCACAGGGTTGCGTACGCACGGCTGCTCCTCTCTGGGTGGAAAGGCTCTCCTGGTCTGCAGGGACGCTGTGTGGCATCCCCAGTCTGTGGAGCAAATGCTCTGGGATTTCAGGTGGTGGTGTTGGTCGAGGCCCCGAGAGCAAAACAGCAAACTCACACGTGGCATACACGTCTATTCCAGTCCAGGTGAACCACTTCCCCTACAGGGTGGGGGACTCAGCATGGGCGCTCTGCCCCATGCTGCTGGTCCCTTCTAGGGCAGTGTCCTACCAGGGCTTCCATGTTGATCTTCACTGCTGGCAGAAACTGGGTCCACCTTGTGCTGGGAGTCTGTGCTGTTGGAACCATGCAGAGCCTGCTTCCCAGACGTCACGGCTGTGCTATGCAGGCGCCCATGAGCCAGAATGCCGTGGCCAGGACAGACCTGCCTGCTGAGCTGTTCTGTCCACGTAGCTGTGGAGGGCTCCTTCTGCGGTGAGTGTGCTCAGCTGGGTGCTGACCTGTGCCGCCAAGGACTTCGCATCTCGTGGCCCTCCCCTGAGTACCGCCACGGGCTGCTCCCCTGGGCTCCCACTTCACACGCCCCACTCCTGAGCAAGCAGCCAAGACATTCACACATCCTACGAGTCTGTGTACATATTCTCAGCAGGACACGTCTCTTCCCCCACAAAGTAGATGGCCAGAGGCACTGCCCACATTCCGGTCATTGGGAATGTATTAGTTAGGGTTCTCTAGAGAAACAGAATCAACAGGAAATGCTCACAAATATAAAATTTATAAGTGTCTCACGTGACTGTGGGAATGCAGAGTCCAAAATCCGCAGGGTAGGCTGTGAAGCCGACTCCGATGGAGGGTCTGGATGAACTCCACAGGAGAGGCTCGCCAGCCGAAACAGGAAGAGGCTGTCTCTTAGGAATCCTCCTTAAAAGGCTTCCTGTGATTAGACTGAGTATCACTCATTGCAGAAGACACTCCCCTTGGCTGATTACAAATGGAATCAGCTGTGGATGCAGCTGACGTGATGATGATTTAATTCTATGAAATGTCCTCATCGCACCTGGCCAAGTTGACACGTGAGCCTGACCATGACAGGGAGGTTTTCCCTTCATCTGCATCTTTCATATCACCCGGGAATGGGGCTATGTGAGGGCAGCAGTGTACTCTGGCTTGCACCCACACATCGAGCCAGCCCACTCGTAAACTGAGTGTGGCCTTTTCCCTCCTCTGTGGCTCATGGAAAGGAACCCACTTATGGAGCCATAAGTGTGAGCTAAAGGTGAGGCACGGAGGGAAGAGTCTGGAGGGTGAGGGGACCAGGGCCACCTGCCGTGCAGCCCCCACCCATTACCTTCAGCCTGACTCTGGGCCAGAAACTGGACAGGTCACTGGGGCAGCTTTCTCAGTCTCTTAACCCTTTCTCCGTTATTGTTTTGGTTTTATAGGTTGAGCAGTACACTTGCTGGCTGTCCATCTAGCTCATTCCAAGGGGTTTTGTCTCCACAAACCATCTCCTTAGCTCTCTGCAGGTCAGCCCCCGCCCCATGATGTTTTTCTGACTCAGTTTCATAGCAGCATGTCCTGTCATGAGGCTGACCCAGAAAGGACACGCTGAGCTGCTCGATGAGGCTAGTTTCTTCTGGGAACCCCCCACCCGCCCGTGTGGTGGGTTTTCCAGCCTTAGATCATATATCCACTTCTCTGAGCCTTTCGATTGCTTGCACCTCTGTTTGCAGTAGCAGTCTAGGCATTTCCCTTCACGTGGTGCGGGACATCATGTTCCCAGCTTTCAGGAGTCCTGCTAGAGGCATGTTTGCATCATCTCCCAGGAGCTTGGACAGGGAGCTAAATTCTGAGTCTCCGAGAGGGCTCTTGCGTTGATAGGCTAGCCCTCACTCGACCCTATACTCTGCCCCCACCCCTGCAGCCCCCCAGGACCCCACACATCCTCTTGCAGCTCCAGCCTTCTGTGGGTGGGTCCCAGAGCTTCTTCAGGGCATGCACAGCTCCCTTCCCCCCTTGAGAGGCTCAGCACCTTTCCAGCCGGGTCAGCACTGCAAGGCAGATGGGGGGCGGGGTAGTGCTTTGCAAGGCTCAGGATGACCTGGGGCTCAAGGCTTACTGCATTGGCCACATGCGCCCCTCCCAAACCTCCGCCTCTCCTTCCTTCCTAATTGAGGTCCTGACCCAGGCACAGCCGACTGGGGTTGAATTAATAATCTCTGCAGTCCTGATTCTGATCTCCAGTTCCTCCAGCCTACAGGATGCGGGACCTAAGAGGCTTGTTATACTCAGTAAATGCAACCCTCTGGCTTTCACAATGCACCTTCAATTAGTGACTAATCCCTCTGGTTTTAAAACATATTAGCAAATTCTTTGACATAATGCTCAGCCTTTGCAACTCACTTCTGAGAAATAGAGTATTGTACCGTGGAAGCAACACAGCCTGACTTCTGAGGCTGTCACAAAAGGCAATACAACTTCCACTGGACTGTCTCTCCCTTCCTGGGACTTTGCCCAGGAACCCACATTCCCTGCCGTGAGAAAACCAAGCAGCTGCATGGAAAGGCCATGCATAAGTGTTCTGGCCACAGCCCAGCTGAGGTTCCAGCTGACCATCAACCACCAAGCAGGTGAGTGAGCCCCCTTCACGTGGCCCCCGCCTCCAGCGCTGGAGCCATCCCAACGGATGCTAACTGGGCGAGAGACCTGCAATCCCACTGTGCCCTGCCTAACTGCAGATCCATGAGCCAATGAGTTTTGAGTTTGTCTGTTACACAAATAACAGATAACCAAAACAATCACTCTCATTTTTCCATTGTCTTTCTCCAATAGCACTTGTCATTTTATAGTAATTTTAAAGACTCCACTTCCCAAGTATCTTTCACACACCTGAGACTTTGCATCAGCTGGTGCTTTTTCTTCCACTGATACCCTTCCCAGCTCTCCATCAGTGATGGCTGGATGATGGCATAGCATAGCGTGCAGCACCCCAGTCCTGTCAGGGCTCACCCCAGTGCCTGCACAAGGTCCTGCTTTCTGGGACCTCATCATCATCTTTTGCCACAGGATCCTAGAAATGGACTTTGCCTGAGATTTGTATACAAAAGCGTTTCCTAGGGATGCATGCAGAAATAACAGACAGAAAGGGACAGCTTCATGCTGGGCAGAGGTACAGTTCAACCATGATACAGATTCAGACGAGACAATGGCCGACAGCATGGGTTGTTCTGCAGTTGGGATGGTCTTTTAGAGTTCTCCCAATCTGGAGACAGCCTGCATCAGTTGCGCATACCCTTCATGAGGCATCTCCTTTAAGCCAAGGACAACCCCTTGAGGCCAACACTTCTGGGAGATGGAGTGCAAACCCCAGGTCCTACAGAGAGCATCTGGGTGACGCACGACAATTCCTCCTATAGGGAGGGAATATGTCCAGATGGTACCAGGTTGGAGAAAGTGATGGGGCTTGTGTTAGTCTGTGAGCTGCAGGAATGCGATACAACAAAACTGGAACGTTTTTTTTTTTAAAGGGGGAATTTAATAAGTTACAAGTTTACAGATCTAAGGCAATGAAAACGCCCCAATTAAGGCACCAACAAGAGGTTACCTTAATTCAAGGAAGGTCCATGGGTTAGGGACGCCTTTGTCAGCTGGGTAGTCACGTGGTTGGCATCTGCCTCTCCAGGTTCTGGCTGGCTTAACATCTCATGGCAATGTCTGCTGGGCTCCAAGCATCTCCAAACATCCGTGTCTCTGTTGTCCACGTGTCTGCAACTGTGTCAGCTCTGCTGTGAAGTTTCTGTCGGCTCTGAGGCCTCTGTAGTTTCTCTAGGCGCTGCTGTTTCTGTAGGCGCTGTCTGCCCTTAGCTCTCACCAGAATATTTTCCTCTTTTAAAGGATTCCAGCAAGCTCATCAAAAATAATCTCCATCTAATCAAAGTTAATACCCACAATTGGGTGTGTCACATCTCCGTGGGAGGTAATCTAATCAAGTTTCCAACCTACAGTGCTGAATAGGGATTAAAAGAAACGGCTGCCTCCACAAGGATTAAAATGTGGCTTTTCTGGGGTACGTACTTTCCAGCTGGCACAGGGCTGAAGTCACAGCAACTGGAAAGCAAGGACTTTCTGGGAAAGGGTAAGAGGAGGCAGTGAGTGGTTATGTCTTCTTCAAAAGATCAGTTCTTCTCAGCTCATCAACCCCATACAGCTAAATCAAGCAGAAATCAACCAGTGTGCTTTGTTTGCTGCCAGCCAGTGATGGCTTACGCACATATGTGAGTGACCACTGCTTTAAAGCATTCCGCCTTGTGCCCTCTGAGCGTGGTCAAGTATCATTGATCACATCTCTTTTAGAAGCCACTCCTTGAGGAGATTTCCTTTAACATCTTCACTGAATTTCCTTTAGTTCAACAACAACCCATTAATTCCTTTTGATCCTACCCCAAATGACTCAGATGTTTTCACATTGCCTTGAAATATTTATCTTGGACTAGTTTCCAGTCTTGCTTGATTCATCTCATGTTGCTTCAAGGAGAAATTTCCTTTGATGTCAGTCGTAAATGACTTTGTTGAAGGCCACATGCGGTTATTTAGGGGGCTCGGGAAGACCTGGGTCAGATCTTCAGCCAGGCTGTGTAGCCATTCATTCTTTTCAATTCACCTCCAGTGACTTCCTGTAGGGCCTCTAGCCTGTGTGGATATGTTCCCAGTTTTTGGCAGTTTTTGTTTTCTCTGCCTTTTTTCCTAAAAATATTTATATCATCTCTCTATGGCAGATGGCCCCAAACATCTGCAATCATAATATTTACCCCCCAAAATTCTTCTACCACATTGCTTCCAATGCTAGGAGAAAAGCAAGTAGTAGATTCTGATTTGGGCTACGTTTAAAGTGCCTTTTCTTCTACTTTTACTTTTAATAAGTATCTACTCATACTTAAGTAGCTTCTGCAAATATTTCCTCTTCTTGTAAAATCTTCATTTTCCCACGCATTTAGGAACTCGTTCTTCCAGCTGTTCACACTAGTGGGTTCTTTCATTCATTCAATCATTTTGCAATCCCTCCTTGAAGCCTACTATGTGTTAGACACTGTATTGAATTCTCAGAGTAGACACAGCAATAGCCCATGGTTTCCCAGTGCAGTGTAGGGGAGAAAGAAATGCACAGTGACTATGATATCTCCTAACTTCTGTGATAGTGGAAACCGAGAAGGGATGTTTCAACCAGACAGTATTAAAGGATGAGCGAGTTTCCCTGATTGAGGGTGGGGGGCGTTTTTGGCAGAGGGGACACAGCCTGACCAGAAGCAGGCCTCTTCAGGAGAATTACATGCTGCTGGGAAAGGTCAGAGGACAAAGCCATGCTGGGCCACTTGAAAAGGCACAGGCTTCCCTAAGCAAGGGACATGGTCACGTCTGCATATTAGAGTACGACGAAAGAGTTCAATATACATGAAAAAAAGAATGAGCTGTCTTAAGGAAAAGGAACACATTGGATAAGCAACTGAAAACTAGCAGTAATGTTTTTGAAATACAGAATATATGGATAGGGCAGTGTGACAGTGGCTCAGCAGAAGAATTCTTACCTGCCATGCCGGAGACCTGGATTCGGTTCCTGGTACCTGCTCATGCTAAAAAAAAAGAAAAGAAAAAGAAAAAAAAATCAATAGAAAATATATGGATTAATATTCTTGTTTTTATTAGAGCAGTTATAGGTTTATGGAAAAAAATTATGCAGAATGTACAGAGTTCCCAAAGCTTCACTCCATGCCCACAGTTTTCCCTATTAACATTTGGGATAGTGTGGTAATTTTATCACAATTGATGAAACAATATTGTTATAATTACACTATTAACCATAGTCCCTGGTTTACAGTAGGGTTCACTTCGTGTTTTACCATTCTGAGTTTTGAAAAAATTCTAGTAACATATATACAACCTAAAATTTCTCATTTTATTCATTGTCAACTACACAATTCTGTGTATTATCACAATGACAATGCTGTGCCACTTCTACCACCGTCCATTGCCAAAACTTTCCCATCACCTGAAATAAAAAATTTGTGTCAATCAAACATTACTTCTCCATTCCCCACCCACATCTGGCCTCTGGTAATATTCTACTTTTTGCCTCTACCATTTGCATATTCTTCATGTTTCATATAAGTAAGTCCTTATAACATCTGTCCTTCATCTCTGGCTTATTTTACTCAGCATGATTTCTTCAAGGTTCATCCACGTTGTCCAATGTGTCAGAACTTCGTTCCTTCTCACAGCTGAATAATATCCCACTGTACGTATATACCACATTATGTTCATGCATTCATTAATTGATGAACATTGGGTTATTTCCACCTTTTGGCAATTGTGAAAATGCCGCTATGAACATCAGTGTGTAAATATTCGTTCAAGTCCCTCCCTAACATTCTTTTGGGTACATACCTAGAAGTGAGATTGCTGGATTATACCCATAATTCTGCACTTAACATTCTGAGGAACCGCCAAACTGTCTTCCACAGCAGCTGTACCACTCGACATTTCCACCAGCAATGAATGAATCTTCCTGTTTCGCCACACCTCTCCAATACCCACTTCTCTTTAACAGTAGCCATTCTAGCTGGCGAGAGATGGGCATCTTATTGTGAAAATATGTCTTTTTTAGGGTCCAGCAGGTGAATGTTCCAGCTTGAAGGGATTATGTAACCTAAAAAGCCGTCTTTAATCCTAATCCAATCTTGTGGGAACAATTGTTTCTTTTAATCCCTATTCAGGGCAGGCAATAGTAGTGGCTTAGTAGCAGAATTCTCACCTGCCATGTCGGAGACCTGGGTTCGATCCCTGGTGCCTGCCCATGTGGAAAAAAAAGAAAAACTAAAATGATAATCCCTATTCAAAAACATAGGTGGGAATCTTCTGATTAGATTATTCCATAGAGTTGTGACTCCACCCATTCCAGGTGGGCCTTGATTAGCTTATTGGAGTCCTTTAAAAGAGGAACTGGTTTGGAGAGAGTCCCTTTTAGAGCCGTGAGAGAGTGACGAGAACCATGAGAGGCCATGCAGCCAGAAACCTGAGGAGATGAAGAAGGAAGATGTCCCCAGAGGAGCTTCATGAAACAGGAACCTGGAGTGAAAGCTAGCAGACATCGCCATTTTCACCAAAGCTAGAGAAACCCTGAACTTCATTGGCCTTTCTTGAGTGAAGGTAACCTCTTATTGGTGTATTAATTTGGACATTTTTATAGACATGCTTTGATTGGCACATTTTCTCAGCCTTAGAACTGTAAAATTGCAACTTAATAAATTCCCCCTTTTAAAAGCCATTTTGTTTCTGGTATATTGCATTTCAGCAGCTTACAAACTAGAATAGATGGTATCTTATTGTGATTTTGATTTGCATTTCCCTACGGGCCAAGAATGTTGAATACCTGTCCATGTGCTTATTGGTCATTTGCATATCTTTGGAGAAATGTCTATTCAAATCTTTTGCTCTGGATATCCAGTTTTCCCGGCACCATTTATTGAAGAGACTGTTCTTTCACAATTGAGTTGATTTCTGAGCTCTCAATTCTATCCCATTGGTCTATATGTCTGCCCTAGTGCCAGGACCAAGCTGTTTTGATTACTGTGGATTTGCAATAAGTTTTAAAATCAGTGTTTGTTCTCTAGCTTCATTATTCTTTTTCAAGATAGTTTTGGCTATTCTGGGCCCCTTACCCTTCCTTATAAATTAGATGATTGGCTTTCCCATTTCTGCTTTTGGAATTATGATTGGGATTATGTTGACTCTAAATCACTTTGGGTAGAATTGACATCTTAACAATACATATTCTTCTAAGCCATGAACACAGTATATACCCTTCCATTTATTTAGATCATCTATATTTTTTTCAGCAATGTTTTGTATTTTGCCATGTATAAGACATTTATATCCTTGATTAAATTTATTCCTAAAATTTTTTTTAGTTGCTATTGTAAATGGAATTTTTCTGTTGATTTCCTTTGCAGATTGTATATTACTAATGTACAGAAACACCACTGATTTTTTTGTGTATTGATCTTGTATCCACCACTTTGCTAATTTGCTTATTAGCTCTAGTAGCTTTGTTGTGGATTTTTCGGGATTTTCTAGATATAGGATCATGTGATCTGCAAATAGGGGAGAGTTTAACTTCTTACTTTCCATTTTGAATGCACCCTATTTTGCTTTCTTGCCTGATTTCTCTGCTTAGAGAAATTCCTAGTTTTCTGGGTGCTTTTTCAAGAAGGGGTGCTGGATATGTCAAATTCCTTTTCTTTGTCAACTGAGATTACCATGTGTTTCTTTTCCCTTTGTTCTATTCATGCGGTGTATTACATTAATTGATTTCCTTATGGTGACTCACCCTTGCATTCCTGGGATAAATCCTACTTGATTATGGTGTATTATTCTTTTACTGTGCTCTTTGAGATGGCTTGCTAGTATCTTGTTGCGGATTTTTACTCTATATTCATGAGGGATATTGATCTGTAATTTTCTTTTCTTGCAATATCATTATCTGGCTTTGATATTAGGGTGATGCAGTCCTCATAGAATGAGTTCCAATATTTTTGGAAGATTTTGAGCGGGACTGGTATCAAATTTTCTTGGAATGTTTGGTAGAATTCACCAGTGAAGTCTACCTCTGCATTCATGTGTATAGCCCTTGCATTTCTTAAATTTTCTGCATTTCAGTTTCTTCATTTGTAACATGAGAAAGAGTTGTTGTGGGATTAAAATGTACTAAGTAGTAATCAAAAGAGAGCTGGGGTAACTATATTAATATGACATAAAATAGAGTTTATGTCAAAGACTGTTTCACCCTTGAAACAGTTATTTTTCACCGATAAAGGGGTCAATACAATAAGAAGACATAATAATTATAAATATATATGCACCTAACAGCAGAGCCCCAAATATACGAAGCAAATATGAACAAATATTTGCGAGAGAGAAATTGACAGTTCTATGTTAATAATAGTAGAGTTTAACATACCATTGTCAATAAAGCATAAACATTTAGTCAGAAGATCAATAAGGAAATACAGGACATAAATGACACACTAAATCAACTAAACCTAATAGGCATGTAAGAACACTTCACCCAACAGAAACAGAATGCACTTTCTTCTCTAGTGCACGTGGATGATTCTTCAGGATAGGCTACATATTAGGTCACAAAGCAAGTCTCAATAAATTCAAAAATATTGAAACCATACAATGTATCATCTCTGACCATAATGGAATGAAGCTAGAAATCCATAACAGAGAGAAAAGTGGAAAATTCACAAATATGTGGAAATTTTAAAAAATGCATTCTTAAATACCCAATGGGTTAAAGAAAAAATCACAAATGAAATTAGGAAACATCTTGAGGCAAATGAAAATAAAAATACAATACATCAAAACGTATATGATGCAACAAAGGAAGTTCTGAGAGGGAAATTTATGGCTCTAAATGCTTGCATTAAAAAAGAAGAAAGATCTCAGATACCTAACCTCAAAACTGGAAGAACTAGTTAAAGAAGAGGAAAACAAACCAGAAGTGAGCAGAAGGGAGGTGTTTTAGTCTGCTAGCTTCCAGAATGCAATATACCAGAAATGGAGTGGCTTTTAAAAAGGGGGGATTTATTTCATTAGTTCTTCAGAGGAAAGGCAGCTAACTTTCAACTGAGGTTCTTTCTTACGTAAGAAGGCACAGGGTGATCTCTGCTGGCCTTCTCTCCAGGCCTCTGGGTTCCAACAACTTTACCCGGGGTGATTTCTTTCTGTATTGCCAAAGGCCTGGGCTGAGCTGTGAGTGCTGAGATGAGGTATACTGAGCTGCTTGGGTTGTGCTATGTTGTGTGCTCTCATTAAAGCACCAGCCGATTAAATCAAACATCATTCATTGCAGCAGGCAAGCCTTCTAACCAACTGCAGATGTAATCAGCAACAGATGAGGTTCACCTGCCATTGGCTCATGTCCACAGCAATAGATCGAGGCACCTTCACCTGGCCAAGTTGACAACTGACTCTAACTACCACAGAAGGAACTGACAAAGTTTAGAACAAATATAAATGAAATGGAGAATTAAAAAATATAGAGGGTGGGCTACGGTGGCTCAGCAGGCAGAGACCTGCCATGCCAGAGACCTGGGCTCGATTCCCGGTGCCTGCCCATGCAAAAAGTAAAAAAATAATAGAATCAACAAAACCAAAAGTTGATTCTTGGAAAAGTTCAAACAAAATCAACATACCTTTAGCTAGACTGATGAAGAAAAAAGAGAGAACACAAATGACTAAATCAGAAATGAAAAGGGGTACATTACTACCAACCCCACAGATACAAAAAGGACTATAAGAGGATACTATGGACAGCTGTAAACCAAAAATTAGATAACCTAGATGAAATGTACAAATTTCTACTCACATTGACTGGGAGAAATAGAAGGTCCCAACAAACCAATAATTAGTAAAGAAATTGAATCAGTAATCAAACTCTGGGCCAAGAAAAGCCCAGACCCAGATGGCTTCACATGGGAATTTTATCAAGCATTCCAAGAACAATGAATGGCAATCCTGTTTGTTGTAGTTTGCTAGCTGCCAGAATGCAATATACCAGAAACTGAATGGCTTTTAAAAAGGGGAATTTAATAAGTTGTTAGTTTACAGTTCTAAGGCCGAGAAAATGTCCCAATTAAAACAAGTCTATAGAAATGTCCAATCTAAGGTATCCAGGTAAAGATACCTTGATTCAAGAAGGCAGATGAAGTTCAAGGTTTCTCTCTCAAGTGAGAAGGCACATGGCAAACAGGGTCAGGGTTTCTCTCTCAGCTGGAAGGGCACATGGCGAACACAGCGTCATCTGCTAGCTTTCTCTCCTGGCTTCCTTTCATGAAGCTCCCTTGGAGGCATTTTCCTTCTTCATCTCCAAAAGTCGCTGGCTGGTGGACTCTGCTTCTCATGGCTATGTCATTCTCTGCTCTCTCAGAAATCTCTCTCACACTCTAAAATGTTTCCTCTTTCATAGGACTCCAGTAAACCAATCAAGACCCACCCAAATGGGTGGAGACACATCTCCCCTAATCCATTTTAACTACCACTCTTGATTAGGTTACATCTCCAGGGAGATGATCTAATTACATACAGTATTGAATAGGGATTATTCTGCTTCTAATAGGATTTTGTTTAAAACATGGCTTTTCTAGGGCATATACATCCTTTCAAACCAGCGCACTGTTCAAACCCTTCTAAATCACTGAAGAGGAGAGATCACTGCCTAACTCATCCAACATCACCTTTATACCAAAGCCAAAGACAATCTACGACCTCACATGAATATAGCTGCAAAATTCTAGAAAATGCAAACTAATCCACAGTGTCAGAAAACAAATTTGGAGATAGGATAGGAGTTGGGGGTAGGGGGAGGGTAGGAGGAAGGATACAAAGGGGGAATGAGGAGACTTTTGGAAGTGTCGGACATGTTCATTATTTTGATTGTATACACCAGTTTTACAGATGTATACCTATGTCAAATTTCATCAAATGACACAGTTTAAAAAATAAAAATAAAAAAATTTACCAAAGAAATCAACCAGCAAAAGAACTCAACTGTCCAAACTTTGTTCAGTTTGTTTAAAGGTGTTTCAAAGTATATCCTGACCAGTCAACCATTCAAGAGACCCTCTGGTAGGGGTACACCTTGCTAACAGGTTAATGGTAAAGCATCCATGGTTTGGAGTAAAATAGGCCTGAGTTCAGATCCCCACTTGTATTTATTAGGAGGTGACCTTGTCAAGCGGCTTAACAGCTCTTCGCTTCAGCTTTCTAACTGTAACGGGAAACATCAAACAACAATGACAACAAAAAAGAAACCCAAATCTTAAGCTCCTGAGATAATTAAGAGAATAAGTGAGCCAATTCCTCTAGCAAGGCTCCTTTGTTAGGGCCTGTCGTGACACAGGAGTGAAACACCCCAAGGGCGAAGAGAGACCACACTCACCCATAGAACTAAGCGTCCACTCCTTCCTTTGGCCTCCAAATCCCCGTCAAGAATGAAAGAAAGCGTGTGTTTCAGCTCCTGGGAGCTGCATTTGCTTAGGGACACACCTTAGGGACACCTGCTTCATGCAAGTCCTGGCTCTTTCTTTTTTTTCATGGTAGCTTCCTGGGTTCGTTCGAGATAGCCCCATGCAGCCCTGCTTGCCCAGATTGGCCTGGCTCAGCAGGTGGCCACCGCGGCTGCAGGGCAGCCTCTCCAGGGGCGGCCCACTCCGGACGCAGGTGTGCTGGGGGGCGCCCACTGCCCCAATTCTGCAGCCACAGCCTGTCCACCGACCGGGCCTGCGCTGGGCAAGCCAGAGGGCGCTGCAGAGGAACCTCGCCCACACCGGCCATCCTGCCGGTGCTGAGGGAGCTTTAAATAGTCTCCAAGGAGATGCAATAAAAATGCAGGCCAACCCTCTCGTCCTCCAGGAGCACGTGTAAACAGACTGGTATGAGTGGCCAAGCAGCAAGACAAGCCTATTCTGTTTGCATCTGGAGTATATCCTCCCTTGTCAGACTTGCCTCCTTTCCTTCTTCTCCTAGTCTTCCCATCATATGATGCAAGGATGAGCAAACTTTTCCTGCATAGGACTGGGAGCAAATATTTTAGGCTTTACTGGTCAAGAGGTAAAGTCAAAGATATTATGTCGGTACTTGTATAAGCATTTAAAATGAAACCATTTAAAAATGCAAAACAATTCTTGCCTCATAGAACATTAGGGAAAAAGAAATCAGTGGTTGGATTTGACCCACCAGCCATAGTTTGCCCTGATTTAATTGCATGTGATTTAGCTTCGGCAATTTAATAGTAGCTACATCCAGTTTTTGAAAGGGTTCTTTTTAGAAATTAATTAGGGCCTGATGACCTTTTGTAATGTCCCGAAGTTTATTTTAAGAAATGAGGAAGATAGAGATCACACAGATCTTACTGAATTTCTCCCAGTGTAGTTACTGGGGATTTGGATGCTGTCCACTGTTTCTCTTTGAAATGTTTACTATTTCAGTATTTCTGGTTTTCTTCCATAATTTGTTTAACAACAAACACATTTTCAACTGTGCCTCCGATCTTTTCTGGTCTTATTTGGCATCCTTTGGATCTTAAAATGTGGAATCAGAAAATGACATTACTGTGCTAATTAATCTCACTTATTTTGCAAGGAGCCAGAAATAGGCATTCTTTTTTTTTTTTTCCCCATTTCTCTGGGTGGATGTTGGCTTAAGTTATTAGAATTCTTTTAACATGTGGATATTGCTTAGACGAGTAAATATTTCTTTGGAGAAATGCTTTCTTGGAATTCAAATTTTTCTTGCGAGATTAACTTCCACAGAGCAACATGCTTCTTTTCCCTGAACATTTAAGTGGTTGCGACTCTACTTGAGGGATTGCGTGTCCCCTTCTTTTCACTCTCAGACTTCAGCTCCGGTAGAGTTGTGTGAGGTATCAGCCAGCCTGAGATTTGCCCCAGAAACTATGCCTCAGTTTCCCACCCTCCTTCAGTCTACAGCCCACCTTTGTGTTCCTCGTTTTCATTCCGCACAGAGAGAAGCAGAGAGCACATGGGCAGGAGACGGTCCACATTTCTCACAATGCATTAGCTCACCTTCACTTGCCTTTTCTTACTCTGTTCTTATTTCTAAAGAGAAACTGTATTTCTCCTTACACAGCTGAGCCTTAGCATCGAGGCATTCCTTCCAACTCCAGGATGCTCCTCTATTAATAACCTATTTATTGCATTTTCTTTTTCTTTCCATCACTTCTTCCCTTTGGTCATAAAGATACCCTCGTGTCTCATATTATTAAAAATAATAACTCTTCCAAAGCAGTTCTGCTTCAAGGCACTGCAGTTCCTGACTTTCCTTTCACTGCTCAATTTTTGCCCCAGCCATCTCTTTCCTGCCCTCAAGGGCATCATCCTCTCATTCGCTGCAAAGTAGGTTCCCATTCTACTTTCATACAGGCCGCATATAACTGACTAATTTACAGACCAAATGACTTTTTTCTTACTTGCACAGACACACGTGTACATGCATTTTTTCAATTTCTGCAAACTGAAGACATCTTCCTAAATTTGTTTCTTAATCTAGAAATCTTCAGTGTATCCCCACTGACCAGCAACTTAAACTCACGCTAAGTTGCTCATGATTTGACAACCTCTGCCTCGTCCCCAAGCTCCTTCTGCCACCAGCTTGCATTTTTTATCTAAGCCACTTGGTCTGCTCACTGCTGCTGTCCAAATACACACTGTTTACCTGCCATGGTATGGTTTAGGTATCTAGACTGAGCACATGCACCATCCATGAAATAGTCAATTACTTCCTCAATGGAATGCCACTTTTTATTAGAATTAGGTTTTTTTCATCTTGAGAAATTTTTTTAAAATACTCAGCACACACAAAAAAAACCCAACTACCTACCACACTGAATTAACCAACTAATTTTTCATTTTTAATCCATACTTTTAAGCTAAAAGGATGAAAACATTGCAATAGAATCAAAGCTGTCTTTGTTTTTCTATTCAGCTGTCTCTCCAGAGGATACCACCATCACAAATTGGATATGTTTTCTCTCACTCCATCAAACCTCCAAACCTCTAAAGCATATTTAAATATCCGTAAAGCTATGGTATCATTTCTTTCTTTAAAATTCACTATCTGGTACAAAATACAATCCATAAGTCTAAAACTTGCTTTATTTTTCTCATTTCAAGACTTATTTGGATAAATAAATCGTTTATTTCTTAAGCGCTATATAATATAATTAATACAATTGCAAATGCACATATATCAAAAATCATATTTCATCTATCATAGCATGCATCGCAGTTTATTCGTTCACTTCCCTGTTGATATTTAGGTTAATTCTAATTTTCTGTTATTGTAAGCCGTAGCATAGCAAGTATCCTTGTAGTCTTCTGGTGCATGTTTCTTTTTGGCACATATTTAGAATGAAAATTGCTAAAATATAAGGTCTACATGTTTTCAAATTTACCAGCTAATGCCAAATTGATTTCCAAAGCAGTTGTGCCAACTATTCCCCTATATTTCTATATTTTCACCACCACTTGGAATAATGAAAATTTTAAAATATTCATGGTGCTTTTAATTTGCATTTTTCTAACACAATAAAAATGAGCATGCTTTCATATCATGAGTGGTCATATGCTTTCCTTTCCTGAATATCATCTGTTAATGGTGTTGGCCCGTATTTCTTACCGGGTCCTTACGTACTCCAATACCAATCCTTGTGAAGATGCAAATAGATCCTCTTAGCGGCTGCTTGACTCAGCCTTCTTTACAGTTCCTCTTGTCATCTAGGGGTTATGACAATTTTGAGTTAGCCAAATTTATCAGTTATATACTTCATTTATTCTTATTAATCCCTTTATCGAGTTTTCCCTTTTTGTTGTTCTGGTTTATTTTGTGGCCTGATGTAAGAAATCTTTTTCTGTTCCCAGTATTCTCTTAGGATGAGTTTTCATTGTCTTGCCTTTATGCTTTGCCTTCAGTCATCTGGAGTTAATTTTTCTGCGTACTATGAGTTAGTCCTAATTTTTACTCTTCTACTTGGGACGTGAATTGTATCGGCACCATTAATTGATCAGCCCATTATTCCCCCATGACTTTAGTTATCCCCTCTCTCCCAGACCAAGGGCCTTTATATGGACTCAGGCCCATTTCTGGGCTCACTTGTGCCCTAATTCCTTACTTGTCTATAGCTGTACCCTGCTTCCTTTCCTAATGTCCACGTATGCTAATAAATCTTTACTACCTGGGAAAGGAGTCCTCCCCTTCTTCATTTTCATTTACAGAACTATCCAGGCTGCCACTGGGCTTTTATATATCACATGAATCTCAGAATATTTGCTAAATTCCTGATTCCTAAACCTATTTGGAACTTCTATGGCATTTATTTTCTCAATTAAGTTGGAAGAATTACCTGTAGGATACTGAATCATCTTCATGGAAATGGTGTATTTTTATTTCATTGGGTCTTTTATACCCTTCAATAATGTCCTGTAATTTTCTCCATAAAGGGTTTGCACATCTAGTGTTAGATTTGTTCTTTGATAAGTCTTGTAATTATTTCCTACCACCTTTCTCATTATTGATTGCTAGTATATAGGGCTTTGTTAATTTCTATGTTCATCTCCCACGTGGACCTATAATTCCAGCTCTCTTCTTCCCAGGAGACACTCGGGAGGATTATATTTCCCTTCCAGTCTGGTCCAGCCACCTGACTCAGTTTCCCTACTGAAACAGAAGCGGGGGCGTGTGTCACCTACAGCGTATAACTCTCCCTCTGGGGCCACGGGGGCAAATGCTGACGTGGATGGCCAGAGATTAAAGCTCCCCGGAAAGTGGTCGCCTTGGAGTGCCCTGGCCATACTGCAGAGCTTTTGTGAGGATAGAGTATGTTTCGTTTGGCTAAGCCACTGAGAGTTTTGTACAGAGTTTTGTTGCAGCACAAACTACAGCCCAATAATATGTTTTATGTAACTACAGCCTTTTTTACATTCTTAGTAGTGCTTTTTCACTCTTTTTCTTGAGAAATTGTTTAAGAGGTTTACTACCTTTTTAATCAGTCTTTTCAAAGAATCAGCTTTTGTTTTAGCTGGCTATCTCTAAATATTCTTTTCCAATATTTCTCATCTTCTCTTCATTATTTCTTTTTTAATCTATGTATTTACTCTAATGTTCTCTACTCTAGTTTCTAGAGTTGAACAGTTGGCTTGTGTATATCTAGTAATTCTTTTTTAGATATACACCTTTAAAGTTATAAATTTTATCTAAATACTACTTAACTGTATCCTACCAATTTTAAAAGGTATTATTTCTTTGAAAATGACTTTTTAAAAATTAACAACTTCCATTATGAGTCCCTCTTCAATATTGTCTGTTGCTGATATTCAATCGAATTGCATTATGGTCAAATGCTCACGTAGCATTCTTGAATCCAACAGAAGGGAAGGCTTCAAGACTTGTTCTCTCCAACTATGAGCTCCCAGCCCATCAAACAGTGCTTGGCAGTGAGTTGGTGCTCAGGAAATATTTGATGAGTAAATGAGTGAAAAAAAAGGACTCAATAACATTTGGCTTCCCAAAGACCAAGAGAAAGAAGGACTGAGAAGTGTGTATTGGGTCCCGTAACAGGAATGTAGCTGGTGACCTTGGCGAGAATTGTTCCTGTGGAATGGCTGGTGCTGGGGGGCCAGACTGTGGGTTGGCAGTGGACAGTGTTGAAGCAAAGTGAAGATGAGATGCATGGATGACTCTTTCAAGAACGTCTTCAGTAGGATGGAGGAGAGAAAGCAATACCTAGAAGACTGTTTTTGTTTCTTCTGATATCGGGAGATTTGTTTATATTTAAGAGCTGATGTGAGGGAGCCAGTAGAGAGCAAGATTGAAGATAAAGCAACAAGAAGGAAACCAGGGAGGTGGCCTGAAGATAGGGGTGGGGGGGCAGAGTACAGGCCGAGCCTTCAACCCTGGGGGAAGGCTCCTCCATGGAGATGCAAGCCAGACTGTGTGCTTGGTGCTGGGAAGCAAGGAAGTGCCCATCTGATAAGGCCTATTTTTGTGTGTATAAAGTAGGAGCCAAGGCCATTTGCTGGGAATTAGGGAAAATGATTCATTTTCTAGACTGCCTGGAAGTTCCTAATTTATATTTCTATAGAACATATGTCAAACCTTCAGGGCCTCCCAAGGAACTGTTAATAATTAAGGCTTTTTAATAGGCCAACTGTTCGTGCTGATTTTCATCATTAATTTCCTAATTTATGCTGCTTTCCAGCAAGAAAATTATCATGTTATTTGGCAAAACCCGACGCCCATCCCTCCTGTGACTGAATATGGAGATAGCTAAACCCTTCACCAACAGGGAAACTTTTATAATATTTTCCCACTACCACTTATGTGTTTGAAAGATATTGTCTAGCAAACAATCACACTTATAAAGTAATAAATATATCTCTATTTTTATTACTTTGATGTAACATTTCCTCTTAGCCAAAAAAGAGTAAACAATCAGCATAAGTAATCATGTTTTATTAATTGTCTCAATCAAAATGAAAGGAATGTGACATTTCACTTATCCTGTGTGTTTCAGTTTGCTAATGCTGCTGGAAAGCAATATACCAGAAATGAATTGGCTTTTACAAAGGGGATTTATTAGGTCACACATTTATAGCTTTAAAACTGTGAAAATGTCCAAATTAAGGCATCGACAGGAGGCTACCTTCACTGAAGAAAGGCCGACCATGGCCATGGTTTCTCTGTCACGGGGGTGGGGGGGGAGGGGAAATGTGGCAACATTTGCTGGCCCTTCATTCCTGGGTTGGTTTCCTGATTCTCTCAGCTCCTGTGGGTCCTTCCGACTTCTCCTGGAGCACTTTCCCCTGTCTAAGAATCTGTGGGTCCTCTTAGCTCCTTTGAGGCAAACTCTGGATTTCATCTCTTAGCTTAGTACATCCTGGGGCATTTTCTGTCTCCAGGCGTCCTTCACTGGGTTTCATCTCTCAGCTCTCGTTGTCCACTCTGCACACTCTCTACAGTTTCTGCCTTTAATTCTCTTTGTAGAGAGTTCTAGGAAAAGGATTAAGACCCATCTTGAGTTGGTGGGTCACATCTCCATGGAAACAACCTAATCAACAGGTCTCACCCACAATAGGTCTGGCTCCCAAATTGGATTAGAAGGGCATGGCTTTTTGGGGGTACATAACTGATTCAAACCAGTACACTGTGCAATCTTACTGAGAATACCTATATAATGCTTCTTGAGTTTTTTAGATATTGAAAACAACTTATGGACTCCTGCTATTTCTTAAAAAGAACCTTGGGAAAATCTATGTGACTGCTTGAGCTTTGGTTTTCATTTATTTTTAACTTTCAATCTTAAGGTATTCAATATTGAAGTGTTTTCTTTCCCAAATCAAGGTTGTGACTTCAGTTTTCCTTCATACATATTAATCTTTTAATCTAAATTGTAAGTGGCATCAAGCCTGAAAGTAAGTGGTTGATTCAGTAGCTCTTTAGCAAACAAGACCATCACTTACTAAACTACTTCATTCTTTTTTTTTTTTGCACGGGCAGGCACTGGGAATCGAACCCGGGTCTCCAGCACAGCAGGTAAGAACTCTACCTGCTGAGCCACTGTGGCCCACCCTAAACTACTTTATTCTTGGTGAGAGATATTTCAACCACCCTGATACCCTGAAGGAATTGAGAAGTTTTTAGTTTCCTTTTGAGAACAACAGTGAGTGATAATTTTATAGTAAAAACCACCAAAGGTGATTTTATATCATTTAATTCAGATGTTTAAAAATATCAGCTATTAAGATTATGTAGGAAAAAACATCTATTCATTCAAGAAATAGGTCCTAACACCTAATGAGCTGCGTAACATTCTGGGATGCAAATGTTAGCATAATAAACACAAATCCTGTCCTTTTGTGCCTTGCATGAAATAAATAATACAAATTACCGTAGCACTGATTTATTATAATATTTAGGAAGATTGCAACTAATTGCAACATGAGAAGTAGTACTAATTTAAAGAGGGTTGGGAAGGCTTCTCCTGGGAATAGCCATTTAAGCAGGAGCTTGAGGTGTGAGTAGACTTTGGCTGGAGGTGAACGGGGTGGGCAGTTTTCCAGGCAGAAGACGTGGAATGCTTGAAGGCTCTGTGGTGGACGAGCTACCTTTATCCCCCAGATGCTTCCTTTGGAGCATAGGAGCTCAGCGGATCCCAGGGCAGCTCAGGGCACGTGAAGCAACTATACTGAATAGATTTCTGTTGGGGTCGTATTTCCATTGTGTGTTCTTTTGCCAAAATGATTTCAGCAAAGGCTGACTCATTTATGGTAAACATTTCCTTTTTGACAGTATCTTGAATTAAATTCTGAAGAAGTAGGTGACAAAAGGAGACTAAGTGACCTGCTTTGACCACAAAGAATTCTCCAAACATTTACTGTACACTGTGCTCCAAGAGAATCATCCATTAGCTTCAGGAAAACCCAAGAACCTCGCCCTTATGATAGGAAAATTATAATATAAATAAATCTAGCTCTATTTATTACTGGTGAGCTACACCAGTGATCGCTTTCAAATCATCACAGCCCCCAAGGGCTAGCGACTCATGTGTGTACAGTCCCATCCCGTACCTTGAATAAGGAAGCGAAAGGGAAACCTCTGACTGCCAGCCTCCTGCTCTTTCGTCGCTGCCCCAAGAGTATTCTGGTGATGACATTGCTTCCTTAGCCTCACTTGATAAAGAGGAAAGACATGACCCTATTTATAAATGTTGCTTGTCTGCTGTTTACATGTTAGACGATAAAGGGCGATGCTAATAAAGTGACAGAAAAGCAGCACAGAGCTGATGCCTGTCATACTTTCTGGTAGGATGCGTAAAAGGTGAGCACACCTGCAGAAACCCCTGCGGGAGCTGGCTGCCCTGTGCTCACCTGAGGAAGGGGAATATGTAACCATGGATATGCCCTTGGTGAGTCCTTTCCCTATTTTATTAAAGGGAACTTTCAGGGTAGTACATTCCTTCCCTAGTGGGTTCAGCCTTTTCAGTTCTCAGCACCTCACTGTTGACAGTAACGCACCTCTTTTCAGACAAATCAGTGGTTGTTATCTATTTAGGGCTGGGCACCCAAGACTTTATGAGGTCAACCTAAGCGGCACAGCTCCTGGGGGCTCCACGGCAATTGCAAAGGGCCGACAAACCTGATGTGCACAGGGTGTTTCACACGCAGAGCTGCGCTGTTAGTTTTCACATCTGCACAGGCCACTGCGAGTTAACGAAATGCACGGCCTTATTAAACACGCCTGAATTTATACCATTTTTCAGCCACAGGTTGGAGAGCTGTGGTCCCGTGTCCGAGCTTCCCGGGGCTGCAGTCACAGCACCCCCACCTGGGAGCTTCACGCAGCAGGAAGGCACTGCCAGTCCTGGAGGCAGCAGGTGGGAAATCCGGGGCTGCGGGCGGGTCCCTCACTGCTGCTGGGGAGGCACCGCCTCTCGCGTCCTGGCTGCCTGCAGCTCCTGCGGTCCATGGGCACCTATCTCCGCCTCCATTGGCGACAGAAAAGGCCGAGAGAAATACTGAGAGAAACTCCCAGCACCCAGAGCCAGCGGAGAGAGGAGAGCCCCTGGAACCAGAGTCCAAGCGAAGGCCTGCAGATGCCTTCAGACTCCAGGGATTGTCCTGTAGATGCCTCAGTTGGGACATTTTCCTGGCCAAAGAACTGTAAATTTGCAAACTAGTAAATCCCCATTGGAAAAGCCAAGGCGTTTCTGGTGTCATGCATTCCGGCAGCTTTAGGAAACTGGAGCATCATCTTCCTGGGTTACGGGCCCACCCACTCCAGCTTGGCCCCATTTAACCTGCCCAATTCCATCTACAATGGCCTTATTTCCAAATAATACCCCATTCCAAGTGCTGGGGATGAGAACTTCAACAAATCTTCTTGGGGGACACAGCAGGGTTCACAGTTCAATCTATAACATCCTATTATTATTATTATTTTCAGCTTCATAAACTTACCTAATACTGAGAAGCTGTGTTTATCATCTCTCTGCTCCCATTACAGTGTAAGCTATTCACTGGTGAAGTGGAGTGAAATGGTACATAGCAGGCACTTGATTTTAAAGGACACCAAAGACTACGAGAAGTTGAAAAGCGTTCCCAGACCATGCATCCCTCCACCCCCCAATAAGAGTTGAAAAGTCCATTTCATGGGACCAGTTTAAGCCACAGATCAAGTCAAAGGCAGTACCAAGGTTAGAATTCAGGCTACGTGACAGCATTCTACGGGAATTCCAACCACTCCTGTAATTGGTCAATATGAACATCTTATTCTTTTTTTAAGGTTGAAACCTGGTGCTCTAAAAATTTAGGAACTGCTACTACTACAAAGCTAAGGTGATTTTTTAGAGCAGTGGTTTCTCAGCTTTGGATCACTACCAGTGAACAGACCTTGAACTCACACACCCACTCTCTGTGTGTTTATTTATTTATAAGCAATATTTGTAGTATTGTACTAATATATTTATGTACTTTATAAAATTTGTGTTAGAGATTTCCCTCTGACAAAGTTGGCATTAATTAACCAGCTGTGGCTCATCTCCCTGTAACAGCCGCCCACATCCTCAGCCCGTGCTCCGGAACGCAGCCCACCAACTCCCCCCAAGGACAGCAAAGAAACCTAACGGCTCCCTATTGGCCCTAAAACTCCTGCCCATAACGAAGGCCTGCTAGCCACAAACGCCACTTCTCCTTACCTTAATTCCCCTGCAATCACAGAATAACTCATGAGCTATACTAACCCCTCCTCGTCCCACACGTACGGGTATGTAATGGTATATACCCTTCCAGAGGGTTCTATTCTCCAGGTCCCCTCCGCTGAGAGAGCAGCTCAATACACTTCCTGCTTGCAATCATCCATCTCCACGTCCCGGTGTATGCCGTTTTTGCCTAACGGTTTGATAAAATGAAATTTGACACAATGAACTAAAATAAAAGTAAATGAAAAGAAAAATAGATAAATAAATGCACAACACAAAGAGTGAACTCTAATGAGAACTGTAGACTTTAGTTAATAATGATGAACTAATATTGTTTACTCATTTGTAGCAAATGCACACACGGATGCTGGTGTTTATAATGGGGGTGTGTGCATGGGGGGGAAGTTTCTGCCGTTCCTGGGCAATTCTTCTGCAATCCTAAAAAATACACTAAAAATAAAGTTCATTATCTATTTACAGACTGCACTACCTGGCCCGGGGCACAGAGTCAGCGTGAGTCTTTATTCTGATGCCGGTTGTAGGGGCAGCCAGGGCCCCGCTTTGTCACCCCCATTAGGGCCTCTTCAGCCAAGGTCGCATCAAGGTCGCTCGCTGGGTGGGAGCCTCAGGTGCCAGGGCTCCCCGAGATGTGGAACTAAGGGGGAGGAGGCACCAGGAGACGCCCTCCCCTCAGGGCTCTGCACCTCCCCCTCTTCCTGTGGGCTGGGGGAGGCGGGGGGGCGGTGCCAGTAAAGTTTCCTGCTAGTGAACTGCCATGTTTAATAAATAAAGCCTAGGTACGGCCTTCCAGGGAACACCGTATTCACGTGTGTATGTGTGTGTGTGTGTATGTGTGCATGTGAGGGAGAGAGAAACATCCCTTCCAGCACCTCTGGGGTCCTGCTGGCCCAGCTGGAAAGATTACTGGATGGGAGAAGGGCAGGCACTGAGCTGTCCGTGGGCGTAAGAGGAGCTAGGGTAGCCGGCGAGTGGAGAGGGCATGGGGTGCCGCCCACTGGCCAAGTCAGTGCGGCAATAAGCCAAGTCCGTGGGCCCCTTGGAGGGCCACCCAAGGCACAGCAGGGCTCCCTGCCGAGGGCACCTGTGAGCCGCAGGTCCTCGGAGCCGTGTGGACAGCCCTCCGCCGCCTCTGTGCTCCATGATGTCATGACTTCCACCGCAGGCACCCAGCGGGCTTCCCCCACCCCCCCACCGCGGCCAGCTGCGCAGGAGCCGTGCAGAGCCACGCGGGGCTGGGGGCACCCAAGGGCATGGCGGAGCCCGACACGGTCGCTGGAATGGAATTTCTTCTAAGGACGCTAGAGCCCGTGTCCATTTGATTTCCAGTGTGGAAGTGGGAACGCTGTTCCATGTCACCCAAACGCCTGGAGGTGGGGGTGGGAGTGGGGGGGTGGCTTTCCTATCTGGGGACCCCGGGAGCTATCACCGCGAAGGGGGAAAGGCTGAAAAGAAGGGCAATGCCTCCGGGTTTTGGCAGAGAGTGAGCCACGGGCTCAGGCTGGTCCCGCGTGGCCACCCAGTGGAGGAAACCAAGGGGACATTCCGCTGGGCTCTGCCAAGGTAACTGTCAAAACCACGCAGGACCGCGTGTTAGGACAGGAAGGTGCAGCCGGCCAGGTTTCCGAGAAGCTGGGGCCATGGGTACGGGGGAGCCCTGGGCTCCTGGGGTTACGCCCCAGTTCTGGGCATCTCTGGTGATAGGAGTGGAATTAGAAGGGGTGGCACTTACCAGGGGACTCAGCTTGGGGCTACTCATCCTCCAACCTCGCTGACCGCCCGGGAACCACGGTCTGGAGGGGAGTTCAGCGTTCTGAATCCTATTCTGTCCATCCTGCCTCGGTAAGGGAACCCCAAAAACCTCTTGAGCCGGAAGCCCAAGCAAGCCTCCTCAGCTGATGACACACCCTAGCTGGGAGGATGCTGATTTGTTCCCGCTGGTATTATAAACCATGTGGTAAGGACAGTGCTTTCCTGAGTCTGGGAGTCGTTCCAGTGTTGAGCCTGAGGGGCTGGGGGAAGCCCCGAATTTGCAGGCAGCTGTGGGGGGGGGGCCCAGAAACTGGGGCCCGTGGGCTGTGTTGTGGGCTGAGCACAGGAGGTGGCCCCACACCTGCTGGGGTGTACACCTACCCCAGCCAGGGCAGTGGAGCCGAAGGACAGGAGGCAGACAGATGGGGGGTGGGGGTGGCTGCTGATGCCCTGGCAATCGTGATAACTGGGGAGACCGAGGCAAGTACCACCGTCCCAGGATGACACCCACTTTCACAACGGGTCTTGGGCCCCAAAGCGGCACACTGGCTTTGTCGGGAAGGGTCGTCTGTGTTAGAAAGAGAACCTGCCCAAGAATGAGGAATCCCTGGAGACTTCCTGGATCCTTCTTCCCTTTCCTTGATATCAAAGGTCAGAGAAACAGCGGAGAGGAAGCAGGTGGGGGCGGCGGTGGGGCAGAGCGGGGCTCTCCCCCGGGAAGGGGGCTCTCCCGGACGGAAACGCAGCCACCCAGCCGGGACAGTGACTGCATTCGGGGCAATAAAGCAACACATTCGGCCAAAACCGACAGTCAGACAGCAGCTCTAACTGAGTGGACCCGGATTTTTAAAAGCCGGCCTGTTTTCATCGACCCCAGGGCTGAGTTTCGGTTAAAAACGGGGAGGTGCGCTGGGTAATCCCACCGCGTGGGTGGTGGGTGGTCTGTCTCGGGCACCCTGACAGCTGCCTCTGGTCCCACTGGGAGAGACGGCGAGGGCAGGGCTGGGCCGCCCCCTTGTCACCGCGCGGGACGGACGCGGGGGAGCGGGAGCCCGCGTGACGCCGCCTTCTCCCCACCGGACTCGCGGCGGGACTCGCTCGGCGCAGAACAGCTGAACGCGAACCGCCGCTCTGATCCGCCCAGGTTTGCTCTTTCACGCCTCCATTCCCAAAGCGAGGCCTTCGCAGGCGCGGCGGGAGTACCCGGGCTTCAAGGGAGTCCTGCAAGGGGCCAGGAGCCCGCGGCCCCGGGGGAGCTCCGCGCCCGCTGTGCTGGAGCACTGGCGGGCCGGGGAGCCCAGAGCGCGGGACAGAGGGAGGCACAGCGCGGGAGGTGCGGGGAGATGCCCGGAGGTGCGGGGAAGCTGCGGGGAGGCACGGAGAGGCTGCGGGGAGGCTATGGGAGGCTGTGGGGAGGCTATGGGAGGCTGTGGGGAGGTGCGGGGAGGCGCGGGGGTCTTCGGGGAGGTGCAGGGAGGTGCTGGGAGGTGCAAGGAGGCTGTGGGGAGGTGACGAGAGGCGTGGGGAGGCTCACCTCCGGGGCTGGGGCTTGGCGCGTGGGAGGGCTCTTCACCGAGAAGGAAAGCAGCAGACATGGTGGGGCTGGGCTGGCGGGAAGCCCCTGGAGTGGTGGAGAGATGCGGGAGACAGGGCCGGCGAGCTGTAAAGGACAGAGCGTGCTCGCTGAGGAGTCTGGCGGCCCCTGAGCCTGTTGGGTGGACATTGAGGAGCAAAGGGGACCCCAGGAGCCAAGAGGCGCGGGCTGTGGGAGGCCCGGTCCCGCCTTTAGGGTCGTCGTGGAGCCAGGGGCCTTCCTGGAAAAGGACCCCAGAGACTTTCAGCAGCAGGCCTGAGGCCCCGCAGGACATGTGGCAGGGAGCTCCGGAGCCCCTCGGGAAGGTGGGGCAGGGGGTCGGTCCAGGGGAGACCCCCAGTCTCTGCATGCACAGCAACGGGGTGGGGGGGGGAGGGAAGCGGTTCCGGGTAGGGGTCTACCCTTCTTGCGCCCGCCCTCGTGGGGAACAGCCACCCAACATGCATCACAGAATTGTTTTCCAAGTCTTGTCATGGTAAAGAATCTGAGCAGGGGGCAGCGGGGAGGCCCCGACTGAGGACTGAGGCCAGGCTTCGGGTGGGCTTCGGGCTGGGGGGAGGGCAGGCCTAGGGAGGCTGGGCGTAGCCGGGAAGAGGCCTGGGCTGGGTGGGGACCACGCAGAGGAAGTGGCCCGGTTGGAGCACAGAAGTGTAATCGGACATCCTGCAGACTGCCCAAAAGACCAGGGGATCTGGGGTGGCTCCCGTGGGAATTTGCAATACTCAACAGTTCCGTATCTTCCTTATTCCACTCTAGGCGCTATGGTAACCGTCCCGGGTAAAGGTTTCCGAGGCAGTGAGCTCCTAGCCCTCTGAGGACCCTGGCCGAAGGCTTGAAATAAATTACTTTAGAAGTAATGATGGATGCTTGCAGTTAGCAGGTTGGCCTGGAGAGGAAAACACCCCTTTCTCTGAAAAGATATCTTCCCCCGTGGTTCTTCTGGGCTGACGTTTGGGGAAGGGGAGTTGAGAGAAGAGGGGGTGAAGGTGGGGTCCCTCCAGCTGCCGGCCCTGAGTTGCCGCCGCCTGTGGCACAGCCGGGCCTGCTTGGGGGCTGGCTCAGCCCTCACCATCGGGCTGATTCATGGCTTTTGTGGGTCTCGCCTGGGCACCCCCAGGACTCACAGTGCCCCCTTCGGGGTCACCTGGGCCCTGCTTTCAGCCCCTTTCAGGACTGACAAGCTGGGTACTGGTAGAGCCCACGGCCAACTGATCCTGAAGCTCGTGGAAACTGTACACTTTTAAACATACAATTGAAAAGGAGTAGTCAGAAAAGTAATGGGGGAAAGAAAGAAATCCACCGCCGCGCAGCCTTCATGGAAGAAGGCCGGCGTAAGTGTGAAACGTGGCACAGAAGGGCACACAGGAACTTGGGAGTGATCGGAGCGGTTTGGGAATAAACTGGGATTCTTTTAGCACTGTTCGTCAAAAGAGCAACATTATACAGATGCAAGTAGGGGGCTGGCTAAGAGCAGCCACGTGTCCCCTATCATGGGATGCAGCTGCTGCAGGGGGGAGGAAACTGACTCTGCGGTGACTTCTCCCCCCAGATAGGTCGTCGAGGGTTTGCCCTCCCCATCAGCCCACCAGCGGGCCGGCTCCGGGAGAGCATTGCGTGCTCGGGTCCTTGGCAGCCAGGGCAGTCCAGGGGTCTGGACCCCACCCCGGGGCGGAGGAGGGGTTGGAGGTGCCTGGAGCCCCTGTGAGCAGGGCCACACCCGGAGAGCCCAGGGAGATGTAGTGCACCCCCTCTTCTCACAGTCAGGAAGACCTTGGTTAGGTTAAGTGGAACTTCAAGTGAAGGATTGAGGGGAAAGCTGTGAATTGCCTCAGATCCTGATGTTAACAGTTTTTCCCCTTAAACGATTATGTCAAGTTCTCATTGCTTGCCATGTCATGTTTTTAAAGGTTGCACTTGCCTGGTGGGAAAGCACGTTTAGCCAAGGGTCCATTTATTGCCTCTCTGTGGCTACTGAACTGTCAGGTCTGCGTCCAGGGAGCCTTCCCATCCAGGAAGAGAAGAAACGATGAGCACGTGCCATTTCTGTCTCCAGGCCTGATGAACCCAAAGGGCCGCCCTTCATTTTCTCTAGAAACAAAGTCTAAGCATTCTCTAAAATCTATTCCCACTTCTTAGTCCTCTGAAAAAGAAGAGCATCTCCTAGACAGAAAACACAGTCAGCCCACTCTTACCCCAGCAGCAGCAGCAGGCAAAAGAGAGAACAGAGGAGCCCTAGCTCCTCCCCTAAAGCGCCCTCTCCCTGGGTGGGGCCTCTGTCTGAGCCAGATGGCAGTGTAGAGAGGTGGCAGTCCCAGAGATACCACACCCATGGAGACCCCATCACGCACCTGTATCACACATTTTGAACGTGGTATCTCCAATCCATGACCCGTACTGCAAAGATTTCATTAGGTCTACTTAATATAACCCGATTGTCTGGGATATGTATAGTATGCACATATTATGATATTTAATAGATAATCTTCCTGACAATACCATAGGGCAAAGCCTGAGTTTCATTGAGAAGTAACCCCGCAGCTCATTTAGATATCAAGCAGCAGAACTGCATTCACATCTCAGAATAGCATGTTTTCTAACCTCCTTCTGATGACCCAGCCTTGAAAACCCAAATGCATACGGGAGTAGCCACCACCATATCCGAATGTACTTCCTTCCCTCTAAATTGTGAAACCCCTTGGATATAATTGGAACTAGATAAAACTTGCTTTGGGACACTTTTGATGGTGAATGAATTAGTAACGAGGACAAAGTAATCCGTCACCATGACTAGGGTTAATTTCCAAAACTGCTGATTAGCTCTGAGTTAGTTAACACTAGAAACATTAAAAAGTGAATTAAGTGTAAGAGAGAAATAGCAGGTCCCTCCTGGGTTCTACACGCCAGACGCCCTGTCTACCAGGCTGCCTCACCCCTCTCCGGACCCCGGCTTGGTCTTCTCCCACCCCCAAGCCCACCTGCCCCCCCCCCACCTTGCCTGCTCCCCAGGCCTCCTGTGGGCTTCCCTTTCCTTCATCCCCGCCCCCACTGTAAACCGAGAGTGCTGTTCTTTCCCAGCTCTTGGTTGTGGGGAGCACAGGGTTCTGATTCGGCGTTATCCCCCAGCTCCTGGCAGGGTGAGGGTGATTTGTCCCTGCATTTAACCCACGTCTGGGGTCCTGCCGTGGCCGTCTCCCGCGGCTCCAGGGCTACGACTAGTGTAGGCAGGTGTGCACACTTAGTGCTAAGCTTAGTAGCTTAAACAACATACATTTGTTATCTTACAGAGGCCAAGAAGTCCAAACGGGTCTCACTGGGCTAAACTCAAGTTGTTGATGAGATTGTGTCCCTCCCCTTCCTTGTCTGGTCCGGCTTCTAGGGGCTGCCATGGCCCCTTCCTCTGCCTTCAGACACAGCAACAGCCTATCGAGACCATCTCCCCTGGGATCACTCTGAACTACCTCGTGGTCACATCTCCTGGCTCCTCTTCTGTCTCCTCTTCCCTTTGCTTACACTTGAGCCACCTGGAGAACTCAGGTGCTCTCCTCATCCCACGCGAGCTGCAGAGGCACTCAGGTGTTCCCGTTTGCGGAGCAGCCTAACATCTTCGTGGATTCCGGGGATTGAGGCATGGACCGCTTTGGGGCCCAGGGTCCTGCTGGCCACAGCAGGCACGAACTCGAGCCTGCAGACAGGGAGGGTCCTGAAGAACGGTCAGCAGCGCGAGGGCAAAGGGGGGCACATTTACCAGGTGGGTGGCCTCTGCTCCCAGCCTGGCACACTGGTCATTCAGCTGGTCATTTCGCATCCACGAGCTTGGTGACGTCCTCTGGGCAGTGTGGGCTGAAGTCCCTTAGTCAATGACACTGTGAAGTCAGATGCTTTGCACAGAGCCTGGAGCCTCGGGGTCACAGTGCTTCCACCTGCTGTGTCTGCGTTTTCGCCCGGCACTCACCAGGACTGCACAGAGGTGATGCAGCATGGCGGGGATTCTGGTGTCAACAGGCAGCAGGGGACTGGGATCAAAGGGCTATTCCCCAAAGGGCTGCGCCTGGACTTGATGATGGTGAGCCCATACATGGCCAGAGGCATGTGCTCTGCTCAAACCCGGGAAGTTCGCCCTCTCTGCTGAGTCACCTGCTGGGTCTCGGTGGCTTCTCAAGGTCGGGTCCCCAGGCCACGTCTCAGGAGGTACAAAGAAGCCCAAAAGCAAGCGCAGGTAGTCAGGTAGGAG
Source organism: Tamandua tetradactyla (assembly GCF_023851605.1). Lineage (NCBI taxonomy): Eukaryota > Metazoa > Chordata > Mammalia > Pilosa > Myrmecophagidae > Tamandua > Tamandua tetradactyla. Next base: position 100,629,351 of record NC_135330.1, on the reverse strand, counting down.
CTGGGCCTCAGCCGTCTAGAGGCCAACACCCTGAAGTCCTTAAAAGAATATCCCTGGAGGCTGCATCCTCTCCATCTCAGAACACGCTTGTGAGGAGTCCAGCAGACGGCACTGGGACTCACAGAAACAGTTCAGCAGCTGTCACCATAGGCCACCGTGAAGACGCCTTGGATTTCAGGGAGAGACCTCTCACTTAGGCAAGGTGGGCCACTGTGCACTTAAACCAAACGACAGCTAACTGTGAATAGCATTTAATAGCTAAAGATACGTGGATGTATTTCTTATTTTATTTTTAACAATACCCGGTAGGATTCTGGTTTTAAAAGTTTGTCCTGGGGACTGAATTCTCTGCTGTGTTTCACCCCATGACCCCTGCCCCTTTGGGCTAATAAATTATGATAGAATTTAAAAATCTGCAGCTGAGATGACCAACAGTTTGCATTTGGGGTGTCCCTCTACTCTGCCCCCCACTTCCATGACACCAGCCTCTGCTCTGTCGAGGCAGCTACTACAGATCCGACGGGAACGGGCCGCGGTGTAGAAGGTTCCACAGCTGCTGCCACAGAGGGCAAAGTGCTGCAGCACCCCTTGGAAGCAGAACCAGCGGCTGAGCTCGTGTAATGCACTAGAATTTCCTTTTGAAAAGATTTTTAATGAGTTAAATGCCTATAAATTTAAAATATTTCACAAGGTTCAAAATCCCTTTAGCTATCCCTGTTATCTCAGCAGCTTCTTATTTTATGTCTTTTTTATGTATCTAAATATGCAAATCTACACACAAGGAATTGTGCGTTATTACCATACATTAATTGGAATCTTCAAAGTCTAATTGAGGCTTTAAAACCTTAACAAAAGAAGACGAGAAATGCGGATGGCCGACCAGCATTTAAAATATGTCCATTCTTTTAAATTCAAAAATGTATCAATTAAAATGTCACTAATTTTGGCATCAAATCATCAAAGGTCTGTTGTACCTTCCCTGGCCACGGGCCAATTAGGTGGCAGTTCTCGGTGCGCCTGACGGGAGAGCATGTTGGCATCACTTTTCTAACAGGCGGTTCCACCAGGGGCAGCCACGTACTTCAGTCCAGGAATTCTGTTCCAAATATTTGTTAAAAGTAGTTTAAAATACATTTACAAAACATGTCCATCTCATTACTTATAATAGTAAAAAATTACACATCGGATGTAGAGCATTTATAATGGATTTTTCATATACGTTACATGATTTTAAAGACTATACAATTGCTAAAAACACCTTTCAAAGAAGTTTAAGTGATATAGATAAATGCTCCCCCACAACAGGGAGCAAGTTGCAAACGTGTATTTATACCACAATCCTCATTGTGTAAAATACACACCCCACACTCATACATCTACACTCATACACTCCACCCACTCACACCCACTCACACACCCACATCCGCTCACTCACACGGACTAAACTAAAATGATATAAGATGGCAATAGTGATTGTCTTCCTCATGATGAGATGACTATGATTTTTATTTCCTTCTTTGTACTTTTCTAAATGTCACACATTTCTTATGATGAACAGTTTTTCCCTTTATAATTTAAAAAAAGTTTACAAAATTAGTGAAGTGACCTTACCACATTTGGAGTAAGCAAAAACTTCTTAAACAGGACATAAAATGACAAAAGATAATGTAAAAAATCTTGATAAATTAGAAAATGTTAAAATTAAGAACATGTTTATAAAAATACATAATAATGAACAGAAAATGGAATCTACAGAATGGGAGAAGATTTTTTCAATACATAGCTCCCCCACACAGCTTGTGTCCAGAATACATAAAGAACTCCTATGGAGCAATAAGAAAAAATTAAAGTACAAAATTCTGAAATGGGCAAAAGACTTGAAAAGGCACCTCCTAGAAGATGAAATCCAAATACTCGACAAATATATACAAAGGTGCTCACAGCCTAAGGCTTCAGGGAAATGTGAATAAAAACCATCAGCGCATCACAACACACCCACCAGGATGGTTTAAATGAAAAAGGCAGAAAATACCCCAAAGTGTTGGGCAGTAGGGAGAGCACCTGGAACCCTCCCACGCTGCTGCTGGAGTGTGAATAGGCGCAGTCACCCTGGGAAGTGGTTCAGACCTTCTGGGAAGGTGAGTGTCGGCGCAGCCTGTCACCTGGCAGCTCCCGCAGGGGCCATGCACATCCAGGGAGGCGTGAGCACAGGACAGAGCAGAGAGATAGCTCCCCCGTGGCCAAGCACCGCGGGGCGGGCAGACAGCTGTGGAGTATCTGCAGAGTGGAATTTGGGGACTGAGAATGAACAGTCACCCACAGCAGGAGGTCTAAAAGACGTCTGAATTTCATGAAATCCGAAGATCCACGTGTGCTTTCTGTATACCATGAAGAACTTTGAAGGTGATAAGATTTTACATTTTTTCCTACATTTTAAAATGTCTTTAGAAGATGAAACGGCAGAATTTGGATAGCTCCAAGGGGGAGGTGAATTTCTCCTGAATTTACAACCAAGCTATATCATAAATAACTTTGTTTTAAATGAGTTTTATTAGCCAAAAGAATGTATGCAAAATGTTTTAAATTAAGTACTTCTGATTTTTTAAAGAATAATATATAGCTCAGCCACAGATCTGGATTTCAAGTTAAGTGATTCAAGAGCTATTTGGCTGGAGGTTTTCTTCCTTCTGAACGTTCAGTAAGATTCGTCTGTTAAATTGAGATAATAACCTCATTCTGTTGTGTATGCCTGTTTGAAGGATTAAATGAATCACATAATATTGGCCCGCTATGAAATCTTAATACATTTTAGCCATTATCACTGTTATAGTCTCATTATAGAAGACTTGGAAGATAAAGAAGACAAAGGGAGAAAACCACGTAGAGTTCCCTGGCCGAAGATAAATGTGGCTGTAGCTTGTGATGCTTTCCGAGACCCGTCCGCGTGCACTGCTCCTTCTTTCCATCCCCGGCCTCCCAGCTGCAGCCCACGCCCCTGACCCCGGCCTCCAGTGTGCTTCCGAGATGGAGCTGCGGGGCAGGCAGCCCAGGTCAGGAGACCCACGCCTCCTTGGTTCTTCTGCAAGAACATGCCAGGGGTGGCTCAAGGCATTTGTCTTCTCGGAGCCCTTCCAGCTCTGAGATTCCGTCACTGTCTCCACGTCCACCAGAAACGCGGCAATAGAAAATCATCTGCCCTGGTCATCCAGGTTCGGGGGCATCTGCAGAGCAGGCATGCATTTCCCCGGCTGGAAACGCCTCACGTCTGCTTGGCTGGCTTCATGCACCCACGGTGTGCAGTTGTCACTTTATAACCTTCTGTCGGACCCTTCAAAAAGGAAGCGTCACAGACTAGAAAGGCAAGGCTGCTTAGAGTTTTATTTCTATTTTCCACAAGATGTTTAGTAGTTTGGCCTGTTTCCAAGGGACAGGGACTTTAGATGTTAAACTGATGCCAGATAACTAGACCTTACTTTATGGTCGATAAGGGAATTTCCCCTTTCACTCCTTTCTGCACCCATCCTCCTGCTATTTGCTCTCTCAATAACCTGCATATCTAACTCCTAGCACTTCATTAATCTAATCTACTTGTCTAAAAACTTGGGCTTTGGTCCTGTCTCTAGACTGCAGTTCAAGGAGAGCAGTAACGATGCCTGACTTGTCCATTTAGCTACCTTCGCACAAGACAGTATCTGGCCCCTGGTAAAGAACCAATAGATCTCATCCCTTTCAGCAAATTGGCCTCCCCGGAACTGGGGGAAAAGGCCGGGGCAGAAACAGCCCCACCCTCTTGGAGCCCCTGGGCTGGGCAGAAAACCAGTCAGTGCTCGGAAGAGAGGCTCACGGGATGCGGAGACACGGGGGAGAAGAGTGGTGGGGTGGGGGCTGCCAGGGCCAGGAGTGATCTCCCAGACAGGACCAGACCAGCTGAGTCCCACACAACTCAGGTTCCTGCACAGAGGGGTGGCCCACCCCGGCTCCCGGACAGGGCAGTGACTGCCTGGGCAGTCTGAGTTCTGAGCTCAGCCCCCACCCCCTCTGTGCATGATAGGAGCAAGGTGGTGGCACAGGCAGTCCCGCTGCGGAGGCAGAGCTGGCACTAGCAGAACGACCTGAAGCGGTTTGGACAATGGCTGTAAGCGCAGCGGAGTTCCCAAAGCTCTGTTCCGCAAAGACGGGACATGACCTGGAGTAGAATCCTGGGCTTCCTGGCCGGCTGGCACAACGGCCTCCTCAGCCTGGGGGCCGGTGGAGAACCACGCGGCAGGAGAGCCAGGGCCCTTGGGGTGGCTGGTCCTCACGGGCTGCTCCGGCGCAGACAGGAGCAGCTGCAAACCTCGTTGGTGAGTCCGTTAACCGGCACCTTTAATTTATCCAGTGACAGCTCATTTTCAGTTGTCGCCGCGCTGACAGTGGCGAGGTTTGCCTGCCACGTGGAGTGCATGTAGCTGAGACACGGCTGGCAGAGGCTCCAGTAGCTGCCCCCGAGACAGCGTAGCTGACCATTCCGGAGTTACAGCACGAACTGGCACATGCGTCCCAGCCCATGGGTGAACGGAGCAGTTTTAAAGTGAATTACTGGTTCTGGGAACATCTGCCCAACGCCAGTGTAAAAGGAGCACACGGGTGGCTGGTGGATGCGGGGCCCTCCAGGCAGGGGTGCTGAGAGCCGTGCCCCAAATAGTTCCCCACCCTAGCACCTTGGCCCCTGTCCCCCCTCGGCCTGGACACAGCCCCTAGGTGCTCTCATAGGCCACGCCTCACCCCACGGTTTCTGTTCTAAGGAATACCCGTGCCCAGTGCGCAGCGAGTGTCCAGCAAAGAACCTTCACACTGTGCTGCTCTCAGCAAACGCATGGGGCTGTGGCGAGAAAGTGCTCGTGTGAGGTGAGTGGGTGTTTTAGAATGGCAGAATTTGAATGATCTTCTCCCTTCTCTTTTGTCTTCTTTTGTGTTTGAATCCTTTAAAATGAGCATCAGTTATTTTCACCAAAAAATTCATGATTCTTAAAAAAACAAGGATCCCTTCTGGTGTGTGGTGCAGTGTGGGAGAGGGAGAAAGAGCTGGGCAGAGAAACAGCAGACCTGGGTTCACTCCCCAGCTGACCGCGTACTTGGCTAAGTCACTTGACTTCTTCGCACTGTTCCTTCCTTTCTGAATGGAGGTACCAGCCTTCGCCCCAGGGGACGTGGTGGGGACCCAACACCCATAAGGGGTGCCCCGGCACCGTGAGACTCCGGGACCCGACACTGTAAGAGGTGCCCTGGCACATGCGACACTAAGGACTCTGGAGGTCAGCTTGAGTGCGGGTCTGGACTAAACCTGGCACACTCACCCTAAAGTGGGATGTCGCTGCATCGCCAAAGTCTGAAAAGCAAGGTCTTGAATCCTGATGACACTGCTGCAGAGCAAAGCTTGACTCCCGAGGAATTTAAGAAATGCTTGACTCTGCCTTCTCCCCACCCCCACGTCTGAGATGCTTGTCTCATGTAGGACCTTGCCCAGGATTATAAGGGATTTCTCAGTGATGACCGCACGTGTAGGTGGGAATGGGGCTGAGTTTTTAAACCGGTTCAGACGTTCACTGTAGTAGACACTATAATGAATCTGATGGCTCTTTACCACCTGCTGCTGCAACACTCTCCGCCATGACCCAGTCAGTGGAGGCACAGAAATGCACTCCCCTAAAAGCGCGCTGATGTGTCCCAGAGGTTGGTGAAATGACCCAGGCTCAGGTGCTGCGTCCTGCAGAATGCGCTGCCCTCTGGCACTGCCGGGCAGGGGTGCCCGCACAGGCTTCAACAGGGGAGGGTAGAGCTCTCCCAGGTTCTGGAAATGGCTGGAAATTCCAGGGCAGCAGCCATGAATCCCGGCACTTTCTGGCACCCGGTTCGTTGGCCCTACCTGAAGATTCAGGGCATGGAGAAGTCTGAGGCCTTAGACCCGGCTGTCCCCTGCCATTGCCCTCTCACCACTCCACCCACTACCTCCCATCTATCCCCTTCTTTTCTCGTGTGCAGAAGGTCAGAGCTGAGCTCACCGTATCCAAGCTGGGTATTAATTCAGACCTTTAGTCCCTTATCTTACTCAACGCACTCCCATAGAACACAATGCATTGCTAAGTGCAGTCTGTTAGAGGATGTCTGTTTAGTCCCATTTCTCGGTGGCTTTAAATTGCTATAAAATGTTTCTTTTCTGAGAGATATCTAAAGACCAGGAAGTCACTTCTATTTCTATTATCTGAATGAGATATTTGCATTAAACCACATGGCTGTGCCTTTCATTAACCAAAAAACTCATCCCATTTACGTAAGAACTATTCTTGGCTAAAATCGATATGCTAACGCTTAGCCTCTAGCTCTTCATGAAGAGACGTGTGAAATAGAAACCTCCTCTCGTGGAGAGGGAAATGGGAAGCCCAAAGAAAGAGCAGAAGAGACCGGCTGTAAAAATGTCATTGCTACTTTTTCTTTTTCTTTTTTCGGGGGGTGCATGGTCTGGGACTCGAACACAGGTTTCCTGCGTGGAAGGCGATTGTTCCTCCCTGAACCGCCTACTCGCCGTAATCTTTAATTGAATAATTCTCCAGCCATCTCCCCAAGGTGGACATCGGGAGCGTCCAGTGCCTACCACGGACCTCGGTGGGGCAAGCGAGAGACTCAGCAGCAACGCCTGAATCCGTGAAAACAAACGGCGACTCGCTTTGCAGATGGCAGAGACGAGGCCCAGGGCAGTGCCTGTTCGGTCGCACTGACAAGGAGCTGGAGCACGAGCTCTCCCAAATTCCTCCGTTCCATGGCAGCCTTGCGCTTGAACTCTAAAACCCTGGTCTAATCCTCTTCCTAGAGACATTTTGCCCCAACGTAACGAGCAGAATTATAAACGGTTGGCTCTTGACTTCCTTCCACCGTGTTTCGTGGGCCTGGCCTCCCGTCCTCTGCGGAGAGCAGCGTGCAGCTGGGAGGGGGGCTGCTTCTGACCCGGCGCTGGCTCTTTCTCCCCACGCTGACCAGGGTGGAGAAGTTCCCCCACCACAACCCCGGGCCCGCCCTCTGGGGGGTCACGACAGGTCCAGCCGCCTCGGGGCCGGCCAGGGAGACGTCTGCAGGGTCACCTTTAGGAATCCCAAGGTGGAAAGGGACGTGACGTTGTCTCAGAGTGGAGGGTCCTGGGTTTCACGTCCAGCGGGACCTGGCTCTGTGGGTGGGGACACTGCCCACTTCCTGCCCTGGCAGCCTCAGCCCTAAAACTCCTGCGGGGGTGCAGCCCCCCCCCCCACTCCGTAGTCCCTCTTCACCCGTCTTCTGGGGTGTGGTACCCCCACTTGGCGGTCCCTCTTCACCCACCTCTGGGCACCCCAGACTCCCTCTTTCTTGATGGAGAAGTTCTATAATTTGTCTCTTAACAACCATCACAGTTCCATATTATACCTTTTTTTTTTTTTCACTGAAAACATTCTCTGCCATTGTATTTGGTAGTTTACACAGTGAATTTAAACTGTTATATATTTGTTTCGACTAATAAAAATACATTTCTGGCATGCAAGGGTAGCTCAGTGGTAGAATTCTCGCCTGCCATGCTTGAGACCCAGCTTTGATTCCTGGCCCACGCACTTCCCCAAAAACAAACAAACAAAACAATGATAGAAAAGGCAAACAAACGAAAAACTTCAGCAAATGATGCTACAGTAATGGGATACTCACATGGAAAAAGAAAGAATCAGGTATATAACATACAGAAAAATCATTAAAAATAATTTCTATCTAAAGATTTTCATGAACAACAATCCACCCACATGAGCTGTATTTTCATGCACCTTAAAGTAAAGGAAATTTATTACACAAAGCAAGCAATGCAAAGGGGCGGGATCGCTCTGAAAATGAGGGTTTCATTGAATGGTGACCTTTGGCAGGAGCCAAAGTCCTTCTTTCCTGTTGGTAGTCTGGGCAGATGTAGGCTCTATGGGCTCTGCTCCTGCAGAACTAAGCTTCCCTGAGCCTCAGGCGAGCAGACAGCCCCCCATCTTCGAGCCAGCCGGCTCCCTGCTGTAACCCTGCCACACCTCCCGGTACCCCTCTTGGACGCAGTGCCCAGTAATGCAGCCCCGCAAGCCTGAGCAGGGATGCAACAGGAAAGGGGAGGAAATGTGGCTTCCCTAGCAAGGCTTTCTCCCCTCATTACTGGGAGGTAGCCAGGAGCCTGAGAGCTGCTAAGACCCAATCAGCAGGCCCGTTGATCTCAGATCTCCAAACAGTGGGGGTCATGGGTTTGCCCTGGAGAGCAACCTTTCCCCTAGGGCAAACTGCTGCGGTAATCTGCGGACAGAGACCCTCAAGAGGAGAAGGGGAGCCTGAGGCTGAGGGTGGGCAGGGGCAAGACTGCGGGGTTACACTCAAATTCCCTGTAAGTGCCAGTGCTTGTGCCAGATTTCCTTCAAGTCCATTTTGTTCCTTTCTTTGAAGTTGGGGTTTTAAAAAATCTGCATGAACATCATCTTCTGGAACAAACTATTATTGATTCATAATTGTTTTTCAGCTTACTGCAGGTGCAGCTTGCAGGAGAAATACAATGGAGTAGAGGCCTTGGCTCTGGGCTGCATAGAAACCAGGAGCTCAGGTGCTTAGAGACGCTTCAATGTACTGGCTTTCCTGCTGAGTCTTCACTACCCTGGTTCATAGAGCAGGCTACGCTCAATGAGAGATGGTCAATGTGCTGTTTCCAAGGAACTGCCTGTCCTTGTAGCAGTCAGGTTCAGCCAAGACGCAGAATCCACAGATGTGTGGGAAGAGGTTTAGTGCCAGGAAGTGGCACGGGGTGGGGGAGACTGTGGGGCTGGCCAAGCAAACCTGAAACCTACAGAGCAGGACACCAGGAGGGGCAAGCCTCAGGGCAGGAGCTGCTGTCCGCAAGGGATTTTCAGCCTCTTCAGAGAAACCTCCATTTTGCACTGAAGATCTTTCCCCTGATTGAGTCAGGCCCACCCAGTCATCCAGGATGGTTTCCCTGTTTTGAGGTCACCCAGCCATCAGCTCTGACCCCTTGCCAGTGGCAGAAGAGTCTCGGGCCCTGAGGAGGAGGCCCTGAGCCTCCTGGAGGCCACTGCTCTGTCCCCTCACAACGCTCTCCACCTCTCCCCCCAGGTCAGGAATACAACCCTCCACCCCAAAAAGCATTTCCCCAGCGGCCCCTACTAGGGCCTCCGAGCTCATTTTCTCATCACAGTCCCTTCAAAGAGCTCAGAGAGCACCTGTTCCAGGCCTTTGCATCAGCAAACTCCCCCCATACGCTCCTCTGCAGGTCACTCATCATCTCCTGAAAATGAAATGTTAGCTGTTTTCAATTTTAGAGAAGACAGCATTTAAGAAAATTACATTGTCTGTGCAGATGGAGGTGTCTGGGTTGGGTGGGAGGGCATTAAGAATGCTTGTTTGGATAATGTATGTTGTAATTTTTTGGTTCAAGCCTCAAAATGATAATTTACTAAGGATGATATTAAATTAGATTATGTACATTGTGTTGGTTTGAAAGGAAGTATGCCCCCTAAGAAAAGCCATGTTTTAATATGGATCCCATTTCTTAAAGGTAGAATAGTCTCTATTCAATGCTGTGTATTTGGGACTGTGATGGGATCATCTCCCTGGTTGATGAGATTTAGTTAAGAACGATTGTTAAACTGGATTAGGGGATGACATGTCTCCACCCATCTGAGTGGGTCTTGATTAGTTTTGAAGTCCTATAAAAGAAGAAACATTTTGGAGAATGAGAGATTCAGAGAGAGCACAGAATGCTGCAGCACCACGAAGCGGAGAGTCCATTGGAGATGAAGAAAGAAAACGCCTCCCTGGGAGCTTCATGAAACCAGAAGCCAGGAGAGTAAGCTAGCAGATGATGCCGTATTCACCATGTGCCCTTCCAGCCGAGAGAGAGAAGCCCTGACTGTGTTCGCCATGTGCCTTCTCACTTGAGAGAAACCCTGAACTCCATTGGCCTTCTTGAACCAAGGTATCTTTCCCTGGATGCCTTTGATTGGACATTTCTAATTGGGACATTTTCTCGGCCTTAGATCTGTAAACTTGCAACTTATTAAATTCCCCTTGTTAAAAGCCATTCTGTTTTTGGTATATTGCATTCTAGCAGCTAGCAAACTAGAACAGATTTTGGTACCAGGAGTGGGGTGCTGCTGCTGTGGTCTGCAAATACCAAACATGTTGGAACGGCTTTTTAAATGGATAAGGGGAAGATTCTGGAGGAGTTGTGAGAAGCTTGATAGAGAAGGCCTAGAATGCTTTGGAGAGACTGTTGGGAGAAATGTGGACTCTAAAGATACCTCTGATGAAGCCCTAGACAGAAATGAGGCACGCGTTATTGTAGACTGGAAGGAAAGTGGGCCTTGTTTTAAAATGGCAGATGATCTGGCAAAATTGACTCGTGGCTTTGGCTGGAAGGCAGATTGTAAAAGCCATGAGCTTGGATATTTAGCAGAAGAGATCTCCAAATTAAGTGTTGAAAGTGCAGCCTGGTTTCTCCTCACAGCTTATAGTGAAATGCGAAAGGAAAGAGATAAGCTGAGAACTGAACTCTTGAGTAAAAAGAAACTAGAAATTGAGGTCCTGGAAAATTCTGGGCCTACAGAAAGGGAGACTCCAGAGTATAGTGCCCTGAGTGTGGATTTAACCAAATGTGGAACCAGCCAGCCATTTCAGAGAAAGTCAGGATCGGACATGGAGTTATCCAGGAAAGATTTGTGGAAACTCCTTATGTCTGATGGGCATGATCCAAGGCTACTGCATAGAAAGCCAACGAGAGTGCTGTGGGACCTGTATAAACAGAGCCGCTGCCAGTCTGGACTGAGGGGTTCAAAGAAGGGACACATTGGAGGAAAAATAACTTCAGAGGCAAAACCGTGGAGGCTGAGGTCTGAAGTCAAGAAGCCTCGGGCCAGGAGAGTGGACCCACCCAAGCCCATGGAGAGGGTGAGTTTGCCCCAAAGGCAGAGAATGGGCCTTCCACCTCGTTGCAGTGGGAGAGTCATGCCGCCTCAGGTCTTGGAGAGAGTGAAGCACGTTCCTTGGGGTTTGGGGAGAGCCTGGCTGCCACCACATGGAGGGGTTGAGCGTGTGCCCCGGAGATGGCAGAGAGCCCGGGTGTGGCCCCAATGCTTGGAGAGGGTGGAGCCGAGAGAAAGGTGGTCTCCCCAATATCCCCCAAGGTTGCATTCAGAGAGAGGCAGGCGTAGGCATTTGGAAAGGGTGGGACTGCCACTTTCTAAAGCCCTGAGGATAAATGAGTCTCAGACTTTGAAATCTAATGGACTTTGCCCTGTGGGTTTTCGAAACTGTATGGGTCCAGTGACCCCTGTGTTCCTTCCTCCCTATGGAAATGTGTCTGTGTATCCTGTGAATGTTCCTTCTTTGTATGTTGGCAGAAGATAACTTGTTATGAGTTTTCAAAGGTCCAAAGCAAATGGAGAAAATTTTGCCTTAGGACAGACCATGCCTGTAACTGATTTGATGAGATTTTATACTGTCTCTAATTTGATACTTTGTTTGTATTGCTACTGAAAGGTTTAAGGATATCTGATATTGTTATGAAATTAATGTATTTTGTATATGGGAAAAACATGTCTTTTTTTTAGGGGCCAGAGGGTGGAATGTGTTGGTTTGAAAGGAAGTATGCCCCCTAAGAAAAGCCATGTTTTAATATGGATCCCATTTCTTAAAGGTAGAATAGTCTCTATTCAATGCTGTGTATTTGGGACTGTGATGGGATCATCTCCCTGGTTGATGAGATTTAGTTAAGAACGATTGTTAAACTGGATTAGGGGATGACATGTCTCCACCCATCTGAGTGGGTCTTGATTAGTTTTGAAGTCCTATAAAAGAAGAAACATTTTGGAGAATGAGAGATTCAGAGAGAGCACAGAATGCTGCAGCACCACGAAGCGGAGAGTCCATTGGAGATGAAGAAAGAAAACGCCTCCCTGGGAGCTTCATGAAACCAGAAGCCAGGAGAGTAAGCTAGCAGATGATGCCGTATTCACCATGTGCCCTTCCAGCCGAGAGAGAGAAGCCCTGACTGTGTTCGCCATGTGCCTTCTCACTTGAGAGAAACCCTGAACTCCATTGGCCTTCTTGAACCAAGGTATCTTTCCCTGGATGCCTTTGATTGGACATTTCTAATTGGGACATTTTCTCGGCCTTAGATCTGTAAACTTGCAACTTATTAAATTCCCCTTGTTAAAAGCCATTCTGTTTTTGGTATATTGCATTCTAGCAGCTAGCAAACTAGAACATACATGAAAACACTTTTTTTTTCTTTTTGCATGGGCAGGCACCAGGAATTGAACCCGGGTCTCTGGCATGGCAGGTGAGAACTCTGCCTGCTGAGTGGCCGTGGCCCCATGAAAACACTTTTAAAAGGTTAAAATACTATAGCTGCACATCAAAAGAGTAGAAGTGTAGATGGATAGTAACTTTAAAGTTACTATCCATCATCTAATTTAATTAAAAACATGATGGATCCCTCTTCGATACTTTTTTATCAGTTTTCTGGTAGTACAGAAAAGAGTTTTCTCCAGAGGTGTGGGCTTTTTTTTTTCTTTTAATGTTTCATATCTTAAGTTATCAATCTTATTTGAAAGGCCAAACAACTTATGTATAATTCATCTTTACATTTCTAAACTACTGAAACTAACTTTAATTTCCAAAGAGTAGTACAAAACAGAGTAAGCACTGCACATATTTCAAAACAGCCATGCATTTAATGTTTCTGGAAATTTTTCTCTTGTGGCAAGACCGCTCATGTTACAGATGAGGAAAGTGAGGTGAAAAGAACCTTCATTTAGGACACACCTGGGCATACGTGTGGCTTTCCTGAATCCCAGTTCAGATTATGTTTGATGCCCTCATTTTCTGTAAAGAATTTATTATTAGTCTGGTTGCTTTTCTGCCCTTTGATCGTGAGTTGTGAGTTTGGAGTCAGCCTTCAGACTGAGTTAGATAATTTGTGAGCACTCCACAGCCCTTTTTAAGGATAAAACTCTGGGCGGGCCATGCTGGCTCAGCAGGCAGAGTTCTCGCCTGCCATGCCAGAGACCCGGGTTCGATTCCTGGTGCCTGCCCATGCAAAATAAAAAAATAAAAATAAAAATAAAATAAAAAATAAAACTCTGTATGCCAGTGCTGCTTCTTAGCGTTCCATCTGGTCATGCCATTTCCTTTAAAGCCCTTTGTGCCTGCCCATTTCCTGCAGGTTAAGTATCAAACTCCTTCACGAGTCCCCAAAGCCGCCCTGCCCTGCCCCCACCCCAGGGTCACCCTCCTGCCTCCATCCACACCCCAGCCCTGCGGGTGCCATGGCCCGCCCAGCTGCTAGGCCCCAGCCAGGCTGCATCTCCTTTCTCAGCCTTGGCACAACTGCCCCTGACACCTGCAGGTCTCCCCAGCCCTTGACCACAATGGACAATTTCAGCAAGTGCCATCTTGACAGTCTCTTCCTCCAGGAAGTCTTCCCTGGCTGCTCTCTGGCCGGGCCGGTCTCATCTCCAGCTTAACCCCACCGCATCCTTGACCAGCTACTGTTTGTAGAATTTGCTTGTTTCCCTCCCTGGCTCCTCACTCTCCAGTGGCTACAGCAGGGGAGCGGGACAGAGCCGGCTCACGCAGGGGTGAATCAGCGGGTGGAGAGCTGGTCCCACCCCGCCCTCGCCCTGGCCTGCAGGGCCTCACCGGCTCTTTGTCTGCCTCTGAGGATGTCCTGGGTGCCAGCGGCAGGTGGGTGCAGGCGTTCTGCATCCCAGATGGTGCATCCTGAGCGTGCACCTGAGGCCCACAGATGGCCTGGTGTGGGACTTTCTGTATACATGACTCATGAGAGAGGCTGAGGACGTGAGATAAGGGGCTAAGCCCGGTGGCTGAGAGCCTGGCAGCTCCGGGCAGTGGGTGCCTCACGCTTCGAGGTCTCCGCATACTAATTCCTCAGAGGAACCACTTTACTAAGGCTTTAAAAACTGGTTTACGCGGGGAGGGAAGGAAATCAGCATCTGGGGCTTTATCTGAAGGATCTTTCTACTGAATCTTAGAAGCATCTTCCTTTTAGCCTGTTACTGCGGGAATGGCCCTAGAAGCAGCACTTGGATGTCTTCACAAGCACAGCTCTGTCCCTGGGGGCCTTTCTCCTAACCACGAGTAGCCTGCCTGGGGCTGTCCACCCTGGCTCATGAGAGCCTCCTTCCTTCTTTTCCCTTCCCTTCTGCCCTCGTGGGGAAGAAGAGAGGGCAATACAGGGGACAAAACCGACTTGTTTTAACGACTGGCATGAGAGAAAATTCAGTCTGTCTCTCACCTAATCTGACAGTTGACTTTTTCCATCTGGAACACGGATTCTTTGTGTGAACACGAGCAAGCGTTTAGAGGAGAGAGCAAATATCAAATCCTAGGAAAGGAACTGGCAGATTCCAAAAGCTTAGTTGGTTACCAGTTGGTCAATATAAATGAGAAATGCTGATCTTCCAGTTTTCTTCCTAAAGCATTTTGTGCATTGCAAGGGATGCCGTTATTTATGAATGAGACTTTATCGGGGCCTTGAGTCCATTCGCGCTTTCGGACAGCATGTATGAGCGCCTGCGAGATGCGCCGGGAGCATGCTTGCTTGTGTCCCGGGCCCCCTGTGCAGATGCTGGGAAGTTGGAAAGGAATTTTAATCACATAACAACCTGAGCAAATGTGGGATTGAGCTGCTGCAAATACTATAAAAAAGAAATGCATAGCTGTGTGTTTAGTTATCGCTCATAGGAAAAACGGAAGAAACTTTCAGTAGCAGGGAAAAGTAAGCATCTACTCAGCTCTGCAGGACAGCTGGGGCTGGCTGACATGTGCTGGTTTGGCTGTGTGGACCCGGCCTCTGGGCCAGGCTGACTGGTATCTCTGCAGCTGGCTGGGAGTAGGTGGACCCAGGCTGGGGTCCAGAGGGGGCTCTGCACATGCGCCCTCCACCCTCTTCTTGGAACCAGCAGGCGCCTGGGAGTGTACTTCGCACGACAAGGGCAGAGGCACAGGAAGGCAAAGCTCATCAAGCAAGCACTCTGCAAATTCTTCTGTGATCCGTCTCCTTTTACACCCTTGGCCAAGGAAGAGCAATGCCGAGCTCATCATCAGTGCAACAGGGAGCTGCACTCCTCCCTTGGAAAAAGGTGGGGCTTCTGGGCAGTAACCAGCTCAGCACAATGGCCGTGCCATGGGACTTGCGTTGGAATGAACTGGGCATGGCAGAAAAGCAGCAGCTTAAGTAAAAGCTCCATGTGGAATGAGCTCGGTGGGGTTGAGATGCTGACAGAAGGCGGGCGGGGCTGCAACGCAGAGAGGGAGCAGCAGCGTAAAGCAGGCAGAGCCAGGGAGATACACAGTTCTGTATGTAACAATACCTGGGAGTGATCTTCAGCTTGAGAATTATAAAAATTACTAAGGAGTTGATTGCTGATGACTGAGAGAATAAAGCACATCCTCCATCGGGGAATTTTATGTGTGTAACGGGAGATTGGCACGGCACAGAGTGGACAAGGGTACAGGCTCTGACATCAGCACACTGCATTCCTTGGTTTCCTCTTCAGTGGCTCATAGGCTTGTGGGAGTCTGATGACATGAAGTCTACCATGCAGCAAATGGCCATCAAAGGTCATTGTGCAGGAAACTAAAGAGCACAGATGAAGGACTGTGAATCCAATTTCCAGTTTGTCCCTGCTAAGATGCTGATGGTAACCCTTAAGTAGAGAGGACAAGAGAAAGGAGGCTCCAGGATGGTCTACTGGGAGCCCCATTCCACTCATGCCTGCACCATCTGTTTAGGGACATTTGCTTCTTGCTTCAAAGGTCTTATTTGTTCAGGAAAGTACCTCTCCTTTGTACCCGTGGTGCTCCAGATAGGCAGTGTTCTCTGGGTCTTGAGAGCTGCCATGTCTAGAGGACTTTCTTCCCTCCAGCATGATTTACAGGATGCTGGCTCCTTGCACACTCCGTGGATGGGCACGGCTACATGATACCACAACTCCCTCTGCAGCTTGCACTGTCTGCTGGGATCAGAATTTAATGCAAAGTGGAGCTGCCAAGAAGTTTTCAGAGCTTGCTTTGGAGGAAAGAAAATCTAAACTTAGAGCAGCCGCTGAAAAGTGGGTCCCTTTGCATAGTTCCATGAACTTCCTGAAAACACATTAAGTAGACGCTGGTGCCAACAGCGCTGAGGCATTGCTGCCTGCCTATTCCCTACTTTTCCCTCAGAACTCGTTGATGGCAACACCTAGTATCACTGGCTATTGGGTCTCTGTGCACGCATCTCTCTGCTCAGATGCTCATCTGCCTACTAGGGAACCTGCTAGAGTCCCCACGCTGCTCTCTCTACAAGCAATACTCCAAATGCGCCAACTCCAAGTGCACCTGCTGTCAAGGGCACACCACGAAGATTTATCACCATCACCACGTTAAAGGCTCATGAGTAGTGAAGAACTCTGCTTCACTCTACTAGACTCAGCAGAAGACAAGCATACTTTACCCCAGCACCCTTGGACAGTAACAGCTCTGACCCACCATGGGCCTAGCAGCCCAGGGGTACCCCTTGGTAAATGCAGCTCCACAGGCTGCGGTTTGTCCCTGTCCCTTTCTGACAGCTTTTAAAAGAACATCTGCCTTCTGGATGAGCCACATGGAGGTGATCTAGTCCATTACTGTTCCTGCAAGAGCAGGCAGTTCAGCTCCTAAGGGCTCACAGGATTACATGACAATTCTGGATTCCATGCAAACTACCAGTCGTGAAAGGAAGAGAGCTGTGGGTGAGCAGTTAAGTCGTTTAATAAAATGTGAAAACATAAAGGATAGCACAAGGCTACCAACTGGTTTTCAACTTCTCTACTTAGCTGTCATGTCTGCCAACTAGTACCCGACCCCTCTACTAAGTTGTCATTTCTACCATCTAGTATGCAACTCCTATACTAAGCCATCATTTCTACGCAACTAGTACTTGACTCCTCTACTAAGCTGTCTTCTAAACCAACTAGTATTTGACTCGTCTACTAAGCTATCATTTCTACCAAACTGGTAATCAACTCCTCTACTGAGCCATCATCTCTACCAACTAGTGGCGATTCCCCTACTAAACCATCACTTCTAGCAACTGATAAAGCCTGGAGAAAACGTCGGGGAGAGAACAGGTGTCAGCCTTTTTGCCACTGTATGGATTTATGAACTTGGAGACTGGACCTCTGAAGGGTTGGGGGGCACCAAGCTGTGGCCTCAAGGTAGCCAGGGACCCTGGGTCACATCCTCAGCTTTGCAACTTGAGACACTTAAGTGTTCCCCTTTCTTTAGGTGTAAATGAAATTCCTAAGGAAATGATCACAAATAAGTAAAAATTTTAAGTCTAAATATAAACATGTTCATTCCCAATGGGGATTATTGCTTTTAAAGATGGGAGGTATTTTTTTATTGTCAAATTTACAGAGTGAAATGCATAGCTCTTCGGTACACTGTCTAATGAGTTCCACTGATGTATTCACAAGTAAGTCTGTTTTCTATTACTGGCCTCTTCCTCGCCTTCTCCCTTCCTTCTCCTCTCCCTGCCCTACCTGCCCCTCAGTCAGCTGTTTTCTTACTCTGTTATCAAGGAACAACTCAAAACAGCCCTAAGGGAGAAAAGCGTCCTGAAATGTTTTCCATTAACTAGTGTAGAAGGTAAGAAAAGATCCCTTCCCCACCGTCGCAGCTGGGGCCCCCCTCTGCTGCGTTGCACGGGTCACCGTCGCAGGGGCCAGCTGGTGAGGCCCCCCTCTGCTGGGTGCACGGGTCACCGTCGCAGGGGCCAGCTGGTGAGGCCCCCCTCTGCTGCGTGCACGGGTCACCGTCGCAGGGGCCAGCTGCTGGGCCCCCCCTCTGCTGCGTGCATGGGTCACCATCGCAGGGGCCAGCTGGTGAGGCCCCCCTCTGCTGGGTGCACGGGTCACCGTCGCAGGGGCCAGCTGGTGAGGCCCCCCTCTGCTGCGTGCACGGGTCACCGTCGCAGGGGTCAGCTGCTGGGGCCCCCCTCTGCTGCGTGCACGGGTCACTGTCGCAGGGGCCAGCTGCTGAGTCCCCCTTCTGCTGCATGCACGGATCACCGTCACAGGGGCCGGCTGCTGGGCCCCCCCTCTGCTGCGTGCATGGGTCACCGTCGCAGGGGCCAGCTGGTGAGGCCCCCCTCTGCTGCGTGCACGGGTCACTGTCGCAGGGGCCAGCTGCTGAGTCCCCCTTCTGCTGCGTGCACGGGTCACTGTCGCAGGGGCCAGCTGCTGAGTCCCCCTTCTGCTGCGTGCACGGGTCACCGCCGCAGGGGCCAGCTGCTGGGGCCCCCCTCTGCTGAGTGCACGGGTCACTGTCGCAGGGGCCAGCTGCTGGGTCCCCCTTCTGCTGCGTGCACGGGTCACCGTCGCAGGGGCCAGCTGCTGAGTCCCCCCTCTGCTGTGCGCACGGGTCACCGTCGCAGGGGCCAGCTGCTGGGGCCCCCTTCTGCTGCGTGCACGGGTCACTGTCGCAGGGGCCAGCTGCTGGGGCCCCCTCTGCTGCGTGCATGGTCACTGTTGCAGGGGCCAGCTGCTGGGGTCCCCCTCTGCTGCGTGCACGGGTCAGTGGCAGAGGTGCCCTTGACCTCTGCAGCACTTTAGCTTTTCTAAACTCTATGCCGATGGCCCTCAGCCCACCCCAACACTTTGTTATTACGGAGACACCCACGTTCATCAATGAAACACTGACTCATCATTTCAGAGGAGAACTTATCTGTTTGCTTATTTCATCATCCTTTAAACTGGAGTAAAGCTCTCACGGCACAGCCTGTTACTCCTCAGAAGCCCCCTTGCAGTGATTCTATCAACGCTGCTTTTTATTGGCCAGGACATTCTCTAACCCATAATTCACCCTAAATAAGTCACCTGAGTTTTGTTCGGGCCACCTGATACTTTGTAGAAGAACTACAAGTAGAAATTATGAGTTTATTAGAGAGTCGCTGGGACTTAGTAAATCTAAGTGACTTGTGGAAAATCTAACTTCTGCTAATTTGGTTCTCTGAAGAATCAGAGTCTGATGTGCCCTTTACTTAAAGAGCATATGCCATATTTCAGCAGTTAGCATCACTGAGTTTAAATTCAATGATTAATATCACAGAAAATTTATACAGAACTGATAACTCATGGAATTCATGTGTGAAACAGGAAGAATTTTTAAACACCAATGAATTTTAGGCATTAATTGGTTAATCTGAATCCTATGCCAAAATGAAAGTGATTTAAAAGGCCAATCACTAATGTAATTTGTTGTTTTTGAAAATAAAATCTTTTCAGGTTCTAATTTTATTTAATGATTGACAGTGGGGATAACAAAACAGGATTTTCTCTGATAAAATTGAAAGAGAACAGGTTGTTTAACAAGTGTTCTGGTCCCTGTGTAAATGAAAGCAGGCTTATTTGAACCAAAGAGGCAGCTGTGTTTACACAGAAAATTTTGAAAAGTAGACAGGGGAGTTGGGCAGGCTCTAGCTTGTGTTTGTTTATCAAGTGAAAGCTGCAGACTATGATAAGATAAGAAATCCTTTGATGGAAAGTTAGTTAAGGCTTTTCCAGCTGAAATAATTACATATGTCAAAATGAGAGAAAAGCTCCTCCATCCCTTCAAGCAGCGTGTGAGATGCGGGACTTTCAGAATCACAGGAAGGAAAAGGGCCCACTTTGTTAAAGCCCCCTGCTTTTCCTTACAGCACATTTAAAGGACAGGGCACTAGCACCTCCATCCTAACAAAGTGGAAGAACACAGCACAAATAAAGCACGTGAGTCCAAAGAACATTCTAGAACATTCCTCGTGCTCTTAAAACCAACACAGACAACAAAGCACCTTTATCATGCACCACTTTTTTTTTTGCATGGGGGCAGGCCCTGGGAATCGAACCCGGGTCTCCGGCATGGCAGGAGAGAACTCTGCCACTGAGCCACCGTGGCCTGCCCTGCCATGTACTACTTTTAAAAATGTGTCTGGGTAGACTGCAGGTGGACAGCTCAGGCCACCAGCACAGGTGAGCCAGCCCAGCCCGGAGGGCTCGTGTCAATGAGATGCTCCCATTTGCTTTCCCAGCACCAGGATAGAGCTCTTGGGAGCGTTTCGTGCAGGCTGGGCTGCCCCAACTTCACCCTGGACACCGGCTTTATGATTTGTATTGACGGGTGGGGTCAGAACAGAGTTGACCTGTTGATTCTGTCAATGCTGTTTAATTGACGTGCCTGTCAGTTCTGTGGAAGGGATGTACATGTTTGCCTCCTCCAAACCATGAGGCCGGGGTGGCAGGGCAGCAGCTCCTTCCACATTTGCAGGTCACGTTCTCATTCACTCCATCTCCGCTTGGTCAGCATAACCAGCAGTGGACACTGGAAGGAGGGGATGTCAACCTTCGGCATGGCAGAATATTCTAGGCCCACGGGGCTCTGACCAGCCAACATTCTTAATGTCATCTCTTCCTTTTCCTAACTGCTTGGGTTCCAACTCTGCTAAGCTATTTTTTATGGAAAAGAATCCACCCTGAGAGCCCCGGAGGCAGAGGGCTTTCACCAGGCCCAGGGAATCAGAATATGAGTAGACCACGTGGGATTTAATGAAGGGACACGTGGGAGTCCAGCATCTGCAATATTTCACCAACTTGAGAGCACATCACAAGGAAGAGCTAGGCCTCAGGCAGTAGGTCCTCCTACTTTGTTAGGATGCAGGTGCTGGTGCCGTGTCCTTTAAATGTTCTGTAAGGAAAGGCAGGTCCCCCTCTTACAAGACCTGTGCACAGAGCTTCTAACACTGCAGGGATCAGGTGTTTCCTGCGTCTGTGCAATCAAATGGTGGCAGCAAGACCGGCTACGACAAAGCCAACACCAGTGATATCGTGGCAAACTTCAGGGAGCAGGGCCAGGGCCAGGAGCTCTGAACCACAGAAGTGGTGCATCCCTGGTGCATGCCAGAGCAGAGGGGCAGCTGGTAGGCACGAGGGGGTAAGAAGAGATTGAAGAGCAATGTCCACCCAGCAGGAGCCATGCCTGTTTCTGGGGATCCCTTCTGAGACGTCGCCACTGAGGACCACAGACTAGAGACTCCCTCCTAAGACTTGTACCATCTCAGGTGCCTTCTCTTTGACAGGCACTCCCAAGGGGCTGGAGAGACCAATGTGGAAAGACTTCAACACGTCACTCTCACCAATAGAGAGACCATCTAGACAGACAGCTTGAATAGTATGGTAAATGAACCAGACCTAACAGATTTACAGAACATTGCACCCCAACCGGCAGGAAACATTCTTCTCAAGTGCTCACAGATCACTCTCCAGGACAGATCACGTGGTGTGTCGTCGTGGAACAGTCTTAATACATTTTAAAAGGTTGAAAGTATACAAAGCGTCAATTCTGATCATAATAGATTCAAGCTGGAAATCAGTAACAGGCAAAGAACTGGAAAATCCATAAAAACATGGAATTTAAATAAATAGACGCTTAAACAATCAGTGAGTCAAACAGGAAACTACAAGGGAAAGTAGTAAATGTCTTGAGATGAACGAAAATGAGACCACAATGTACCAAAACATATGGAATGCAGCGAAGATGGTGCTGGGAAGGATTTTGTAGCCTTAAATACAGACATTAAAAAAAAGGAAGAGCTGACACCAGAGACTTAATTTGCATACCTGGAGGAAACAGCAAAAGAGAGCAAACTAAATCCCAAGCAAGCAGAAGGAACAAAATAGCAAAGAATAGCAGAGATAAATGAAAAAGAGAATTAAAAAGCAATAGAGAACATTAACAAAACCAAAGGTTGGTTCTTTGAAAAGATAATAAAATGAACGTTTGCTGCCTGAGAACTTAAGGCCCTGAGCCCATCCCACTCAAGAACTCAGCCTCGTGGGCAATCCTTCAACAAGTCCAGTCCCTGCCCCTCCCACGGGGCCCGTCTGTCCCCAGATGAAGAGGGACCCCGTCAGCCTGATGGCACAGCCCATGCGCAGCCTAAGCCCCCACGCCAGGCCCCCAGGCCCCCAGGACCACAGTGGCTCTACATCCACAAACACTAAGCTCCTGCGGTCGCATGGTCACTCGTACGGCATTGCTGAAATTCAGAAAAGCACTCCTCAGAGGGTCTAGCACAACAGTTGTCACGTACGATTAATTTACAGACATTCCGATGGATGAGTGTCCATTTTCTACGTACATGCATAGTGACATCTGCAACGTCGCTGTGAGACTGCATTTTGTGCTCCCCTAGTGCCCCGCAGAAGAAAAGATGAATGAAACCATTTGACACTGCATCTGAACAGCCCAAATGCTTCATCGTCTGAGTGAAAAATGCATGTCTTAAAAAGCATTGACTATCACTACACATCCGTTAAAATGGCTAAAATTCCCAAACCTTACAACTCCAATTAGTAGTGGAGAAAGCAGACCCACAGGGACTTTCCTTCATGGTTGGTGGACTGCAGAAGGGTGCGGCCACTCTGGAAGGCAGTTTGGCAGTTTCTTGTTAATATAAACATAGTCTTCCCATATGACCAAGCAACCATATCTCTGTTTATTTGAAACTCTTACGGACTCCAGAAAAGCCATGTTCTTCTAATCCAATCTTGTGGGAGACAGACTTATTGTGGGATCTTTTGATTAGGTTGTTTCCAAGGAGATGCGACCTATTCAATTGTGGGCGGGACTTTTGAGGACATTATTTCCATGGAGATGTGGCCCCACCCATTCAAGGTGGGTCCTAATTAGTTTACTAGAGTCCTTAAAAGGGCCTACACAAAGGACAGAGAGAAGAAACCATGACACAGACATCTGGGATGCAGAAGGAGCTGAAAGAGCAGTTTGAACTCAGAAGCCAGTAGAGAAGGACAGGAGACATCTCCATTTGCTTTCCCATGTGACAAGAGAAACCCCACACCCAATCAGCTTTTCTTGAGAGAAAGTATCCTCTTGTTGGGCATTAATTTGGACATTTTCATGGCCTTAGAACTGTAAATTTGTACCCTGGTAATTCCGCTTTATAAAAGCCAATCCATTTCTGTTATATTGCATTCTGGCAACTTTAGCAAATCAAAATATGTTCCTATGTATTAACCCAACTTACTTGAACACTCATCTCCACACAAAAATTTCCACACAAATGTTAGAACAGCTTTATTCAAAGTTGCTCCAAACTTAAAACAACCAATATGCCCTTCAATAGGAAAATGGATAAACAAACTCTATAGCTATACAATATAATATTATTCAGCAATAAAAAATGAGCTATTAAGACTTGGATGAATTTTATATGCATATTGCTGAACAGAAAGATACCTGTCTAAAAATCATAATACTGTGTAAATCCAAATAAATGACATTTCAGAAAAGGTAAACTATAAAGAGGGCACGAATATAAGTGATTGCTCAGGGGAGGGAGAAAGGTTGAATTTCTGTATGTTGAAGAATACAAAATAATGTAAGGCAGTGAAACTATAGTTTTCTGTCTGATTCTATAATATTGGATACACTGTACTATATATTTGCCAAAACCCATAGATCATAACACCAGAAAAGTGAACCTTAATGCATGCAAGTTTTTAAAACATCATTTAGGAGGTTGGGGGTCCCAGGATGGAGTGTAGAATATGATAAAACAGACTAACTGTATTAGAAAGGTTGATACACTTCACTCAAGGAGGTAGGGCACTAGGTACTCACTTCAGTAACTGGAAGCGAGGGGAGTTTGTAAGACTGAAGGCAAAAGTAAGTTGTACATTGGCACATACTCCAGCTGATGAAGTTGTTTCCCATGCGGTGTGGGAATACAGTGGTGACACCATCCTACATGTGTCCTGGGCTTGAACTGCTAAGTAAAAGGACGGCTGGTGTGGAAGCCTATGTCCCACCATGAGAGGGGTTTACAGGTAAGCGGGGAGTGGGCTAGAATGAGCTTGTGGAGGTGGATTAGTCAGATTCATCGGTATGAACTTACGTGAGCTCACTATTGATCAGATGATGGCTACATGTTGAAATATTTATGGACATAGGTACACACAAGGGTGAGTGTACACATATATTTCCTTGCTCTGTCCGCTGAGAATACCTGGAAGCAGCAACATCCAGTAGAGAGCACACTAAGCCCACAGATCATGATTTCTAAGGCCGTTCTACAATATGAGGACCCGTCAGTCCTTGGAGAAACGCCCGATTCTAGGAGTGGGGCAGGAAATACATGAGATGAGCCTAGAGCACCTCTGTGTGCCAGAAAGTAAAGCATTCTCAACAAAGCAACACCTGATGATGGTGACATGTCAAAGGGACACAAAGGAGCTCCCAAAGGTTAAAGTGGAACCATTGGGCACCGAAGTATGGTGATGCTGGACTATAATCCAAAGTATAAGTGAAATAGCCGCGAGTCTGTACTGATACAGATAAGCGATTGAGTAAATAAATAAATGGGGAGAAGAGACAAGTCTCCCACACAGAATTCCAAATAATTTGTGCAAATTCTTTGCCCTCAAGGAGGTGGAGCATAACACACCACTCCGTAAGTGTGGAATGCTTATGGTGACTTTTTTTCCAAAGACTATAGCTGGGAAAGGGGAAAATAGCAACTCTCAGTGGAGGAACTGGTCAGATGATGGGGTCAGCGCTGACAGTGACCGTATGACAATGCATGGCCTCCCTCCCCAAACCCACCACCCGGTCTAGTCCAAAGGAAAAATCAGACAAATCCTACTTGAAGATCTTTCCACAAAGTACCTGCCCAGCACTCCTTAAAGCTACCAAGGTCACCAGAAGCAAGGAAGATCTGAGAGCCTATCACAGTCAGGTGGAGCCAAGGAGACATGACGACTACATGCCCTGTGGAATCCTGGATGGGTCCTGGAGCAGAAAGACTAAGGAAGTCTGAATAAAGTATGGGCTTTGTTAATAATAATATATCAATATTGGTTCATTAATTGTGAAAAATATGCCATACTAACGTAGGATTTTAACAATACAGGAAACTGGGTGTGAGGTATAAGGGAATTCTCTATACTATTTTGCAATTTTTCTGTAAATCTAAAACTATCTAAAATAAAACATTTATTTAAAAGATATATACAGAACTTTTCTGGTGTCAGATGCAGTGTCAAATAATTCATCAACTATGTGGACTTTTTTTTCAAATAGAAAAAATGCAATGGTGGGTGCTTCCTTCAAACAAGAATGAGTAAAACTTATGGAAACAGCCTCATGGCTGGCAGAAGGAGAGTACACACTGCATGGAACAGACACACATTGCCTTGGAAACCAAACCCAAATATGGCATAGAATAAATCAGTGTATCAGAAGAAAGTGAACCAGGCCACCTCGGGCCCCTGGGGAGTGACGCCACCATGTCTGCAACTGTGCAGGGGCCCCAGGACATTGCTGGCCTTGCCAGGGCAGCAAAGGACAGAAAATCTCCATTACCACAGAGCTATAGGCGAAATAAAAAAGGTCCAGATGTTCCCTTTTCTATAGATAAGTTTATCCACCCATATTTTCTTTATTTTCACAGAAAAGCTTGGAAAATGTTAATTCTCTCATACAAATTCAACCCTGATTAGCAGAAATTTGTTGGCTTTCTCCACTTCTGTAACTTTGAGAGGAAAAATATAACAGTGCCTTAGACTGCACTAAAAGTTACCACACTCACTAGAGGAGAATTCGTGTTACTGTGAAAACGTCTGCTGTCTTCTTGTCTGCCTCATTTCAGCACTACTTTCAGAACAAGAAAGCAGGGGGTTCAAACCACAAGTAACATTACAGAGGTGATGTTATCAACATGTTGACACAAGACATCCCTGGAAGAGTTTCCCCTCAGAATCAATGAATGAAAGTACAAGTCCCACTTGTTTGGCTCTCTGGGGGACAGTGGAGACTGAAGAAAAATACCACAAAAAACAACCTCCAAATCAGATAGATTTCCCTCCCAAACCCATTAGTCCCTAAACCTCCGACTCACTAGATCCCGCCCAGCTTGAGAATCACGTTGAGGCAGCACAGTCCATGTTCCTCCTGCCATGGGGGCAGGCTGTAGAGATACTACAGCCATGAATCAGAGCCCCATATATGCCTAAGCAAGGGAGCCACAGAGACCCAGGGCAGAACACAAGCTGAGGAGTGACACAGACAAAAAGAAGACCTCCAGGGTAACAAAAAACAAAGAGAGACCACAGTGGAACTGCTGGCAAGAGGTGGCAGACTCAATGAAGCCTCTGTTGGCTGGACTACTAAACACAAAACAGACCATTCTGGATTGTCCAACATTTCTAGGTTGACCCTACCTGCGTCCCCAGGGCAAGATGCCCTCATGAGAAGAAAACAGTGGCAGAAAAGACTTACAGAAAAAAAGATGGAATATGCTGCTGTAGGACAGGTCCAGGAACTGTAAAGTGCACTGAGGAAGGAGAGAATTTAAACAAATCACAGGAGGTAGGGAGAAAATTCTGCACAAAAACAGAGCTGATCAAGATTCCTGGAGAAAGAACTGGGGAAAAGAAGGTCTCTCTTGGAGGGGAGACAATTTCACAAAAAGTACAGTCTTAAAAATTGTATTGCATACCCAGGGCAAGAATCTAATGAAGAAGGGCTGAGAAAATCTGAACAACTAAACACAAGCCACTCTAAAGGTCCAGAATAAGTTGGGCCAAGCATCAAAAAAGAGAACGAACACATAGCCAATTAATAGTATAACACCAGACAAGGAGGAGAAATTGAACTTCAGAATTAACATATCAAAATAATCAGATGGGGGTGCAAGGGTAGCTCAGTGGTAGAATTCTCAGCCTGCCATGTGGGAGACTCAGGTTCGATTCCTGGTCTATGAACTTCCCCCAAAACAAACACATAAGCAAAACAAATAAACAAAAATTCAACAATTAGTGTTGCAATAAGGGGATACTCACATGGAAAAATAATGAAACGTGACCCTGCCATACAGCACACACACAAAAAATAAAAATAAAAAATAAAAAAGTAATCAGATGCCCAGGCAACAGCAAAAAATTACAAGCCATATTAAGAAAAAGATATGGCTCATTCAAGGGAACAAGTTAAAACTTCAAAGGAGTCGCAGAATTTGTAAAAACTAGAGGTTCAAGCATGGATTTCCAAGGAAAACATGAATGTGGAGCTAAAGAAGACAACATGTGAGCATAAAGAAGAATTTGAAAGTATGAAAAGAATCGTAAAAACTATGGGGATAAAACGCACATTAATGGAAATTAAAAAAAACTAGAGGCATACAACAGTGGATTGAACAGGCAGGAAGAAAGAATCAGTGAACTAGAAGACATGGCAATTGAAATCATACGGTAAGAAAAATATATAGAAAAAAGAATAGGAAAAATATGATGACCAGTGTCTCACGGACTTGAGTGGCAGCATGAAGCGTACAAATTTGTCATGGGTGTCCCAGAAGGAGAAGAGAAGGGAAAAGGGGCAGAAAGAATATTTGATGAAATAATGGCTGAAAATTTCCCAACTCTTATGAAAGGCATAAATATACACATCCAGGAAGTGCAACGTACTGCAAACAGAGTAAACCCTAATGCACTTACTCCAAGACACATATCGATCAGAATGTCAAGGTCACAGATAAAGAGAGAATTCTGGAAGCAGCAAGAGAAGGGTGATTTGTCACACACAAAGGATTGTCAGTAACACTAAATGCTTATTTTCTATAAGAAACCCCGGAGGGGAGAAAGCAGTGGTGAGATATATGTAAGGTACTGAAAGAGAAAAATTGCTATCCAAGAATTCTTTATCTGCAAAATCTGCCCTTCAAAAATGAGGGAGAGTTTAAAATATTCACAGATAAACCAAAACAGAGAGTCTTTGTTAACAAAAGATCTGCCCTAAAAGAATTATTAAAGGGATTTTTTTTGTATGCTGTATGGCGGGCTCACATTTCATTATTTTTCCATGTGAGTACTTTGTTATTGAAGCATAAATGGATTTTTTTTAGGTTGGAAGGAAAAGACAGGAGAGGGTGGCCTGGAACACAGAGAAGAAATGAACACCTTCAATGAAGGTGACTAAAAGGGTAAATGCTAAACCTAAAAGTACTGTATCCTCCATATACAACTCTATTCTTTATTTCCTGTAAGAAACATGATATAATCGAACAAGAAAAATGCAGATTGCCTGCTTATGAACATGCAAAATATACAGAGATAATGTGGGATAAAAACAACATAAGAAACAGAGGGATACAGGAACAGAGAACATGTATGCTATTGAAACTAAGTTGGTATTTCTTCAAATTAGTAGCTTATAGATGTAGGTTGTATAATACAAACACAGGGTAGCCATTAAGAAGGTATTTTAAAAATATACAGAAACAAACATGAGAAAAAGATCAGTCAGATACATCAGAAAAGAATATCTATACTGAAAATGAGGTTGCGGTATAGGAAAAGAGAGAGAAAAAACAAAGATATGATGTATAAAAACCAAAAGACAAAATGGCTAAAATAAGTACTGCCTTTACAATAATAACACTGAATGTTAATGGATTAAACTCCCCAGTCAAAAGACTCAGATTGGCAGATTGAATAAAAATCATGATCTAACTATAGGTTATTTGCACAAGACTAACCTCAGCCCCAAAGACACGAATAGACTGAAACTGAGAGGTAGGGTAAAGATACTACATGCAAAAGGTAACCAAAAAAGAGCTTGAGTAGCTAAACTAAAATTGGACAAAATAAGCTTTAAGTAAAAAGCTGTTACAGGAGATGAAGAAGAAAACTATATGTTAATAAAAGAATCAATCCACCAAGAAGAAATAACATCATAAATATTCATGCACTGAACCACGCACAGAAATACATGAGGCAAATGCTGGCAAAACTGAAGGGAGATAATGGACATCTCTGTAGTAGTAGCTGGAGACTTCAACACACCTCTCTCATCAATAAATAGAAGATCTAGACAGAAGATTAACAAGGGAACACAGAACTTGAATAATATGATAGATGAACTAGACCTATCAGACATACGCAGAACATTGCATCCCCAAACAGCAGGATATTCATTCTTCTCAAGAGCACCTGGATTTTCTCCATGATAGGCCACTTGATGGGTCACGAAACAAGTCTCAACAAATTTTAAAAGATTAAAATTACACCTAAGCATCTGTTCTGAGCATAATAGAACGAAACTGGAATTCAGTAACTGAGGGAGAACTGGAAAATCCACAAAAATATGGGTGTTATCAATACACTTTTAAACAATCAGTGGGTCAAAGAAGAAATTATAAGGGGAATTAGTAAATATATTGAGACACCTAATCCAGTTTAACAACCACTCTTGATTAAGTCACATCTCCAGGGAGATGATCTAATTACAGTTTCAAACATACAGTATTAAATAGGGATTATTCTGCCTTTATGAAATGGAATTTTGATTAAAACATGGCTTTTCTACGGAGCACAAATCCTTTCAAACCAGCACCTATACCAAATATTCCAAGAAGAATTAATACCAATCCTGTTCAAACTCTTCCCAAAAATTGAACAGGAGGGAACACTACTCAACTCATTCTGTGAGGTCAGTATTACCCTAATACCTGAAAAAGATGCTACAAGAAAATTACAGACCAATTTGTTTTATGAATATGGATGATTGTTTCTTCCATTTCTGCAAAGAAGATTGTTGAACGTTGGATTGGGATTGCACTGAATCTATAAATTGCTTTGGGTAGTATTGACATCTTAATGATAGTCAATCTTCAAGTCCGTGAACATGGACCATTCTCCCTTTATTTATGTCTTCTTTGATTTCTTTTAGCAATGTTTTATAGTTTTCTGTGTAAAAGTGTTTTACATTCTTGGTTAAATTTATTCCTAGATATTTGTTTATTTTAGTTGCCATTGTGAAGAGAATTTTTCTTGATTTCTTCTTTTAATTTTCGTTGCTTGTGTATAGAAACACTACTGATTTTTTGGGTGTTAAACTTAGACTCTGCCACTTTGCTAAATTCATTTATTAGCTCTAGGAGCTTTTTTGGTGGGTTTTCCAGGATTTTCTGTATACGTGATCATATCATCCGCAAATAGGGAAAGTTTTATTTCTTCCTTTCCAATTTGGATGTCTTTAATACCTTTCTCTTGCCTGATTGCCCTGACAAGAACTTCCAGCACAATGTTGAGTAACAGTGGTAACAGGTGGCGTCCTTGTCTTTTCCTAGCCTTAGAGGGTAAGCTTTCAGTATTTCACCATTAAGTAGGTGTTAGCTGTGTGGGGAGAGAAATGCAAATAAAAACCACAATGAGATACCATTTCACGCCCATTAGAATGGCTGCTATTTAAAAAAAAAAAAAAAACAGAAAATACAAGTGTTCTGGTTTGCTAGCTGCCAGAATGCAATATACCGGAAACAGAATGGCTTTTAAAAAGGAGAATTTAATAAGTTGCTAATTTACAGTTTTAAGGCCGAGAAAATGTCCGAATTAAAACAAGTCTATAGAAATGTCCAATCAAAGGCATCCAGGGAAAGATACCTTGGTTCAAGAAGGCCAATGAAGTTCAGGGTTTTTCTCTCAAGTGAGAAGGCACATGGCGAACACAGTCATGGTTTCTCCCTCGGGCACGTCGGCTAGCTTTCTCTCCTGGCTTCCAGTTCCATGAAGCTCCCCGGGAAGCATTTTCCTTGTTCATTTCCAAAGGTTGCCGGCTGATGGACTCTCTGCTTCATGGTGCTGCAGCATTCTCTGCTCTCTCTAAATCTCCTTCATTCTCCAAAATGTTTCTTACTTTATAGGATTCCAGAAACTTATCAGGACCCACCCAAATGGGTGGAGACATGTCGTCACCTAATCCAGTTTAACAACCACTCTTGATTAAATCACATCTCCAGGGAGATGATCTGATTACAGTTTCAAACATACAGTATTGAATAAGGATTATTCTGCCTTTATGAAATGGAATTTTGATTAAAACATGGCTTTTCTAGGGTTCATACATCTTTTGAAACCAGCACAACAAGTGTTGGAGAGGATACAGAGAAATAGGAATGTTCATTCATTTCCAGTGGAATGTAAAATGGTGTAGTTACTGTGGAAGACAGTTGGGCAGTTTCTCAGAAAGTACAGAATTATCATATAACCCAGCAATTCCTCTGCTAGGTTTATTCTCCAAAGAATTGAAAGCAGGGACCCAGACAGATATTTGCACATTGATGTGCATAGCAGCTTTATTCACAATTGACAAAGGAAGGAAGCAACCCAAATGCCCATTGCCCAATGAATGGATAAAGAAAATGTAGCATATACATACGATGGAGTATTACACAGCCTTAAAGTGAAATGAAATTCTGATACATGCAAACTACGTGGATGAAACTTGAAGACTTTCATCTTGAGGAAACAAGCCAGACACATAATGAATAGTGTATGATCTCATGGACATGAAATAATTAGAATAATCAAATTCACAGGGTCAGAATCTGGAATATCATTTACCAGGGGATGGGGTGGGGATATAAGATGGGATGTCAAGGCTTAAAATGTACAGGGTTCCTATCTGGAATGATGGAAATGCTTTGATAATGGATGGCGGTAATGGTAGCACAACACTGGAACACAATTAACAGCACCAAGATGTATATCTGAATGTAATTAAAAGGGGAAATGTTAGATTGTATATATGGTAACAGAATAAATTTTTTTTTGAAATTCATGAAACTACCCTACACAGTGAAACCTAATTAAACCATGGACTTTAATTAACAGTGCAATTATTAAAATGTGCCCTCACTAACTGTAACGAGTGTTCCACGCCAATGAGAGGTGTTGGTGGTGGGTTGGTATATGGAAATCCTGTATTTAATGCATGATTGTTCTGTAAACCCACAACTTCTCCAATAAAGGGAAAAAAGAGAGCAAAGTAAAAAAAAGGAAATCACTTCAGAAAATCAGCAATTTGGGAAAAAAATGTATATGCAAAAAGAGGTTAACTCTTGGAAATTTTGAAGAGAGATTCCAAAGTATGGAAGCTTATCTACATATCTCCAAGTTAGCAATTTATTTTATTTTATTTTTTTTTTATTAATTAACGGAAAAAAGAAAAAAAAGAAGTTAACCCAACATTTAGAAATCATACCATTCTACATATGCAATCAGTAACAAGTTAGCAATTTTGATAAACCTTCGCTTCAAGATAGCAATTCTTCATATTTGTTTGAAATTCCTGATTTAAGAAAATTCTCCTCCATTAAAGGACTTAAAATTACTCTCTGCTGAATGCTATATTCCAGCCAGGATACGATTTACACTATTGAGAAAAGGGTTAGTTTAGAGGATGTTGATGCCTGAGATTCTGGGAATATTTTCCATGTAAGATACATTCTGAACTTTCTGGAAATTAAAAATCACCAGATCCCTAGATAACCATTATTTATTAAGGCATCTGGGGGGAACTTTGCTAAAGTCTTCTATTTACTTCCATGACATTAATATTAATCAAAACTCATTTCAGAAAAGTGCCAATCCTAATTATGTGTTAGACAAACAAGTATAAATAACATTTTATAAATAAACTGTGAAAATGTGATGTCTTTCAGAAGGAGTAACGTCTTAAATCTATTTTTTTCTGTCTTCGATATGTAGGTAACAAACTTTTTGAAGTCTTTGTCTTTAAAAAAATGTATTTATAATTTCAGCAGATTTAGCAGTGGTGAAAATCTATCCTCAGGGTAGGTAGGTGAAAATAAAAAGAGGCAAAGGTTAACATCAGTGACTTCTGGTTAAACCATTTCATGACATATGCACGAATTTTAGAGACCATCGTGGCCAAATTTTGGGAGCCATTGAGGCTTCTTTATTTCCCTTCAACTGCCCCTCATTTAAAAAACAAATTGGACTAGAATGAGTTGCGCTGTTAAACTAAGGGTCAATTTAATGTTAAATGGCCAAAATCATTACAAGAGTGCAAAGACAGCCCATTGCACAGATAGGACCATTTAACCACACCTGGTGACAGCGTGCGATGCTGAGGGTCACAGCCCATAGGGACTCAGTGGAGCCCCCTAAACAAAGACACAGAGCCGGAGATGGGCACAGCGAGGGTGGGGAGTGGCTCACACATCACCTGTCCACAGAGTCAGCAGTTGTGAGCACAGAAACCCAACTGCCTTGGCTAGTGTCAGCAATCGATTTTGCTTATTTACAAGGATACTTGGAATCTCTATTTTCATCTGGATCCCAAATGGCTTTCTGGTCAAAGATCACGCTTTCTCCCGCTTTACAGCGTCGAGTTATGGTCTTCCCAGACGCCATTGTCTTTCCCCACTCATTTCCAAGTGGAATTTTTCTGTTCAGAAAAAACCACGTTGGGGAGAGTTTTTCTTGAACAAGCGTACTGAGAATCAGCACCTGCAATCCCCTCCTGCCTCCTCCTTTGTTGATGTTATCTGTCCTACTGACTCAAAAGGGTGAGAATAAATCATATACAGCTATTTTCATTGAACTGCCTAAAAATGCAAATTTTCTTTTATTTTTTGCATTGGATGTTAAATAAAAAATAAAGTATTTAGGACGGGTTGTAAGCAACGTATACTGGCTTGAATAAGTTGTCTGGTACTTGGTTTTCAAAAGAAACTTACTTTAGTTAGCCAGCAAGGGAAAATCTATACATGCAGAATAATCCACATTTATTTTCTGACACGGACTGTTTCAGTGACTCTGACATTCTAAAAACATAGCAGGTATTTGGGGATGTGACTCGGTGCATGAAACTTACCTTCCAGGTTCTGGAGGGAGCACCTGACCTGAAGGGAATGCCTTAGCCCGCACAAGTGCAGTCACATGCTTTCTTGGGCTTCAAATAGAAACTTCTTGGCAAGAATAAGAATTG
The DNA here is from genome assembly GCF_023851605.1 of Tamandua tetradactyla. Taxonomy (NCBI): domain Eukaryota; kingdom Metazoa; phylum Chordata; class Mammalia; order Pilosa; family Myrmecophagidae; genus Tamandua; species Tamandua tetradactyla. The sequence goes on along the minus strand of NC_135330.1, from coordinate 100,595,433 downwards.
AACTAAAGAGAGGGATTTAGAGCCACTGAAATTCCTCCCCTATTAGTAAAAGATGGTAGTCAGAGAAAGCAATAGCATAAAAAAAGCCAGGAAATAACACCTACCCATTTAATTATTATAATGTATCCTATAGTATATATTCATAGTGTGTTATTATTATAAGTGGGCTGCTGCCCCCTCCCCACTCCACCCCACCCCAAGGCCAGGAGGGCGCGGGGGTGACCTGTGCAGCGCTCTCACCCCCAGGCACCTGGTTGGTCTCTGGTGGGGCAGCCCCCACACTGGGGCAGCCCCACCCCCCCACCCCCACCCCTGCCAAGGCTGCAGGTGTGGCCGGCCCCTCCCTGTCCGCATTAGCATAGAAACTATGGGGGAGGTCCTGGGCACCCCCGGGAGAGCTGAGATGCTCCCATCAAGGAAACTACAGACACTGAGGCCACCGTTCAGGGGCTGGGACAAGTTTTTCATTATCCTACACCCACCCTCCACCTTTCCTTGGGGTGAGAAAAGGGACAGAGAAAGCCTAGAAAGTATATTAATTGAGCTTCCTTTCCTCCACAAGAAGGAAACATTAAATACTGGGAAGGAAAAAGTGTCTCCTCAGCATTTTTAATTGTGGATTTTTTTGAAATTTTATGTATTTGAGATTTTTTCCAGATTACAGTGGCAATTCATGCCATTTGCAACAAAATGAAACCGTGTAACAGCACTGTTTAAAGGTGGTACTTGCCACCCCCCCACACCCCCCCACACCACCACCACCCACCCCCCCGCCATCTCACTCTCCCTCAGCTGACCAAGCTCATCAGCCCCCCAGTACATAAAAATCCTTCCTCAGTTCTATTGTTTCTTTTTAAAAAATATTTTCTTTATTTTGCTAATAATGTTTCTCTCACCCCTAGGCTGTTCACGTAGGCTATTTGATTTTCTTCCAAGAATTGGAAGGTTTGCGTATTCTTTCTTTTAACGTCTTAATATTTAATCAATCTGGAACTAATTTTAGTATAAGGTGTGAGATGAGAATCCAAAAATAATTTTTATGCACATTTCATTAAGTAAACACTTTTTCCCCTTGAATTCAATGACTACTACCTAAGACATGGAGAAAAATTCTCATATTTATTGGGATTTGTTTCTAGATTCTCAATTCTGTTCCCTGAACAAATTTCCTATTGAATTGACTTTCCTTGGTCACAAAGTGTTCATCTTTTGATATCCTGTCGGCTTTATTTTGCTGGTATTTCATTTATAATTTTTCACCTATATTTAGTACAGATGACTGTTATCCTATCATAAAATTTTGATGTTAAACTTAAGCTGGACTCAGAAAGTACTGAGTTTTCCATCTTCTTCTGGGGTTGAGAATAGTTTAATAAATGACAGAATCATCTCTTTTTGAATGGTTAGCTAAGAGTCAGCTGTGAGCCCTGCTGGCTCCAGGACCCTTTTGAAAGCAGTTTTAAAATCATGTTTCTGATCTCTTCTAAGGTAATTGGTCTGACCAAATTTTAGCTTGGATATTTTATATTTTGTCAAGAAAGCTTCCCTTCTACATTTTTTCATATTTGTTGCCATAGAGCTGCATGGTGTTGTTTCATTGTTACCATTTTTATCCTTCCAAATTATTACATCCCTCCCTGCTTTTCCATTCCTCCTATGGCAATCACGAAATGCCTGTGTTTCGGGGGATAAGGTAGGGACTGAGACACACAAACACAGATGCCTAAAGGTGTCAGTGACTCAGCCACCAGCTCCCAGAACGAGGCGTCCACTTCTGGCATGGTGAGGGCCAGGCAAGGGAAAGCAGGGATGAACCACTCACCTTAGATGGCACTGCTGCAAATCTGTGCCTCTGTCGTCCTCAGTTCCAGCCTCTTTGTCCTCAAAGCTTCCAGTCTAAGGCTGGTGAAAGCACCTCCTTAAGTTTTGGTCACTCCTTTGTTCAAAATGAGCGATGACCCTCTTTCCTGCAGTGTCCCTACACCTTTGTTTGCCTTGATTTCAAGATCCCAAACAAGCACGTGTGTTTTCATACTTCTCTCTTCCTAATGAGGCTGCACTCTTTGCTCCCTGGAAACAGGCTGCATTTGCTTCCACTCTGATGGCTTTCCCTGGAGCATGCATTCCCACACCATCTCGCGATGCAAATCTTATGATTCCATAAGGTAATGTTAAAATTGAACTTAAAACCAAGTTTTTCATTCTTTATGCCAACACTTCTTAACTTCTTCACCCCTGAATTTGTAATAACGTTAGAATCTGCACAACAAAATTGGACTCTCTTATATTGCTTCCTCACAGTTGCTTTAGCTGTGTCTGTCTTGAGGTCCACCGTATGTGAGCTTCATTTTAGACTTTGAGTCTGTCTCTGGCCTAGTAATAAGGTATGCATAAAGTCTATCTCATTAATTTGTGCCCATCATGAACATAACAAGCATTATGTTTAAACATGCGTGCGTAACATACGCACATCCACACATCAACGGTCACACTGCTGTACAACCGTGCTGTGTTACACCGTCACACATCATGTCGAGTGTTACACCACAACACATCTGGGCCAAGGCCTACACTGTTATACAACCTTGTTGAGTGTTCCAGCGTCATACATCTGTGTCGAGGGCTACTCAGTCAACAGTGCTTTTGTCCTAAAAGTTTCCCTACGTTAAAGAATGAAGAAGAAAAGAAGCTTCATTTAGTCTGGAAGCAAAGTGCGGTTGGGCGCTGGAGCCAGCTGGTCACCTAGCAAATGCTCTGGTTTGAAGAGCAGTGCCCCTGCACCCCCACCCCCCATCACCCAACACAACAGGCCACTGCAGTCTGAGAACGCAATAAGGAAAGAGGCTCTGTCACCCTCGGGCATCTTTTCAGGTCACTTTTGTCCTGACACTACCTCTTGGGAAAGTTGACCCGTCTGCTTCTTCATGTCGCACCAGGCTCTGCCTTGGAGGACCACTGGTCACTCGCTATCTAGGGGAGTAAGTCAGTTATTTTGACCTTCCCATGTGTCCCCTCACTTCTTCACGACTGGACTCCAAGTGCCCACCCTGCTGTAAGCCAGCTGCATGTGCCACCACGGCCCCCTTGCTACTCACCCCCCTCAGTCTCTCGATGGCCCGTCTTGCTATTCCTCAAATGAGCCCAAGTACAAAAACGATTGCTTCTGCCTGGAATGGCCTTTCTCCAGATGGCCCTTGTCCCATCCCTTGCTCCATGCAGGTCTCCCCTCAGAGAGGTCCCCCCCGACACCCCAAGGAAGTCCTGCTCTTCACCACCGTCCTCCAGCCCCTTCTTTATTCGTCCTCACGGCACTTGTGGGTCACCCTGATCTCCATTTATGGTGCTCTCCCCCTCAGGCTATGCACACCATCAGAATGTGCCCTTTAACTCCAGCCCATGAAGCGCTTAGATCTGAGCCCACAGCACAGACTCAACAAATGCTCACTGAATTAAGGAATAAACATTTTATAAATGGGCACAGGTAGCTTGCAATGTCAGGGATGCAATCCTACATACGTGGATTCTGTTTCACAAAAACATCACATGGCCATGGAGAGGATATACTCCAGAAAAAAAAAATGTGCTTGATGACGCTAAATGGCTCAAATAACGTAAGAGATTGATTTCAAAAGTATGTGTGAAGAGGACTTTTGGAAAGATGCCTGAATAGAGTAGCACGAGACTGGCTCTGCTCCACGGCAAAGTTAGAGTAGGGACAGGAGGGTGACTGAGGCAGTGATTCAGGAGTGCGGCTGGCCTGGGAGAGTTTTGCACCACCTGGGGCAGCCCTGGTTTCAGAGACTGAAGAACTGAGAGGCAGGAAGCTGGAGCCCAGCATGGAAGCATAGAGCCCGCAGGAGTGCATGCACAGGAGCCAGGGACTAGGAAGTAATCCAGGCCATGTTCCTTGGACACACTACCCTCACCATTGCAGCCCCATGACCGGTGACTCACCCCACACGCCATGCACCCAAACCCCGTCATCTGCCCCCATTCCCCATGCTCCAGGAGCTCACACCCCACCAGCCCTCAGTGCACATACCTGCCCCCCACCCCCACCCCAAAATGTGGCCAAACCCACCTCTCCTGCAGCTCTCCTGAGCACTACCTCCCCCTTCCTGTTCCCTGCAGGTTGTTTCCAGTGGATAAAGGCTGCAGGCACCAACCTCCAAACCCAGGCTACTGCTGCCTCCCACCCACAGTGTCGCACAGCCTCACCCCCCACCCCCTGAACTCTACACATCAGTTTACGGCACTCCTAGATCCACACACACACATACAGGCCTCCAATCATGTCATTCAGCTTTGGGAACCTCAGTTTAAAGCAGTCCTAGAACCCATGCATGCACACAGCCTTCAGCCACACTTCCCAGCTCTGAGAGAATGCTGACCTGCACAGCCTGGTCACATCTGCCCCCAATCCATGAAAGCATAAGACTTACCTGCTGCCACAGCTATATGCATGTGCACAAAAGGCCCTGTGCCTTAGAGTTACGCCCCCCAGACCAGTGCACCCACACAGTTACATCCTCCCTGGCTACCTGGCACCCATGTTCACAAGCATCAGTGTAACATCCCAACCTGCCTTGAAACAAAACACCATACTGAGTGCTCTACCCCATACCCTGCTCTCTGCTGTACAACCATCCTACAAACACAAGGCCTTAGACTACTGAAAGAAATCAACTCCCAAAGTAAATCAATCAAGATATCTACATGCCATGAAGACAGCAGAAGATCCCTCAGCATATCACAATGCAGACAGATAGAGCCCTGCTTAGTGACCAAATTAAAACACCAGAGGAGACACAGACGTTGGAACAATTAATCAAAGATGTTCATACAACTCTACTTCATAAGATAAATAGGATAGCAAATGACATAAAGGAGATGAAGAAGACAGTAGAAGAGCATAAAGAGGAATTTGAGAGAATAAATAGAAAAATACCAGAAATCACAGAGATTAAAGAATCTGTTGACCAAATCAGAAGCATTCAGAGGCACACAACAGCAGATTTGAAGAGACAGAAGAAAGAATAAGTGATATAGAGGACAGGATAAGTGACTTCAAAGACTCGAAACAGCAGATGGCAAAAAAAGGTGGGAAAAATTGAACTGGATCTCAGAGAAATGATAGACAAAACAAAGCACACAAATATAAGAATCATCGGTGTCCCAGAAGGAGAAGAGAGGAATAAAGGGCTAAGAAGAATAGTTGAGGATATAATGGGGGAAAACTTCCCAACCCTCATAAAGGACATAAAGATACAAGTTAAAGAAGCCTGACAAATTCCAAACAGAAGAAATCCAAATAGGCCTTCCCCAAGACACATACTAATCAGTCTGTCAATTGTTGAAGAGAAGCAGAAAATCCTGAAAGCGGCAAGAGAAAAACAATCTGCTACATACAAGGGAAATAAGACTGAGTTCAGACTACTCAACTAGCGCCCTGGAGGCAAAAAGGCAGTGGTATGATATATTCAAGATTCCTAAAGAGAAAGACTTCCCGCCAAGAATTCTGTACCCAGCCAAATGGTCCTTCAAAACTGAGGGAGAGATTAAAGTTTTCACAGACAGAGAAATCCTGAAAGAATTTGTCAACAAGAGACCGGCCCTACAAGAAATGCTAAAAGGAGTTCTGCCAGCTGAAAAAAAAAAAAAAGACAGGAGAGGGAGGTCTGAAGGAGGGCACAGAATTGAAGAGTACCACTAAGGGTAATTTAAAGAATACAAAGAGAAAGAGGGAAAATAATATATGTATCTGACAAATAAAATTAAAAAGATAAGATGGTGAATTCAAGAAATGTCTTTTCAATAATAACTTTGAATGTTAATGTCTAAACTTACCAATTAAAAGAAAGAGGTTGGCAGAATGAATTAAGAAACGTAATCCAGTTATATGCTGCTTTACAAGAGACTCAACTTAGACACAAGGATACAAATAAATTGAAAGTGAAAGGATGGGAAAAGATTTTCCATGCAAGTTGTAACCAAAAGAAAGCAGGAGTAGCTATACTAATATTAGACAAGATAGACTTTAAATGTCAAGACACCACAAGAGACAAAGAAGGACACTATATACCAATTAAAGGGTCAACTCACCAGGAAGATACAACAATCATAAATGTTTATGCTCCCAATCAAGGAGCTCCAAAGCACATGAGACAGACACTGGCAAAACTGAAAAGAGTGATAGATGTTTCAACCACAATAGTAGGAGGCCTCAATACACCACTCACCTCTTTAGACAGAACAGCCAGACAGAAGATCAACAAGGAAATAGAGAAGTCAAATAGCTTGATAAATGAATTAGACCTAACAGACATATATAGGTCATTGCACCTGAAAGCACAAGGATACACATTCTTCTCTAGTGCTCATGGGATATTCTCCAGGATAGCTCATATGCTGGGGCACAAAACGGGTCTTTATAAATTTAAAACCATTGAAATTATTCAAAGCACTTTCTCTGATCACAATGTGATGAAGCTGGATCTCAATAACCACCAAAGAATGAGAACATTCACAAATATATGGAGATTAAATAACACACCCTTAAGCAACCAAGGAGTCAAAGAAGAAATTGCTAGAAAAATCTGTGGTTATTTAGAGATGAATGAAAATGAGACAACATATCAGAACTTATGGGATGCAGCAAAGGCTGTGTGGAGAGGGAAATTTACTGCCTAAATGCCTATAGTGAAGAACAGGAAAGATAAAAAATCGAGGACTTAACAGCACACCTGGAGGAACTTGAGAAAGAACAGCAAACTAACCCCGAAACAAAAAAGAAAAAAAAGAAATAACAAAGATTAAAGCAGAAATAAATGACTGGGAGAACAAAAGAACAATAGAAAGAATGAATAAAACCAAAAGTTGGTTCTTTGAGAAAATCGACAAAATTAATGGGCCACCAGCAAGAATGACAAAGAGAAAAAGAGAAAGGATGTAAATAAACAAAATCACAAATGAGAAGGGGTGAATTACCACAGACCCTGAGGAAATAAAATAAATCATAAAAGAATACTATGAACAACTATACGCCAACAAACTAGATAACTTAGATGAAATGGAAAAATTTCTGGAGACACACAAAGAAGCTACACTGACTCAGGAAGAAATAGGAGATCTCAAGAAACCAATCACAAGTAAAGAGATTCAATCAGTCATCAAAAATCTTCCTACAAAGAAAAGCCCAGGGCCAGATGTCTTCACAGGGGAATTCTATCAAACATTCCAAAAAGAACTAACACCAATCCTGCTCAAACTTTTCCAAAAAATTGAGGGAAAAGGAATTCTACCTAAGTCATTTTATGAAGCTAATATCATTTTAATACCCAAACTGGGTAAAGACGCTATATTCTTTAGGCCAATTTCCCTAATGAATATAGATGAAAATTCTCAATAAAATATTAGCAAATCAAATCCAACAACACATTAAAAGAATTATACACCACGACCAAGTGGGGTTTATACCAGAATGCAAGACAGTTCACCACAAGAAAATCAATTAATGTAATACAGCACATTAACAAATCAAAAGGAAAAAAAATCACATGATCATCTCTATTGATGCTGAAAAAGCATTTGACAAAATTCAACATCTTTTTCTGATAAAAACACTCCAAAAGATAGGAATCAAAGGTAACCACCTCAATATGATAAAGGGACTACATGAGAAACCAATAGCCAGCATCGTACTCAATGGAGAAAGACTGAAAGCCTTCCCCCTAAGATCAGGTACAAGACAAGGATGCTCACTGTCACCACTATTTTTCAGCATTGTGCTAGAAGTTCTAGCTAGAGCAGTCAGGCAGTACAAAGAAATAAAAAGCATCTAAACTGGAAAGGAAGAAGTAAAAGACTCATTATTTGCAGATGATATGATACTATTCTTGGAAGATCCTGAGAAATCTACAGCAAAGTTACTTAGCTAATAAATTCAGCAAGGTGGCAGGATATAAAATTAATGTGCAAAATCAGTAACATTTTTATACACAAGCAATGACCTAACTGAGGAGTCAGTTAAGGAAAAATTTCCATTCAAAATAACAACTAAAAGAATCAAATACTTAGGAATGAAGTTAACCAGGCCTGTAAAGGACTTGTACATGGAATACTACATAACATTGCTAAAAGGAATCAAAAGGAATCTAAATAGATGGAAAGACATTCCCTGCTCATGGACAGGAAGGCTAAATATAGCTAAGATGTCAATTCTCCCCAGGTTGATCTACAGATTCAACACAGTACCACCAATCAAAATTCCAACAACCTACTTGGAAGATCTGGAAAAGCTAATTGCCAAATTAATCTGGAAAGGAAAGAGACCCTGAATAGCTGAAAGCATCCTAAAAAGAAGAATAAAGTGAGAGGTTTAACACATCCTGACTTTAAAACTTATTATAAAGCTGCAGTGGTCAAAACAGCATGGTACTGACACAAAGATAGAAGCACTGACCAATGGAATTGAATCGAGAGTGCAGAAATAGACCAGCAAATCTATGGTCAACTGATTTTTGACAAGCCCCCCAAATCCTCTGAACTGGGACAAAATAGTCTTTTCATTAATTGGGCATGGAAGAACTGGACAGCAATAGCCAAGAGAATGAAACAGAACCCCTGTCTTACACCCTACACAAAACTCAAAGTGGATCAAACACCTGAATATAAGAACTAGCACCATAAAGCTTCTAGAAGAAAATGTAGGAAAATATCTTAAACACCTAGTGATAGGAGGTAGTTTCCTAAACTTTACACCCAAAGCACTAGCCACAAAGGAAAAATTAGATAAATGGGAATTCCACAAAATCAAATGCTTCTGCACCTCAAAAGACTGTCAAAAAGGTGAAGAGGAAGTCAACTCAATGGGAGAAAATATTTGGAAATCACATATCAGACAGAGGTTTGATTTCCTGTATATACAAAGAAATCATACAACTCAACAACAAAAGAACAAGTAACCCAATTATGAAAAGGGCTAAAGAAGTGAATAGGCATTTTTCTGAAGAGCAAATACAGATAGCTCAAAAGCACATGAAAAGATGCTCATTTTCATTGGCTATAAGGGAAGTGTAGATCAAAACTACCATGAGATACCACCTCACACCTACAAGAATGGCTACTATTAAACAAACAGGAAACTATAAATGTTGGGGAGGATGTGGAGAAACTGGGACCCTTATGCACTGGTGGTGGGAATGTATAATGGTGCAGCCACTATGGAAGACTGTGTGGTGGTTCCTTAGGAAACAAAATATCGAGTTGCCGTATGACCCAACAATAGCACTACTTGGTATATACCCAGAAGAGCTGAAATCAATGACAAAAACAGACATTTGCACACTGATGTTCATAGTAGCATTATTCACAATTGCTGAAAGGTGGAAACAAACCAAATGCCCATCAACAGAGGAGTGGATCAACAAAATGTGGTATATACATATGACGGAATATTATGCGGCAGTAAGACAAAATGACATCCTAAAGCCCTTGACAAGATGAATGAGCTTTGAGGACATAATGCTGAGTGAAATTAGCCAGATGCAAAAGGAAAGATACTGTACGATTCCATTTTTATGACCAGCATAAAGGTATAACCAGAGGCTTATATTACAGAATACAGGGGACTTAGAGATACATAGAAGCTAGAAGTGGGTGAACCATTAGCTAATGAGGTTGAACTCCAATGTAAGGGAATCTATAGAAGCAAAGCCAGTTCTCTAGGGGGGGCTAAAATTAATATTACCATATCGAAGATGAACAAGATTGAAAGGGGTTGTGTAGACCTGTGTCCCACTGATTAACACTAGAAATATGAATTAGTTCTTGCAAGGATTACTTCAAAGATATGATTCTTGTTCAAAGAATGTTTAAGTCCAGGGTACAGGGGGAAAACTGCCATTGCATGCTATGAGCTATGATCAAAAGGAAACCATCAGCACTACCACAGCCATAGCAGAGGTCAATAATGGGGGAGGGACAAGTGTTAAGAGGAGGTTTAGATTTCCTATTTAACAAGGGTGTGTTTATTGGTTTTCTCTCTCTTGGCAACAATGTAATTATCTAAAATTGAGAATGTTGATGGACTGTGGACTTTGGGCCCTCTACATGATGCCCGATGAATGCAGGTGGCTGAAGGATGTTGTCATAGTCAGGTCCATGTGTCAACTTGGCCAGGTGGTGGTACCTGTTTGTCTGGCTGGGCAAGTGCTGGCCTGTCTGTTGCGATGAGGACATTTCATAGAATTAAGTCATAATCACATCTGCTGCATCCACAGCTGATTCCATTTGTAATCAACCAAGGGGAGTGTCTTCTGCAATGAGTGATGCTTAATCCAATCACTGGAAGCCTTTCAAGGACGGTTCAGAAGAGACAGGCTCTCTTCCTGCTTCCGCCGGCAAGCCTCTCCTGTGGAGTTCGTCCAGCCCTTCCATTGGAATCGTCAGCATCATGGCCTGCCCTGCGGATTTTGGATTCTACCTTCCCACGTTTATGTGAGACACTTTTATAAATTTTATGTCTATAGTTATTTCCTGCTGATTCTGTTTCTCTAGAGAACCCTAGCTAAAACAGATGCACTGATGGAGAAGTAGATTGGTGAACGAGGGTATATACTTATGAATGAAGGTTGTGCTGCTATAAAAAGAATCTAAGTCTGAGGCATGGAAAATAGAGTTAACATGTGGGATATTTGGTGAGACAAAATAAGCCAGAAACAAAAGGACAACAATGGTATGGTCACCTTTAGAAAATGCTTATAAGAAAACAGGGGCCTAGATTGTAAGCTTTTAGAGCAGACACATTAAGTCCAGAGTGGTGATAATTATTTCTGGATTTTGAGAGGCTGTTTTATATATATAACCTGGTATTTGAGATAAGAACAAAACTGAACAGGTTGGGGTTAAAGTAATTCAGAACACAGGGGTAAGGAAGACAGTGTCTATATTTTAGAACCGCACATACTCTTTGAGACCAGTGGAAGAAAGGTTTATATGGTCTGGAACTGAAATTTTCTATAGGGCATAATCGAATTCAACCTATCTGTATAGCTCATTTGAACAATTGAAACACAGGGAGCCCAGAATAAGAAAGAGGTCCTTTAATCGTGTATAGATTATTGTAATACCTCGATACATCCTAGAGTATTTTAAGCAGATAATAAAAAAGTATTTGCAGAGTCCCTGGAGGGATGGGAGAAAGACTATGGAACTATTAAACCTTACGATCAGGGAATTCCCTGATACTTTGTCAAACTTAAGGGACACCCAAATCAATAGGCCATGTCCTCGATCACAAGGCTTACTATTGTGAATCTTATGTAGGTAGCGGAGAAGCTTAGACTACCTATAGGCATGCCTAAGAGTTACTTCTGGAGGACCTCTGTTGTTGCTCAGATGTGGCCTCACTCCCTCTAAGCACAATTCTGCAAGTGAAATCATTGCCCTCCCCGCTACATGGGACATGACATCCAGGGGTGAAAGTCTCCCTGGGGACATGGGAGATGACTCCCAGGGATGAATCCAGACCTGGTATGGTGGGATCAACAATTCCATCCTGACCAAAAGGGGGAAAAGAAGTGTAACTAAAAAAGTATCAGTGGCAGAGAGAGTTCAAATAGAGTCAGGAGGCTACTCTGGGGGTTACTTTTATTCAAGCTTCGGTTAGACCTTGCTACCTATCATAACCTGCCAACCCCCAACCAGGACCATTCCAGCCAATCCTAAAGAACACCTAGGGCAATATATAAGGTTCCACAAGGGTTCCAGGCACTAGAGTAACCTGCCAGAAACCAACAACCTCCAGATGGGTCCCTGGTCCAGATAAGTCCTCAAATCTAGAAGGCCCAGCCTCTCTGGACATCAGATAGTTCCATCTCCCTACCCCATATTAGTGACAGACCCTTCCAACATCAAAAACTTAGAATTTCCATAGCCCAAACACCCTAAAGAGAGGGATGGAAAGGTTAAAGGTGATGGTGGAGTTTTAGAGAGAAGATAGGATTTAACAAATGAATATGAATGCTGAATCATTAAATTGATATCTCTTTTAGTCTCCAGTATTTTAGAGCAACTAGAAGTAAAAACTTAAAATTGTGGCACTGTTACCCATGTCAAACTCTGATATATGTTCTATAACTAATTGTGGTGCTGTGCTTTGAAATTTATACTTTTTTGTATGTATGTTATTTTTCACAAAAAAAAGAAGGAAAAAAAGATAATTGTGATGATAAAAAAGTATTTAAGCCCTCTAGCCTCCTATGTTCTGGAGCAGCTAGAAGGAAAAATCTGAGAGGATCATATAGCAACCCATGACAAACTGTGGGATCTGTCCTGTAACTACTTGTTGAAGAGTGCTTTGAAAACAATTGCTTTTTAATTTCTTTGCTTTGTGTGTATTTTATACTATACAATAAAAAAAGCTAAAAATAAAAAAGCATATGTGAAGACTTTGAATGAATTTTATGAGGAAACAGGAGATTGAAAAAGCAGTATTTCTAAATAAAACAAACCTATGATAGATCGTATACAACGCACTGTATATATACATTAATACATATTAATGAAACATTTAGTATATAATTAATATATTATATAACTAAGTTTTGAATTGAAATTTCATCTACATGTATAGAAATTTATATATTCAACTGAGCAGAACATTATTTTGGGGGGGAAATCATTCTGGGAGGAACACCCTGTACTGGGGATTGCTTTATGTTTAGGCATAGAAAGCATTCGTCCAGCCCCCTTAGCTCAGGATTATGTGCTGCAAGGTAGCGGTTTAAAGAACACATGCTAGAGGGGCCTTAAAAGTCAAGGAGAGATAAACTACTTTCAGGAGTCAATTAGTGCCGGACCTGGAAGCATAGCACATGTCTAACCAATGTCGCCTGCCAGTTACTGCTCTCCTCCAGGGAGAGGTGGAGAGCAGTTCTTGTTTGCGAAGAGATGGTGAGGCAGCCTGTCCCAGTCTGCCAAAGCTGCCGGAATGCAACACATCAGAGATGGACTGGCTTTTAATAGAAAAGGATTTATTTAGTTAAAAACTCAGAGTTCTTCAGAGAAAGGCAGCTAACTTTCATCTGAGGTGCTCTCTTACACAGGAAGTTCACAGGGCAATGTCTGAGGGCCTCTCCCAGCTTCTGGGTTCCAACCACTTTCCCCGGGGCGATTCCTTTCTGCATCTCCAAACGTCCGGGCTGGAGCTCGAGTGCTGAGATGAGGTATGCTGAGCTGCTTGGCCTGTGCTGCATTGAGCTCTCTTCTGACCTCTCTCTTTCAAGCCTTCAGCTAAATAAGTTAAACATCACTCATTGCAGAAGGCACTCCCCTTAGCTGACTGCAGGTGTGATCAGCCATAGATGAATTTCACATACTAGTGATTCCCATGCACAGCAACAGAACCAGGCACCGTTACCTGGCCAAGCGGACCCCTGAGCCTAACTACCGCACAGTGGAAGCAAAGATTACTGGGGAATTAACTGAGCTAAGAAGAGAATTAACTTCTCTGCATAACGTCTATGCGTGTCATTAAAGTCTCCTCCTTGAGCACTCTGGAGGAAATAAAGAAGACGCTGGAATGTTGAGGCTCAGTGGGTCCTGGGAGGGAGCTGAGAATGACGGGCATGGTTTGGAGTGCAGGGTCTGGTGTCTGGGTCAGGTATGTTTGAAGGGCAGGCATAAAGAGGTCCTGAGAGAGGAACGGGGTGAATTCGATGGAAGGTCCCCGACAGTGACTGGACATTAGAATCATCTGCAGAACTTTCTTAGGTGGCAGTCAATTTTAATTGAATTGATTCACGTGAGGCCAAGACCCAGCTTAGGTTGCACGGCTCTCGGAGAGAGGTCAAGGGCAGGCTCATTCTACCCAGGTGGAGTGATCGTTCTTCTGCAGGCAGTGAGCCTGGCTGGAAGGCACAACCCAAGGCCGGACCTGGGTTTATACCCCTGCCTGCCACGTCCTGGGTGTGGGCGCTCCACCAGGCAATGTGTCCCTGTGAGACTCACTTTCCTTTTCCGAGTAATACAGACACTCACCTCTGAGAAGATGGAAGGCTGCCGACTTGCAGAATGATGCTAATCCTGCTTCCCTTTCCATACGGAAGTCCAAACTTGTTATTTCTAAGCCACTTGGATCGTCACTAATTTGTAGAATGTGCGTTTGTATGAAAAAATGTTGAAGACCAAACATGCTCTTGTGTGCCGTTCATTGCTTCCTAGGTGCCAGAGGAGCAGCGCTAGCTGTGTTCCTGGATGACAGCATGTGGCGGAGGGCATACGTTTCAAGTTCTAGGACAGGCACTGCTTACATCAAATGGCAGAAACTGTGGGTAAAAATTGGATGGACCACAGAACTTGCTTTTGCAAACATGCATGTATAATCCACACTTGCATTAAGCATGCAGACACGCACATTTCTCTGTGGCCATCATGCATACCTATAACAACTCATGTAGCCTTCATTTCCTTTTTTATATCACGGAACTCAAAGTTCTCCCTCTTCTAAGTTATGGGGACCCTCTTGACAGAAAAGTAAAATGTCTCATCCAACAAAGAGTCTGACCAAGCCCCAACTAACAGGATTCCTGAAATTCACCCAAAAGAATACCCTGGGCTCTATCTAAAGACTCCATAAAAGTTTTACTTATTAAGTTTATTTTTTCAGAAAGTTAAAATTTCCAGATTGTTCCCAAGCTAGATAAGCCTTGAAACCCAGAGGTACCAATCTCTCCAAGAATATCAACGAGTTTCATTCCTCTACCCCATAAGGTTGACCCTTTCCAGCATGAAGAAGTTAGAATGATCATTGCTCAAAAATCCCTGAAAATTGAGAGAATGATCAAATGAGAGGGAGGAGGTAGAATTGCGAAATTAGGATTTAACAAATGATTATGCCTACTCATTCATTATATAGATATTTCTTTTTAATTTCTGGTATATTAAAATAGCCAGAAGGAAATATCTGGAATTGTTGAACTTTAATCCCGTAGCTTTGATCTTTGTTAATGGCTGTATAAGTATATAGCTTTGATCTTGTGATCGTATGACTGTAAAAAGCTCATGACTGCCACTCCCTTTATTCACTGTATGGGCAGCTGAGTAATAAAGACATGCATGAAAAATAAAATAGGTTGGGAATATGGGGGGAAATACCCTCATGTAAACTATGTACAATAGTTAATAGTACTATTTAATAATCTTTTTTGATTTTAACAAATGTAACTACCATTAAAAAAATAGTAGAATAACAAAAAAGTGCTATCAATTGTAACATTTTCCACACCAATGCAAGTGGTGGTGGTGGGATGGTTTATGGGAATCCTATATTTTAGGTATGATTGTTCTGTAAACCCACAACTTCTCTAATAAAAAATTTTTAATTAAAAGAAAGAGGCAAGGAGGCAAGAATTAAAAAAAGAAAGAGTCTGAGAACTTTAGTAATGGAAAAATAAATGTCCAAATTAATTGGACTAGAGAGAAAAATCTAGGGAGACCTTTAGGATAATTTGGGCTAATGGTGTGGTTTGCAAAGCCAGCTGAATTTAAACATTTAATCTGCGTGTTCTCATTTAGAAACGGTCCTACTGACATGCTTGCTTGACAAGCGCCCACTTTCTCTTGATGGTTGACTTGATCAACTACAGCACCAAATGGCCAGAGAAAATGACTCCTCACTACTCCTCAACTTTATATCATAATCTACAAAATTAAATCATTTAATAATAATGATTATCATTGTGGTTTTCACACTTGGCCTCAACCTCTCTATGTTTATTTTAACTGCCTGTCTTGAGTTCCAAAGAGGCAGAGCTAGAGATGAGTTCCTATGAACTGGATACACTAAGGGAGTGCTTACTGGGAGGCAATTCCTCAGAGGTCTATGTGTTCCTTATGTGTCCCCTGGCTGCCTTTGCTCTGATGACCTTTCCAAGGTTGTTTTTATGGCAAACTGCTTTGGCATCTAGGGATAAAGTCTCCTTCCCTAGTGATGAGTGTCCAGTGTGATATAGACGACTTTTCCTCCAGGTCAGGCAGGTTTGCTTCCTGCCCAATATAAAGGATTCATGTTCTCTAAGGCCAGGATTGCTCTCACTGCATGTGCAAATGCCAGCTTGCTCTCTTCATATAATCCTGCAGGAATGGAGGTGCAAAGGATCGATGCCCACGTGATAATATCTGGATAGTGCTATCGCTGTGCATCTTAATTTCCCAGGATGCTCAAGGCTATGAAATGGGTTGGATTAGACCATGGGAAATGATTCACTCATGGTTTTGAGGCTGGGAAAATGTCCAAATCAAGGCATCGTCAGGCAATGCTTTCTAACTGAAGATTGGCTGTGGAAATCCTGGACTCCTCTGCCCCATGACAGGGCACGTGGCAGCATCTGCTGGTCTCCCCATCTCTGCATGAGTTTCATTCTCTTATAAAAACCCCAGAAATAGGATTAAGGCCCATCTTGATTGAGATGCATCACACATTAACTGGAAGTCCTACTTACAATGGGTTCGCACCCACATGAGGGGGTTAAGAATGTGATTTTCTGGGGCACACACAACTTCAAACCACCACACCACGTGTAACCAGCTGTCCTTTGTTTCTGACCCAGGAGTCTCATGTCTTCTGCCTGCAACCATGAAACTGTGGCAGGCTAAGTAGATAGCGGGTGGGGGTGGGGGAAAGGGGCGTCTGGGAAGTGGGTTCAGCCACCTCTACCACTGGTCGTCGCTGAGGCTCCTCTGGGCAGGGCGACTTCTTTCTAGCCTGGTAGTCAGACTCAGGCCCAGCCATTGTAGCAGACCTTGTAGAAAAGGTGGACAGCAGAAATTTCCAACACTCTGCAGACAAGTTTCTGAGATGCATCCTGTACTGAATGTAAATGAAACAAATTGACAGCTCCCAAGGGCAGAGCAGGTGAGTTATCAGAACAGGGACTGCTGAACCAGGGAGACAAGGAAATGTAGCACCGATGTTTACTAGGGAAGAGTGGTAGCAGCTGGGTGGGTTTTTGGTTCAGCCCTTGCTGGTGTGTCTTTGCTGACTTTGGAGCTACTCAGAGATGGCAGATAAGGGGCCTTGTCTTAGGACTTTAGTTATAATAATAATGCCCTTTCCTTTCCTCACAGGGTTCCGCCTATATGTGACATTCACAAATCAGTAGCTTCATGTTTCTTATTCTAAACTCATCTGAAAGAAATCATACTGCATGTGTGCTTTTGTGGCTTGTGTTTTTCCATCTTAGCACCATGCCGTGGAACTCATCTGTGTTAAATTTTTGTAGCCATGACTCACTCATTTTTCTTTTTTTGTATGCTGTATGGCGGGGTTCACATTTCATTCTTTTTCCATGTGAGCATCCCCTTATGGCAGCACCATTTGCAGGATTTTTGTTTGTTTGATTTTTCATTCGTTTGTTCGCTTGTTTGTTTCTTGGGGAAAGTGTATGGGCTGGGAATCAAAACCGGGTCTCCTGCATGGCAGGTGAGAATTCTACCACTGAACTACCCTTGCACCTCCTCACTCATTTTACTGCAGGATTTTTTTCTTTCTTTTTTTTTTTTTTTGCACAGGCAGGCACCGGAAATTGAACCCGGGTCTCTGGCATGGTAGGCAAGAATCCTCCCACTGAGCCACCATCGCCCCATACCCCCTCACTCATTTTAATTGTTTCAGAGTATTCATTTTATGGCACCCCAGTTTTTATAGGCATATGCTGATAGACATTTGGTGGTTTCCAGTTTGGAAACGATGCTACAGGTTTTCTGGTGCACAGTCACATGAGATTCTTCAGGCATGCACATTTGAACAGAGCTGCCAGAGCATAGCATGAGTCTTCCTATTTATTTTTGTTAACTCCAATCCATTTCCCATACAGTGTTTTAATGAACATTCCTACCAGCAGTCAGTGAAATTGTCTTCTACATCCTCACCAGTACTGAGTGATTTCAGACCTTCTGATTTTTGAAAAATCTGGTGAGTGGTAATGGTATGTTATTTTTAATCTTTCCAATCTAAAAAGCATATACACACAAAAACGCACAGATTATAAGTATACAGTTCGTGAATTATCAAAACAAAACCCAATTGTTTAATTGCCACCCAGGTCAAGAACTGGAACATTGCCAGCTCCTCAGAAACCCACAACTTCCCCAGGGACCTAGCACCTTGACTTCTGATGCTGGCAATGTGCTTGTTTTCCAATCGTATAAAACTGGAGTCCTGCATATATGAATGTGTATGCTGTATGAGTTGTCTCTGGCTTGACTCATTCAGTGATAAGTTTGTGAGGTTCTCTCATGTTGGTGGCATGAGTTCATCTTACTCCACTCTGAAGTCATCCATACTACGAATCCACATAATTTATTTATTCAATCTGCTTTTGGTACATATTTGAATTTTTTTCCATTTTTTTCTATAATTTAAAAATCATCACCATGAACATACTTAGCCATGTCTTTTAGCACTTATTTGCACATGTTTCCGTCAGCCGGTGCACACCTACAGGTAGAAACGTTGGCCATGGGGCATGCATCTGTGTGGGCTCAGTGGTTAGCTCCACGGAGTTTTCCAGGGTGGCTGTGGGGTACACACTCAGCAGTGGGCATGCGCGTTCTCACTGCCCCTCGTCTTGGAGTCGGTCCTTCAGTTGTCACCGCTCTGGTGGGTGTGTATCGGCGGCATGACGCTTTACTCTCAATACCCTGATTGCCCATGAAGTCACACGGCCACACTTTGTTTCTTCCAGTCATTCACTATTTGGGCATTTCTTTCACAAAATGCCTGTTCAGTTTTCTTGCCCATTTTTTTTATTGGGTTCTCTGCCTCCTTTTTATAGATCTGTAACAGTTTTCATTCTTTCTGGCTCTATTCCATATATCACATATTCATTTTGTTGAACTTTTATATTTTATCTCTATTAATAAATAAAAATAGCCTAAAATTTACCTTTCTTTCTTTTTTTTCCCCCCCGTATGGGCAGGCACCAGGAATGGAACCCAGG
This sequence comes from Tamandua tetradactyla, assembly GCF_023851605.1. Lineage (NCBI taxonomy): Eukaryota > Metazoa > Chordata > Mammalia > Pilosa > Myrmecophagidae > Tamandua > Tamandua tetradactyla. The sequence continues at coordinate 100,576,432 of NC_135330.1, read as the reverse complement.
CTTCCAGCATGGCGGAAAGGAACTTCGCCTGCTGAGCCACCGTGGTCCGCCCTGAAATTTACCTTCCTTCCACTGTTCTTTCCAAGTGTTGGTTTCTGAATCATGCTGGTCTCATAAAACAGGTTGAGAAGCAGTTCCACTTTTCTTCTACCTGCAAAACTTTGTATAAAATTAGTGATATTTCTTACCTAAATGTTTGGACGAATTCTTACAATGAAGCCAAATGCACCCAGAGTTTCCTTCATGAGAAGTTTTAACAGATGGATTCTACTTCCTCAATAGGCACAGGTCTCTACAGACTTCCTTTAATTCTTTTTTACATCGGGAAATTTATTTATTTATTTTACATGGGCAGGCACCAGGAATTGAACCCAGGTCTCCAGCATGGCAGGTGAGAACTCTGCCACTGAGCCACCGTGGCCCACACTTTCCTTTGATTCTTGTGTTCATTTTGCTAAGCTGAGTTTTCTAGGAATTTTACAGTTTATCTAAATTTTCAGATTTATTGGAATACATTTGTTTATAATAGCCCGTTACAATTTTTGATGTTTGAAAAAGTCTGAAAAGATGCTCTTTTATCATGTCTGATATTGGTTATTTTTCTCATTTAAAAAAATAAATTTCACCAGCAGTTCACTTTTATTATTTGAGTCAAATATCAACCATGTTGAGCCTCTCTCTTCTATTCCTACCTTTTTCCTTCTACTTTCTTTAGATTTATTTCTCTTTTTCTAAAGAAATCTCTTGATTTGTATGGCTAAGACATTCATTTTCAGACTTCCTTTTTTTTCTAATATAATGCATATAAGGTTTCAAATTTCCTTCTAAACACAGCAATGATTTTATCCCCAAAGAGTTGATATGCAATTTTACTTTATTATTGTTAGAAATAGTTTCTAATCTCCATTCTTTTCTGACTCATGGCCAATTTACAAGTAAATATCTTAATTTCCAAACAGATGAAGATTTTCTAATTAGCTTTATGTTACTAACTGATATATTAATTATGTTCAATTATTAAACTCTTTTAAATTTGGCATAAGTTACTTTATGGTGAAGCAGTTTATGAGTTTAGCCTCAGTATTTTTGTTTAACTTTATGAATTCATGTGTATCATCTCAGTATTATTGTTGTATAACTTTACGAATGTATGTGTATTCATGCGTATCACCTCATGAATTGAGGTATGAAATTATGTACTCCTAAAGTATATAAAAAGCAGGGAGAAAAACAAAATGTCTGCAGCATTTGCCTGCCCCTGGGCACGTCTGCAGACGCTGCCTCAGATCCCACGTGCAGAACTGGGGTCCTCTGTGCATGTCCCATCTCAGACAAAGGAAATTCTGTAGCTTTCCAGGGTTTACCGCCCATTCCCGTAGTGACTCCGCCTTGCTTACCAGCCTATGTAATCTGAAAACCGAGAATATTCAGGGCTCAGACTTCGGAAAAAGAGACCTTGGGGTCAGCCAGCAATAAAGTTTTGTCCACCTCTCAGAGACTCAGGTGCTTTCTTGGGAAAACAGAGTTTTCACTACATCAATGAGTCAGTATATTTTTATAAATGTAAAAGGAATGTTTACTCTCAAGTTGTGGGTACACTGTTATAAATATGTTCATTTGGCCAAGTTTGTCAATCACAATATTTAAATCTTCTGCGTTCTTACTGCACTTTTTTTTAAAGAATTCTTGGCTCATTAGTCTCTGGGATAGTTCACTATGACACTAGATGTAATTATTTTTCCCTGTAATTTGCTCAATTTTTGCTTTATGTATTTTGAGGTTATGTATTAGGTGAATACACATTACGAATTGTTATATCTTCATGGTGAATTTTGATTTTTTAATGTAGTAATGACTTCCCCACAAAGACCAGCCTGTCTGATACATGTATACTTGTATTTTTTTCCCCCATTAGTGTTTTTTTGGTGCACCTCTACCACCACTTTTTCTGGGTCCCTATCCTTTAAATGTCAGTATTGTAAGCAGGAAAAGTTGGGTTTTGTTTTTTAATCCAGCATGATAATACATGTCTTTTAGTAGGAGCATTTACTCATTTTAATTTAATGTGATTACTGATCTATTTGGTTTAAAGATAACAATTGCAGATATAGAATGTACTATTCTTACTATCCTCAGTACATTTGCATTTGACAATGCCTTCAAATCGTATTTTGATTTTATCTTTGGAGTTCAGAAGAATTGTCGTCAAAAGGAAATGAAGAGTAGAAATTAAAGCCTAAAATGAGCAAAAGAATAGTCTGATCTGGGAAAATGATGTCTCAGAATACTGAGATTGCTTTTAAAAAGATATATAAAACATCATAACTTTTGAGGAATTATGGAGAAGAAAAGAAGTGCTAAAAGCACATGAGCACAAGTGGTTTGATTTTTTTTTTTTCAAAAAAAAAAGATTATTTTGCTCCGACAGCAGTCTTAAGGAAAAATTTAAAATTAATGTCTTGGAAGTGATTGTTTCAATCTCCAGAAAAAGAAACGGTGATTACCAAGCCAGAATGTACTAATTTAAAACGTCATATAGCATCCACATTTTCTTTCCCTGGAAGGATTACTAGACCAGCCGTGCAGAGAAAGTGATACATAGAATGGCCCTGGAATTCAACAACCACTTGACCTAATAGCCAGCAAACATGCTGGAGAAATTTGGAATGGATAGCATTCCAACTGGGTACATTCAAAACTGGCTCATAAACAGTTGTTAAACATGCTGGCTGACCTATCTGGCTCGACATTTTAAGCAGGGACTTGGATAAATATATAGAAGGCGCGCTTATAAAAATAAGTGGGGGCATGAAGCCAGGAGAGGTGAAATATGTAAGGGATGACAATAGGTTTCAAAAGGATTTCGGGCCACGCTTCCTATTTAGGGTGCAAAAGTGTGGGGTCAGAAACTTGAACCCGAATATCCAAATGAGGATGTCAGGCTTCCCAGTGGTACGTGTGAAAAGGGTTGAAAGATCAAAGTTGACAGTAAGTTCAGGAGGCAGCAGTGTGGCAGGGCGTCCAGAAAGTGTGTTTGTTCTCATAAAAGTATTACACATCAAACACAGGGAGAGAGGCACTGGTCAAATACTTGGGTATCATGTTTCTTTCACCCCCTAGTAATTCCGTAACACCACCGAGAGATGGTACCTCACCAGAAATTCTAGAAACCAGAGTCTTCACAGAGCAGCAGAAAACTCTGAGGCAGCAGAAATTCCAAAGGGAAGGAATGCCACTTTGTAACATGGCCACTTCCTGGGTGCATGCCGATGGGGCATCTGGAATACTGCTGCTAAAGGCCACCTTTCAATTCGCCAGAGCAAGGCCAAGTTCTGCGAAGGCCTGGCCCTCTCCCAGTGAATTCCATGGAAGGTTGCCCACTGCAAGCAGTGGGAAGGGCAGCGCCTTCAGGGGAGCCCTGGAATGCCCCGGGAGGAGGCACATCTCCACTGGGCCAATATAGTGTCCAGGTATAGTTTCAATTCTTTACAACACTCTCTTTGTTTTGCTTTACCCCTTTCAGAGCAATTTTTTCTCAGAATGAAATCTAAAGACCATTTGTTTTGCAAATAAGTGGAACACACACAAAGTTACCAGTATTTTTCATCTTCAATTGAAGTTTTACTTGCTATCAGATAATATAAGAGGACACTATTTAGAAACACATGCCTACATAAAAATGTTCCCCCATCCTGCTCTACTGCACACCCAATCCCTTCGTATGAGATCTGTCTGAAGCTTCTTTTTGTTCCCTGAATTCTGAAATTTCGGTGTTGTGCTATAGTGATTTTTTTTCAATTAATATACCAGGCACTTTACAATTTTTTAGCTGTTTCTTCTACTATTGGCCATATTCAATCCATATTACATGCTCACCTACTATTCTTGATCATTTTGTTTTAGTTATCATCTATTGGCATCTATGAAATATAAGGATTTAGCTTTCTTACACTTTCAGGGCATCCCACCCTCCACCTATAACCCCTCCTCCTCCTACCTTCCTCTCCACATAGCTATATCATGGTTTGGGTTAAAAGCAAACTCTCACACCCAGCCCGTCCTTGAGTATTTGCAAATTTGCTTCTGTGATCATGAAGCCCACGTCTCACCTTGACTGGGTGATGGCATCCAGTGGTCCTGCCCAAGCAAGCAGTGGCCGGATTGTCACTGTGAGGTTTTTCATGGATGGGTTTAGTCCATTAGTCAGTTGATGGCACTTACGGCTCATGACATTTGCAGTCAAGAGAGGAGACTTCTTTTAGCTACCATCCAATCACTCGGAGGCCTTGAAGTGACAGCTGAGGATTTCTTCAGTTGGACAGAATCCCTCTCTCTATTCCTGCCAGCCAGACTCTGCTGGGGAACTCAACCTCACTTTCATCAGAGTTTCCAACTTGCAGCCTGACCTACAGAATTCAGACTTGCCAACAATTCCTAAAATAGATCTCTTAATTATCCACACATGGGTTATATAGAGTATCCTGTTGGTTCTGTTTCTCTGGAGAACACTAATACAGCCTTCTTGCCAAAATGAATTTGTAACTCTACCTAAATATTGTGGCATTTAAATGGTCATTCGCCGATGTGCAGAATGGTGTAAAATCTGAGTCACTCCGAAGAAGGCATGCTCTGCTTTCCTGTTTCAGCTCTCATGCTGTCAACAAGTGTCCTTCTTAGGATACCTCTTAGTACCATGTCACTCACGTTTCTGTGCTTTTCGTGGGTGATTTTTGCTGTTTAAAAAGGCCCCCAAGCATCGTGCCAAAGTGCTGAATAGTGTGCAAGTGCAATAAGGCTGCGACGTGCCTGAGAAAATCCGTCTATTAAAAAAGCTTGGTGAGTATCGTGCTGCTGGCTGTGAGTTCAATGTCAATGAATCCACACTATCCATGAAAGGGTCTTTAAACAGAAAACAATACAACAAGGTTACGGCTTGATGTAAATTTTGTGACCAGACTCTCACAAATACAGGAAATATCCCTGCATTTCCCCAAGAGCAGTGGCTCAATATTTACCTTCATTGTTGGCGGCAAGTTAATAAGACATATCCACTGAGCATGAAGCGTATCTGTTAGGAGACAGGACGTAAAAGGACAAGCCATGAGGTCTGAAAGCTTCATTTCAAACGATGGCTCTATCACTTGCTTGGTTGCGTGGTTTGGGAAAGTTAAAGGACTTGCTGATTCTTTCCTCATGTGTACACCTACCCTTCAGTTTTGATGAGAGATTAGGTACAATGGATGTTGAGTCTGGGGTGTCCTAAAAAGCCATTAATACATATTTATTGAAGAAATAAATGAATAGATAAATGAATTAATTAATGACTGGAACAAATATTTTAAGTATATTGGCTCAAGTCAGTTGACTTTGGGTTGGCTGCCCGGTTTTAAAGTTCTGATATGTTGAAGAATTATTTGGGCAGCCTGTTCATAAATCATAGTAATTAGGTTGTTTGCATGGTGTGAATGCTTTTAACATAATCCCTTACCAGATTAGTATCTTAAGCTTGAATCTGTAAGCATCTGCGCCTCTGTGAGCAGAGGTACATGTCTAACCTGACCCAAAGCCACCTGGAGAGAGAGATTTAGGAATTTCCTGTGTTCTTGTGTGACCCTATTGCCAAGTGTTCTGAAGCTGTGTCTTCTATTTGGATTGAGGAAGGCTAATGTGAAATCACAACGTTTCTTGGTATGCATGTTAGGTGCCCCTGTCTTAAATGGTTTGAGATAGTTAAAAAAAAAACATCTGAATGTGGCTTGCTCTTATGAAAGAATTCCAAAGTACTTATTTCAGTTTGTTAATGCTGTCAGAATGCCATGTACTAAAAATGGATTAGCTTTTACGAAAGGGATTTATCAGGTTATACATTTACAGTTCTAAGGCCATGAGAATTTCCAAATTAAGGAATCAACAAGAGGACACCTTCACTCAAGAAAGGCCGATCATGTCTGGGGCTTCTCTGTCACATGGAAAGGCACATGGTGACATCTGCTGGCTCTTCTCTTCTGGGATGGTTTCCAAGTGGCTCTTACCAGCAACTCGGGTCTTTCTGCAGCTCCAGATGTCTGTGTCTTGGTTTCATCTCTCTGTTCTCTATGTCAGCTCTTTTAAGGACTCCAGTAAAGTAAGTAAGACCCACCTTGAATGGGTGGGGGTCACATCTCTGTGGAAATAATCTAATCAAAGTGCCCCACCCACAATATATCTGCACCTGCAAGATTGGATTTAAAAAGCGTGAGATACATGACATTCCAACTAACACAGTATTCTTTATCACACTTCACAGGAAAGAAAAATTAGCTGTGAAAGGAAAGTATCTTCAAGAGCAGAGGCCAAGGGGATCTGTTCTCTCATGGGTTTGCCTCTGGGAGTTCTGCAATGGAAGAAACCAGCGCATGGTATTCCAACTCATCACAAGATGGAAGAATCCGTTTTCTGAAAACAAATGTATGAGGGGACCTTCACAGACTTTAAGAACACAGGTCCAGCTATCTGACATTCTAAAGTGGATATTTCACTGGCAAATCAGGCAGGGATGCAGATTTTCAAATCTCCAAGAGCACAATCAACTGAATTCCCTAGGATATTCCTTGGTGTCCATTTGGAATTCCATCCTCCTTTTACCAGCTGCCTGGGCTTATCCTCCAAAGCATCTTTCTCATCCAGCGGTGAAAACAATCTGGGTTTGCATCAAAGCGAAGGAAATGAAAGGACTTGAGAGTGACATAACGGATTGTAAATCCATGTTCATTGGAGGATTTCAAATATTTCTTCTGCATGATCTTTGTTCATCTTCACATAAGTTCTTGCAGGGGTGGAGAGAATAAGAATTTAAGATTAAGGACCAGTGGTCTGTACTTATCTAACATCTGGCTCCTAGGAAACAGTTGACCTACTGCGGAATTGTAATGCCATCTGAAAAGAGACTGGAACCAGCCTTTGTTTGAGGATTAGGCTGTTTCCCCTGCAGTGGCCTTACTCTACTTCCAGGAAGGGAATTTCTCTAAGGGCTAAGATGGCAAGTGCACTCACCCAGTCACCACCACGGAGGCCGCCAGTGCCCATTTATGATTAGCGTACTGGAAGCACCAGAAATTGCCTGGTGCTTCCTCAGATGCCCATTTAAGTGTCTCAGGGAAAACTGTGTGAAAAGTTTAAACTTAAGTCTCTCTTCTTAAGGAACTCTTTGGATCAGAGGTGGTCCTCAGTTAAAATCTGCACTCATGTTCAGCTTGTTTTTAGCCTATATCTCAAGCTTCAGATCTTTTCTTATCCTGGCGTCTGAAACCTGAACACAGAAGCCCTCGGATCATGCCTTGGGTCTGTGCCCACTGCAGACGCCTTGTCTCAGAGCGTATTCTCAAAAGTGGGACCAACCTGCTAACTCCTAAGATGAGGAGATACTTGTTCAAGATTTCCTGTGCTAATAAATCTGGTGAGAACAAAAAGTCTTTCCCACAAAAATGATCAAATTTTCAGAACTGATACTTCAAGCCTAATGCTGGCAACTAATGAATTGGCGTCCCTTTTCAAATGATTCGCTTTTCACCAACAAAGCAAGGTCAGGATAAAGCAGCATTATTCCGAAATGACAGAGTTGTTGGGTTTAAAATAGCAACACATGCAGCTCTGAGAGACAGACAACTGTGGCCTGCTCTGTTCCCTCCAGGAATGTGCATTGAAAAAAACCTACCGCCAAAACATAACAGCCGGAATATGAACTTGAGAGTTTTCAATTTCATGCTTATGCCTAGGAAATTAAAAATCAGGAAGGGACACTCTTTTCTGTCATACTTCTCTGGAATTTTATACTGAGTCGTTCAGCCAAGGATATTGCAATAATAAAGAGACAAGATAAATGAAAACCGAAGGAAGTTAGAAACCATGATTATCCCAATGTGGTCAAATAACCTGAATATATGTGAGTCGGCAAGAAGCTTGCATTTTAGGAGGAAAGACCACAGTGAATCAGACAACATGGAAAGGCTTGTGTTGTATGGTAGTTTTAGAAAAAGGAACAGGAGATTATTCTTCTTTGGACCAACACAATCGTATTCACTCCCAGTAAATGATTTTGGTGAGTTAATCACTGGAGCTTCATTTGCTCCTAGCTGATCACAAAGGTCTGCTGCGTGCAAGGCCAATAAGTCACCCAGCTCCAGCCCAAACCCTTAGAGGCACACTGTCACTTGGCAGGTGCCGGGGCAAAGCTTGTGAGTGCCCAGAATGTATCCGTGGTGACTGAGTGACCGAAAAACAGAGAGTGGGAGAGAGAAGACTCCCCACCTGCCCTGGGTCCCTGTCAGTCGATCCCACAAGTCTGCATTCATGCAGTTGCCATGTCATCAAAGTGGCCACAACTCACTGGGGGATTGTGGGCGTGGGGGTGGGGGTGGGCATGCTGCTTTGATTCCGGTTCCCCGTGTCATTGGCGAAATAAAGCCAGGGAGCTGAGCAACAGATGAAGCATCATGAGCTGTGCTGAGCTGAAGTGTCACAACCTGTGTTGAGCTGAAGCATCACGTACCTGTCCTAAGCTGAAGTATCATGACCTGGGCTGAGCTATAACATCAGGTACCTGTGCTGAGCTGAAGCACCAGGTGTGCACTGGGTGCCAGGTTAGTGAACTAACTACCCGGGGGAGGCCTCTGTGCTCTCCTCCTATGGCTGCTCTTACATAGGTTACTGAAGTCACCACCATCTTATAAGGTAAGGCAACACCTGTTCACGATCTCTCGTTTTCGGGGTAGGGGTTTTGGGGTGAGGGGAGACATCCCGGAATAGTGGCCCAGCTAGGTCTCTGCTGAGCCTCACAATGTGGGGTCAGGGCTGTGTCCAGGACTTGTGTCCCTGTGAGCTGGGGGCTGGGATGGCCCAGTGCTGAGAGCTGTGCGTCCCAGGCTGGTGGTCACCCTCCTCCATCTTCCAGGCAGCAGGGGAGGGCCAGGCCTCCTGCCCTTCCGAGGCATCTCTTGGACCAATCCTTCTCGTCCCTGTTCCATTTCTAAGGGCCCATGAGAGGACCCTGGGCTGGACAGTCTCCCTATGAGTCCATAGCACAACCTTGATTCCGCCAGCAAAGTGCCTTTTGCCATGTAACCCACAGCATTCACAGTTCCAGGGATTAGGGTATGGACATCTCGGGGAGCCACAGCTCTGACCCACACAGCCTCCCCGGACATATCCACACTTTACACATTCTACACCCATATGGGGTGACAGTAAGCAGACCCAGCCAATTCTCTTTTAGGGGAACTCAGAGCAAGCACGTTCTCAGAGCTCCAGTTCCTGTCCCTAAAAATGCAGAGCTGTTTTCTGGTTCATGGTGAGGTTTCCCAGATGCATCTGTTTGGTGAACAAACTGGGCGACCTTCCCTTCCATCCACCTTCCTGCATGTCCTTGCAATTCGTTTCCAATAATAGCAGTGATGTAGGCCCGTCTCTTTCAGGTGGGGCCGGCTGCTTGCTTGATGACATACAGAAGGCTTCGTGTGAGCTGGTCCTAAAAAAAAAAATTGGGGGTGGGGGGAGGTATTATTATGCACCTGCTAGCTGTTAAGAACTGGGCTAGTGGCTTCACACAACTGATTTCATTTTCCTTCACCCCAAGGTGGGCATTGCCTCCGTTTACTAACAAGCAAAGTAAGCTGAGGGTCCCCCCGCCCTGCCCCGCGCTGCAGCTGGTGCCCTTTCTACTCCAAGCAGGACGAGGGTGGGGCAAAGAGGAGAAATAGTTGTTCCAGGAAATCTGCAGTTTGTGCAAAACCATGGGACTGGTCAGATCCTTTTGACTCTTATCTGAGGGAGGAAACAGAAGAGATGGACCCAGAGAGCGGGGCTGGTCAGCCGCAGGACAGACGGAAGCAGGAAAGCCAGCAGGGGTTCTGAATCGAGGTGCCCTTTGTGTATGTGTCTGGGAATTTTAAATAAACCCAGAGCTCGGTTAAAAGTCCAAGGATAATAGTTCTTGCAAAACTTGTAGAACTTCCAGAATTCCAGGAAGGCCAGAAATTCCGCAGGCTCAGACTGTCACTTTTTTTTCCTGGTTTTTCTACTTTCATTCTCAGCATCATCTGCAATATCTGGCGTTTGGGAGGGGTGACCTTGTCTCCCTGTTGTCCCTGACCCCCTTTAGCCACCAAAGTAAATCTACGGCTCTCTGCACTTGTCCTGAGAGTGGTAGAATAAGGTAGGAAGTCCTACCTTGTCCCCTGCGGTCACAATGAGGTGGAAGGGCAGGCTGGCAAGTGCTGTCAGCAGCTGCGATGGCCCCTCATCCTTTTCTTGTGATCCCCATGGGCGAGTGTTTGCTGAGCAGGGCGGGACTCATAAAATCCAGCTAAGCTGCCTGAGATGCCTTGAATAGGAGAAATACTGTGGCCTCCTTCCAACGGGCCGAGTCAATAAACCAGGGGATTCCATGACCATGGGACATATTCAGGAAAACTCTGGATCCTGTATGCTTCTTTTTATTTATTTTTTTCTTTTGTATGCTGTATGGTGGGCGTCATATTTCAGTCTTTTTCCATATGACTACCCCAATGTTGTACCACTATTGCAGCACCATTCATGGTTTTTTTTTTGGGGGGGTGGGGGTAGGGGGGGATTGCATGGATCAGGTATTGAACCAGTCTCCCACATGGCAGGTGAAAGTTCTACCGCTGAACCACCCTTTCACCCCCGATTCAATTTTTATTTAGCCATGGTCAGTGAACCTGTTACAGAACACAGAGGATGAGAGCTAGGAGGCAAAAATCGGACGAAACTCTTATTTTTCTGAGGCCAGAAGAGGAATGCAAAGGGAAAACAATGTAAATCATCTGAACACATTAAAACATTTCTTTATACGCATTTCTTATGTGAAAACTTTAAAACATTAAAAATATTTGCATGCGTGTGTGTGTGTGCCTGTGTGTACATCTTACCTAGGAATAGTTCAGTATTTAATAATTACATATTTAAACCTATAAATTTAAATATGTCCTTATGTATTTTAAGTAAAAGCCCACCCAATGCGTGCTGCTAGGGGCATTCCTTCTGGACCCAGAAGCAAGACAGGGGTTTCTACCATCAACACTGTTATTTGATATTTTTTAAAAACGGGAGTAACAGTTAATGCAATTAGACAAGAGAAAAAAAATTGAGTTACGAATTTAGAAAGAAGGGTACAAAATTATGTAATTATCTTAAAACAATGAATGAAGCTGCATCTGAGCTATAGTTTTTTTGTTTGTTTGTTTGTGTCTTATGTTTTTTTATTATTATTATTATTTTTATTTTTTTCTCTATATTAACATGCTATATCTTTTTCTGTTGTTTTGCTAGTTCTTTTCCTAAATCGATGCAAATGTACTAAGAAATGATGATCATACATCTATGTGATGATGTTAAGAATTACTGATTGCATATGTAGAATGGAATGGTTTCTAAATGTTGTGTTAATTTCTTTTTTCTTTAATTAATAAAATAAATAAATAAATAAATAAATAAATAAATAAATAAAATAAGAATAAAAAAAGCAAAAAGCAGAAAAAATTCCAACACATGTGGCTAACAAGATTCAACTTTCTTAATACTCAAAGATCTACAAATAAAGCAGAAAAAAAATCAATGATGATATAGAAAATTAGGCAAAGGTCCTGACCAAGCAGTTCTAAGAAAACTGCAACTTTAAACTCCAAGAAGAAAATATTTTCCATTTCTCATGGTAAAAAAAAAAAACAAACTCCACACTGCACGTGGAGATGGTGGGAAACCTTCTGAGTCTATACTGGTACAGCTTTATCAGGATCAATTGGAAAATGCCTAATAAGATGGAATGTGCATATTGCTTTGACTTGGCAGCTCTATTTCTAGGGATTTAGCCCACAGGTAAATCTCTCTCTCTGTGCACAGGCATATGTAAAGGGCATTTTTACAGCACTGTTCACAATGGCAAAATGTTTAAAAACAATGAAATGTACTCCATTAAGTGTTTGCTAAGTCAGCTATGACTCAGTCACACAAAAGACCATCTCTATATGTACTAAAAGCAAAAATTATGTATGTCGGAAAGCAATATTTTAAAAATATTTTTTTATGAGTTTCCTAAAAACGTGCATGGAAAGAAAGTTTCTAAAATGGCTCCAGCTGCCTTCTCATTTGGAAAATGATAGGTTTACGCACACAAAACTGTATCCACCTCTCTCCTCTCCTCCCTCCTCCACCTCTGCCACATTCTGAAGTTCTCAATTTTCCAGAAGTCACTGGAGGTGAAGCCATTGGCTTTAAAAAGTGGGAGAAAAATTCAAGGCAATGGTGGAGTTACACAGCAAACAAGTACGGCTGCTGAATCATTATATTGATATTTCTTTTCAGTCTCCAGTGTCTTGAAGCAGCTAAGAGTAAAACCCTAAAATTGTGGAATTGAAACCCATGTCAAACTCTGAAGTCTGTTCTACAGCTAATTGTTGTGGTGTGCTTTGAAATTTGATGCTATTTTGTATGTATGTTATTTTCACCAAATAAGTCAATTGTGAGATAAATGCAGTTATATGATGATATTGTGAAGCACTGATCACTTTAGGTGATTACATGGTATGTGACTATATAACATATATCAATAAAAAACCTTAAAAACACCCTGCACCTTTAGGTCTGGATAGAGGATCAAACCAACCCAAACATTCCCTGAAACTGAAGCCTAACCCAGAGTAGGACCCTAGCTCTCCTCAAGTCTATGAAGGCTGAGAGAGGTGAGCAAGCTGCAGAAGAAAAGTTTGAAGCTACATGAGTTTGATTCATGAAGTTTAAGGAAAGCAGCTATCTTCATAACATAAAAGTGCAAAGTAAGGTAGCAAGTGCTGATGTAGAAGCTGCAGAAGTTATCCAGAAGATCTGGCTAAGGTAATTGATGAAGGAGGATGTTCCAAAACACAGATTTTCAATGTAGATGTAAAACAGCCTTCTATTGGCGGAAGATGCCATCTAGGACTTTCTTAGCTGGAGGGAAGTCAATGCCTGGTTGCCAAGCTAAAAAGGACAGGCTGACTCCATTATCAGGAGCCAGTACAGCTAGTGACTTGATGTTGAAGCCGGTGCTCATTTACCATTTTGAAAATCCTGAAGAATTATGCTAAATCTTTGTTCAATAAATGGCACAACAAAGCCCAGGTGATACAACATTTGCTTACAACAAGGCTTAGTGAATATTTTAATCCCACTTTTGAGACCTAATGCTCATAAAAATTTTTTTTTTCAAAATATGGCTGTTCATTGAAAATACTCCTGGTCACCCAAGAGCACTGATGGAAATATACAATGAGATTAATGTAGTTTTACCACCTGCTAACACAACAGCCATTCTGCAGCCCATGGATCAAGGAGTCATTTTGACATTTAAGTCCTATTATTTAAGAAATGTATTGTGTGAGGCTGTAGCTGCCATAGATAGTGATTTCTCTGATGGGTCTGGACAGAATAAATTGAAAACTTTCTGGAAAGTATACATCATTGTAGGTGCCATGAAAAACAATTGTGACTCATGGGAGGAGTCAAAATATCAACATGAGCAGGAGCTTGAAGAGGCTGTTTCCAACCCTCATGGGTGACTTTGAGAGTTGGGCCAGTTTGAAACTATCATGTGCCCCAGAAAATCATGTTTTAATCCTGATCCAATCTTGTGGGGCCAGACCTATTGTTTAGGTGAAAACTTTGATTAGTTGTTTCCATGAGATGTGATGCACCCAATTATGGGTCAGACCTTTTGATTAGATGGAGATGTGACTCCATCCATTCAAGGTGGGCCTTGATTAGTTTGCTGGAGTCCTTCAAAAGGGGAACCATTCTGGAGAAAGTTCAGAGCCAAAACGAGACCCAGACATCTGGAGATGCAGAAATAAAATGTCCCTGGGAAGCAGTTTGAGACCAGAAGCCAAAGACCAGAAAATGCCAGCCATGTGCCTTCCTGGCTGACAGAGGAGTTCTGTCTGGACCCATTGGTCTTTCTTGAATCAAGGTATCTTTCCCTTGGTGCCTTAGTTTGGACACTTTTTTGGTTTTGGGATTATAAACATGTGACAATAAATTTTGTTTTTAAAGGCTGTTCCATTTCTGGTATATTGCATTTCAGCAGATTTAACAAACCAAAACAAGGGGTTCAGGACTTCAGTGGCGAAAGTAACTGCAAATGTGGTGGAAATAGCAAGAGAACTGAATTTAGAGGTGGAGCTTAAAGACATGACTGAATTGCTGCCATCTCATCATAAAACTTTCATGGATGAAGAGTTGCTTCTGATGAGCAACTTGCATGAGCAAAGAGTGACTTCTTGAGATGGAATCTGCTTCTGGTGAAGACTCTGTGAACACTGCTGAAATGGCAACAAAGGATTTAGAATATTACATAACTGTAGTTGGTAAAGCAGTGGCTTCAGAGGGTTAGCTCCAATGTTGAAAGAAGTTCCACTGTGGGCCAAACGTTATCAAACAGCATTGCATGCACAGAGAAATCTTTTAAGGAAGGAAGAGTCAATATATGCAGCAAACTTCACTGTTGTCTTATTTTAAGACCTGCCATACCCACCGTGGCCTTTAGCCACCACCCTGGTCAGCCAGCGGCCGTGGACATCAAGGCAGGACCCTCCACCAGCAGGAAGATGACGCACTGAAGGCTCAGATGGTGGTCTGCATTTTTTAGGAATAAAGAATCTTAAAATTAAGGTACAATGTTTTTAGGCATAATATTCTTGCACACTAAATAAACCACAGGATGGTGTAAACATAACTTTTATATGCACTGGGAGACCGAAAAATTCGTGTGACTCGCTTAATTGTGATATTTGCTTTATTGAGGTTGTTCTGGAACCAAATCTGCCATGTATCCGAGCTGTGCCAGTACATAATATTATCATCAGTTTCTATTGCTATAATAGCATTTCTTTCATGGTTTTATTTTGTGAACTAGCTGCCCATGATATGTTCAGATTGCTTTGAATTTATTTATTCATTTAGAAGCAGTAATGTAAAACACAGATGCCCTCAGGGACCATGAAAAGTCAAGTCTTCGGCCCATTGTGTCCCTCATCTGGTCTCCCTTCTCTCAGTTAGTCGTGTCCTAACAGACACTGTGCCCGCAGCCCCTTTAATTCACACACTGCACACGCTTTCCTGCATCTCACTGTTCTACTCAGCCGCTGGGCGGCTGGATGGGAGGCAGCTGGGTGGACGGCAGCCGTCCTGTCACTCCACTAGGGTTTTCCCTTGCAAGGAATCTTGTCACCACGGGACATGTGTAAGACAAAGAACCGTGTTTTTACTTCAAAGCCATGAAACAGCACTCATTGTCATATGAGCTACGAATAAGTTTTCAGTTTCATCATGCAAGTCCTTACATCTAAAACTTGTTCTTTAGCAGTGTAACCCACTCAGGAAAGCACATGCAATAAAACTCACGAAAGCATTAACGACTGATGATTTAAGATATTACTTTACCATCTATACTGTATACATGAGTGAGTTCATCATTTGATTTACAAGGTAAACTGGAAATCAGATTTTGCTTTTTCTTACTAAGTTTATTCCACGGGAAGCATTTTGGTCCTGGGGTTGCTCATCTTGGCAGGGTGGGAAATACTGTCCAGAGGCTAAACGCCCAGGCACAGGAGCAGCTGCTCGGCCAGTCCCTTCGCAGCAGCCGTCACTTACAGTGTCTGCAGTTCACGACGTGTGTGCACATAAATTGCCCATTTGACCGTTATAAGCCCCTGGGTTAAGTTTTACTCACATTGTATGGTTAGAGAACGGAGGATCTAAAAGGATGAGAAATTTTGCCGAAACCCCTGCCAGTCCAAAGCAAGCCAGTCTTCCCAATTCACCATCCTCCCCAGCTTATCCAGTGCCCTACTTTCCCCAGCTCACGGTCCTCCCCTGGCCTTACCTGGCTCACCGTCCTCCCCCAGCTCCCTGCCCGCCCTCGGCCTTACCTGGCCATGGTGCACCTGCCTGGCTCCTGGGCAGCACATTCTCCTGCTCTGTCTGTGCTTTGCTTGCATCCTGTTTGCCTCGCTGTGGCTTCTCTTGGTCTCAAGGACTCCCCTGACAGCTCCACCCACGCCTGCTGCCCCCACCTCATGGCATCTCACTGTGGAATATCAGTGGCCCCATGGCCCTGCCCCTTTTCTTCTCTCATTACACACCTTTGGCATCCCTTGGGGAGAAATACCTGGCCACACACAGCCTTCCTGAGTTGGAGAACTGGAGTTCAAGTGAACAGGCTGAGCAGTACTTAGGGTTCACCCTGTGTATGAAATGTCCCCAAGCACCCCTCTCTGACCCAACTTCTCCTGGGGGCCCTGGAAGAGCCGGTGACACCCAGCAGCAGCTAGCATCCCACACTGCCCAGACCTCTAAGGGTTCTTATGGCCCAGTGAGGGGCAGAAGCCATAGAGAAGGGACCCCGGGAAGAGCAGCTGGGAGCAGGGAAGCACCTCCATCAGAGAAGACGAATAAACTGATTGCTCAACGCCTTTTCAAAATCACCAACATTTTTCAGAGGAAGCTGGTATATTTTTCTGAAGTTTTGGCATAAACAAATCACTATATTCACAACACACTTGGCACAATCCTATAAGAAGAAAATTGATGGTAAGCAAAGAAAACTGTATGAATCATTTTTTACAGAGAAAACGTCTGATGCAAAGATTTCTCACAACTCGAAGAGGAGCTCTGTGCACCAGACAGAGCTGTTCTAATTTCTAAAACACATGGGATTTGGCTTTCCAGAGCACATTTTGCTGTCAGAATAATGAAAAGTAGTGTGCTGAATATAGACTGCTACTTGAATACCCCTTACTCATCCCGGATGTCAGAATCTACTTTAATTGCATCTTAGTGAATGTCATCTATTTTAACAGTTTCTCAGTGAAACAGTGATGTGAAAACATAATTCCAGTTCTTGATCTGCAGTGGTGAGAGTGCCTCGGCCCCATGCGGGAGTGGACAGAGAAAACGGAGTGCAGTCATTGGACTCCGGACCTCCCAGAAAGCGTGTTAGAAGCACAGATGTCCCGGATTGATGCAGAGATTCTGAATCAACTTCTATAGTTTTCATTATAGTGAAAGCGATTCAAATCCAATTTGGGAACTGATGGTCCAGGGGGAAAAACTCAGCAGCATGCCCGAGCTGGCTGCTGCGGGCTCCCAAGACCCGTGAATGCCCAGCTGTTCTAGTCTGCTAGCTGCCGGAATACAATATACCAGAAACAGAATGGCTTTCAAAAGGGGAATTTAATAAGTTGCAAGTTTACAGTTCTCAGGCCGTGAAAATGTCCAGTTAAAACAAGTCTATAGAAATGTCCAGTCAAAGGTATCCAGGAAAAGATATCTTGATTCAAGAAGGCCGATGAAGTTCAGGATTTCTCCCTCATCTGGAAAGACACATGGTGAGCACAGTGTCATCTGCTATTTCTCTCTCCTGGCTTCCTGTTTCATGAAGCTCCCTGGGAGGCGTTTTCCTTCTTCATCTCCAAAGGTCGCTGGCAGGTAGATTCTGCTTCATGGTGCTGCAGCATTCTCTGCTCTCTCTGAGTCTCCCATTCTCCCAAATGTTTCTTCTTTTATAGGACTCCAGTAAACCAATCAAGACCCACCCAAATGGGTGGAGACATGTCGCCACCTAATCCAGTTTAACAACCACTCTTGACTAAATATCATCATCTAGGGAAATGATCTGATTACAGTTTCAAACATACAGTATTGAATAGTGATTATTCTACCTTTATGAAATGGGATTTTGATTAAAACACAGATTTTCTAGGGGCATACATCCTTTCAAACCAGCACACCAGCACTTCCCAACGCTGTGTCCTGCAATGTCAGCTGGAAATCAACCCTGCTGCAAGTACTTACACCACGGAGACCAGTAACCACTGTGGGGTAAACATTTACCAGCATGCCACTGAATGAGAAATTGGAGCCTTGGTCTTTCTCCGTGATAGAATTTTTTGGGATGAACTTTGGCCCTGCTGAAATTCCCCAGTAAACATTCTTTTTTTGGGTTCACACAAGGAAGGACAATAGTAGACACTCAAAAATCCCAAGTGGTCGGACTCAGCATTTTCCTTGAGTGATGTGAAAAGTTGAATCCTGCAGGAAGCAAGTTAATAGTCATGGAAAAAATTAGGGAAAAAGAAAATCACTCGCAGTGGTGGAGTTTTTAAGAATTTCTATCATGAACCAAGACAGTCTGTCCTACCACATATTTTTAAAGCAATTCAAAGTATCAGCCCTCTAAAAGAATAATAAACACACCAACAACATTCTTAGGAGTGCGTCTGTCCTCTAAACGCAGCAGGACCATAAACATTGACCAGACGTCTCAGATTTCCTGGCAGAGTTATGAGTTTGTGAAATTCTATTTTTGCTAATAAAGGCATTTGGGATTTAACATGTATTCCTTTACAAGGCTCTTCGTATAAGAAAGCTCACAAATCACAAAAAAATCCTTGAGCCCAATGATATGTCCCAGGTTGAGACTTGGAGAAAGCGATCGCCATGTTTATGGATTCATAATATTTTCCTGAGGCTGGACCATACGTCCAAAGGTGGATTCTGTCTTTAAAGCAAGTGCGTGCCCATGGAAACTCCTCCAAGCATCTTAAGTGCAAGGCTTATTTCTTGGTCCCTGCTGTTCCCTGAATCTAACTTGTTCCTTTTCTATGACTGAAAGTCTGTGGAATTGGGCTAAGGCCAGCAGCTTCAGTGCCACCAGGAAGGTCCATCAGTGCTTTTGGGGCCACACTGTGCTGTGTGGGACTAAACGAAGAAAGGGAAGGAAAGGGAAAGTGATACATTATAACAGCACTATGGGAAAACCATACAGTGGTTTCCTAAATGCTTAACTTACTGCCATTTCCCCCTAAATTCAAGGCCCCTCTTTATTTCATTTCTTTATGAAATGGGATTTTAATTAAAACACGGATTGTCTAGGGGCATACATCCTAGGGGCATACCAGGAGTCATTAAGTGCAGGCATGAGTCTCTTAGAAGAGGAGAGCTGAGGTTGGAGGGGGCACACCAGGGGGGAAAGGGTAGTGGTTGTAGACATTAGGGCTGGGGGGTCCCCTCTGGGGCTGTCGGTTACGTGACCCTAAATCCCACAGACACCAGTGGGTCCATTACCCCAGGACTGCGCCTTCCTTCTGAGTGGGAAACCCTGCAAATGTCTCCTGTTTCCTCCTCTGACCTGCAGCCACGTTGATCCCTCATACTGGGGAAGGCAGAAAGGACAAGTGGAGGTCCAGCATTTTCCCCCGATGTCCCAGAGGCTCTGGGGCACCCTGCCGGTGAAAAGCCAACACTTCCCACACTAATCCAGAGCCCTCCTAGAAACCCATTCCGAGGCCTGCTAGTGGGGCGTCAGCCGGTGTTACCTGCTTCAGAGAAACCCCCCTGGAAGGACCTCCTTTCTGCAGATCCTGGTCTGCACATGAGATAATTTCACCCAAGGGAGGGGGGTCCTGCTTGGGACGAGGCAGCGGCACCACTGTTTCCAGCCCAGAATGGTTCAGCTGCAGAAGCTTGGAATGGCCCAGGGCAACTCATGATTAAACGCCCGGACTGCTTTTCAGGGGAAGGTTAGCTGTCTATCACCTGTGCTCTCTCTCTAACTCAATAACCCGGCTATTGATTACACTGCATACCTGCTGTTGCCAAATTATTTCTAAAAAACAAAATAAATTCTCAGCAAGATAACACCCACCCCAATCCTCTGTTACAATATGCAGAGCACGTGAGTGCTGTGATCTGGCCATGAAAGCAAAGCTGCTAATGGAGACGTGGCTGCACATTTTAAAGGAGAGGATGGATGGCGAATTTGGTTCAGCTGCAACCTTAAGTTCTACCTGCTGGGTTTCTGGAGTCAGAGGTTCTCACCACCAGCAAACATCTCATGCTCCCCTGTATCTGAGTCTCCTCAGGTCCCCAGGGCTTGTGATGAGTTCTCCCTGGGCAGCTCAGTGTCCACCCAGGGATGCAAAGGGAAAGAGAGTGAGGTGGGGAGTGGACAGGCACAGCGTGGTGGCTTGTGGTATGCAGAGGTGACCAGCACGGAGCCCGGACCAAGTAGCAGGCAGCAGGTGCTGGATGCGAGGAAGCAGCACCCATGGAGGGGGGGGGCGTGCTAAGAGCGGCACCTGGGCCCACAGGCATGGGGCACCTGTGACTGCGCAGGGTCCTGGCCTCAAGCAGGTGGAGGCGCGGTGGGGGGTGCTGCAGGGGGAGGAGTGGTGGGGGAGGTGCTGCAGGGGGAGGCACAGAGCGGGGAGCAGTGGTGGGGGAGGTGCAACCGAGAGAGGCATGATGGGGGGAGGCCCAGTGGCCATGGTGGCAGGAGGTACATAGGTGGGGGTGCAGTGGGCAGAGCTGCAGCGGGCGGGAGGCACACAGATGGAGGCCCAGTGGTCATGGTGGGCAGGAAATACACAGGTGGAGGTGTGGCTGGCGGGAGGCACGTAGGTGGAGGTGCAGTGGGCGGAGGTACTGGTCCCCCCGGCAGTTTGGGGAGCTGGCCCTACCTGGTCCCATGTGTTGGAGTGCCCGCCCAGCCCCTCTCCAGCTAAGCCTCCCTGTGGGGCTTTTTCAAGGGATGGCACCCAGGCCCCCTCCTCTCTCCCACTGGACTGGCCTTCCCTAGGAGCCCAGGCCCAGCAGACCTGCACGAGCCCTCTCCTGGGCACACCCCCCTCCTCGGACCTGAGGGCACCTCAATGCAGGCAGGAATGTCACACAAGCCACCACAGGGAGGGACAGAGCGGGAGGTGGGAGAAAGTAGAGTGGGGCCCCTGCCTGGCAAATGAGGAGTCCGGTGGCACGGGGCAGGAGAAGTCTCTGTACACCGAGGGGCTTCTGCCTGGCCAGGCACAGTGGGCAGCCCTGACCAGCCAGCTGCCAGCCCAGGCCAGACACCGTGCCGAGCCCTTCACCTACATCACCTCACGTAATGTGCAAGTGTGCAAGACCTTCCATCCCCATTTCACAGATGAGGAGGCTGACACTGCAAGAGGTGAGCACAGGCAGAGGGTGTGGGCTGAGTGCAAACTCCAGAATGAGATTGCCAGTAGATGCAGGTGGGGGCTCAGGGTCTCTGGAATGGAGAAAATGACTACAAGCACTGGGGAAGGCAGCAAGAAAGATGCTGAAATGCTCAGGAGAGAAGATGGTGTAGAAGGAGGAGGAACAAAACAGAAGCTGAGGGAAAGGTGCTGCCGAGATCCAGGGGCCTCGGGGACTGCATGAAGACCCCAGCTTCTCTGCCTCGAGCCCCCAAGAGACCTCCCCAGTGTGGCCACCCCAGTGTCAGGATGGGTGGAGCCTTCAGCCCACTGCTTGGGAAGAGCATGGCTGCTGAGTAAGCACATGGAAAGCTGGGGCCGCTGCTCCATCAGGCCTGTAGGACTGATCATTGTTCCATGGCCAACTCTTAGACCCTGAAATCTCATGGCCTTGGTCCTGCAGCATTCCAGAATTGGCTGGGACTCATGGCCCCTGTTTTCTTTCTATTTTCTCCTTATGATTGTGGGAATGTTTATCCTGCACCTGCCTCTCCATCGTATATTGGAAGCAGGTAACTTGTCCTCCAGATTTCACAGATCCACGGACAAGGGAAACTGTACCCCAGGACAGACCACACCCATAGCCAGTTTTGACGACCTTTGTACTTGGCATTGTTTCTGAAATGAGTGAAGGCTTTTGGGATGTTGTGATGAAATGAATGCATTTTGCTTGTAGAAAGAACATGTCTTTTGGGGTCCAGAGGGTGGAGTGTGATGGTTGGAACTATGTTTCCCAGAAAAGCATGTTCCTTAAACTCAATCCATTCCTGTGGGAGTGAACCCATTGTGAGTGGGACCTTTGGCTGAGGTTGCTTCAGTTAAGGCGTGACCCACCTCATTCAGGACAGGTCTTCATCACTGGAGGATGTTGCAAAAGGATGAAATCAGAGAAAGAAGAAAGGGGGTGGGGGTAGGCCACAGGAAACAAGAACTGAAATCACTGAAACCCAGAAGAGAAGAGAGAAGTCAGGAAGCCGCCATGTGTGTGGCTGTGTAACAAAGGAGCTCAGAACCAAGGGTCACCAGCAGCTGCCCCAGGAGACTGGGCAGAGAGCAGTGCCCTTGATGACGCTTGATTTGGACTTCTTTTAGCCGCAAAACCGTGAGTGAACAAAGTCCCATTGTTAAAGCCAATCCATTGCGTGGCGTTTGCTTGAGCAGTGGGGAAACTAAAACAGTTACACAGCACCCCTTGCAGCCAGACAGACAGACAAACTCAAAGGAAGGTCTAGACATTGGCAGAACTGTCCCTAAAACACTTTAGTTCAAAAGGCTAAAACATATTGGGTGGATGGAAATACTAGTGGTCAATGAGAGGGAGGGGTAAGGGGTGTGGTATGTATGAGTTTTTTCTGTTTTCTTTATATTTCTTTTTCTGGAGTGATGCAAATGTTCTAAAAAATGGTTTTGGTGATGAATATACAACCATGTGATGATATTGTGAGCCATTGATTATACCCAAGAATGGAATGTTCATATGTTAAGAATGTTCGTGTTTGTATGTTGTTTTGACAATTAAAAAAATTTTTAAATTTAAGAAAGGTAATGACACAGACACACACACCAAACATTTTAGTTCAAAGAAGGAGTTCACCTTTTTCTTTGCCTAAAATACAGCTGGAAAATATGAAAGGCCCTTGTCGTGGACTTGCAGGCAGGGTTCTAGCAGCCCGTGTGCTTTGGCCTGGAGCCCTTGAGCCTCTGCAGGGCTGTGTTTCTGAAAGTCAACTCACAGCAGCTACCACTCAGAATCAAGACAACAAGGCACAAAAGTTCTGGATGTGAACTTTTTTTTTAAATATGTTTTCCCTTAAGGTCCATTCAGAGTCACCTTGTTGAGTTTGGGGGAAAATGAAAAGTTATAAAGAAAAATAGAGAAGTTATTTTAATTTAAATGTGTCTTCTACCTCCTCTTTCATAATCATGGAAAGGGTTTATAAAATATCTCTCTGTTCTAGTTTGCAGGCTGCTGGAATGTGATATACTGGAAACAGAATGGCTTTTATAAGGAAGAATTTATTAAGTTGTAAATTTACAGATCTAAGCCATGAAAATGTCCAAATTAAAGCAAGTCTATAGAAATGCCCAAATTAAGGCACCAACAAGAGGTTACCTTTAGTCAAGAAAGGACAATGAAGTTCAGGATTTCTCTCTCAACTGGAAAGGCACATGGCAAACATGGTGACATCTGCTAACTTTCTCTCCAGGGTTCTTGTTTCATGAAGCTCCCCTGGGGACGTAATCCCTCTTCATCTCCAAAGGTCTCTGGCTGCATGGGCTCAGTGTCTCTGTAGTTTTTTCCAAAATGTTTTATTTTAAAAGATTCCAGTAAGCCAATCAAGACCCAAAGGAGTCACAGCTCCCTCTAATCAAAGGTTAATACCCACAATTGTGCGCATCACATCTTCAGGGAGATAATCTAATCAAGTTGCCAACCTATGGTGCTGAATAGGGATTAAAATAAATGGCTGCCTCCACAAGATGGATTAAGATGAAAACATGGCTTTTCTGGGGTACACAGTCCTCTCAAATTGGCAATCAATGGAAAACTTCAGCAACCAAGTTCAGGCAGGACTACCAATGGCTCTGAAACTTTAGGGATGAAGGTTTGGGTCACCCCACCAGGCAAAGAACCACAGCCAGCTGAAGTGCTTGCTGAGGGTAAAGGGAACATGGAATGGGTAGTGGAAGAAGGTAGTGATAAATATGAACTACGACCATGTGATCAGTTACAGAAATGAGGACTGTAATCATATGAATATTTCTTCTTTGTTTTGTAATTATTATCTATGTATTATACATAAATAAAATATTTGTTTTTTTCTTTATTTTATCCCCTTTATCATATGACATAATCTTTTTTGTTCATGTTACAGTATTTAAGCTGTAGGATATCAAGTTTAAGAGCGAATATTACCCAAGGACTTGCAACCTATTCTGGAGAGATTTAATGCATTTCCAGTTGTATGCAGGACAGTTGAGTAATGTTAGGTGAGGAAAAATGCACCTGTATTTTTTTCTATTTAGAGATTAAGTATGGTTTAAGGTGACATGTGTAGCTGCCAAATTGACAAGGGGTGGACTGTGATGGTCAGGGTCAGGTATCAACTTGGCCAGATGGTGGTGCCCACTTGCCTGGCCAGGTAGGCACTGGCCTGTCTGTTGCTGTGAGGACATTTCATGGACAATGACCCCATTGGCTGCATCCACAGCTGATTATTTGCAATCAGCTAAGGGAAGTGTCTTCTGCAATGAGTGAAGTTTAATCTAATCACCAGAAGGCATTTAAAGGGGATTCATATGAGACAGTCACTCTTTCTGCTTCAGCCAGCCACCCTCTCCTGAGGTTCACTGAGGACCTTCATTGGATCTGCCAGCTCACAGCCTGCCCTACAGACCTTGGACTCTACATCCCCACAGTTATGTGAGACACTTTTATAAATTTTGTATTTACAGATATCTCCTGCTGATTCTGTTTCTCTAGAGTACCCTAGCTAATATACTGTCTATGAGTGAGTAAAGGACTCTTTGTGATTTTCTAAGTACATCCTAAATTTTAGGGCAAATTTTAGAGTGAGGAGAAGAAAAAGAGTATCAGTGCCTTGTGTGATGAAAATGGCATGTGATGAAGCCCAGACTCTCTCACCACTGGCTACCCTGCTGTCGATGGCATGCCCCTGTCTGCTCACCTTTAAAGGGACCTCTGTCCAAATTGACACCCTTCCCTCTCTGGCCACGTGGGCCCCGAACAATCCCTGCCCAAAAGAGAAAAAGAAAATTTCAGAATAAGGAATGACTATGGCAGAACAAAGGGGATTTGCTTGCAGCATCCCCTCTGTGTGTTAGTTTGCTAGCTGCTGGAATGCAATATACCAGAACTGGAATGGTTTTGAAAAATGGAATTTAATAAGTTATAAATTTACAGTTTTAAGCCTATAAAAATATCCAAACTAAGACATTTAGGTAAAGATACCTTAATTCAAGAGAGGCCAATGGGTCAGGAATATCTGTCAGCTGGGAAGTCATGTAGCCGGCATCTGCTGGTCCCTTGCTCCTGTGCTCTGTCACTTTCAGCCTCTGTTCCCATGGGGTGTTCCTCACTTTGGTTCTCTGGGGCTGGCTTTCATCTCTTGGCTTCTCTTGGTTCTCTTCATGTTCTGGTTTGCTTAACATCTCATGGCAAGGTCTGCTGGGCTCCAAGCATCTCCAAACATCTGTGTCTCTGTTCTCCATGTATCTGCATCTGTGTCAGTTCTACTGTGAAGCTTTTGTCGCCTCTGAAGCATCTGTCTTTTCTCCAAAATGTTTCCTCTTCTAAAGGACTCCAGTAAACTAATCAAGACCCACCTGGGATGGGTGGAGTCACATCTCCATCTAATCAAAGGTCACACCCACAATTAGGCATGCCACATCTCCGTGGGGATGATCTAATCAAAATCTCTACCCTACTGCATTGAATTAGAATTAAAAGAGATGGCTGCCCTCACAAGGTTGAGTCAGGGTTAAGGCATGGCTTTTCTGGGGTACATGACACTCTCAAACTGGCACATCCTGTCTGTTTGTCCTTGGGAGCAGCATCTGCCTCTGGACAGAGGTTTGTGTACTAGCTGTGTGTGACCCTTGCACCCTCCACTGGGATTGCTGCCCCATTTGTGGCTAAGGAACTGACTCATTAGTAGTCTTTTCACTTAATTTATACTAACTCATTTTCTTAAATTTGCATTTTATTGTTACTATCATGATTTTTAAATGTTCCAATGACTCAGTAGTTCACCGAGGTATAAAAATAGTGGTGGAGATGGAACATTAACACTACAACTAGAAAAACTTCATCATAAAGGAGGAGGGAGAGGTCTTAGTGTAAACATAGAATTTGATGTGGAATGTGCTGAAATAGTAAATCTGTAATGAAGATTTTTCACCGGCATCCAAGGATCAACAAACATTTGAAAACTGAATTTCATTGAATTATCTTTTCATTTGCCTAAATCCCGAGTGTGTTTTCTTTTAAGAAGCTTGCTCTGTGATGACACTGAGCTACTGAAGCTTTTGCCCCATCTTCCAAATATAGGAGAGTGGCTTTTAGGGCATGCCGAGGGAGGGTCCTCAGAACCTTCCAGTACAAAGCTGGGCGAGGGCGCAGGCTTTGGCGCTGGGGGAGCTGATGTGAATCTCTGCCACTGCTAGACTTGTGACCTTGGCAGGCTGCTTCCTGTCCCTGCTCCAGGTTCCTCCAATTACCTGGTGGCACCGACAGACTTACTCTCACAGACCTGTGAGGATAGAATGAGCGAATGGGTGTAAAGTGCTGAGAGCAGCTCCTGGGGAATGGCGAGCACTCAGTAATCCTCAGCAATTATTAGAGGCGAAGAAGAGTCAGGCTCACTGTGCACACCCACAGCCACCGTTATCCTGCACTCTGAGAAAGAGTGACAGGGTGCCCCTTTGTGAAGCGGAGCCCGATGTCCCTGAACCCGCAGGCCAACAGGCAGCATGACCATTAGCCCACGAGCAGCTGACACAGATGGCACAATCAAGGCAGCATGTGGGCCAGCCCTGGGCGAGCGCCCGCTGTGTGTGCAGCAGCTTGCTGGATGGCACGTTGATCTACTCTACTTTGAAATCCATGTTTCAGAAAAAGAAAAAAGGATTATTTTACAAGTCATGGTGTGACCTGGAAAAGGTGTGTTGGCATTACCACTGATAAGGCACGAGCCGGGTGGTCAGCAAGGAGGGGTCTCTGTGCCCGTCCACCAAGCAATGGGCTCAGAAAAGGCAGCGGGCAGCCAGCAAATGGCAAGAGGGACAACTGTGAGGCAACCAAACTGAGCCTGCAGAGCAAATGGCTTTTCCCTATTGTGCACATGAATGCACAATGCAGGTTTGTTTTTTCACTCTGCAGTTTCCCAATTGTTACAGGAGAAGACACTAACATCAGCTTCTGAAATCCGTGTTATGATAAAGCCAGCTTATCCTGACACTAATAATGCTATTTCCATCATTTCTATGATTTCATGAAGCTTGTTCAAGCGTCACAGCTCAGCAATATATCAATAATATTCAGCTGAGCAGCCAAAACCTGTCCCATCAGAGGTGAAATTTCAAGATGTTTGCTGCTGAGAATACGATGTCAGAATTTTATGAGAAAGCCAAGATATGATAGACTGATGGCTGAGAGTTTGGCTTTCTCTAAAAGTGAATGAAATTCTTCATCAGTGGAGGAATTAGCTCACTTCTTACAGGTCTTATTTTTAAACCATCTCTACATGGAACCAGAAAAAATAATGTTCCAGAATGGAATGCAATCTAAGAGTAGATTAGGACCCCATTAACTGCTTTAATCCAAGCTGAAACACTCACAAGCTTGTGGGCCTTATACCTTGCGGGGAGCCAGCAGTCATCTTCAGAGAGAAATCGCTTTGGAAATTCTGAGTCTTTGCCCTGTCCTCAAAGCCAGTAACAGAGTCACTGACCACTTACTTCAAGTATTTGATGTAAGAGTTTCTGATTTATTAAAAGTAAAGAATGAGGAAAGATACCAATTGGATTCTGAACCCGACTTACAGCTAATATTATTTCCCATCAAACTGGATACAATAACCTGGGAAAATATTATCCACTTAACTTGTATGGATTTAGAAACCATTCAAAAATTATTTTTATTAACAGTATCAATAATTTTCTTTTATGTTTATATACAATTGATAGCCTCCTTGTTGGATGTTTATCAACTGGCCTCTAATTTCAAAGTTGAAAAACCTCAAATTCATATGAATTTACAAGAGGCCCAAAACCCCAAACAATTCTGAAAAGGAAGAACAAAGTTGGAATTTGAAATATTCCCATTTTTCAAAACTTACTACAAGGTAACAGTAATCAAAACTCAGTGAGTTACTGTCATGAGAATAGATGTGTGAACTAATGGGATAGAATTGAAATTCCAGAAATAGAGCCACACATCTATGGCCAAATGACATTAAACAAGAGTGTCAAGCACACACAACAAGGGCAGAATAGACTTTTCAGCAAATGGTACTGGGAAAATTGGATAGCTACATGCAAAATAATGAAAGCGGAACCCTACCTCACACCATATACAGAACTTAACTCAAAAATGGATCAAGAACCTAAATATAAGAACTAAACCCACAAAACCCTTAGAAGATAACAGGGAAAATCTTCACAACCTTGGATTTGGCAATGGATCTTTAGATATGATACCAAAAGCATGAGCAATGAAAAAATATATATAGATTGGACTCCTTCAAAATTAACAACTTCAGTGGATCAAAGAACATTATCAAGAAAGTGAAAAGACAGCTGACAGAATGGGAGAAAATAGTTGCCAATCATATATCTGAAAAAGGCTTAATACCCAGAATCGATAAAGAACTCTTACAACTGAACAACAAAAAGGTGAACAACCCAATTAAAAATGGACAAAAGTATTGAATAGAAAGTTTTCCAAAGAAAATATACAAAGGACCAATAAGTATATGAAAAGAGGGTCAACATCATGCGCAATTAGGGAAATGCAAATCAAACCATAATGAGATATTATTTCATACCCACTAGAATAGCTACTCTAAACAATGGAAAATTACAAATGTTGAATGGGATTCAGAAAATGGGAACTTTTGTGCATTGCTGGTGAGAATGTAAAATGGTAGAGCTATTGTGGAAAGCAATGTGGTGGCTTCTCAGAGAGTTAAACATAGAAGCATCATTTGATCCTGCAGTCCCAACCCCAGGCATATACCCAAGTAAAGTGAAAATGGACTCAGACCAGTACCCCCATGTTCAAGACAGTATAGTCACCACAGGCAACAGGTGGAGACATCCCAGGTCCACCAGCAGATGAATGGATAAATGAAACGTGGTAGAAACATATGAGGGAACGTTATCTGGTCATAGGAAGACATGAAGTTCTGCCACATGCTGCAATGTGGGTGAATCTTAAAGACATTGGGCTGAGAGAAATAAGCGAGGGCCTTAAGGACAAGTCCTGTGTGAGCTCATGAGTACGAAGTATCTAGAAATAGCACATCAGTAGAGATGAAGTAGCTCAGGGTTACCAGCAGCTGGGGAAGGAGAGTTGTGACTTAATGGGTATAGAGTGTTAATGAATTGTGGAAATTTTTAAATAACATTAATTTTTTACAAGTGAGCAATCTGATCTGGAGAATAATGAGATCATACAGGTAAACGTGTAGCGCAAAATAAACCTTCAATGACCATCTTTTTGAAAAGCTGGCTGATAGGGTGGTGGCATGGAGTGGCCACTCTCCACAGAACAATTCAGCTGGTGGAACTATGTCCAAAAGGCAACAAGGACCCATTTAAAAGTCTCTGGAAATGGTTCAAAGGATACACCACAACCAGAGAAACGTTTATTCTAGAGATTCTACCATGTCTCAGTGAGAAGAGCGAGTCTCCGGGACCTGCTCCCATGGGGCCCCCAGGGCCTGCAAGGGGAAGAGGAAGGCCAAATGGGGGGGGCGGGGTTCCTGCCCTCACCGCTGTATTCTGGGATGCATGCCCTTGACCACACAAGGGCAAGTGGGCAGGGCAAGGCTCCCTCCCTGTGTCCGCCTCTGGGCAAGGTTCTGTGGCCCTGGCCACCTACTAGATGCTGGGTCCCCAGCCTCCTCTCCACCTCTCCAGGGCACAGAGCCCACTGTAGCCAAGTCGACAGGAGGAAAGGGGCACCGTGTATCCTGTACCACTCCCACTCTTCTCAGGGAAAGAGGCTGAAGGGAGGAGTCCACTGTGGCCCGGAGACAGTGTTTCGTTGGACCAGGGCCTGGAGAACTTCACACCTCTGTGCGTTGCTGCCAGGGTGGCAGTGTGGTAACATGCAACTAGCAGGCAAGATGGCGGGGGGCCGCATGGGTCAGGGAAAAGGGCAGCCGCCAAGGCCCTGCTGGGACCCTGGGCCGGGGTTCAGAAGGTCGGGGAGCAGGTGCTGGGTTCTGATCCATCATCTGCACTCGAGAACGAATCTGCAGGCAATATCCATATCAGCTGCACAAATTGCTAAGAGTTTTGCAAATTTCAACCCCAACCTGTACCTAATCTCTGGTTATATGACAATTCCCGAAGAGCAAAACAACTCGCGGGGTAAGGTGGGCTCTGTGGGCGGCACTGTCTGCTCACTCTCCAGTTTCTTCTGGCAGAGGGTGCACCTGGGGAGGGCCCATGAGCAGGGGGCGCGCGTTCCGGGGCAGGGGACACAGCCTCTCGCTGCTGCCTCAGGAAACCAAGCTGGGCCCTGCAGGGCTGAGCGGGAGGCCCAGCATTGGAGCTAGCTGGTCAGCCCCAGGCTGGGTAAACAACCTCCTCTTCTGTTCGAAAACCCTGCCCCACGGATGCTTGAGGTGGCTCTCAGCTGTCCCTGGGTCCATGGGAATAAATCTCTTAGAGAAAGCACGCGTGCTTCATACACCTGTGCTCTTCCTAATAATTAAAGGCGTTTATAAAGAACGTTTTCTGTTTCCCCAAAGAAAAATGAATTTATCTCCTTTTTTTTTTTTTTTTGCTTGGGCAGGCACTGGGAATTGAACCCAGGTCTCTGGCATGGCAGGCAAGAACTCTGCCTGCTGAGCCACCGTGGCCCACCCAATTTTAAACCATATATGCATTTAGGCAATATACTATCAACGGAAATCAATAAAATACAACTATCCTTTCAATTGTTTAACTAGGTAAAAACAATGTTTCCTTATGCCTCATTTCCTCTCAAGCAGCAGACCTAAGAGCTGAAACCATTTGCCCTCAGCAGAGAAAAAAAATCAGGAGACTGAAAATATCAGCAACCTGACACTCAGCCAGAGCTCAAGGGAATCGCTCCTTGGGAACTTAAGCGTGTCTGGGAACGAGTGCTGGCCAACCCCAGGAAGGAGAGGGGCGGCTTTGGAAGCCCCCAAAGCTCTGCACTCAAGAAATGGTGAAGAGCCGGGGCTGGCCGGCAGCTCTGGGGTCCCTAGGCTTGTGCAGAATGTTTCTGTTAAACACCGGCGATCTTTCCGGGGTTTTCACACTCAACTCCTTGGATGCACGTCAGATGCCGTGTGTCCTGCAGAGGACCTGCGTTATGGGCTGGCAGCCCACGGCTAGAGGCCGATGCTCTCCCTCCAGGACCCAGCATCGTGGCAGTGATGCGAGCTGTCATTAGACATGTCTGTGTGGGGGAGAGCCTGGCAAAGCCCCCTCAGCCGCCTCTGCAAGAATGGGGTCTTCAGTGGCTGCGATGGCGCAGCCAGGGGCCACTGCAGATGCTGGGGAAGGTTCTCCAAGGGAAGCGATTGTGGGGAAACCAAACGCCGTGGGGACAGCAGATTTCCAGGTCAGAGCCGGATGGAGACGCTTGACTTTGGATAGAAGAGGTTCCTTCTTCCCTTTGAATAAGAACACCAGGACATCGACATGAGAATATAACATTTATTGAGCACCTACTGTTTGCAGGCACCACATTGCGAGCACCCCTATTGCTGCCTATTAACAGATGAGGACATGACGACACCTGCCCACGTAGTGAGGGGGCAGGGAGGGTCTCTTCCTGCGACATACCCCGCGAGTGTCAGCCCCACACATAGGCAGAGTTTAAAACAAAGCACAGGACGGTTTAATCCCAAAAGGAGCTGAGGAAGCAAACGCTGTAGAGCAGAAAGCATGGACCAGTCTCGCCCAGGACCTGCAAGTGTGCACAGGGCTCTGCTAGGTCACGGGCAGACGCTCTGGAGAACCTGCGCGGCCTGTCCTGTCAGGGCCACGGCTGGTCCACGCCAACGGCCGGCAGGCGTTCCCCAAGGAAGATGAGGGGCCAGGCGAGATGCTCGGAATTCTACTCCATCGTTTCGCCTTTGGGACTACAGCGGTCCTAATAAATCCCATCCTTAAATTCTTCTGGTTTAGCCTTGGCCTCCAGAAATACAATTATGGAGAAGCCTAAGGCTTCCAATGGGTTAAAGTGAATGGCTGGCCCCACTCCCCCAAGAAAGCATGCTGAGCGCTCACTCAGTGCTGCTGCTGCTGCTTTAACAGAGCAAAACTCAAGCAGCAACTTCTCTATTTCATCTTCCTGACCACCGAGGAAGAATAATCCCTGCCTGCTTTAGTCCTCCTGACCACCCCCCACCACCCCCACCTCCCCACCCACCTCCCCTCACGATGCTAGCTCCAAATCCATCCAATTCACGTGCACGATCCCGCCAGCCAGCCTGGCTCTGAAACCTGGCTGATTCTTTACAAACTGTATTGCCCCCTCTCCCTTTGCAAGAACCAGTTATCTTCAATTAACAATTCCCTCTCATTCCTTATTTGTCACCACTGTATTGCAAAGCTGAGGAAAATAAATATTGAAAAATAGGGACTTCTAAAACTCTTGACCCCCTACAGCCATCAGCATGTGTGCTTTTGGACCCACACGCCCTCCTGCCCCCATAATTGTGCCTAGATCGATAGTTTTAGGTCAAAATTTGGGAGAGTTTTAGACTTCCTTTTATTTCTCAGTTCCAATGTGAGAACCCAGAACCCCAGTTTTTGCTGACAGTTCTGATCTGTTAAATCTCAAAAGAAAATGGGATGCTAGGGGGAGTATGGGAGTCGGAGGATCTGAATTACCTCCTGACCCGTCCCAGAGGATAATGGCATATCAACACTACTCATTTCCTTACTTTTCCAATTCCGAACCCATTCCTAACAAAATGAATGGGTGATATCTTCCAAATAGCAGCTTTTCTCAAGGATTACCAACTGAGCAACTTCTGGTTCTTTTGATTGGAATATTGATTAACAAGCATATCTTACGTGGGAAAGGTGTGTTCCTGACTGATGGTCCATTTACACAGGAAGACTGTTAGAGGAGTGTGCTATTTAAAGGAGTACCATTATTTACCTGTTGTGGAAGTTTAGATGCTCTAAAAAAGAGAAATGAAAGTCACAGTTGTGTTAGTATATATTGTTGACCTCTTCTTAGAGAAAAAAAACACAAAACTCTGCCCACCTTCTATGATGGGTTTGGCTGGTCCTTCTCTCAAAATAGCATTCACTTCCATTTCAGACTAGGGCGCCCTAGTCCCTAAGTAGGTAACCTCCAAGCTGGCCGGCAGCTCTGGGGTCCCTAGGCTTGTGCAGAATGTTTCCATTAAACACCGTCGATCTTTCCGGGTTTGTCACACTCAGCTACTGGGATGCACGTCAGACGCCGTGTGTCCTGCAGGGGACCTGTGTTATGGTCTGGCAGCCTGCGGCTAGAGGCAGACGCTCTCCCTCCAGGACCCAGCGTCGTGGCAGTGCTGCGAGCTGTCATTAGACATGTCTGTGTGGGGGAGAGGCCGGCGAAGCCCCCTCCACTGCTTCTGCAAGAATGGGGTCTTCGACCTACCAACTTCCTGGCGGTGGGAGCTGTGATAGAAGGGAGCTTACCACAGCACTTCCCATCCCAAGGTGGGATGGAGTTAGGAAAGGGTGTCTGCTCTACCCTCCCTGATGATTTTTCTCCATCCTTTAATGTCTCAAATTATTTTTAGGTGCAAATTGCTGAGCTCTACACCTTCCTTCTGCATAATAATCTCTGGAAGTTGGGCACCAAAATTGGCTTTTTTAATAAGCAATACATGCAGGGAAAAGGTGCACTATCATGTTAATACCTGAGAGGCTCCTGGCAGTCTTTTAATGTATAAATAATCTCTTGCATAGCCTCCAAGGCACCGAGGAATGATGTCATGAAAGAAACCTGATCCCTCCAATACGAACAAATAGCCTTCCAATCTGTGTTCACTTGAGCAAGGCACATAAATGGGTTTTGCACTTTGTAGGGTTTCCCCACAAGGAGTTAATTCACAAACATCTAGTTTGCTGGGAAACTTGCCCTGATTCCCATTTTAAAGTCTTCCTGAGCCTCACCTTGGACCCCTCCCACCCTTTTCTCAGAAGACCCTGGGGAAAAGAATTGGACAACCCCTTCCAGATGCGCTGCAGTTATCTGCACTCATTCTTGTCCTGAGTGCGGTTTTTCTTCTCAAAGCCCATTGGGAGAGATGAGATGAGAAGGATTGAGGGTTTAGATTTCAAAGGGCATTAGCTATGCCTTAGCTGTAGTTCTAGTTTGAGTGGTTAATATGTCTTATCATTTTCCAAAAAATACCACTCAAAAGCCTAAACCAGGTGACATTTCTAGTTGTGCTGCAAACACACTCACATTCAGAAGCAGAAGCAGCAGGTAAGCTGTGGTAGAAGTTCTGTTCTAGTTTGCTAGCTGCTGGAATGCAATATACCAGAGATGGAATGGCTTTTTTTTTTTATTAATTAAAAAAAAAATTAACTAACACAACATTTAGAAATCATTCCATTCTACATATGCAATCAGTAATTCTTAATATCATCACATAGATGTATGATCATCATTTCTTAGTACATTTGCATCGATTTAGGAAAAGAACTAGCAAAACAACAGAAAAAGATATAGAATGATAATATAGAGAAAAAAATAAAAATAATAATAAAAATAAAAAAGAAAATATATATATAAAAAAGAAAAAAAAGGAAAAAGAAAAAAAAAAAAACACAAACAAACCAACCAACCAACAAACAAACAAAAAAAACTATAGCTCGGATGCAGCTTCATTCAGCGTTTTAACATGATTAGTTTACAATTAGGTATTATTGTGCTGTCCATTTTTGAGTTTTTGTATCTAGTCCTATTGCACAGTCTGTATCCCTTCAGCTCCAATTACCCATTATCTTACCCTGTTTCTAACTCCTGCTGGTCTCTGTTACCAATGACATATTCCAAGTTGATTCTCAAATGTCGGTTCACATCAGTGGGACCATACAGTATTTGTCTTTTAGTTTTTGGCTAGACTCACTCAGCATAATGTTCTCTAGGTCCATCCATGTTATTACATGCTTCATAAGTTTATCCTGTCTTAAAGCTGCATAATATTCCATCATATGTATATACCACAGCTTGTTTAGCCACTCGTCTGTTGATGGACATTTTGGCTGTTTCCATCTCTTTGCAATTGTAAATAATGCTGCTATAAACATTGGTGTGCAAATGTCCGTTTGTGTCTTTGCCCTTAAGTCCTTTGAGTAGATACCTAGCAATGGTATTGCTGGGTCGTATGGCAATTCTATATTCAGTTTTTTGAGGAACCGCCAAACTGCCTTCCACAGTGGTTGCACCATTTGACATTCCCACCAACAGTGGATAAGTGTGCCTCTTTCTCCGCATCCTCTCCAGCACTTGTCATTTTCTGTTTTGTTGATAATGGCCATTCTGGTGGGTGTGAGATGATATCTCATTGTGGTTTTGATTTGCATTTCTCTAGTGGCCAGGTACATTGAGCATCTCTTCATGTGCCTTTTGGCCATTTGTATTTCCTCTTCTGATAGGTGTCTGTTCAAGTCTTTTTCCCATTTTGTAATTGGGTTGGCTGTCTTTTTGTTGTTGAGTTGAACTATCTCTTTATAAATTCTGGATACTAGACCTTTATCTGATATGTCGCTTCCAAATATTGTCTCCCATTGTGTAGGCTGTCTTTCTACTTTCTTGATGAAGTTCTTTGATGCACAAAAGTGTTTAATTTTGAGGCGCTCCCATTTATTTCTTTCTTTCTTCAGTGTTCTTGCTTTAGGTTTAAGGTCCATAAAACCGCCTCCAATTGTAAGCTTCATAAGATATCTCCCTACATTTTCCTCTAACTGTTTTATGGTCTTAGACCTAATGTTTAGATCTTTGATCCATTTTGAGTTAACTTTTGTATAGGGTGTGAGATACGGGTCCACTTTCATTATTTTGCATATGGATATACAGTTCTCTAGGCACCATTTATTGAAGAGACTGTTCTGTCCCAGGTGAGTTGGCTTGACTGCCTTATCAAAGATCAAATGTCCATAGATGAGAGGGTCTATATCTGAGCACTCTATTCGATTCCATTGGTCAATATATCTATCTTTATGCCAATACCATGCTGTTTTGACCACTGTGGCTTCATAATATGCCTTAAAGTCAGGCAGCGTGAGACCTCCAGCTTCGTTTTTTTTTCCCTCAAGATACTTTTAGCAATTCGGGGCACCCTGCCCTTCCAGATAAATTTGCTTATTGGTTTTTCTATTTCTGAAAAATAAGTTGTTGGGATTTTGATTGGTATTGCATTGAATCTGTAAATCAATTTAGGTAGGATTGACATCTTAACTATATTTAGTCTTCCAATCCATGAACACGGTATGCCCTTCCATCTATTTAGGTCTTCTATGATTTCTTTTAACAGTTTTTTGTAGTTTTCTTTGTATAGGTTTTTTGTCTCTTTAGTTAAATTTATTCCTTGGTATTTTATTCTTTTAGTTGCAATTGTAAATGAAATTCGTTTCTTGATTTCCCCCTCCGCTTGTTCATTGCTAGTGTATAGAAATGGTACAGATTTTTGAATGTTGATCTTGTAACCTGCTACTTTGCTGTACTCATTTATTAGCTCTAGTAGTTTTGTTGTGGATTTTTCCGGATTTTCGACATATAGTATCATATCGTCTGCAAACAGTGATAGTTTTACTTCTTCCTTTCCAATTTTGATGCCTTGTATTTCTTTTTCTTGTCTAATTGCTCTGGCTAGAATCTCCAACACGATGTTGAATGATAGTGGTGATAATGGACATCCTTGTCTTGTTCCTGATCTTAGGGGGAAAGTTTTCAATTTTTCCCCATTGAGGATGATATTAGCTGTGGGTTTTTCATATATTCCCTCTATCATTTTAAGGAAGTTCCCTTGTATTCCTATCTTTTGAAGTGTTTTCAACAGGAAAGGATGTTGAATCTTGTCAAATGCCTTCTCTGCATCAATTGAGATGATCATGTGATTTTTCTGCTTTGATTTGTTGATATGGTGTGTTACATTAATTGATTTTCTTATGTTGAACCATCCTTGCATACCTGGGATGAATCCT
Source organism: Tamandua tetradactyla (assembly GCF_023851605.1). Taxonomy (NCBI): domain Eukaryota; kingdom Metazoa; phylum Chordata; class Mammalia; order Pilosa; family Myrmecophagidae; genus Tamandua; species Tamandua tetradactyla. The sequence goes on along the minus strand of NC_135330.1, from coordinate 100,539,401 downwards.
ACTTGGTCATGATGTATAATTCTTTTAATGTGTTGTTGGATTCAATTTGCTAGAATTTTGTTGAGGATTTTTGCATCTATATTCATTAGAGAGATTGGTCTGTAGTTTTCTTTTTTTGTAATGTCTTTGCCTGGTTTTGGTATGAGGGTGATGTTGACTTCATAGAATGAATTAGGTAGCTTTCCCTCCACTTCGATTTTTTTGAAGAGTTTGAGCAGGTTTGGTACTAATTCTTTCTGGAATGTTTGGTAGAATTCACATGTGAAGCCGTCTGGTCCTGGACTTTTCTTTTTAGGAAGCTTTTGAATGACTGATTCAATTTCTTTACTTGTGATTGGTTTGTTGAGGTCATCTATTTCTTCTTGAGTCAAAGTTGGTTGTTCATGCCTTTCCAGGAACCCATCCATTTCATCTAAATTGTTGTATTTATTAGCGTAAAGTTGTTCATAGTATCTTGTTATTACCTCCTTTATTTCTGTGAGGTCAGTGGTTATGTCTCCTCTTCCATTTCTGATCTTATTTATTTGTGTCCTCTCTCTTCTTCTTTTTGTCAATCTTGCTAAGGGCCCATCAATCTTATTGATTTTCTCATAGAACCAACTTCTGGTCTTATTGATTTTCTCTATTGTTTTCAATTTCATTTATTTCTGCTCTAATCTTTGTTATTTTTTTTCCTTTTGCTTGCTTTGGGGTTATTTTGCTGTTCTTTCTCCAGTTCTTCCAAGTGGACAGTTAATTCCTGAATTTTTGCCTTTTCTTCTTTTCTGATATATGCCATTAGGGCAATAAATTTCCCTCTTAGCACTGCCTTTGCTGCTTCTCATAGGTTTTGATATGTTGTGTTTTCGTTTTCATTCGCCTTGAGATATTTACTAATTTCTCTTGCAATTTCTTCCTTGACCCACTCGTTGTTTAAGAGTATGTTGTTGAGCCTCCACGTATTTGTGGATTTTCTGGCACTCCGCCTATTATTGATTTCCAACTTCATTCCTTTATGATCCGAGAAAGTGTTGTGTATGATTTCAATCTTTTTAAACTTTTTAAGACTTGCTTTGTGACCCAGCATATGGTCTGTCTTTGAGAATGATCCATGAGCACTTGAGAAAAAGGTGTATCCTGCTGTTGTGGGGTGTAATGTCCTATAAATGTCTGTTAAGTCTAGCTCATTTATTGTAATACTCAAATTCTCTGTTTCTTTATTGATCCTCTGTCTAGATGTTCTGTCCGTTGATGAGAGTGGGGAATTGAAGTCTCCAACTATTATGGTAGATGTGTCTATTTCCCTTTTCAGTATTTGTAGTGTATTCCTCACGTATTTTGGGGCATTCTGATTCGGTGCGTAAATATTTATGATTGTTATGTCTTCTTGTTGAATTGTTCCTTTTATTAGTAGATAGTATCCTTCTTTGTCTCTTTTAAATGTTTTACATTTGAAGTCTAATTTGTTGGATATTGGTATAGCTACTCCTGCTCTTTTCTGGTTGTTATTTGCATGAAATATCTTTTCCCAACCTTTCACTTTCAACCGATGTTTATCTTTGGGTCTGAGATGTGTTTCCTGTAGACAGCATATAGAAGGATCCTGTTTTTTAATCCATTCTGCTAGTCTATGTCTTTTGATTGGGAAATTCAGTCCATTAACATTTAGTGTTATTACTGTTTGGATAATATTTTCCTCTACCATTTTGTCTTTTGTATTATGTACATCATATCTGATTTTCCTTCTTTCTACACTCTTCTCCATACGTCTCTCTTCTGTTTTTTCGTATCTGACTCTAGTGCTCCCTTTAGTATTTCTTGCAGAGCTGGTCTCTTGGTCAAAAATTCTCTCAGTGACTTTTTGTCTGAGAATGTTTTAATTTCTCCCTCATTTCTGAAGGACAATTTTGCTGGATATAGGAGTCTTGGTTGGCAGTTTTTCTCTTTTAGTAATTTAAATATATCATCCCACTGTCTTCTAGCTTCCATGGTTTCTGCTGAGAAATCTACACCTAGTTTTATTCGGTTTCCCTTGTATGTGATGGATTGTTTTTCTCTTGCTGCTTTCAAGATCCTCTCTTTCTCTTTGATCTCTGACATTCTAACTAGTAAGTGTCTTGGAGAACGCCTATTTGGGTCTATTCTCTTTGGGGTGCACTGCACTTCTTGGATCTGTAATTTTAGGTCTTTCATAAGAGTTGGGAAATTTTCAGTGATAATTTCTTCCATTAGTTTTTCTCCTCCTTTTCCCTTCTCTTCTCCTTCTGGGACACCCACAGCATGTATATTTGTGCGCTTCATATTATCATTCAGTTCCCTGATCCCCTGCTCAAATTTTTCCATTCTTTTCCCTATAGTTTCTGTTTCTTTTTGGAATTCAGATGTTCCATCCTCCAGTTTACTAATTCTAGCCTCTGTCTATTTAAATCTACCATTGTAGGTATCCATTGTTTTTTCCATCTTTTCTACTTTGTCCTTCAATCCCATAAGTTCTGTGATTTGTTTTTTCAGACTTTCTATTTCTTCTTTTTGTTCAGCCCATGTCTTCTTCATGTCTTCCCTCAATTTATTGATTTGGTTTTTGAAGAGGTTTTCCATTTCTGTTCGTATATTCAGAATTAGTTGTCTCAGCTCCTGTATCTCATTTGAACTGTTGGTTTGTTCCTTTGACTGGGCCATATCTTAAAATTTCCTGGCGTGATCCGTTATTTTTTTGTTGGCGTCTGCGCATTTAATCAGATTTCCCTGTGTGTGGAACCCAGCAGGTTGAAAGATTTTCCTGTGAAATCTCTGGGCTCTGTTTTTCTTATCCTGCCCAGTATGTGGCACTCGTCTGTCTGCGGGTCCCACCAGTAAAAGATGCTGTGGCTCCTTTAACTTTGGAAGACTCTCGCTGTGGGGGAGGGTTGCCAGCCGAAGAGGCTTGGGGAAGTGCTGATCCAAATCTCCCAGCCGGACCGGGAATCCGCGCATGGGGGGGGGGGGCGCCGGCCGCCGTGGCTTGGGGGAGTGCCGATCCAAAGTTCCCAGCTGGACCGGGAAGCCACGTGTGTGGAAGGGCTGGAATGGCTTTTAACAAGGGGAATTTAATGAGTTGCTAGTTTACAGTTCTAAGGCCGAGAAAATGTCCCAATTAAAACAAGTCTATAGAAATGTCCAATCTAAGGCATCCAGGGAAAGATACCTTGGTTCAAGAAGGCCGATGAAGTTCAGGGTTTCTCTCTCAAGTGAGAAGGCACATGGCGAACACAGTCAGGGCTTCTCTCTTGGCTGAAAGGGCACATGGCGAACACGGCGTCATCTGCTACTTTCTCTCCTGGCTTCCGGTTTCATGAAGCTCCCTGAAAGGCGTTTTCTTTCTTCATCTCCCAAGGGTCTCTGGCTGGTGGACTCTGCCTCGTGGTGCTGCTCTCTCTGAATCTCTCATTCTCCAAAATGTTTCCTCCTTTATAGGACTTCAGAAACTAATCAAGACCCACTCAAATGGGTGGAGACACGTCATCCTCTAATCCAGTTTAACAACCATTCTTAACTAAATCACATCAACCAGGGAGACGATCTCATTACAGTTTCAAATATACAGTATTGAATAGGGATTATTCTACCTTTATGAAATGGAATTTATATTAAAACATGGCTTTTCTTAGGGGGCATACTTCCTTTCAAACCAGCACAAGTTCCTTGGACACAGTGTAACCACACATGCACCAAGGTGTCCAGTGATGTTTCCCAAACACAAATAGTGAGGCCATGGCAGTGCCCAGTGAGGAAGAGAAATGGGGAACTTGCCCTTGTGCATGACAGTGAAGCAGGAAAAACAGACAGACAGGCAGTCCATTAAATGCAACTTTGGTCCCAGGAAGACCTGAGACGAAGCTCACCCTTCTGGGGTGGGTGTCCTTGAAGAATGATCTTTAAAGTGTGACCTCACACGTGTGCAGGGTTTAGCTGGGCTGAGAAAGGTGGAGAACAATGCTCGATGCAGAACGTTCAGGAGTGCAAAGTGTGCAAGGCACGGAGTGTGGGGCGGACTGCAGGGCAGAGAGGAGAACAATAGAGCAGGATGGGTGAAAGAGAGATGGGTGGACATAAACCTCCGGCGGTACAGGACTTAGCTCCCGCACTTCTCCAGGAAATGGGAAATGATAGATTTGTGGTTAACCAATGGATTCTTTTACCAGTGTAGAAAACGGGGTTATGGGAAGACGTGAGGAGTCAAGGATGTGACTGTGCAGTGTACAGATAAGAGGGAACATCCAGCCTGTAGCACACTTAGACTGTGATGTATGTTTCTATACATCTATTATATAGATAATAATGTGCTTATATGTAGATTCTTATACTCTCCTCAGCAGAGGTGGTTATCTGACATTCCCTGTATGCCCATCAGACACACACACACTCCAGAGGCAGCTACGAGTGTCTTCAAATAGCACTATCATGTCTTCCCTAGAGTTTGTTAATTGGCTAGAACATTCCATTGGGGAAACGAGTGCATTGTGACTTGGTGAATTGACCAGACAGGCTGCACAGCCCCTCTGCCTCTGCAGAGACATCTCCTACGTGTCTCGTGAGCCCGGCAGCCTCTCACCTTTAGGAGGGGCACCCTGGCCCAGGACCGTTCAGTTCTGCATCCTTCCCCTTAGAGAATTCTCATCCAGAAAAGGTTAGCTGGACCGGCTGCTAGAAGACTGCCCCACTGCTCATGCCAGCTGCTTTCCAAAGTACCTAAAGTACAAAGAAGTGGAACAGACGGTGTATTCGTTTTCGTGCCTACTTGCAAATGCACGTTTGTATATATAGCAGAATGTGGTCTAAGACTCGCTTTAATTATAGCTTCCCATCTGCGGGAAGCTTGGAGAGGGGTGACTCAGAGCTCTCCCCAATCTCCAAAAGTCCTGAGCTCATTGCCATCTCCAACAACCTGAAAGGGGGATCGGCCAATTTGGCTCAGGTCAGTTAACAATTAGAAGGTGAGGCGCATATCAGTGGAGATGAGGAAGAGTGGATGTTTTGAGGGGGTGGACAATGCAGATGAGGGAGGTAAGTGTCAAGGGTGATGAATTTTCCAGCATAGCAACTTGGTTCCTGGGGGCACAACATGCAAAGATAAGGAGCCCTGGAGGCGGAGCTGCTGTGGGAGGAGCTTAGGCTTCCAGGTTTGAACAGGTGGAGTGGGATACCTGAGAGTGGCTGACCGCAGATGTCACACATACTGTTGAGTGTACGAGGTCTGGGGCTGAAGCTGAGTGTGAGAGAGTCTTTGCTAAACCGAGGTACCTGAAACCACGGGGCCCCGGTGGGTTATGGCTTGGGAAGGAATAAGGCCTGAAGAACCCCAACCCTTCAAGTCAAGTACAGGAGGGCATGAAGTAATGAGGATTTGGGTGTTGTGACTCCAACAGACATGACTGTTCTCCTAATTTTAAGAAGTGATAGCTAAATTTCTTTTTTGTGTATAAGAATTGCTCTTATTTGGAAAAATGCTTTGATAACCCAAAAGAGGTAGAGAGCAAGAGCTCAAGGACATTCTTGAGCAATGAGACAGGACCGCAGAGCCGTGATGCAGGAGACAAGAATGATTTATCTTCTCTTTCAATGGAGGCTGCGGACGGGGATGGGCAGCATGATGGGGAGTGGGACTTCCCATGGGACGGTGGCTGAAGGTGGCCTGCTTTCCTTTGCAGTGGTCCAGGCTGCACCTGGCAAACCATCGGGAAAGCCTAGAAGACACCTCAATGCTTAATGGGAGCAATTTTGTGGTGGTGGCGGTCCCACTTTGGAGCTGAGCTTCCTGTCAAGGCCCGAGAGACAAGGGACTAGGACAGCACGTGGAAATACCAACCAAGCGGTATTTCCGGCTTCCGGTGAGCAGCCTCCGGAAAAATCCCCCAAGAAGTGGTGGAAATTTGGGAGATATCTTTGGATTTTAATAAGCTGTGGAATTGAAAGGGTTGGCTTTTGATAGATTTTAAGGGATAGACAAATCTGTCATCTCATATCTGGGTTATACATTCCAAAATTATTTCTTGAATCATGTTTTTAAAATTATTTTACTGTGCTTATATAAATATATGTATATCATAAAATGTGCATTTTTAAGTTAACAATTCAGTGGTATGAATTATTTTACAGCATTGTGTTACCATGACCACTTCCATTACTAACACTATTTCATCCCCAGCATGGAACCCATGAAGCAATAGCTCCCCATTGCTGCCCCCTCCCGTCTACAGCCTCTGGCAACTGCTAACTTCCTGCTCTGTGAATGTGCTTATTTAGGTATTTCACATAAGTGGAATCATACATTTGTCCTTTTCGGTCTGGCTTCTTTCATTCAGCACAAAATTCTCAAGGTTCACTCATGTTGTAGTGTGCATCAGAACTCCATTTCTTTCTTTCTATGGCTGAATATCATCCCCCTGTATAAGTATACCACTCTTTGCTAGCCGTTCACCTCTCGGTGGGTGTGGGTTCTTTCCACTCTTTGGCTACCGTGCATGATGCTGCTGTAAGCACAGGTGCAGAAATATCTGTTTGAGTCCCTGCAGCCCTTTTGGGTATATATCTAGAAGAGGATTGCCAGGTCAGATGATAAATCTCTACTTAACTTTCCGAGGAACCATCGAACTGTCATCCATAGCAGCTGCACCATTCTACATTCCCAGCAGCAATGTACAAGGATTACAATTTCTCTGCATCCTTGCCAACATTTATCTTCCTTTTTGTTTCAGTAATTGAATGTGAAGTGATATGTCATTGTGATTTGTTTTTGCATAGCTACCCCAGTCATAAATCTTACAGTACAGATTGCACTAACCCCTCCCATCCGTGTCCCCCATCCAGCGGTGACCATTATCATCTGCTCCTTGTTTGTCATTCCAGAGACATTCTATTCCTACGTGAGCAAATGCATGCAGATTCTTTAAAAACATTCTCAGAATTTTTGGCATCTGATATAAACCCTTCTGCATCTTCTTTTTCTCTCTTAATAGATCTTGGAGTTCTTTCCATATCAGCACAGAAATGCTGCCTTATTCTCTTAAATGGCTGTGTCATTTTCCACATCCAGATATGCCATAATTTATTTAAGGAATTCCCTGTTGATGGGTATTTAAGTTGTTTCCAGATTCTTGCTGTCATCAAAAATACCTCATGGTCTTGTTGGTTTGTCCAGATTAATGTGATGCCCCAATATATCCCAGAGGAATTTGGGCAGTGGATAAAGAAGTTTTAGCAAAGTCCCCTTGGAGGACTGGGGAGAAAGGAGGAAATAGTCAACTTCCCCATTTGGAGGATTTCTGATATTCTCACAAGCAGTGGTGACAACCAAATCAATAGGCTGAATCCTCAATCTTGGGGTTTGCCCCTATGAAACTTATTCCTACTTAAAATTATGCCTAAGAGTCACCCCCAGAGAACCTCTTTTGTTGCTCAGATGTGGCCTGTCTCTCTAAGCCAGCTCAGCAGGTGAACTCACTGCCCTTCCCCTACAGTGGGATATAACTCCCAGCGGTGTAAATCCCCCTGGCAATGTGGGACAGAACTCCTGGGATGAGCAAGGATCTGGCATCATGGGTTTGAGAAAAGAGGGAAAAGAGAGAAATGAGACAAAATAAAGTTTCAGTGGCTGAGAGACTTCAAACAGAGTTGACAGGTTATCCTGAAGGTTATTCTTATGCATTATATAGATATCACTATTTAGTTTATGGTGTATTGCAGTGAGTGGAGGGAAGTACCTGAAACTGTTGAGCTGTGTTCCAGGAGCCTTGATTCTTGGAGACGATTGGTTGTATAATGGTATAATTTTTACAGTGTGACTGTGTGATTGTGAAAACCTTGTGTCTGATGCTCCTTTCATCCAGGGTATGGACAGATGGGTTAAAAAATATGGATAAAAGATAAATAAATAATAGGGGTTAAAGGGTAAAATAAATTGTGTAGATTGAAATACTGGTGGTCAGTGAGAGGGAGGGGTAAAGGGTATGGAATGTATAAGTTTTTTCTTTTTATTTCTTTTTTCTGGAGTGATGCAAATATCCTAAAAATGTTCAGGGTGATGAATATACAGCTAAGTGATGATACTTTGAGCCATTGATTGTACACCATGTATGGACTGCATGTATGTGAAGATTTGTCAATAAAATATTTTTAAAAAATGTCTCATGGGTCACTTTGCACAGATGCAAATAGAAATGAGTCTTCTTGTGAAGAGAGCTAAAACTCCCCACCACAAGAAGCAGAACACAGAGGAGGCAGAAAAACACAGAGGAAGTTTCAGAAAGTTCAGGTTAGAATCTTCAGAGAGCTGTAGAAGCACAATCTCAGCCCACATGCTTTGGGGCAATGGAGCAAAGGCAAGCTTTGCAGAGAAATAAATTGATAAAGACATAAGACTAGATAAATATGGAAGTATAAATATTGGAAGAAGACAGTCCAGTGCAGATCGGACCACAGAGGACCAAGCGATACAGATCACACAGAAGACACACTAAGCTCGCAAGAAACATTCTCTGAGCTTCCACGAAAGGGCACCCAACAGTTCAGGGAATGACAAGCTTGTATTCTCAAGTATTGATATAGCATCCATGGCTCTGCACAATATACTTGGAGTGGGTGGACCCTCCTTCACTATTAGTCAAGAGTCTCAGGCCCACACTGAAGGAAGCAAAATGAGAATGATGGAAACGCAAGGTCACATTTCCCGAAGCCAGCCATCTTCTGAGAACTACAGAGACCCCTCCATGGATTATTTTGGCTTAGCCTCATAAAATGCAATTAAGGAGGTGCAATGATTGCTCAGATTCTACAGACAAGGAAACGAAGGCTGAGAAACATCGTCGGGTTCACACAACAGAGCTGACAGGTGGCAGACTCAAGCTTCAAGCTTAGGCTCTCTGACCTGGGAGCCTTGATCACTGGTGTGTGCTTGGAGTTTTAGCCAAACAACAGACTCACATTCACTGCTGATAGCTGGTCTAACCCTCCGCTTCTTTGTGTTAGCTCCATCTTATTTCCAAGGGTCCTTCAATGCCTGCTATTTGTTGCAAAAGAGGCTTGTTAACTAACCACTTAATAACCTACCTCAAGCAAATAACGCATTCCAGTGAGTACAGAGAAAACAGCACTCCTTATAAAATGTCTCTCTTAATGAATCTTATTTCTGTGTGTGCTACAAGTTAAACATACATTTAAAAATGATTATTTTTGTCATTATGGTCTAATATATGCTTATAGTATTGTATCAAATAATTTTTAAATTTGTTTTAAATAATTAAAATGACTAGGAAAATTAAAGGGTCATAGTAAATGATACAATATATAAACTGTAGATTCTATCACAGTGTCTGATACATAATACACTACCAGTAAATACGCTTTAAATGAATAACTGATAAAAAGAAAAAGTACCAGGATAGCGGAAGCTGTAAGAAAGCATTCTGGATAATCCAACTAAATGTCTCCAGCAATTATGTATGGAAGACACAGCAAGCCTTCAGAATAGGTAACAATCCTTTCCCATGTTCCAGAGACTGGTGTGCCAGTTTGAAAGTATTATGTACCCTGGAAAAGCAGTGTTTTAATCCTGATCCAACCTTGTGGGAGCAACCGTTTCTTTTAATCCTGATTCAATACTGTAGGTTGGAAACTGTCAATTAGACTATCTCTATGGAGATGTGACACCCCCAATTGTGGGTGTGATCTTTTGATTAGAGGGAGGTGTGACTCCACCCATTCCAGGTGGGTCTTGATTCATTTCCTGGAACCCTTTAAAAGAGGAGACATTTTGGAGAAACTTCAGAAATGACAAGCCTTTAGAAGCAGAGAGAGCAGATGTAGACGCTTGGAGAACCGTCGCTTCAGAGAACAGAGACACGGATGTTTGGAGATGCTTGGAGCCCAGCAGACATCACCATGAGATGTTAAGCAAGCCGGAACCTCGAGAGAGCCAAGGGAAGCCAAGAGATGAAAGCCAGCCCTGGAGAAGCAAAGTGAGGAACCCCCACAGAAACAGAGGCTGAAAGCAACAGGGCCCAGGAGCAAGGGACCAGCAGAAGCCAGCCATGTGACTTCCCAGCTGACAGAGATTCCAGACCCATGGGCCTTTCTTGAGTGACGGTAACCTCATGTTGGTGTCTTAAAATTTCGGACATTTTTATAGACTTAGAACTGTAAACTTGTAACTTATTAAATTCCCCTTTTCAAAAGCTGTTCCAGTTCTGGTGTAGCACATTCTGACAGCTAGCAAACAAACACAGATTTTGGTACTGGAGAAGTGGGGTGCTGCTGGAGTTTGCAAATACCGAACATGTTAGAATGACCTTTTAAGTGGATAAGGGGAAGATTCTGGAAGAGTTGTGAGGAGCTTGATAGAGAAGGCCTGTATTGCTTTAAAGAGACTGCTGGTAGAAACGTGGACTCTCAGGATGCCTCTGATAAGGTCTTAGACAGAAATGAGGAATGTGTCATTGAAAATCGGGAGGAAGGCATTCTTTGTAGATGAAGGTGGAATTTGAGAGTGATGAACTTGGATACTTAGCAAAAGAGATTTCCAAACTAAATGTGGAAAATGCAGTCTGCCTGCTCCTTGCAGCTCTAGTAAAAGGCAAGAGGAAAGAGATAAGTTGAGAACTGAACCCTCGGGTACAAAGAAAACAGAAATTTGTGTTCTGGAAAATTCTGGGCTCCCAGAAAGTGAGACCCCAGAGAATATGCCCTGCATGAGGATTTATCCAAGCATGGAAGCAGTCGCCAATACCAGGACAAGCGAGGATTGGAGATAGAGTTATCCACCGAAGCAGGTAAATATAACCCAATTCCCCAGCATCTGCATAAAAACCATGGAGAGTCTCCCTCCAGATCCCCCCACTGGTGTCTGCGGCACTGTTTTCCTGAGCATGTTCTGAGTCTTTGCTCCTACACAGGGATCCATGTAGGGTCCGATCCTTTCAGTGATGGCTTCCCTGAGGTTCTCTCTGCTGCACTCATTCCTTCTTAAGGCCTCCCATGTAGTTCTCCAGAGTTGGCCTTTCTCCTGAGCCTCAGGTGCTCAGCTCCAAATACCACCAGGCATCTCCCCTCTGAGACGCTCCCAGGCACGGCAAATAGCACGTCCCTCCTGACGCTCACTGTTGTGTGTCCACAGACCACGTCTCTGTGTGCCATTCCCATCAGCCCTGGCCAACCACGACCGGAACCCCCTGGCCCGGCCTCTCCACTCCCCGGGTTCCAGCAATCCTCTGTGGCTGGACTCTCGCGCTCTCTTTGGGCCCTCTGAGCCCCCTCCATGTGCTTTGCCCCTCCCTGCTACCACCTTCTCTGTGGCCTCTGCCACCTGGAAAGCCACATCAATTTCGTCATTAACTTCCTCACACATCATTTCCTCTTCCTGAAAACAAGGAAAATTCCCCACTTATATAACAAGCATGTGCAAGAAATGGAAGTTTATACATTTTGTTTTAATTAGAGAAGTTGTACATTTACAGAAAAATCATGCATAAAACAGAGAGTTCCCATATGTACCCCAGCACACACTCAGCTTTCCCTACTAGGAACACACAATGTTAGTGTGGTACCTTTGATACAATTGAAGAAACAGTATTATTATAATTGTATTAACTGTAGTCCATAGTTTATATTGGGCTTCACTGCTTGTGCTGTACAGTCCTATGTCTTTTGTTGTGTTTTGTTTTGTTTTTGTGGTAGTTTTATTTATTATTATTATTGAGTCATTGATAACATAGCATGGCAGCAAGATTACATCAGGAATGTAATATATTACAGCTTTTTCTATTGATGCCTTACATCTTACTACACCCTAGGGCTGTTTGGAAGATTCCCCTCTTATAGTTCTATGGTTATTAAACTTTTAATTCTATCAACTTACATACAACCTGAAATTTCTCCTTTTAACCACATGCGTATAATTTGGTGCAGTAATTACATTCAGAATGTTGTGCTGCCATCAGAACTCTGTATCAAATAAGCACTGTTCACCACCTATTCTCTACCCCACCCCCATCCCTGGTGGCCTGTATTGTAGTTTCTGACTACAGATTTGCTTATTCTAATTATTTCATACCAGTGAGATCACACAGTATTTGTCTTTTTGGGTCTGGCTTATTTCACTCAACATGATGTCAAGGTTAATCCACGTTGCATGTCTTGGGAAGTCCTTCCTTTTTATTGCAAATAATATTTCAATGGGATATGTCCCACTGTATATATCCACCACATTTTCCTTGTCCATTCATCAGTTGATGGGCACTTGGGTTGCTTCCCTCTTTGGGCAACTGTGAATAATGCCACTATGAACATCATTGTACAAGTATCTCTTCAAATTCCTTTTTCAATTTTTGGGGGGTTTACCCTAGAAATAGAATTGCCAGGTCATATGGTAATTCTATATTTAATTTTCTGAGTAACTGTCAAACCATCTTCCACAGTGGCTGCACCATTTAATATCCCCACCAACAATGAATGAGTGCTCCAATTTCTTCATATCCTCTCTAACATTTGGTATTTTCTATTCTTTTGATAGTTACTATTCTAGTGGGCATGAAATGGGATCTCGTTGTGGTTTTGATTTGCATTTCCCCGATGGCTAAGATGTTGAGCATATTTTCATGCACTTATTGACCATTTGTATATCTTCTTTGGAGAAATGTTAGTAAGATTCAGTTGTCAACTTGGCCAGGTGAGCATACCTAGTTCTGTTGCTGCGGACACAAGCCAATGGTACGTGAACCTCATCTGTTGCTAATTACACCTGCAGTCGGCTAGGAGGCGTGTCTGCTGCAATGAGTGACGTTTGACTTAATTGGCTGGTGCTTAAATGAGAGAGTACAATGTTGCACAGCCAAGCAGCTCCGCATTCCTCATCTCAGCACTAGCAGCTCAGCCCAGGCCTTTGGAGATGCAGAAAGAAGTCACCCCGGGGAAAGTTGTTGGAACCCAGGGGCCTGGAGAGAAGACCAGCAGAGACCATCCTGTGCCTTCCATGTAAGAAAGAACCTCAGTGGAAAGTTAGCTGCCTTTCCTCTGAAGAAGCAACAAAATAAATCCCCTTTTATTAAAAGCCAATCCGTCTCTGGTGTGTTGCATTCTGGCAGCTAGCAAACTAGAACATCTATTCAAGTGTCTGCTTCTTTGTCTTATATATATTGAAATATTTTATTAAAATTTTCTTTTACATATACATTGCAAAGCTACATTTCATTGTGAGTTTTGCAACTTCAACTTTTCTGTAGGCATACTTTAGCAGAATGGAATTAGTATATGAACTCAATCTCAGTTGATGCTATAGGAATATGGTTAATGAAACATGTTATTAACTAACATATATTTAAATCATAAGAATTTCAAACATCACCTAATATCTGGTAATTCTTATTCAGCGATAAAAGCTTGGGTGAATTAGAAAAGCAGATCATAGGATTTTATGTAGATCCAAAGCACTGCCCTACCATATAACAGGGAGGAAAATTTAACATCCACTGTATATCTAAATGTTAAGCACCTTCTTAAATGCCTGTGTAAGATGCTTCCTGAAATTCACTTCAATAAAATTTTTTAAACATTTTCATTCACACACCATACCATCCATCCTAAGTGTACAATCAATGGCTCCTGCTATAATCACATCATTATGCATTCACCACCATAATCAATATAAGAACATTCCCATCTCCTCCCCCCCCCAAAAAAAAGAATCCCATACCTTCCCTTATATACCTCTATCATTGACATTTAGCATTGGTATGGTGCCTTTGTTACAATTAACAAAAAAATATTGCAAGGTTACTGTGTGCTAGTTTGAATTTTGTGAACTCCAAAAAAGAAAAAAATCCTCATTCAGTTTTGCTGGGTGGGAGCTTTTCAGTTATCCATGGAGATGTGACCCACCCAATTGTGAGTGGTAACTTTTGATTAGATGGTTTCCACGGAGCCGTGTCTTCACCCATTCAAGGTGGAGTGGCTTAGTTGGAGTCCTTTAAGAAGGAACCATTTTGGAAAGAGCTACAGAGCCTGCGTAGCCAGACACCTTTGGAGATGAAGAAGGAAAATGCCCCTGGGGAGCTTCATGAAACAAGAAGCCAGGAGAGAAAGCTAGCAGACATGTCTGCCATGTACTGTTCCAGTTGACAGAGAGACCCTGAATGTCATCGGCCTTTTTGAACCAAAGTATCTTACCCTAGATGCCTTGGCTTGGACATTTCTATAGACTTGCTTTAGTTGGGACATTTTCATAGCCTTAAAACTGTGGACTTGCAACTTAATAAATTTCCAACAAGAAAAATAGTTTTTTGTTGTTGAAAGTTAGGAGTTCTTTATATATTCTGGATATTACACCTCTATCAGGTTTCCAAATATTTTCTCTCATTCTGTAGAATGTCTTTTTACTTTCGTGATCAAGTCCATTGATGCCCAAAAGCTTTTAAATTTGGAAGAATCTCACTGATCTGTTTTTTCTTTTGTTCCTTCTGCTTTCGGTATGGTCTAAGAAACTGTCACCATATACAAGGCCTTGAAGAGGCTTCTCAGTGTTTCTTCTAGGAGTTGTAGAGTTTTCTTTCTTATATTTAGGTCTTTGATCCATTTTGAGTTGTTTTGAATACGGTATGAGGTAGGTGTTCACCATTATTCCTTTGCATATGGATATCTGATTTTACCAGTATCTTTTTTTTTTTTTGCATGGGCAGGTACTGGGAATCGAACCTGCATCTCCAGCATGACAGGTGAGAATTCTGCCACTGAGCCACTGTCGCACTGCCCCTAGCATCATTTTTGAAGAGACTATCCTTTCCCCATTGAGTGGACTTGGCACCCTTGTCAAAAACCAATTGGTCATAGATGTGGGGATTTATTTCTGAACTCCCAATTTGATTCCATCATTCTGTATTTCTGTCCTTGTGCCAGTACCATGCTCTTTAAGATGTGTTAAGATTGGGAAGTATAACTGATCTAACTTTATTCCTTTTCAACATGGTTTTGGCTATTCAGGGCTCCTTACCCTTCCATATAAATTTGATGATTTGCTTTTCTATTTCTGCAAAGAAGGCTGTTAGAATTTTAACTGAGATTGCTTTGAATCTTTAAATCACTTGGGTACAGTTGACACCTTGGCAATATTTAGTACTCCAGCCCACGAATACAAAATGTCCTTCCCTTTATTTAGATGTTCTTTTATTTCTTTTAGCAATATTTTGTAGTTTTCCATGAATAACTTATTTAAATTATTTAGTTAAATTTATCCTTAGCTATTAGATAGTTGCTATTATTAGCAGTTTTTTCTTGATTTCCTCTTCAGATTGTTAATTAGCGTACAGAAACACAGATGCTTTCTGTGTGTTTATTTTGTACTTCGCCACTTTGCTGAACTAGTTTATTGACTCTAGAAGCTTTATTGTGGGTTTTTCAGGATTTTCTATATACAGGATAATGTCATTTGCCAATAATGTGTTCCTTCTTCCTTCCCAATTTGGATAGCTTTTTAAAAAACTTTTTTATTGTATAATATAACATATACAAAGCAAAGAAAGAAAAAAGCAACAGTTTTCAAAGCACTCTTCAGCATGTAGTTAGAGGGCAGGTTCCAGAGTTTGTCATGGGCTACCATAGTTTCATCTCAGATTTTTCCTTCTAGCTGCTCCAGGATCTAGGAGGCTAGAAATTATAATTTTTTTTTTTATCAGCACAATTGACTTTTTTTTCTTTTTTGTGATAAATAACATATATACAAAAAAGCAATAAATTTCAAAGCACAGCACAACAATTAGTTGCAGAACAGATTTCAGAGTTTGGTATGAGTTACATTTCCATAATTTTAGGTTTTGACTTCTAGCTGCTTTAAGATACTGAAGACTAAAACAAATATCAATTTAATGATTCAGCAGTCATATTTGTTTGTTAACTCTACCTTTTCTTTGTAACTCCACTATCACCTTGGATCTTTCTATCCCACTCTTTAGGGGTATTTGGGCTATGGCCATTCTAACTTTTTCATGTTTGAAGGGGCTGTCAATAATATGGGGTAGAGAGATGGAACTAGCGGATGTTTTAGAGAGGCTGGGCCCTCTAGGTTTTAGGACTTATCTGGCCCAGGGACACGCTAGAAGCTGTAGGTTTCTGGAAAGTTACCCTAGTGCATGGAAACCTTTGTGGAATCTTATATATTGCTCTAGGTGTTCTTTAGGATTGGCTGGAATGGTTTTGGTTGGGGTTTGGCAAGTTATGATAGGGAGCAATGTCTAACCGAAGCTTGCATAAGAGTGACCTCCAGTGTAGCCTCTCGACTCTATTTGAACTCTCTAAACCACTGATACTTTATTAGTTACACTTCTTTTCCCCCTTTTGTTCAGGATGGAATTGTTGATCCCACAGTGCCAGGGCTGGACTCTTGGATGGTTTTTATTTTTTTTCTCTTGCCTAATTGCTTTGTCTAGCTCTTCCAGTACAACGTTCATTGCTGATGTTTAGAAACACCTCTGATTTTCTGGTGTTGCCCTTGTATCATGGCACTTTGATGAATTCATTTATTAGCCCTGGGAACTTTGTTGTGTATGGAAGCAGAACATCTGCAAACAGAGACATTTTCACTTCTTCCTTTTCAAACTTGGGTGTCTTTTCTTTTTATTGCCTAACTGCTCTGGCCAGAACTTACAGTTCAATGTTTAATAAAGTGGTGACAGTGGGCATCTTTGTTTTGTTCCTGATCTTATAGGGAAAGCTTTCAGTTTTCCACAATTAATATGATGTTATCTGTAGGTTTTCATATATCCCTTTAATGTGTTCAGGAGATTTCCTTCTATTTCTAGTTTTATGAGTGTTTTTATCAAGAAGGGGGCACTGGATTTTGTCAAATGCCTTTTCTGTGTCAATTGTGATGAGCGTATGGTTTTATATCTTTGTTTTGTGAAGCAGGTGACCTACATGAATTGATTTTCTTTTTGAACCACTATCGTATACCTGGGACAAATTTCACTTGTTCATGGTGCGTAATTCTTTTACTATGCTATTGGATTCCATTTGCTAAGATTTTTGCATCTATATTCATAAGGGATATTAGCCTATACTTTTCTTCTCTTGTGATACCTTTATCTGTCTTTGGTATTAGGGTGATGTTGACCTCATAGAATGAGTTAGAAAGTATGCCCTCCTCTTCAGTTTTTTTGGAAGAAATTGAGCAAGATTGGTATTAATTTTCCTTGAAACATTTGGTAAAATTCACCAGGGAAGTCATGTGGTCATGCACTTATCTTTGTTGATAGATTTTTGATGACAGATTCAATCACTTTACTTATTATTGAGCTGCTGAAATCTTCTATTTCTTCTTGAGACAGCATAGTTTGTGTCCTTCTAGGAATTTATCCATTTCATCCAGATTTTCTAATTTGTTGGCATACAATTGTTCATAGAATCTCTTGAAATCCTTTTTATTTTTGTGGGGTCATTAGTAATGTCCTCCATTTCCTTTGTGATTTATTTGTGTCCTCTCTCTTTTTGTCAGTCTAGCTAAAGGTTTGTCAATATTATTGATCTTTTTGAAAAACCAACTTTTGGTTTCATTGTTGGTATTGTTAACTCCCTCTACTGTGTTTTTTTTTTTTTTATTCTCTGTTTCATTCATCACTGCTCTAATGTTTGTTATTCCCTTACTTCTGCTTGGCTTTGAGTTTAGTTTGCTCTCCTTTTTCTAGATTCTCCAGTTGTGAGGTTAGGTCTCTGATTTGAGATTGTTCTTCTTTTTTAAATGCAAGCACTCAAAACTATAAATTTCCCACTCAGCAATGTATATCAATGTCTATACATTTTGGCATGTTGCATTTTTGTTTTCTTCACCCCAAGATATTTCTTCACTTCCTTAGTGATTTCTACTTTTGCCCATTGGTTGTTTACGAGATATTGTTTACTTCCTTTGCATTGTGAATTTTTCAGTTCTTCCTTTGTTATTGATTACTACCTCTATTCTATTGTCATGATAGAAGATATAGTGCATGATTTCAGTTTTTTTAATTTATTGATACTTGTCTTGAGACCTAACATATGGTCTGTCCTAGAGAATGATTCGTGCGTACTAGAGAAGAATGTGTATCCTGTTGTTGTTGGGTGAAATGTTTTATGTATGTCTGTTAGGTTTAGTTGGTTTAGAGTGCATTCACCTCTTCTATTTCCTTATTGATCTTCTATCTAGATATTCTGTCCATTATTGAAAGCGTTGTATTGACGTATTCTACAATTAATGAAGAACCATCTATTTCTTCCTTCAAATCTGTCAACCTTTGCATCACATATCTTGGGGTTCTGCCATTAGGTGTAGACACATTTATAATTGTTAGGTCTTCTCGTTGAATTGACCCCTTTACAGTATATAGCTACCTCCTTTGTCTCTCATAACAGTTTTTGACTTAAAGTCTATGTTTTGATATTAGTATAGCTTCCCCAGGTATCTTTCCAATACATTCAAATGGTGTATTTTTTCCATCCTTTCACTTTCCACCTACTAATGTCTTCGTATCTAAAGTGAGTCTCTTGTAAATAGCATATAGCTGGGTCATGCTTTCTTATCCATTTTACTGCTCTCTGCCTTTTGACTGTATACTTTAATACATTTAAACTTAAAGTAGCTACTGATAACACAGGACTTTCTTCTGCTAATTTGCTATTTGGTCTTTGTAAGGATAGTATCTTCTTTGGTCCTCAAGTTTTCCATTAATGTCTACCTTCATATTTATTTGACTTGTTGTGCTTACCATTTGGGGTTCTTTCACACTTCCTTCTGTATGTATTTTTCAGATATTTTCTTTATGGTTATCATGGGGTTTAAATTTAGCATTCTAAATCTACAATGATCATGTTTGATACTAACTTAACTTCAGTGGCATACACATACACTGTTCCTTTACCCCTCTGCCTCCCACCTTTTTATTGTACTTGTAACAAATTAGATTTTTATGCATTGTATGTCCCAAACCACAGGTATATCACTACTTCGTGCATTTGTATTTTATAACCTGTAAGAAGTAAACAGTGGAGCTACATACCAAAGAACACAAAACAATAAAACTGGCATTTATAATTACCATATGACTGTCTATACCAGTCTTTTATTTCTTTATGCCACTGTGTAGTGTCCTTTCCTTTCAGTCTGAAGAACTCCCTTTAGCATCGCTTGTAGGGCAGGTCCTATGGAAATCAACTCCCGCAGCTTTTGTTTATGTGGGAATGTCTTAACTTCCCCCTCATTTTTTTTGGGCGGGTGCATGGTCTGGGAATTGAACTTGGGTCTCCTGCATGGAAGGTGAGCATTCTACCACTGAACCACCCGTGCACCCTAGGCTGTCTGTTTTAAGTTTGCATCCAGCTTCTGATAAGAGAGGGATTTTCTTGAGTACCAGGAGTTAACAAAAACAAGCCAAGAAACCCAAAAAGCACATTTCACAGTCTCTGCAATGGGCTCTGTGTTGGCTGGTGGTCTGTTCCAGATTTCGCCCTCCCATAGGGAAGTTCTCTCTAGCTGACAGGGGAGCCCAGCATTCTTTGCGTTTCCTCTGCCTGAGTCCCGGGCGTGGGCTGCTCTGGAGCCCGAACATGCCTTCCAGGGTCTGAGGAATGGGCTTTCCTGCCTCCTCCTCGGGTGCTCTGTCGTGTAACTTAAGGCAGGGTGCATGGCCCAGGCTGCTTCCGTTTGATTGCTTTTTTTTTTTTTTTTTTTAATTTTTTTTTATTAATCAAAAAAAAAGAAAAGAAATTAACACAACATTTAGAAATCATTCCATTCTACACATGCACTCAGTAATTCTTAGTATCATCACATAGATGTATGATCATCATTTCTTAGTACATTTGCATCGATTTAGGAAAAGAACTAGCAAAACAGCAGAAAAAGATATAGAATGTTAATATAGAGAAGAGAATTAAAATAATAATACTAATAATATATATATATATATAAAGGAAAAAAAAAAACAAAAACAAAAGATACAAACACACAAACAAACAAACAAAAAACCATATTTCAGGTGCAGCTTCATTCAGTGTTCCAACCTAGTTACATTACACTTAGGTATTATTGTGCTGTCCATTTTTGAGTTTTTGTATCTAGTCCTGTTGCACAGTCTGTATCCCTTCAGCTCCAATTACCCATTATCTTACCCTGTTTCTAACTCCTGCTGGTCTCTGTTACCAATGATATATTCCAAGCTGATTCTCGAATGTCGGTTCACATCAGTGGGACCTTACAGTATTTGTCCTTAGTTTTGGGCTAGACTCACTCAGCATAATGTTCTCTAGGTCCATCCATGTTATTACATGCTTCATAAGTTTAGTCTGTCTTAAAGCTGCATAATATTCCATCATAGGTATACGTCACAGTTTGTTTAGCCACTCGTCTGTTGATGGACATTTTGGCTGTTTTCATCTCTTTGCAATTGTAGATAATGCTGCTATAAACACTGGTGTGCAAATGTCCATCTGTGTCTTTGCCCTTAAGTCCTTTGAGTAGATACCTAGCAGTGATATTGCTGGGTCATAATCCATTCTGCCATTCTATGTCTTTTGATTGGGAAATTCAGTCCATTAACTTTTAGTGTTATTACTGTTTGGATAATATTTTCCTCTACCATTTTGGCTTTTGTATTATATATATCATATCTGATTTTCCTTCTTTCTACACTTTACTCCATACCTCTCTCTTCTGTCTTTTCGTATCTGACTCTAGTGCTCCCTTTAGTATTTCTTGCAGAGCTGATCTCTTGGTCACAAATTCTCTCAGTGACTTTTTGTCTATAAATGTTTTAATTTCTCCTTCATTTTTGAAGGACAATTTTGCTGGATATAGGAGTCTTGGTTGGCAGTTTTTCTCTTTTAGTATTTTAAATATATCATCCCACTGTCTTCTAGCTTCCATGGTTTCTGCTGAGAAATCTACACCTAGTCTTATTGGGTTTCCCTTGTATGTGACAGATTGTTTTTCTCTTGCTGCTTTCAAGATCCTCTCTTTCTCTTTGACCTCTGACATTCTAACTAGTAAATGTCTTGGAGAACGCCTATTTGGGTCTATTCTCTTTGGGGTGCACTGCACTTCTTGGATCTGTATATTTAGGTCTTTCATAAGAGTTGGGAAATTTTCAGTGATAATTTCTTCCATTAGTTTTTCTCCTCCTTTTCCCTTCTCTTCTCCTTCTGGGACACCCACAACACGTATATTTGTGCGCTTCATATTGTCATTCAGTTCCCTGATTCCCTGCTCAAGTTTTTCCATTCTTTTCCCTATAGTTTCTGTTTCTTTTTGGAATTCAGATGTTCCATCCTCCAGTTTACTAATTCTAGCCTCTGTCTCTTTAGATCTACCATTGTAGGTATCCATTGTTTTTTCCATTTTTTCTTCTTTGTCCTTCACTCCCACAAGTTCTGTGATTTTTTTCAGATTTTCTATTTCTTCTTTTTGTTCAGCCCATGTCTTCTTCATGTCCTCCCTCAATTTATTGATTTGGTTTTTGAAGAGTTTTTCCATTTCTGTTCGTATATTCAGCATTAGTTGCCTCAGCTCCTGTATCTCATTTGAACTATTGGTTTGTTCCTTTGATTGGGCCATATCTTCAATTTTCCGAGCGTCGTCCATTATTTTCTGCTGGTTTCTGGGCATTTGATCAGATTTCCCTGGGTGTGGGACCCAGCTGGTTGAAAGATTTTTCTGTGGAATCTCTGGGCTCTGTTTTTCTTTTCCTGCCCAGTAGGTGGCGCTCGTGGTGGTCGTTTGTCTGCGGGGCAGTCGGCCCGGGAAACCGCGCGTGGAGGCGGGGGTCGCTGGCCGCGGCTTTGGGGAGTGGCGGTCCAAATTGCCCAGCTGGCCTGAGACGCCAAGCGTGACGGGAGGGCCCTGCTATCCAATGTTCCCAGTCAGACCGGGGAGCCACGTGCGTGGAGGGGACCCCAGTCGCCAGCCGCCCCAGCCGGGAAAACGTGCGCCCCTCGGGTATCTCACCGCAGCAGATTCTCCCTGCCCGTTCAGCTGTTCCAGAATGGGGTACGCTGTCTTTTTGGTCTCTGTCGTGACTCCGGGAGCTGTTTCGTATTGTTTCTGTTTCTTTAGTTGCTTTTCTGGAGGAGGAACTAAGACCTGCGCGTCTTACTAAGCCGCCATCTTCTCCGGAAGTCTCTGATTGTTTCTTACACTGCTTTAGCTGCCCACAAGCTGCTCTACCTGCAGGGCCTGCTCTGGGCAGGCAGACCAGTGAAAGCGTGGGGGTCAGTCTTTAGGTCACCAGGGGTAAAAGACACTGACATCCAGGTAGTCCAAGGTGGGCCTAGAGGATTCTCTCCTCCCTGCGGTGACCTGGGATGCCCAGCCGGAGTGCAGCATGCCTGGGGGAACCCACGAGAGGGGCAGAGTCTCCAGGAGCGTCTTCCATTGTTTTTATTTATCTAATTTTATTTATTTTATTTTTTTTGTGCGGGCAGGCACCTTCCATTGCTTTTAAGGCTGCATTTTCTTGACTCAGCACTCATCTAGTCACAGCGCCCCTTTAACTGTCCTCTGGAGTTCTGGGGAAGACGGCTTGGCCAGCTGGGCTGGCATTCAGAGGTTCTGCGTGGGAATGAAACCTGGAGCATCTTAGGTGCCGTTTTGGCAGACTGGAAGCGCCCAGTGAAGGTTTTTGAGTTGGGAAATCTGAGCTTCCCCCTCTGATGTATATAACAAAATACCCTATGCATAGGTACTTTTCACCAATTATTATAATTGTTACTGTTATTTCATGAATCCTTTTCATTTATATAGCAGTATATGGAAGTCTTAATACATTAGATGCTGCTCATGGAAATCTGGGACTTGTTGCAGCAACTCATACATGCCTCACACCAGCCAGAGTGTGCAGAGTGAGGGTTTATTGCTGTACCTCATCATCTGAGACTGATCAGCTCTCTACTCTGGTGGGCTTCCTGCATGTTTCAAAATCATAAGGGCTACGAAAACATGGCAGCATTATCACTCCTTAAGGAATTCCTTAGAGGACTCCAAGCTGATATTGGGAGTTTGGGAGTCATAGTACTGCACCGACAGGAAAACACAGTTTTAAGCACAAGCAACGCATGCAAATGTTGGGCTGAGGAAGCAACGTGCGGCCCCTCCTCACTGCAAGAAAGCACAGACTGCCCGGCAGACAATGCGGCCCAGTCCAGTGGGGTTCAGCCCACCATCCAGGAGGCACACAAGACTGGCACGACGCTCCTCCCAGCAAGGAAGCCCAGGAAAGTCCAGAATTCTATTGTCCGTGTCCCTGCTTGTTCCCCCAGAGCAGCCAGCACTCTCACCCTGGAAGTACTGAAGTATTAGCAGCCAGCAGGACAGTCACGTACCCAAGTTAAATTAATAAACATGTAGAGTTTAAAGAAACTACAGTGACATATAAATAGCCAGGGTGTTCAATCTCTAAATATGAAGTAGTAAATCCTTTAGAAACTAACTGAAACTGAATTTTTAATGATCTGATACAATGCAATAAATTGCTTAATAAAAGAGCATATTCATTTTCCAATACATAATCCTTGCTTCTTTTTTTGTTGTTGTTAATTTTTAAATACCAAAAAAAACAGTAAACAAACGCAAATATGCGTAACTTTTGATCATTCCATTCTACATATATAACCAGTAATTCACAATATCATTACATAGTTGCATAGTCATCATCATGATCACTTCTTGGAACATTTGCATCTATTCAGAAAAAGAAATAAAAAGAAAACAAAAAAATTCATACATACCATACTCCTGCACCCCTCCCCCTCACCGATCACCAGGATTTCACTCTAAATTTATTTTAACATTTGTTCCCCTATTATTTATTTATTTTAATTCCATATGTTTTATTCATCTGTTGATAAGGTAGATAAAAGGAGCATCAGACACAAGGTTTTCACAATCACACAGTCACATTGTGAAAGCTGTATACTTAACGAAAAAGGTGATATCTATTTAATGCGTAAGAATAACCTCCAGGATAACCTCTCTACTGTTTGGAATCTCTCAGCCATTGGTACTTTGTCTCATTTCACTCCTTCCCCTTTCGGTCGAGAAGGTTTTCTCAATCCCTTAATGCTGAGTCTCAGCCCATTCTAGGATTTCTGTCCCATGTTGCCAGGAAGGTCCACACCCCTGGGAGTCATGTCCCACGTAGACAGGGGGAGGGTGGTGAGTTTGCTTGTTGTGTTGGCTGGAGAGAGAGGCCACATCTGAGCAACAAAAGAGGCTCTCTTGGAGGTGACTCCCAGGCCTAATTTTAAGTAGGCTTGACCTATCCTTTGCGGGGTTAAGTTTCATATGAACAAACCCCAAGATTGGGGGCTCAGCCTATAGCTTTGATTGTCTACACTGCTTGTGAGAATGTCAAGAATTCAACTTGGGGAAGTTGAATTTTCCCCCTTTCTCACCATTCCCCGAAGGGAACTTTGCAAATACTTTTTTATTCACTGTTCAAATCACTCTGGGATTTATCAAGGCATCACTCTGGACAAACCAACAAAATCTCATGTCCTACTCAAGGTTCCATGTATTTATGGTGTTCAATTAAGCTGTCTACATAAGTTATATTAGGAAATGCACTAGTCAAAATATAAATTTTGTACCAAATAAACATTTTTTTTGCTTTAGTCTCACACATCAGGTAAAATTTTAAAATATTAATTACCATCTAGTTTCAGCACCCTGCAGTAATGACATTTCTTTGTTCTTTCTCATGCAGAAACATTTTTACATTTGTACATTTAGTCACTATCATTATACACTCTAGGCATTTCTAGATTATACCATCTCAGTCTTTATCATCTATCTGTCTTTCTGATTTCATTTGTACCACCAGCCTTCCTCCCTCTATCATTCTCACATTCAGCTTCACTCAGTGTTTTAACATAATTGTATTACAATTAGGTAATATTGTGCTATTTCTGAGTTTTTACATTCTGCCCTGTTGCACAATCTGTATCCCGTTAGCTCCAATTACCCAATATCTTACCCTATTTCTACCTCCTGATGGTCTCTGTTACCAATGAAATTCTCCAAGTTTATTCACTAATGTCCGTTCATATCAGTGAGCCCAAAAGTATTTGTCTTTTTATTTCTGGCTAATCTCACTCAACATCATGTCCTCAGGGTCCATCCATATTGTTATATACTGCATAATTTTATTCTGTCTTAAAGCTGCATAATATTCCATCGTATGTGTATACCACAATTTGTTTAGCCACTTGTCTATTGATGGATATTTTGGCTGTTTTCATCTCTTCACAATTGTAAATAATGCTGCTATAAACATTGGTGTGCAAGTGTCTGTTTGTGTCCTTGCCCTCATGTCCTCTGAGTAGATACCTAGCAATGGTATTGCCGGGTCATATGGCAGTTCTATATTTAGCTTTTTGAGGAACCGCCACACTGCCTTCCACAGTGATTGTACCATTTGACATTCCCACCAACAGTGGATAAGTGTGCCTCTTTATCCACATCCTCTCTAGCATTTGTCATTTCCTGTTTTATTGATAATGGTGGGTGTGAGATGATATCTCATTGTGGTTTTGATTTGCATTTCTCTAATAGCCAGGGAAGTTGAGCATCTCTTCATGTGCCTTTTGGCCATTTGTATTTCCTCTTCTGAGAAATGTCTGTTCAAGTCTTTTGCCCGTTTTGTAATTGGGTTGGCTGTCTTTTTGTTGTTGAGTTGAACAATCTCTTTATAAATTCTGGATACTAGACCTTTCTCTGATATATCATTACCAAATATTGTCTCCCATTGAGTAGGCTGTCTTTTTACTTTCTTAATGAAATTCTTTGATGTGCAAAAGTGTTTAATTTTGAGGAGTTCCTATTTATTTATTTATTTCCTCAATGCTCTTGCTTTGGGTGTAAGGTCTAGGAAACTGCCTCCTAGTATAAGGTTTATAAGATATTTCCCTACATTTTCTTCTAACAGTTTTATGGTCTTAGATCTAATATTTACATCTTTGATCCATTTTGAGTTAACTTTTGTATAGGGTATGAGATATGGGTCCTCTTTCATTCTTTTGCATATGGATATCCAGTTCTCTAGGCACTATTTATTGAAGAGACTGTTCTGTCCCAGGTGAGTTGGCTTGACTGCCTTATCAAAGATCAATTGTCCCTAGATGAGATGGTCTATATCTGAACACTCTATTCTATTCCACTGGTCAGTAGATCTATCTTTATGCCAGTATCATGCTGTTTTGACCACTGTAGCTTCATAATATGCCTTAAAGTCAGGTAGCGTGAGACCTCAGACTTCATTTTTTTTTCTCAGGATACTTTTAGCTATTGGGGAACCCTGCCTTTCCAGATAAATTTGGTTATTGGTTTTTCTATTTCTGAAAAGAAAGTTGTTGGGATTTTAGTTGCTATTGCATTGAATCTGTAATTTAGGTAGAATTGACATCTTAACTTTATATAGTTTTCCAATCCATGAAGACAGTATGCCCTTCCATCTATTTAGGTCTTCTGTGATTTCTTTTAACAATTTCTTGTACTTTTCTTTGTATAGGTCTTTTGTCTGTTTAGTTAAATTTATTCCTGAATATTTTATACTTTTGGTTGCAATTGTAAATGGAATTCTTTCCTTGATTTCCCCCTCAGATTGTTCATTACTAGTGTATAGAAACACTACAGATTTTTGAATGTTGATCTTGTAACCTGTCACTTTGCTGTACTCATTTATTAGTGCTAGTAGTTTTGCTGTGGATTTTTCAGGGTTTTCGACATATAGTATCATATAATCTGTAAACAGTGAGAGTTTTACTTCTTCCTTTCCAATTTTGATGCCTTGTATTTCTTTTTCTTGTCTAATTGCTCTGGCTAGAACTTCCAACACAATGTTGAATAACAGTGGTCATAGTGGACGTCCTTGTCTTGTTCCTGATCTTAGGGGGAAAGTTTTCAGTTTTTCCCCATTGAGGATGATGTTAGCTGTGGGTTTTTTTTGTGGGATCTCCTTTATCATTTTGAGGAAATTTCTTTCTATTCCTATCCCTTGAAGTGTTTTCAACAGGAAAGGATGCTGAATTTTGTCAAATGCCTTTTCTGCATCAATCGAGATGATCATGTGGTTTTTCTGCTTTGATTTGTTGATATGGTGTTATTACATTAATTGATTTTCTTATGTGGAACCATCCTTGCACACCTGGGATGAATCCTACTTGGTCATGATGTATAATTCTTTTAATGTGTTGCTGGATTCGATTTGCTAGAATTTTGTTGAGGATTTTTGCATCTATATTCATTAGAGAGATTGGTCTGTAATTTTCTTTTTTTGTAATATCTTTGTCTGGCTTTGATATGAGGGTGATATTGGCTTCGTAGAATGAGTTAGGTAGCTTTCCCTCCTCTTCAATTTTTTTGAAGAGTTTGAGCAGGATTGGTACTAATTCTTTCTGGAATGTTTAGTAGAATTCACCTGTGAAGCCATCTGGTCCTGGGCTTTTCTTTTTGGGGAGCTTCTTAACGACTGATTTAATTTCTTTACTTGTGATTGGTTTGTTGAGGTCATCTATTTCTTCTCAAGTCAAAGTTAGTTCTTCATACCTTTCTAGAAAGTTGTCCATTTCATCTACATTGTCGTGTTTATTAGCATAAGGTTGTTCATAGTATCCTGTAATTACTTCCTTTATTTCTGTGGGGTCAGTGGTTATGTCTCCTCTTCCGTTTCTGATTTTATTTATTTGCAACCTCTCCCTTCTTCTTTTTGTCAATCTTGCTAAGGGTCCATCAATCTTATTGATTTTCTCAATTTCTTATTGATTTTTCTGGTTTTGTTGATTTTCTCAATTGTTTTCATATTCTCAATTTCATTTATTTCTGCTCTAATCTTCATTATTTCTTTCCTTTTGCTTGCTTTGGGGTTACTTTACTCTTCTTTCTCTACTTCTTCCAAGTGGACAGTTAATTCTTTGATTTTTGCCCTTTCTTGTGTTTTGATATAGGCATTTAGGGCAATAAATTTCCCTTTGAGCACTGCCTTTGCTGCATCCCACAAATTTTGATATGTTGTATTTTCTTTTGCCTTGAGATATTTACTGATTTCTCTTGTAATTTCTTCCTTGACCCACTGGTTGTTTAAGAGAGTGTTGTTGAGCCTCCACATATTTGTGAATTTTCTGGCACTCTGCCTATTATTGATTTCCAACTTCATTCCTTTATGATCTGAGAAAGTGTTTTGTATGGTTTCAGTGTTTTAAAATTTATTGAGACTTGCTTTGTGACCCAGCATATGGTCTATCCTTGAGAATGGTCCATGAGCACTTGAGAAAAAGGTGTATCCCGCTGTTATGGGGTGTAATGTTATATAAATGTCTGTTAAGTCTAGCTCATTTATTGTATTATTCAAATTCTGTTTCTTAATTGATCCTCTGTCTAGATGTTCTGTCCATTGATGAGAGTGGGGAATTGAAGTCTCCAACTGCTATGGTAGATGTGTCTATTTCTCTTTTCAATGTTTTCAGTGTTTGCCTCACCTTCTTTGGAGCATTCTGGCTCGGTGCATAAATATTTATAATTGTTACATTCTCTTGTTGAATTGTTCCTTTTATTAATACATAGTGTCCTTGTCTCTTTTAACTGTTTTATATTTGAAGTCTAATTTGTTGGATATTAATGTAGCTACTCCTGCTCTTTTCTGATTATTTGCATGAAATATCTTTTCCCAACCTTGCACTTTCAACCTATGCTTATCCTTGGGTCTAAGATGTGTTTCCTGTACCCAACATATAGATGGGTCCTGTTTTTTAATCCATTCTGCCAGTCTATGTCTTTTGATTGGGGAATTAACATTTAGTGTTATTACTGTATGGGTAGTACTTCTACCATTTTGCCTTTTGGATTTTATGTCACATCTAATTTTTCTTCTTTTTGCCTTTACTGATAGTCTTCCTTTCTACACTCTTCTCCACAACTCTCTCTCCTGTCTTTGTATCTGTCTCTAGTGCTCCCTTTAGTATTTCTTGCAGGGCTGGCCTCTTCGTCACAAATTCTCTCAGTGATTTTTTTGTCTGAAAATGTTTTAATTTCTCCCTCATTTTTGAAGGGCAATTTTGCTGGATATAGAATTCTTGGTTGGCACTTTTTCTCTTTTAGTATTTAAATATATCATCCCACTGTCTTCTTGCCTCCATGGTTCTGCTGAGAAATCTACGCATAGTCTTATTGGGCTTCCCTTGTAGGTGATGGATTACTTTTCTCTTGCTGCTTTCAAGTTTCTCTCTTTCTCTTTGACCTCTGACATTCTGACTAGTAAGTGTCTTGGAGTACATCTATTTGGATCTATTCTCTTTGGGGTACGCTGCACTTCTTGGATCTGTAATTTTAAGTCTTTCATAAGAGTTGGGAAATTTTCAGTGATGATTTCCTTCATTAGTTTTTCTCCTCCTTTTCCCTTCTCTTCTCCTTCTGGGACACCCACAACATGTATATTCATGTGCTTCATATTGTCATTCAATTCCCTGAGACCCTGCTTATATTTTTCCATTTTTTTCCCTATAGTTTTTGTTTCTTGTTGGATTTCAGATGTTCCATCCTCCAGTTCACTAATCCTATCATCTGCCTCTCGAAATCTGACATTTTAGGTTTCCATTGTTTTTTTCATCTCTTCTACTGTGCCTTTCATTCCCATAAGTTCTGTGATTTGTTTTTTCAGACTTTCGATTTCTTCTTTTTGTTCATTCCTTGCCTTCTTTATATCCTCCCTCAATTCACTGATTTGATTTTTGATGAGGTTTTTCCATATCTGTTCGTACATTCTGAATTAATTGTTTCAACTCCTGTATCTCATTTGAATTGTTGGTTTGTTCCTTTGACTGGGCCATATCTTCAATTTTCCTACTGTGATTTGTTATTTTTGCTGGCATCTAGACATTTAATTCCCTTAACTAGTTTATTCTGGAGATTGCTTTCACTTCTTTTACCTAGGGTTTTCTGCTGGATGAATTTGTTGTCTGTCTGTTCTTTGACATTCAGTTCAGCTTTTTCTGGACCTCTAGCTTAGGTTTTGTTTAACAAAGGAGAATTTTTCAGTTCTTGTTTTCTTGTTTCTTGCCCTGCCTGTATGGTGCCTCCCCCCACCCTCTGCCACCCTTAGGAGGGTCTACTCACGTATTATAGACCCCAGCTGGATTTTCCCAGATCAAACTGGCCTCCTATCAGGAAGAAAGAGTCACCTGTGTCGGTTTTCCCTGAGGGTGAGACCCAGCAGGTTGAAAGACTTTCCTGTGAAGTCTCTGACTCTATTTTTCTTATCCTGCCCAGTATGTGGCACTGCTCTGCCTGTAGGTCCCACCAGCATAAGATGATGGGGTACTTTTAACTTTGGTAGACTCTCTCTGCTGGGGGCATGGTGGAGACAGAGGAGAGGTTGTAGGCTGGTTTTAATGGCTCCAAATGACCAAACCCTTGGATCTGAATTCCTTGAGGGAGGGATTCCACCTGAACTGGGCTTCACCCCTCCCCCTGGGGAAGGCACTGCCTCCAGACAAGCTCTCAAACAAGCTTGTTTCTGCCTATGCCTGGGGCAGTTGCAGCCTGAGAAGCCCTGCCGCTGTATCCAAAGGCAGTCAAGCCTTTGTAGAAACACAGCCACAAAAACCTCCATTTTTTCTTTTTCTGTCAGCTCGGAGAACTCCAGTTTGACCAGGTTCACCTGAGCTGGGGGCCTATTTTAGTAGTCAGAATTTGTGATTTAATTCCACACTTGAACCTTTAGTTGTGCTCAGCCCCTGCTGGTAAAGTCTCTTTCCTTTCCCCTCTGGGAAGCAGCCTGTGGGGGAGGGGCACCGGCCACCACAGCTTGGGGAACTTATGGTTCTGGGGTGGCTCGCAGCTGGTCCAGCTGGTCCAGGCTGGGGTACGCTGTGTCTGGTCACTGACGTGGCCCCAGGAGCTGTTCTGTACTGTTCCTGGTTATTTAGTAGCTGTTCTGGAGGATGAACTAAACCCACCCCTTGCTAAGCCGCCATCTTGGCTCCCTAACTCTTGCTTCTTGAAAGAGCTGGTCTAATACTGGTCAAGAAATTGCCTCAACCTTTCTCTTTAGTGAACCTTTATACAGGGGCAGGAGGATGGACACCCTTTCTCAGAGGGCCAAGAATCCTGAAAGAATGGTGGAGCTGCCCAGCCCGGCCATTGGCCACCCACGACAGCCCAGCTCACGGGGAGCCTGCCACTTGGCCACCTCCCAGGCATGGCTGCTCTCACTGCCCTGCACATCTGAGCATCCCCTAGTCTAACCCAACCTGACACGGAGCTGGAATTCATCCCTCATACGAATGGTGTCTCAACTGAACTGTTATGAACAGGAAACGGGAATTCTGGCTCTAAGGGATTTAAGCTGAAAGATGGTGGATTCTTGGGAGCAGAAAGTATGTCTTGCCTTGAATATCCTGTTTGCTTAGAACAAACCTGGGAGGGACTGATGGAAGGCCTTAAAAGAGAAAAGGAAAATGTACCAGACTGATGTAGTTGAAAGGCTGTATTTAGGAAATTAGAAAAGCAAACACCAATAATGTATCAATATTGGTTCATCAATTATAACAAATGTACCGTACTAATGCATGATGTTAGTGCTAAGAAAAACTGATGGGGGGGGGGCAGATATATGGGCATGGGCATCCTTTGTCCTTTCTGTGCAATTTCTGTGTATACCTAAAACAGCTCTAAAATCAGTTTACAGAAATATTAAAAATTAAAACAAGAAGCAAACCCAACAACTGAATTACCATGTGGTGACTCATTTAGCTATTGATCAAAGAGAGAATTTATTCACAGAGCTTTTCAAATACAAACCAAGTGGCACTTTTATATTTTTTTAAGGAAATGAATAATGAAATACATGTGATACAGCACAGTACAATAATGGACAAAAGAAAACTAGATTTAACGACTCTCACTACTCTCATACCTTCAGCTGAATTTTTGAATTCTCACCTACCATGGACGGAAAGTTGTCCTTCACAAGAATATTGCAGCAGAAGTTCCTCCGACAGAGAAATATTGCATATTTTTTGAATAATATTGAGATGCAGAGGTTTACTTCTGGAGGCCTGCATAGCACTGAAAACATGTTGAGGCCGTAAAGAGTTTATGCAGGATACACAAAATACTGATAGGGTGCCTTACGGGTCTATCTATTAGGTTTAACGTATACCGTATAAAGTGATAATGCTGTACTTTAAATGCATAATAAAAGGAAAATGGGGGAGTAATGCACCGTAAACCTCAGGTCTGGTCTGTGATGCACGTTGTCTGCATGTGGAAGCTTTGATGTGTGTGTCTGCATGTGTGCACGTGTGCCAGCATGTTTCTCATGTGTGCGTGTGCTCTTGGGCGCCCACGGTCTGCAGGAACCATCTAGGGTTCCCCCACACCCCCATGAAACCCTGCTTCTACCAGCCCTTTTGCTGCTCTGAGTTCTCGCCTTTAGGGAAAACTGTTGCTTGCGTGTGTAGACGTGTGTGCGCATGTGTGTGCGTGTGTCACAGGTGAACAATACTCCGTGGAAGAGAAACACTCGACGCCTACAAAATTTTAGCCTTTGGTCCATTTTCCTCCACCATTCCATGCTCTTCTCCACCCCACGGTCTTGGTGCCCGAGACGTGTCCTGATTGCACGGCGTTTCCTTCGCAGGCCTCGGGCCGGGCGGGGGCACCGGTCAGTAGGGGTTCTGCTTCTGCCTGCGGCCGGAGCAGCAGGCCAGCCCGGGGCACAGGAGCGTGGCCGCCGCTGCCCCCGCACCCGTGCACACGAAGGCCCAGCCAAGTTCACAGGTGCCTGCAGGGGGAGAGGAAACAGGCGTCAGGATGGACGCCCAGGGCCCCAAAAAGGCACTTCAAGAACCAGGGCGCTGACTCAGGGGACCCCCGACCCCCAGGGACGGAGCCTGGAAGGCAAGAGAAGCACCATGTGTTCTGTCAGGAGGGCGCTGCTGGGGGGGGTGGGGCGTGCAGGGGGCTTCAGTGGCGTGCAGTGGGGGAGAGGTGACAGGGCGAATTCCAACGGAAACCTCAAATCTCGCAGGCACGGTAAGGATCGTTAGGGAAAAACACAAAATGGAGACACATCCCTCTGCAAAGGGCCCACTCTCAGCTGCAACCTACAGGAAAGGGAATGGACCGAGTACTGCTGTCTGGTGGAATCGCGGGCCGCCTTGCACTCTGTCGTCGGGAAACCTCGCCAGCTCTCCTGTTGACAGCACTCACCTGTAAGCGAAAGTATCCTACAAAAAGACATGGCCTGACTGCTGAGTGCTGGCCTCATGCTGCTATAACTCCATCGTGCCAGGACATAGCGGTGGGCATCTCTCCCGTAATCACCTCGTCTGGCCTCTAACCACCCTGGGAGGTGGGCCACTAGCACATGCTGATGGCAAGGAAGCTGGGGTGCAGGGAAGTGGCCATCTGTCCAGGGTCACACTCACAATTAGCAATGAGCTAAGCCAGGACTCAGACCTGGGTTTCAGGTCCAAAGAATAGAAAGTAAGTCATTGACCCAAAATACGCTGTCTGGGTCTGTAGAGGGGTTTCTCTATTTAACCATTAGGAAATCACAGATAAGTTCAGAGATAAGGCACCTGTGAAATGGACCTTATCTGTTCCACCCATCCCCCTGCCCCCACCGTCCCCACCTGCCCTCAGCTACACCCACCTTTCTCTGGGGAAGTTATGAACACTGCACACGTGGCCATCCTCCCCCATTTTCCACTGCGGGCCGTTCCACAGCCTGGAGGAAACTGAGGTCTAATGAAAAGGCCTGGCCAGATTTAAACCAGAATCAGGGACCAAGCAGCCCAGATGCTTATCCCAGCAGGCATCCTCCATGGATAAAAACCAAACTCAAACATGAATACGCATGGCCTCTTCTCCTATGCAAAGTGGGGCTGCGGAGCTGCCACTCCCTGATCTGTCCCGGAGGGCTCCTTCCCCTGCCCCTGGACTCTGTGCTGTGTGAGGAGAGACCTGCCCTTCCTGGGTCTTTATTTGGCCATAAAGGGGCCATTTGCTGAAAGTTTCCCTGGCGCCCTGGACCTGCCCCCTGCCCCGTGGCCCTGTAGCAGCTCCCTCCTCCTTTCTCTCTTGCTGTCGCTCTCATTCTCTGTTCCCAGGCCCCAACAGCAATCCTCAAACAAGTCATTTGCTCTCTGGTTCCTAATCCCCTTCTAGCCTGTTTTACGTCTTATCACAAAACGCTCACTGGCAGCATTTTCATCCCCATCCTTTAGTTCTCATCTCCACCTTCCATTAGATGCGAACATATAAACTGTAGAGTGGAAACCATGTTCCTTTTGCATGTCATGTCACCTTGCTCAGCGATGAAGAATTAAGAACTCCCCTACTGAAAAGCTCCAGGGACTTGAAGGTGCAGCGCCCAGCTCCGCCTCCCGTCCTCCTTGGAAGGTGCTGGAGAGCAAGCAGGCCCCTTCCCATATGAGACAGCGAGGCACAGCCAAGCCCTGCCCGGGCTGGGACCTCCACGAGTCCACGTGGGGCTTCCCATCTCGGAAGTCCTCCAGAGCTTACTGACATCCACGAATAAGCTGCACTGCTCCGGCCTCAACCGAGGCGTCCCTCTCGGTTTCTCCTTCTCATGTCCAATAAGAACAATAATAAATAAAAGCAAACACGTGTTGATTACCATTTGCCCAGAATAAGAGCTTTACATGGACTGAGTACTAATACAGATAATTCCCAGGTAGGAAAATGGGGGCCAAGTTTGCTAACTTGCCCAATGACCTGCATTAATGAGTGGCAGGCCCACTGCCTCCCCCAAAGCTGTGCTGGGTACCCTGACTTCTCCAACGCCCATGACACCTCTGCAGTTATGCGACTGCCCCCGCTTCCCTGCCTCCCCAAGTCTACTTAAGTATTACCAGCAGCAAAGCAGGCAGCAAATTATTTACAATTAAAACCAATCAGGCCACTCCCTTACTTATCCTCTAATGAAATCTCAAAAATCCAATTTCCTTCCTATGGTCTACAAGGCTTCGGTGACCAATGAGTGTCCGCCTGCCTGACCCCAGCCCACGGTCCCTGCCTTCTCCCTGGCCACACTGGTTGCCTTTTGCAGTTTCAGGAACATACCAGACCTGTCCCTGGCTGGGGAGCTGCCCACAGGACGGGCTGCCCCGGAGCTGCAGGACTGATGCTCTCAGAGGCACCTGTAGGGGGCCCCTGCCCTGCTCAGCTGCAGCCCCTGCCAGGGCTCCTTAATGTCCTGTGTGGAGGTGGGCATGGGTGGGCTGAGCTCCTCTCCCCAGTGGAACGGAAGCCTCAGTAGGGGAGACATCTGTGCATTTTGTTCCCTCCTGTACATCTCCCAGAGTGCCCGGCCTGGAGTGGGGAGTCGGTAAAGAATTGGTGAATGAAGGCAAGTCGGACAGCAGGAGTAAACCTGGGACTGCATCGAAGAGAAGTTTCCAAACCGAAAGCCTTCGCTGACTGCCTCGTACAGAGTGTGTGGTGTTAAGAGGACACTGGGCCCTGACAGATCTCTTCTCTTCCTCTGGGAAATCTCTCTGCACCGTGCCCTCCCCCAGGTGGCTGGCACACTACACCTGTTTCAACGGTAACGGAGTCCCCTCCATGGACTAGACTTGGCTGACAAGCTTAAGCTGATACTGATGGGAGTCTTAGCAATAATCTCCATGTTGAAGTATTCTCTGACTAGATCAAATAAGCCTAGAAGGGAGAATTAACAGGTAGCCAAGAGAGTGCAAGTGGTCTAGATAACCTTTCATTTTAGTCTGCTAAAGCTCCTGGAATGCAATACACCAGAAATGGACTGGCCTTTATAAAGGGGATTTATTAAGTTACAAATTTACAGTTCCTCGGAGGAAAGGCAGCTGGCATTCACCTGGGTTCCTGCGTCACATGGGAAGGCACTTAAGAGACATATGCTGGCCTTCTCTCCTGGCTTCTGGATCTAAACTGCCTTCCCCCAGGGCGGTTCCTCTCTCCATCTCCAAACGCCTAGTCTAGGTCTGAGATGAGGTGTGCTGAGCGCTATTCTGACCTCTCTCTCTTTTAAGCCTCCAGCTGATCAGATTAAACACCACTCACTGTGGAAGTCCTCTTAGCCAACCGCAGATGTAATCAGCCATAGTTGAATCTCACATGCTGATGATTTAAGTCCACAGCAAAAGAGTAACCGGGCACCATCACCCAGCCAAGCTGACATCTGAACCCAACTACTGCATCTTTCAAAAGGTCAGTAAGATCTGTGGTCCATCTGCTCGGCTCAACCCAGAACACGGACAATTACTTCCTCACTGACAGGGCCCTGCTGGACTGAAAGGAGAGTGCACAGTTCTTCATGAAGTACTGGACACTGGCTCCAGGAAAGGAGCTGGCCAGCAAATTATCTCAGAACAGTTTACATGGCAGCAACGACGCAGATTAAGTCAGGATGAAAAAGGAAGCCACGGAAGAGCCGATGACCAGAGGCCACGGAGAGAGGGCACAATGCTTTCCAACAGGGGCGTCAATAAAATCACAAACGCTTAAGCTCCAGAAGCTCTCAGCTGGCAGGGAGGTGTGGAGGAAGTGGAGCTGGGCTGCCAGCTTCCAGGGACACCTGTCCTCCAGCTTCTGTTTGCCCTTTGCTCCCCGTGGTTTTCAGGCTCTCCAGAGGGAGAGGCACCTGCGGGCAGGTAGCCCCCAGCAGGGCCTGGGACTGCTGCATGATGGACAGCCTCTGCCTCTCCCTGGGGCCAGCTCTCCAGCCTGATTAGCTCGCAGAGCTCCCGCTGGGACCCACTGATCCTGCACCCCAGCCTCCCTGGCTTCTGCACAGCCACATTTCCTTCATCCTTTCACCACAAAGCCTCATGTCGGGATCTGCTCTGGGGGGCAGGGGTAAGGCAGGGACAATGCACAAAGCCTCCCTGGCTTTGCTTCATCATCTGAGCCTGAGAAGTCTAAGGCTGAACCTCCCAGGCCAGCCAGGGCAGAGTCTCACCAGGTAAGCGGCCGCC
The DNA here is from genome assembly GCF_023851605.1 of Tamandua tetradactyla. Taxonomy (NCBI): domain Eukaryota; kingdom Metazoa; phylum Chordata; class Mammalia; order Pilosa; family Myrmecophagidae; genus Tamandua; species Tamandua tetradactyla. The sequence goes on along the minus strand of NC_135330.1, from coordinate 100,502,411 downwards.
TCACCTTCTTCCTGGGTTACATCAGGTGGGTGTCCCACAGCAGGCCCCTTAGGTGTGCACACGCACTTTTTCACCATTGTTATGTTTCTGGAGCCTTCCCTGTTTGTGTCATAAAACACAGACGCAGGATGGGAACTAAATTCAGGTACTTAAAAAGTGTACCATAAAAAGAGAAAACATTTGAGGATGTCACAAAACATGGCCACTGAGTACACAAATAAGCAAGCTTAAGTGTGTGATGCCCACATTTTGGTTAAAATTCAACAACTGGCTGGGGTCCAAAATGAGCAATCAATGTTCACTGTAATTTAACATATTTTTCTATTTCAGATACAAAGACTCTCATTCACTAAGCAGTTCCTAAAATAAATGACTTTTTAAATCAAAGATGATTTAATGTGAATTGGCTCTGACATTTTGGATTATATAGAAATACAGCCATTTTTTTTTTAACTAGTCTCAATAAAATATATGAAAGTACACAGACACATATGTCTTTTGAGAATCAAGAAGCAGTCAAGGTCAGTAAAGTAAGATCAAGATGTATCAATAGGAACTAAGCAAATATGAAGAAAGAGTAAATCGCCCAATCCCTGATTCTTGATTCTGTCCTCACTCATTCACTCCCTTCATTCATTCAACAGATGTTCACTGAGTGCTGTTCCTGCTGGGAATTCCTGGGTACCGGAAGTCTGATCGGGAATAAGACAGACACAATCCCTGCTGTCGAGGAGCTTGTTGACTGGTCAGGGATCTAAGAATTAAACAATAATTGCTCACATAATTACATAACCGCTGTTTTATGTGTTTTGAAGAAAAAAATCCAGGGACTGAAGTCGCTGAAATTTAAGCTGAGGTCTGGCAAGGGGCCAGCCAGGCACGAATGTGGGAGGCGAGGAGACTTGGCTAAGGGGTGGGAAACTGGGTGGAGAAACGCAGAGATTTGCGCCTGTCTCACTAAAGCACTGCTCAAGGGGGAGGCGGATGCAAGATGTGGGACCCGGCGTGACCTTCTCCAGAGTTTGGGAGCTTGAAGTTGGAAAACTTCCTCTTCAGAATTTCTATTTGTATTGTTAGAGAGAAATATGGGTATGCCACACTTGTCAAAAAATCCTTTTTGAGCCCCTGTTGCATGCTCCGTGATGCTCCTGGAGCTGGAGACCCAGCAGGTACCGTGGCAGACACGGACCAAAAGTTGACCTTGTAACCGGATGTTCTCCAGTACTGCTCATGTCATTTTGTAGTCACCCCTTGTAGAATATCCATATATGCTTTGTAGAAATCCAGTTGAATGAAATAAACCCGATGTAAGAAAGATTTTCTTCATGAAACTATAAATGTAATAACAAAACTAGAATTCTATGAGAATTTTGATTGCCCCATTGCAGACTTGACTCTGTATCTTGAATTTCTCCAGAAGTAAAGGAGAAGCAGATGGCTGGCTGTGAGCATGATTCTATTGCTAAAATCTACATGCTCAATAGTAAGATATCAGCATGTGTTTTACAGTAATAAGAGAAAAGGCTTTCTGAGTCTTTAGGCTTTCAGGAAAGAGTGATGCTTGAGTTTTTATGTTTTAAATGAAATAGCATGGCATTCCAGGAGTCATAAAGAGCCAGAAAATACGAGGCAATCATTCTGTGGCCCCTTCCTTCCCCTGCTGCAGTTAATATGCTTATGATGAGCAAGTGGAGAGCGTTTTACCAGAGGGCAGGTTTTGTCTGTGATCCTTTCAGGAAATGAGAAGCAAATTTGTCTGAGCTTTTCCTCTCTCTCTGTCATGCTCCATCAAGCAGGGTTCCAGGCTCCAGCAGTGGGGACACCTTCTGACAGCTGAAATAGAGGTCAGCAGCACAGAGGGCAGCGTGCAGGGGCATGCCGCAGCCACCACCACACCGAGGGAGAGACACTGAGGCGCAGTTCAGGAGAAAGGGATTGGCAGGGTTGGGGGAGGGGGGCCTGGCGTGTTTAGGGGGGGCTCAACTTCATCTTTAATGCAGCATTTGGCAGTAACAGAGGCAGGAGCAGAGGGCCAAAGAGCCCTGCTACAATAGCGATGGAATTTCGCATTTTTTTTTCAGCTTTTGAGCACCCTGCAGCTTAATGTTTGCCTTTCCTTTAATTTGTCCAATTTGCGATGTGTCTCCCTGTGGCCCCTGCTTCTCAGAGGTAGTCCAGGGACCCGGGCCACACCTGGCCAGGAGACCATCAGCGTCTGTCCACAACAGGAATGGACAGCTGGCTACCCCTGAGCTGAGAACAGAAACCCCAAATTAACAACTCTGTAACAGCTGTCAGTCAGGCGCCGAACAACAAAAAGTGTCATTCAGAAATTAGAGAAGTATTGGGTTTATGCTTTCCCACCATTATTTCCTAACAGTATTGCCATTTTGTAGATGAAGAAATTGAGGCAATGAAAGAGAAGTTACTTGCCCATTACCTCAAATGAAGCTTGGCCTTGAGCGCAGGTCACCCTGATTCTAGAACTTTCTCTGGGGCTCAGATGATGTATTAGGAGATGCTCTGTCAACTGCATTTTCTCCGCTGTGAGATAAAATTGGGCTGTACCAGAGCTCATCCGCCAGGAAGAAAGGAAATGTTTCGCCTGACCCCTCCTTGAAGCCTCCGCACCCTGCTCCACTTTGCTGGAGGCAGCTGGCAGCATCTAGCGGACGGAGCACCTCTGATTTCTGAGCCAATGCAACCAAACCCGGCCCCTGTAGAGGTCGGGGTTCTCTAAGGAAGCGGAACCCACAGGAGACATCTGCAACTAATGTGAGACTTGACAAAAGCAGCCTGCCCCGAAACCGGGCACTTCTGCCGAAGCAGATTCTCGTGCCTGCGCTGACGGGGTCTCTGGGTCTGGTTTCATGGTAGTCCACTTTCAGCCCCTCATCTGCTCTGACCACACCATGGATCCTAGTTTCCAAGGGCTGCTGCAGGAAACGACTGCGAACTCAGGGCTTCTGACAACTGATGCTCATCGTCTTGGGGTTCTGGAGGCCGGATGTCTGAACTCACAGTGGCAGCTGGGCCACGTTCCCTGTCGGTACATAGGGAAAGTCTTTCCGGCCCCTCCAGCATCTGGTGGCCCCTGTAACTCCTGCTGGCCTCCCCAGCTCCTGGTGGCCCCTCCAGTGTCTGGTGGCCTCTGTAGCTCCTGCTGGCCACTCCAGCATCTGGTGGCCCCTGTAGCTCCTGCTGGCCTCCCTAGCTCCTGGTGGCCCCTCCAGTGTCTGGTGGCCTCTGTAGCTCCTGCTGGCCTCTCCAGCGTCTGGTGGCCCCTGTAGCTCCTGCTGGCCTCTCCAGCATCTGGTGGCCCCTGTAGCTCCTGCTGGCCTCCCTAGCTCCTGCTGGCCTCTCCAGCTCCTGCTGGCCCCTCCAGCGTCTGGTGGCCCCTGTAGCTCCTGCTGGCCTCCCCAGCTCCTGGTGGCCCCTGCATCACCTGGTAGGTGCTGGCAGGCCTTGGTGCTCCATGGTTTTCAGATGTGTCACTGCACCCTCAGCTCCTGCGTCTGCACCTTCTTCTCCAGGCCCATCTCTGGGTCCAAATTTCCCTCTTCCACCAGGACACCCGCCAGACCTTATCTGGATTTAACTCATTCCATCTGCAAAGTCCCTATTTCCAAATAAGGTGACGTTCTGAAGTACAGGGCCAGCACCTCAGTGAGTCCCTCCAGCTTCAGGTCACCACTGCGTGGCCATGGACCTGGCCCAGAGCCCCGCAGCCTCCCGTGCAGCCCTCTGGATGGTACAACACGTGCCTGGCAGCCCTTCCTGTCCCATGACTCAGACTCGAGCCCAGGCGCCAGCTCACGGCTCCTTCCCTATGAGCACTCAAACCGCCGGAATCAGGAAGGACACACGAGGTACAGGAATCATCTGGGTGCTTCACTCTCCCACAGCGTCAGGATACAAACGTAAGGCTTAGATGCCATCAACTCACTGATAATTCCAGTCCACGAAATGTCCTCACAGCCACAGGCAGGCCAGGGCTTCCTGACCACACACCTTCTGTATGTAAAGTAGAGAAGGGGAAGGTGTACTAGATTTCACCGTGGTTCTTTAATTCATAAAAGCAAGAAGGTGGAAGGAAGGGAGGAAACAGAAACACCTTTGAATGCCAATACCCTGAAAAAGGATCTTGGGACTTTCTCCCATTGAGTAGACTCCTCTGTTCCTTTCCTGGTCACCATCCTGTCTGCATCGCGATGAGAACAAACACCTGTCCTCAGGACCGCTCCATCTGCTCTTCTGTGAAGGGGCTGACCAAGGTGTCACCCGTGAAAAGGGAACAGGAATGGAACCTCTGGCCTAAAGCAAATGAAAGCTTTAACTCAGAGTGATGGAACAGGAGCTGAAGATGCCTCCTGTGTCTGTACAGTGGGGGGAGGCAGCAGCAAAGAGGCCACCAAGGGAGGGGCTCTGTAGGAGTGGCCCCTTGGGTTCCTGCCCCTGCTGCTGGAGGGACCTGCTCTCGGGTCCCTTATGCTCTGTCCTGTCTGCAGAGCCTCCCAGCAGGTGAGGTGGGGTGAGAGATGGGGAAAGACAGGCCAGCTGTGCCTGCCAGGCCCAGGGGACAGCAAGGGGCAGAGAGATGATGCGATGCAGGACAACCCAAGGACACCCCAGGACAGCTGAGTGACAGCCCAGGGACAGCCGAGGGAGAGCCCAAGCAGAGGAACAGCCGAGGGACAGCCCAGGAACAGCAGAGGGTCAGCCCAGAGACAGCCGAATGACAGCCGAGAGACAGCCAAGGGACAGCCGAGGGACAGCCCAGGGTCAGCCCAGAGACAGCCGAATGACAGCCGAGGGACAGCCGAGGGACAGCCCAGGGTCAGCCCAGGGACAGCCCAGGGACAACCCAAAAACAACCCAGGATTGTCCAGGGACCTGGCTAGACTCAAAGCAAGTGCATGGATTTTAAGGGGAAACCCAGCCTTTTTGAATGACGAATTCATTGTATTATAGTCACTGGTATAAGTTTCCCTTCTGAACTCCCACATAAATTTTGCTACAAGCCTTAATTTTAGCTTATATTTTACATTTCTCTCGCCCCCCCCCCCCTCGCCCCAACAAATATTTTAGCTCCACTCCTGGGGTGAGGGGCCGAGGAAAAAAAAGATGAGTTTTGCCCAAGAACCACTTACTGCCCCACAAGGAAACACCATCAGGACCCAGGGACTTTCCAGGAGGTGACCTGACATCTCACCGGCCCAGCAGCTCAGTCAGGAGGGCCCCAGGGGCAAGGCCATTGCTAACTGTTTTTATCAGTAGTGGTAGATCAGGATTGCTACTTCACCTTATTTCTTGAAATGTCCATGTATTAGTTAGGGTTCTCTAGAGAAACAGAATCAACAGAGAACACTCGCAAATATAAAATTTATAAACGTGTCTCACGTGACTGCGGGAATGCAGAGTCCAAAATCCGCAGGGCAGGCTGTGAAGCCGACGACTCCAACGGAGGGTCTGGATGCCACAGGAGAGGCTCACCAGCCGAAACAGGAAGAGCCTGTCTCCTCTGAATCCTCCTTAAAAGGCTTCCCATGATTAATTTAGCATCACTAATTGGAGAAGACATTCCCCTTGGCTGATTACAAATGGAATCAGCTGTGGATGCAGCTGACATGATCATGACCTAATCCTATGAAATGTCCTCATGGCAACAGACAGGCCAGCGCTTGCCCAATCAGACAAACAGGTACCATCACTTGGCCAAGTTGACACGTGGACCTGACCATGACAGTCCACAAGGTCTAACATCAGAGGGCAAGTTTGGAAAGCATGTGTTTTATTTTGAGCCTTTGGAGATTTTATATATTGTTATCTTTGTTATTTTCTTCAAGTGGAAAACCGTAAGGTAGAAAGGAATACCCAGAACTAGAAAAATTGAATTCCATTTCTTTCATGCGTATTTCCGTATTTAATAATAAATCAATTTCAGGTCTGTGGATTAGAGAATAGGATTGTGTCGATGTTAAATTCCTAGACTTGGCCGTTGCACTGTGAGGGAAGAGAATGTTATTTTTAGGAATCACACAGGAGTCGGGCCGGGCCACTGTGATAAATGTTTGCCTTAAGAGAACCCCTCAGAGGCCGAGCGAGAAGTTCTTGTATCACTGCTGCAACTTTTCTATTAATCTGAACCCATTTCAAAGTCACAGTTAAACAGATACAAATGCAAACTGAGATGCGAGCATGCATGTGACAGAGAGAACCTTTTGGCTCGCGAGTGTACAAGTGCAGCTAGTAGAGGGGATGGGGCGGCCAGCTCAACAAGCAAGAGACGTGCACGGCAATCGCACCCCAGGGTCAACCCCATGAAGGGCCACTGGCCACTGTCGCGCTATGTGAAGTGGCTCCGCTAGGCCCGGCACCAAAGGAGGGGACCCCGGTGCCCCGGCGGCTCCCATGAAGCCTCAGGCCGCATAGCCAGCCGCAGTGAGCAGCCCGCGGTCGACAGGTCCCAGCCACGCCAGTGACGACGGCATCCCAGCATCACCCCCAAATCTCACCCGAACGGTGTGCGCGGGCAGCCATGGGCCCCTGTGCCGGGGATGGGCGGGGACACACCGGGGGCCCCCCAAACACCCCGGCCAAGCAGGACGGATGGGTTACGCATTCCATGTGAGAAAGCATCTCCCAGAGAGAGAAAGGAGCTTGAGCAGGGTTTCACAGAAGCAGCGTGCACATACCACCGAGGAGGTGGACACAGCCTTCTGCTGGTCACCACAACCTTCCCCTGGTCACCACAGCCTTCCCTGGTCACCACAGCCTTCCCCTGGTCACCACAGCCTTCCCTGGTCACCACAGCCTTCCCCTGGTCACCACAGCCTTCTGCTGGTCACCATAGCCTTCCCCTGGTCACCACAGGCTTCCTCTGGTCACCGCAGCCTTCCCTGGTCACCGCAGCCTTCCCCTGGTCACCAGAAATTTCCCCTGGCCACCACAGCCTTCCCTGGCCACCGCAGCCTTCCTGGGTGGCTCTGGCAGTGACCACCTGCTGGCTGCAGCCAATTTTCCAACACACCAGGCGAAGAGGTGCGGCGCTGCATCCTGGAGCATTTTGTCTGCCCTCCCTCTTTGTTCCCGGCTCACTTCTGTGGGCCCCAAATATGCTGTGTATGGCCAGCTAAGGAACTGCAGCCAGCAGGCCCCCCGTGCCCCTGGTTAACTGCCCTCAGTCCAGGGGGCATCCAGGAAGGTTGCTCCTGGGGAGAGACCTCCGGTCAGGTCAAGCACAACTCTTACATTCTTTCTGGTAAATTAATCCCTGCTGGAAAATGAGGGATGGTGAGGGTTAGCTCACCCCAGCCTCATTTCAGCCTCATCTTGCCACACACAGACGCCTCCCTATTAAACACGCACTCATTAGAAAGCACAAAACGGCTTCTACACCCTGTGCTGAGGACTGGCCTGGGTCCTTGCCTGAAAGGGCCACTGGGGGCAAATGCAGCCAGGGGCTGAGGCAAGTTCACGCCCCTTTACAATCAACCAAGACCTAAAAATGGAGTCCTTTAGGGAAGATGAGGCCTCGAAGCCATTCCCAAGGGCTGCAGGGCATGGCGGGTGTGCCCAGTGCTGGCCAGTAAATATTAAAATATGTCCCTCTGGACGGGTGGCCCAAACGTCCTTCCTTCCGTCTCCCGAGAACCGAGCGAATCACAGCCTACTGTCCCAGAACCCAGAGAGCTGGAAACCGACTCGGCAGGCAGGGAGCCTGCCCCAGCACTGTGCCAGCATTTGTTTTAGTTCAGAATGACATACTGGCTGCTAAATATTTCAAATGCCACTCTGACTTAGAATTCTTTTTAAAAAAATTTTTTTTTATTGAGAAGTACCTACACACATCCAGTTCAACCAAATCATATAATCAGTGGCTCACAATGTCATGACATAGTTGTGTATTCTTCACCATGGTCATTTTTAGAACACTTGCTTCACTCCAGAAAACTAAATAAAAAGAAGAAAAAAGAATTCATACTTTCCATACCACTTAGCTCTCACTCTCATTGACCCAGAGTATTTCAATCTACCCAGTTTTTACCCTTTTTCTCCCTCTTATTACTTATTTATATTTTTATCCTTTTTTTTAAACTCATCTGTCCATATTCTGGATAAAGGGAGCATCAGACACAAGTTTTTCACAATCACACAGTCACACTGTAAAAGCTATATAGTTATAAAATCTTCTTTAAGAATCAAGGCTACTGGAACACACTTCAGCGGTTTCAGTTATTTCCCTCCAGGCACTAATACACTATAAACTAAAAAGGGATAGCTCTATAATGTGTAAGAACCTCCAGGATAGCCTCTTGACTCTGAAATCTCTCAGCCACTGAGACATTTTATTTGTCTCATTTCTCTCTACCCTCTTTTGGCCAAGAAGGCTTTCTCAATTCCAAGATACTGGGTCCCTGCTCATCCTTGGGAGTTCTGTCCCACCTTGCCAGACAGATTTACACCCCTGGGAGTCATGTCCCATTTAGGAGGGAGGGCAGTGAGTTCACCTGCCGAGTTGGCTTAGAGAGAGAGGCCACATCTGAGCAACAAAACAGGTTGTCTGGGGGTAACTATTAGGCCTAATTTTAAGTAGTCTTAGTCTATCCTTTGCAGGAATAAGTTTCTTAGGGGCAAACCCCAAGAGTGAGGGCTCAGCCCACCGAATTGATCATCCCTATTGCCTGTGAGAATATCAGGAATTCCCCAGGTAGGGAAACCGAACATTTCCTTCTTTTTCCTCAGTCCCCCAGGGGGACTTTGCAAATACTTTTTTATTCTCTGCCCAAATTACTCTGAGATGTATCGGGCATCAAACTAATGTGTGTAAACCAACAAGATCTCATGCCCTTTTCAAGATTCCATGGGGTTCAAAAAAACTGACCATACGAGTTAAGTTGGGTAATAAACTACGCAAAATACAAATTTTGCACCAAATAAACATCTCTCCCTTTGGTCTCACCCAGAATTTGAAGTTTGAAAATATGGGTCATATCACCCTTTACTCAGTATTCTGATCTTCCCCAGTCCTGTCCAGATCGGCCTCATTCATATCTCCAGACAATGACTTCAAATTCTTAAATCCTATTCCTGCAAGGACAAGGAGAGTCTCTAGCTAATCCAGGCAATCCACATGTCTCAAATACCTTTAAATTTTAATGTGCATCATGCTAACTAATATGGCACTAATTCTACCAATAAAAACCCATTTTGGACAGTTGCTTTGCTAATTGGCAAGCTCCTGGTGGCTCCTGAGAAGTGGATGCAAAGGTACTGAGATGCCCACACATCTCTCTGTCCAGGCCGAAGTGTTCTAAGATAAATTGTAGTGGTGGAGCCAAGAAGGTTGGTGGGTCTGAGAACTCAGCCTTTGTGCACACCAGCAACTCAGCCTGACAGAGCTCCAGGAGGCCAGCAGGAGACACGGTGCTCCTGGGCCAGAGACAAAGGGCTTTCTAGTAACGGCACAGCTCGCAGCACGAGCGTCATGCGCAGGTCTGTGTCATTTGCCCACTAGCCGTCCAGGATATAGCCCCAAGTCTCCTATAATATGCTTCAGCACATCTGCCCGACCTCTGTCCCAGAGACATTATTTTCACGCTACTGGACAATAAACAAAACTGTCCCCTGTCCCAGAGGGATAGATCACTCTATATGCCAATGCTGTTCACTATCAAAACATCCTTGAAAAGGTAACCCAGAACACAGGCAGTGCTCTGTTTGCAAGATGTGTTAAGATGCGAGAGACCTAGGAGAACTGTCAACCAGGTGAGGCACAAATGAGACCGGCTAATGTTCTGTGAGGAACCACATTCAATTCACCGGGAAGGCTGAGCACTCACATCGCAGCAGGAAGGTACTGGGAGTGCAGGGAAGCGCGTTTGCAGTAGTGCTGACGGTAAGAGGGGTGCTGCCCCGCAGCCAGCCCTCGCACAGACACAGCCTACCTAGATCAGTGGCTTTCCAGCTTCCTGGGAATACTGGTGGATTGTTGGGATTTAGGTCTGGAGATCACATCTCCAAGTTTTCCAACAACAGACTTCCAAATGTTGTTTGCCAGGGGTTCTAAGTTTTCAGATGTTAGGAACCCGTCTGAATAATAAAAAGCTATGAATATTGTTTCTAGAAAAACACACGCATAACTAAGCATATAAAAATGTGCAGGGTGGGCCGCGGTGGCTCAGCGGGCAAAGTGCTTGCCTGCTATGCCGGAGGACCTCGGTTCGATTCCCGGCCCCAGCCCATGTAACAAATACGGAGAAACAGAATACAATAAAACAAGAAAATGTTTAAAGATGTTTCCCTTTCTTCCTTCCTTCCTTCCTTCTATCCTTCCTTCCTTCTCTCTGTCTTTCCTTTAAAAAAAAAAAAAAAAAAAAAAAAAAAAAATGTGCACATAATTTCAGTGGGTTCACAAATTTCTGAAGCCCATTGGTGGACTATGGGCTCCTCTGAGTATCCCAGAGAAACAAGTTCTTAAACTTACCCCATTCCTGTGGGTGTGAACCTATTGTAAGTAAGACCTTTGGATGAGGCTACTCCAGTTAAGATGTGACCCACCTCATTCAGAATGGGTGTTAATTGTATTACTGGAGTCCTTTGTAAGAGGAATGAAATTCAAACAGAGAAACAGTCATGGAGCAAGAAGCTGAAGTCAACAAAACCCCGAAGAGAGGAGAGGCCAGCAGATGGAAGAAGAGCTGAGGATTGCCAGCAGCCCGTCTTTGGGAAGAAAGCATTGCCCTGATGAGGTTAATTTGGATATTTTCTTGACTTCAAAACTGTAAGATACTAAGTTGTCATTTTTCAAGACAAACCATTTCATGGTGTCTTGTTAAGCAGGTGGGAAACTACAGCAGTGCCCAGATAATCCGGGGAACTCGAGTTAGCCCGTTCCTGGAGCAAGGGTGGCAGTGTCACTGAACTCACTTGCCAGTGCCAGCAAAGCATCCAGCCATCACCCAGAGCAGCTCACTTGCCTGTCAGCCTCGCATCCAAACATGGTCACAGATCAGGAGGTTAAAACACCACCCAAACCAGCCAGACCACACATAAATCAGTGCCTCAAAGGTACAAAGTCCACGGAAACCAAGAGCTGAATGACTATTGCTTTAACTCAGGGTTCTAAGATGTTGGAGATGATTTGGTTTTAAAGGGCACAAAGGAGAAGTGAAGGGGTGAGGAGAGAAGTCCGTCACGGACAACACTGACGAACCACCGCTGACAATGTCACATAAAACCTGTCACAAAACAGCAGCAAAAACAGAAGGGACTCAAAACTGCTTTCAGACCTGCTTGTTTAGCGAGAGGGCAAGTCACTCTGCAAATGTCCACTGCTTGTAGGAATGTGCGAATGGCACCACGTGACAGCCACTAGAGATGAGAAAGGCTTCAGCATTATACAAGTTTTATATGCTGCGGTTAAGATTGTTGGGGGGAATACAGAATACCCTCAAGTCAGAGTGGAAGTCAAAGTAGATTTGTTGGTGCTGGATTTGCACTCTTTGCATGTGCAAAGAGCCTTGCACATCCCGCTTGCCCTTGGTGCAGTCATAGAAGGATGTGCCCTTTCAGAGAGAGTAGACTCAAGCTCCAAGCCCAGGGTCACGCAGTTGTCGCGCCGAATTGTGTTTCAAATCCAGTCCATGTTTATCAATAAGCTGAGCCCTAGATCTTAAGGTTCACCCCTATGAAAAGTATCCCTGCAAAGGATAGGCCAAGCCTACTTAAAATTAGGCCCAAGAATCACCCCCAGAGAACCTCTTTTGTTGCTCAGATGTGGCCTCTCTAAGCTGATGCAGCAAGTCAACTCACTGCCTCCTGCCCACCCACCCCAATGTGGGATACAACTCCCAGGGGTGTAAACCTTCCTGGCAACATGGGACAGAAATCCGGGATAAGCTCAGACCCGGCATCAAGGGATTGAGAAAGTCTTCTTAACCAAAAGGGGGAAGAGAGAAAAGAGACAAAATAAAGTGTCAGTGGATGAGAGATTTCAAACAGAGTTGAGAAGTTATCCTGGAAGTTATTCTTACACATTACATAGATATCCTTTTTTAGTTTATGGTGTATTGGAGCGCCTAGAGGGAAGTACCTGAAACTGCTGAGCTGTGTTCCAGTAGCCCAGATTCTTGAACACGACTGTATAAAGATATGACTTTTACAGTGTGACTGTGTGATTGTGAAAACCTTGTGTCCAATGCTCCTTTTATCTAGGGTATGGACAGATGAGTAAAAAATATGGATGAAAAAACAAACAAATAATGGGGGGGACAAAGATTAAAATAAATTGAGTAGACTGAAATACTACTGGTCAATGAGAGGGAGGGGTGCAGAGTATGCATTTATGTATGAATTTTTTCTTTTAATTTCTTTTTCTGGAGTGATGCAAATGTTCTAAGAAATTATCATGGTGATGAATACACAACTATGTGAAGATATTGTGAGCCACTGATTGTACACCATGTATGGAATGTTTGTATGTTAAGATTTATCAATAAAAATAAAAAAAAAATCCAGTCCATGATTTTTCCCCACTAATTGCCAATTTAAGAGGAAAAATTCAGTTATGTGAATAATTCACTGATATGCATTTTCCAGAAATGATCTGATAAATGAGATTTCCCCTTCCTGTCCATTGAGTGAATTTTTCTCTAAACTTCTCCAGTTTTTGTCAACATTCTATCAGGTGAAAAAGTCAGTTTGGAAACCACATCAGCCCTTTGATTAGTAGTTCAAACTTTTGATTTTATTCCAAAAACCCTTTCCGTGGGTTTTGATTAATGATATTACAAATGGCCCTCTCCCAACAGAAGAAAATATGATAAGAGGAAGCGGCTGCTCTCCACCTTCTAATGGACAAACAATGAAGACGAAAATGACAGTGAAGTCACCGACAGATGAGCTTGTCCTGGTTACGAATTTTCTACTGAGGCAGCATGTTCTCCTGGGGCCAGTCTCCTGGGGCATCAGGCTGGCCTTTCCTCAGTGTTGCTGTCTTGAGCGAGGACGAACTACAAGAGCGTGTCCTAAGAGGAATCTATGGCCTTTCTCAGCTAGAGCCCCGCTGAGACCCGCGGAAAGGGACTGTGCCCAGCCAGGCACCCTCCAGCCTGACGCGCAGGCCCAGGCGGGGGCCCGCTTGTCCACAGGCTCGCTGAAGGTGCTGTCAGCCACGGGGAGCCACGGTGAATCCACGACAGTGGGGGTCCTGTGAGCAGAGGACATACGGACACGTAGCGGAAGACCAAGGCAGAGCCGGGCGTGCCAAGGCAGGGACGGAGTCCAGGGAGCCAAATGTCCTGGTAAGCGAAAAGAACTCCTCTAAGTTCTTTCCTTCCCAAAGTGTTTTTGCTTTGGTTATTTCAAACCAAAGATGCTGCAGGAAGTGCAGCCCTGCCGACACTGTGGGTCTGGACTTCCGGACTCCAAAGCCGTGAGAACCTGAATCCCTGTAGTTCAAGCCCACGGGGCTGGGGGCTCCATTACAGCCACCCTGGACAATGGAGACAGCCTTCCAGGGCTTGTGTAGGATTACCAGAAGGGCTCAGCTTGGAAGTGGGGGGAGAGGGGTCATTTTTCTTTGTAATTTAGATATTTTATCCAAATCCTCAACTATCAGGAATTTAAACAATAACCTTCGTATTTATCTGAGATGATGTTCACATCGCCAGTTTTTCTTAAGTGCCCTTTCTTCCTTCTGCACGTCGGCAGCACAGACAATTGAACAAAGTCCATGCCTGACAGAGGCTCCAAAACATCACAAATATCTTCCCAAAGCATTTAAATCTAAAACTGATGATTTTCTCTCCCTGATGAACATTTAAGTAGAATATACGAAGAATAGTCAAGAGCGCATAATACAAAATAATTCTTAGATATTCTTAAGTACTTTATAATATATCTGAAAAGACAAACTATTCAGGTATACCAATATTGTGTGTGAAAGGATAACAAAAAAAAAAAAAAAAAGAGGAAGAATCTTTAAAAGAGAGACTAATTTATTCTTCCCAGGAGTTTGGTGACCATATCTCAAGAAAAGTTATTCCCTGCAAACTTCTAAGAGAACTTCCTTTGTTCTGCAATTGCAGAATTTGGCCAAATTTGGCTTTAAAAAAGGCATTTATGCTAGAGTGGGAGTGTCCCTGCTCTGAAATAACCAAAGCAAAAACACTTTAGGAAGGAAAGAACTTAGAGGAATTCTTTTCACCTACAGGACATTTGGCTTTTTGGTTTAGGTTTGGCTATACCTTGCCCTCGACATTTGTTCTGTTTGTCTGATAAATGGTCAAGCTGTTAGTCCCATAGAGAAGGATGCTATGGTTCTTATCAAGAAACCAGCGGTCAACTGTGTGCAGCAAATGTGGGCACCGCTCTTTAGTGGTCACGACTTGAGGCAGTGCTTCTTCCTTGCTTGCTTCCTCTCTCTTTTCCTCCTTCGTTCACTCCTGCAGCCCCCTCCCCTCCTTCTTGAGACCTTTCAACAGCCTGGACATGTCATACGCAGGTGAGAGCCATGTGTGTCTTGCTCACAACCTTTTCCTACGTATGTGATACAATGTGGGGTGCCTCTATGCACGTGAATATGTGCTGAGTAAATGAAAGAACTTTCGACTATCTGCAGGGGCACATGCTGAGCGAGGCACTGATGTAAAACTTCTGTCTTGTGCGTTCATGTGAAAACTGGGAAGATGTGTTTAGGAAAGCAGCAAGAATGGATCTATGCTTTTATGGAATGGGGTACTTCTTTTAAAGCAGGATTGGAGGCTTTTTTTTTAACTTATAATTTAATGTAGAAATGTTCATGCTCTAATTTTGTTATCAAAATTACTCAATGGAATGGGCAGGTTGAATGACTCCTCTGAAATGATGTTGTTATTCCTTCCACTGTCCAGGGTTAATGCAGGAAACCCTTTATCTCATGGAAAGAGGCCCCTAGGAAGGGTGGGTGACAGCAAAGCTGGCTGTCTTTTGCACTTATGGTGCCCGAACACTTTGCTCACTGGCCCAGGTAGCGGATCAAAACCACAAAATACCACCTCACATCCACGATTTCAAAAAAAGAAAATAGCAAATGCTGACAAGGATGCAGAGAAACAGGAACCCTCATACATGGCTGGTGTGTATGTAAAACGTGCAATTGCAGTGGAAAACGATTTGGCAGTTCCTCCAAAAGGTAAGTACAGAATCACCATATGTCCTGGAGTCTCACTTCTAAGTGAGAAAAAGCTAAAAAAAAAGGGATTGAACAGATATTTGCAAACCAGTGTTCAGGTTCTCCACCACATCAAAAGGTGGAAGCAACCCAGTGCCCTTCAGCAGGTGAACAGATGAGCAAGTTGTGATGTGTACATACCATGGAATGTTATTCAGCCATAGAAAGGAATGAAGTCGTGAGATGTGTAGCATGGGGGACCTTGAAGACACCATGTTGAGGGAAATAAGTTCATACATTCAAGTACAGATATCGTATGATGTATGCAAATTCGTAGAGATGGAAAGCAGAGTGCAGGCTTCCAGAGGCAGGGTGGTGGGGAGGAGGCAACGCATAGCGGGTGCCTGGTTCTTGCTTCCTGTGATGGAAAAGGTTGAGCTGGGAAATTTTATGTTAGGCATATATTTCCAAAATTACAAATAAACAGAGACATTAGGGGACAACGACAAGTAAATGCAATATGTGACGCTGCACTGGATCTAGTGCCCAAAAGGACATTACTGAGACAAGGAAAAAACTGGAATACTAACTTTATGCTTTATATCAATGTTAAATTTCTTGACCTTGATAACTGCACTTAATGTGGTTTTATAAGTGAATATCTTTGTTTTAGAAAATATACCTGGAAATATTGTTTTCAAAGAGATGACGAATGCAACCTGCTCACAAATATTTAGAAAATAGATGATAGGGAATAGATATAGATAAACAGATACAGATATATAGACAATAGGTAGACAAGAATGATTTAACAAAAGTGGAAAATATTAAAAGCTGGTAAATCTGGGTCTCTGGGTAGGAGGTATATTGGAGTTCATGGCATTGGTTTTGTATTATTTTTGCAACTGTGCTGTAAGTTTGAAATTATTTTTTAAAAAAGTTTAAAAAGCCAATTGAAATAGGAAGTCATAGGAACCTTTTAACACATGAGTCACAGGAGGCTTCTAATGCCTGGCAGAAATGATGTTAGTTTCATTAAATGACAAGGAGGCCATGAAGCGCTGTCCTGTTGTCTCCAGCACGAGAGGCTTCTGTGTGGACAGCAGGAAAACTGGGTCACTCAGCTTGAGCGGAGCTCATGAAAACCAAGCTCTACAAAGTTCAAAATGAAAAGAAATGCTCTATTTTTGTTTCCATTTTTGCCCACTCCCACTGGCTTCCCTACCCATGGCTCACGGGTCATCTTTTCTCAAGCAGGATTAGATGTGCGGGAAAAGAAAACATGAGTGAGGCGTCAAAGAACAAAAGGAGACATCTGAATAGACACTGAGGAGAGTAGAAGAGATGTCTCTGGTGGGTAGGAAATCAGAATAATCAGCCCCACTCTCATGTCTCCCAGCACCTAGCAGCTGAGCCTCCAGCTGATGGCACCGCCTGCAGAAGCCAACGGCTCATTCCATTACAGGGAACACGGTGGCCTCCTGGTCAGATTAAACAGCAAAATGAGAGCCCAAATTCCTCAAGTCTACTTGGCAAATTAGCAAAACGAATGAATTGAAACCCTGCTTTCGATCATTAGGATACAATTAGAAAAGTCTTTGGTGGGTGAAAATATCTCGGAGCATGAATTAAATCGATTCAATGAGACCTTTATCACTTGATGTGCAAGCCGAGCTGGCTGTGTGGGATGTAAGGGGAAGAATGGGGTTGATCAGTAAATGTTCACTAAAAGGCCCGTAAAATAATGTAAGTGACGGGGGCAGACAATGCCAGACTCCGGGGCCCTCACGACATGCCGGGTGCTGCAATGCGTCATGCTATTCTCACCCCTCCTACTGCTTCTCTCTCTCAACAGGCAATAAGCAAAACACCGTTCTTAAAAATTCTTGCCAATACTCTCCTCATCCCGTCTCCCACTCTACCCATTCCCCACAACCTCTAATCTGCGTTCCATTTTTGCAGATTGATTACTTTTAGTCATCTCTCATAAGTGATAGCATACAATTGCCCCACTTATGCTCCTTCCTTACTTCCCTGGGCATCGTGTTTTCACTGCTCTTCCATGCTGCATGTCTCATAAGTTCGTTCTTTCTTCTGGCCAAACAACACTGCATGTGTGCGGGACATTTGGTTGCTCTGCTCATTTGCGGATGGGCACTTTGGTGGCTGTGAAGGATGCTGCTGGGAACACTGGTGTGCCCGTGTCTGAGGCCCTGTTTGCATGCTCTCTGGTTGCTCTCCTAGGAGTAGGATGGCCAGGCCCCAAGAATGTTGTATTTTCTTTAGGAGGAAACTCCATACTGCTTTCCATGGCACTGTACCGTCTTACATCCCCACCAACAATGGACGAGAGTCCCAGTTTCTTTGCAGCTTCTCCAACACGTGTCATTTTCCCCCTTTAAAAATAACAGCCATGCTTGTGGGTGTGAAGTGGCATCTCATTGTGACTTTGATTTGCATTTCCCTAAGAGCTAAATGAAGCCAAGCATCTTTTCATGTGCTTATTTGCCAGTTGTTACCTTCTTCGGAGAAAAGCCTTCTTGAGATTTTTGCCCACTTTTAAACATGCGTTTTTGTTAAAACAATCATTTTTGACACTTAGCATAAACATTGGTGACTCTTTACCGTGGCCACAGGCTATGTTGATGGAAGGAGCTCAGGGCACTGAAGGCAAACAAACGGCAGATTGAGATGCTTTGCTCATTACAGCTTCGTATTCCACCTACAAACCCCACCACGTCTCTGAGAAATCCGTTCCACAAACTCTGTGACCTCGACTGGCCGTAGGAGCAGAGTGGGGCATCGGTTTTGACCTGCACACCCAGGGAGAGGCGTGGCACCTGGGGCCCAGGCGCCTGGGACAGGGTCCGCGGTCAACTCGCCAGCATTCGCCCACCCCCCTCTACCGTGCACAGCAAAGTGGTTTCAGGCGCAGGCCACCCCAGGGCTGTGTTCTGACCCGACTAAGCCAGCATGTGACCCCAACACCCTGGCCTGGGATGGGTCCAGGAATCCAGCAGTCAGCTCTCGAGAGTGGACCTGGGGGAAGTGGGCCCCCAGCATCGGGCTGAGGACTGCCCTTCCTCCCAGGAGACAGGCGGAATGCCCAGCCCTCACTGCCAACCGCAGCCTTCTGGCACCCAAGGGAACTGGCCTCAGGACCTCCTGCAGGTGAGTCAGGACCTCGGTGCTGGACAGCGGCTGAACCCGACATCTGTAGCCCGCCTAAACCTGATATCTGTAGCCCGCCTAAACCTCCGCCTTCCCAGGCACAGCCTCGAAGTGTCTTAAAGTTTTAATGCCAGTTTCAGTCATTATTCCATAACCTGAAGTGGAAGCAGCCTAATTCATGCAAAACATGATGAATGTTTGTTGAACAAAGCTCTAGCGAAGTACAAAAAGGTGATTTTCTATAACTTACTGTAACTTGCCTTCAAAGTGTGGTCTGCAGATGCCTGTGCCTGAATCACCTGGGGGCTCTTCTTGAAAACACAAATGAGCAGAGTCATAATTTCCCAGGCTTAAGAACAGGCATTCACATTCTCAGCGAATGCAGCCCTGGGCCTAATGCCAAAGGCTGGAGCTGCTGCCAAGGGCAGGCTATGCAATGTTTAGTTCAGAACTCAGAATTTCACCATGCGGCCTGTTGCTCGCGTCCCAGTCTTAGAAATGCACATCTGGAGCTTTGCTCCTTGTTCTTTCATATATAAGTGTACCCCAAAGGTAAGCAGGGTAACGTTCTATGATTTGTAAAATTTGGTGCTTTTTGCAGAACCGCTTTAAGATTCTGCATAAGATAAAACGTAAAATATAAAAATACTTAAAGCCCTTATACATTTGTTTTTAAAGTATGCCAAAAGAAATGCTCCTTAAACCCCCTTTCTAAGGGAAGGAGGAACTTTTAAAAATAGGTTCTAATTCATGCTGTGAAGGACAACCACACACTGCACTCTTTATGAAACGTCATGCCACCTAACCACTATCTGTATTTTTGGACTCAATTTTAATGTTATTTCTCCTGGTAATTCCTTCCTAGCCTCTGCCCTTTCTAACCCTGCTGGTACCTGGGACTAAGAACTTATAGGAACAGGGAAGCAGGGCAGAGGTGGGCTCCAACGTGCCTGCCCCCTGCTCTCCCTGCAGCCCATGCTGCTGAGCCACCCCAAAGCAAACCCAAGCCCACATTTTTAAAAGCCTGTGGTACGTATATAAACATGGCATTTCCCACTTGAACCACTTACAAGTCTACAGTTCGGTGGCGTCATTTGCCTTTACAACGTTGCACCCCCATCACCGCATCCATTGCTAAAACTTTTCCATCACCCAAACAGGAACTGTGGCCCCTGCTCTTCCCACGCCCAAAGCCTCTAGAAACTCTCATCTACTTCCTGTCCATGAGCTTGCTTGTTCTAGCTCTCTCACCCAAGTGGGGTTCCATCCTTTGGGGGATGGCTTGCTTCACTCCCATCACGTCTCCAAGGTTCGCCCACGCCGCCGCGTGTATCAGAACTTCTTTTTAAGGATGAATAGTGTTCCATTGTCTGGTTGGGTCGCATTGCTCACCCATCCACCTAAGACTGGCTTCCACTCTGGGCTCTATTCTCCGTTTACCGAGCTCTGGCTGAGTCTCGAGAGTGCAGCTGAAGGTAACACCTGCCCAGGAGGCCCCAGGCAGGTCAGGCCCTCGGATTGTGATGTTACTGCTAAAAGTCCATTGAGCTGCTTTCCCGTGCACTTGAGAGGAAGCGGCCTCGGGTTGGCTGTCCGAAGGGCATGAACTACCATGTTGATTCAGGTTAGAAGTTGGTAGGGAAGGCCAGCTGCCGAGCTGACTGAGCCCCAAGGCAGGCTTCTCTGTCTGCTTCTGCCCCAGGCTGTTCGTTCCTGGCCCCGCACCTGCACAGAGGTGGCTGCCAGCAGGAGGATGAGGAAGGGCCTCTCCTTTGAGCACAGAGGCCTCCGCCCGAGAAGCTGTGGACACGTTTCCTCCCACCCACCAGCTCAGGTGGGCTGGTGCCTGTCCATCCACCCCTGCCTCAGGGGGACAGAGTGACCAGGACTGGTTTGGAGCACGTGCCACCTCATGTCATACCTCCATGCAAAAAGAGAACTGCAGTATTTGTGCAGTACGCCAGGAAGCTTGGTGGGCTGTTCGGTACAGATTCTCTGACTGCACAGACCCTGGCCATCTGCCCTGGGGGCGGAAAGCATCAGCAAATGAGCCATGGAAAAGCAACCACAGCTGCATGCTGGGGAACACTTTGGCTTAGATCCGGGGTCATCAACTACAGCCCTGTTGGCAGCTTTGTTAGCAAACCCACGCCCACACATACGTGTGGCCCGTGACTACCTTGTGGCCACCAGGGCAGAGCTGAGTTGCTATGACCAAGAACACCTACCTATGAAGCCAAAGTACTTACTCCTGTTCCTCCCGGAAACACTCACAACCCTGGCTTAGGCTAAGCAGGTGGTGGGACAATGTCGGCTCGTCACCACACTGCCCTCTGCCCTCCACATCTCCTTCCTCGCTCACCCCTTGTGCCTGCTCTCCCTAAGAGCAGCAAAGGACGCCTTTTCCTTCAGTGCCAACAGCACACCCCAGCACCGGCTACTGTCCCTAAATAGCTATTGGCTAAAGCCCTCTGTGAATGGACAAACTCCTCAGACAATCTTCCGTGAAGGAACAAAAGCTACCGTTTGTCTCTGGATATGTGCTAGAAAAACAGAGTAGCAGGATTTCAAAAAGGCAAGGCAAGAATGTGACCCATGTTCCAAAGTTAGGATGGCACTGGCCCCAGAGATGTTGGCATTTCCCAGGGCTGGGAGGACTGAGGCCACACCCTGCGTCCTTGGAGAGGGCAGTGGCCATTGCAGGACATGGCCATGGTGGGTGTGGCAGAGGTGTGGCATGGCAGAGGTGAGACACGACTGTGTGGGATGTAGCCACAGCGGACGTGGCTCTGTGGGATGTGGCCATGGTGGACGTGGCAGAGGTGGGATGTGACCGTGTGGGACATGGCAGAGGTGGACATGGCCATAGTAGAACTTAGCTGTGGTGGCGTTGGCCGTGTGGGACATGGCCATGGTGGGACGTGGCCATGTGGGATGTGCATGTGGGATGTGGCTGTGGTGACCGTGGCTGTGGCCAGCAGCAAGGGTGCCACTGACCCCGTGCCCCTTGGCTGTCCTGTTGAGAGCATTCGCCCTCACATGCAGGGTCACCCTCCCGCCCTGGGCAGAGGCATGCTCCCAATTTAGCTCCCTAGTCTGTGGCTTCACGAAGTTGGGGGCGTTTGGCTTCTTGGTGCTCAAGGGACTAGTAACAGTGGTGCAGAGGTGGGTGATGTGGGCAGGGCATGGAGCCACATGCTGTGTCTCCTCTTTAGGTCTCCTCTTGATGGGACAGGAGGCAGAGGCCTCAAAAATGACAGGAAGCAAGAAACGGGACACTCTAAACCCGAAGCATTTATTCAGGGGATCTGTAGGTGATGCCAGGTTTTCTGGTGTGCTTGTCTGAGAGAAATTTCAAACAGAAAAAGAGAAATTAAAAAGAACAACGTGGCATTTTTGATTGTAAAAGGAAAGAAGCAGGGTATTTTATCTCAAAATCTTGGTTAGACATTCAGACATTTAGGCCATGCTGCTGAGAAGGTGCAGAGTGCCGGGTGGTGGTGAGACCTCAGTACCAGGGTCTGGTCTTCTTAGAATCTGCCAGCTAACATGGCAGCACGGAAGGGCACAGGCCAGCCAGAAAGGGCTCTGCTCACGTGGGGGCCGTAAAGGGAGGGCAGGGCCTGGGTTCACACATCTCCCCTGGACACGCTCTGCTTTCAAAAATGAACAAGCATTGAAAAGGCTGGCCCTCAGCTCTGCTGCATTTCTTTCCCTGCTCTGCATTTTTGGCAACACTCGCTCATTGGGATGGAGAGAGGAGGGCAAAGGGGCAGAGGGAACCTCTCTCTACATCCACACCAGCAGGGCAGCGTTTTGAGCGCTGAGCAGAAGGCTGGTCATCACCCACGGAGTCAAAGAAATGTGCTTCATTTTCAAATTCACGTCAAATGCCTTCCCATCTGGCCATTTCTCTAGTACCTAAGAAAAAAAATCTTTTTTTCCCATAGGAGAAGTTGTAGCATAAAAATTAAAATAATGATGATTTGGGATATAGTAATACTGCCATTGGACCAATCCACTTGGAATTTTTCTTCTTTAGAACGAATATTTAAAATGAATTGCAAGTTTAAATTAGTAACTCAAAATATACACTAATTGTTGGAAACAATTTGTCCACCCATTTCGGGAGGTGGGAAATAGTAACTAACATTTGGCAGTAAGTGTTTTCTGGGTTCATATTCTTTGATCTTGTATCACCAACTCTAGGAAAATACCCTAAGAAAATAATTCAGTAGAGAAAACACTTACATTCATTAAACTATTCATGACAATGTCTTAAAATAGCAAAAATTGATATTTTCTCTATAGTTGAGTTCACTATATTGAATTATTGGTATTGGTATTTTCTCTATATTGGTATTTTCTCTATAGTTGAGTTCTGTGTATTGAAAACTATGGAGAAAAACAAAGGAAGTGGTTAAGTAAACACTGGTACTTCGTGTGGAATATCATCCAAATATTACAAATTTATAAAGTCACAAGCCATGTAGTACTCTGCAAATTTTTAATAGATCATGAATAAGAAGAGTAGACTATGTGAGAGTGACAAGTGAAAAATAACTGGAATTTCTCCATACACAGAGAAGCAAATCAATGATGTGTGAGCCCTCACCTGCCCCCAGCACCTTGGGGCCAGGCCATCCTGTCTCTGGGCTCGGCTCTGTGAGTTGTTTTCATGCCCTCCCCAGGCGTTCCCCAAGAATAAGCCCTTTCCTCCTTGCCTGCAAGATCTGCTCTTTACTGCCCGGTAATCCACAAGCATCATTTTGCCCAAGACCCCTCTCATCCCTCACCCCTTCCACAAGGCTGTCTGTGGCTCAGAGATGGAATCTGCTATCCCCCGCCCCCTACTGCCATTTTCCTGGGTGCTGGTGCTGGTCTCGCCTTGTGAGACACACCATGAGTCCCAAGGCAATACTCACCTTTAGCACATGCAGTGGGAATAACTACTGGACTCTGAATTAACCAATGAGCATAAACTCCTGGGGGCAGGGTTCATTGCTTATTTGTGTCTCCATAATACTTACCATGGCGCCGAGTAAACAAGATTATTTATAACAGGTGGACCGATGAATGCGCGTGTGCCCGCCTCTGACTGCTGACAGCACGCATGTTTGCTGGCAGCCCCTTCCCTACCTGGAAGGTCCTGTTCTGAAAGGACCACCCTCCACGGAGCACTCACCCAGGTCAAACTGGCCGGACGTGTAGCCACAGGTCTGCCGGACCTCCTCGCTGTCCCAGCCCAGGGGGTAGAGGGCACAGCCAGCGCCGACTAACAAGCCTGCAAAGACAGGACAAAAGGGCAGGCCTTTACCACACGCTGCAGCTGACCCGGCTCCAAGAGAGCACGGAAAGTCAAGTCAGCCACATCACAAGTGACCGTGGTGCTTGCTTTGAGGAAAGCACCAGCCCACATCTAAATCTTAAGTCAGGTTGGTTGCAAGAACAGTTTTCAAGTCTGCTTTAAAAGAAAAAACAGTAACAATGAAGACAGCTAAATTTGGTTCCTTTTGAAGGATTATAAGCCTTGCAAATCTTGTTCAGAAATACAATCCAGAAGCCCCTTTATCACTCCTGTACAAAACCAACTGATTCTACCATCCACACTTGTAAACAAGTAATTCCAGAGCAAGCAAGAGTGGCTGACAGGTTATGCTTCACCAGTCATTAGAATTTTTTTTCCAATTTATGAATCAAAACAGAATGTTTCAGTGTCATAAGATCTTCTTGGGCAAGAGAGGACATCAAGATTTCCATGGACGCTCCAGCCCAGCGAATGAGTCGTGACCTGTAACGTGTCAGAATCACAGAATGGGCTCATGCCTCAGAAATACCTGAAAAGACAGATGCCTACCATAATCCAAGTCCTCCATGCAGCTGAAACCAAAAGACTAGAAAAAGAAATGGAAAAAAAGTGATGGTTTAATTGTAGTATAAATTATCACAGCGTGTATGTAGCGGAGAAGCTTCGACTACCTATAGGCATGCCTAAGAGTTACTTCTGGAGGACCTCTGTTGTTGCTCAGATGTGGCCTCACTCTCTCTAAGCACAATTCTGCAAGTGAAATCATTGCCCTCCCCGCTACATGGGACATGACATCCAGGGGTGAAAGTCTCCCTGGGGACATGGGAGATGACTCCCAGGGATGAATCTAGACCTGGTACGGTGGGATCAACAATTCCATCCTGACCAAAAGGGGGAAAAGAAGTGTAACTAAAAAAGTATCAGTGGCAGAGAGAGTTCAAATAGAGTCGAGAGGCTACTCCGGAGGTCACTCTAACACAAGCTTCAGTTAGACAGTACTACCTATCATAACTTGCCAAACCCCAGCCAACACCATTCCAGGTAACCCTAAAGAACACCTCGGGCAATATATGATTCTACAAAGGTTCCATGCACTAGGGCAACTTTTCAGAAACCTACAACCTCCAAATGAGTCCTAGGAAGTTAAGTCCTGAGATGCAGAGGCCCACTGTCTCCAGAGCATCAGATAGTTCTATCCCCCTATCCTATATTAGTGATAGCCCCTTCCAATATCAAAAAGTTAATATGGGCATAGCCCAAACACCCCTAAAGAGAGGGATGGAAAGATCAAAGGTGGTGGTGGAGTTATACAGAGAAGGTAGGATTTAACAAATGAGTATGATTACTGAATCATTATATTGATATTTCTTTTAGTCTCCAGTGTCTGGGAGCAGCTAGTAGTAAAAACCCAAAATTCTGGAAATGTAACCCATACCAAACTCTGATATCTGTTCTACAACTAATTGTTGCACTGCACTTTGAAATTTATTGCTTTTTTGAATATATGTTGTTTTTCACATACACATGATGATAAAAAAAAATATTTATTCCTTCTAGCCTCCTATGTTCTGGAGCAGTTAGAAGGAAAAACCTGAGAGGATGGTATGGTAGCCCATGACAAACTCTGGAATCTGTCCTGTAACTACTCAGTGAAGAGTGCTTTGAAAACTATTGCTTTTTTCTTTCTTTGCTTTGTATATGTTATATAATACAATAACAAGTTAAATAGTAGTAATACTAAATTATTGGCAGCACAGGCTGAGCTGACAGCTTTTGAAAGGCGAGTCCTTAGTTCTCATCAAAGCCTATTGTGGTTTTCCAAGGAGCTGACCTGGATTTCAGTCCTCACCCCTGGACTCTGCGGGCCAATCCCAGCACCTCCTGACGGAGAACCACCTGCTGGCGGCAGGGCCCAGAGCTGTCAGTCCAGGCCTCGCGGGCTCCAGGGTGCTGAAAGGGGGGCCTGCCCTAAGGAGCCTGTGGAGGAGGGGCAGTGGCCCAGGAGGAGGAGGGCTGAAGCTCGGCTTTCCCAGAGCACAGCTTTAATCGGTCCCTCCTGGCCTGGCCATTTGACTCTGCTCCAAGCAGACCTACAGGCCAGCTCTGCAACCACAGAGGCGCCCGAGAAGGAGCTGCTCCCCACATCCTCCCTGTTCCCTGGACTTCAGGCTGGGCTGTAAGAGACACCCCCAGGTGCCGAGTCCTTCCCTGACAACCCCTACCCCAAAACTGCCCTTTGGTCTTCAGGAAAAAGCCTTCGAATGTCACCTGGCCGAGGGAAAGCTGCTCACTGCAGGGTCTGGCGTAAATGGTGCTGGGGCTGGGGAAAGGGAGCGCAGCAGTAGGAGGCTGGGTTGACTAAGTGGACATCCGAGTGGCCAGTTTTCTTGGGCATTTTTAACTTGGGACAGAATAACCTTCCGAGGAAAACTGCAAACCGTTTTATCCCCAGCAGTGAACAGTCACCCAGTGAGACTGCCAACACTTGGTGTGCAAGGGATTCCACGAATGCCCACGTGGCGGCACGCCCACGACAGCCAGGCCTGAAGTCACAGGGAACACCTCATTTTGAGTGCTTATTATAAGTATTTTTTTTTATGGATGACAAATGTAGAAAGGGGGTTGGACAGAAAGTGCTCAAGGGTGAGAAAAATGAAAACCACCGGAAGCTTCCTGTGTCTGGCAGGGAATAGGCTTCACGTGTGGATGTTCCTTCCAGCACCTGAGGCCCAGGGGCCTGTGGATAGAGAGACTCTCATGAGAGCCACAGAGCAGGGCTTCTCTGAGGGCGGAGGGCTCCTTCTCTCAGCTCTGGCAACTCTGAGACACTGAAATGCAGATTCAGCATTAGAAGTTGTTTCATATGCAGGAAATTTGCATATGTATGCATTATTTTAAAATGCCATGCAAACATGCTTGTGTGAAAAAAGGCAAAAAGTTGTTCAGTTGAGGGCAACTAGGTTATCTGAATTTTTATATTAACATCCATGGCATCCTTGTGTGTGTGTCACCTGCAAATGTTTGCCAACAGGCAAGATACTGCAGATTCCAAGGGTCTAGGAGCTATCTGGGGAAGAAACACGCATGCCGCATACCAAGCAGGGTACCTGCCTGCCACATTTACCAGGTTCTGCAGGTGAACGCTTTGACCGCCAACCACCTGGCCACCACGACACAGTAGAGTGAGAGTGGGTGGCGACCGAATTTGGGCAAATAGACAAATGTCGATTGGCTAGCTGGCACGAGAAGGGCCACTCTGTGGCTCCCTGAATTCCCCTCCACACCACCCTACAGGCTCCCCAACAAGCGCTCGTGTGGGAATCTCAAGGCAGGATAAACACAGTGGACACCCAGAGGCAGGTTGGGTAAACTTGAGGCCGGCCCAGCAGCCACGCCTCTGTCTGATGACCCGAGGGGAGTGGGCAGCACATGTCGAGGCCTGGCCCAACAGGCAGCCACCAGCTCCACAGAGGTAGTTCAGGTGAAATGAAAATTTAATTAAGATGAGCTAAAAATTCAATTCCTTGGTTGCACAAGCCACATTGCAAGGGCCTGGTAGCCACACGCGGCTCATGCCAGCCCACTGGGCAGTGCTGTTTCCAGCCGAGATGCCACCTGGAAAGGACACCAGGTGCCATGGTCCTGCACTCTACCCTGACATCCTGAGACATCCCTGCTCTCTTTCATTCTCCTTTTCTGGCTTTAGAAGCCAGGACAATACATTTTGCAAATCTTCCTGCAGGCAGGAGTTCTGATTCATGTTCTGACAGTGAGAAGCCCATGTGAGAAGGTAAAGGAGAGGGAAAAGGCCCCCTCTCCCCCGGGAGCTGCAGCCAGGGCCTGGCCCTCTGTGGACGAAGCCCTGGGCAGTGGCTGTGAGGTCCCCTGCCTTGTTGGGGAGCGCAGGTCATCAGCAGGGCTTCTTTGGATCCCTGCACTCTGGTTTCCAGAGTTCTTAAGAGGCAACCTCTCAGACCTTCACTTTCCTAGAAATTCCAATAGGTCTACGAACCTTTAAGTCTCCATATTATCTCCCTCCCTACTTGAAATATGTAGTGTGGCTTCTCTTTTACTTACCAAGCCCTCACAGGCACATACCCCATTTCTGCAAGGCCAAGGGCCATTTCAATCTTCATATCCAACCATATTCTTGAGCATCATTCCTTTACTCAATTAAAAATTATTTCAAAGACATTTACGCTAATGACTGAACCTCTGGAGCAAGTATAGCTGTGATACTCAAAGGATCCCTCTTACCTGCCTCTTCCTCTGTCCCTGCCGCTTGGCCTCTTGTTAAGGAATTCAAAGTGTGACTTACCTGCTCCTGGAGTGTGGATTTCCTAAGAGCCTACGTCAAATGGTAACTAGCTGCCTTTAAGCCTGGACTGAGTCAACCAGCACTACAGTGAAGTACTACATTCTAAAGTGGAGACAAACTTAAAAGCAAGAACATCTTTTTCCTTTAAGAAATCTGCCATTATTCCGTTTTAGCAGTGTTAAAGCCCAGTTCAGGCTATGGAAATCTCTGTGTGACAGAAGCCCAGTTTGAAAGCACTCAACTTGGCCAACACTGGGATATGACATTGTTTGCTGAAATGGGGTTCAGAGAAGGGAACAACTTCAAAATGGGCATGGTTGGGCATGCCTGAAATTAGGGTTTTGGCTTGTTCTGGAGCTTTCCTTGGGAAATGAGACGGTGTTCCAAATGAGCAGAAAGCACAGAAGACAGCAATGGCACGAGGGCAGGTTTGGAGCAGGGGAGGGCGTCCGGCTGGAGGCAGGTTCTCCTGCTGGGGCCAGAGCAGCAGGAGACGGTGGATGTGCTGTGGGACACCTGCGAGCCTCAACACCCATGTGTTCTCCCAGCCTTCAACACGCTTCTTAAATTCTGTGCTCTGACTTCTCGGCAGGATGCTAACTGAGGGTGTCAAATGATGGTCACAATTGTTGAGTGAATAATGAACCAGTGAATGACAGGCTAATTGTAAAATGGGGTAAAAGATCAAGGATATCAATTTGGAATTCATCAAGAGAATGGTGCCCAGTTTGGCCACCATGAAAACCAGGTAAAACAAGAAATAAGCAACACACACAATGGACCAGTTAGAATAAATTAAATAATATTCATCCCTAATGTAATGAACAATGCCTATCTAGCTGACTTTAAATGAATAAAACACATTAGTAAGTATGAAAACAACATGAATTTTCCAATTTCCATATTGTTTTATGTTGCTAGGCTTTTTGTTAAATTGTATGTTGATTATAGAAGACTTAGAATTAAAATGAACAGAAGAACAACGTAATAAAACAGCCATAATCCTTCCAACGCAGGTGGCCATTATTGTGTAACTAATTCAATATGCTTTTCTAAGTATTTGTTCCATAATATTATTTTTCTGCAAATTGGGGTCATGTAATCCTCTTTTATAACCTGTCGTACACAACTCACCAATTTTTGAGCATATTTTTCCAACTGATGCCCTATTATTGGATTACAGAGTATTTAATTTTTAAAATTATTACAGATAATTAAATCAGGAATAACTGGCTGAAAGTCATTTTAACTACAATTTTTTTTGAGGTGCATGGTCTGGGAATTAAACCCGGGTCTTCCGCATGGAAGGTGAGCATTCTATCACTGAACCACTCATGCACCCTACACAATTTTAAATTTATGAAAAACAGCCCTGTGGCATGTCTAACAAAGACAAGACAGAAACCCTGAAAGGTGCAAAGTTGGCTAAGGCACTCAGATTGTAGGACACGGAAACAGCAGTGTCCAGTTACGGTTGCGGAGGGACTGGTCTGTAACTCAGAGAATGAGGTCGACTAGCTGGGTTTCGAGAGAATCAGCCGGAGCCCAGGAAGCCTAAGCAGGGAAAGGACATTTCCACTCCTTTCTATGTTTGCAAGGGAAGGTGCTTAGCTCAGAGGAAATAAAAGGAGAGACGCAGTCCCACAGCCAGGCAATAACGCTAGGAGAGTGCAGTGACCCGGACACAGAGAATGACAGGGCAGGAGGCAGGAAAGGTGGGTGGATGTGACAGGGCCATTGGGCATGACCTTGGGATATGTGATTTTACCTCGAGGAATGCTGCAGACCCAAAAGTCAGAAGAAACGGCCGGGCGTTCTTTTGAAAGGACTTATAAGATGGGGAAAAAAAAAAGGGAAATCCTTTTCAGCAAATACCTTTCCTGTTCTAAAACTTAAAGAATTCTTCTAAATGATGGTGATTGGGTAAGACAAAGGAAACAATTGATTTCAGAAACTGGCTAATTGTTGTTTCCGTTTTTTGATGGCTTCTTAGAGAAGCTGCTTACGCGGCTTTCACTAGGGGAACAATTATGGAAAATGAATGTAGAGGAACCCTGGGCGCTTTCAGCAGAGGAGCTTCATGTGGCCACCCCAACAGTCCCAGCTGAATGTGGGGGGCACGTGGGAATTCCACGTCCAGGATAAAGGGCTTCCCACAAGGGCTAAAGCACCCCAGGCCGTCTTGCTGTGCACCCTTCCTCCCCCACTTCCCCCCAGGCCCCTCGGTCCCGGGGACGGAGCTCCTGGGGCAAACTTAGTCTTTTGCACAAGGCGGGAACTATCTGCCATGATCCTAATTATTTCTTAGAATTTGAGTAGAAATCTTGCTTTTGTAGAAAGCTCAGTTGTCAAAGCCAGGACCTAGTGCTGGGAATTTTCCCTTCTGCAAAACTCTTTTGATTCAGAGGTCCGACCACTTGGCGGGCGGAATATTAACATAACAATTCGGCTTTTGCCAAGAAGGCAAAACAAACAGTTCCTCAGGCAAGGCCAGCCCCTCTCCGCAGGTGGTTCGGGCCAGGCCTCATGTGAAACTCATCAAGCCTTATTTTCTCCAGGACGCTCTTGAGAGTTTTCATGTGATCTCACTTTTTCCATGACCATTGCTCCATTCTTGTTTCCACTGTTTTTTTTTTGTGAATAGCCTGACTTTTTCCACCCATCACCCATTCAGTGGTCACACAGGCGTTTCCCATCAATTCATCTTTTATGTTTTTTGGATACTTTTATCCATCCTCCAGTTCCTTTATCTTCCTTTCTGTGGCAAGGACTGAGGGAAATTGTTTTCTTTCCTGTTCTCATGAAAAACACTCAGTCTTGTGGCCTGTTATCCGAACTTCTCTTTGGAAAAGGTTGGCACGATTCCAACTCAAAGTCTCATATGCTAATCGGAGTACGCAGTGTTCGTCCACGCCGTGCCCAGATAACAGCCCCTTGTAAAAGGAGTGGGAACCAGAGCAAGAGCCAGTGGAGTGACTTTTAATATTACAGACGCTCAATCAGGAGTAAACTAAGTATCCTGTAAGAAAGGTGCTTGGTTAAGCTCTAGTAAAGTGCAGCCGTGTTTCAAAGTAGGTTTGTTTTTGGAAACTGAGGCACAAAGGATTTAAGAAGCTTGTCCAGGACAGAGTCCAGATTGAGCCAGGACTGCTGGGTCCCTGCCCAGGGCTCCTTTGCAGCTGTCTCGGCAGGTGCACACATTCCCTTGGAAGTCCTAAGTCCTGGGCACGTGTCGCCTCTAAGGCCAAATGCGAGCCCCCGCCAGCCCACAGGCATGCCTGACTCGACAACACCATGTTCTCACTAGGAATTCAGAGTTCTAGCATCTCTTGAATAACTGGAAGATGTGGCAATACTGGGCCTGCACGCAGCTGGCCAGAGGCGAAGCACAGCCATTCCCTTAAGTGGCCATGTGCCCGGCCAGTTCTGGAGGCATCTGTGACACATTGCCCCTGGCAGGCTGCACCTGCCACCTGGTTTTTTAAATGTGTCTCGAACTTTTCATCTCTGGAAGCTGGATCCCTGCTATCTGAGAAATTTTGCCCCTCATCTTATCCTCAGATGCCACCTGAAAAGGCCACCTCAAGGCCTAGGAGCCCTGAGACAGGGCCTCCCCAGCTTCCACTGCCTCCCCCAACCTCCCTGGGTCTCTGCGGCCTCCCCCTTCCACCACCTCCCCAGCCTTCCCAGGCTTCCCCCCACATCCTCTGCAGCCTCCCCCACCTCCCCACACCTCTGCAGCCTCCCCCTGCCTTCCCTACCCCCTGGGCCTCCCCCCACCTCCTCCACAGCCTCCCCCCCACCTTCCCACACCTCTGCAGCCTCCCCCTGCCTTCCCTACCCCCTGGGCCTCCCCCCACCTCCTCTGCAGCCTCCCCCCCCACCTCCCCACACCTCTGCAGCCTCCCCCTGCCTTCCCTACCTTCTGGGCCTCCCCCCACCTCCTCCGCAGCCTCCCCCCCCCCCACCTCCCCACACCTCTGCAGCCTCCCCCTGCCTTCCCTACCCCCTGGGCCTCCCCCCACCTCCTCCGCAGCCTCCCCCCCCCACCTCCCCCCACCTCCCCCCACCTCTGCAGCCTCCCCTGCCTTCCCTACCCCCTGGGCCTCCCCCAACCTCCTCCGCAGCCTCCCCCCCCACCTCCCCACACCTCTGCAGCCTCCCCTGCCTTCCCTACCCCCTGGGCCTCGCCCGCCACCACGGCCTCCCCCACACCTTCCCACACCTCTGCAGCCTCCCCCTGCCTTCCCTACCCCCTGGGCCTCCCCCGCCACCATGGCCTCCCCCTCCACCTCTCCATACCTCTGCAGCCTCCCCCTGCCTTCCCTACCCCCTGGGCCTCCCCCGCCACCATGGCCTCCCCCTCCACCTCTCCATACCTCTGCAGCCTCCCCCTGTCTTCCCTACCCCCTGGGCCTCCCCCGCCACCATGGCCTCCCCCTCCACCTCTCCATACCTCTGCAGCCTCCACCTGCCTTCCCTACCCCCTGGGCCTCCCCCCACCTCCTCCACAGCCTCCCCCACCTCCCCACACCTCTGCAGCCTCCCCCTGCCTTCCCTACCCCCTGGGCCTCCCCCCACCTCCTCCACAGCCTCCCCCCCACCTTCCCACACCTCTGCAGCCTCCCCCTGCCTTCCCTACCCCCTGGGCCTCCCCCCACCTCCTCTGCAGCCTCCCCCCCCACCTCCCCACACCTCTGCAGCCTCCCCCTGCCTTCCCTACCTTCTGGGCCTCCCCCCACCTCCTCCGCAGCCTCCCCCCCCCACCTCCCCACACCTCTGCAGCCTCCCCCTGCCTTCCCTACCCCCTGGGCCTCCCCCCACCTCCTCTGCAGCCTCCCCCCCACCTCCCCCCACCTCCCCCCACCTCTGCAGCCTCCCCTGCCTTCCCTACCCCCTGGGCCTCCCCCAACCTCCTCCGCAGCCTCCCCCCCCACCTCCCCACACCTCTGCAGCCTCCCCTGCCTTCCCTACCCCCTGGGCCTCGCCCGCCACCACGGCCTCCCCCACACCTTCCCACACCTCTGCAGCCTCCCCCTGCCTTCCCTACCCCCTGGGCCTCCCCCGCCACCATGGCCTCCCCCTCCACCTCTCCATACCTCTGCAGCCTCCCCCTGCCTTCCCTACCCCCTGGGCCTCCCCCGCCACCATGGCCTCCCCCTCCACCTCTCCATACCTCTGCAGCCTCCACCTGCCTTCCCTACCCCCTGGGCCTCCCCCCACCTCCTCCACAGCCTCCCCCACCTCCCCACACCTCTGCAGCCTCCCCCTGCCTTCCCTACCCCCTGGGCCTCCCCCCACCTCCTCCGCAGCCTCCCCCCCCACCTCCCCACACCTCTGCAGTCTTCCCCCCTTCCCTACCCCCTGGGCCTCCCCCCACCTCCTCCGCAGCCTCCCCCTCCCACCTTCCCACACCTCTGCAGCCTCCCCCTGCCTTCCCTACCCCCTGGGCCTCCCCCGCCACCATGGCCTCCCTCCACCTCCCGGGTCTCCCCAGCAGGGCGCCCCCCCCCAGGTCTCCTCACTCTGGTACCCTGTTGTGGTGCGCCAGGCACAAGGGCAGCATCTGAGTAACACACGGTCTCCTGCAGAACAGCAGCCGGAGGGCGGGCTGTCCCCACTCCCACCAGCCCCAAAGCCCCAGACGACCCTGTAGGTGTGGCTGCTGACCTATAGGGATGTAAAGACTGGGGACAACGGGAGAGCTCAGGGCCCCGCTGTTTCATACTGACTCGACCTGGGCCCAGCGAACCTTCTATGCTGCTTAGAAATAAGGGGAGGGGGAGGCGCAGGGGTGGGGGAGCGAGGGCGCCAGGCTGAGAAGTTCAGTAGGGGAGCGCACACCTCCCAGTAAAAGGATAACGGAGAGACGTGACAATGTCATAAGCATCAAAAACATTTTTACAAATCACTATTTTTAAAACAACTCATCCTGCAGAAAAGAACCTGCTTTAGATTTCCTTAAAATAATTTCCGAAACGGCTCTGTGGTTCTCCCCTATGCTTTCCTGTCCCTGGGCTGGCAGACACAGAGGGGTGTGCCAGGTCAGCCGGTCAGGAGCAGCTGCAGCGGGGGGACCTGCCATCCTTTCTCCCCACGTCCTCCGTGATCCCCAGGAGAAGAAAACGGTAAAGAGTGCCAGCTCTACCCTGGGGTCTCAGGACTCCTTATCTGAGGTGGGGACACCCCCCACCCCAGCTCCCCAGGGCTGTCAGAATAGGGTGAGCTGCTGGCTGCCTGGGAGGAGAAAAGGCAGTGCCCAACCTGGGCTGCCAAAGCGGCTACTGCCAAGGCACTGGCTTGGTGTCCAGTCCCTCCTGAGGCCAGCCCTCCCCTCTCCAGTTGGGGTGTCCTGGAGCCAAGAAGGGGGCGGCCCACGGGGCTATGGGCATGCCCAGCTGGCCAGCACTCAAGGTCCAGCCCAGGACTCCTGGCCCGGAAGCCCAGTAGCCACAGTATGCCTGTGGCTGCCTGCTTTGGTGCTGACCTTCAAAGTCACCTTGACTTTTCTGGGGACAGCCTGGCAGAGGAGGAAATGGAGGTGGGGCAGTGGGGGTCACCAAGGTGGGAGGGTGGCGCGAGGGCTCAGAGTGCTTGGCCTGGTTCCCAGGCTCTGGCCCACGGGCCACAAACCGAGGCTGCGGGAAGGGTGCTGGCAATGCCCGGCACTGTGGCACCTTCTCTGAAACCCGAGGCACACCCCTTTTCCCTGACCCAAGGTGTACAGGGTTCCAGGGAAAGCAGAAGCCATAGTTCAGTTCCCAGAGGAGCACATCTCATGCTGCTGGGACAGGCTGCCTGCTGGGACCCAGCCACAGGGCAGATTCAGGGCCACGGTTCTGGGGTGCGGCGGGGCCCCGAGTCTCAGCAGCTCCTGGGAGGCACAGTGCCAGCCTGGCTCCTGTCAGTGACCACAAGCAGCATGCCTCCTACTTCCCGGAGCTCAATTTTCATCTGTGAAATAGAGGAATTATCATTTATAAACTGGGTCCTCAGTGTTACTGTTAGAACTAAACAAAAGGCTTACTGAAAGTGCCCAGTTCAGGGGCTGGCGTACAAGGGGCTCAGTGAAAGAGTTTATATCGATAGTAACCACTTAACACGGTTTCCAGGCCCCTGCAGCAGCCCTCTGAGGACCGCAAACATTTCATTCGATTACACGTGCTCGTTTCAGATTCTTCATTAGCAGCTACAGGCGCCTGAGAGTTTTATAGACAGAAAGACAAAGCAGAGGGCTCTGCCTTAATGCTCTCTCACCTTCATGACAAATCATTTTTCCGGAACTAACCACATCTGTACAGCTAATAATTATCACAGCCCTATTCTCCCTGAAATATTATATTCTGAAAATTTTCAAACTCACAGGGAAGTTGGGGGAATTACAGTAAAGCACACACTGTGGACCATCTGGGATCTGGGACTTACAGTGTTGATTTGTTTTATAATGTATGTAACCATTTTTTCATTCCTTTATTCATCCATTGCTTTCTGGTTGCTTGTCAAAATAAGTTTCAAACGTCAGAGCAGATGACACGTCTTTTCCTCACTCCTCCAGCCCTGTGGCCCACAGTATGCACAGCGACACCTGGTGTAGTCACACCTGGTGTGGCCACACCTGGCACAGCAACACCTGGTGCAGTCACACCTGGCTTGGCCACTCCTGGTGGAGTGATACCTGGTGTGGCCACACCTGACACAGAGACACCTGGTGCGGCCACACCTGGCACAGCGACACCTGGTGCGGCCACACCTGGCACAGTGACACCTGGTACGGCCACGCCTGGCACAGTGACACCTGGTGCAGTCACACCTGGCGTGGCCACACCTGGCACAGCAACACCTGGTGCAGTCACACCTGCATGCAAAGGCTGCCTCTGCCCCATGTTGCCTCCTGAGACCTGGTGGTGCTAACTTGGGACCTGGAAACTCAGAAGTGGTTTACACACAAACCTCAAGCCACTAACACCACCTACCTTTCTGTACCTCTCCTACAGCCATCCCACAACTGAAGTTGGATAAGGTAGTCTCTGTCTGGGCCAGATGCAGTAGGAAGAATTTCCTGGGACACTGCAGAGCCCAGCACAGGGCAGGGTATGTCCCAGGAGAGCCCAGCCCCTGCACCCAGTGCAGACAGACTTTCCCTGGAGATTACTGCCGCCGTGTGCAGAATGAATTTCCTGGTGCTGACCCTCTCAGCAAGAGAATGCACTGAACCTCATCAGAGCACTAATGGCAGCTTTCCAAGAGCAGGGCTGGGTCCCATAATCGGAAAGCTTCTGGCCAGAAAACCAAAACCAACCAGCCCAGCCAAAACCCAGCTCTAAATAAATTTATGGGGCGAGCCTTGTACCCTGCTTTGGAAATGCAATGGAGGGACACCGAGCTCCCCAACGTGAGCCTCAGGAGCCGCAACCACAGCGTGCCCGCAACTCTTCACAGAGCACTTGGGGGCACGAGAGAAAATAACCCATTTCCAACGTCCTGGCTCAGTGCAGAGCATGCAGTGAAGCATCCCTCCTGTGCAGCGGTGGAAGGGGGCTGCGACGATGATGGCTTTGTGCAAATGCACCCACGAGCCAGGGGCCAAACTGGGCTGCAGCTCCAGGTCGCAAGGCCCGCCTCTGCCCACAGGGAGCTGGGAGAGGTAAGTTTCCTCTCCACCTGTTGCAGCCCTGCCCTTGCACTGGAGGCCGAGCAGTGCGCCACAGAGCCCCTGAGAGGCCCCCCACAAGCAGCGAAGCTGAGTGGGCTCCTGTGCAGGCAGCATGGGGCCAGCTGTCCATTTGCTGGAAGCTCCGCCTCAGGGAAGGAGCTGGGTAGGGGGACCTAGGGCGGAGAGGCTCCAGCAGCAGGAAGAGGACGGGCAGGGCCTGCTGGGGAGAAGGGGCGGGCTGGGTCTCCCTGCAGCTGTGGGAAACAGACCAGGGGGTTCACAGGGGCCAGGGCCTTGGGCTGCTGGACTGGGAGCAGCTGAGCCGGGGGTGCGGCTTTGGGGAGAGGCTGGGCCATTCACCCTGCACTTGGGCCTGTAGCCCCCAGGGATGGTGCCAGGATGGGACCCAGACCCGGGGCGCCCCGAAGTGGCCTTGCACAGGAGGAGAGTGCAGAGAGAGGCTGAGACCTGGGGGGAGGTGTCACTGGCCTGATGCACTGAAAGGACTCCCGGGCAGAGGTGTGCACTGTGGGCGCCCAGGGCTGTCCCCCAGCTTCTCTCCCGGATACTTGCTGCAGGGGCAGCTTGCTCTAGGGGCAGCTTACTCTGGGAGCATGCTTCCTTTTTGTCAAACAGAATTTGGGGGCGGGGGGGAGCTGAAGCCTCTGCCCCCACCTGGCCTGCAGCCAGTCCAGCGAGGGCCAAGAACTTGTGGCCCAATCCTCTACGGCCCCCTCGCTCAGTCCTGCCTGCCTTGAAAAGCAGTGAGAGGGAGAGGCGTGGCCTTTGTGTCTGTTGCCTTGGCCAGAGGCTCCTGGGGCAGCCCCACACACCAGGCCTGAATCGTCCACGTCCCACGGGACTCAGTTGGTGCCAACAGGACCGCGCGCCCTGTGCCTCTGAAAATGCCACGCGGAGGGCACCGAGCTGCAAATCCTTGGTGGTAATGAGAACTGGCCTCTTGCATTTACACTCTCCCCCAGGTTCCAGGGGTCCTGGCTGCAGGTGTGACTCACCCTACTTCCAGAGAAGAAGATTGAAGCATGCGGGGGTGGGGGGTGGACTTGCTCCTGACCCACCCTGTGAGAGGCAGTCCTGTCCTGCTGGCTTCAGGGCCACTGAGGGCCACGTTTCCCCACCCCAGCACTGTGGTGGGTGGGCAGAGACGGTGGCGGGGGCAGAGGGTGCGACCCCCTGACCCGTGCTGGCTGCGACCCCCGAGCAGCCTTCCCATACACCGCCGGGGCCTATTTACTCCACAACAGCAGATCTGGAGCCCACCCGGGGGGCTATGCATGGACGGACGTGGTCGCAGAGCTCAAACTGCTCACAGCAGATGCATTGTTCTGAGTGGGCGCACACATCTGCATCTCTTGATCAGCCTACCTGTGTCATCGTAATGCCTTCCCTGCCCCCTGCAGCTAAGCACTTACACAGGCCTTGATTTATAGCCCTGAGGCTCTTTCTACCACGTCAGAATCAGGGAGTTGGGCCCTACCGTTAGCTTCTGCATTTGTCCCTCGACAGTGCAGCTGATGACCCCAAACAAACAGCTTTCTAAGGATGGCTTTTCTTCATCCACCTTTCGGGGTGCCAGGAAGAAGAACCTCTATTTTCCTCAGGTTATTTGTTCAATGCCACCAATTTTAGTGGAATTTTACCCTAAAAACCAGTAAAGCCATCTGGCGCCATTGACAGCCAACAATTTGGAAGTACTTTCTTTGAAAACAGCCACGAGGATTTTCCTTTTCTGTTTTTTTTTTCCCCTCTTGACATGTCAAGGGCAACTGAAAGTTTTTACTTTTCCATCTGAGATTTACTGGACAGTCTCAAACAATTTTGGAGGTACTTTGCAGTAGCTCAATACTGTTTTCCACTGTAACTCAATTTTTAAACTGCCATGTGTTGTCTGTGGCGGTTTTTTACATTTAAAATGTAAGATATCTCCTAAAACACATATATCGTTACATAAAGAACGGAAAAAAATCCTCTTGACTAAAATACTACATGGCGAGCTAGTCCCAGTGAAGTCACCGGTACATGTTTTGAACAGACACTCTTAGCCAGCACCTCAAAAGTAAAAATGAGCCGAAATGGGGCTGGGCGCAGCGTCACATCACAGAACCCGCAGAGTCGGGAATTCTCATTCTTAGCTAGGAGCCAAGTGTCTGAAAAGGGATTTTATGCAAACAAAAACCTACGCACCAAGCACCATCTGTGGAACCAGAGTTCACAGTGTGACGTGTACTCATAACCTGGGCAGAGAAATGGCCCTGACGGATTCTGCTGGGGGCTGGCACGGGCTCTGCCCCAGGCCGCTCCCGCGCAGGGCTTCAAAAGAGCGAGAAGCAGAAACAAACCAGAGAGAGCCACAGTCCCGGGCTGCGCCGACCCCACGTGAGTGGCAGAATCGACAGCTGCTGTCAGCCCGGAGAAGCGGGGGTTTAAGGGCAGCTGCGGCTGCTGGATCGCTTTGCAGATACCCCTTTTCACTTTCTGGTTACTGGAGCGGACAGAGGGAAATGCCTGAAATCTCTGAACTGCAATTCAGCCACTTAATCTCTGATACTCACTGCACAGCCTTTATCTTCTGTCCCTGTGACTGTAAAAACCTGTGTCTAACCCTCGCTTGCACTCATTTATTCTGTTTTTCAACTTTAGAGTCTTGTATTCACTAAAGACAGACCCTAATGTTTATTAACGAAAGGGTCCTGGGTCAACCCAGAACTAACCCACCCCAAGTTCAAAGTTATCTTGAAAACCAAAGCTGGATTCAACCAAAATGGAACCACCTGACACGTGCAGTAGCTTAGCCTTTAACCTCCAGGTCACCTGTACCTCACTGTAATGCTAAGAATCAGCCCCAGCGTCATGTGAAGGCTGCCATTTTCTCACGTACGTCCTGTGACTAAGCACGTAAAGAGTCTGCACATCTCAATACCTCTAACTGCATCATCTGGGGCCACTGGGCTCATTATTCTAAACCTGTCCATCCTTTCTCTAATAAAACCAGCAGAATTACCAGTTTAGGGGAGACGGATTTGGGGCACCCGCATGGGGTGGGGGCTGGGGGTGGGGAGCTGCAGTGCCTCTCCACAGACTTTCTTTGTTTCTTCTTTAAAAACTTGTGCAGACTTTTCCATTCTATACCACAGACAGTTGTTTTGTTTTGTTTTAGTATATGAAAGCTTTCCCCAAAATGTCTGAGTAAAAGTGATGCTCCGGCAAGATATTTTGGGCTTACTCTGTGGCTTCACTATCCCTACACGCCACTCATATCCTTTAAATCTATGCAGAGCCCAGTTTTAGAAACCTAAATCCAGGCTGCGGTTCAAAAAGCGTAAGTCACAGCTCGTCAGCAAAAGAATCAGATGGAATCACACCTCTTTCTTGTCCTTCTGTCCAAAGTTTCTTTGTGGCGCCACATGTCACAGTGAATAAAAAGAAAGCACCACTGAGCAGGGCTGCACGTTCAAAAGGGTTCCAAGGTCATCCAGGGATGCCCTGGGGATGACACAGAGACTTCTGAGGCCTGGGAATCAGGCCACCACTGCAGGCCACGGCCCCAAGCAGGGCTGCAAAGAGGATGGGAACAGAGCTCCAATCCCAGGCTGCAAATGGATCCATGTGACCCAGCGCTTTGGACAGGCAAGGCAGCATGAAAGGAGCCTAGCTTTCTCCAGGGGACTGCCCCAGGGAGGGGCTGTCCCAGGGAGGGGCTGACCCCAGGGAGGGGCTGTCCCAGGGAGGGGCTGACCCCAGGGAGGGGCTGTGCCCAGGGAGGGGCTGCCCTAGGGAGGGGCTGTCCCAGGGAGGGGTTGTCCCAGGGAGGGGCTGACCCCAGGGAGGGGCTGTCCCAGGGAGGGGCTGACCCCAGGGAGGGGCTGACCCCAGGGAGGGGCTGTCCCAGGGAGGGGCTGACCCCAGGGAGGGGCTGCCCTAGGGAGGGGCTGTGCCCAGGGAGGGGCTGTGCCCAGGGAGGGGCTGTGCCCAGGGAGGGGCTGCCCTAGGGAGGGGCTGTGCCCAGGGAGGGGCTGTGCCCAGGGAGGGGCTGCCCTAGGGAGGGGCTGCCCTAGGGAGGGGCTGTGCCCAGGGAGGGGCTGCCCTAGGGAGGGGCTGTGCCCAGGGAGGGGCTGCCCTAGGGAGGGGCTGTGCCCAGGGAGGGGCTGTGCCCAGGGAGGGGCTGCCCTAGGGAGGGGCTCTCCCCAAGGGCCAAGCTCTGGCTTCTTTAGGGATGAGAACAGAGCCCCAATCCGAGGCTGCAAACCAGACCTGCATGGCCTGAAGCCCCGGGCAGCAAGGGCAGAGCCAGGCCACCAGTTTCCTGCCTCTCATAGCTGTTTCTGGTGGTAGTTTTAGGCAGACAGTAAGAATCAAAATCATTTCCTAGAGATACGGACCAGCTGAGACTCCTTAAAGGCCCTTTTGTGGCGTGACCCCTATGCCTCGGGCGTTTCTTCCCAGAGCGTCCCCTCCCAGCGGGGTCCGGAAATCACTGCGGTCCTCCTCCCCAGGGATCCCCGCCCCAGGACTGCGAGCTGGTCTGCGTCCTGCCCAGGCACTGGGAACTGCCCCAAGGGGACCACATCAGGACAGGGACTGCAGCTGTTATCTAGGGGACAGTTGGCTTTGTCAGTGGACGCCAGACTGCCCAGCGGGAAGGGCTGGCGAGGACTCTGTTTCATCCTTGGGAGGATGAGGTTTCCCCTTTCTCGATGTTTATGAAAGGAGGGAATCAGATTCTAGTGGGTGAGCAGCATGTCACAATTCTACGTGGCTGTGGAAATTGAGGGGGACGTTCTACCATCAGTCTGCCGGAAGCTTTCACCCACCAGTGTCCGAGTGGCCCTGGCGGCAGGGAGGGGACACTGGCTGGAGGAGGCTGCCCAGTCCCTTACATTAAGGCCAATAAACAAGGGAAGTGCTGCTGCTGTCCACAGCGTGCCATCAGGGGGCTTTCCTGATGTGCATCCTCAGAGCTGCTGCTCCAGGCTGTGGGCTGCACGGAGGAGGGGTCCTGCGGAGACCCCACCTCCACCGTGTCTCCCTACAGGGCTCCACAAAGCCCTGGGGCCTCCACGGGGCAGGGAGAGGGGACCAGGCCCGCTCCCTCTGCGCCCCCCCACCCCTGGTTCCCCGCCCCCCATCTGGGGAAAGGCTCAGCCTCTCCAGACTTCTGAAAGCTCCCCGATCAGGACAAAAATCTTTTTTTCCCTCTCTGCTGTTAATTTCCCCTCTTACACAACATGCTCAGGCAGTCAAGCAATTCAGGTTGTAAATAAGAAAGTTTTCTCAGTTTACTAACCCACTCCTGTCCCGCCCCAAGACTCTGAAGTGACGCTCCCCAGGAAAAGGCACTCCAGGCCAGGGGCGTGCACCCCAGACAGGCAGAACACCTGACGTCTCCACTCCGCCAGGAACGAACGTTACTCGGGAACTCTGGCTTTCTAACCTGAAGGTAGGCAAAACCCGGCCATCAGACGCTGGCTCCATGGCCAGAGGAGACGAAGTTGGAGGGCAGAATTGATTTAAACAGCTTCTTGCTCCAAAGAGCGCCAAGAAATGGACTGGCTTTCACTGAATTCCCTCTTGCCAGCTCTCCATGAAGAGGTAAACTAAGGTCCCACGTCCCCTTCCGCCAGCATCTCAAGGTTGGCCTTGACTGCTGTCTCTTTAATCGAGTTTTCAGGGCTATTGAGTTTCTCTTCTCCCAACACTCAGACTTTCATTTTGAAGCTGACACTTAAGTTTCCATATAATCCTGTCCCTGAGAGCCCTTGGCCAGTAGAAGGAAACTGTTTCCACTGTACAGTCCAGTATTGCAGGGGGAGCTTAGAGCGGCCCTGTTTATTCTGAACTTAACATTTCTCGGAGCTGTAATTACTGAATGACCTTGAGATTTAGGAGACTCAGTGTGATTGTGTGAGTGTGTGCATGATGTATGAGTGTGAGCACTGTGAAAATCAGTATGCATGAGTGTGAGCATGTGTGATTCTGTGCATGGGTGAGTGCGTGTGAATTGGTGTGTAAAAGTGTGTGAGCATGAAAGTGACTGTGCATGTGTGTGTGAATGTGGTTGAATTTATGAGTGTACACGTGTTTGAGCATGTGTGAGTGTGTGCATGAGTGTGAGCATGTGCACAGGTGACTGTGCATGTGAGTATGTATGAGCATGTGAATGTGTTTGCATGCATATGTGAGTGAATGCATGGGTGAGTGTATGAGTGTGCATGCATGTATGAGTGTGAGGAATGCATGGGTGTGAGTGAGCATTTGGTGTGTGAACATGTATGTGTGCATGCATGGGTGTGTGCATATGAGTGTGTAAGGTACCAGTGAGCATGTGAGAGTGTGTACGCCTGAGTGTGTGTGAATGCACGGTGAGTGTGTGAGTGTGTAGAGAAGCCAGCCACTTAGAGACAGGGAGAAACAACAGGAGAGGGTGGGCAGGAGAGCAGGATCACCAGGGCAGGGGCACTGCAATGCCAGGGAAATGCTAGGCCACTCTCGGTCCTGGGCTCCGGTGCCATCGCACTGTGGCTGCGGCATCGACCACCTGAACGTGCAAAAGAACAGGCTCATGGGTTAGGAGTGCCAGGGCTTGGTAACGAACGGCTGAGAGCCAGGCACAAGGGGCCACGGTGCTGCCCCCGACTTCTGCCCACCGCGGAGTCAGACGGTGAGCCGTGCACACCCCCCGCTCTGCAGCATGTCTCGCAGACTTCTGAATTCCACGGATCCGCCAGTCTCCTGGAAACTGCCTTCAGATTTGGCCTTTGCTGAACTGTACTCAGCAGCCTTGCGCTTATCTGGGTCAGGAAACCAGATTCACGGACAAAATATGAAACATCTCCATTTCGAAAACGGATCGTCCTCTCTAACTCGGATCAAGCATTGGGGATACTATTAAGATGATCAGCTGATGAATCCCAGAGCTGTGGTAGATCTGTCTGTGCATTCTAGAATACTTATTCTCTTCTCATTCTTATCTCCATGCAAATCCTTGCCTATGTAAACATTTTCTGGGCTGTGTCTCCAAACCAGCAGGCCTATGTCCTGTGGCAGGAAGAGGCCATTCCTGGGCAGGAGCCCAGATTAGAGGGAAGTGATGCAACAAGCAGCCCCAAGGCATAAACAAGCAAACTAAAAAAGTAGCTCTGGGGCCCTTCGAAGGTAGGCGGTTACAGTGAATTAGCAAGATGTTCACAGTCACCTGGGGGGAAAGGGGAGGTAAAAGCGCAACAAACAGGAGTTCGAGGACCGGGGCCAAGCACAACCCCTTTTCTAATATAAATCCGAATTAATGGCAGGGCTCATCCCATAAAGCAAAGGATGCAAATGATGGAATCCATCCCAACCCTTTCTGCAGTGGGTAACCTTAAACAGGTCTCAGGCGTGATGGAGCTCCCAGAGCTCCGGGTGAGTGGAAAATGACGATGAGGTGTTCAGCGTGGCTTCACTGGACCTTCCCCAGCCTGGGGGACAGCAGACCCACTTTCCCAGCAGTGGCCGAGGCTGCCAAGTGAAATGTGTCCAGTTGGGTATCTTTTCTTTTCACATCACTGAGGAAAAACTGTGTCAACGCAGTATCAATGTGTAGCTTTCACTATCCCCCAGGGTGGCTTTTATGCACAAAAATAGATTATCATGAAGTTTCCTTGGGCAATTTGTAAAATCCTTTGAAATTCAGCAAAAATTACCAATTGCTTTTAAGTGAGCTTTGATCAATGCCTCTTAGGCCATCTATTAATTTAATCAAAGTCCTTAAACCACTGAAACCACATGTATAAATTTACTATGTTTGATATCCTTAATTGCCTCAATTGTTTGAGTACAAATACTGCCTGCTGCATACAAAGTGTTTCCTATAAAGGTCACAAATTAAACCGTAAAATATCGTGAGGGGCCCACAGGTGGTTCGGTGGTAGGATGCTTGGCTTCCATGCAGGAGAGCCGGTTCGATTCTAGGACCATGCACCTCCCACCCACCCACACCCAAAAAATACAGTGGGGATCTTAAGTGATTTCAAACGGTTCAATTTTGTTTATAAACGTATTAAGATTTCAATTTAAAACCACTAGTTTGAATAAAACAACTACCTATTTTCACTTCACTCAGTAAAGATACTCAAACACTTGAGACAGTTTACATATTCAGATTTAACATGCAAAAAGTAATACTCTGGGGTGATTTTCTTCAC
Source organism: Tamandua tetradactyla (assembly GCF_023851605.1). NCBI lineage: Eukaryota > Metazoa > Chordata > Mammalia > Pilosa > Myrmecophagidae > Tamandua > Tamandua tetradactyla. Next base: position 100,457,606 of record NC_135330.1, on the reverse strand, counting down.
TGTTGTACACTCAATTTTATATCTGTTCAAGAGAAGTGAATAACCTTCCACAATTCTGTGGCCACGCTAACAAGCCAATGTCTGAGGCGACACTGCACTGCAGGTTTCACCCACCGTTAAGCTCAGGCTGCAAGAGCTCTAGGTCCTCTTCCTCACTGCCCCCACCCACAAGCCAGGACACACTGCTGGACATGGGTTTCCTAGAGCCAGGCCACCAGCTCAAAGTGAGCTCTTCATCTAACAGGATTTTGCGGCCCACACAAACTCCAAGTGATTAGCTTTGCTGCTTCAGGTGTATCTGTCTGCGTTTATTTGGGTTTCTTGGCATTTAATTTCTTCAAACTGAAGTCTGAGACCCGCCTCCCTGACCTTCCTTTTAAAAGCTCCGATACTAGCCCAGGAGGTAAAGGCTGACCAGGTTTCTCCGGTACTGTGGGAGCTGCTCTGCTGAGCAAAAACTTCAAGGGCAGAATCTGGTCTTGGGGACCCAGCCCTCTTGGTGCCCAGCTCAGCACGAAGTTCTCGTGGGAGAAGGCTACAGCCTGGGTCTTGCAACCTTTCCATTTCCCAGACATTTAGTGCCAAGCATCTGCACCAACTTTTCTTGATTCTCCCCAAGTCAGGCTCAATGCAGTGTGGACCGAACAGCTCAGAAACTGAAAACTGGAAGAATTGGGTAGCGCCATCAAAAGTTGGTATCTGCTAAGGAAAATGATTCAGAAAGGCTTTAAAAGACAGCTGCTTGCAATTGTAAAACAGATTTGAGCCGCAAGTAGGAATGAAATGCAATGAGCTATGAAACTGTTGACCTTTACATTATAAATATTTGTTTACAAGAGCATTTCACCTTTATATTTCCTGATCTACCCTCAGAACATATACCTTTGGCCAGACTATAAATCACAACTGATTTATGACCTATCAGGCATTCTTTTTAAGGACCACCTTATTTAATTAGCCATCACTGGATATATTAAAACCAATGATTAGATGCTGACCAACAGTACTGGATTCCTTTGGAAGGAAAGAGGGACATTTTCCTAATGAGAACTAACAGAAGGGGGCAGGGATGGCCTCATCTGCCTGTTGAGGACAAAGACCCCAGCACTGCCCCTTCCTTCTGCCTCAATACCAAGGGGCTCAGACGGGAGCCAGGGATGGCGCACTCATCCTTGCTCTTCCCAGAGTTTATATTAATTCAAATCCTTTTTGAAATACAATGGAGAGTAAGTGTAAGCACTACTGTTTTAGTCCCTGGCTCATCTGTTACGTGGCAAGGCTGCATCTTCTGGCATCTCCCTTCTCTTCTGGATTCCACTTCCAGCTTCTCCCTTCCCGTGCCCCTCTCCTCCTCTGCCTGAATTTCATTCTCTGATAAGGGCCTCCAGATCCAGGCCCATCCTGAGTGAGCTGCACAATACCCCGGCTGGAGCCCCAGACCACACCCCGGCCGGCATCATCTCATCACAAGGTGCCTCCACTATGGGTTCACACCCACAGGGATGGGGTGGATTAACTTTAACAACGTGTCTTTCTGGGGTAGCTACAGTTTCAAATCACCACAACCATGCACATTCACTCTAAAAAACCCTCAAAAACTAGTGAATAAACTATTCAACCATGCTGAGAAATAGCCGAGTTTTAGGCAAACTGACTGAGGTCAGTCACACAAATTGAAAGTACTTTGTTTATGACAATATCGTGGCACCCTAACCTGCAGACGAGAGTAGGAAACAAAGTTGCCCTAATGCAGGCAGAAACCTTGCCCCAAGCATTGGATCGGAAGGCCAGGGAATTATTCCTTCATAAGGAATGTATCTTTTCATCCTCACATTAAGAACACTATTTCAAAGCTCACTGGTGTAATCACCTGGGTTAATCAAATTCATCTGATCCCTGAACAGGCCGTCCAGGATTACTGTGTGATGAGCCAATGAAAACACCCAGAGACTCTCTGGTTATCATCAGGGAGATGAAATGCTCTAATAAATAATGCACCCTCCTACCCCGTGGCTCCGTGTAATTGTTATGTGCTTTTCTACATTTGCCTCCAAACACACAATCGACACCTCTTCTTCCCTGCAGCCCTCCTCCCAGAATGAACTGCGGGGGCTGGAGTCGCTGAAAAATAAAAATCTAGTTCAAGTCTAAGTGGCCCACGACAGACAGTGTCTGCCCTTCACAGCGACACCTGCCTGTCCACTTCCAATAAAGGACGTGAACCAGGCGTGGAGCTTCCAGCAGCCTGAGTGAAAGTGCAATTGAGAGAAATCCCTTTACATTAATGCAAGGGATGGGAGGTTTGTGCTGCTATTGTCATCTTTTAAATTGGCTCAATGGGTTGTCTTTGAGAAACCCACCTCTGATGCTCTGTGATACCCATCGGGGCAGAATGTAACAGCAGGTCCGGGGCCCTGTGGGGAAACTGGCTCCATGTACCTAAACCAGGACATATCCTGGCCACAAACAGGTGACTCTGGTAATATTACCCACATCTGCAGGTTCAACATGGCTTTTAATTCCTAATTCTAACTCTCCTCAAGGCAGAAGTCCTTGGTGCATCTGACCTGACATCGAAATACTTCACAGTTCAAATCACAAAGCACCAAGATGCTATGTGCCCAAAAGGGCATTAATGGAACATATGAAAAATTAGAATATTGATAGTATGCTTTGTCAATGTTAATTTTTTAACTTGATAACTGTATTTAGGATGGTTTCATAAGTGAATAGTCTTGTTCTTAGGACACACACATGGAAGTATTAAATCTTCAAGGAGCAGGATGTGTACCACCTACCCTCAAATGTTCATAAATTAGATTACAGAACGATGATAGAATGGCAGGTAGATACAGATAGAACAAGAGACTATGGCAAATGTGGCAAAATGTTAAAAGTCGGTGGATCTGGGTGTTGGGGTGAGAGGATATGTTGCAGTTTTTTGGGTGAGTTTTGTATTATTTTTTGAAACTTTCCTGCAGTTTGAAATTATCTCAAAATAAAATGTTAAAACACAGCACATAGCTGGCAATGCCAGGATTTTTCTGTCCTCACAGCATTCTAAGTAAACCTTGATAAGCTTTGGAATTAACACATCTCTGGGTCAAACCGTCCTTGCTGAGCCAAACACTGGCCACCACCCCTCTCAACTAGACAGGTCAATATAGGCAGTCAGCCTGCACGTTCCTTAAAGGAAGCATTTAATTATTTGTATAAAAATGATCACAATGGCCTTTAGGTAATGGCATTGAAGATTGGTGCTTGGTATGGGAAAAGATACCATGGATGGGGGAGGGGAGAAATCATTTCAACACAATTTGTGGTATAACAATAGTTGCTGTTATGGGTTGAATTATAGTTCCCCCAAAGAAATGGGGACGCCCTAGGCTCTTAACCATGAAGGTGACATTGTGGAAATAGAAAGTAGAATTAGCCGAGGCCAGGTGAGGCCATACCTGGTAGAACGGGCCCTTCACCCAATGGCTGGGGTCTTCCTCGTAAGAAGAACGTGGGGCTGAGACAGAGGGGACAACTGCGGAAAGAAGAGACACTGAGGGCAGCGACAGCGAGCCAAGGGATGCCGAGGACGGCAGCCCCTGGCAGGGGCGGGTGCAGGGGAGGGCCCGAGGGCGCCCACACACTTCGCAGGGAGCAGGGCCCTGCCAACCCTTTGATTCCTCCGGTACTAGGAGAACACGTTTCCCTTTTAGGCCACCTGAGTGTGTGGTGGCCCCAGGACATTAAACAGGCTTTAGAGCTCAGGACATCTAGAAAAGGCATGATCCTAAGTTGTTCGATGCTACTCAGTACTATGCAAGGCTCCGGCCACTGTAACCGGTTGTCGCAGGCACAGTAACCCTGTACGGGAGCACATGGCTCCAAAAGCCAGGCAGATACTTTAAAGTGGGCCTAACATTTAAGATACAAACTCTTGAAAGAATATAAAGACTGGAAATTATTGGTCAGATACTCAAGTATTATGTCTAGAAATTTTACATGCTAAAATTGTCTGCCTTCTTGAAGTATACATTGTATTTTGGATAACGGGGATATCAACTGAAGATGAATTTTTGTAACTGTGCTTTAAAAAAAAAATGCCAAGAAACAAAAACTCTTTCACAACAGTTCAAAAATCCTGTGGCCAAATTTATTCATTCATTTGGCTTTCAACAGGCCACTGCTTTGACCCCAGCAGTGCTATGCAAGCTCACTTAGGGATGCAAAACAGTTTAGAGAGCCTGGTCCCTGGAGGGAAGGCGGCCTCCACCGTCCCTCTGAATCACCACCATGAACTCAGAGCAAGCACTACAAGGACTCAGAGAGCAGCATTCCGTCTGGGACCCAAAAAATGCCACTTCAAATGTCATCGCAGGGAGGCGGGTCCTCTTTCCTCCAGCTAGCTAAGAATGAAGAAAAGCTCACAAACGTCCTCGTAAAAGACAAAGAGTTTTCCGGTAGTTGAAAAACGCACACAGGACGTGCACAGCAGGTACTGCCCCCACGGCGGGCAGGTGCAGCCCCAGCAGCACAGGTACACGCGAGCATTTCACACAACCCCCCCCCCCCCCAGAGGGCACCCCGCAGAGCGACTACTCAGCTCACAGAGGCTCTGCGAGGTCTTCCGAAGGCAAAGTCCGTGAGGAATGTCACATTCATTGTTTCCGTCTTTCCTGAAGGTTACTGGATCAGGAAGTCATTGTCTCCAAAGGGTTTTGCCTTCTCCGTCACTAATCTTTGAAGGAAGAGAAACAACGGGTGCAATCGCCAACAGCTTTTTGTTAGCACAGCTGCTTGGCTTCTGAACAGCTTTCAAGCATGCACACCTCCCCCACCCCCCCATCCCCCCATTGCATTAGGAGGACGGTTTACTAAGGGCAAATCTTTCCAGGTGAGATCAGATCAGAGCGATGTCAGAATACAAGGCTGAGCTGACTTTTCCTACAGTTCTGCTGCCCCTAATACACACACAGCACGGGCTGTATGATACATCAGTGCTCATCTTTGCTTTTCCAAATTCTGCTCCTTGGGGACGAGGGTTGCTCCAACTGGGAATGTTCTCTGGGTGTCTTTGGTTCGTATTTAATCAAAAGGCCACGCTCCAGAGGGGTTTCTGCAGACTCGCATTTGGCATTTTCGTCTCTACATTAACTTTAGAAGTTTTTAGGCAGAATGGGTGTAGGAGATGGGGTTAGTGAATTTACTGGTGTCCAAGATACGTGAACTGGCCAGACTACAGAGATGCTGGTCGTTCTTACAAACACATTTAGAGATTTGAGTAAGCTCAGGAGGCCACATGCTCTGAAATGCTTGCTGAGGCTGGGTTCCAGAATAGCCCTGTGGCCAGGTCCCACCCATGGGTTGCGTGTGCCCGATTCCATCTTTTTAGGTCAAAATGTGGCCTGAGCACGCCTCTGTCTTGCAGCAGGAGTGACAGAGAGGGGATTGATAGCCCTCACCTACTCTAAAAACTGGCAGGGACTACTAGCCCTTCACAAACTTCCATTTCTTCTTCTGGGGCACACACAAACGACATTTCCAGCCTCTCCTCGATTAACACAGCCATCGGCTGAGTTGCCACCACGGAATAAAAGGAGCGATGCCTGCCGTTTCCCTCTTGTGCTTCTTAGGAAGCTGGTGTGGCCTCTCTAGCCGTTTCCCTTTCTGCAGCTGGACACAGGTTTGGAGAGAGGGGCCTGAGGGGATGGTTCACCTGAAAACTGGAGGGAGTCTCGGGTCATCACACCGGAGCTGACAGCCATGTCCACTGAGCTGCAGTGTGGACGAGACAAGAACCCTCGTTGTGCTGGGAAGTCTACATCTCAGGGTTATTTGTTACCGTAGCAAGTCTGCCTCACTCAACCAGGAGGCTAACCAACGTGTGCCACAGAGCAGCTAGTATCCGTGCAAGACCAGACTGACTGAGAGCAAGTCTCAATGCATTTAACTGCAAATTATCAACACGCTGTGTTAGAAGAAGGTCTGAAAAAAAATTATATTTGCGAATTAGCAGACAGAATCTTTACCAAACAATTCTATATTTTATATATGACTTTTGACTGACTCTTAGGTCTTTATCTTTTTTAAAGACCTCATTTTTGGGCCTTCAAAACTGTATAGCTTAATGTCTGCAGCTGGACACAGGTTTGGAAAGAGGGGCCTGAGGGGGCAGTTCAACTGAACTGGCAGAGTATATTAAGCACATAATCAAAGAGTACTGGCAGAGTCTCTTGAGGGATGGGAGAAAAAATATGGATTAAACATATTAAACTTTACCACTGGGGAAACCCCTGATTCTGTATCAAACATTAGGGACTCCCAAGTTAATAACCCAAGCCCTTGATCATGAGGCTTACTCTAGTGAAGCGTATGTGTATAGCGAAGAAGCTTAGCCTACCTATGGGTATGCCTAACAGTTACTTCTGGAGGACCTCTGTTGTTGCTCAGATGTGGGCTCTCTCTCTCTAAGTCCAACTCTGCAAGTGAAATCATTGCATCCCCCTACATGGGACATGACATCCAGGGGTGAAAGTCTCCCCGGTGGCATCGGAGATGACTCCCAGGGATGAGTCTGACCCGGGCACCATGGGATCAACAATGCCATCCTGACCAAAAAGGGGAAAAGAAGTGTAACTAATAAGGTATCAGTGGCCGAGAGAGTTCAAATAGAGTTGAGAGGCTACTCTAGAGGTCATGCTTACACAAGCTTCACTTAGACATTGCTACCTATCAAAGCTTGCCAAACCTCAACTAAAACCATTCCAACCAATCCTAAAGAACACCTCGGGCAATATATAAGATTCTACAAAGGTTCCATGCACTAGAGTAACTGTCCAGAAACCTACAACCTCCAGATGGGTCCCTTAGCCAGTTAAGTCCTGAAATGCAGAGGGCCCAGCCTCTCTAGAACATCAGGTAGTTCCATCTCCCTCCCCCATATTATTGACAGCCCCTTCCAATATGATAAAGTTAGAATGGCCATAGTGCAAACATCCCTAAAGACAGAGACAGAAAGATCAAAGGTGATGGTGGAGTTATACAGAGAAGATAGGATTTAACAAATGAGTGTGACTATCAAATCATTATATTGACGTTTCTTTTAGTCTCCAGCTTCTGGGAATAGCTAGTAGTAAAAACCTAAAACTGTGGAACTGTAACCCATATCAAACTCTGAAATCTGTTCTACAACTAATTGTCATGGTGTGCTTTGAAATTTATTGCTTATATATTTCTTTTTTCACAAACAATTTTTTTAAAAGTTGATTGTGATGATAAATGCACAGCTATATGATACTGTGGACCACTGTACACTTCAGATGGTAACATGGTACGTGACTATATAATATGTCTCAATAAAAAATGCTAAAAAAAAAGGAATCACGAGAGTGATCTTCTCACTTGGGAATCACAGAGTGATCAGTAATAATGGTGCACCACTGGCCAAAATAGCAGCTAATGACTGTCTGGGCATCTGGCGCTGCTCTCGAGCTTTATGTGCATTAATTTAATCTCCTTCTTACAGTAGCCCTGACAGTAGGTGCCATGCTATCCCTCACCTGTGCAGTGAGGAATTTAAGGATGGAGAAGTTCAGCTTGGGTGCCCAGAACTAAGCTTCCAGTGACCGCGGGGGTCTGGAACCCAGCCGGCCAATCCCTGTACCCCTGACCCCCCTCCCCGCACCACCTCTCCCCCCAGACTTGCTCAGGGGATTCAAGGGTGAACGGAAATTGGACCGTGCCTCCAACAAGTTCACAAAATAAGTATATACCAAAGCAGCATGGGCAACACTACGAGCAATGCAAAGCGTTGTGGAGTTTCAAAAAGGGAGAAATCTGGGCAAAGAAATCTGGAAGATTTTACGGAGGAAAAATAGGAAGTGTGTGCATCTTAATTCAACTATACATATTTTTTTATTGAGCACGTCTTTAGGCCAAAATGCAGCAGACACTAGGCAAACGGAGTTATTGAAGGTAGATCTCTAACTTCAAAGAGCTCATAGTCAAATAAAATATTAACTAATATCAAATATAAAATGCTTCCCGTTCATCCTCGCTAACAGACATTCATGAAAACTTCCTGCTATTAAAGTAGGGAACTATAATTTGAAAATTCATATATTATATTTCAATTTGAACTTTGAACACAAAACTACTTTAGGCTTTTATAAGCAAGTGCAATTTAAACAAGTTTTTCTGCTGCAATCGCTTCTTTGAATAGGGGAGCTCGTGTCTGCATTTGCACAAATGTATTGAAACTTAGCATGTATATCAAAAAGTGCACATATAAAGCCAAAGCTTACAGAATTTTCATAAACTGAACACACCATGTACCCATACTCAGATTAAAATACAGAATGCACCCAGTGCTCCTTTTTAATTGCTATCACATCCCATTTCCCCAGCTTCTAAGGGAATGGACTGTCTTTGCAGGTCTTTATAATGTAACTACAAATTATGCATTCTTTTGTTATTTTTTTCACTCAACTTCATGCTGGTGAGAGCTGCTATATTGCTGAGTGTAACTATAATTGGCTTATCTGTATTGCTGCCTAGCACTTCATTGTTTCACTGTGTGAATGTACCACAGATTATCCATTCTCCTGTGGAAGAGTGGTTGGGTAGTTTCTAATTTTGAGTTGTTAGAAACAATGCTTCTATGAACATCCTCAATATGTCTTTTTGTCACATATCCACACATCTCTGCTGGGAACAGGAGTTGAACTACTAGCGATTGTAGTTCTACAATTGCTAATGGTAGAAGCGCAATTCCCAGGAGTGGAATCGCTAATTCATAAAACGGAGACATGTGGAGGAGCATTTCCTACTTGGCAGTCAAGCCCCGTTGTGTGTGCATAGTGCTAGACACATTAGCAACCCTCAATGAAGCAGATATCTGGTATGAGACTAAAAGTACCAACGTTCATACCATATATTCCTCCGGATTTCTCTTTCTAGGGTGAGACCTGATCCATGGTTCAGCCATGGCCCACCCAAGGGACTGGCTCTTGTTGTCATTTCCTAGGGAAACATCACAGTGAGCATTTGGACCTGTGTTTTGGGACATTTAAAAGTGTCCTTGTTAGGTAGCGAAGAGGCTTTGACTACCTATAGGCTTGCCTAAGAGTTACTTCTGGAGGAACTCTTTTGTTGCTCAGATTTGGTCTCAGTCTCTCTAAGCCCAACTCTGCAAGTGAAATCATTGCCCTCTCCCCTACGTGGGACATGACATCCAGGGGTGAAAGTCTCCCTGGCAACATGGGAGAGGACTCACAGGGATGAATCCAGACTTGGCACCACGGGATCAACAATTCCATCCTGACCAAAAGGGGGAAAAGAAGTGTAATTAATAAAGTATCAGTGGCAGAGAAAGTTCAGATAGAGTTGAGAGGCTACTCTGGAGGTTGCTCTTATGCAAGCTTTGGGTAGGCCCTGCCACCTATCATAACCTGCCAACCTCCAACCAGGACTCCAGTCAATCCTAAGGAATACCTAGAGCAATAGAGAAGATTCCACAAGGGTTCCAGGCACTAGAGTAACTGTCCAGAAGCCTACAACCTCCAGATGAAAACCTGAAACCTAGCCCAGCCTCTCCAGAACATGAATTACTTCCATCTCCTTACCCCATATTAGCGATAGACCCTTCCAATATCAAAAATTTAGAATTGTCATAGCCCGAACAACCCCAAAGAGAGGTATGGAAAGATCAAAGGTGATGGTGGAATTATACACAGAAGATAGGACTTAACAAATGAATACGACTGCTGAATTATTACATTGATATCTCTTTTAGTCTCCAGTATTTTAGAGCAGCTAGAAGTAAAAACCTAAAATTGTGAAATTGTAACCCATGTCAAAGTCTGAAATATGTTCTACAACTAATTGTGGTGCTGTGCTTTGAAATTTATAGCTTTTTTGTATATATGTTATTGTTCACAAAAAAAGAAGGAAAACAAGTCGATCATGATGATAAAGTATTTAAGCCTTCTAGCCTCCTATATTCTGGAGCACCTAGAAGGAAAGATCTGAGAGGATCATATGGTAACCCATGACAAACTCTGGGATCTGTCTTGTAACTACTTGGTGAAGAGTGCTTTGGAAACTATTGCTTTTTTATTTCTTTGCTTTGCATATATGTTACACAATACAATAAAAAAAGTGTCCTTGTAGCTGACCTCAGCGGCACGCAGGTAGAGCAGGGCCACCTGCACCTGTCATGAGCCACCTGGGAATGGCTCAGGAGGCTGCCTTCGCCTACTCATTTCCAGTTCAGCCACATGAGTCTCAAATAGAACCCCTGCAGTTCTGATAGGTGTGGGCTCATTTTTTTGCCACTTGAGTTAAAAAGAGCTTTGAGAGTTTTCACTCATGAAACTTCAGTAGGGCATGAAGTTTCACTTCATGCCTTCACTAGGGCATGTCAATGATGATTTCTCTTTCCCTCTGTCTAGACCCCTACCTGGTATATTCACATGGCACTGAGGCTTCACAAGACAGGTGGGGGTAAACTACGCCGAGGGCAAACAGGGTAGATGCTAACTTATGTGTGACTTATTGTGACATGAATAATTTACAAGAGCCGGGCTGAATCACATCTTTGTGAAGCTATGGGGTCTTGAGTAGAATTAACAGCTCGGGCATCGGGCTCTTCCTTAGGAACACTTAAATTCAAAGGGTCACGCAGATCTGAAAGCCTGAGTTTCTTCTTAACTTTAATGTACCACACGACAAGGTTATTTGGTAAAGAGCACATTCCTAGACTCCCTGGGGCAGGCCGACTGGCCCAGTTTAACTTGTCCTGAGCTTTTGTGTATTAGCAACCCACAGATGGAAACATCTGGAAAAATACCAGGACTGAGATGGTGGGATCAAAGACCAAAATGAAATGGGCTATTGTTAATTTCCAGGAACTGACACAGAACACAAAATGAAAGAATTCAGCTGGGCAGGAATCCCGCTGGATTTATGGAAGCCTTGGATATCACCATCTTGCCTCAGCAAGTTAAAGAAAACTCAGCAAAGTTTAAGAAAAATAAATCTGCGTGTGTGTGTGTGTTTGCATACACGCATGTGTGTACCCACACACCAAACCACTCAACTCTGCCATCGACATGTTAACGGTGTATTCCTCTGATGGCAAAGACAACTTGTTGTAACTGAGAACTCAGGATTTAGGGTATGATTTGGATTACTGAATCATTATATAGATACTTCTTTTTGCTTTCTGGTATACTGGAGAAGACAGAGGGAGATACCCGAAGTCTCTCATTGTAGTCCCGCGGCCTCGACTCTGATAGTGGCCGTATAGCCCTTATCTCCTGCCCCTGTGACCGTAAAAACCTCGTGACTAACCCACACTTGTACTCATGCACCCAGTTGTTCAACTTTAGAGTCTTGTGATCACTAAAGACAGCCCCTAATGTTTATTATTGAAGGGTCTTGGGTCAGCCAGGAAGTAACCCACCCTAAAGTCCAAAGTCATCTTGAGAACGGAGACTGGATCTAACCAAATGGGCCCAAGTGACACGGACAGTAGCTGAGACTTTAACCCACAAGTCGCCTGTGCCTCGTTATATCATGCCCATCGTCGTGGGAAGGCTGCCATTTTCTTATACGTTCTCTGACTAAGCATGGAATCGATCTGTGCATGCTCAATAATCAGATCACCTCTAATTCCATCATCCAGGGCCACTGCACTCATGATCCCAAATCTGCCCATCTTTTCCTCTAATAAAATTATCAACATTATTGCAGCTCAGGACGCACAGGTAGTTGAGTGGTTAGAATGCCCGCCTTCCATGCAGGAGACCGGGTTTGATCACCCCTGCCCCCCAAAATATTGCAGTTCAGGGAGACAGATTTGGGGCCAAGAGGCCATCTGATCATCGACTTTGTGCCTCGCAACAGACTCTCTCTCTCTTTGAAACCCAGGGTCTCAGGACTTGGTCATTTGAGTGCATCAGATAAAAGAATCCATGCCCTTTGTCTGTAACACTGCCATAAAAACATCCATAAAACACAAAGGCCCCTGAAGAGACACGGAAGTCCTTGGTGACTCAAAGTCAGGAAGCACCCCTTCTACCTCTCCTCCCCCAGCCTCACCCCACTCCCCTCTGCCTCACACACACACACACACACACAACCCATGGTGACTGCTCGAGGGTGCTGGCTGGCTCCACTTTCCCCTCTACAGCTGGGTGGGTTATGGCACCTGGTTTGTAGAAATGGAAGGTCTACCGAGTGAAGAATGAATGAATGATGAGTGAATGAATGAAAGAACTGGAGAACAAATCAAACAGCCAAGTTCTGCGGTCTCGATGCTGAACTAGAGCATCCACAGACTTCCCGTGGCAGCCAATTCATCTGCTTGACTCAGGGTGAAAACAATAAAAAAGTGGGGAGAGAGAAGCCAACAGGGCTAAGCTACCCTGGGGGGTGTTTGCCTCTTAGGTGTTCACGGAAGTAGGACCAGAGAGCTCTTCAGATCTGGCCTGTTTATTTCCCTGCCCGTGGGAAGGAAGAGCTCGTCAGAGAAAGCATGGAGGTAAGTGAAGAAGTAATCAAGGGGTGAGTTGTACCAGAGTCTGAAGGCAGAGCCCTGAGCAAATATAAGTTGTCACAGGAATGGAAAGTAAAATCAGTATGCGCTTGAGACTTTGCTAGGATTAAGAGTACCGAGAATATTTGAGGGTAAAACCTGCTCTACTAGAATCAGGTTTTAAGACTCAGACTAGGACTTGCTCAGGTTATGAACCCCGGAAGGGAGCCCTGTTTTGGTCACTGGTACATCCCAGGTCTAGGATAGTGCCCACCACACACGTTTGTTGAATGAATTAATAAACCTTAAAATGTTAACAAGAAATGAGGACATTAGCGCCACTGACTGGCCAATCCATCTGCTCCACATTTCCTCAACTGGAAGTGCAGAGTGCAGCTCTGTCCAACCTCGGGGCTTTGGGATCAGACTTAGGATTTTCCAGCTTAAAGGGCAAAGTAGTGACACTAAAGGGTTTCTCCTCCCGCCCCCACCTTGGGCCTCTTTTCCATATGCTCCCTTCATAACCGGGCTCCAAAGTCAAGTTTAAGCGGAGGACATCTGAATCAGAGCCACCTGCATAAGGTATGAAATCACCACCTAGGTGCGAGAGAGTGGGGAGAGGCTGCCAGCTTCCTCTTTTTTGCAGTTGGTGTGAACATAAATCTAGTCTAGGGAGGCTGTGAAGTCATTATGTGTTTTCTAGACTTTTATAACTCCGTGTCAGAGGCGGAAGATATAATTTGTAAATGATATGCACAGCAGCATTTCTTCCTGAAGGTGTTAAAGTTGCAGTGCCGCCCTTCTTGGCACCTATTTTTATCTTCTGGTCAACAACAGGCACAGAAACATGGGCGCAGGCAAGGAGACATGCCCTGCAATCCCGCAGCCCTGCTCCCATACCCCGTCCCCTCCGCTTCCCATGCCCCCATCCCCATGCCCCTGCACCCATCCATGCCACCCCACGCCTCTGCCCTGGCTTCCCCCACGCCTGCCACACCCACACCTCGCCCCATTCCTGCACACTCTGCACCCATGCCCCCTGCTCCCACACCCGCACCCCGCACCCTCCACCCTCCACTCCTGCACCCGACCTGAGGGGACCAGCCGGGGCAGGCTGGCAGCTGTCTCAGCAAACCCGTGGGGTCCACAGCTCTCGGAGGTGGCATGCAGCCCAGTGGGAGATTTCACTTTGCTTTTAAAATATGCTCTTCCATCCCCCTCTGTCACTTAACCAACAGCTTCCCCAACCTTCCTCTCCCTCCCTCAGAAAGGCAAAAAGTGGGGGAGAAAGAGCCACCTCAATGGACACATCCCCTGCAGCAGACACCGTCCTTGCTTGCCATCCTGCAGAAGTGCTTCTGGGACGAGCCCCTCCCCACAGGCCCCTCTGATCGCCTCCCGGGGTGCTCAGCACCGCCACGGCAGGCCCGTGCCCCTGTGCAGGCTGTGCCCAGGTCAGGGTGGAGGGCCCAGCGCACCCACCCCTGCGGCCTGACTCACGAGGCACACGTGTTAGGAAGACCTGACAGGCATGAGGGGCGTGGGACTTGGGGTCACTGAGCCAGTTTTGCTGGAAGAGTAAGAGCAGGGCACGGGGGACCGTGGGGGTCCCCTTGTGGCCCACCCCCACTGCACAGGTGATGGGCACGGAAAGCCGAGGTCTTCCAGAACAGACGCAGATGGGAACAGAGCAACCCCAAGCCTCCAAGTGCCCTCAACACCCCACCGTCCCACTCCTGCCCTGCCTGGGCAAAATAAATGCATGCATCATGTGTCACAGACAGACAGACAGAGAGGGATGGAGGGAGGGGAAAGTTCTTTTTGATTACGGTCAGTCCTTGAAATTTGTTTCCTCATGAGTATTGTAGAGGTATGAGTTGAATTAGCTGCTAATTTCTTCTTATGAGACTTGAAAAAATGCTATAGGGATGTTTAAATAGTAAACTTAAAGAACAAATAAATTCAGGTATCCTCATTTATATGCAGAAGTTTCTACATGGAATATAACAGATTCAAAACTAAAATACTTGATTGGTTAGAAACATATTCTGATCCCTAAAATAAAATTTTAAGGAAAAGGCAGCACAGCTTTTTGTTATTTTTTGGATGCAACAGAGCTTATGTTGGAGTAAAAGCAACTGGCTGTCCTGCCTTGGCATCACTCCCGTGTTTTGAAGAGATTTGTGTGTATCTCACATTGCATCCAGGAGTCTCCTTGCCAGCTCCCGCCTGGGCACAGGGGCCTGCCTGGGTCCTGTCCGTGCAGTGGCTGGTGGTGTGAGACCCTGCAAAGGGCAGACCCCTCCGTGACGCAGGGGCCCTCAAAGCTCCAAGCGGCAGCTGTGCATTTCCTTCCAGTTCACAAATCAGAGAAGGCCCCTAACATTGTCTCATCTCTCGGAAATCCAACAGCTTTGCCTTCCCCGTCTTGTACGTTTGTAATTTCTCAGTGTCAGCGTCAAATCTCCGGGGCAGCCCCCTGGCTTGCGGACTTTCCAACGTGGAAACAGCCGCACGGATCCTGAACTGGCTGGAACGGTGGCGGTGGGGAAGAATTCAGTGTTCACGAGACAGGAGATGCTGGTCTGACAACCAGAATGAGGATTCTGAAGCGTTTCAGAGGCTGGAGAACAGGGGACGTGGTACTGTCCAAATGTCCATCCATTTAGCCTCCGAGACATGCCACAGCCAGGACAGGGTGCAGACTTCCGCTCACAGGCTGCACACTAGCCTCTCCATTGCTCATAAAAGAGATTAAAAATTATATGAAATCAGTGATAAAGAACGTGCGGGTTCTATCCTCTGGATACTCTTACAAAGTACAATTTCATCTCCTCAATGGGTTTAAACTGACACCACTGGAGTGACCCCAAGTGGCTTAAGGCCAAACCCCTTTACATGTGTCACTGAAGAGCAGAGAGAGAGGCACATTTTCAGGAGGATTTTGATGAAACTGTTTCAAAAGCACAATTGATATTCCAAAACATCTGCTCTAGGAAAATGTGAAATAAAGTACTATAATTATTATTTAGATAAACATAATTTTATTGCTTTTTTTAAAAAAGGTATGTTAGAAATCTTTACAACCAATGAATTTCTCATTCTTGATATAAGTAAGCATTGTTGACTTAGTCTTCTGAAATGAATTAAAATGTTTAACTTCTACTAAAGCTGCAACATTCCCAATCACTTGGGCAAAGTGATTTACGCTCATTATTCCTTCTAAATCCTAATTTTTATTAAAAATTTTAATCATTTGATTCTACACATTCCAGTCTCAAATGAAAGAAAAAAAGAAGGCATGCTCCTGACTGGAAAGTGGTTAGGAACTGTCACCAGGGAGCAAACAGTCCCACAGCTATGTGAAAGGATTAAAAAACTGTCTTTTTGCTCTCACTGTGGGAGATACTTGACAGAGATGAACACGAGGGGCCGGGCAAGAGGCCCTTTCTTGTGGGCAGCTGTAAATCACAACTGCCAGCAAGAGAAAAACTGCTATGAATTCTAGATTCGGTATCTGCCCAGTGTTTTCTCAATTCACATCAGTAGTCCTGAAGTTACCTGTCCTGGAAAGAGCTCCCCTCCTTTCTTCCTACAGTGAAGTTCTTATCAACAGCAGTATTTTGTCTTTAAATCCTCAGTCTGCTTTCTTTCCCCCTCAAAACTAGGAAGAGTTTGGTAACAACGGAAAAAGAATGCACTTTATTTCCTCTTGCCAGGGAATTCTCGTTATTGGTGGCTGCAATATCTAACATCTGTTAGACCACAGAATACTGAATCTCAAGTATCGATGACCATTTACGTTCCTATTAGGTGTCCCAAAAGATAAGCTGCCAGTCAGGAGGAAGCCAGAAGACTGAAAGTAAACTTAAATTTGTACCAAAGTGACACCTGTACAGCATATTTGCTAACTGGCTTAAAATGCCTCAATCATAAAAATGGTTATTTTGAAACAATCTTTTATGAGATGTAACTGGCAATTTAAAAAAGAACTCCTACAGAACATTACTAAATGTTGAGTTATAAACCTTTAAACTTTGTTTCATAGCACACACACTGCGATAAAACAGATTCCAACATCTTGAAATAATTTAAGGACCATTCTCAAATGTCACATAGGAGATTTCACTAGCTGAATGATAGAACACTGCTCCCCCCCCTTTTTTTTTTCAAGGCATGAAATCAGATGTTTCGCCCCAAAAGTTAACATGATTTCCAAATGAACATTCACCTGGCAAGATCCCATGTCAACGGACTGACAGGTTTGAGGCTCCACATTTATTCCTGCTGGTACGCAATGGCGAATCACGTGGCCACTTTGGAAACTCAAGCTGCCATCTGTTTCTACTCACCCAGAACAGATCAATAAAAGACTCACAGGAGAGGAGTGGAGAGGCATGAGAAGTGTTTTCAGACTGTTGTAATCTGAAAGCTTGCTATGTGAGCAAAGTCTTTCGTAGAACACATTTGAATTCTGTCCTTTTGCCTGGCCAATACACACCGAGACATAAGCCCCCTGCAGAATCGGACAGCTGCTCGGGGACAGTCGGGTGGGCTGGTTATCTTAGCACCTGGTTAGCAGGTAATGTAACGGAGGCAGCACAGGGTTACTGGTCACAGCAGTGGTTTGCTTCCATCTTCAGGACGTGACCTTACTGATGCCCCCACTAGCAGGTTTTCTCAGAGACAATCACAGACCAGCAACCTGCAGACAAGCACTGAAGCACCAGGAACTAGGATGGAAAGTTGTAAAGGGAGGTGGGGGCACTCCCCTGGTTCCCCACACAGCGGCAGCAGGGGCCAGGATGCACTCTGATGAAGAGGTGCATTTCATTCAGTAAAGAGAATACAGAGAGGAGCCACAGGTGTCTCATAAAAATAGATCCATGTCTGGAGTTCCGTCCGGCCAGCTGAGGGAAACCTCACCAATCTACCCGGGGGCGGGAGCCTCATTTGTGTGGCTTCTATGAGTCAAGGAATCACGGTATGGATTCCATGCCACGTGGGCGTGGGTCTCAGAGGTCCCCTCAGTGCTCGGATGGTCTCAGACATTACCCGGGGGTCCACCTGGTGGGAACATCAACAGCACGTCCATATGCAACCACGACCTTACACAAGCCTGGTTTCAGGAATATGGGAAGCAAACACTTCTCAGACACACATTGCAGTGAGATCTCCAGGAGTCACCTGGGTGGTAGGGCCCGGAGCCCCACCCTTACAGGATTCTGCCAGTGTCACTTTCTACAGTTAAGAATTGTGCAAGCCAAGAGTCCTCGTTTCTCTTCCTTTATTTTCTCATATTCCATGTTCCGCTGGTAATCACAGAATCTTCTACAGCCTCACAGGCAAGGCAGAAAGTCTAAGTGTTGGATTCATTAGCAGAGTCTAAACTTTCTGTTCTCTCACTGTCCAGCACCTGGTCTACTTCCTTGTCCATCACTGCTGTGGGAAGACGCTGTACTCCCAGCTTGGTCCTGAGTACATGACATAAGGCAGATATGTCTGTTTGAAACCATTGTACACCCTGCAAAAGCCATAGTCCTGACTCAATGTTGTTGAGTGGGGTCATTTAGATTAAATTGCTTTCATGGAGACGTGACCCACCCAATCGTGACTGAGATCTTCTGAATAGGTGGTTCCCATGGAGATCTGTCTCCACCATTCAAATGGGGTTGCTTATTGGAGTTCTTTAAGAGGGAACCTTTTGGGAAAACCTTCAGAGTCAACCGAGACCCAGACACTTGGAGATGAAGAGAGAAAACACCCCCAGGGAAGCTCTTTGAATGAGAAGCCAAAGACCCCAGCAGATGCCCCCCACGTGCCTTCCCAGCTGACAGAGGTGCTCCAGACCCATCAGCCTTTCTCGAGTCAAGGTATCTTTCCCTGGATGCCTTAGTTTGGACATTTGTTTAGCCTCAGTACTGTCAATTTGTAACTTAATAAATTCCCTTTTTAAAAGCCATTCCCTTTATGGTATATTGCTTTCTGGTCACTTCAGCAAGCTAAAACAGCTCACATTTTGGTAAAGACTTGTCCTACTTTATAGACCGGACTATCTGGGCACTCATCCACCACCTTCGGTGTGATCATGCAGACTAATTAGATGTCATATGAGAAAATGCAGGCCTTTGGGGGCCAAGCTACAGCAAAGCTGGGAATTCTTAGGCCACAGGCCAAATCCATACCTCAGTTTAATATCAAATATTCTTTAGGAAGTTCATACAGTAAAACCCAAACTACACAAATATTTCCTCCAGATACTCCCTAGAGTGACTGCATGCACACGGGGACTTTAAACATTTAGTATGCACTTGAAGCAGTGTCTAATACATGTATAAGTGGAGGATGAATTGGTTTGGGTTACATTGTGAGGTTTTTTAGACATAATGCAAAATGGGACTTAATATGGAAATAAGGGGACACAACACAGAAACAATGTTAGCTGGATGCAACTTTAAGCATTAGAGAATGAGGAAACATTTACTAAAAAGACAAATATCAAAAAAAAATTTTAATAGCAAGAAAATTTTTAGTCAAGGCTACACAGACCAAACCTCTGAAGTTCAAAGGTAGATTTTAAAGATGCATTCTTTCTGAATCGATAAGGATAAGAGATTAGTAGTTTGGGCAAATGATTCAAATGGCAGCAACTATCTGACACACATACGCTGCTTGATAAATGTTTGTTTAAATAAGCTCTGCCACCTAAGCTATTTTCCTCAGAACTTCTGGCCTCACATTTCTCAATGACTGTTTTTCTGTGGCTTCCATGCCCTTGTACTCTCTTCTCAAACATCATTATTAGTGGGTTATAAAATAAGACTGAAGAACGTATGTTATTGTATTGCTAATAGGTTTTGGGTTGGTTTAATTTTGTTTAACTTTTTATTTTGAAATAATTTCAAATTTACAGCACAGCTGTAAAAATAATACAACCCCCATACAGAGGAACTAGGTGTTTTAACTTTAAAAGGTACAGGTAGAATAATTTTTATTTATGTCATGGAAAAGTACACCAAGCTAATTAAGCTGGCTTTTATTTATGTGTAGCCCTTCTTATTTGGGTTTAGTGATCTTTAATTCTGAACAGAAAAACAGATCCTCACTTCTTCTCTAAAACAATCACCAAATGCATTTAGTTTGTTAGGCCCACGTTTCCTTTGCAAATAACTCATTCAGCTCTGATCACATACCAGAGACCCAGCCAGGTGGGCTGCGAGGCTACAGGGAGAGCAAGGCAGAGGGAGCCCCAGTCCCTGGAGCTGGGGGCAGCATGGGGTGGGGGTAGAGCAGACAGTGAACGGGGAGCAGCTGCTTGGCAGGTGTGCTAAGAAGAGGCAGCAGTCTCATGGGAAAAGGAAGGCTTCTGGGAAAAGCAACATGCTGTGAGATGGAGGATAAGTCAGAATTCGGAGGTGGGAAAGAGTGCACCCAGGACTGGACAGAACATCTGCGAAGGGGATGCCAGTGGGGAGGAAGTCAAATATGGGGCATTGGAGAGCAGGTGACAATGGGATGTGAGGGTGAGGGCCACTCAAGCACCCTGCGCTGTGATGGGAAGATTCTTTAATACGCCCTCTGGCTGGGACCTGGAGACTGGAGCAGAAGGAAGAAAAAGTGGAGCTGAGAGGAGCACTGTGGGGAGGAGCCCTGTGGGGAGGAGCGCTGCGGGGAGGAGCCCTGCGGGGAGCAGCGCTGTGGGGAGGAGCGCTGAGGGGAGGAGCTCTGCGGGGAAGAGCGCTGTGGGGAGGAGTCCTGCGGGGAGGAGTGCTGAGGGGAGGAGCATTGAGGGGAGGAGCCCTGTGGGGAGGAGCGCTGTGGGGAGGAGCTTTGAGGGGAGGAGCCCTACAGGGAGGAGCTCTGTGGGGAGGAGCGCTGCGGGGAGCAGGGCGTTACCTGAGGTGGAGAGCAAAGGAGCACGAGCTTGGGTGCAGGTGACATGGGAAGAAGCAGAGAAGGGGGATCTGTCAGAAGTTCTCATAAACCAACATAAAAATGTACATATTTTTTAAAGAGCACATGCAGAATAGTTACATAAAGTATGGTTTTTGCTAAAGTAGCTCATGCATTAAAAGAAAAATAAAACCAAATTTACGTGAGATTGGATAAAAAATTGAAAGGATTTTTGAAAAGACTTTGACTCTAAATGAGCAAATATAATGAAAATAAGAAAAAGCAGATTTTTATTTTAGAGTTTAATCCCAGAATTCAAGGAAATAAAGTTTTCAGAAAGCTTCAATATGTGGAAATTATGAAAATGAGAATCACAGAGCAGTTCTGCCCGGGCTGCCAAATGCAGCTGTCAGCCAGCATGGGCACGCCACACCCTAGAGGGACAGCGGCAAAGGCTGAGTGGAGGAAACTGCATGGAGAGCCATGGAAAAGTCTGTCATGCAAGAGAGAAGAGCCAATTTAATACTGGTGATTTTTGCAAAGTTAAAAACGTGTTATTGCAATATTTCAAAACGACAAAGAAGATCCAGCATAACTTCAGAGGGCTGGAACCTATATGGCTATCAATATCTCATTTCCACCTTGAATCAATTAATAGACGCCCAGCGGGCATCACACACTTCTAGAATCTTTCCCAGACCTCTTCAAAGCAATAGGAAAGGCATCATGGCATTTTTTCACTCCTAAAGTCCGTTTTGTGGGGTACCCTTAAATTGCTTTAAACAGACGTAGCGGGTCTAAGTGACATACAACAAACCCTACACATTAAAATGCACGACCTGGTACATTTAGGCCACAAAACCGAGACCACAATCACGATGACACAGTGCCCTGTGGAACCTCTGCCCATCCACAGAGATTTGCTCCCGGTCACCAGAATGAGTTTCTATTTTCAAGAGTTTTAAGTAAATGGGGTCAGAAAGCCTGTACTCTTTGGCTTCTCTTCCACTCGGCATAGTTATTTTGAGATTCCTCCATGTTTTAGCAGGTACAGTTCATTCCTCTTTATTGCTGCGTAACAGCTGTCCATTGGATAGATGCGCCACCACTTGTTTCCCCAACCCCCTGCGGCCTGGGATTGGACCGCCAAGCCTGTGGAAGGACAAGGATTTTGTCTCATGGAAAGCCCTGGGATGGGTGGCTGGACCACGTGGCAGGAGGTCAACTCTGCAAGTGGCTGTTACCACCATGGCCCTGCCCTGTGGCCTTGCCAGTAGTGGTGCAAGAGTCCAGCTCGCCCTCGTCCTGGTCAGCAGACCAAGGGTCCCTCTTCCTAACAGCGGCCAATCTCCCAGGTGTGAAGTGCTCTAACTGTGGCTGGGGTCTGCATTTCCCGGGGACGCCACAGCGTGGCTTACTTCCGTCCATGTGTTGTCTCTGGTCACGTGTCTTGTTTACAACTTTTGTCCATTTTTGTTTTTGCTGCTTTGAGAGTCCTTCATATATTCTGGATATAAGTTCTTTATCAGTATATGATATGCAAATGTTTTCTCCCTGTCTGGGCCTTGCTTCTGTGTTCTATATATCTATATATAGTATTTGTAAGGTGGATAAAATTTTAATTTTTATAAAGTCCAATTTATCTACTTCTGTAAATCATGCATCTGGTGTCATATCTAAGAAGTCTTTGATTAGCCCAAGGTTACAGAGATTTTCCCCTATATTTTCTTATACAAACGTTATAATTTTAGGTTTTACATTTAGATCTTAATCCAATGTGAGTTAACTTCTGTATAGGATGTGGGGTATGGATGGAGGTTCTTTTCACTGTGTTGCAAATATCCAATTGTTCCTGCCCAATCTGTTGAGAAAATGCTTGCTTCTCCACTGAACTGCCTTGGCCTAGTGCTGTCCCTTTCCATTTCAGCACCGCCATGGCTGCATCCCATTGATATCTCATGGCCAGAAACATGCCGTGTGTTGGGGTGGTGGTGGGGGTGACGATGCAGGTTAATGCCTGGAGTTTCTATGGTCAGTTCACGTCTTTGCTCAGGGTCACATGTCCCCGACCACTTCAGACTTTAAGGGGAAGCTGCTGGCCAGTCCCTCTCACCCAGTGTGATAAGGAAGGACCAGCCATCAGCTGGTTCCAGGAGGGACCTGCCCGTGAGTCTGCCTCTCAGCCCCTGGCCCCTCGGGTGAGTTTCCCACACTCACACCTTCCTACTCCTTTCTGCGCACAGTCCACGCAGCGTGCCGAGATTCTTATGGCCTCCCTCAAAAGCCGCTTCTGCCTCTTCATCAGAGAGAACAGCCCTACCGCCCCCAGGCCACTCACTCCCCTTCAGACAGACAGACATCTCAGGCACCTCCTCAACTCAAACTTTCAAAACCCCATCCCCTAACCTCCCACCAAAATGATGGCCTCCTTTTCTATTTCAATGAGAGAGAGAAAGAGAAAACAAGAAATAAAACTGCCCTTAATCCCCCAAAACACATGGCAGTGGTTTTAAGGCACGTCTGAAAGATCCTTGCGTCGTCTCCCCTTGATGGGGTGCCTTCCCCCGCCGGCAGGTGCCCCTGCTCCCCTTGGCGGCACTGGGGGCTCCATCCCAGTCACCCTGGCTGGTGCCCCCTCATCCCAGGCCTCTTCCCTGCAGGCTCAGCCACCCAGACCCCACCCAGGGGGAGCAGTGTCCCATGGGGGCGGCTGGCTGACCTGGCTCAGCACTCAGAGCTCACCGGAGGGCTGTCCCCTGGGCCGTGCAGCTGGCTGGTGGGCACGGCTCTCCACAGCTCAGTCCCCAACAGAGCCCCTGGACAGGGCAGAGCCACTTGCTGCATCTCTCTCCGCCTGATCCCGTCTTCTCCTGCCCTCCTCATGGGCACTCTTCCCAAGAGAACTTGCCAAGAGACTTCCAAGGTACAAGTCTGGGCCTCAGCATCAGCTTCCTGGGAAAGCTGGCCGGGGGCATCTACTTGTTCGCCTCCAGTCCCCTCTTCCTGAACTCCAGGAGCCCGGGGCCACCTCTCCTCCACATTTCTTGTGAAGCGCCATGGAAATCTCAGACGTAATTAGTCTGAAATGCACATGTAACGTGGGCCACCCACCTCCCCAGCTGCCTCCAGCCATCCTCACCCACGCCGAAGGGCTGCCCCCACTCACCTCTGCTCCCAGCCTAAGTCCTGCAGACCTCGGCGGCTCTGTCCCCCACGGCCCACGGCCAGAGCGTCAGCAAATCTGCTGGCAATCTGCTGTAAAGCTTCCACCATTCCTCTCCCCTCCAGGCTGCCACCCCGGCTCAGGCCACCGTCACCCGTCACCGGGACAGTCTGCGATGCCTCCCTACTTCCTTCCCGTGTCTGACCTGCCCGCCACTCTATTTCCAACCCAACTGTAGAAGTGGCCCCAGTACAACAACACAGACCACTGTGCTCTGCTGGGACCACCCGCTCCTCCCCCAGCCCCTCCACACCTGGCTGGGCGTCCTGCGACCTTCCTGCTGGCCCATGAGGGCTGCCCTGGGTGGTCCCGCGCCCGAGTGCTCCCCCTCCCAGCCGTCTGCAGGCCCCTCCTTCTCTTTGGGTTTGGCTTAGCTCACGCCTTACCCCTCCAGCTCTTCCCCCTACACCCTATTGTGGTAGCTCCTGCTTCTCTCTTTAATTTTTTTCCTGCTTAGCATGCAACATCATCTGATGTACGTTATGACTTATTTTAAAAAGTGGTTTGTTTCTCCTCTGCCTCTCCCAGAATTTAAGCTCCACAAGCAGAGGGGTCTTAATCAGGTTTATTTATGGTTATTTCTGCACGGTCTAGAATCCTGCCTGATGCGTGTTAAGCAGTTATCGTGTGGTAGCTGAATCAACTAATTAATCCATCAGTCCATCAATCAACTGTAGTTTGGCCCTAATTCCATGTTATTAAGCAGTCATCTAAACAGAAAGTAAATTCCTTCCATGCGTCCTCTCATGAGAGAAGGAGCACATCTGCAAACCTGCCGGATCCAGGTGGCTGCAAAGATGCTGCCTTCTGACCCTATGAGCAGCAGATCCGCTGCTTCTGCTCTGATGGGACGTCCTTGCCTCCGTCGTGAGGGAGCTGGAGACAGAGCTCCCTGGCCTCTAACTAAATGATTCCATACTGGAAACAACTTCATGGGCGAGTAATCACTTTTCCTCCAAATGGGAGTTTGTCTTCCCCATGGCGTATATGTAACCCTAGCTAAGAAGGCAAACTAATAACAAAGCCCAGCACCTGAAGTGACCTCTGTGGGACACACATGTGTGAGCCACACTGCATTAACGCATGTTACCAAGAGCGAAGAGCACGGGCCACGCATGGTCGGGGAGGGCCTGGCCGGGTCAGAAAGCAGCGCTCAGACCCTGGAAGCTCGCCGTGCTCACCTGCTCAGAAGCCTGCAGTGTGTACAGAGGACCCTGGGGAAGGAATCAGTGTCAATCTGACACTCACCGATCAACGATTATTACCAAAAACCCAATACGACAATGGGGATAATCAGCTAAGTGCAAGCGGAGTGACCGTGAATTTTATGGAATTTGAAGCCCTTCACTGCTGCTCAGAGCTGCTGTGCTGGCAGGAAATTCCCATTCGGCCTGGGAGCCCAGGGATTCCCTTCTGCTCCGAGCGGGCCAGTCAGCGCAGCTCCCTCTGCCCGGAGAGCCGGCGTGGAGCAGGGCCCAGGCGTCTCTGGGCTGAGCCTGCCTCCTCCGCTACGCGCCAGTCCCCGACACCCACTCCTGACACCAGGCTCTCTGGGCCCCTTGTCACCCTCCCACTGCTGGGGTCCTGAGGACACCCCCGGGCCTCTGCCCACTTCTGCCGCCTCTTCCAGCCCCGTCCTGGGCCCATCTGCAGTCACAGCTGCGTCTCGTTGAACGCCCACTTGGGGATACCACCGGGCCCTCCCCAGGGCACCTCGCCTGCTCCCCACCTCGCCATAGGAGAAACCCCCAGTGTCGCACTTGTCACAGGTGAGACCCGAGCTGCGGCGACACGCTGTCCTCGTGCTCGGAAAGGGCACCGCAAGGCCGGGCCCCCCTCTCGTGCACCACGGCGTCCAGAGCTGGACGTGCCTGGCCAGAGGCGGGTCATGAACCCTGAGCCCCCCAACGTGACCGCGGCCCGCAGGGCTCTGTAGGGCGCAGCAGCTGTTCACGCATTTTTTTTCTAAATTCAGATTTTTATTGGGGGGGGGAGGAGGACTAACCACTTTTTTGACCCATTGCTTCATTTCCTCAGTTACTTAATTTAGCTTCAGGGTGGGAGAGGGACTTAGTGCTTCTAAATATCACACAGCCTTCTTTGGTTAGAAGCAAGAACCACAACTTAAAAAAATAATTGAAAATTTTGACTATTTCAATAAGTACACGACCACAAATTTCCTTTACTTCCCATCAGGAAGGCTATTCCTAGGTATTAACAGACACTGGGTGAGTTCTACAGTGTTAGAAGCTCTTGGCAAACTTTAAGAAAATAGGTTTAAAACTTATATTGCCAAAAAACAGAAAAGCTTCCATGTGGGGAGAAGCTTTCTGGGAAGAGGCAGAGCCGCATTCAAACCCTCTCGAGAGTGGGGGCCAAACAGTGGCTCCAGGGGTGCAGGGCAGAGCGGCCCCAGCCTGAGGTCAGGGCTCCCCCATCCCAGCTCAGCTGGGAGCAGTTCCAGTCTGGGATCAGGGCCCCCCCAGCTCAGCCAGGAACGGCTCAGGGCCTTTGCCTGCCCTGTGTCCCGAGGTCCATACGAACCCCGAGGGGCTGTGTGCACACTCCAGAGGCCGGGCTGAGCCCTGAGACTCTGGTCTTTGCTTCCCCATGCTGTGACCAAGCAGGCCCGCTCTGCCTGTTTCTGCCACTGCCACCTTCTCCCTCTCAGAGCCTCACCGGGAGGCTATCTGGGTACATCCCACGTCCCTCAGTCTCAGCCGGGCCCCACGGCTCCTTCACGTGGTGGCCACTTCTCACGTCCTCCGATGGCCCCCCAGTGCCATGCACCCAGCTCTCCAGTCCCAAGGGTGCCTCATCACATGTGCCGAGGATGGGATTTGGGCCCTAACAAAACTCAGATGTTCCTTAACTCAGGACTTTGTGAAGACCTGCTGAAAACAAACTTTTTCAATTTTACAAATTAAAGAGCATAGGCTATCAGAAGTCAGATTAATTGCGTTAGCAATAAGTTGGTCCAGACCAAACTTCTCAGGAGAGTGTCTCTCCCTGCACAGGAGATTGCCCCAACCGTGTATTAAAGTACGATTTGAAGCCCCTGCCAGGTGACTCCTGTTACCTAAGGCTCACTTCTCATAACCTGCTCAACAACCCTTTCCAAACACAATTTCCACTAACTTGCCACTTTTGCTTTCCCATGTTTGGTACAGCCCACACACTCGCTGCAGAACTTTCTAAGAATGCCGCCACTTTCGGTGTAGTCAGGATAAACTGGACTCTTCAAAGGGCAGCTCAGAGTCCCTCTGAGTCAGCCAATACCTCAGAGGACCCGAAAGTGTGCTGGAAATGGAAACTGCTCCTCAGATGGGTCTTCAACATAAGAGAGTGCCGCAGAAGAGCTTTAAATTTAGTATTTTTCCTACGGTATTTTAAGTATAACAGATGGATCTTCATAATTAGCACCGCATTTGCATTTTTCTCTCCACCAAGAAAAAAAAAGCTAATAATCTTAGCAAGAGAATTAAAAAGCATCATTCCATCATACTTTTATTGGTCTTATTCATCATTGGCATGCCAAGTCTTCTCTAGGATTCCCATTATTTCCAACCTTCTCCCATGAGATGAACAAATTACAAATGAGGAAATGAACTCAGAGCAGTGAACCAGGAGCACAGACTTGAAAACAATTTAGGATTAGCACTCACTGGGAGTTCCCGGTAAAGGGGAAGAAATGGGGTTCAGACACAGCTTTAAGCCCATCCAGTAGCCTTCCCCAACCCAACTGGCCTCCCCCCGCCCTGGGTGCATTTCTGTGAGACCCATCCTCTCTCTGGGGGTCTAGCTCCTACCACACAGAGCCTCTGGTTTAAGGTGCTATTCGGAAACTAACTCACCAAAGCAGCTGCCCAGCCTGGCAGGCTCTCCTGGTCAGAGCTCCGGAAGCGGCTCAAGAGCCAGGCAGGGCACAGGCTGGGGCTGACCCCACCAATGCAGCAGGGCCCGAGGGGGAAGTGGTCCCGGGAAGCTGGGGTGAGCCCACCCCGAGGGTGGGGCTGGTGTGACAGTGAGCACGTTCTGTCCTGCGCACAGGGGCAGTCATAAGCATCTTGGAAACCCTCCCAACTCCCCAGGAGGCTGATACCATCCTCATTTTATAGATAAGGACACCAAGACTTCCAATGCTTCATGGGGTAGGGTGACTCTTTGGGGTGACAGGAACGTTCTAGTAAAGGATGGCCGTGATTGTGGCACCCAGCTGTGGAAGTGATTATCCCACTGAATTGTCAGCTTGGGAGTCGGTGAGATGGAAAATGTATGTTGTGTATACATTTCTACAATTAAAGAAAGGGGGGGGTGCAAGATAGTTCAGTGGTAGAATTCTCAACTGCCATGCAGGATGCCTGGGTTCAATTTCAGGCCCATGCACTTTCCCAAAACAAACAAGCAAGCAACAAACATAAAACAGTCAACAAATGGTTCTGCAATAATAGGATACTTACATGGAAAAAGAATGAAATGGGACCCTGCCATAGCATACAAAAAAAGATAGAGAGAGAGAAACTAAAGAGATCATCACAACTAAATGCCATATATGATCCTGGACTGGTCTGATATGGAAGAGAAAAAGGCCATAACATCACTACTGGGAGATGTGAAATGAACTGGAATATAAACTCTAAACTCTAAATCAATGTTAACTTTCTTGATCTTGGTAACTGTATGCAATGTGCTAACATATGTCCTTGTGCTCAGGAAATGTAAACAGAAGTATTAAGTGTGCAAGGAGCATGATGTATGCAACCCACACCCAAATGTTTAGAAAATGGACAAGACAGATGAGAAGTGGGTAAACCAGTAGATACATATAGATGATGGATGAAAGGATGGATGGAAGGGTGGAATGATATGGGAAATGTTAAAAGCTGGTGAATCTGTATGTCTGAGTGGGGATATATTGGAATTCTCTGTATGGGTTTTGCATTATTTTTGAATTATTTTACAATTATTTTTGCAAAAATAAAGCATTTAAAAAGAAAGAAAGAAACTACGTGTGGTAGTTATATTCAGGTGTCAACCTGGCCAGGTGAAGGTGCCTAGTTCTGTTGCTGTGGACATGAGCCAATGGTATGTGAACCTCATCTGCTGCTAATTACATCTGCAGTCAGCTAGGAGGTGTGCCTGCTACAGTGAATGATGTTTGACTTAATTGGCTGGTGCTTAAATGAGAGCACAACGTAGCACAGCCCAAGCAGCTCAGCATACCTAATCTCAGCACTCGCAGCTCAGCCCAGGCCTTTGGAGATGCAGAAAGGAATCACCCCGGGGAAAGTTGTTGGAACCCAGAGGCCTGGAGAGAAGGCCAGCAGAGATCGCCCTGTGCCTTCCCACACAAGAAAGAACCTCAGATGAAAGTTAGCTGCCTTTCCTCTGGAGAACTAACAAAATAAATCCCCTTTTATTAAAAGTCAATCCATCTCTGGTGTGCTGCATTCCGGCAGCTAGCAAACTAGCAGACTACGACTCAGGGAAGTAAAACCTCTTGTCCAAAGTAGTCAAGTAAGTGGCAAAGCCAGATGCTAACTTAGGTTCTGTCCAACTGAAAATTTGATTATTGTAACGGATATTCCATTTTGACCTGCCAAATACATGGAATAATTTGTTCTGGTAAGAAAAGCCTTGATTTGAGTTACCCTACCCAATCTTCCATAATCAGTACTGTAACTTTGCAAGTCACTTGGCCAGGGATTAAGAGTGTAATCAATCGCCATGAAATAGAAAAGATAAACTGGTCAACAGGGAAAATGAACCCATGAACTTACGCTCTTTAGGAATGAGTTCTAACCAAGTCGGTAAATTAGCCACAGACCATTAAATGAAGGATATGGTCCAAATTCTTGCAAACCACAAATCTGAGCTGACCGTTTCAGGAATACAGAGTTAATACGTGCTAATTTTCTGTGGGTGCCAATTTAGAATAGAGCCTCTATTTTAAAACAGATGAAATTATAAAGGGAAAAATGTAATCAAATTTTGACATTGTCCTACACTCTGGTACATCTTTTTCTACTTTTAAAACCAATGTACCAGGGTCCTTTAAAAGAATCCCAATGAAACTGCCAATTTTCCATCAGATTTGCTGAACTCAACTCCTTTGGCGAGCACAGACCTCTAATTCCTGAGTCTGAGAGAGTCCCATGAAGCCACTGTGTCCTGAATGAAATGGTAAGTCCACAAACATGGCTGGGCGAACCTGCACAATGCAGAGCGCTGGGCAAAGGAGCAGCCACCCTTCCTGCAAACGGCCTCCTTGGGGACTGCCCAGCGCTGTAGGCACCTCCTCACCACGAGGCTCAGGTTGGCTTCCCGGCTTCTCACCCGGACCCCAGTGCAGAGGCATCGCTGCCTGCGGAACCGGCAAGGGAGACAGGGGTGCAAGGGAGGGCACGGATTGGCCATCGCCACCCCAGGTGGGATTGGAGCCACCCCTCTTCTCCTCTGTCCACAAACCATCAACAACCCTGACGGGGCTGGAGAGGGACCCAGAGGACAGGGTAGTGGAGAGAAGGGGGTCATCTGGGGCTGCCGCTCGGGTCTGGACTCTCACATCTTCCTCAACCTTCACTCCAATTTCTCATCCCGTAACAGGTGTGCCACCCACTCCCAAGCGCCTCCTCTCTCTCTCTGCAGCCAGGCGATGGCAAGGACAAGGGGAGCTGTGGGCACCCACCACGTGGGCACAGGGGACACAGGAGAGCTGGGGGCACCCACCACACGGGCACTGTGTCCCCTGTGCCTGTGTGGTGGGCGCCCCAGGAGAGCTATGGGTGCCCACCACGCAGGCACAGGGGACACAGGAGAGCTATGGGTGCCCACCATGCGGGCAGTGAGGGAGACATAGCCTCAAGCCAGAGCTTCAATAAGGGCAGATTTACTAGTTCTGACCAATCTGGGATCCTGACTTTTCATGAAAATGATGTCCTTCAAGAAGGCTCAATTTGCCAGAACTGGGAAAATTTTGTTTTAAATTGGCCTTTTGGGGCTGGCCTTAGATCTCAAGCATCATTTATAATATTCTGAACCCCAAACTTTGGAACTCAGTCTGCTTTGAAGGAAGACCCTTGCCTGTACTGCATTTTCTACATTCTTTCACAAGTAGAAAAACGAGTGCATTAGTGAGGGTTCTCTAGAGAAACAGAACCAAAAGGAGAGATCTGTAAGTGTGAGATTTATAAAGGTATCTCAGGCAGCCATGAATGAAGAGTCTAAAATCCACAGGGCAAGCTGAGAAGCTGGCGGCTCTGACGAAGGGTCTAGACAAACTTCACAAGAGTGGCTCACCAGTTAAAGAGGCAGTGAAAGAGTCTCTTTCCTTCCTTAAAAGTCTTCAACTGATTGGTTTATCTTGTTGTGGGAGGCAGCCTTAGTTGAGCTCAGATGTCATCAGCCAGAGCTGCAGTCAGTGGACTGATGATTTAATACACCAGCCTTCCGGTTTATCAATCAGCCACTAAATATCTCTGCAGCAATGGTCAGTCCAGTGCTTGCCAGACCAGACAACTGGGCATCATCCCCTGACCAGGTTGACACTAGAACCTACCACCACAACGAGGGAGACTGCAAAGCTCTGAACAGGCAGAAACAATGTTATCTAATGGAATTGGCACATCAAAGAAATTCTGTAATTATAAAAAGTAGGCCAGGCTTTATACACACTAAAAAGTCATCATCTGCTCCAATATCTCTACTTTTACTATCTGTAAACAGTGTGTAACTGCATGGACAAAATTGCTATGACAAAGTCCAGTGGTAGATCTAGAATTAGATATAGAAAGGCCTTACTTACAAAAATCACATGGCCATTATTCTTTTTATGGCAATTTCAGTTGTTGTTGAGGTTATGAACAATCGTTCATGAGAGAGCTCTGAATCCTAGAAAGGTAAAACACTCTTCTAATCTACTGAACTAACTCAAGATCATTTGGAAAAATTTAAACTGACTACAACAGAAATCATTTGCTGGAGAGCCATAATAAATCCCTTCATAAGTTTATTTTAGGACAAAAGGAAGAGCAACGTTTCTGCTTTCTAAAGGGAAAGAAAGTCATTGGATTTGATTTGGCATGAAAGGAGTCTGGGGAACACTGGCCAATTCGAAGCTGGCGAAATATCATGGGCAGATGGATGTGGAGTCATGAGATGGGAAACTCAGGGCCCAGGGCTGTCACACCTCCCAAAACAGCCTCAACCCCATGGGTACCGGAAACTGAACTTTACTCGTAGCCTGAATCCTTAGCAGAGGCAAGGGAAGTGCCCATGGGATGAGCAGCTTCTACCTCTCCCAGCCACAGAGCCCAGGTCAGCGGGGAGCCGGCCTTCTAGACAGATGCCTGCACGTACCTTACTGTGTCTCGGGATAGCCACACTGAGTGTGCATGAAACACACACCCCAATGAGATGGACTTTAACAGTAAATCAACTGATACTGAGTTCTCAGGCAAATCAATAAAGAGATTTTTACTTATCTTATAAAGATCAAGAGCTCTAAGCAATGTTTCCTGATATGGTGGGTCAAGGGTGCAAATTATGGAAAAGTAATGCTGACGGGAAAAGCATTTTTTCAAGCTTGCAAGTACTGTGACTTTTCTACAATAATATTTGCTTATTTAATTATTTACAAAAGCTGATTTACTGCTTTGCCTTTTAAAAATACTGAAATATGTGAAATAGTTCATGTTCAATTTAAAATTTAGAATAAAAATGACCCTAAATTTATACAACACACGACTCTATCTTTAATTTACATGGTGGAACCTGTTTTCAGACAGAAGGTAAGAAAGATGTATAGATAATGGGGCAAATTGTTTAAGCACACAGAGGCTTATATCAATGCAGAGGCCAGTAGAGGCTACACTGAAAACCAAATGGCATTGTGCCAACCCAAAGATCATGCATCCATGCCTCATGGCTGTGTTCACAAGGCCAACGGTTAAGGTTCTGAGAAGAAACAAAAAGAATTTCAAAATAAAATGGAATAATTTGGTCATTTCCACCAGCTGTGCATCAGATTTACCAATCCAAGATTCCTTACTGTGACATCTCACTTCTCCACACGCATTAATCTAGCAAGCTCACAATTCTGGGACATACGGAGAACAAGTCAAGTTTCAAAATCCAAGCACCAAAGCTCTCAGCTGTGTCTTGGAAGAGAGACATTTAAACCCTCAAACTCATGGATTGATTTTACAGATGACCTAAAAATACGATGTTTGGTGATCCATTGTCCAAATCCACATGATATTAGGAGCCATAATTAAGTGGGATTCGGACCTGCTATAGGTTCTATGAGAGAAATGAAGATCAACAACGTAGAAGAGAAAGAAAATCTAATAAAACTCAACTCCACAGCTTAGAAAGCACAACATTCTGGGGAGGTGGCCTTAAATGAAATCCACAACTCAGCAGACCCTGCTGCCACCACTGCACTAGATGCAAAGCAGAGGTAAGAGCCACCACGCAAATCGGGTTTATTCAGGAAGCCCATATTTTGTTTGGCTTGATCTGTTTGACGCGTTGTAAATGAAATTATTCATTTTAGAAAGTTATTCAATTAAAAAAGCTCAAAAGCATATCTTTATATATAGGTGTATTTGTGTATATATATATACAAAAATGAGAGAGAGAGAGTCTAAAACTTTTAAAGTATTTCTAAGAACCTCAAATTTGCCTGAATTCAATTTTTCAATTAGTCCCATAATGCTTATATACAGCACAGAGTCTAGAGCATAGAAATAACAGTAAACAGGAAAAAAATACTACTTACTGGTCATATATTAAGCCCGAAATATTATGCCAGACTCTTTTCATATGCTATTTTTAATTCTCTAAGAAGTCAAGGAAGGCGCATCCGATTATTTCCCCTTTATCAATGAGAGAGCTGGACTCAGCAGGGGTGGACTCAAGCCACGGTTTAGACAGGGCCAGGTCTGACCTGACCCCAAGTCCAGACCCTTTTCACTACACTGGCCTCTCCTCTGGCAGCCCCTGGCAGGTTGTTTCTAGATTTGAACCACTCAACAGAGGGAGTTTTGTACAGCTGATTGAAATGGTGATTTGCCATTTTCACTGGTCAAAAGCAAATATTCACACATCCATATGGCTTTAGCTAATATGACTCATCTCAAAGCATTATGGGGCACGCTGGATTAGATGCCTAGTGTCGTAGGGAGTGGGGACCATGCCCTGGAAACACCACGGACCCTATGAAGGAAACTACAGCGGTGGACAAAACGCTGCCATTTGAGAGGTCATCTGTTAGACCCTCAACTACCATAAACTCATCGTGAAGAGTTTAACTTAGTCCCAGTACTACAACGCAGTACTGTGTCTTCACCATCCAGAAGACGGCCGTTTAATGGTCACCCAGGAAATCTGCCCCAGAGTTGCTGAAGTGGTTTCTCCCACCCATGAATTCCATTTTATTTTTAAAATTTATCTATTTCTCCATCTACATCCATATCCATACCTATCATCTATGTATTTACAGCTATCTAGCAAAGAGGGGTAGTTAAAAGTAGTTTCTGGAGCCAGTGGAAGAAATTAATTTGTTGTGCTCATACTTCTGTGAAAAAAGAAAACAACAAAGGCAAACACTTTAGTTTTCCTCTGCAGTGCCTAAGATACTAGGTGATTAGCAACAGAGAAAAGAAAAACACCAAATGACATTATGAATGTATTATAAGTAGATTTCTTTCCAAGCTGGGCATATACTTTTAGGCTTAAGGAGATCAGAATTTATAATAATTCACGTGATCATTTCTGAGAAACAACTGAGCTGTATTCAGCCTATTACACAGCCAAGTCAAAGAGCAAAAACTGGTCACAAAGGGCAACTGTACCAGACACATGTGCTATTTGTAGACTATTAAACGAGCTTGTTTAGCACTTAATTTTATGTTATTCAGAAGATTAAAGTAGTACTTTTAAAAGTGCATAAAAGCTATTTATAGCCAAGCCAGGTATGATAATGATGGTTTAAATCTTAACATATTTCACTAGCTTATATCTCTACTGCTAATGTTCCTTTCCAATAACTCTCAGGAGAGTTCATCTAACTGGGTTTGATTTTTCTGTTGTGGTTTTTTTTTTTAACCTTATCCAGTTATACCATTCACTGACAGCCCTAAAGATTAAAGTATTTTCAAATCATTCTCATTAATTTGTAGAAGGAATATCTTACCTAAGCATAAAAATGAATATAAAAAGCAGCAGCAGAGAGCTACAGGAAATGCATGCAAGCATGTAAGGAAAGGAACACTGCCTGCTCTGAGAATGGACAGGTCAGAGAGCGTTTCTGGACCAGGCCATGAATGAGGGGGTGTGGGCATCACAGAGCTCAGGGGAGCCCCAGGGGGCCCCGCACACTCGGGAAACCAAAGCTTCCCACAGAGAGCTCTACGTGGGCTCTGTTCCATCAACCTCAAGAGTGGAGCAGCCCAACCCCGGGCTTCAAGAGTGCTAGCGCAGGCCCTCCAGACAACCACCCACCCAGAGCCACCGGCTCTGCCTTCGAGGGAAGGGAGCCAGCCCTAAGACCTGAAACCACAGCTTCCCGAATTAAAATAAGGTGCTAAAACCTGGAGACGAGTGTCGGAAGGGATGCCTGGTCCTTACAAAGGCCAGAGCTGCCTGGGGCACCTGCGAGTGCATGGACCCTGCGGCTGCCCCTGGAGAGCTGACCCCAGAGTGGCATCTTCCCCGCAGGGGGGTGGACGTGCTGGCAGCCATGGGTCTAGACCCGCAGGGGCAGTGGGCAGAGCCCTCGGGCAGAAAGGCGGAAGTGAAACCAGAGACACCCGTGCAGCCACCAGCTAAGTGAGAGCACAGCCTTGTCCTCCCTGCACCCCCTGCGCTCCTCCCGACCCCACTCTGGCCTGTCCGTCTGTCCTAGAGGGTGACCTCACTGCAGCTCTGCACAGAGCAGGCAACGCGCGTGCTGGAGGCAGCCAGGGCACCTGGTGCATGTATACGAGGCAGCTCGGGGACACGGAGGCGCCACATCGCTCTGGCTCCTGCGGGCAGAGGCTCTGGGTGGAGTGACCCCACCGCGCAGCCCCGGGGGAGCTCCAGAGGGGACGAGACACTGTCTTCTGCTTGTACGAGGGAGCCGGATCACTTTCCACTTGAGAGCCTCCATTTCCACTGGCTTCCACGGCGCCCTGAGAGCACCCATTAAAACGGCAGAGTGGTTCTGACTTAACCAAGGCTGGGCAGGGGGCTCTCAGCCACACATGGCAGAATGCCCAAGAGCACAGAAAAAAGGCAGCTCTGGGCCAGCAGGGAAAGATGCTGTCACCAGCGACAGGACGAATGCAACACCTTCTGGATTAAAATATGGAACACATCTCGAAAAACAAAAACCTTTATGCATCATGATTTTTGTAGAGCTGAAGTAAAAAGCATTCCTATGTTAACTCGCATTCACTCCTCACTACACAGGTGAGCTGGCAAGGCTGGCATCCCCTGTTGTTTGCAGAGGACACACCGATGTGAAGGCCAGGCCACACACCTGCTCAGAGCACACGCTGTCGGCCCCATCACCAGCTGTGTGCTCTCCGCGAGCCCCGTGCCTTCTCTGGGTGGGGGACCCTCCCCTGCGCTTCAGCTCAACCCCAGGTGCGTGAGCTGCCCAGACAGACAGACTTCTGCAGAGCCCGCGGCCGGCTGGGTAAGGGGTCCCCGGGTGGGTCTCAGTGTGGCTGTGTGAAGACCAGGGGAGCCAGCCCTCCTCTCTGTCTAAGCCATCACCCTGGAAAAGCCAAACTCGGGGGCTCTGGGGGCCACACGCACACCCTGGGTGTACTTCACTCCTGGCAAGTACGACCGACCCGGGATCCACTGATCACTTTCAATGGCCCGCCCTGCTTCCCTCCACCTGGAGTAAGCAAGAACCAACTCAAAATTGAGAATTTAAGGAATATTAGATCTCAAACTACTCGTGGAGCCTTCCAGCCTCTCGTGAATCATTATACTCTGAAGGACAGGAAAATAAAACAAGGAGTGCTGAAACCTGTAGTTATTCTTTAAAACCTAATCTGGCCTGGTTGAGGACGCTCTCATTTCTCCATTCAACAACGTTCCCATAAGAGCTGTAATCAGGGGTGCCTGCCTAGAGCTGGGCTCATTCCAAGCATCAGACCTAAGTTACTTTCTGTGACTCCAGTTTAGCTCCATCTGGTTCATTTTAAGGAACAGTCTTTTGCAGACAGAACAGAGCTAGGGTACATACATTCCCGACCTGTGCTTCCTAGGGATACTGTTGAAAAGGTCCAGATGCAACGTTTTCATTCAAAAGGCCACAACGCTTCTAATCGCTAGCACTTTGACTCATTTGTTAAAATAAAAGTGTTCTTCTTGTATTACTATAGAGTGTCCTCCACTTTTTTCTTTTGATTATTGCCACTCTGGAGATTCTATCCAGAGTCAAGTGGTTTTCAGTGTGTTAACTTCTAAGTTATTTAAGGAAACGTGCCGATCACACAGAGCCCAGGGCAGCCCCGCCTGGGCAGGCTGGTGGCAGCTGGGGGGCCCCTGGCCTGCCCTGCCATCTCCGTCTTTGAAGATGGGACAAGGAGAAGTTGAAGATTCCATGGAACGTGCTGAAATAAAGATAAATCCTGCTCTCAGGGAAGTACGTGGCTTTGTTGTCACCTGCTGTTGATATTTTTAGTGTAAAAAGAATTAAATCCTTTTTGGGTAACAAATCTCATTTTCCATTTTGTAAAATAATGACCTTTATTCAGAATTTCCAAGCGTTTAATTGGTCCCAGAGAGAGGAGAAAGGCCGGCCACAGCGGCAAAGACTGCTGCTAGCAAGCCCACAGAAGGGAAACGCTTCATGAGAACACGGACCTGATTTTATTCCACTAGGGAACAAAGCTTGCAGGTCGCTTAGCACCTTCTCATGTAGAAGCAATGTATGTATCAAAAGTGCTGTGAAGCAAAGATCACCAAGTGACAGAGGACAGTTGTTTTTCTAAGCACATTTGTCACACAATATTGTTGTTTAAGTGAACCAAACATATGAAAAATAAAGAAATCACTGACACTGGACTAAATTTACAGCGAACCAGTTTGTGTGTGCACGTGTGTGTGTGTGTGTGTGCACGTGTGTGTGTGCACGCACATATCTGTGATGTCCACAGTGGAACAAAAACACCATCCCCCAAACATCCAGGACACCTACTCAAGGTGACCTGGTTCCGAAGAGCTCTCACTGCCAAAGGCTGAAGGTGATAAAGACCGAAAAGCATCGCTCAGCCCGGTGACCAAGAGACAACCCACTTCCTGAGAGCAAAAGTCTCGGCTAACCCCCGTGGAGTCGCGTCTAGGCAGGTGTCAGCCTCTCCCAGACGCCTGTGCACCAACTGCAGACACGGTCCCTGGGGACCAAACCGCCCGGGGTAAACTCACAGGGGAAGAAAATGACTCTTTCGAAGCTTAACACACTTGCTCTTTTCAAAGTCGGAGGACAATTTAGAAAATGGCTAATCAAGAGTTTGACTCTCTCCCCAGATCTGTGAAGAGCTGATATTAGATAGTGAAGGCACAAATCTATATCTTTGATAAATTGGGAAAAGTCAAGGGATCCATATATTTCCTTCACTGGAGGAAATGATTCGTGGCACCATTTGTCCTAAGAATCCAGAACAAGCCCAGAGACGAGGGACGATGCAAATGTTCTTGCGAAGGTTATCGTTCATGTTAGGCTCTCTCCACATTTCAGTAATAAATAGAGAAAATGCCAATCTTAAACCCTCTCAGAAAGCAGAGGCGGGGGACACGGTCCAGCTCCCTTCAAGAGGCCCTAAGACCCTGGAGCCAAATAAACCAAAGGTACCACCAGAAAAGAGAACTAAGGAACATGCGCACAAAATATGAATATAGACACAAAAATTCTTAGCAAGATACCAGCAAATTAAATGCAACAGCATACAAAGAAGACAATATGCCATGACTAAGTGGGGGTTACCCCAGAAACGCAGGGCAATCAATGCAACGAATTTACCATACTGATAGATTTTCAACAAAGATGCCACGGTAATTCAATGGAGAAAAGGACTTCTCAACAGATAGTGCTGGATCAGTGGGATATTTTTATAGAAAAAGAACCATGACTCTTAATCTTTTACTACATTACATATTAAGTTTAACTGGACTGTGGCCCTAAACCTAAGAGCTAAAAGGCCTAGAAGACACATAGGAGAAAATATTTATGATACTGGGTTAGGAAAAGATTTAACAAAGATATCTAAACAAAGATTTCTTAAGCACAAATAATGAAAGAATTGCTCAAATGGATGTCATTGACATTAAAAATTTCACTATTTCAAAGAGATAGTTTAAAAAAATGAGCAATTGACTGGGAGAAAATATTTGCAAAACATATATCCAACGATAGATTATAACCCAGAATATTTATGGAATTCTTATAATTCAAGAAGACAGGTAACACAACAAAGGGAAAAGATCTGAAGAAACACTTCACAAATGAAGACACACAAATGGGCAATAAGTACACGAAAAGACGCTCAACATCGCTTGTCATTAGGGAACTGCAAACTAAAACAACAGGCAGGAATTACCACATGCCCACTGGACTGGCTAAGGTGAAAGGGGCCTTCAATGCCATTGTTTTTGAACAATAACAGCAACAACAAAGTGACTTCTTTTCAGCACAGCCCAGTTCCCACCACTTAGATGCAGTGTTGGAGCAGAAAGAAACTGCGAGAATCACACAGACGCCTGTGTCCAGAGCCAAACTCAGCACCAGGCACGGAGACCCGGGACGTGCCAGCTTTGCTGGGACGGGGGGATGCAGCGGTGCAGACACATCGGAAAACAGGACCGTGGTTTCCTGTGAAATTAAAGATGCATTTACCACATGACTCAGAATCCCACTTCGAGGTATTTAGCTAAGAGAGATGAGAATATCTGTCTGCCCCAAGGCAAAGCTACAGTGGAAAAAACAGATGGTGTTGGAGGGAGAAGATAAAGGGTCACAGGACAGGTTTTAGGAAGAGGGAACTGCCCATATCTTGATTGTGGTGGTGGATTAACCATGTGGAAATATCAAAATTTATCAAGGCATACCCTTAAAAGTGGGTGAATGTTAGTGTATGAAATAACTTAATAAATAGATTTTAATTTCTATTGTTATAGAAAATAGCATATTCCGGGGAAAACTATCATAGAATAACACATTGAAATTAATATTCTGAGAGGAAAGTGATCTAAAATCTAAGTCCAGCCCAAACAAACTACTTTCCAACACTGTGAAGATCATCCTACCAGAATTTTATTTTGTGGAAAAATATTCATCAGGAAATATACAGCAAAAACAGCTGCTTCTGGGAACCTTCAGCCACATGATGGAGCCTAGCCCAGTCTTCAGTCTCCGCCATGGGTCAACCCGGGGGAACGGAGGGGAGGGGAGTGGAGGGGTGCTGAAGAAGGGGGAGGGAAGGGGGAAGGGGGGAGGGAAGGGGGAGGGAAGGGGGGAGGGGAAGAGAGGGGAAAAGGGAGGGGGAAGGGGAGGGGAGGGGAGGGAGATTATCAACCAGGAGAAAGCAGAGCTGGCAGAGAAGGACCAGCTAGGAAAAGAGGCTAAGGGAAGGCCAGAGGAGGTGAAAGGAAAGAAAGGAGGCGAGACGTGGATACAGAAGGTCAGGGTAAGTGAAAGCCAGCAGAGTCAGAGGAAAGGAGAATGGAAAAAGGAAGAAAAGAGAGAAAAGAACAATACGGAAACTCTGTAAATGAGGAAAGAAAAAAATGAAGTTAGGAAGGGTTGTGATGGCCTAATTTGGATGGAAATCTGAGATACCTAGCAGTATATTCTTTGGTTGTGAAATTCAAAGCATTGAGAAGAAATACCACACAAATAACTTGAAGAATTTTTTTCCTTCCATGAAATGTACCCTTCCAGCAGCCCTTCAAGATCTTATTTGGCTCCCTTAACCTTAGCTTAATGTAAGGCGTGGTCTCCCTTCCAAGGACCTTTGAATCTATACATTACTTTTCCGCCTCTCTCTCCAAAGCCTCTGCGCCATGCGACCCGGCAGGGAGGGCCCAGGGAGGCGGGGCAGGACGCTGGGCTCCAGCCCAGGACGCGCCAGAGCTCAGGGCCGCCGCCCCGTCCCCGCGGCCCTCCCAGCCTTCATCTTACTCGGCTCTTCCTCCTCTCAGGCCTTCCTTTCTCCCTTCCTCCTGCTTCCATCCTCCTTCCTCCTCTCCCCTCTTTGTCTTCTGCCCTCCTCCAAGAGAACACCAGGTGAGCAGGGGGCTGGTCTCCCAGGCGCAGGCGAGGGCCCAGGGCGTGCACAACTGATGGGCGGCCAGCGCATAGGGATTCCGATTCCCGGTGGGGACCCCGATGTCTGATGGTGACCTTGATTCCAAAGGGGACCCCGATGCCTGGGACCCCAATGCTTGAAGGCCCTTCTGAAGACAGCATGCTGCTAGCTGTACACTCTTCCTACCGGGCCCTCTCCCAGGACCACACAGTGCCCCTGGAATTCTCACACTCAGCCTGAGGAGCAGCCCGAGGGGCCAAGGGGCAGAGGCTTTCACCCAGACCGCGGGGCTCAGAGGTGGGCCCCCACTCAGCCTAAAACAGACCCCTGCGGGAAAACCCACTTCACGTTAGCAAAGACTCCAGTGTGGAATAAATCACTAAAAGGAGATTTGAAAATGCCCTGACTGAAACTGGCATATCGGCAAATCTTTCAACTATTTTAGCTTCTTGCAACCATTGGAAAGAACGTGGAATAAGAGGATCTTTCTTAAAAAGTTGTCTTTATACACCCCATCCCCCCGTAAGGCGCACCCCATCCCCCCTCATTGCGCACTTCATGCTCATCACTGCATCCTTTGGGCTCCTAAAGAAATGCCTCTCCTTCTCCTGGGACTGACCTCTACACAGAGTGGACGGGCAGACGTCTTGACCACGACCTTGCCTGGTGTGCCTGGCGGCTCACCTGGCAGCTCACCTGCATGGCAAGGCTCAAGAAGGACCAGGGGTCACCTCCACGTGTATAAGGCCAATGCTCGGGCCAGGACGGCTGACTTGAGCAGACTGAGAACACCTCTCTTCTAGCAGATACACTCAACCCTTCTCCTAAGGCAGAGGAGCAGCCCCTGTGAGGCCTCCCGGGGCCCTGAGCCCCTCTGCCTTCAGTCTGTCTCCGTCCAGGGGCTGCTCCAGAGGAGACAGCTGGGCAGGGACCCCAGGGCGGAGCGCCAGGGGCAGGCTTCCCAGGCAATTGCACCTGGCCTCACCTGCGGGGGAGAGAACATAGCGCCCGAGAGGCAGGAACCCACCAGCAATTCTGCACTAGGGCTCCTTCTCATAAGAGCTGGCTCTTTCAGGTTCTTGGTAAGGAACGCAAGACAGCACTTGTAGGTGCTTAATACACAGTGTTTGAAGGCAAAACAAATGCAAACAGTGGTGGCTACTTGGAGAGCCATGCTCCTAGAAGATTTCCACTCCTAACAGATGGGGTCCACAGGAGTCGCTTAGAGAGATGACATTTACTCTGCCCTTTGCAAAGAGCCATGGGAGAAGAGGCTCTGCAGTCCTGCCCGTGCCGGCAAACCAGAGGCCCTCTCGCTACGCATGTCTGCAGGAGCGTGTGTGCACCAGAGAACGGGGGCAGTGGGGAACGTGCCCCATGGTCGACACAAGTCACTGTCTCTGGGGCAAATGTCTCACCACTGAGACGTCACCAAGGATAGCTGGTATGCAGCGACACAGAAGCTGGTGTCTTCTTTTTTCCCAAAAGGATAAAGAACCATTAACTGACCCGTGGGGCAGGGGGCAGGGGCTGTGGAGGCAGGAGGCAGCTCAGAGCAGAGCGGGAATTCCCTCTTCCCATTTGCCATGTGTCAACTATCTCCATTTGGTTAGTCCCTGAGAGTTCT
The DNA here is from genome assembly GCF_023851605.1 of Tamandua tetradactyla. NCBI lineage: Eukaryota > Metazoa > Chordata > Mammalia > Pilosa > Myrmecophagidae > Tamandua > Tamandua tetradactyla. Next base: position 100,415,022 of record NC_135330.1, on the reverse strand, counting down.
TCAGTTAGGGGAAAACTTCCAGGACAAAGGCAGGAGCTGATGAGCGCTCCTAGGCAGAGCCCTGTGACTGAGCCAAGCTGGGGTCTGGGAGGCAGCCACGACACGGGGTTGGGGGGGCCGGGGGAGGCCGAGCAGGGGTGCTGGTGCCCTCTGGCCCTTCTTCCCCACGGGGCTGGGTGCAGAGGCCCCCACTCAGACCAGGCTGCCCCGGCTGAACTGAGCCCTGAAGCAGTGGAGGAGCAGACCCCAGGCCCTGTCCCTTCCCTTCCTCCTCGCCCTGCTCAGAGCCTGGGGCTGTGCTTCAGAAGGGGGGAAAGCAGGGGCTGCACCCCCAGAAACACTCCCCCAAGGACTTATTTACCCCGATGGCACTTCAATAACGCTATAGCCAGGCTTCAGCCTTCGCCACAGTCCTCCCCGACAGCTTCTTTTAGAGGACACCTAAATTCCTTCACTTTGGCCATCTTTCTCCTGGCCACACATTTCAGAGACTGTGAATGTGTAATTGGGAAAGTTTAGCGCTTTGAAAATATTCCTCACATAATTGTTGACTTGTTTAAAGTCATTCCCCTCTACAAATATTTCCAAATTCTACCATCATAGCCCATCTAAAGCCGAATGTCATTCAAGGGCTTTTAGAAAAGGTGGACATGCATAACCCAGTATCTAGAGATAAGAATGAAGCCGAATGGGTCGGGATTAAGGTAATCCAGAATACAGGGGTAAGGAAGACATGGCCTGTAATTTGGAACCTAGGTTTTCTGTAGCACAAAATCTAACTCAACCTGCCTGGATAGACCATTTAAACAACCCCAACACAGGGAGCCCAGAATAAGGAGGGCCTTTACTCCTGTACATCTTTATGTAATGTCTGGATACATCCCAGAGTATATTAAGCAGATAATCAAAAAGTATTAGCAAAGTCCCTAAAGGGATGGGAGAAAAAACATGGAACTATTAAACTTTACCAGAGGGGAATCCCCTGACACTGTGCCAAACATAAGGGACACCTAAACCAATAGGCCAAGCCCTCGATCCTGAGGTTTACTCTTGTGACGCTTATGTAGGTAGAGGAGAAGCTTAGACTACCTATAGGCATGCCTAAGAGTTACTTCTGGAGGACCTCTGTTGTTGCTCAGATGTGGCCTCAGTCTCTCTAAACCCAACTCTGCAGGTATAATCATTGCCCTCCCCCCTATGTGGGACATGACAACCAGGGGTGAAAGTCCCCCTGCCGATGTGGGAGATGACTCCCAGGGATGAGTCTGGTCCTGACACTGTGGGATCACCAATTCCACCCTGACCAAAAGATGGGAAAAGAAGTATCCAGAGGAACTAGCCCACAGGGAGTGCTTCATCTCCAAAGGGTGCACTTTTCCACCCCACACAATAGCCCGAGGTGGCAGCAGGGACATGCCCCTGCCCGCAGCAGGAGAGGTGTGGCCGAGCGCGACAGGCCACGTGGGAGCACAGAGTCCACTAGAAAGCGCTGCGCCTGTCCCACCCACGGGCTGGGCAGGAGTCTGACTCACACCCTGCAGCTGTCCCACCAGCACCCATAAAGCCCCCACCCCAGAGCACCTCTGTCCACTGGGGAGTGGTGGGTTCTCAAAGCTGGGAGAAGCCTCACACACTGAACCCCAGATTTGGTGGATTCGTGGGATGGGACGCAGTGCAGCCTTGCTGGGGATCCACTACTGACGAAAGACTCTGCACAGAACAGCGTCCACACAGAGTTACCGGGCCTGTCTACACTCTCCTACTGACTCGGCTCGTGCCTACCTGTTTTGGCATTGCACCTCAATCTCCAGGTAGGTAAAAACCCACTTGCCCTTGGGCTGTGGGACACTCTCCCTGCAGGAGGACGATGAGCCCAGAAGTCTCATCTGGGGCCGATCAGGCCAGGCGGGGGCAGCTCACGGCTATCCTGTGTCGGGAGTTGGGTTGTGGGGCTCGGGGCACCACCCCCAGGTGATGTATCAGCTGGGCTATATACAGGTGAGCACCCGGACTGGGATTCCTGGACCCCAGCTAAGGTGAGGGCCCTGCAGGCCGAGGGGTCTACCACCCAGCCCCCCTGGCTCTGGGCTTCAGGGAGGTGGACACGCATGGAGCTGCAGTCCAGAGGAGGGCCAGGCTGGGACCCTAAGCCACGTGTGCACGTGCCACAGGGCGAAACGCCGCATGCAAAGGGGACGCTGGACTAGGGCAGCGCTCAGAAAGGCGAGTTCTCAAGTGTGTCGGGGACATGCCCGGCCTTTCCCTAAGTTCATCAGTGAGGTCAGTTCATGAACTGGACTCAAAGGAGAGACTCGTCTAGACGGATCACCACCACGGCACGGAAACACCTGACAGCACAGGTGGGTCAGATCAGAGAAGAAGAGAGATTTTGGGGCCAAGCAAATGTTTTCAGTGCTAATTTTGACATAAAACATGGCATTGAGAGAATATACCAGATATAAAAGAGCAAGGACTAGGCATTATTTTACATTTGACTTGAGAAAGTGAAAACAGCTAACTACACAGAGGCAGAAGCATGTGAGAAACTCATACTTTAATGTGCTGTATTCCAGTTTGCCAGGCTGCTGTATCAATGCCACACAATGGGCCGACTTCACAGGGATGACCGGCTCGTGGTTCAAAAGGCCAGAAGTCCAGGTATGGAACCCGGCCATATTTCCTCCCGGGACTTGGGCAAGCCTGGAGCTCCCACCCCTGGGCTCCCACCCTGGGGCTCCCACCCCTGGGCTCCCACCCTGGGGCTCCCACCCCTGGGCTCCCACCCTGGGGCTCCCACCCCTGGGCTCCCACCTCGGGGCTCCCACCCCTGGGCTCCCACCCTTGGGCTCTCACCTCGGGGCTCCCACCCCTCGGCTCCCACCTCTGGGCTCCCACCCTGGGCTCCCACCCCTGAGGCTCCCATCTCGGGGTTCCCACCCCTGGGCTCTCACCTCGGGGCTCCCACCCCTGGGCTCCCATCTCGGGGCTCCCACCCCTGGGCTCCCACCTCGGGGCTCCCACCCCTGGGCTCTCACCTCGGGGCTCCCACCCCTGAGGCTCCCACCTCGGGGCTCCCACCCCTGGGCTCCCACCCTGGGGCTCCCACCCCTGGGCTCTCACCTCGGGGCTCCCACCCCTGAGGCTCCCACCTCGGGGCTCCCACCCCTGGGCTCTCACCTCGGGGCTCCCATCCCTGGGCTCCCACCCTGGGGCTCCAACCCCTGGGCTCCCACCTCGGGGCTCCCACCTCGGGGCTCCCACCCCTGGGGCTCCCACCCCTGGGCTCCCACCCTGGGGCTCCCACCCCTGGGCTCCCACCTCGGGACTCCCACCTCGGGGCTCCCACCCCTGGGCTCCCACCCCTGGGCTCCCACCCCGGGGCTCCAACCCCTGGGCTCCCACCTCGGGGCTCCCACCCCTGGGGCTCCCACCCCTGGGCTCCCACCCTGGGGCTCCAACCCCTGGGCTCCCACCTCGGGACTCCCACCTCGGGGCTCCCACCCCTGGGCTCCCACCCCTGGGGCTCCCACCCCTGGGCTCCCACCTCGGGGCTCCCACCCCTGGGGCTCCCACCCCTGGGCTCCCACCCTGGGGCTCCAACCCCTGGGCTCCCACCTCGGGACTCCCACCTCGGGGCTCCCACCCCTGGGCTCCCACCCCTGGGACTCCCACCCCTGGGCTCCCACCTCGGGACTCCCACCTCGGGGCTCCCACCCCTGGGCTCCCACCCCTGGGCTCCCACCTCGGGGCTCCCACCCCTGGGCTCTCACCTCGGGGCTCCCACCCCTGGGCTCCAACCCCTGGGCTCCCACCCCTGGGCTCCCACCCTGGGGCTCCCACCCCTGGGCTCCCACCTCGGGGCTCCCACCCCTGGGCTCTCACCTCGGGACTCCCACCTCGGGGCTCCCACCCCTGGGCTCCCACCCCTGGGGCTCCCACCCCTGGGCTCTCACCTCGGGGCTCCCACCCCTGGGCTCCAACCCCTGGGCTCCCACCCCTGGGCTCCCACCTCGGGGCTCCCACCCCTGGGCTCTCACCTCGGGGCTCCCACCCCTCGGCTCCCACCTCTGGGCTCCCACCCTGGGGCTCCCACCCCTGGGCTCCCACCCTGGGCTCCCACCCCTGGGGTTCCCACCCCTGGGCTCCCACCCCTGGGGCTCCCACCCCTGGGCTCCCACCTCGGGGCTCCCACCCCTGGGCTCCCACCTCGGGGCTCCCACCCCTCGGCTCCCACCTCTGGGCTCCCACCCTGGGGCTCCCACCTCGGGGCTCCCACCCCTGGGCTCCCACCTCGGGGCTCCCACCCCTGGGCTCCCACCTCGGGGCTCCCACCCCTGGGCTCTCACCTCGGGGCTCCCACCCCTCGGCTCCCACCCCTGGGCTCCCACCCCTGGGCTCTCACCTCGGGGCTCCCACCCCTTGGCTCCCACCTCTGGGCTCCCACCTCTGGGCTCCCACCCCTGGGCTCTCACCTCGGGGCTCCCACCCCTCGGCTCCCACCTCTGGGCTCCCACCCCTGGGCTCCCACCTCGGGGCTCCCACCCCTGGGCTCCCACCTCGGGGCTCCCACCCCTGGGCTCTCACCTCGGGGCTCCCACCCCTCGGCTCCCACCTCTGGGCTCCCACCCTGGGGCTCCCACCCTGGGCTCCCGCCCCTGGGCTCCCACCCTGGGCTCCCGCCCCTGGGGCTCCCACCCTGGGCTCCCACCCTGGGGCTCCCACCCCTGGGCTCCCACCTCGGGGCTCCCACCCTTGGGGCTCCCACCCCTGGGCTCCCACCTCTGGGCTCCCACCCCTGGGCTCCCACCCCTGGGCCCCCATCCCTGGGCTTCTTGGCTTGTACCTGGGCCCTGTTCAGTGGCAAGCCCTCCTTGCGTCTGGCCCACGGGTTTCGCTGGCATCCACACTTGCTGACTTTCTCTTTATAAGCCCCCCAGCAACACAGATGAGATCCCCCCACCCTGATTCTGCTGGGCCTCACCTCAACTAACAACTCATCTTCAAAGGGTCCCATCTACAGTGGGTTTACAGCGACAGGAACACGGATTAAGAACTCTCTTCTTGGGCCTCATAATTCATCCATCCCAATGCTAAAGACGCTTAATGCCAAATTGTTTTAGTTGACTCCTTAAGAGACAGTGCACGTAAAAAAAGTGTTAACACAAAACTGCCAGGAAAACGTACAGCAGCCAAATCTGCAGTTATTTTATTCTACTCAGGGAAGGTTGTTTTAACGAAGGTCATTAACTTTTGTCAATGAAGGTATATGGTATATATGATTTCACTTCTGCCATACTTAAAAGATGCAGTGTAAATAAAACAAACGGGAAAACCACAATCTGTTGTTAGATCTGGTGTTAGATTTGGGTTTTGCTGTCTGGTCACTACAGAAAAAGGGTAAACGGCCTACATCCACAGAAACAGGAAATGAGTACTTCTCCCCCCACCACAGGGACATGCAGTGGGCAAACACAGCCTTAGTTCCTATGCAAACTAACCACCCTGGAAAGAGCCCTTGGACAATCCAAGGTGAGCTCTGTGTGACAGTGCCTTCTCTCAGGACAGTTTCTAGTAAAGCAGAGCCAAGAGCAATTCTCAGGGATGGCTGCTGAACATCCTGAGTCAGGGGCTAGGATTGATTAGCCAATTTGCACAGTAAAAGCAGCTTTGGTTGCTATGGCAATAAAGCAAAGTGTGAAGGTGGGCTCACCCAGCAAGGTGTGAGGATGGGATCAACTGGATGGTGTGAGGATGGGATCACCCAATGAGGCATGAGGATGGGATCACCCGACAAGGCGTGAGGACGGGATCACCCGACGAGGCGTGAGGACGGGATCACCTGGAAGGTGTGAGGACAGATCACCCAACATGGTGTGAGGATGGGATCACCCGACAAGGTGTGAGGATGGGATCACCTGAAGGTGTGAGGATGGGATTACCCGACGAGGTGTGAGGACGGGATCACCCAACAAGATGTGAGGATGGATCACTTGACAAGGTATGAGGATGGGGTCACCTGAGAGCCCTTTTCCCCCAGGGCTTCATGGAAACCAGCCATACAGAGCCCCACAGTAGGTGACTGGGCAGAGCCATAAAATAACCCTTGGTGGTCATTTTTCTTCTGAATTCTTTATACAGCTTTGTCAATACAAATTTTTAGAGACAGGGAAACAGCTGCTGGCATCCTAAACTGCCATCAGGACTGCAGTGAGGCACTCTTTAGACAGAGGCTGGGGCTGCTCTGAAGTGCCAGGGTCTGGCCCATCACTCCCAATTTTGGGGCCACTGACCAACATGTTCAAGTTTTATTACGCAGTGAACGCAGTCTTAGGGGGAAAGGAGACTCCCACAGTCTTCAGAGCCTTGAGTTCTACCCTGGGCACCCACCCCAGAGGGAAGAGTTTGGGTGACTAGGAAGGCCTTACTAGAAAAGACAAGCCATCCTTGTTTGTAAATATCAGAGCTGTTCACCTGTAGGGTAGAACCTCATCCACCCTTCCTTGGGCTCCGGGTGGCGAGCCTCAGGCGACTCCCTGCAGGCATCCCAGTGTGGAGCAGGGACAGGGCTCTGTTCCCTGGGCAGTGGCCTGGTGTGGCCGTCACGACCTCCCGGGATGCTGTGAGAGGCTGCCCAGCCCAGCTGAGCTGCAGGGGCTGCCTTGACCTACCCGGTGGTGCTGCTCCCCGAAAACACGCATCCCGCTCCAGCACTAGCCTCCCGACCAGCCCTGCCACCAAGGCAGAAACCCGCTCCCCATCTTCCACCAGGAGGAGAGAGTTGGAGATGTTACTCAGTCAATTCTAAAATGCTCAGCCAACACCTCGGTATCTGTGCTGTCTGTACATCTGCTCTACCGACTTTCCCACAGTTCCCCCAGTAGGGTCACTTACCTGTGGGCATGCCTGGATGGAGAAGAATGGGGGGGAAAGGAGGGCCTCTTACCTCCTTTCCTCACCTCTTTACCTCACCTCCACTTGCCACCAGCTTGATCCCACATCCACAAGCATTAATTAGGCCCCACTGTGTACAAAGCAGTGCTGGCATGCTGTGAGAAGAACAAGGACTATTTCTCTGCATTTGCATCCTACCACCGATACAGAAGATCTGAAGCACTTTGAAAATATGTTGAATACGGATGGCACAACTCACAAAGTTCGGGGAGAAAGCAGAGAAGAAGGATGAAAGTCTCACACCATGCTTCCTCATGTGACACTGATCTGGGGATGATGTGACCAGCATTCAGAGCTCAGGCGGAAACCTGACTCGGCCAAAGAAAAATTACCCAATTCCGCTAATTCGGAATATATTCTGATAGCACAACATTTACACAAATCAAGCCCTTGCTCTTCCCTCATTTCTCAGTGTAAAATAAATAATAAATGAGATTTTATATGATTTCACTGCCCATCAGCAAACACTTTTTCTGGTCAGACTTCTAAAACATTTATCATATGATGACATGGAGGAATAAATTACACCTGTTCTTACATAGGTTTTTCTAAGCAAGTTTTGGACATCATATATTAAATACTTAAGGACCAAACATGAAAATTCTGTACAACCTTTATTCATTCTTTGCTCTATTCTGCAAATCCTACAGCATTTTTTTTTATAAACTGATCTTTTTACTTGATGACAAAGTAATAAAAACTTAGGAATATGCGAAACTAAAAGAAGGAAAAGGGGATTCTGACCAAGTTAGACAACAAGCTGGAGCACACGTGAGGCCTGTTTGCAGAGGCTACCACATGGGTGTCAAGTGAGGGAATGTGGGGATCTCCTCCCAACTATGTGTTTCATTCGTCTTTCCTAGCTCTAAAGTGTCATCACTTAATTTTAGGTACTTCCCAACTGAGGGAAAAAGAGAGAGAGAAACCCACCCAGTTCCTGCCAGTGGCTCCCCCTGCCCCACGGGTTAACACAACATTTGTTGTCCCTTGGCCACTACCTACTGCTGTGGGCAATAGCTGGGATGTCTCTTCCAGGCACGATGACCCTTGAAACTCTTAAAATGACACTCAACAGCTGCCTTTTTCAGCCACTGACATAAAGCCAAAGCTTCAAGTTATTTTCCACGAGGCAAACTGCTTAATTAGAAGCAGCAGAGTTGCACCTGCCCAGGTGTCCGTGATATCCCTTTACCACTTTTCTTCCACGGTCCTTCTGAAAACTCTTACTTCTGTGCTTCTCCACGATGGGAACGGCCATTCGATGGTCCCTTCACAGTGAAGCAGAGCGACCATGCATTTCTGCTATGTCCTATCACTTGACCCCAAGCAGTGAGCAGTGAGCTGCCTGCAGTGGCAGGGACGGGCTCCTGGGCTCCCATCATGGTTGTGAAGGAGTCATGAGCGGCTTCCGGAAAAACAAAAGCTGGCTGTTTCCATGAGATGCCCGCGTGAGTGACATCAGCTGTGGGATGCACCGTGATGCACCTCCCATCCTTGGCAGGTCCCAGGTCCAGCATGGTGATGTCCACAGCTCATAAGGCTGTGCAGAGTCCCCGCAAACCTGCCTGAACCCGGCTTCCTGATGGAAGACACCCCATGCTCTCACTGCAACCATTCAGGACTTCACTGCAACCATGCAGGACTTCACTGCACAGGAGAAAACAGCCAGAGGAAGCAGGACTTGCAGATTTTTAACTCAATCAGGATTGATCTTAACTCAATCAGGATGTCATGAGGGAATTCGTGCTGCAATTAGCAGCTGCTCCGTCACCATCTGTGCAGCGGGAAGAAGCTGAGCAATAAGACCAGAAGTCTCTAACAGGTAAGCGGCTGGCTCACCATTCCCTTCCAGCAGAAGCCTACACACTGTTTTCCCTGCCGGCGCACTTGACTCGGGTCTGTGTGCCGCGGGCCTGGTGGCCGTGCAGGGGTTGTTTTCCCTGCCGGCGCACTTGACTCGGTCTGTGTGCCGCGGGCCTGGTGGCCGTGCAGGGGGGCCACAACTGCAGCTCCTGTGGGAGGCTCCACAGCTGTGAGGACGGCACAGGTGAGTTATCAGCCGCTGCAGCAGTGTCTAACCTCAGACCACCTGGGCCTGCCCCTGCTGTGGCTCCTGACCGTGCTCGCCGCTTCGCGCCCCCGCCTCCCGCCCCGCCCCCACCCCCCCCACCCCTCCACCAGCTCAGCTGCTGTCCATCCCCAGCCCACGGATGGCCTTTTCACTCCACCAGACCCATAAAAACGCAGCGCGTGCAGGGCTCCCTGTCTGTGAGTCTCCAGACCCTCCAGAACGGCCCCACCTCCTGGTGGGTTGAGAGCAAGTGGGCAAGGGCGCAGACCCGAAAACCAACCAGGAGCATGTTCTGAAACCAAGGATACGCCCTGAACGGGAAGGACAGATCGGCCAGGAACGGTGGACTGTGGGACTTCTGCACCTTTGGGTTGACCGAGCTGGCCACGTCTAACGTCCCAACAGAGCCGAGCAGAGGGTCACGGTCAAATTCCAGCGCAGTCACCAGCAGCCGCCGGACATGTGCTCCCAGCCCCTGCGGACACTCACCCCACGGAGGCCCCGGCTCTGGACAGCACAGAGCTCCGCGCTGCAGTCCTCCTGCAGCCGTGCAGACGGATGCTAAAACCCTGTCGGAGGCCAGCTTACCTGCACAACACAGAGCAAAAATGGCAGGTGTGGTCCCAATAACCCAGGTAACAACTCTTTATATATATATAAAATCAAAACAAAGTCAAAACAGACCCGCTAACATGAAAACTCCCTTTGTCCGAACTTTTGCTCAACTAAATGGGCAAAGGGGACTCTTCCTCGGTATCTCTCATATCAAATATAACGTTTTGTGCTGAGTAGGGTCAAAGAAGCTGGAAGAAAAACCACAAAACACGTTTAATTTGCCAAGAAAGCACCTGTCAAATTAATAGAACAATGGACTTTAATTTTGTTTTGATAGTATTTAACAGTTTATTCTTGGTTCATATTTTTTTCACACTGTTCACTTTTTCATCATCATTGTGTGTCAGTATCGAATAAGTTTTTTGTATACGGCGATTAAGCATTGCCTGCTAAAAACTGAATTGAGAAACTTAATTAAAAACACGGACTTTAAAAAACCTCATTAAATCAAGATGAAGTTTTCTTTTGGGATATAATGGATAATATTTAGCTACATATACATGCTACTAATGTACTGGTCAGGGGAATGTGAGCTCCCATAAATCAATGTTCCATGATGTTGGGATGGCAGGTTTTATAACCAACACTGTAATAAATATTAGTTTATAATAAATACGCAGTGCGATGTGCCTGACGCCGTGAGAGGGGTCAGGACCAAGGCTCGCCGGCAGCCAGCCCCAGAATGCCAGCCTTTGGGGAGAAAGCATCACCTTGATGAGACCTGGATTTAGACTTTCTGTTAGCTTCAACACCGTAAGCGAATAAATCCCCATCATTTAAGCCAGCCCATTGCATAGTATTTGCTAAAGCAGCCAAGGGAACTAATGCAGATAATAACAACTAAGTCCTGTAAATCCAACTTAAAGCGCCTTCTCCTGGTCATCAGCGCACACAGCTCACCCTTCCACTCGCCTTCTTTAAACCTCTCCCCTGTCAGACGTATGGAAGGAAGGCCTTAGTGGGCCAGCCACACCAAGCAAACCTCCCTGTGCCCCATTTCCTGGTGTCTTCCACGTTACAGGATTTGTGCTTTGAAGTCCGATAAACAGCACACAGCTTCTGTTTGTTTATTTCGGCGGTGAGGGCAGGAACACTTTTCCCCTTAATGACCTGGAAAGGTTTTCTCCCTTCTTCATTGGGTCTTCCAGGCAATGCAGCGCTTTCTTCTGCTGCAGCCGAACCGCCTGGAAAGGTTGTGGCCTTCAGGGGTTGCTGTGTATTTTGTGAGAGGTGATTACAGTCGGGGGGCACCTGAAGCGAAGTTGGGGGTGCCTCCAGATAAGAGCCCCAGAGCCCTCCCCTTGGCAGGTGTGAAGCTGCGGGCTAGGGTGGTGCAGAGTAGGGGACGGAGAGCTGCATGAGAGCTCTCCAGAACAGGTTCTAAAGAGGGCAGAGGTCCTCTTGTACCCACACCAGCCCCTCTGACGGGGTGTGCTTCCAGATCCGAAAGTCTCCAGGGGGACGTCCAACCACAGGAAAACTCAGCACTCTTCTGCCTGGCCCCTGTCATCCTCTCTCCTCTCACCCCTTCCCCCTCTCTCTGTAACTCTGTGTGCCTGTTTCTCTCTCCCCCACTCTGTCTCTCTCAGTCTCTCTGTGTCTCTCTTTCAGTCTCTTTCTCATACACCCTCAAACTAAATAAGTCTTTGGGGCACCCACCCAATCTGCCATCCTGAGATGCAGCTTATAACATTTTCAGGCATTTACTGAGTCCCTCAGAGACCCTAGAGTGAAATAATGAATGCCAACAATGGTTCAAGTGAAGGATACGGCATTTTTGTCCCCCCACAATGCTATTTAAATGTAATTTTATCCAATATAAAAGTGATCCATTGTACCTTTTGCTATTGGTTGGATTATTTTACAAGAGTTTATGTCATTGAGATTACTGAAATCATCTTTCCTTACTGCCATAAACCTCCTACTCCTTCATTTATGGAAGTCCTACTTTCCATGAACCTGCCTCACCGGCATATTGGACATACCTTCCAATAGGCTGGGCTAGAAAGTGAAACAAAAAAAACCTTTGTGCTATTTGGAATTCACGGCAGCCAGGCACAATCCCAGTTACAGAGCAAATGCCCTGACACTAGAAGACAACCGGCCAAAGCTCACACGCGCTATGATCCTGCAAAGGGACACGAAGTGGGCACGAGACGCCCACAGCCATCCCGCTGACCGCAGGGGACGTCCGAGCAGAAAGGAAAGGCTGTGTGTGCCACGAGCACGTTCTCACGGGACAGACGGACACAGAGGCGGGCAGGAAGTGCACTGAGAAGAGCAGGCAGTGCCGACCACCGGGCCACTTCGGGCGCCTTCCAGTGCGACCAAGGACATGCCTAGTTCAGTTTCTTTCTCCCTCTGCTCCTCCAGAGACAAAAGGAAAAATGAGGACAAAAGGCTTCCCAGAACTACATGCATGCATATAAGGATGCCACAGGGGCCCTCTGGGGGCAGCACGGTGAACCCCAAGTCGACCCTGCACTCCAGTTCTGCCCTGCGCCCCAAGTCAGCCCTGCACCCCAGGACTGCCCCGTGCCTCGAGTCAGCCCTGCACCCCAGGACTGCCCTGAGTCGGCCCTGCACCCAGGACTGCCTCGTGCCTCGAGTCAGCCCTGCACCCCAGGAGTGCCCTGTACCCCAGGACTGCCCCATACCCCAAGTCAGCCCTGCACCCCAGGACTGCCCCGTGCCCCGAATAGGCTCTGCACCCCAGGAAGGCCCCACACCCAGGACGACCCTGAACCCCAAGTCAGCCTGCATCCCAGAAGAGCCCTGTATCCCAGGATGGCCCCACACCCCAAATGGGCTCAAATCCCAGGACAACCCCAAGCCCCAGAATAGCCCTGCACCCCAGGATGACTGCGAACTCCAAGACAGCCTGCGCCCCAAAGGAACCCTGTGCCCCGTGATGGCCTGCGTCCTGGAACCACCGCTGGGGTGCAGTTGGTGCCACGGGACCCACGGAAGCAGCACAGCAGGCTTCCACATCAGGGCAGAGGAGGCCGTCCAACCAGGGACCAAGGAGAGATGTGGCACGGCTCCTCTTGTAATTCCTACACTAAGCAAATTCGCAGAGACGGCCACTAAAACAGGTCACCAGGGGCTAGGGGCAGGATAGGGGTTACTGAGGAAGGGGGCGGGGTCTCCGTTCAGGGTGATGAAAAGTTTTGATAATGTGATAGTGGCGCTGAGAGCAAACGTCGTGAAAATGATTCATGCCACTGAAGTGTGCCTTCAAAGTGATTTAAAAGGGGGGGGAATCAAGTTGAAAACTGCAAGGGCCTTTCCCTGGCCCCATACCAGCACAGAGAGAAGAACACAATTACACGTGGCGGCTAGCGCAAGAGGCCACAGGGCTGGACACACTGGCCGCTGCAGAGGCAAGTGTTCCTGTGGCCGCAGCAGGAGCAGACGCTGGCAGGGAGAAGGGTGTGTGCTCATGCCACCTCCTGACTGCAGACACACAGCAGTTTTCAGCACAACATGAGAACTCACAAAATGCATCGTCTTTTCTCACAAAGTGTTTACTCTTCCCATTCATGAATTTCAGAGAAAAGACAGACCGATGCTGTACTTAACCTAATGGAGCATATATCCTGGTTTTTAAATTTTGCATGAGATCATCTATTTTTATCATATAATACATAATTGAAACTAAAACCTTGAGCTCAAAAAGTTAAGATAAGCCCAATTTTAAATCTGATCAGATAGATACACTTGAATGAAGACCTGCCTCTACTGTAAGTTACACACACCCCAGGTTACTCAGCCTCCGGCAACACCTTGTTCTAGTGAAGATTTAGTAAGCACTTGGCAACATAGCTGCACCCAAAGAGACTCTGCTGAAAGTAAGTAAAAGTTTTAATAAGAACGGAACTGAGGGCAAAGTGCATTCATATTGTATATCCTTAGGCTTCTGATATCACTTATATCAGCTGTGGAATCTCTGGGAACAGGCTGGAGGCGGTACCCAGGTGTCTTCGTGCAGTGCAGGCCCCTCTCTGGCAAAGCATGGGTTTGGCATCACCTCCAAACTGCAGGCTGGGAAGGTGTGGTATGCTGGTGACCTTACATGCACAGGGCCACAGGCCACAGAGGGCAGTAGCAGAGGCTCTGAGGCCATAAACGCTCAGCCCCCTTCCCTGCACTTGGGGCACCTGCTCTTTCTGCTGCCCACCCTGTGCCCCATGCCCCCTGGCCCCATGCCCCACGCCCCCACCCCCGCCACTTGATTACCAGGGTGTGAGGACTGACCCACTAAGAACAGCCAAGAGCAAGGTGAGAGCTCTCATGGATGCCCATTTGGAAAGAGAGAGAAAATGAGATTCAGAACTCCACCCAGAAGAGCTCTTTACAAACCACACAGGAGGCTGTGATCTCCTGGCCCAGAGAAGCTCAAACCGACCAGAGCAGGAGGCAGGAGCAGCAAAGCTTTGCAGAGTGGCCTTAGGGTCACTGGACAGTGGCCACGTGGATAAGAGACACACACAAGTAAGAATGGAAATGTGGGAAGAGGCCCGAGGAAGGCCACTCACAGTCAATCAGCCCTCTGTGCAGAACTCAGAAAGCACATGTTAAGGGCAGATTCGCATGGACAAGCCTGTCACAGGGGTGTGAGGACAACATGACCTCAAGCAAGAGCCAGCCAGGGCGGGGGGCCAGGACATGTAACACGGACTCGCTCCCGCGTGCACAGCACTTCGCAGCCTGAGTGATTTCAACTCACGTGATAAAATCAGCATCTCCTCATGTTACCGGAAAGGTGGCAAACAAGTTAGTTTATTTAATATAGGTGGAATAAAAATAAGGGGGTAACCCCACCCTAACAGCACAGGCACAGACAAGCCGCCAGCATTTGTGCACAGCTTCTTCCAAATGTGGCAACTTGAAGAGGGTCTTGTCCCAAGATGCCAAGTGCTGGCCTCTGGGCCAGGCCTATGGAGGTGTGGGCTCAGCTTCCCAGACCAGGATTCTACCACCCAAATGCAGCGCTAACCTGAATCTCGTGCTGGCACCTCGATATGGAGGGACCTGTAGTCACGGGAGTCTTCGCTATGCACACGCATAGTTCATTCACAGTATCTTTTTGCTATACTTCTTCTCAGCTGACCCTGCCACTTCTCCACCACTGGCCCAATATAAACAGTCCCTGGGCCGTTTACAAGGGCTGAGACTGGTGAGTGAAGACCATTTCCTGCTGCCTTGCAAATGGCAAAAAGGGCCTGCCTTGGGTAGCAGCCTGTGGCTCAGTCAAGGACCACCCACCCACCCCCCACCTCACATGGGCTCCTTGCGTTCAGAGGCCACCCTTCTTCACCCAAGAAAACTCCCAGCAGAGAGAGAGCATTCAAAGCAGTAAGTAAAGCAGAGTTAGGCAGCTCTGGTATTATTACTTTATGACCATTAATATTAAATAAACACAAGAATGACTACAGGCTCATCTCTTACCAAAAGTATTTAAAAACAGAGAATTAGAGAATTTGGAAGGGGACATTTGTAGCATCATTTTAGTATCAAACACTGGAATGAACCAAATGTCCAAAGGAGAACGAATTACTATGGCACATCTACCAACGTGAACTGTCCACTGGAAAATGAATGGACTAGGCATATCCACAAGATGAAATAATATTTAGATATGAATAATTATATGTCAGCATAATCCAATATAATGCATTATGGATCTCCATAAGTAGATGGATATGTGACAAATTATTGAGTATTATGGGTGGTTTTTCCTTTATTTTTATTTTTCTATACATCAAAGCTTGCATAAGTAAATTTGCATTAGCTTTGTAACAGAAAAATATTTGTAAAGAATAGCTAACAACATGGTAAAATGCTAATTTTATGAGGGTAACTGAAAAAAACCTGGTAATTACATGCTATATAAAAGATATGATTATTCCTGGACCCTGAAAAAAACAACAAAAAAGATATGATTAAAATACAGTGTTAGTTGAGTCAATAAAGAACTGGAGAAAAATACATAAAAAATCGAATTACTGGAACCGGTGTTTATCAAGCACCAACCACTGTCGTATTTCATGAGCACAGAGTGGTAAACAAGACAGGCGGCATCCTGCCTTCCTGAGACTTACATTCTAAGCGAATCACACACAGTGATGAAGAAACTAAGGAAGCATGGTCATTCCTGATGCCAGCAGTGCTGGGAAGGACACAGCAGGCATACGGGTGGGAAGACTGGGTGGGGCAGCGTGTGGGTTAGAGCCCAAATGGCAGGGAAATCCACCTGAAAATCTGAGGCCATGGAGTGGTAGTTAACAAGGACAAAGACCCCAAGATGCACTGAGCTTGTCCTGGCCAGAGCAGCCAGCCCGGGGTGAGGGAGGCAAAGGCCACTTCACTGGGCTTGCATTTCCCCTGATCTCAGGAGAACCCATGGTCAGGCCTTGACATGGGCGGGGCATCCCGGGTATCTGCGGACAGAGCAGCCGCGAGGACTGTGGGGGGAGAGGCAGCAAGCACAACTCCTGAGTTCGGCCAGGGTGGTGGCACTCCACAGGAGCTGCGAGGAGAGGAACATGCTTCACGGAGTAGGTGTGGATCAGATAATCCAGAGTTCATGCTGGCCACGTGTCACTGCACAGAACACACTAAGTGGGTAAGCAGTTTGCCACATGAATCTGAAGCTGGGTGGAGAGGCAAAACCATGGTCATGATCAGCCTATAGAAGAAATTTAAAGCATAGTTCTTGATGAAATCACATAAAAAGGAAGTAGAGAATATTTGGTAAGAACAATCTCATCTGTTTCAGTTTGCTAAAGCTGCCAGAAAGCAATATACCAGAAATGGATTGGCTTGTACAAAGGGGATTTATTTGGTTACAAATTCACAGATTGAAGGCCATGAAAATGTCCAAATTAAGACACCCAGAGAAAGATACCTTGACTTTGAAGAGAAGCCGCTGGCATCTGGAACACCTTTGTCAGCTGGGAAGGCAAATGGCTGGTGTCTGCTGGTCCGTGCTCCCAGTTCAGTGCTTTCCTGAAACTGATTCCTGTGGCATTCTCTCTCCAAGGCCTGTGGGTCCTCATTTAGCTTCTCTAGGACAAACCCTGGATCTCATCTCTTAGCTTAGCACCTCCAAACAATTGTGTCTTGGTTTCATCTCTCTGCTCTCTGTCAGCTCTGCATGATTTCTGCCTTTTACTCTTTTTATAGAGGACTCCAGTCAAAGAATAAAGACCCACCATGAATGGGAGGGGCCACATCTCCATGGAAACGACCTAATCAAAGTTTCCTACCCAACAACAGGTCTGCCCCCCAAGACTGGGTAAAAAAACATGGCTTTTCTGGTGGCACATAACAGTTTCAATCCAGCACACTGCTCCAAAGAACAGGTCAAGCAGAGGAAGTGGGAAGAGTCAGCTGGTGAGTTACCAGAAGATGATGAGGACATGCTGTCATGAAGACACACAGGAAGTCTCCTTCAAGGAGAAGTCACTGAGCGTGTCAACTGCTGCTCAGAGAGCAAGTGAAAGGGAACAGAGGTTTGACGAGAGGGCGGTCGTGGGAGAGGTGGGCAATATCAGTGCTGGTGGAGAGATGGGGAGAAGACCAACTGGAGCTAGATGTAAAAAGCAAAGGGGGATGACTCAAAGGCAGAAAATACAGACGATCCTTTGAGTTGTCTGAGAAGCTAGCAGAGCATTGGAGCAGCAGGTGGACGGCAATGCACAGTTTCCTTAAGGTGGGGATACAAAAGATGCATGAAAAAGAAAGGACTCGATTCAGGGTTGAAGGGACAGGATGGCCCTTTGTCCACTTGTCCACCGTCACAGAAGGAAGGTGGAATGTGCCGGAAAGAGGCAGGTCAGCGGAAAAGCCCTGTTGACAACCACGGAGGATACGTCCACCGTCCACCTTCCCAGGATGGACAGCAGTTGCCCTCCACGGTGAGACGGTGGTGAGCTCTTTCAGCTGTTGAAGCACTCGTTCATTCTCCAAGCCGCCTATGGTGAGCAGGTGTCACACTCATCATAAAAACAGACATTATCCATAAACCGAATATTGAACGATATGTAAAACCACACAGGAAACATCCGAACATTTAGGAAGCAGTAAGGGTCCGTGAGACTTACGTGACCATGCCTTGGACAGTGGGAACACGTTCGTGGCAGCACCGCTGCCCTCCGCTCCCCAGCTGCCAGACACTCAGCCCCTTTGGCTATTTGTTTCGCAGGACTTGGCCTGGGGCAAGGGCTGAAGGCACTGCCCCGCACTGTGACATGGGAGGCCTGCCAGGAAGCAGGACTTCCCTGTGCTCCCCAGCTCGGGCCAACACAAAATGGCACATGACAAAACACAATGGGTCTAGATTATCCCAAACTGCTTCCTGCCGGGTCATGATTCTTCATCAAAACCACATCCCGCTGCCATGGGGGCCACATTTGATGATGTCCTGGACACGTGGCTCATTGACACAGACTCCAGCTCCTACTGGTTTGTTCAGATGAAACACTAACACAGTTTCCTTCATGGGTTTCAGACTCCAGGTGTTCCATTCTGGGTTCCACAGAAGAACCAGCCATTGGTGTCAAGAGGAAGAGGATGGAGGGAGGGTCTGACCGGCAGACCACCAGCCTCTCAGTGCATTTAGCATCTTTAAGAACCTTTAAGAACGTGTTTCAAGTCCCGTAAGAAACCTGCCTTTCCATGAAGAAGGAGACATGACTGGCCGCAGCCACATGGCTATTGTATCTTCTCAGCCAAATAAGCCAATTTTCTCACTTTAGAAAGGTCTGCTTGGGCAAACAAATACACAAGAACTTTTTGGTTCTATTTTCTACATTTCTCTTTAGTTTGCTGCAGTTGCACATATAATAATAATGAGGGGGGACCCTGGCTGCTCAGAGAAATCATTTCTTCAATGAGTACATGATCCTGAATTAAAAACAGTGGGAGTTCCTGGGGAAAAGAATCAGTCGCTGAAGGAAAATCCTCCTTCCTCTCACACGCAGGGATGATTTATTTTGCTTTCTGAATTCTTTTCCCCTGATGTGAACTTCCTGCGAGAGAACCCAACATCCTAGCAGGAGGCTGTAGAGAAGCATGAGGAGTGAAATACGTGGTTCTCTCCCCCCCTCACCCATGTTTGCATAAACTCCCTCAGTAATGGCTTTTACACATGCAGGTCCTAGCTTGGGAGGGTGTGGGGTGGGCAGCACGAGGGCCCTCCAGACACAGCTTCGTTGGCCTAACTCTATCCTTGCCCTCAGAGCATGGGCTCTGTCTTCCTTCCTTGTGTGGCAGGAGGGGACGGACTGACATTTACAGGGACTGAAACCGGTGACCGGCATGACAGAGTTCATCTATCATCAAGTCTCAACTGTCCACATGCAAACCTGAGGACTTCCAAGGCTCATTGTGGATTCCAGAAGGGTTTTTCCTGACACCGCAATGCTTTAGCTAAGGTCATTTCCCCCTTTTTATTCACTTACTGCTCAGGGAATACCAAGGAAATTTTTTATCAGAGTAAGCAGAACTATTAAGGAAGATAAATCCATGGGGAAAATCACTTTGTGTAAAAATAAACAAACAGGAATGTTACTGGGGTGCCTGATAATTTGGGTTATCAACACCACCACTTTCCAACTGAACAATGCCATAGAGGCATTTTTAAATTATTTGTATCTCAGAGTCAGAGAAACGGTGTGACCATTTTTCAAGTTTTCTACAATTCAGGATCTAATTTACAAATGACCGAGGGACAGCTCTCATTTCTCCTACCTGAGAACGCTCTTTGGATCACTTCCCACATCCTTAGCAGCACCACAGGGCAACGGGAAAGAGACAGGGAGAGGGGAAATGAAAAACCAGTGCGTTCTGCTACTTACATGATTTCTGGCAGAATTCTGGTACCTACAAGACTGGACTGGAAACCAGACTCACACAAGGTTTCCCAGTGTTCTATCCTGGAATTTCAGTTCTTGATGTGTCCCCCTGACTCCCACCACTGAAGATAATCACCACCGATACGACTCCAGCCAGGTAGATGGGGACACCTTAGGATTCAGGATGCAGCTGAAGGAAATTGGGAATGAACCTAGTTTTTAAAATCTAGCTGCTTGAGTGAAAGGCACTGACTCACATTTTTCTCTGCACCAGGTGTGATGGACGTTTTCCTAAGACAGAGGGGACGAGGTGCCTCACAGCCGGGCCCCCAGCCTGCATCGTCCCTCCCATGTCCCTGGTCAGAGGACTCAGGCCATCCCGGGAGCCACCGGCAGGCGAAAGGCCTGGACCCAAGACCAGCTGGCGTCCAGCGCCTGAACCCATTTGTGAACTGGATTGCCAAAGATCCTGTGGAAATTTGGACATGGAGAGGCCATGCCAAGAAGAAGATGACCTGCCCCACGATGGAGGCGAGATGGACAGTCAGCACCCGCCGAGCTCTGGAGCTCGGAGAAGACCAGGCTGGCCGGGACACTGAGTCTGGACTCACAGCCAGACCCAGTTTTCATAACTGCACTGCAGCCCTGCGCCACTGCTTACAAACGGATGTTTGTAAGCAATATAAACATATTAGAACAAACAAACCCATCCCCAGGGCTCCAGGAGCCAGAAACCGCAGAGGCCAGCCGTGGCCAGGGCAGGCCATCCTGGGAGCTGGCCCACCTCCCGGGTAGTTCTGGGCATCCCCGCCCAAGCAATGGTACGCATGGCCAGGCGCCTCGCTCCACTCGTAGAGGAGTGATCAGTAAAGAGGGGCTGCAGCTTGTGGCGACAGGGGAAGGGGACTACCACAGCTTGGAAAGCAAGGGTCGCCGGGAACCCCTTTAAAAATGGAAATAAGACTCACTTATGAATGTGTCCAACGTCAGAAGAAAGTAGTTTAGCTCATTACCGGATTACTCTGCCTCAATAATTTAGCACAGGAAGGTAGTCCTAAAGAAAGGACTGAAATTCTGCCTTTGCTTATAAAGAATGCACCATGCCTACAAACGATGACTAAAACGTGACTACTCTTGTTCATTCATTTCATCGTACAGGGCAAAGACAACGACAGATGACAAAGACAGATAGTACATGCTGCTATCTTCTGAGGCAGCCACAGCCTAAACAGGTGTCAAAACAAAACCCAACTAGACCTAAATTTACTCTTTTTACCCAAGGGGGAATGCAGTTAACTCACTGGTAAATGGAACCGGAACCATTCTCCAAGAACAAAACACATCATCCTGGAAGCTCTGGAAACCATCACTGAGACTAAAAGGCCACTCTGGAAGGTATTTCTTCCAAAAATTGTTTAAGATGATAAACAGGCCATCTGGGCCATACCATATGTTTCTCCAACACCATTCAAGATGCAAGTGGAAATGGAGCAGCAATTCCTCGATTCTCAAAACGTAACAGCCCCCTCTGGCTTCCTTTTTAGCAGATCCGAGATGGAGCCTCACGTGTTCAGCAGACGGAGGGCAGTGACGCTGCCTGCAGCCCTGTCCTTGCTCTCCCCGCCCCACTGGCTTCCCACGTGACGGGGTGGAGTGCACAGAGCCTTTTTCTGAGCCCGCCTGCAAGATAAGACAGAACAACCGCCAGTACCATTAAGACTCAGCACCTACACACCGATTAGCAAATTCCCACCGTCACGCAAAATATACGGTTCAGAGAATGACACGGAGACCTCGAGTGCAAAGCCCATTCAGGTTATTTTGTAGACAAGGCTCTGCTTGACATTCAAGGAAATAGGCCCTGTGATTGCTTTTACTATGTACACCAGGAGAGAACAGGAAGAAAACCAATTTTAAAAATTGCATCTGGTCCAGCTGAAATTGTGAAAGTCTCTAGGTGGAGGGTGAGCCTCTGGCCGCTTTCCTGCAGACGGCGGGCACAGGTGGTGGTAACGGGTAAGACCACGCTGCCCTCTCCCTGGAGGCGGGGTCCTGTCCCAGTGCTGCCCCTCACCGCCTGCCCTGAGGGTTTCCCTCTCCCACTCCAACCCCTCACTTCCTTCTCTTCTTCAAAAATGCAAATTCCAAAGCCAGCTTCTCAGACTGTGAAGGCGAGCCCTGCCTGTCACTGCATCCACGCCACCATGAAAACGACATTGTCATTATGTCTTGCAGGTCATGGAATACATGGTTCATTGTAACTTTATGGCCGACACAGTGACCCCATTAGACTGTCAGCCTCTGGGTCCCGTGTCCACATACCCAGTGATGCTGATTAGTTCTGGAACAGTCCTTAGGTGTCCACCGTGGCCCAAGGTTTCAAAGATAAACATAACCAATACCCACTAACTCGGACCTTCAGATTCTTCGTCTTTGACCCTGCATCTCTCCTGCATGATCTGTGCAATGTCACTCAAAGACTTCCCTCCTTTCTTACAAGAGCTGCTCTGCCAGCAAACTGTTTAGTCCCTCCACGTTCTCAGCAGCTGAGGTTTCACAAAACCACAAGCAGTTGTTTGATGTCTCCATACTAACTGGTGCACAAGTCCTGGGATGATGGCAGCCTTGGAACGCAAACGTGGCTGTAGGGAGGTCCCGGAAACTCCGGAATGCCCTTGGGGAACTGCTGGCAAAGCAAACGCTTCTTCTATTTCTGGGGCTTAGGAACCTCCCTGATGGAACCCGCCCTGGCAGTCAGGGAGCTCGGTTTCCACCCCATCACCAGCCCCAGGACAAGGAGCACTAACAAAAAAATAGAAAAGATAAAACTAGAATAAAATTTAAAATAAATAAACAAACAGAATAAAATATAGGGAAAGAATAGTAAAAATGACCCTTGGTGTGCCGGGCATGGGGGGGTCAGTCTCTCCTTCTGCCTCTCTCTTCCCCATCACTGACCCCAAAGGAACTGTGCAGCATTTCTTAGGGTCCAGGTCTGCAAATGCCAGCTGGGCTAACAAAAACTCATCCTCTTGAAATGGATGCATCAATGAAGAGCGTTTCAAGACGCCCCAGAGAGGGGCAGTCATTTTGCCAGGAGGAGGGTACTTCTCAGGTGTATCTGTCACTGCATTAATTCAAGGTCCATTGTGGAAAAAACAACATTAGACACAATGAATGCTGGCCTGGTAGGGTGTTGACGGAAAGGATGTGACTCCAGCAAGTAAACAGTCTTTAAAGCTGGACCCACAACTACATCTGCAGCCATGTGCTCTGCTGTGAGGCCGCGCATCTGCCACAGCACTGCAGCTATAATGTATGAGCTGACAGCGCCCACAGTTAAAACAAAAGACCACAGAGGCTCCAGGAAGCTTTAATTATTCATTTACGTGGAAATGTAGAGCCAGAGAGGACAGTGGCTCCAGGCAGTTTCTCCAGACTCGCTCCCCTTTATCTGATTTTAGAGCTCTTCCTCCTGGTGATGGAGCTTTTCTCTGTGTGCCAGGGACCCTGAACTTCCCTGAAGTCCTACAGAAAGGTCAGTGCCAAATCCCAGGACTTCCCACTATGTCACGCATGATGGAAAAATGTCAGCCCCTTCAAATGCTCAATCAGCTCAAACTCTACTCGGGTAAGGACCAGTTTGATGTTTAAGGCACTTGCACGGGACAATTAAGATCTCCAAATTTAGTCCCCAAAGAGTCAAGCCTGGAAGGGTACAGGGGCCTGAGAAGTACAGTACAAACCACGATGCAGTAAGACCACTTCGGAGTTATAACTCTGAGCCATCAACACAGCAGGGAAGGGGTGACTGTGAGAGGGGTGGGAGAAGGACTCCCAGCGCTGGCAGCGTTGGAAGTGGTTCCCTGACAACTGGAAGGATTTCCACTCTGACAAGGAAGGCAAAACCACCCCCTCACAGGGGTCAGCCTGAGGGATACTGGGGGCCAGAAAGCAGAGGAAGTGTAGGAGACAAGAAGCAACTGAAAGCAGCTGAAGCCAAGGCACTGCCTGGAAGGACGGCGTTGCTGGGCTGCAGAGAAAGCCTGTAAGCCAATTAACACCTCTGAACTGGGGGCCACAAGCCCACCAGGACCTTTAAAGATGATTTGTCTGATCAGGCCAGGCGCATGGATGGCAGGGAAAATGCCTAGGGCCCACGTGGGAGACAACCAGAGAAGTCTAGGACGTCTACACTATCTAGACTTCTCTGAATCATTATACTGATACTTCTTTTTGTCTCCAGTACCTTAGAGCAGCTAGAAGTAAAAACAAACAAACAAAATGATGGAACTGTAACTTATACTAAACTTTAAAATCTGCTTCATAACCACCTGTTAAAATATACTTGGAAACTTATTTCTTTTTTGTATCTATATGTTATACCCCACAATAAAAAAAGCAAAATAAAAAAAGTAAAAAACCTGGCATGGGGACGGTAGGAAAGGAAAAGAGCTAACCCTCTCCGACAGCAGGGCTGGGAGGTGGAAATCGTATGTGCACAGCGTGATGTGGTGGCCGCCCCTCATGTGGCTTCTGACCACTTGAAATGTGGCCAGTGCAACAAAGCAAGTGCCTTTTTATTTTATTTTTTTCTTTTTTTGCATGGCAGGCACAGGGAATCGAACCCAGGTCTTCAGCACGGCAGGCGAGAACTCTGCCCACGGCCTGCCTGGCCTTTTTAATTTTAATGAATATAAATAGCTATATGTGGCTAGTGGCTATTATTAGACAGTGCAGTTCTCAAGTAATAAATATTACAAAGGTGAGATGTTAAAGAAATCCAGGGAAATAGCATTAAGCATGCTTAAGCAGCAGAAAGCAGATGTGTGCAGTACTTTTGATAACTTCCCCAAAATTTTGACATGGGTCAAGTGCCTGTTAAAGTACATTAAGCTGTGACCTTCACAGAGCAGGGATAATTGGTCCACTTATTTTTCTATCTTCTAGTTCCTAGCACAGTGCCAATCAAAATAGGCACTCAGTGAGCAATTCTGACTGAATAAACGAATAAATTAATGAATGAGCACGTTATGAGTATGCAGTTTGGAACTCACCATTTAAAGAATTAAATTTAGACAAATGTCTCGATGGGTGAAGGCAGCAAACGTTGGCTGCCTCTATAGTTACATTCCCCGACTGCTCCCAATATCGAGAATCTAGAGTACATGAACAAAACAGTCTGCAGATTTAAGTTTCACTTTCTCAGTGAAATTGGCTGGGTGTTATTTTTGTTCAACAGCTTTAAAAAAGCCAAAAGGATTCACATGAATGCTGCAAACTTAACAACCTCATGCATTTAGGTTAATGCTTGTAGAAGTCAATTTTCTGATTATAAGAGCAGTACATATTTCTTGTAGAAACTTTGGAATATATTAGGTAATAAAGAAAAAAATTAAAGTTACTTACAATTCTATAACCAAAGGTGTCCTTGTTGAGACACTGTTATATTTCCTGCCTTTTAATGTGTATACCAAAAAAGTATAAACTTTTTCTCCAAAAAAAGTCAAGATAAATCTTTTTATCATGAGCAATGACAATATTCTTAAACAAAGGAATAGCTGTATGATATTCTATCTTATGGGCAAACTGCACTGATAAACCCATATCCTACTGTTGGTCATCTAGATGTTTCCAATTTTCTAGAATACTATTTGGCAACAAGTATCAATTAACACTAAATATGTACAGCCCAGATCCAGGACCTCCACTTCCAGGAAAATAAGGAAATAATCTTCTGAGATCATTAAAGCATTATTTATAACGGCAAAACTGCTAAAAGGCTTTAACACCAAATAATAAAAGAACAGTAACCACGTTGCATAAATGTTATAAACCCTTCTAAAGTTGTTGATGGAAATTTGAAATAAGACAGAAAGGACCTATAAAACTGAGTGAAAATGCACGGCACTGCATCACAGAGGTCACCCCGCAGGACACCAGCTCGAAACCAAACCTGATCCTGTGGTAAAGGAAGCAGCCTGGAGAGCACCAGCACGGCGGCAGCAGCGCCTGTCCCTGGCGAGCAGCTCAGAGTCACACAGTCCGCTTTCCCCACGCCGCCACACTGCCCGTTCCAGAGCGGACACGGTCCTGCTCCTGGGTGGGGCATGGCGCACAGAGTCCTCGGGGTCATCACTCCTCAGGGTCATCACTGTCCTTGGGGTCATCACTGATCTTGGGGTCATCACTCCTCGGGGTCATCACTGTCCTTGGGGTCATCGCTGCTCTCGGGGTCATCACTGCCATCGGGGTCATCACTGTTCTTGGGGTCATCACTGTTTTCGGGGTCATCACTGATCTTGGGGTCATCACTGTCCTTGGGGTCATCACTCCTCGGGGTCATCACTGTCCTCAGGGTCATCACTGTTCTCGGGTCGTCGCTGTCCTCGGGGTCATCACTGTCCTCGGGTCGTCGCTGTCCTCGGGGTTATCGCTGCTCTTGGGGTCATCACTGTCCTCGGGGTCATCACTGTCCTCGGGTCGTTGCTGTCCTCGGGGTTATCGCTGCTCTTGGGGTCATCACTGTCCTCGGGGTCATCACTGCCCTCGGGGTCATCACTGTCCTCGGGGTCATCGCTGCTCTCGGGGTCATCACTGTCCTCGGGGTCATCACTGTCCTCGAGGTCATCGCTGCCATCGGGGTCATCGCTGTCCTCGGGGTCATCGCTGCCCTCGGGGTCATCGCTGCCCTCGGGGTCATCGCTGTCCTCGGGTCGTCGCTGCCCTCGGGGTCATCATTGCCCTCGGGGTCATCACTGTCCTCGGGGTCATCGCTGCTCTCGGGGTCATCACTGTCCTCGGGTCGTTGCTGTCCTCGGGTCGTCGCTGCCCTCGGGGTCATCACTGTCCTCGGGGTCATCACTGCCCTCGGAGTCATCACTGTCCTCGGGGTCATCACTGCCCTCGGGGTCATCACTGTCCTCGGGGTCATCACTGCCCTAGGGGTCATCACTGTCCTCGGGGTCATCACTGCCCTCGGGGTCATCAATGTCCTCGGGTTGCCGCTGTCCGGGGCAGGCACCAGGGCCTGGTCTTGTGCACTCTGCAGACCGCCGTGGCCCACATCCCCCTGCTCCCGCGTAGAGGTGGTCTCTAAGCAGAGCGCGTCTTTCCCTGGGAGGGCCCAGCACCCAAGAGCTCGAGGCTCTGGAACCGTCCACCTCATGGCTGCCGGCGAGGACGGCCGTCACTCTGCATGTAGGGGTCCTCGCAGGCATCCGCTCTTCACACCCCTGACGCCCGCGGCCACGTGCTGCGCCGGCCACAGCGCGAGAGCAGAGCCTTGAAGGCCACGTGGGCGCCTGCAGGCTTGACCGGCGCTGGCTGTTGTCGGTGCGCTGCCCGGCGGAACCCAGCACTGTGCGCTCTTCACTTCGTAAACTGACCCTCGTTTTAGAGCACACGCGGGTTTCTAGGAAAACTGCTCAGAAAGTAGCGCAACACACACCCTTAGCCCTCCCACCCAGGTACGGATTCTCCCGCAGGTTACGTGGTGTGCTAATGTGACACGCTGTCACACTCATGCGGCAACACTGCTGCACTCTCGGCACCCGGACAGTCCCCATGGGGTCTGACAGCTGCCAAGCGCCGGGGACGCACCTCACACAGCATGGAGCCACCTCGCCACCCCGCCTAGCCCCACTCCAGCTGCCCGCACATGCACCCCCACGATCACACTCGTTTTCCTACTTCTTTCCCCTTGGACGGCTGAGGAAATACTAAGAGCTTGTTAATACCACACTGTACTCATGAGACACTGAAGGGTCCAGAGAATACCTAAGTGCCTGCGGTCCAGCCAGGCTGCTGCCTTCAGAGGGAGATGCTTCCTCTGCCCCCGTATCCCATCTCGCCCCTCTGCACCCTTCCTGCACCCCCTCTCGCCCCCTCATGGCCCTCATGCCCCTCTGCACCCCTCCTGCACCCCCTCTCGCCCCTCACGCCCCTCTGTACCCCTCCTGCACCCCCTCACACCCCTCTGCACCCCTCCTGCACCCCCACACCCCCTCATGCCCCTCTGCACCCCTCCTGCACCCCCCACACCCCCTCTCACCCCTCTGCACCCCTCCTGCACCTCCTCTCAACCCTCTGCACCCCCTCACGCCCCTCTGCACACCTCCTGCACCCCCTCTCGCCTCTCTCGCCCCTCACGCCCCTCTGCATCCCTCCTGCATCCCCTCTTGCCCCTCTGCACCCCTCCTACACCCCCTCTCGCCCCTCATGACCCTCTGCACCCCTCCTCCACCCCCTCATACCCCTCTGTACCTCCTCGACCCTCACGCCCCTCTGCACCCCTCCTGCACCCCTCCTATACCCCCTCATGCCCTTCTGCACCCCTCCTGCACACCCTCTTGCCCCTCTGCACCCCTCCTGCACCATCTCACGCCCTTATGCAACCCCCACACACCCTCACACACATCTCCACGCCCCTCACCCCCTACCCCCCACACAACCCTGCATCCCCATGCACCCCTCATCCCCTCACAGCCCCTCACACCCACGCCCTGACTGAGCTCTTGCCCTCTGTCTCCAAGTTCTATTTCCACACTCAGAATATTATCTCCTTATTTCTACTTAATTTCCAGCTAATGTGAACAATGATCTCAATAACATCCAAGGGAAAGGAAAATAATTCACAGAAAGCCTTTTCGATAGCTACAGCTCACAAAACTGTAGCTTCACTGGAACATTTAATTCACATCAGGCTCCACCGTCATTTAAAGCTTAACGAATAAAATGTGCCACGTGCACTGCACTGAAGTGCTCATGGGAGAACAGAGCCAGCCTGTGCCAAAACACTGTTCCTGCAGCTGAGATCACTGACCCTCGTTTTCTAATTAATTAGTTCCGGATTTTTCATTGTCATTAACAGATTGCTCGTGCCACTGGCCACAGTTGCGGAAGAGGGAGAGTGCTGGCCCACCGCGCTCCAGCCGGCCTGGGGTCTTTTCTGGGGATCTCACTAGGGCGTGGAACGGCCACCTCCCACACTCCCATCTCTGGTTCTCCACGTTCACATCTGCTTGAAGAGGGCACGACAGGGAATAGGCAAATGCAAAGGGCTCTCACGCATAAAAGAGAGACAGACCTTCAGAAACAAAGCCGTGGATGGAGCACGGAGAAGCCTACACCCCAAATTCACACAAGACCTCACAGGGCCTCGTACCGACATGAAAACGTGCCTCACACTCATGGGTCCTGCAGATTCCAAAGACTGAAACTTTCTACCAACTGAGTATTCCAGAGCCTCTTCACAACTCTATTCTCAAACCAAAACCTCTTCCATTCCCACCTGTTGATCTCATTTAACAGAAGTCAGTGAATCCAGTCAATCACTTACAGAATTTCCCTTAGAGTTCATTTTATGACACTAGTACTTTTCATTTGTGTTATATTCTATAGTTCTCAAATCATTCGTTTGGTGATCTTAACATTTCATAGCAAAGAGACGGACTCCACATGCCACAAGCCAATCAATACACCTGGACACGTCTCCTTTCAACCCCGACATTGGGACTTATTTGTAGGCACGTGGACATTCCAGAAGTTGAACATTATGGATTGCTGTCTCTCTGCTGATAACTGTGGGCATCAAACTCATATTCATAACGTGTCTGCTAAGGGACAGACACCAAGCTTGGGGCTGGGAGGGGGAGGAAGGGGAGAAACTCTGCATTTTTTCAGCTCACGAGGCCAGGCAGTGGTTCTGCAGAATCCCCGGTCACTGGGGCACAGCCCTGCCCCTGGCTTACCAACTGGTTGCCCATGGGCATCATTTCATCTCTCCTCGCCTCAGTTTCCTCATCCAGAGCCAACAGCAACAACCTTTCAAATGTGTAAGTAAAATAAGAGGATGGATACAAGTTATCTGGTAAGTGGTAGGTGCTCAATTAATGGTAACTATGGAAAGGAGAGATGAGAAGGGAAGACAGAGACATGAGCTCAGCCAACTTTCTCCCCAGGTGGGCTGACAGGTCTTATGAAGTGGGATATGAGGGACCCTAAAGAAGGTCTTTTAAAACCAAGCACCTCAGGCGGACCACGGTGGCTCAGTGGCAGAGCTCTCGCCTGCCATGCCGGAGACCCGGGTTCGATTCCCGGTGCTTGCCCCTGCGAAAAAACAAAACCAAACCAAACCCATCACCTCAAAAGCACACACAGTGGCACTGACACCACCCGGATGCAGAGGCAGACCAGGTGTCCACAGACCAAAGAACAACATCCTTCCTGGACAAAACCTACTGGGCCACGCACAGCGGAGAGGGGCGGGAAGGCGCGGGCAGCTGTGCACACAGCACATGAGGAAGGCAGGCCAGCTGCCCTTCGGGAAAAGGCCAATGACTCCATTTCAGAGGACGTCTGCCGTGCTGGCCACCATGGAGACCCTGGTCGCTTGTGCCCCAGGCACGTCCAGAGGCCAGCTGCTCGGAGGGCCATTGTTACTCTCCATAAAACCCTGGGCGGAGCTCGGCCACCAGAGTCGAGGGGCACAGAAGGGCAGCTTCTCTGATGTGCTGACCGCGGTGGCCTCAGGACACCGAGTCGGAAACACAGATGCCCATCCCAGGTCCAGCCACCCGGCTCTGACCGCTGCCTGGAAATGGAGGAGCCCTAAAAACGGGTCCCTGTGAGAGGGTGTGGGCTGGTTGAGATGGTCACCCTCGCCCCCTGACCAGGAGCTCTTCTGGAATCTGCTCGTGGGCTCCATGCCGGGCCCACACCCCTCCCTCCCAGAGGCGGGTCCGGGGCCTGGCAGCCGGTTACGGTAATGCTGAGGCACAAGGGGCCCCGCTGTCCTCGCGCAGCCACAGGGACGGCACCTCCACAAGGGGTCGGGGCTGGGGCTGCTGAGACTCTCCACATCCAACCTCGACCTATACCTCACCCCGGTGAGGGACAGGAGAGGAGAGCGAGCACCCCCAGCCCCAGGGCCCCAGTCCCAGGACCCCAGGACCCCAGCACCCCAGCACCCCAGCACCAGGGCCTCAGCCCCAGGACCCCAGGGCCAGGGCTCAGCCCCATAGCCCAGCCCCAAGGAGAAGCTGCCACCACCCTGGAGACACGCTTGGGTCACAGACGTGTGGGGGAAGGGCCTCGGGGAGGGAATGTGCGTCTTCACAACCACACAACTGGAATCCTCCAGCATCACTTACTTCTCTAGAGCAGCAGGGTGTCCTCTGTCTACCTCTTACCACCCTGGGAAGCTGGGCTGGGGCTCAGGAGGGTGTGGCATTTGGAGAGGAGCCAGTGGGCAAGATGCCTCCTGCCCTGACTTCCACCCCAAAGTAGGGGTCCATGGCAGTTCCATGCGGAGTCCCCTTTGCCACCCTCCGCCGTGCCGGCTGCCAGTCACAGAGGAAATGGCACCACCTGATGCGATCCGAGTGGCCATCTTTTCTATTTAGTCACTCTGGGGCCAGCTCCTCTGCTGTGTGGCTGGGTCTGAGCCCCATTTGCGCCGAGTCAGGTACTCATGATAATCCGGCTTCAGGCTGGCACATGCCTCAGCCAGGGCTGAGAACTGGCTGGTGTGCCAGGACAGACACCCAGCCCGAGTCAACAAACCACGGGACTAAATACCAATGAGCATTTCCATTTCAATCTCAGTACTCTATGGTGCTTGCAGCATTTCGGGGTCACTTTCATTTACAGTGTCCCACCCCACTGTGGCTGCCTCTTGCCCCACTGCTCCACAACAGGCAAGCCGCTGGGCTCCTCGGTAAGACCCAAAACCAGGGATGTCTGGCACCCAGCGAGGAGCTTGCGGGGATCTGTGCCACCCTGGTCAGCAGCTCCCTGCAGATGAGGAGCACTGGTCAAGCAGGGGTGGCAGGGCTGACGCGATTTAAACACTTCCCGCCTGCAAAAATGCTTTCGATGTCCTGGGCACTGTCCATCTACATGCAGGACAGCAAGGGCTATTGGATAGGTTTCAATTCTAGGAAGTCGTGTTAGCCACGGTCCCCCCGAGACGTGCTTATTGCAAAGGTGGAACTCAGGGAAAGGAGCAGCACAGTCGGGAAGCTGATAACCGTGTCCGTGTGGTCAGCGTGTGCCGGCCACGCAGGAAGGTCCGCGCAGCCCCTCTCCAGGCGTGCAGCCCCGATCGTGCAATTCCACAAGGCAGCTAAAGGCACGAAGCACTGCCAGCCCTCCTCCCATTCAGGAGGCCCCGCTGTCCCCCGTCTGCGGCCACGTGCACAGGGCCTCTTGAGAAAGGGCAACCCGAGGCCACAGTGCTTCAGGCTGCGAGCCGGAACTCTGCAGCCACTGGACCACCTGCCTGCCCCTGTCCAACAAGCTGCTGGGCAACGCCACGGGCGCCCTCTCTCCAAGTGTCCAGCTCCGTGTGGGCAGCACAAGGCAGTGACAGGAGAGGGGAAGTGCTTCTCACAGGTATTGGCACGCAGGAGCACTCTGTACCAGGGGCTCTAATCACTGGTGGTCCCTGCTCGCCCTGACTCCCGGCCCATCCCCCGATCCCCAGCCCCGGGTCCCCCATCAAGCAGTCCCGGATCCCCTGACTCTGAGCTCTGGGTCCCCCGACACGCAGCCCCGGGTCCCCCGACACGCAGCCCTGGGTCCCCCGACTCTGAGCTCTGGGTCCCCCAACGCGCAGCCCCAGGTCCCCCGACTCTGAGCTCTGGGTCCCCGACTCTGAGCTCTGGGTCCCCCGACACGCAGCCCCAGGTCCCCCGACTCTGAGCTCTGGGTCCCCCGACATGCAGTCCCAGGTCCCAGAACCCTCAGACCCGGGGTCTTATATACAGCGCCTGCCTCTAACATTATCCTTTCTCATCTCTAAGTCTATTACTCTTTTCTATTAAAATGTTTGCAATTATCTCTCTTCAACAGCCCAGAATTTTTCCCTTAGATCACAGAATGTACTTTTTCCTTCAGCCTCCCTAACTCAATTAAAACTCTATTTTTAGAAATCTACACAGTAAAACAAATAAGAGCACTGGATTTAAGATAGCCCCATTTCTTTTCCCCTGATGATCACCAACAGTCTCCTACACCAGGCATGGAGGCTCCCAGGCTCTCTGTGGGCCCTCAGCCATGGCCAGCAGGGAGCGAGGTCATCCGAGGCATTCCATTACACAGAGAAAGTCAGGAGGAAAACCAGACCCATTGTTTCCTGCCCCTTTTCTGTTCACCCCATGGAAAGTGCTGGAACTCGGTGTTTCTGGAGGTGACAACTGTGGATTCAGAAGCCAGAGAGGGGCCAACAGAGATGCGGGATGCCAAGCCAAAGCAGAGCTAAAAGTCAAGCACTCAGCAATATTTTTCATGCTTCCCTGTAATTAATTGGATCAAAGGGGCCTGGACACGTCACACCCCCCAGGACCCCAAGGCTCTCCCTGACACTTAGCAAACAGCCAGGGTCTCCAGCAAAAGGCCCATGCGGATACTTCCTCAGCCCGTGTCGGATATGTGCACTCGAGCAATGCCCAGGGCTCACTGGGAGCACTGCGGGGAGCTCACGAGCACTCGAGACTACTTCTGCACGCAGGCAGGGGCTCCGGGGACCGGCCCGAGGCCCCACTGCTGGGGAGGTAGAAGCGGCACCCACACCTTTTCGGACAGCCAGGGGTTTGCAGATGCTCCTGAGCATAAACGTATCAGCTGCACTGCTTGGAAAACCACACGGTTGGTCGAGCAGGGTCTGGAGGAGGACCAAGAAACTATCTTTAAAAAGCTCCAAGACTCCTTGTTTCACTGACGTTTGCTGAAGCAATTAAAAAAATCTAAAAGCCCATCTGGGAACTTTCCATTTATTCTCAACATACTGAAAGCAGAAAATTCCTTCTCAGGAGTTTGCCAGAGCTCATCCCAGGACAGTCTCTCCTGGCCCTTGTTCCAGAATGTTTCATGTATAACCCACACATGGGCCAGTTCTCTGCCCAGAACCAGGTGGGGGCCCCAATCTCACCTGTAATGAGGCCGGAACCCTCCCCACGGCCCATCAGCAGCCCAGGCCTGCCCCTCACACAGGGTTGCTCCCACAGCTTCCTGCTACAGACAGGCGGGCCACCGGGCCACTCCACAAACTCTTGCAGCACCTATGCATGGACTGCCCCTTGGTCCAAACGTGATTTCCCCAGACACCCACCTGATATGCTCTGCCCTCCTTCAAGTCTCTCACATGGCAGGGGTGAGGGCAGCCCAACCTTCCTACCTAAAGCCGCACCCACAGCCGGTCCATGAGTCCTCACTGCCTCTGCCTTCTTCATTGTGTCCTACAGACCACACGCAGCTTACGGAGCATGCCTGTGACTCATGGCCTCTCTTCCCCACGAGCTGGAGTGCTGGCCCCACAGGGTCAGGACCTGTGTCCGTTCTGTCTACTGTGCAGTCCAGGCGCCTGGAACAGTACTGGTATACAGGAGGCGCTCAATAAATACACATGGAACTAACACAAAGAACAGAAACCTTCACACAATTCCTATCCTCAATGTACTCTGGTTTGGTTCGCCCGGCTCACTTCTAATGCATGTTGGTGGAGTGCTGACACCACACCTGAATGTAGGGACAAAATCGATGCCACTCGCTGGCCAGCAGCTTGTGGTGACCTGGTCAGGCCCCTGGAGCAGCTTCCCACAGTGTGTCCTTCAACCAGTCAAGTCCAAGAAGCTCCCTCCACAGTCCTCAAGGGGGCTGACAATTACTTGCAATGACAGGCAGGGTGCAAATAACAAACATCAGAAGCTCTGGGACATTATTCCTTTGGCATGATTTTCGTCATGCCAGTAGACGTGGGATGGTATCTCGTGTTTCCAAATTGCATCTCCCTCATGGAAGACAATGCTGAACCCTCTTTTCATGAGTTTTTTAGTCATCCATATATCATTATTGCTCAAATCTTTTCACCATTTTCAATTGGGTTGTTTGTTTTCATTTCGAGACTGTTCAGTGGACAGGGGCCTGGTTTGATTTCAGATGAATGACTTCAGATAAACAAGATCCCTAGACACATATTATCACTAATGAGCCAATACTTGTATTTTATAAGTTCACATATTTTACATCTTCTTTAGCTTCACATTTCAGAATTTTCACTACAAACATTCCTCTACCCTTCCTTTATTTTCAAATGCCAGGAAAGAGCATATTATTTTACATCTTTATCTGCTGTCATATATGCAACCAGAAGTTAAGAGAAAAATATGCAATTTCATATTCCGCAACCATGACTTACCTGATATAAACAGAAATCACCCAGCTAATAAACTGAATGAAAATGAACTACAACTACAGTTTCTAGCTGTTCTCATGGATAAAAGAACTTATCTTCTCCTCAAAACTCATGCTTTCTTCCTAGATCTTCCATTTTAGGTTGCTTTACCCAAACAAGCCTTTTCCTCCTCAACATATTTCTTTGAGCACTGATGCAAATTTCGATGAGAAAGGAACATCTAGCTCAGTGCCCATCGGTCAACCAATCTGGACAAGAGGAGAAGGTTCACGCAGAGGTTTCCACTCAGCCAGCTGGAGACGTGCTCAGCATCGCCGGCCACGGGAGTCGCTGCCTCTTCCCTGCAACGTGCAGCGGAGTCAGAGGAGGTAACAGCTGTCAGCAGGTTCTCAGCGGGATTCAGAATATAATCGGTGTCAGGATCCTGTCAATTCAAACATTTACTAAGGGCCTAAAATGCATAGGTAATTGTGCAAAACCTTACGAGAGATTTAGTGAAAAAAAATTGAAGGGAGTGAGTATTTTTTTTTTGGCTTGGTGGATGAAAGTTTTATTGGAGTTGTGAGAACCATCTGAACAGCTTGAAGGTGTTCAAGCAGAAAGAAGATTCTCTTTCTTCTCAGAGGTTCTAGAAGGTACTATTTGATCAATTGGTTCAAGAGGATGAACTAGGTCATTAGAAGGAAAGATTTCCAATGGAACTATCCAGTAACAGGCAGGGTAGGGAGTCCCTGCTTGCGGAAAATGTTCAACAAAAGGCTTTGAGTGGGCACTGAGAGGGTTCCTGCAGCGAGTGGGGAACAGAAGTTCCTGGGTTCCTTCCAAGTCAGAGACTCTCCCATCAGGCTCCAATGTTCTTCAGGTTTGCAGCAGGGGAGTGAGAGACAGGACATACTTCTATGCCTTGTCTAAACATCACCTGTCCTGCAGCATAAATAGAATAGTGATGAGATCCCGGCCCAATAGAGATGGCGCAATGGGATACTTCAGAGCTCTCTCCACCCAAAGACATTTTGAGCAACCAGCAAGAACGGACAGTAACATCTTTTTCCATCTTCCAGGAAACAGTTAAGGGACTGCAGTAACAGGGCGAGGGCCAAATCAAGAGAAAGGCCACTTAAAAGCGGTGGATCTCGGAGCACCCTGGCCGGCCCCACTTGTTACTGGCTCAGTGCAGAACTGGCCCACATGCCTGGTGCCGGTTCTGGTCCCAGTTTTGGAGGGAACAGAGTAAGCCCTGTGCACATGCTGGGAGTGTGTGTCTGGCCCAGTCTCTCTGGTGGCACCTGAGGGACTCGCTGTCCCAGAACCTGCCCTGCATGTAGGAGGTGCAACTCCAGACCTTCCTCAGAACCTCAGTCACGGCAAAGGATGGCTGGCTGCAGGACACACAGTGCACGGCCCAGGACTCTGAGAAACTGTTTCCCAGGGAGGAGGGGACAATCACATCCACATAAACAAGGGAATTCATAGGCCCCAAATGCATGCAGACAGGATGCAAGTGCAGAAAGGACCAGAAAGACACTTAGTGTATGGCCAGGAGCCATTCTCCACACTCTCTGTATGAATAAGTCCTGAAGGAGAGCACATGAACAGGCCAATCTGCAAAGGCCAGGAAAGGTGTTTTATTTTTTCATCTCTAATTTCTACTGTTTTGTTTGTTACAGCTGTAGTTCTTAGCTCCTGGCATTCAAAGAAGAGTTTCCATGGCACTAGTTGTAAACAACTTAAGGAACAGACACCCCAGAGTCTTGATTCCACTGATAACACATTAAAATATCAAAATGTCCAAAATATTGCCAAGCATACAAAGAAACAGGAAGTAATGACCCAGGCAAAGGAGAAGATTAAAGCATTAGAAACCAGCAATGGGGAGGACCAAACATGGGACATTATAAATGAAGATTTTTAAAAATGCTCCTGAAGATGCTTAAAGTACTAAAGGAAAATATGGACAAAGAACTAAGGAAAACAACAGATGAACACAAAGAGACTATCAAGAGACATGGAAATTATAAAATGGAATCAAACAGAGCTCAAGACAACAGTAACAAATTTAAAATTTCCTAGAGGGGGTTAACAGCAAATTGAAGCTGGCAAAAGAAAGAATCAGTTATCATAAAAGTGAGACAATTGAAATAATCCAGCCTGAGGAGCAGAATAAAGAGAGTGAAGAAAAGTGAACAGAGTTTGAGGAAACTGTGGGACACTATCAAGTGTACCAATATGCACACTGTGGGAGTCCCAGAAGGAAACAAAAGAGAAAGAAAGGGTCAAAGAGAATATTCAAAGAAATAATGGCTGAAAACTCCCCAAATTTAACAAAAGACATGAATGTGCACATCCAAAACATTCAAAAAACTTCAAACAGGATAAACCCAAATAGATCCACACCATAACATATCATAGTCAAACTGCCAAGTGCTTAAGAAAGAGAATTCCGAAAACCCCAAGAGAAAAGCAATTTGTCACATACCAGGCACAAACTAAATGCACATCATTAGCACAGATACATGCTAATTTCTCATCAGAAACCATGGAAGCAAGAAGGCAGTGGGAAGACATAAGTGCTGAAAGCAAAAAAAAAAAAATGGCAACCAAGATTTCTACATTCTATACAACTATCTTTCAAAGATGTGGGAGAGATTAAGACATTCCCAGATAAAAGCTGAGGAAGTTCATCACCACTAGACAGGCCCTATAGAAGATGCTAAAGAGAGTTCTCCAGGTTGAAGGAAAAGGACAACAGTAAAAAGATTGAAACTGTAAGAAAGAACGAAGGCTCTCTGGTGAGAGTAATGACATGGGTAAATATAAACGTCAGTGCTACTGTACTTTCTGTGTGCAATTCTACTTTTTACTTCCTACAGAGTTGAAAAGGCAAGTGCATAAAATGTAATGATAAATTCAGGGGTTCTAGACTCATAATGTACAAGCATGCAATTTGTGACAAGAACTACACACAGGTGAGGGAACAGAGGGGTAAAGGAACACAGTATGTGTACACTACTGAAGTTGAGCTGTTTCAAAGCAAAGGATTCTGTTAAAGATTTAGGATGCTAAAGTTAGGCCCTATAATAACAACACAGAAAATATCAGAGAATGTTCACGCCCTTAGAGACAGAGTACTGACAGGGGAAATGGAGAGTTCGTGCACAATGGTTATAGGGTTTCTGTTTTTGGTAATGGAAGGCGGTGAGGGGCCTACATTAGCATAAACATGAGTAATTCCACTTGGGAATGGTTGAGATGGGGAAGTTTATGTTGTCTACATGTTACTACATTAAACAATAAAAAGAATGAGCAACTAAAGAGAAAATGATAATTAAATGCAATATATGATCCTGTATGGGATCTAATACTGGAGGAGAAAAGGCCCAAAAGAACATTTTTGGACATATGGAAAAATTGGAATAGAGACTGTAACTTCATATCAATGTGAAGTTTCTTGATCTTGAGAACTGTCCTCAAGGTGATTCCATAGTGAATGTTCTCAGGAATGGACATGGTGGTATTAAGTGTTCACGGGGCATGACGACCTACATGCAAGTGTTCAGAAAACAGATGGATGTATGTATGTATGGATGGACTAAAAGACTTATGGACAGAAAGAATGATATGACAAGGGAGGCAAAACGTTAAAATTGGTGGATCTAGGTATCTGCAGTGGTAGGGTATCTTAGGGTCCTCTGTATTAGTTTTGTAACTGCTCTGCAGATTTTAAAGTATTTCAAAATAAAAAGTTTTAAAAATATACTCTCTATCCAATGGTGCATTTCCTTTTTGTCATGAAAGAATTATTGAGGTCCGCCGGCCCGCCGCGCAGCGCCCACTCCCCGCAGCAGCCGACCCGCCCGCCCTCCGCTCCCCTCTTTTGTCTGCCGGCCCGCCGCGCGGCGCCCACGCCCCGCAGCAGCCAACCCGCCCGCCCTCCGCTCCCCTCTTCCGCCTTCACCAGCTCCTCCACCACCAGCCTCGACAGCCTTGCCACCCTCACCTTTCCTCCTCCAGAACAGCTACTGGGGGAGTGGACACAATACAGAGCAGCTCCCGGAGCCATGAGGGAGATCAAAGGGACGGCATACCCCATCCTGGAATAGCTGACTGTCTGGGAGAACCAGCTCCGGTGAGATCACTGAGGGTCATGGGCTTTCCTGGGTGGGACGGCAAGCGACCAGAGTCCGTCCCTTCCTCCTTCCCAGGCCAGCTGGCAGAATTGGACAGGCGGTCCCCTTAGGCCGCGGCGGCTGGCGCCCCCACCACACGAGGCCCCCCGGACCAACTGAGAGAGCTGGGTCGGAAATCCCCAGACTGCGGAGAACAGTGACCAGGGGGTACCTTCCAAACATATGACTCCCCCGTCCGGCTGGGAAAAGTGCACTCGCCCGGGCTGCGACAGCTGGCGCCCTCCCGCCACACTTGGCGCCCCGGGCCGACTAGGTAATTCGGCTGGACGCTCTCCCGTGCTGCGGCGGCCGGCGACCCTCCCCGCGTTCAGAACCCCAGGCTGGCTGGCACTCTTCCAAGACGCTTCGGCTGCCGAACCTCCCCTACAGCGAGAATTTTCCAGAGTTAAAGGACCCACAGCAACTTTCACTGGTGGAACCCGTAGACAAACGTGTGCCACGAGCGCCACCTACTGGGCAGGATAAGAAAAACAGAACCCAGAGATTTCACAGAAAAAGTTTTCAACCTGTGGGGTCCAACACCCAGGGAAATCTGACTAAATGCCCAGACGCCAGCAGAAGATAACGGATGATGCTCAGAAAATTGAAAATATGGCCCAGTCAAAATAACAAACCAATAGTTCAAATGAGATACAGGAGCTGAAACAACTAATGCTGAATATACGAACAGAAATGGAAAACCTCTTCAAAAACGAAATCGATAAATTGAGGGAGGACATGAAGAAGACATGGGCTGAACATAAAGAAGAAATAGAAAAACTGAAAAAACAAATCACAGAACTTATGGAAGTGAAGGACAAAGTAGAAAAGATGGAAAAAACAATGGATACCTACAATGACAGATTTAAAGAGACAGAAGATAGAATTAGTGATTTGGAGGATGAAACATCTGAATTCCAAAAAGAAACAAAAACTATCCGGAAAAGAATGGAAAAACTTGAACAGGGTATCAGGGAACTCAAGGACAATGTGAACCACACAAATATACGTGTTGTGGGTGTCCCAGAAGGAGAAGAGAAGGGAAAAGGAGGAGAAAAACTAATGGAAGAAATTATCACTGAAAATT
Organism: Tamandua tetradactyla; assembly: GCF_023851605.1. Taxonomy (NCBI): domain Eukaryota; kingdom Metazoa; phylum Chordata; class Mammalia; order Pilosa; family Myrmecophagidae; genus Tamandua; species Tamandua tetradactyla. The sequence goes on along the minus strand of NC_135330.1, from coordinate 100,375,076 downwards.
TCCCAACTCTTATGAAAGACCTAAAATTACAGATCCAAGAAGTGCAGTGCACCCCAAAGAGATTAGACCCAAATAGGCATTCCCCAAGACACTTACTAGTTAGAATGTCAGAGGTCAAAGAGAAAGAGAGGATCTTGAAAGCAGCGAGAGAGAAGCAATCCATCACATACAAGGGAAACCCAATAAGACTATGTGTAGATTTCTCAGCAGAAACCATGGAAGCTAGAAGACAGTGGGATGATATATTTAAGTTACTAAAAGAGAAAAACTGCCAACCAAGACTCCTATATCCAGCAAAATTGTCATTCAAAAATGAGGGAGAAATTAAAACATTCTCAGACAAAAAGTCACTGAGAGAATTTGTGACCAAGAGACCAGCTCTGCAAGAAATACTAAAGGGAGCACTAGAGTCAGATACAAAAAGACAGAAGAGAGAGGCATGGAGAAGAGTGTAGAAAGAAGGAAAGTCAGATATGATATATATAATATAAAAGGCAAAATGGTAGAGGAAAATATTATCCAAACAGTAATAACTCTAAATGTTAATGGACTGAATTCCCCAATCAAAAGACATAGACTGGCAGAATGGATTAAAAAACAGGATCCTTCTATATGCTGTCTACAGGAAACACATCTTAGACCCAAAGATAAATATAGGTTGAAAGTGAAAGGTTGGGAAAAGATATTTCATGCAAATAACAACCAGAAAAGAGCAGGAGTGGCTATACTAATATCACACAAATTAGACTTCAAATGTAAAACAGTTAAAAGACACAAAGAAGGACACTATATACTATTAAAAGGAACAATTAAGCAAGAAGACATAACAATCATAAATATTTACGCACCGAACCAGAATGCCCCAAAATACGTGAGGAATACACTGCAAACACTGAAAAGGGAAATAGACACATATACCATAATAGTTGGAGACTTCAATTCCCCACTCTCATCAATGGACAGAACATCTAGGCGGAGGATCAATAAAGAAATAGAGAATCTGAATATTACTATAAATGAGCTTGACTTAACAGATATTTATAGGACATTACATCCCACAACAGCAGGATACACCTTTTTTTCAAGTGCTCATGGATCATTCTCAAAGATAGACCATATGCTGGGTCACAAAGCAAGTCTTAACAAATTTAAAAAGATTGAAATCATACACAACACTTTCTCGGATCATAAAGGAATGAAGCTGGAAATCAATAATAGGCGGAGTGCCAGAAACAACAAGTGGGTCAAAGAAGAAATTGCAAGAGAAATTAGTAAATACCTAGAGGCGAATGAAAATGAAGACACAACATATCAAAACTTATGGGACGCAGCAAAGGCAGTGCTAAGAGGGAAATTTATTGCCCTAAATGCCTTTGTCAGAAAAGAAGAAAGGGCAAAAGTTCAGGAATTAACTGTCCACTTGGAAGAACTGGAGAAAGAACAGCAAACTAAGCCCTAAGCAAGCAAAAGGAAAGAAATAACAAAGATTAGAGCAGAAATAAATGAAATTGAAAACATGAAAACAATAGAGAAAATCAATAAGACCAGAAGTTGGTTCTATGAGAAAATCAATAAGATTGATGGGCCCTTAGCAAGACTGACAAAAAGAAGAAGAGAGAGGATGCAAATAAGTAAGATCAGAAATGAGAGAGGAGACATAACTACTGACCTCACAGAAATAAAGGAGGTAATAACAGGATACTATGAACAACTTTACGCTAACAAATACAACAATTTAGATAAAATGGACAGGTTCCTGGAAAGACATGAACAACCAACTTTGACTCAAGAAGAAATAGATGACCTCAACAAACCAATCACAAGTAAAGAGATTGAATTAGTCATTCAAAAGCTTCCTAAAAAGAAAAGTCCAGGACCAGATGGCTTCACATGTGAATTCTATCAAACATTCCAGAAAGAATTAGTACCAACTCTCCTCAAACTCTTCAACATAATCGAAGTGGAGGGAAAACTACCTAATTCATTCTATGAAGCCAACATCACCCTCATACCAAAACCAGGCAAAGAAATTACAAAAAAAAAAAACTACAGGCCAATCTCTCTAATGAATACAGATGCAAAAATCCTCAATAAAATTCTAGCAAATCCTATCCAACAACACATTAAAAGAATTATACATGGGGCGGGCCGCGGTGGCTCAGCGGGCAAAGTGCTTGCCTGCTATGCCGGAGGACCTCGGTTCGATTCCCGGCCCCAGCCCATGTAACAAAAAACGGAGAAACAAAATACAATAAAACAAGAAAATGTTTAAAAGATGTTTCCCTTTCTTCCTCCTTTCCTTCCTTCTATCCTTCCTTCCTTCTGTCTTTCCTTTAAAAAAAAAAAAAAAAAAAAAAAAAAGAATTATACATCATGACCAAGTAGGATTCATCCCAGGTATGCAAGGATAGTTCAACATAAGAAAATCAATTAATGTAATATACCATATCAACAAATCAAAGCAGAAAAATCACATGATCATCTCAATTGATGCAGAGAAGGCATTTGACAAGATTCAACATCCTTTCCTGTTGAAAACACTTCAAAAGATAGGAATACAAGGGAACTTCCTTAAAATGATAGAGGGAATATATGAAAAACCCACAGCTAATATCATCCTCAATGGGGAAAAATTGAAAACTTTCCCCCTAAGATCAGGAACAAGACAAGGATGTCCATTATCACCACTATCATTCAACATTGTGTTGGAGGTTCTAGCCAGAGCAATTAGACAAGAAAAAGAAACACAAGGCATCAAAATTGCAAAGGAAGAAGTAAAACTATCACTGTTTGCAGACGATATGATACTATATGTAGAAAACCCAGAAAAATCCACAACAAAATTACTAGAGCTAATAAATGAGTACAGCAAAAAAGCAGGCTACAAGATCAACATTCAAAAATCTGTAGCTTTTCTATACACCAGTAATGAACAAGCTGAGGCGGAAATCAAGAAATGAATCCCATTTACAATCGCAACTAAAAGAATAAAATACCTAGGAATAAATTTAACCAAAGAGACAAAAAACTTATATAAAGAAAACTACAAAAAACTGCTAAAAGAAATCACAGAAGACCTAAATAGATGGAAGGGCATACCATGTTCATGGACTGGAAGATTAAACATAATTAAGATGTCAATCCTACCTAAACTCATCTACAGATTCAATGCAATACCAATCAAAATCCCAACAACTTATTTTTCAGAATTAGAAAAACCAATAAGCAAATTTATCTGGAAGGGCAGGGTGCCCCGAATTGCTAAAAACATCTTGAGGAAAAAAAACGAAGCTGGAGGTCTAGCGATGCCGGACTTTAAGGCACATTATGAAGCCACAGTGGTCAAAACAGCATGGTATTGGCATAAAGATAGATATATCGACCAATGGAATCGAATAGAGTGCTCAGATATAGACCCTCTCATCTATGGACATTTGATCTTTGATAAGGCAGTCAAGCCAACTCACCTGGGACAGAACAGTCTCTTCAATAAATGGTGCCTAGAGAGCTGGATATCCATAAGTAAAAGAATGAAAGAAGACCCGTATCTCACACCTTATACAAAAATTAACTCAAAATGGATCAAAGATCTAAACATCAGGTCTAAGACCATAAAACAGTTAGAGGAAAATGTAGGGAGATATCTTACGAATCTTACAACTGGAGGCGGTTTTATGGACCTTAAACCTAAAGCAAGAGCACTGAAGAAAGAAATAAATAAATGGGAGCTCCTCAAAATTAAACACTTTTGTGCATCAAAGAACTTCATCAAGAAAGTAGAAAGACAGCCTACACAATGGGAGATAATATTTGGAAATGACATATCAGATAAAGGTCTAGTATCCAGAATTTATAAAGAGATTGTTCAACTCAACAACAAAAAGACAGCCAACCCAATTACAAAATGGGAAAAAGACTTGAACAGACACCTACCAGAAGAGGAAATACGGATGGCCAAGAGGCACATGAAGAGATGCTCAATGTCCCTGGCCATTAGAGAAATGCAAATCAAAACCACAATGAGATATCATCTCACACCCACCAGAATGGCCATTATCAACAAAACAGAAAATGACAAGTGCTGGAGAGGATGCGGAGAAAGAGGCACACTTATCCACTGTTGGTGGGAATGTCAAAGGGTGCAACCACTGTGGAAGGCAGTTTGGCGGTTCCTCAAAAAGCTGAATATAGAATTGCCATACGACCCAGCAATACCATTGCTAGGTATCTACTCAGAGGACTTAAGGGCAAAGACACAAACGGACATTTGCACACCAATGTTTATAGCAGCATTATTTACAATTGCAAAGAGATGGAAACAGCCAAAATCTCCATCAACAGACGAGTGGCTAAACAAACTGTGGTATATACATACGATGGAATATTATGTAGCTTTAAGACAAGATAAACTTATGAACATGGATGGACCTAGAGAATATTATGCTGAGTGAGTCCAGCCAAAAACTAAAGGACAAATACTATATGGTCCCACTGATGTGAACGGACATTCGAGAATAAACTTGAAATATGTCATTGGTAACAGAGTCCAGCAGGAGTTAGAAACAGGGTAAGACAATGGGTAATTGAAACTGAAGGGATACAGACTGTGCAACAGGACTAGATACAAAAACTCAAAAATGGACAGCACAATAATACCTAATTGTAAAGTAATCATGTTAAAACACTGAATGAAGCTGCATCTGAGCTATAGGGTTTTTTTTGTTTTTGTTTGCTTGTTTGTTTGTTGTTGTTTTTTTACTATTATTACTACTTTTATTTCTTTTCTCTATATTAACATTTTATATCTTTTTATGTTGTGTTGCTAGTTCCTCTAAACCGATGCAAATGTACTAAGAAACGATGATCACACATCTATGTGATGATGTTAAGAATTACTGAGTGCATATGTAGAACGGTATGATTTCTAAATGTTGTGTTAATTTCTTTTTTTTTTTTTTCCCTTTCCGTTAATAAAAAAAATAAAAAAGAAAGAATTATTGATAGCTTCTCTGTCTTCAAGCCTGGATTGAATGGCGACTCCAAAACCCACGTCCACCAGGGACCTCAGAACATGCCCTATGTGGAGACAGGGTCTTTATGGTGTAACTGAAGGTGAGGCCATACTGGGTCAGGGTGGGCCCTGAGTGCAACAATGGTGTCCCCGCAAGAAGAGGAGAGGACACACAGAGGCACAGGAGAGGAAGGCCATGCGACCGTGACCGCTGGGATGAGCCCCACCATGGGGCCCAGGACTGCCAGCCACCACCCAAAGCTGCACAGGTCCAGCAAGGAGCCCTTCCCAGACCCTCCCGGGAAACCTGGTCCTGCAGATGCTGCGACTTTAGACTTCTGGTCTCTGCAACGTGAGCGAATCCTCTTCTGTTGTCTTATGTCACCAAGCCTGTGGTACTCTGTTCTCAGCCCGGGGAACCCAGTCGCCGTAGAGGGACCTTCAGTCTCACCTCCACCACTAACCCAGACCAGGCCTAGCTCCACCATGGACAACACATGGGGCAGGCGATCAAACAGGAACCATGGCTCTCCAGAGACGAGACAACCCCCAGACATCACCTCCAGAAAAGAACTAGAATAGCACAGTGTGCTGGTCTGAAGCTATTATGTACCCCAGAAAAGCCATGTCCTTTAATTCTCATTCAGTATTGCTGGGTGGGATCTTTCTGTTTGTTTCCATGGAGATGTGACCCACCCAACTGTAGGTGGTAACCTTTGATTAGATGGTTTCCATGGAGCTGTGTCTCCCCCCATTCAAGGTGGGGTTGCTTACTGAAGCCCTTTAAGAGGGAACCATTTTGGAAAAAGCTGGACAGCCATCAGAAATAGCAGAGCCAACAGAACAGACAAAACCCTGGGGAAGCCAATGAAGAAGCCAGGAGAGAAAGCTAGCAGATGTCACCATGTGCCTTTCCAGCTGAGAAAGAAACCCTGAACATCATCAGCCTCCTTGAACCAAGTATCTTGCCCTGGATGCCTTAGATTGGACATTTCTAGAGGCCTGCCTTAACATGCACATTTTCACAGCCTTAGAATTGTAAACTTGCAACCTAATAAATTCCCATTTTAAAAGCCGTCCTGTTTCTGGTATATAGGATTCCAGCAGCTAGCAAACCAGAACTCACAGCTTTACTCTACGTCGTGACCGCTCTCCACAGGCTTCCCAGGACAATGTGGTGGTCCCCAACATCCATGTGGCTTCATGGACTCAGCATTCCATGACGAGCAGTGCACTTACAGCTGTGATTGGAAAGATGTCAGTGGCCACCACGGGGCACACACGGGGGGGAGACTGGCCAGCAACTCGGCTTGCGTCGGTTCCTGACAACTGAGATAAAAGAGCTCAAGGAGGCAGAGAGCAGCGGAGGGGGGCTGTGCACAGGAAGGGACAGGTCAGCCACGTCCCATGTGTCCCAGGCCCAGCCAGGCTTTGAAGCCAAAGCCACCCAACGGTCCACCCAGACCAGCAGGAAGGTCCAGTACGAGAAACGCTTCTCACTGCAGCCGCTGGTTTGATTTTACTTTAGGTCTTGCTTGCCACCCCTACACTCATAGGGCCACCACCACGGAGTGGCTTCGCCAAGATCAACAGGACCCAAGCTCATCATCCCATCTGCTCCTAATGGACACAGAGGATGTCAGAGAAGGAAGGCGGAGAGGAGAGGAGGCTGTGGAAGGAACACAGGAGATCACAGATAAAACCTGAAGCCACGTAATTATAAAGCTGGCTTTTCTTTCACTTGATGGCACAAGAAAGGGAAGTGAAGAGAAGTTTTTAAATGAAACATAGCATTCCCTTATTAAAGTCTGATTTAGACTTTAAATGGCTGTGTGCTTTGTGCCCACATCCACACCTGGGCGAGCCAAGCAGTAGATGCCAATGGAAGGGAAAGAGACACTGCCATCTTTCTGAACAGTGCACATGTGTTTTCTAAGCAAACAATCTCTTTATTCAGTTTTTACATTTATAAGAGCTCTATAAGTTATCTAAGCAATGGATGGCCACCTTTCGATGAACGTAAACATATTCTAGCTCACAGGGAAAACTCATGGCATGCCTTTTGTTTAAAAATAGCCTGATGCATAATATGTGCCATGCATTAAGAATTTATTGCCATTTCCGTTTCAGTTACTCAGTTAGGGAAAACCCACAGAAATGCACATCCTTGCGAGCTGCACTCTGCTGCCCACATTAATTAGCACTGCACGTTAGGACCTGTGGACCCCAAGCAGGGGCGGCTGAGCTACATTTGCTGTACATCCGAGTCTAACAGGTTTCAGGTGTTATTTCGCATCTCACAGCAAAAGACAAGCGTCTCTGCTTGTCTCCACTACATCCTAAAGGACTCCACACTTTCCCCCAAAAGGGAGGAAAATGCCCTAAATGGCTGCCATTTTATCTGTCTTTGAAATATTATCAATAATAGTCACAACAACGTCTAATATTTACAGAGCACTTCACAAATTACAAAAAAATGTACACACTATCAGTGTATAAGATGGGTGTTATTTATTACAAATCATAAAAAAAAGAAAACTGAGGCTCAGAGAGGTTATGCAATTTCCCCACAGGAGCACGGCCAGTAAAGACAGATCCAAGACCTCAGCCCACATCTGCTTTCAAGTCGAGGTCTTTTTCTTCATTTCTCCCTTTCCTTCCCTCTTTCCTTCCCTCCCTCCCTGCTCATTTTCTTCCTTCCTTCCTTTTTCCCTTTCCCTCCCTTCACATGCCCTTCCCTTTCTCTCCCTTCTCCTCTTGCCCTCCTCCCTTTCCTTTTCCTTTTCCCTATTTCTTTATTTCTTTTTATCCACTTTAGAGAGGTATAACTGACACACAATAAAGAACATATCTGAAGTGTGACAACTTGATAAACATTTATGTGTATATGTTTGAGCCATCACCACAATTACAACATATCCATCACTGCACTGTGTCCTCGTAACCCTTTGAAATTCATCCCTTTTCCCTCTCACTCTTTCTTGGCCCCAGCAGCCACTGGTCTGCTTTCTCTCAATACAGACTCCTTTGAGTTTTTGAGAACTTTATGTAAATGGAATCATACAGTATATACTCTTTTTTGGTCTAGCTCCTTTAAGAATAATTATTTTGCGATTCACCCATGTTACTACATGTATCACAAGTCCACTCCTCTTTACTGCTGAGTAATATTCCAGGGTACAGCTGCACTGTGATTTGTTCATTCACTCACCTGTTCACGGACAGCTGGATTGAGCTACTACAAATAAAGCTGCTACAAACACTCATGCATGCATTTCTGAATGAACGCAGGCTTTCACTTCTCTCGGGCAAACACGGAGTAGAATGGCTGGGTCAGGTGGTATGTGTATGTTTAACTCTTATAAGAAGCTATTGAGAATTCTCCAAAGTGGCTGCACCATTGTACATTCCCACCACTGGGTGCTGGGCATCCCAGTTCATGCACTTCCTGGCCAGCCCGCAGCATAGGGCACTTCTCTTCATTTTGGTCACCCCAGTAGATGTGAGATGGTGGTACCTCAAGTTTTTAAATTGTAATTCCCTCATGGAAAATAATGTTGAACATCCTTTCATGTGGGGTTTTTTTTTTCACCCATGTATCTTCTTCATTCAAATTTTTTGACCATATTTAATTGGGTTGTTTTCTTATTATGCCATTTTGAGTGCTTTTATGTGTTTTTGGATATAACTCCTTTATCAGATATATAATTCACAAATATTTTCTCCTAGTCTGTGGCTCCCAGTTTGTGGCTTTGTAGCTTTTGTTTTTATTTTTTGCTTTTGTAGATTATTCCTCAAAAAGTTTTTAATAGATAAATTGTGGGCTTACAGAACAATTATGCATAAAATCCAAGATTCCCATCTCCCACCCTATTACTAACATCGTGCTTTGGCGTGGGGCACTTGTTACAACTGATGAAAGCACATATTTCTAACTGCCCCATTTACTAAGGTTCGCTGTTTGCTCTATTGTTCTACTAACATATACACACCCTAACACTTCCCCTTTTAGTCATATTTAGATTTTTCAGCGCTGTTAACGACACTCACAGTGCTGTGCCGCCATCACCACCATCCATCACCAAATTCCAAATAGGAATTCCCACCATTCCCAACAGGATCTGCACATCTCAACACTTAATTCCCCACTCCTCCAACCCCAGTCCTGGTAACCTGTACTGTAGGTTCTGACTCTATGATTTTGCTTATTCTAACTATTTCGTATCAGAGAGTTCACACGGTACTTGCCCTTTTGGGTCTGACTTACTTCACTCAACAGGAGGTTTTGAAGGCTTGTTTGTGCTGCCATGTAACTTTTCAACAGTGTCTTGTGAAGACAGACTCACAAATTTGATAAAGCCAAATCAATATTTTTCTTCTTTTATGGATCTTGCTTTTGGAGTCAATCTAAGAAATATTAGCCCAATCCAAGGTCATAAATAGTCTCTCCAGTGTTTTTTCCCAGGAATTTCATAGTTTGGGGTTTTACCTTTAAAAATAGAACAAGTTTGGGGCTAATTTTGTATATGGCATAAGGCATGGGTTAAAGTTCCTTTTTTAATATGTATGTGGGTTTTTTTTTACATTTTGACTACTTTTCATTTCACAATTTTATATTTCATGATTTTTACATTTATTTTTGACAATTTTAAAGCTTCCTCCTGTTTCAGTATTATCAATGTGTTTCTCTTCAGAATGCCAAGATGACCCATAAGGAGAGGTGTCAGAATAAAATGGTGTTAATGTTGAATTGCGTTCCCCAAAAACGAGAAGATGCCGGGGTGCAACTCCCGGGACCTCACGATATCCCTGCTTTGGAAATAGACTCAAAGAGATGGAATCAGTGAAGTTACAAAGAGGCCATGGCAGAGGAGCTGGCCCTCAGTCCAGCATGGCAGGCGTCCTTATAAGAAGAGGGAGTTCGGACGGCCGAGGGGAGGTGGCTGCGTGTGACACGGATGGCCAGGCCCCTGCAGACCCCAGGGGGAGCCTGGCCCCCACACCTCGATTCTAAACCTCCAGCCTCCAGAACGAGAGGGAACACATCTCTACTGTTTTAAGACACTTGGTCTGTGGGACCCTATAAGAGCAGCCCTAGGACAAATGGTTTACAAAAAAAAGAGAAGTTTAAACCAGACGGTGCTGAAGTACAAATTCCACAGATTGCAAGAAGAAAAGGCTCTTGTGGGAACTGGCTGTGCTCAGAGAGTCCTGGAGGCCGAGTCGGCGCAACAGTGCATCCTTTCAACCAACACCCCAACCCCGGTCTCTGCGACCCCAAAACCCTATTCGACTCTCCCTGGTTGGCAAGACATCTTTCTCCAACTCTGTGTGGGAGGTAACTACTGGAATGCACTGAGCTCTACTCGACTGGTGTCCTGGGGGATAAGTAACAAAACAAAAAGAACCTCCTTCAGATGCTCCAGTGTGAATATACTTATTTCTTCCAAATAAGAGCCAGAGGATCATAAAAATTTGAGAGCTGGGGTAAGAGAGAAAAATATAATCAATATGCTAGAAAAGGAAGAGCCCAAGGCTGCAAGAGGTGTCGGGACACTTGGGAAACGGCTCGTGAGAACAAGCCCACTAGGTCTAAGGTAGTACCCAGTCCCCCTGGCCCAGGTGTCCTTCCCCAGAGGATATGGGCAGAGCGCCTGGAAAATCTCAAGCTCAATCCTAGCATTTCACAGATGAGGGCGTCCAGCCCAGGGCTCACTGACTGGACCGAGTTTACCAGCTAGAGGGCATCAAGGTTGGGGCTGCAGCCCATCCCTTGATCCGGAAGATGCTTCCTCCACATGAATGAATGACACTGGTTCACTCATTCATGCATCCTTCACAAGGACTCCAGTGCATTCCAGGGGCTGCAGACGCTGGGGAGATGAGGAGTGTGCCAGGAGAGGCCCCTGCCTCAAAGAACTTTCCAAAACGGTAGTTAACAATAAAACCATAAAAAGAGCCACAGAATCACTCTTTCTCCCTCCTAAAGTTTAAGTGATTTAGTTATCTGTGAATATTAATTTGTTCCCAATGAGTGTTTCCTTTTAATGTACTCAATTACACAATTAAAGACTGTGCTAGAGGGAACAGAAATAATTGTTTGAATCGCTACATGTCAATTTTTGGCATGCATTAGAATCATCTTGAAGACTTATGAAAACACAAGCTGCTGGCCCCTACCCCAGAGCTGGTGATACAGTAGGACAGGGACGGGACCCAAGGACTTGTGATCAGTGTCCAGTGACCCTCATGTTGGCCTGGGGACCCCACTTTGAGAAGCCCTGGGTTAACTCAACCCTAGAGTAAAAAGCTTCCTACACAAGGAGCTTGGGACAGAGCGGATTTGCTCACAGCACCCTTCCCCTAGGAGAAAAGTGTCCATATTCTAAGTGGAAGCTCCAGCATCTTGCCGAGGAACAGCTGACGGTCTCCAACGAATGAATGCAAGAAGCCAGAGTTCCCCAGGTGCAATGAAAGAGGTTAAGGGACCCAAGGCCCCTGCGGAAGATTCCAGGAACTCCACCCTCCTTCCAACTCTGGGAATCAGTGTGAACAATGGACACACCGCCCTCCCTCCCTGAGCCCACTCTTTCCCGTGAATCTTGACACTCAACAATGAGCTCCTTTGTCCCTGCTCCCGGACACTGCACTGAACTCGGCGAGAAGCCGAGTGGTGCAGGGAAGGGATCAGGCTGGCCTCGATGGGTTCGGGAGCCCAGGTTCTGGCTCGTCCGGCCCCGGGCCCTGGTGACTCACACTGGCCACTGTGCGGGAGGCGCTTTCTCCACCTGTGAACAGCAGAAAGTAGCGGCCCAAGGTCCCTTTAACCCAGGCAGCTCAGGATCCCCTCCTACCTCTCAGGGCAGAAATGGACTAAAATGGGGGGGGGGGGGCGGGGCACACCTGGCAAAGCTTAGGGAGCAGGGCTCCTCTGGAACCCCAAAGCAGAAGCGGAAGTGCCACCTGGCCCGGCTGGACGTCTGTCCTCAAGGAGAACTACTCCAGGAAGCCAAAGAAAGCTGGAGGCTGGCGGAACCACAAGCCACATCAGGAAAGGAGGCCTGGCATGGCCATGGTGCCATCCCATGCCACCCAACAGCCTGGGCCCCGGAACTGGCATCAATGCACCTGGGCTCACACTCATTTCTACTATTTGCCCAGAACGGAGACAAAGCCTGGGGCCTCTCTCCTTCCTACGGGTTCGCTCAGGCCACTAGCTCCCCAAACACTTGCCTTCATCTGTGATCGTGTTAAGGCATTGCTTCAGTTTACCTTTGCCCGACGGCGAAAGCGCTCCAGAGCCGACTGCTGGGTGGGGGATGGACTGGCCCCTCTATTCATGTCAAAACTGTCTTCCCAGCCACAGAGAAGTGCGACAGTGACAGGGAAGGAAGGGGGGGGCACACATGGAGGGGATTATTCAACAAAAAGCATCCGTGACCGAGGGGGGCCAGCAATGAAAAGAATTTGTCCCAGAAGAAAAACAAATTTCTATGGGTGGCCAGTTTCCCAGGAGAAAGAAACCTGTAAAACTTCAGAGGACTCTCACTTCAAAGTCATGCACAGTTCTCTCTGCTAAGGCCACTTGCTCAACAAAAGTAAATCACCTTTTCCCCCAAGGAATCCTTCCAGCCTTCTGCCTTCTGGCACATCCTACAAGGCTGAAGGCCAAGAGGGCAGTTACGGGTTCGTCTTGCCTAATCCTTCTGGAAGAGTCTTCCTACTCAAGAGATCTCAACATGAAAATGAATTAATAAATCAGTACTAAGCAAAGCAGCTGCTTGGAAAGCCAGAGCCCAGGTACGTGAGAAACTATTACAATAAATGAACCCACTGGGGTTTGTTTCTAGTAAACTTCCTTCATACCATCCAAGCTAGTCAAATTTTACATAATCCTGAAACTATGACTACACATGCCAAGTGCATGCAAGGTGGATGTAAGAAAATAGCAAGTGTGCATAGAAAAAATTATTACGAGAAACCTGTATGTTGAGTTCAAACCAGCTTTCTATCATGAACATAAAAATTTTCACATGATGTACATAGTTTTGTTTTATTGATCATAATAACTGTTGTAGAGTAAATTTTAAAGATGCATCCACTATTTATATGTTAGTCACGTTAAATTGTGAGCCAATATACATAACTAAGAAGAACAGAGAGGCTCGCAAGCAGTGCATTTGCTGTGCTTTATCCTAACCACATTCTCATCCTCTTTAGAGCTAAGTATCGAGGTCAAAATAATTAACCCTGTAAGAGCTCAAAAAATATGTCAGGATTACTCAGAAGCAGTTTCCTACGTACCAAAAAGTAAAAAACAGAAAACAAAACATTATTGAAAACGATTTCATTTAAAAAAAATTAGAAGAAAGAAGTCCATTAGCCCTCCCCCGCGATAGTTCTCAGTGATTCCAAAATGCCCAGACCCTAACTGATAACTTCCAGAGCTCAGTCAGGCTCAGCCCCAGGGTCACAGCTCAACCCACCTGGCAAGAGATTTGCCAAATCAAGGCTTTCAACCAGAAAGGCCAAATGACAGATAAAAAGTACTCAAAGCTATTCAGGGACTGTTTTGAATACTAAACCACAACCGGATTCTTTCCAATTCCCATCAAATCTAGAACAAAAGCACCCCACTCTGCTTAAAAATCCATAAAATCCACCTACTTCAGAAAGAATCAAATCTCCATATCCAGCAGCATTCTATCAAAGAGAAAATACTGTCATCAAATCTTTCTACACATTGACCCAGAAACCTCACGTCTATGGAAAAGTTATTTACATGAAATTATAAATTTTGTAGATTCAATTAAAACGTAAGTTTACTTGAGTTTGCTAAGGATAGAAACTATACAATAATCTATTTCTAGAGAGTGACTAATGCATCTGTCTGAAGTTTGGGTTCTGAACACAGGAATTTCTCAATAGAGCAAGAGATATTTTTTCTTCAAATTCTGATGAGGCTGACAGCCAGGTCCCAGAAGCTCTACGAACTTTAGAAAAGCCCCCGGGCCTTGGGCTGTGTCCTCTCTTAGGCCCCAGCTGACCAGCTGATGTCAACTGGACAAGGGGAATTTCTTCATTCATGGCTTGAACAGGCACAAAAAAATAACACTAATAGATTATTTTCCTCTCCTCTCAAACATTTACACCAGTTAAAACTGTGAAGCCAAAAATGATAGACAAGAAATATCTGTCACCAAGGCTAAAAGAGATACCCTAACCCACTCTCACTCTTTCCACAACCTTTAAATGAGACCCCTTAATTTTTCTTCCATGTCAATAAAATAAAATACTAATACTGAGATTTCTGGACAATAAGTGGGGTTCTATACAAGCAGGTTAGCTGAATTCCTGGTTTTGTTAACAAAGAAAACTAAAGTGGAAGCTTCTCATTTGGGGAGACCTGTAGCATCCATAAACCTTCCCACAGGAAAAAGGCTGACAGGACCTGCTGCTTTTAGAGGTTTGTTGTTTATTAATCACCTCTGCACGGAGAACAGTGGCTCTGCTGCTTTCCTTGGACGACAGAGGGCAATGCAGCAGTGAAATGATGAGAGGCATCCTCTAGCCAGGCCCAGGCACCATGGGAACACTGCTGGCCGTTGACTTGCTTTGCTCATGGTTCCTTTTCTCAGCAGTTAGAAGAGAAGAGAAAGAGCTTGTGACTCAAAACTTCATTCCGACACAGGACAGACCAGTCAGTGAAGGAAACATGGACAGAACCCTGGATGAAAGGGGCCCCTCATCTCTCCTGGACCCTCCCTCGTAATTTCTCGCCAGTTCCATGAATTTTGAATTGCTTACACTACTGCACCCTCCACCTCACCACTCCCCAGGTCACACACAGCATCTCATAAATTCATCATTCTCACTGCCACAGGGAAAAGCAATCTGCCTTCTGATTTTTGTCATGTTACTTTCCTCCTCCAACAACAAATCTATTATCTATTTAATAAGCACTTAGAACTAAAGCCTGGTGCCAGGCATGTGTAATTGCTTAATAAATATTAGTTCAGTCTATCCTCATGAAAAACATAAAAGGTAGCCTGTATTTTTTGCTTTGTTTTGCAGGAAGGTAAACTGAGGTACAGAAGGCTTTGGTCCCGGGAAGTGGCACAGCAGGGCTCAAGACCTAACCAGAACACTGCTGTCAGCACGACACACCCAAGGCAGCCTCAGTCTGTCCATATTGAACTCGCCAATGTTAGTCTATACTGCATTCTCCAGCACCCTGTGCTACAGGCACAAATGACTTAGTGCAGGTACAGACGACTTAGCGCAGGTATAGACAACTTAGTAAGGCACAGATGACTTAGTGTAAGTACATACAACTTAGCACAGGCATAGATGACTTAGCGCAGGTACAGACGACTTAGCACAGGGACAGATGACCTAGTGCAGGTGCATATAACTTAGTGAGTGCAGGTACCCACAACTTAGTGCAGGCACAGCTGACCTGGTGCACAAATAGGTGGCCCTATCTCCAGATGCACAGCTGATGGTCGCTCCTGGAATTCCAGCTGGACAGACTCTTCCCTACCTCCTGTGCTGGTCTGAAATTGCTATGTACTCAGAAAAACCTCTTTCTTCTACTCCTGATTCAATGCTGTAGGGGGGAGTTTCTGATTAGATGGTTTTCTTGGCAACATCATCCATTCAATTGTAGGTGCGGCCTTTTGATTAGATGGAGATGTGACTCCGCTCATTACAGGTGATGGGTGGAGTTTACTGGATTAATTTTCTGGAGTCCTTTAAAAAGGGAAACACTTTGAAGAAACCTCAGATGTAGACTTGTGGGAAACAATTGCTTTAGAGCTGACAGAGACACAGACAATTGGAGATGCCTGGAGTGCTGACAGAGAGAGCAGATGCCTAGACACGGACGTGTGGAGATGCAGAGCCCAGGAGATGCCACCATGTGCCTTGCCATGTGCTTTCTAAGCCAGCCAGAACCCAGAGCTGTGTTTCAGAGGAGGTAAGTGAAGGTCCACAGACGCTTAGAGAGGAAACCACTGGCATCAGAAGCTGGAAGCAACGGAACAGGGAGCAAGGACCAGCAGATGCCAGCTATGTGCCTTCCCAGATTGCCCTTCCTTGAGTCAGAGTATCTTTCTCTGGATGTCTAAGTTTGGACATTTTTGTGGCCTTAGATCTGTAAACTTGTATCTTTAAAAAGTCCGTTTATAAACCTATTAAGTTTCTGGTACAATGCATTCTGGCAGTTTTAGCAAACTAAAACAACCCCAAGCAAGTTCCACTCGCTCTCTCATTTTCGATTTCCATAGGTCTTTACGTATTTGAGAGAAAAGTTGTCTCTTATACCATTAGCTGTTTGTCCCCCACTTTCCCAACCAGAAAAATACTGCTTGTTCCTTCTGTCATCTCTGCAGGATCTGGTAAAGGGTCTGACTCTTGTCGATTTGAGTTGCATCAAAGCCTTACGGATGATGCAGAAACACAGGCTGACGGCCAGTAGCGCTGGATGGGTTTGCGGCTTGTGCACAGCTGCACCTAAGAGCAGCGTCTTTAGTCATCCTGCCTGCGATGTGCTGCACTTGGGAACTGTCTGAAGACGGACACAGAAGGACTGTTTATCGGAGGGTGCAAAAGAGGGGAGGAGTGGCAAATAGATGGACAAAGCCAGCCTCAAACAGTAGGCTGGTGCTAACACAACTGAGATACAACACGAATACACATAAATCAGGCTCCTCTCATCAGCAGCCTTAGATTGCAGGATGAGGAAGGGAACGTCACAAGAATTTGCAGGGAACAGTCCCGGCCTCGATCGTGAGTTACTGGGTAGCCTCGCCCAATCTGCACAACCACCCTGAGCCTTGATCTCATCCTCCATTAAATCTCCCTTTAGAAGTGATACCTGGAGAGTGTCCATTACTTAGCACATATTTAGTGTTCGGTGATTCTGTCATTATTACTGACACAGGGGTTGAGGATTCTGAAAACAACACTCACCAACACTACGACATGACCACTAGCACTTGGTGAGATCTCATGATGTCTGACTGGTCGGGAAGCCCCAGAAGGCGAGGGGAACAGGCTGCGGGGGCTTCCCTAGCTCATAAGGCAGGGTCCTAAACATTCCAGAGAGACGTCAAAAATAAAATGTGGAAGGTCTGAGGGAGGAGTCCCAGGTACAGAATTTATCTCTTAACACTTTTCTAGCACAGCTGCCCTGTTCTCTAAGTAAGTGGGTCAAAACCCATCGATTTTATAAAAGATGAAAAAGAAAGTGGATTCCAGAATGAAGGCTGGTACTAAAAGAAATGAGAGAAGAAGGATAGAAAACAGCTAAATGGAGTAGAGCTGCCGAGTAAGAAAACCCCATAAAGCAGCTGGGATAACTCTAAGGAGCATTTCCATGATCTAACACTGACATTCTCCAGATTATGGAACAAAAGGAGAGGAGAGTGTGCAGCAAACAGAAGATAATGCAAAGCAAGGGCCCACAGCAGGAGGGTAGAAATACAAGCAGGGAGTATTTCAGAGATGTAAAGAGTCTTGAGGACATGAAATATGAAGTGGAAGCTCAGGTAAAGAAAACTAAGAAATAACCTAAGGGACCGAGGCATATGCAGATGCACTCTTGAGAATTAAATGTTTACCAACTATCCTGTTGGTACATATATTAAGAAAAACCCAGCCTACACTGATTTGGGGTAAGCACGGCTGCATCAGCAATTCTGTAGGAAAGGTGCAGTTCATACACAGGGCCTTGAACTACAAGGGAGTGAGGAGGAGCCGCTGGGTGGGTCCTTACCATCCATGACAGTCCATGCATTTTTCAAGTCTCACGGCACTGGCATCACATAACTAGCAGGAACTGAACTTGTCCTTGGAGCTGGTATCATTTCCTAACTCACAGGCCAATGAAAAGCCAAAGAAAAGCAAAGGAGGCCCCAGTTCAGCCTCGAAGTCTCTGCCATCACGCATCTCGATTTGCAGGAGGAACATCCTGGGAAGGGTGGCCAGGCAGCAGCGCGTTCAGCAGGACAGAGACGAGCACAGGGTACGTTCGCCTCCCAGCATGGAACTCAGCAGCCATCGGGAAAACAGACCTGCCCAAGGACACCAACCCACACCCAGAACCACTCCCAGGGGAATTTCACAAGGAGGCAGAAATGCAGCTGAGACTGGGGCAAACGCAGTAACGAGAGAATGAAATCCTCAAAGAAAACACAGCCTCTTGAATAATTCCTCCAGCTGCTAGGAGAGGTGACCTGGCCACACTGCTCCTGAAGTCATGGCTAGAAAATGGGCCCAGCTGGCAGAAAGGAGAGGGCACAACTGCAGAGAAAGGACAGGGCATCTCACACACTAATGCCCGGGGCGTCTGCCGAGGAGGCAGGCAGCAGGCCCAACCCGGTGCCCAGGGAGCTGCTGCGGGTCTGTCCAACCCCAAGGGGCCCCTCGAGCTGAGCTGTTTCCTTTTGGTCTGTTTTCTCATGGGGGTGGGAATCATCATATTTCTAAGTTTTAAATTCATTTAGAGTCGTTTTCATTACAGACCCTCTTCATGGGTTTGTCTCTGGGGCCCCTGCCTGAGAAGAATGCAGGTCATTTTAATAGATGGGCTTCAAAATTTCAAAAGCCAAAAGCATTGTAACACAGCCCTCCTTAGGACTCAGAATTTATATTAAAAGAGAAAATGAAATAACTGATTTCCATAAGAATATCTTCTGTCATAGTATTGAATTTCTGGAAGGATATTATCCAATTCGCAGCGTGTCTCTCCATTTAATATTACCAGCTTATTATAAACTTAATGTCACTCATTCATCTAAGATGAACCACTCAAGGGTTAAATGGAAGTGTAAGAAGCCGCTGGACGGCCTGTCCTGAGGCCCTCAGAGCCCTGTCCTTCTGCCCCTGTGACACGGAGGACCGCAGTGTCCTCAGGCCAGGGCTAGTGAGGAGCGCCACCTCCTCCTAGGCAGACTGCTCAGAAGAGCCACCCCGGGACGCAGGAAGGAACCAGGACACGACCCTCCCAAGGCGTCCACTACCCCAACACAAGCAGCCTGAGCCTCACAAAACGTCTCAGGGTTACGGATAAGTAACATTCCCTCCTTTTACTTATAATTCAGTGGATACAGGAGGTTAAAAAGAAATGCTTCTGGCCAGTCACAAGCCAGGCAGGATTTGCTTCTCCATGGGGGCCCGTACCCCTCAGCTCACAAGCCCTCCAGCGGGGCGCCTCTGGACACTGACTGTGTGCCAGCGGGCTGTGAAAAGGAAATGAGGACACTTCTGCTCAGGCCTGGTCACTCCCGAGTCTCCAAAAGCAGCTCTGGGCCCTAAGCGGAGCTGCAGCCACAGCCTGGCGCCTCCATCCCCAAGCGCCCGTGAGCCACGCCGGGGCTCCCCTCTCTCCAAAGGCTCCCAAGCAGCCCAGCAGCGCAGGGAGAGCTCGCACCACCAAGGCCCCCTTCACAAGTAAAAGAGGGGTGTTTCCCCACCTCACGCTATCAGATTACAAACTGCTGCCATCTTAGGGGAAGAGGCAGGCGAGACTGAAAAACAGTGTAGAACAAAGCGTATGGCTGCTTCCTGCACAGCTGGCAGCCAGCCTTTTACTTGTCCCCCCTGCTGACAGGCTTAAAATAAACCATGGTTGTTATTTTTAGTCCCCGGAAATTCTTCCAGGAATTCCCCATAAATTGATTTTTCTTCTTCTGCAAGGAGAATTAACACAGGATGAAAAGTAAAATTTTAATTGTGTTGCTTAGACTCCTTGGAAGGGCAAAATCCAAATGACTAGATTTTCAAAGACTTCCTCTCTCTTGCAAAAGGAGAGAAAGGTGTCTAAAGTAGGGCCAGTTAGCTTCTGCTCAACAGATGGCAAGGTTGCTGCACCTAGCACAAGAAAGGTCTGCGACAATGCATGTCACTTCCCGCATTTCCACCTAAACCTATTTAAGGGCAGAGCCCGTGTACCCGGCTATCGACTCAACAGGCATTCATGGGTTCCCACCATGTCCAGTCTCAGGAAAGGAGGAAAAGAGCCACTAATGGGCGCACGTCTCTATGTGCTACATTACACACAAGCACGCGCCAGGACGCCGTAAGGACAAAAAATAAAAAACCTGGTGAGCAGATTTAGTTGGAAGTTAACTGACAAGTGCAGAACCCAGGGCCCAGGACGTTGGGTTACCTGCCGGCCAGTGGGTGGTGGAGCTGCAGCCAAGGTAGCCTTTTCTACCTTTCTGTTGGGAGACAAAGAAAAAAATCAGATCTTATAATCAATGTACTTCCGGTCCAGGGGGAGGAAAGACAGAGAAAACAAGCAACCACCACAAAATGCGAATAAAAACAAAGTGGCAATCAAGGTAAACACATTTACATGGAATGCCAAGGAAATTCAGAAGGAAGTGCCTATTCTGCCGAGCTGGAGAAGAATGTTTATGCTGAGCTTCTCCAAGGTCTGACTTACTCAGCCAAGGACATACCTGAAACTCTGGGGCTCAGCACATGTGGGGTACACAGCCAATGCTCACAGGTCCAGGGCACTGAACCGCCCTCAGAGTGGATGGGTGGGATTTTTCCTGGGGCCCCACGTGGAAAAGGACACGCCATAAAGGAGCAGGAGGGCGGGCACCTGGGAGGGGTGGCAGAGGGGCTGTGGAGCATCTTACCTGCTACACCTGAGGTTCAGCCTAACCCAATAGGGGCAAGAGGCCATTCCGTGACCTCAGAAAGCTGTGCCAAGTACCAGTGAGTCACTGCTCCCCCATGCAAAGGGTGCCACCATGCTGGTTTCATGTCCGTGGTGCCACCTGGAAGCGGGCAGCCTGGGCGGCTCAGATAAGATGCTGTGCTGGGACCGGAGCACCCAGGTAGGAGGACAGCCTAAAAGTTACCAGGACACCCTCTTGGCCTGCGCACCAGCTACCCAGGAAGACACTAGAGGGGCCACCTCTGTCTGAGCACCAGGCTGGCTCCAGAGGAGGGAGCAGCAGCTCCACCAGGCCACCGCCCGCTGTCTACCGGCCTGCCGCCTGCTGTCTACCAGCCAGCCACCCGTTCTCCATGGACCTGCCACCCACTATCCACCGGCCCGCCACCCGCTGTCCGCCGGCCCGCCGCCCGCTGTCCAGGAGACCGTTGCCCACTCTCCACGGGGCCCCTGCCCGCTCTCGGCAGGGGGATGCAGCTGACCCCGGGAGCAGGAGGGTCTTCCTAGGTCTGCCCTGCAGCACAGACACAAGACACGCAACGCGGGCCCTTCACAGAGCAGCCAGGCTCAGACCACCCCCACCAGGGCAAGAAGAGGCCACAGTACTGCAGACAGCGGGGGCAGGCCACCCGCACAGCAGAGCGAGTACCAACAACTACCTCCACGCGGCCACACCCAAGGGGTTCATGCCTGAAAACACCGTCTTTCCTAATGAACCCCACGTCCTTTGTCAGGAACAAAGAGGCTGCGCGCGTTCAAGTGACATTTCGGCAAAGGAGAGTTAATGAGTGTCATTCTCTGTTTAAGTAATTGTGCTCCCATTTCGTTTCCCTTTGGGCACACAAAAATTAAAAAAAAAATTTAAGTGCACCTAAATAAAATGGAAGAGCTTGTTTTAAATTAAGGAATGTGGCTGAGGCTCTGTTAAGATTCCAGACAACCCAAGCTGAAACATTTTCATGGGGCCAAAGCAAATATATGCATTTAGAAATAAAAGCGTACCACTCAGACATGCCAATGCTAAGAATTCACAGACCCTGAGCATTAGGTGGGACAAGCAGTTTAGACTAAAGGAGATTGCTCACGCCAGCCCAGCTCTCCGTCAGCTCCCCCCACGTGGGTGTGTGCCCTGGCTGCTCTGCAAACCCCCTATCAACGGCTCAACCACCACATTAAGACCGTGGGAAATTCAACTGAAAAGTAAACAATGTGCTGGACAAATACCATTTTACAGAGCATAATTTCATAATTCAACCGTTCTGCCACGGGGACACTCAAGAAGGGAAAGCTGGGGACAAAAGGTCACACGACATAAACTAAGACTATAAACAGCCATTTCAGGCAACATCCACAGCAGCCAAGAGGCAGCCAGGTCCACAGGTCTGGTTTTTACTTTTATATTTTCAAGAGTAGCTGAGCACCTCTACTTTCTCATCTTTCACTGTTTGTGGGTTTATTTTTCTAAAAGCTGACACGAAGGCTCTACACAAACTATGTCGCCAAAGGTAGGGCTGGGGAATGGAGCAACTCGGGAAATTTCCCTGAACCAGGCCTGGATGGTGGTCTGCCAGCCTCCCACAGCCCCTGCCCACCTCCCCCTGCCTGCCTCCCCCTGCCCGCCTCCCGCAGCCCCTGCCCCCTCCCCCTGCCCGCCTCCCGCAGCCCCTGCCCACCTCCCCCTGCCCGCCTCCCCCGCCTGCCTCCTCCTCCCCGCCCCAACCAGCGCTTTTTCTGCTGTAGCTGATTCCTGCTCCTACCACAGGACCCCAACAGCAGTTTGATATTTGCTTGTTTTTGGTAGCAGCAGCAGCAACTTTTCCAGCAAAAGTTTACACAAAACCCCAGGAACATAAACAGATAAAATGGTTTCTTAGCAGAATAAATGTATATGATAAGCACATACTTGTATCATTTTCCTTTTACAAAGACAAACACTAACACTTTCGACCTGTACCATGTCCAGTCCTGGGATCTGGCACGAGGGCCCTCCTGACTGTGAACAAAAGTCAATCCGGGACCTTCAATGAGTTAAAGCTTGACTCAATGCCCAATGGGTGAGCTGCGTACTGATCTTAAATACAGACAATGGTTTATGGACCAGTTAAATAAAAGACAATCCCAAACGGAACCTCAGCTCCCTTGTGCAGTGGGCCACTAGGAAGGGTCCCATAGAAAGGGGCAGCCAGCCGAGGCCGTGGGAGGACAATGCCACCCTGAGCCCCACTGCCGGCAGCCTCTCCCTCCACAGGCGCTGAGATGTCTGCAAAAAGCCACCGTGAAAAGCTACCTGACCCAGTGCTTTAAAAACATACTATCTTCAAATCATCCCCTACACCTGTTTTGGAAGAACACCAATTAATGAAAGTTTCCTGAAAAGCAGCTTGGAAAATATTGCTATAACTCATATGACAACAACCAGTCTCATTTCACTTCCTTTGCACGTCTAAAGCACGAGACTGAACACAGGAAACTGGGATAGGCTCAATGCCACCGTGGAACAGTAATTTCTATGTTCCATCTTTCATTCCAGAGGCTGGTAAAAGGCACAGTTCCTGGGCACTCTACCAGCTCCCTGGTGCATTGGTGTATTAGGGTAACTCTAGATGCCAAAACAAAGAGCACCCACAAAATACAGGGCTGAAAGAGGTCAGTGCTATGTTTATCCCTCAAGAAATATTCCAGAGGTAGGCAGTCTCTGCCCTCCCCAAATCACAGTTTCCTCTGGGGTTATCCCCAAACCATGGGTCACAGTGGCCGCTCTACTTTCCCCTGGTGCACGTGTGTGTAAGCAACAGGAAAGGAGCAGCCCGGGCATGTACACTCATCCCCTAAAGACAGGACCTAGGTGCACCCCAGATGCCGTCCACTGCCCTGCACAGCTGCAGGACGCTGGCTGGTACCCACTGAAAACCGCAGTCGCCACCCCATGGCTAACCGGTCTCTGGCACAGACATCACCATCAACTGGGGCTGGTTCCAGCATGGAGCGTGGGGCACGGCTGTGCCTGGGCCACATGTTCCAGGTAAAACACGCAGAGAGCCTTGCTTGCATCCTACTTAAGAGGACGTAGAAAAGCTAAAACCAGACTCTGCTTTGCTAAGCTAAGCACTATGCAAGTAAAAATGTGATTTACAGCACCAAAAAAAAAACCCATGTTTTTTTAGTAATGACAGGTAGATGACAAGAGAAGAGAATTTAATGTAAAAGTAACCTGAGGCAGTTTGGCAACAGACTACCTATAAAAACTTCCAGTTTTAATTCTTTTCAAGAGCCTATAGCACAAATGGAATTTGATCTCATTCCAATTGTAAACACTTCCTTTATGTTCTTAGGTGAAGGAAACTGAAGCTTTCTTGCTAATCCTCCTGCCCCCACCAAAAACGAGTTAAATGAACTGTGTAAGCCACTTCGCACAGTGCCTGACCCAGGCTGCTTCCAGCACAGCAGCCTCAAGAGAAAATGGAAGGAAGCAATTATTAGGTTTCATGAACAAAGCCCTCAGTAAGAGTTAAATTAAGATTTTCCTTATCACAAAGTATCTCCACGAGTGCTAAGGTGCAAAAAGACCAGAGAAACATGACAAATGAGAAACTCACAGTTCAAAACGTGTAAATGGCATATTTGTTGGGAGGGGACGGGAAAGGAAAGCACATCTTCTCACACGCTGGCAAACACATTGCACCCTT
The DNA here is from genome assembly GCF_023851605.1 of Tamandua tetradactyla. Classification (NCBI taxonomy): domain Eukaryota; kingdom Metazoa; phylum Chordata; class Mammalia; order Pilosa; family Myrmecophagidae; genus Tamandua; species Tamandua tetradactyla. The sequence goes on along the minus strand of NC_135330.1, from coordinate 100,350,685 downwards.
TAAGAATGACGCCCAGGAAAGGGGCACCAGTGGATGCCCTGCACAGGGGTCCGGGTGGGTGGAGGGCCAGCACCTGTGAATGCAACAGGTGACAGAAACCGAGTCCTACAGATGTCATGGCGTCACACGGGGCATGCTGGCTTAGGAAAGACCTCAAGTTCAATACACTGGGGCAGCTGGAGGCAGTGCTGGAGGGCTGCAGGTGTAGCCAAGGAGTGCAAGGAAGGGTTGCTGCGGTCAGCAGAAGCTGGCAGGGTCCAGGAAGAGTCTCCCCTGGGGCACTGGGGGAGCGTGGCCCTGATCCCAGACTCCAGAGCCGTGCCATGACATTCGCCTATTGTTTTAAGCCACCCAGTTTGCGGTCACAGCCCCAGGGAATTAACATAGGGAGGAGCATCAAATGAACATTCAGAAGGACAGACAAGGAGAGAGATTTTAGCTCTATTTGTAAGGAGGCAAACCCATGCACAGTCATGGAAGGGGCACTTCCCTGGGTGAAGCAGCTCTATGAGTTCAGGGTTGATGCAGACACTGTGCGATTAGTTACCAATTTTTATCTGGTTGAAGCTGACCTACACAGGCACGTGTGCTGTAAGGTAGTATAGCTAAGCTGAAGCAAATAAGGAATAAAACCGAAGATTTGTTAGGGATAAAAACAATTTCCTTCTGCTGTGACTTTACTTCTTCTTTGGAAGGTCATAAGCACCACCGTGGCCCACTGGAAGGCTCTTGTGCATTCATTCTGTGCTAAAGCCATCGAAACCACATGTGATAAACTTTTATAGACAATGTCCTATCACGAGATTCAAACAGATTCAGCTCCTAAAAGAGCTTCACAGAGACAGTGAGTAAACACCAAAAGAAAATTCACGTAATAAAGAGTCTCGAGGAATAAAAAGAAAGCTAAACCATGAGTTGAATTTTTAGAAAGAAAGGAAAAAAAAACCCCACAGAGCCTATAAATTCGTTGGAAATGTGGGTTTGGGGTGAGGAACAGGACTTCTGCCAAGTTTCGAGGCCATAAAAGCAGCTGAAATAGAATACAGAGCTACGCAGAGAGCCACATTTTCCACGGTAATAGGCTTTATGGCTCAGGCTGGGCAGTAAAGTAGGAGACTCGTCAAAAAAGCCCACATTATAGCGCTCTCATTAATTTCATGGATTAATCTGAGATTTTTAATTTCAGTTGACCAGAAATTACATAAGAAAGAAATTACTATTTTAAAGTATCATTAGGTGGTTGCATATAGACACATGTTCTTCCCTTTTAAATTCTCTGCTTTTAAGTACTCTACCTACCCATGGCAAAATACATACAGCATTGGGGGGGCCACGGTGGCTCAGCAGGCAGAGGTCTTGCCTGCCATGCCGGAGACCCGGGTTCAATTCCCAGTGCCTAGCCATGCCAGAAAAAAAAAAAAAAAAATATATATATATATATATATATATACACACAGCATTACAAATACTACTGTATTGCTACAATAATTTATACTCTGAATTTTACACTAATTTGTCAAAAGGAAGGGAGATTTACCCTGCCCTAACCAAGCAGAAAGGATTTTTCCATGCAAAACAAGATCATCAGTGACATACTTAATACAAAAAGCTTTCAACATGTTGCAAGAGCTTTTGTGTTAATAACTAATATAATTATAAATACTGTTTTATCTTTTTGTTAAAATAGGGGCCTCCACTGAACAATATTTATTAGGAGGTAAATCATTGTTTTAATGGGGAAACGTAAGATTACTCTACCTCCAAGTATTTCACATTGTCAAACGTCCGTCAAGCAAATTTGGGATTGCCTCTCTCCTTATGAATTTGGATAAATGTCAGCTTCACCGAGAAGAGAAACAAATGCATTTAAAAATATTTTCTCCCAAGCACTGGCAATGAACAGGGTTCGTCTGAGAAGCGGGCAGCGGATCAAGTGTGGCTAACATAGCAGGCCCCTGCCACCGAGTGGCCACTTCCCAGGTACAGCCTTCTCCGCAGGTCGGCAGGCCCCAGCGTCAGTAAAGGTAATGCTCCTGGAACTTCGCAGGCCTGTCGGGGTGGCCTCCAGGTGCCAGCAGGGAAGCACGCGCTCCAGGGCAGCCGGGCACTGCACCCCGTCCCCACAGCTTCCTCCGGCTGGTCCGGGGAGAGCATGGCTCAGTGGGGCCCAGCGTGCGGTGAGTCTGGTTCAGGGATTTGCTGGTACGGTTTGAACACAAATCCAGCACTGCAATTCTTCCGTGCTTTTTATGAAAATTGTCAAAAGGAAAAGAAAAAAGCCAAAACCAAGATTCATTCTGCAGGTCCGTTCCCTCATTGGGGGTCCACGTGTCCTCCACAGGCCCTGCCACGGCTGGCGACATTGTGTCATCGATTACAAGGTCCTGCGGGGATGTCCACCCTCTTCACCCACTGCCACCTTCACTCCCACCCCTGCACCCGCTGGTCCCTGCCCAGAAGCATGCTGTCCCTTTTGTTCATGTCCACCTTTGAGAGGTGATTTTCTGGAAAGCAGTGACCTCTCAATCGCTTCTGGCTGTGCCCCATGCTGCCAGCGCTGCTGGGCACAGCAGGCACTTGTTATAAGCGCAGCAGGCAGCAGGAGCTGGGAGGGGCGAGGGGGCGGAGCCCGGGAGGGGCAAGGGGGCTGAGTCCAGGAGAGGTGAGGGGGCGGAGCCAGGAAGGAAGGAGAGGGCCTGCCTTTCACCTGGAGGGTAGGACTGCAGGCATTTGCATGTCAAAATTTATGAAGTTATTCTGACTAAAAAGGGGAAAAGAAGTGTAACAAATAAAGAATCAGTGGCTGAGAGAGTTCAAGTACAGTCGAGAGGCTACTCTGGAGGTTGCTCTTATGCAAGCTTCAGGTAGACCTTGCCACCTATCATAACCTGCCAACCCCCAACCAGGACCATTCCAGCCAATCCTAAAGAACACCTAGGGCAGTATATAAGATTCCACAAGGGTTCCATGCACTAGAGTAACCTTCCAGAACCTACAACCTCCAGATGGGTCCTAGGCCAGATAAGTCCTGAGATGCAGAGGGGCCAGCCTGTCCAGAACTAGTTCCATCCCCCATCCCATATTATCAACACCCCTTTCCAACATGAAGAAGTTAGAATGGGCATAGCCCAAATACTCCTAAAGAGTGGGAGAAAGATGAAAGGAGAAGGCGGAGTTGAAACAGAGAAGATAGGATTTAACAAATCAGTATGACTGCTGAATCATTATATTGATATTTTTGTTAGTTTCCAATGTCTTGGAGCAGCTAGAAGGAAAAACCTGAAACTGTGGAACTGTCACCCATATCAAACTCTGAAATTTGTCCGTAATTGTTGCAGTGTGCTTTGAAATTCATTACTTTTTCTTGTATGTATGTTATTTTTCACAATTAAAAAAATGTATGGAGCTATTAAGAAATTAACAAAAGGACAAATGAACTGGCAGCAGAAGGTATCCAAACTAATCCATAACACAGCGTGTGGTATGTGAACCCCTGCATGGTTTCACGGAGCACAATCCCTAACTCCAAAAGGAAGGAGGGATGAAATGGTCGATTACAGTGAGAATGTGCACAACTCCCACTCACTCTCACACACTCAGCCACTCACATACTCACACATACTCAGACCTACACACTCTCACTAATTCACATTGTGCTAGTTTGAAGCTGTCGGAATGCAATATACCAGAAACGGAACAGCTTTTAACAAGAGGAATTTAATGAGTTGCTAGTTTACAGTTCTAAGGCCAAGAAAATGTCCCAATTAAAACAAGTCTATAGAAATGGCCAATCAAAGGCATCCAGGGAAAGATACCTTGGTTCAAGAAGGCCGATGAAGTTCAGGGTTTCCCTCTCCTGTGAGGAGGCACATGGTGAACACAGTCAGGGCTTCTCTCTCAGCTGGAGAGGCACATGGCGAACAGGGCATCATCTGCTTTCTTCTCCTGGTGTCAGGTTTCATGAAGCTCCCCAGGAGGCATTTTCCTTCTTCATCTCCAAAGGTCGCTGGCTGGTGGACTCTCTGCTTTGCAGTGTTGCTCTCTCTGACTCTCTCATTCTCCAAAATATTTCCTCTCTTATAGGACTCCAAATAAACCAATCATGACCCACTCAAATGGATGGAGACATGTCATCCCCTAATCCAGTTTAACCACCATTCTCGACTAAATCACATCAACCAGGGAGATGATCTCATTACAGTTTCAAATATACAGTATTGATTAGGGATTATTCTACCTTTATAAAACGGGATTTATATTAAAACATGGCTTTTCTTAGGGGGCATACTTCCTTTCAAACCAGCACACACATACACACTCACCGCCACACTCATTCTCAGTCACACTCATAGACTTGTAAACAGACTCATGCAAACATATGCATTCACACACATATACACAGTCACAGATACACCCACCCACACTCCCCCACTAATATACATTCACACAATATTCACACACATACACACACACTCAAACACACTCATCTGCTCATCTACGCACTCACCCACACACTCATTCTCACTCACTCTTATACTCACTCACACATTCATATACAGACTCACACATGCAGACATATGCACACATTCACACACTCGTACATATATGCATGCACACTCACCCACACGTTTCTATCAACACTCACATACACATTCACACACTCACAGTCATTCTCACACACTCGCACACTCGTAGAAACACACACAAATCCTAAGAACGTCCTTCCTGCCTTGGTCCTCCACTCCCCTGTGGCCACCTCTGCGTCCTCAGCCCTGACCTTCTGGAAGGCCTGACTGGATAGGGCAGCAGGCTGCACTCCATGGCAGGTGCCGACACGGCTCGGCCCGGAAAACGTTTTCTCACTGAGGGGCAAGCCACCCTGCCTGTGGGAAACCCCGATCTGCAAAGCCTGGCCTAATACTGACCAGTTTTTTCTTCACTGCCATCTCCTATTTTTAGCACCTGGTCCAATTCAGTTCAACAACTGTGTATTGAGGTCCCTGCCTGCCATTTTAGTGTAATGGGTGGTAATGTTGAGCGTGACATGCCCGTTTTTGAGGAGCTGTGCTCTAGCAGTGAAGCTCCAAGCTCACTGTTCTTTGTCTAATATCTGTCCTCTCGACCCAGGACCCCCCAGCCGAGCCCACTCTGTCCTGTCGCCTCAGAGAACCCACTTGCCTCTTCCACCTTCCACGCTGTCATCAGCCACAACACCCGGCACTCCATGAGTGCTTGGGCAACAGCTGTTCATTAGCGAACGAAGGACTCACTGGGCAGCCTCCTGGAGAGACGCTTCCAGAATATTCTCTGTCTTTCCTGCCCCTGCCTGTGACCCCTGTTCGCTGTCCCCCTCTTAGGACAAGTGGCTCCTGGCCCTGTGGATACAGTCTCACTGAACTCACCCCATCCTGGAGAAAGAATGCTGGCTTGGAGTGCAGACGCATCGACTTTCAGTCCAGCCCTGCATGCGTATGCCGAGTCACACTCCTCAGGCTCAGCCTCCTACCACAGGCTCTCCCAGGCGCTGACATGGCCCTGTTCAGCTCCCAGACCGGTGATGCCAAAGCAGACAAAGCGATACCTCGATGAAATGCCTCAGGCATGTCGGAATGATTCGTAAAAATGACTGTTTCTAGTAAAAAGTTTATTTACAGCTTCTTTAGAATCCCCACTGTCATTTATTTTATGTTTTAACCACTTGAAAAACTACCACTGACTTTTATTTCCATGGGCAAGGTACATATCTTTTCCAGTTAGATCTACAATGCTCAATACTCAGCTAGAGTCATTGCAAAGCAAAAGGAAATAATGTACATGGTTCTAAAAATCATTTTGCCTAAAAGAATTAAGCGAGAAACTACTTAAAAGAGGAAAAATTTATAACAAGTAAAATGGGAGGAAAATATTGTTCTGGCTCTCTGAGGTAGAACTTATTTTGCAGTCAACTTTGACTAACAAATTTTTTTCCTCTATGGTCTTTCCTAGTTCTAGAAACTTCTCTGAATACATGACCAAGAAATCAGATAGTTAGACATCTTTCTAGCTCATCCATTTTAAGCTGTTTCCGCTATTTGTTGGTGACAGGAATGAGCTGTTATACACCCAAAAGAACTGAAAGCGTTGACTTAAACAGATATTTGCACACCAATGCTCATAGCAGCATGACTCACGACTGCCAAAAGGTGGAAGCAACTCAAGTACCCATCAACTGATGAATGGATAAACAATATGTGGTGCGTACATACAATGGAATATTATTTGGTCATAAAAAGGAATGAAGTTCTGAGACATGCTATAACATGGGTGAACCTTGAAGCCATCCTATTGGGCAAAATAAGCCAGACACAAAAGGACAGCTATTGTGTATCATTTACACAAAATAACTAGAATATGCAAATTTACAGAGGAAGAAATGGGAATACTGGCTGCCAGAGGAAAGGGCTTGGGAATGGGGAGTGAAGGTTTAACCCGAAGCCTGCGAGACTCCCTGAGCCCCATCTCACCCTCCCATGTGACATCCAAACCACCAGCAACTGCTGCCCGTTTATTCTGTCCTCTTTGCATCCCTAGTTCTGTTGCTGTATTCCAAGTCCTTCTCCCTCTCCTTGACTTCCACGGGACCCTCCCACTGAAACACTCTAACACGCTTAGTCCCTTCAGATCCGGCGCTGCGTGTGAAAGGCAGACCTGGTGGTGCATGCCTGCACAGCAGCCTTCGATGCCTCCCCTTTGCTTAGAGACTCTGCTCACAACCCTGTCACAGTCGGTGCTGACCCCCACGGCACCTTTCTCGAATGTGACCCTGTCTCAGACTCTCCGTCCCAGCAGCTCCACGCCACTCACAGGTTTCATCCAGATTCAGCTATTTTCTACCTCCTGCTCCACATTCCCAGCTCCGCTGGCCAACTCCCATTAGTCCTTCTGACTGAATTTCACTGTTTCCTGGAAAACATGCCCGAACCTTTTTTTTTTAACATGGGCAGGCTCTGGGAATGGAACCTGGGTCTCTGGCATGGCAGGCGAGAATTCTGCCACTGAGCCACCATTGTAACACCCGCCCTAACCTTTTTTACTCTCTGTTCGGGGATCCCCATGTAGCCATGACCACCTGCCTTTCTCCTACATGTCTGTTCCATCCTCCCATGGCCCCCTGTCTTTGCAGGCCCAGTGCGAGCACAGTGCCTGGTACAGAAAGACAGACCAACTGTCTGTGGGGCCACTTAACCTGCCAATGAAAGCACTCCCCTGTTGCTGGCCAAGCCTGGGAGAGAGGTTACTACATAGAGATGCCAGTTCTTCTCAAGTAATGCGTATTACACTCATCTCACTGTTCCCAAGGTAGCTGAATCAGCGAGCAGAGGCACTGTATCTTAAACATTCTGTGAACAGTGTGATCCACAGAGACTGAGAATGAGCCTTCTCTCACCAATGCTGCTAAATCTGAAATAATCCACGGACAGAAAGATTCAAATTAGAGCTCATATATATTTTTTACCAAAGAACATACCTAAAGTTTCTAAGCACTCTTTTCAGTATTTATTTGGTCCTCTGGTTTCTAACATTAGTGAGAATGTTGTATCCTTCTGATATAAATTGTTTATTTCAATTATCAGAACCAGTGGGCTAAGTAGAGCCAAAAGGCCCCAAAGTGAGGCACGTTAGGTGGCGTGATATTCAGACGCAAAGTTAAAACAAGTCATTTCCTATCGGAAGACAGCAGTTTTAACAATACCCCCTGAAAATCAACAAAACTGGAAGAACATAAAATTCATGGGGCTCTCTAGTCCTTCCTCACAGACAAAATAGTTACCAAGTTAAGACGAGAAGGGATAAAAATGCTCACAAAATATTGTAAAAGGTTTATCCCAAAAGAAACTTCTAGGTAATAAAACTAAATTACATTAAACAGAATATTATGAAAACAGTACTTGGGAAATGATTCACTTCGGGGCATTTAATAACACAATATAACTGGGAAAGTGAAGCAGAACTTTCTCCTCAGTGACAATGCGGCAGCAAATTAGGGAATCAGAGGTGGTGTGCCTGTGTATGGTTTATTGGATTATTCCCATGAGATAAAGAGAAATCATGGAAAAACAACAGATTCCTCAGGCTAAGGAGTGGAAAGGACTCACAGACTTTTCTACTGTAGTCCCACTATGTGAACCATGACACATCTCCAAACAATCAGCAGCTGAGAAGGTTTGCAATGGGATATTTGGGGATCTGTCTTACATCAACCCACAGTCAGAAAAGAACTTTTTTCTTATTATTTCTTGGTTGGAAAAGTCACATTTCCTAACTTGAAAATAAAACAGATGTCCAAAATTATTAGACGGAGTTATTCATAAATCAATGGTTCATGTGTTTAGGGAAGAGACAAAGTTTTTGAAAATTATCAAATGTCTGCCTCCCTGCTACCATGCACCAGTAAATGAAACCAGGGCCTGTTGGAGAAAGGGCTCATTCCAGAGCATAACCGGGGAAAGCAGGAGGTGGGACTGGAACAGCTCATTAGGCCAGAAAAGGAGGGAATGTTGGAAAAAATTGGGGTGTGTCATGAGAATGAAGGAGCCAGCGTGAAAGCACCAGAAGCACGATCCATAAAAGAGAAAATGGATAAATTAGACTTCATCAAAGTCTGCTCCTTAAAAGACCATTAAGAGGAAAATGAAAAGACAAGCCAGAGACAGAGAGAAAACATTTGCAATACACATACCTGATAAAGAACTTGTACCCAGGATATAAAAGGAACTCTTGAAATTTGTTAAAACAATCCTATTTAAAAATTGCTAAAAGTTTTGGAAACAGCCTGATAGGCCCCTTTCAAAAAGGAGGCCCCACGCCCTCAGGAGTGCACGGACAGGGAGACGGGACTCGGAAGCGAGCGAGCCGGGTTCCTTGAACTCCCTCCCCTTACCCGTGCCCCCACCCCCACGACATGCGATTCACCGTGTCGCCTGCCCCCCCACCACGCCCCAAGCACTCCGCCCCAAACCCCACCCCATACGTGCCTCCCAGCCTGCCCACCTCTCCCAAGCAAGCACACAGTCTCACCCTGCCCGTTCCCAGACCAGAGGACCCACACCAGCCCCTCAACACCCATCTCCACCTCACTGCCCCTGCAGGCGGTCACCTACACATCTGGGCTGCGGGCATACCTTCCTGCAGGGGCCACCTGTGCCCCACCCAGACAGTCATGCAACCCCACCCTGGGGCCCCTGAGATCTGCCCATGTGTACATAAGTGTAAGCACATCCCAGATCCGTGCATGCACACACACACATGCACACACGCGCACACACACACCCCAGCTATGGGCAAGCGCTGACATGAGCATCCAGGCCACATATGCCCCCAGCTCAATTATAAAATGGGCTAAAGATATGCATACGCATTTTTCTGAAGAGCAAATACAGATGGCTCAAAAGCACATGAAGAGATGCTCATTTTCATTGGCTGTAAGGGGAATGCAGATCAAGACTACAATGAGATACCACCTTACACCTATAAGAATGGATGATATTAAACAAACAGGAAGCTACAAATTGTGGAGAGGATGTGGAGAAATTGGGACACTTACACACTGCTGGTGGGAATGTGTAATGGTGCACCAAATACCACTATGGAAGACAGTCTGGCAGTCCTTTAGAAAACTAAATTGTGAGTTGCCCTATGACCCAGGAATACCAACACTCGGAATATACCCAGAAGGACTGAAAGCAGTGACATAAACAGACATTTACACACCAATGTTCATAGCAGCAGTATTCATAATCACCAAAAATGGAAACAACCCAAACGCCCATCAATAGACGAGTGGATCAACAAAATGTGGTATATACATATGATGGAATATTAAGCAGCATTAAGACGAAATGATATCCTGAAGCACATGACAAGATGGATGAGCCTTGAGGATGTATTTCTGAGTGAAATTAGCCAGACACAAAAGGACAGATATTGTATTGTATGATTCCATTTTTATGACCATGGTAAAGGTAAAATCAGAGGCTTATAATACAGAATATAGGGGACCTACAGATACACAGAAGCTAGAGACAGGTGAACGGTTAGCTAATGAGGATGAACTCAATTGTAACGGAATAAATGGAAGTGAAGGCGGTTCACCAAGGGGTCTATAAGTAATATTGCCATATTGAAGGTGAGCATGATTGAAAGGGGTTGTATAGACCTGCATGTCCCACCGATTGAAACTACAAATATAAAAAAGTTCTTGGATGAACTACTTCAAAAGTACGAATTTTGTACAAAGAATATATAAATTCGGGGTACGGGGGGAAAACTGCTACGGCATGCTATGGGATATGTTTAACAGAAAAACATCAGCACTACCACACAACAATATGGGTAAATAATGGGGGGAGGGACAAGGGTTAAGGGGAGGTTTAGATTTCCTATTTGGGGAGGGTGTGCTTATTGGTTATCTTTCTCTTGGAAATAATGAAATCATATAAAATTGATGATTTTATTGAAGGACTGCTGACTTTGGACATTATACATGATGCCCAAAGAATGGAGCTGGCTGAAGGACGCACTGACTGAGAAAAAGATGGTGTATACATATGACAGAATATTGTGCTGCTACAAAAAGGAACGAAGTTGTGAGGCATGCAAGGTTGTGAATTGTCCTGGTCTGAGTCTGGTGGACCCCAAAAAGCCATGCCCTTTGATCCTCATTCAATATTGCTGGGTGGGAGCATTTTGATTGTTTCCATGAAGATGTGACCCACCCAACTGTGGGTAGTAACTTTTGATTAGATGATTTCCATGGAGGTGTGTCTCCACCCACTGAAGGTGGAGTTGCTTGCTGGAATCCTTCAAAAGAGGAAGCATTTTAGAGAGAGTCCCATTTTGGTAGAGCCACGAGAAAGCCAGCAGATGCCGCCATGTTCGCCATGTGCCCTTCCAGCTGAGAGAGAAACGTTGAACATCGTCGGCCTTCTTGAACCAAGGTATCTTTCTCCAGACGTCTTTGATTGGACATTTCTATAGACTAATTGTAGTTGGGACATTATCTCAGCCTTAGAATTGTAAACTGGCAACTCATTAAATTCCCCCTTTTAAAAGCCATTCTGTTTCTGGTATATTGCATTCCAGCAGCTAGCAAACCAGAACATGAATGAACCTGTGGGACATTTGGTGAGGCAAATTAAGCCAGAAACAAAATAGCAATTATTGTATGGTTTCATTTAGAAAATACTTCTAAGAAAATAGGGGTCTAAATTTTAAGCTGTTATAGCAGGCACATTAACCCCAGAGGTAATTATTATTTCTGATTTTGAGTGGCTATTTTATATATGTATAACCTGGTATTTAGAGTTAAGAATGAAGGTGAACAAGTCTGGATTAAGGTAATTCAGAATACAGGGGTAAGGAAGACATTGTCTATATTTTAGAACCTCATCTACTCTTTGAGACCCAACAGAAGAAAGGTTTATTTTTTCCAGAAGGTAAATTTTCTGTAGCACATAATCTAACTCAACCTGTCTGGATAGCTCATTTAAACAATCCAAACACAGGGAGCCCAGAATAATAACGAGGGCCTCTAATCCTGCACAGTTTTTAATGTGATTCCTGGATATATCCTAGAGTATACTAAGTAAATAATCAAAAAGTATTGACAAATTCCCTTGAGGAAAGCAAGAAAAAAACATGGAACTATTAAACTTTGCCACTAGGGAAATACCTGATACTGTGTAAAACTTTAGGGACACCAAAATCAATAGGCCAAACCCTTGATCTTGACGCTTGCTTTTGTGAAGCTTATGTAGGTAGCAAAGAAGCTTAGCCTACCTATAGATACGCCTAAGAGTTACTTCTGGAGAACCTCTGTTGTTGCTCAGATGTGGCATCTCTCTTTCCAAGCCCAACTCTGCAAGTGAAATCATTGCCCTCCCTACTATGTGGGACATGACGTTCAGGGGTGAGAATCTCCCTGGCGACATGGGAGATGACTCCCAGGGATGAGCCTGGCACTGGCACCGTGGAATCAACAATGCCATCCTGACCAAAACAAGAAAAGAAGTGTAACAAATAAGGTATCAGTGGCTGAGAAAGTTCAAATAGAGTCGAGAGGCTACTCTGGAGGTCACTCTTACGAAAGCTTCAGTTAGACATTGCCAAACCTCATAACCTGCCAAACCTCAACCAAAACTATTCCAGCCAATCCTAAAGAACACCTAGGGCAATATATAAGATTCTTCAAAGGTTCCGTGCACTAGGGTAACTTTCCAGAACCTACAACCTCCAGATGGGTCCCTGCATCAGGTAAGTCTTCAAATGGAAAGGGGCCAGCCTCTCCAGAACACCAAATAATTCCATCCTCCATCCCATATTATTGACAGCCCTTTCAATATGAAAAAGTTAGAATGGGCATAGCCCAAATACCCCTAAAGAGTGGGAGAAAATCAAGGGAGATGGTGGAGTTATACAGAGAAGGTTGGGTTTAACAAATGAGTATGACTGCTGAACCATTAAATTGATATTTCTTTTGGTCTCCAGTATCTTAGAGCAGCTAGAAGCAAAAATCTAAAATTGTGGAATTTTAACTCTTATCAAACAGTGAAATTTTTTCTACAACAAACTGTTGCAATGTGTTTTGAAATTTATTGCTTTTTTGTATATTTATTATTTTTCACAATAAGGAAAAATATATATTTCTTCTAGCTACCAGTGTTTTGAAACAGCTAGAAGGAAAAAATCTGAAATAGTGGAATGGTAATCCTTAACAAACTCTAAAATCTGTTCTGTATCTACTTGTTGATGTGTACTTTGAAAATTATTGCTTTTTCTTTCTTTTCTTTATATATATATATTATATTTAACAATAAAAAACATTCAAAAACGGGCAGGAGTTTTGAAGGGATGCTTCATGGAAAAAGATAAATGGATGGCAGATAAGCACATGAAATGATGTTCATTGATTATTAGAAAATGCAAAGTGAAACTGTATATATGGTCAACAGATTTTCAACCAAAGTGTCAAGGCAATTCAATGGAGAAAGAATAGTCTTTACAGCAAATGGGGCTGGGACAGTTGTACATAAATATGTGAAAAAGTAAATAAATAAATGAATCCTAACTTCCACCATTTACAAAAATATAGACCTAAGTGTAAAATCTAAAACAATAAAACTCCTAGAAGAAAATACAAGAAAGCTTTATGACCTTGGTCTGGGCAAACATTTCTTATTTACCACAGCAAAACCACGAAGAGCTGCCACCACAGGCCACCAGGATGGCTGAATGAAAGGCAGAGTGTGCAAAGGGATTGTAGTGACCGGGATGGGCCCCCAGTGGACTGCCGGTGGGAATGCAAAATGGAGCAGCCACGGTGGACAACGGTCTGCTTATCAAGTTCACTGACCCTTACCAAATAACCAAGCAGTCTCCCGCCAGTCATTTACCCCGGAAAAATGAAAACATAGGTTCATACCATACCTTCAGGTTAAAGTTTATAGATTTGTTCACAATCACTAAAATCTGGAAAAGCAAATCAAAACCCCAAATCCCACAAATGCCCTTAAACTAGCCATTAAAAGGAGAAAATGAGACACCCCTACAATGGTACACTACTCAGCAAGAAAGGGAGACCGGCTGTAAGCAGCGACACAGAGGAATCTCGATACACCCGGCCAGCGAAGGACGCCAGGTGCCAAGGGCTGCATGTTGGAGAGGGAGGAGATGGACGCCCTCCAGGGATGGGGAGGGGACACTCTTCCTGGGGGAGGGCTGCTTCCTGGAGACGCAGAAGCAACCTCCAGTTGATCCTGAGGATGGCTGCACCAAGCTGTGAAAAGATATTAAAACCACTGAATTGTACACTTTAGAGGAGTAAGTGCATGCTATGATTTTATATTTCTAGCTCTCTACGCCCTATGGTGAGGTCACACGACCACATCTATAGTGAGGTCACACTGTTTTATGCTGAAGGTCACCAACTGAGTGTGTAAAGCGCACAGACCTTCGAACTAACCGGGTGACTTTTATTACATTAACTAATCGCGTGATGCACATGACATGAGAATGCTGTGTCCCCGGCACTGGATGAGTGCGTCCAATCCCTGGTGTCGCTCCGTGCTGCAGCCCCCACCCTGCCCCCCACGGCCTGACAGGTGTGTGCTCAGTCGCAGCTGCCGTTCCTCCCATCGCGCGCTCCGTCCTCCTGCTCAAGCGGAAGGGTTTCCATGCCACTTAGACACAAAATTGAATAAACGTGAGATGAGATACGGCCGTACTATGCCTTCCCAGTCACCATTACAAAGCCCTTAACTAGCTCCTCATCTATTTATTGAGGTTTTGCAAATAAGATAGATTCAGTTTAGAGGTGCTTATTAAGGTAACAACGGGCTTTAAACCCTTGAAAAGTAGCTGCAGAGGGAAATTAAGTGCCTATTTATAGAGGTACTCCAAATCTGAATTATTTTCATCTTGGGTACATTAGAAAATTAAAATAAAATGTTCTCTTGGTGGTAGATGTATTTAAAAATCAGAAATAACACAAACTTACAGAAAACTTTCAAGACTAAAACTAGAACACAGAATAATCACAGACCACTTAGCCCGAGTCACCTATATTATTAACCCTTTGAGTCTTCCAATGCTGTTCTTTTCAAAATTGTTTTGCCTATTCTATTTCTATTATCTTTCTATATAAATTTTTTAATCACTTTGTCAATTTCTACAAAAAATCCAATTGGGGTTTCAATGGGGAATACACTGAATCTATACATCAGATTAGGGAAGAACTAACAGCCTAATAAATTTTTTCAATGCAAGAGCACATTTTATCTCATCGCTTAGTTAGACCTTCTTTGATTTTTTTCCAAGAGGAAATTTAGCTTTTATTTCTGTTATCTCCTTTTTTTATCCCTGCCTATCCCTCATCCCATTCCCCAAAACCAAGCCAACACATTAAAGAGTTTGCTTAGTATCTGCAAAGTCCCCTGGGGGGAATGGTAAGAAAGGGGGAAAATTCAACTTTCCCATTTGGAGAAGGCCTGATATTCTTGCAAGCAGTGAGAACCACAAAATCAACAGGCTGAGCCCTCAATCTTAGGGTCTGTTCATATGAAACTTATCCCTACAAAGGATAGGCTAAGCCTACTTAAAATTAGGCCTAAGAGTCACCCCCCAACAGAACCTCTTTTGTTGCTCAGACGTGGCCTCTCTCTCCAGCCAACACAACAAGCAAACTCACCACCCTCCCCTCTCTGCATGGGACATGACTCCCAGGGGTGTGGACCTTCCTGGCAACGTGGGACAGAAATCCTAGAATGAGCTGGGACTCAGCATCAAGGGACTGAGAAAATCTTCTCAACTGAAAGGGGGAAGAGAGAAACGAGACAAAATAAAGTATCAGTGGCTGAGAGATTACAAATAGAGTTGAGAGGTTATCCTGGAGGTTATTCTTATGCATTATATAGGTATCACCTTTTTAGTTGATTGATGAACTAAAATGATTGCATAATGATACAGCTTTCACAATGTGACTGTGTGATTGTGAAAACCTTGTATCTGATGCTCCCTTTATCTACAGCTCTGCATGGGGTTAGCATCATGAATTAGAATAATGTAACAGAATTATAGACACAAGCACACCTTGCCAAGGATGACCACTTGCACAAGCAGCCCAAGCCACGTCTAAGGCGTGGGAAAGGGCGGATGCCCCCAGAGACGAAGGCAGCAGTGATCACCACCATAAGGGGGGTTTATCTAACGGGTGTCTTTTTGGTGGTACTGATTGAGAGTGGGATTGACACTGAGAAATATTATGTTCAGGCTTACTTTTACACTTATACTACTATTTCTTTGTGGGTAATCTCAAACAAAAGAGGAAAATTTTATTAACGCTTTTGAACACCATGAATGCAGAAATGTAAAGCAGCAGAACTAGGAAGAGGAGAACCAGAATGGTCACAGAACTCCAAAAAAATAAAAAGGAATATGTCAACAAATACTTGGGCATTTTTAGGTCCACATCAGGAAAGCATTCATTTTATTCTTTATACATAATTTTATATACTTCATATACAATTAATGGAATACTTTCAATCATTTTTATAATAATTATGAATCACTAAGAAAAACTGGATAGAAAGACAGCCTCATTCTCCACCCATCCCTATATCTACATTCCTTGACGTGAGAATTTGTAGCTCCACCACTGACACTGGACTGGCCTTGGGCTTGCTTTGGCCAACAGAATGCAAGAGAATTGACAGTAAGCCAAGACTAGATCTAAATGTTCAAAATCCCCTGCATACTTTGGGATCCTGCCCTGCTACCCTGAAAAACAAGTCTGAGAAAACCTGTGGAACAATGAGAAACACAGAGAAGACAGCCATCCCAGCCAAGGCCATTCGGGACCAGACAGCAGCCAGTTAATCTGCCTGCACACTGCAGATCTGAGGGTGATAGCCAGGCAACCCAGACCTGAAGAAGTACCCAGTATCTCAAACTCATGAGCATAATAAATAGTTGCTATTTAAGCCATGAAATCCAGGGGGTTGTTTGTTACACAGCAACAGCCAACTGATACAATCACCTACATATACCTTTCTCTTATTTTCCACTCTGACCTCTCCCACAATCAGTCACCTGACCTTATAGCTGCTACATAGAAGTGGCTCCAAATTTATCGGCTTTTCTCCATTCTTTCTGCCACTCCACAAATAGAGGTCTTCATCATGCGTCTCGTAAAAGATCACCCTCCTCACTCTTTCGTCTCTCTAATACATACTTCAGCTACCAAACTACAGTACTTTTCTCACCAAATCACAATCATCATCTTGCTGAAAGGCACGTCAGGACATGTCATACCCTGCCTGAAACTTTAATAGCTCAGAAGCGTATGGAATGTTCTGAAAACCTCAGCCCAGGATTCCAGAGGCTCCAACATCAGCTTCCAGTCTTCCCACTCAGTTGTCTCCTCCTGCATTTCCCCCACCTCAGTCACATCAGAATTGGAAAGCCATGTACAGCAAAAAGGTAGCTTCCGTCTGCTTCAGAACCCTTGAACGTCACAGCACAGCATGCACTTCCCACTTTCCATGCAGGAAATGGCAGCACCTATGTCAGGCGCAAGCAGAACCCGGACCCTGAGACTTGCCATCTCTTTCTCTCCCCACCCGTGTCTGTCTGGCTGATTCAGCAGAAACACATAGTAAAGCTTGGCTTCAGAATACTAAAACCTTGAAAAGCGGAGCTCTCCATGAAGCAAAATGGGGTTGTGCTGTGTTTCTGTTTTTCCCACTCCACTTTAAAGAGAAGTAAGAAAATGCACTGCCACTAGGGCTCACGCAGCAGCTGCTCTCAGGCGTAGGGTCTGCCCAGCAGAGCCCCTTCTAATCGGACCCGACAGGTCCTGAGGGGTACAGCCGGCCCAGCAAGGCCCCTCAATGTATCGGCGCCCCCAAATCCTCACCCATAAGATGAGTGGCTGAGACTAACTTAGCGCTGAACTTCAGTAAGTTTATTAACCATCATTTTATTAAAACTGATGTCCCTGTTATCAACACAGGGAAAAGCAAGCTTCTCAAGAATGAAAAATGAGCATTACATTATGCATAGGAAGATATCCTTGCAAAAGGAACAATAGACACCGAGATATTTGTGGAAGATTTTTAACGAAGGGGATGGAGTGTTTTCCCGGCCCCCCAGCACTGAGCAGTCTCAGGGAGGAGCCCAGCACCCCTGCGGCACAGCCCAGTCCAGCAGGCACGTAGGACTCCTGGGGCGGACGGAACAACAGAGGAGCCGCAGACCAGCCGCAGGCCTTGGGCCCGTGGCCTCCACTCCATCACACAGAAAATAGGGAAAACAGCACCCGCTCCTCAGAGGCAGAACGAGAGGGTGTCCAGGCAGCGCCTAAGTGCAGCAGATACTAAGTGAACAGTGATTTTCCTTTCTCTCCCTTAGTAAGAGTCACGGAGAACGGCGAACAATGCAGCATTGTTAAGTTGCTTCTCACCCTGTAATGTTCTTTCCCCGTCATTCAACAGGTCCCCATAAGGCAGAAATATGTTCTCCTCGCGAACAAGGCCTGCTTCAAAACGCACTCCCTCCTCTGCTGGCTAGCGGGCAAGATGATAAAACTGTAAAAGAGGGGCAGTTACTTATTCGTGAAAGCAGGCCTGACCCAGTTTGGAGGGCTGCAAGGGGGAGGCGCCGGCTCTGCCTGCCTTCCCGCCCGCCACACCAGGCAGGGAAGAGGCCATCACACCCTTAAACGATGCTTTCCAATTGCTGAGCATCACCCTCCTTGCATATATTTAAGCCAAGGTGGCCTTTCTGAAGTGGGGAAGATTCTAGGAAACATTTAGCACCCTGTTATTATCAGACATCCCAGTTATTTAAGACTCACCTCTCTGGTCCCGGCTCCTACCCAAACTTCACGTCTTCCCTTAGCGACTTTCCCTTTTGTGGCCTGCTCTCGGTCCTCACAGGTCTAATTAGACAGACCAGGAGGGCAGGGCCTGGGGTCGGGGCTCCCCACAGAGGGAGCTGGGGGCACATTCTGAGGCCGGGGCTGAGGTGAGGTCCCGCTGGCCGACCAGGTCCAGCCCGAGAGGACGGAGCAGGCCCCTGGACCACCAGCGGGAGGGACGTACCAGCTGGAAGGCCAGGGTGTGAGGTCTCCCCTCCAGCATGGGGTGATGTCCCCAGAGGAGCCACCCCCACACACGAGTCAGGCCCCAGTGGGCCTCCGTGCAGCCGGGACGCCGAGGCAGGGCCGAAGACCAGGCCTCATTAGGCAAGCAGTCACCGGCTCAGGCGGGCACCGCAGGACCGCATGGCCTCAAGACCAAGTCCCAACCCCCGGCAGGGCGTGCCTTTCCCGGGAGGAGGCCACTGGCTGTCCCAGGACCTTGCCAGACCAAAGCACCGCTGGGTGCCAGGCAAGGAGGATGGCAACCTCTGCCGGGAGAAGCCCAGAGTCCACAGAGGAGAGGCATGACCGCCCGTCAGGGGGCGAGCCTGCTGCCCAGGGCCAGAGCACACTGACCCAGCCACCACACGCTGACCCAGCCACCCCGCACACTGACCCGGCCACCACACACACTGACCCAGCCACCCCACACACTGACCCGGCCACCCCGCACACTGACCCGGCCACCACACGCTGACCCGGCCACCCCACCACTGACCTGGCCACCACACGCCGACCCGGCCACACTGCATGCTGACCCGGCCACCCTGCACACTGACCCGGCCACCACACACACTGACCCGGCCACCCCACACACTGACCCGGCCACCACACACACTGACCCGGCCACCCCACACTGACCCGGCCACCCCACACTGACCCGGCCACCCCACACACTGACCCGGCCACCACACACACTGACCCGGCCACCCCACACACTGACCCGGCCACCCCACACTGACCCGGCCACCCCACACACTGACCCGGCCACCCCGTACACTGACCCGGCCACCACACACACTGACCCAGCCACCCCACACACTTACCCAGCCACCACACACTGACCCGGCCACCCCACACACTGACCCAGCCACCCTGCACACTGACCCGGCCACCACACACTGACCCGGCCACCCTGCACACTGACCCGGCCACCACACACTGACCCAGCCACCCTGCACACTGACCTGGCCACCCTGCACTGACCTGGCCACCACACATTGACCCGGCCACCCCACACACTGACCCGGCCACCCCACACACTGACCCGGCCACCACACACACTGACCCAGCCACCCTGCACGCTGACCCGGCCACCCCACACACTGACCCAGCCACCCTGCACGCTGACCCGGCCACCACACTGACCTGGCCACCACACATTGACCCGGCCACCCCACACACTGACCCAGCCACCCTGCACGTTGACCCGTCCACCCCACACACTGACCCAGCCACCCCGCACACTGACCCGACCACCACACACACTTACCCGGCCACCCCGCACGCTGACCCGGCCACCACACACTGACCCAGCCACCCCACACACTGACCCGGCCACCCCGCACACTGACCCGACCACCACACACACTTACCCGGCCACCCCGCACGCTGACCCGGCCACCACACACTGACCCGGCCACCCCACCACTGACCTGGCCACCACACGCTGACCCGGCCACCACATGCTGACCTGGCCACCACACACACTGACCCGGCCACCACACACTGACCTGGCCACCACACACTGACCCAGCCACCCTGCACGCTGACCCGGCCACCACACACTGACCTGGCCACCACACACTGACCCAGCCACCCTGCACACTCACCTGGCCACCCTGCACTGACCTGGCCACCACACATTGACCCGGCCACCCCACACACTGACCCAGCCACCCTGCACGCTGACCCGGCCACCCCACACACTGACCCAGCCACCCTGCACACTGACCTGGCCACCACACTGACCTGGCCACCACACACTGACCCGGCCACCACACTGACCTGGCCACCACACACTGACCCGGCCACCACGTGCTGACCCTGCCAACTCAGCCCCTGTGTGCGACCCACAGTGCACGGCTGTCAGAGAATCAACCGCTTCCCCAGTGCCAGTGGGGCTGCTCTCACGGCGCCCCGTCTGCCATGAGGCACCCACTCAGCAGACCAGGCATGACCTGGCCACCAGTCAGCAGGACCCACCGTCCACCCCGCGCCGGCCCTGGGCGAGGTCTCCACAACTGAAGACAAAGCCATCCACAGTTACAGGTCGGCAAAACCCTCTCGGCAGCGCCAAACTGCCTGCCAGGCTGATAAGTGGTTTTTTGATTGAATTAAATAGATGACCTTGTTTCATCTTCACGTTATTCTACAGGACAGCCTTCTCTTTCCTCCTGACAGATGAGAAAGGTAACATTCAGGAAGCCTCATCAGTTCTCTCCAGGTCACGTACTGGAAAGTGGGGAGCCCAGAATTCACATCCTGGTCCCTCATCCCTGAAGCCCAGGCGAGTGTGGATCCCATGCCCCCAGCGGCCGGCTCCCATCACGGACTCCCTGGAAATGCTCAAGCCAACGAGCATGAGCTCCCTGACACAGGACACGTTCGGCTGTTTTCCTTGGGCTCTAGCACAGCCCCCCTCAACCTCGGCCTCCCCTTCGCCGTTTCCCCTCTACATCACCCTCCCCAGGCCTCTCACCCTACCAGTCCAGCTGGGGTCACCTCATTCCAGGGCCCTGCTGCCCCGTGATGCTCCCCTCCTACTTTGAACGCAGGGTGGCACACCCACCACCCCTGCCACCCCACGCCTGCTCGGCCTCCCCCGGCCCCGGGCCAGCCACACCAACGACTCCCAGGACCACAGGGCCAGAACCCAGCTGGGCGACCTCTAGCGTCTGAGAACTCCTCCAAGGGCCTGAGAGTTTCAGGGTGCAAAGCGTGGAGCCCTTTTCCTCCCAGCAACAGCACAGGGCACGGAGCAGATGCTCTGTGGAGTTCACTGAGCAGGTGGACACGCAAGCTCAGGAGGTTCTGAGCCGGGAGGCCCTGTCCCGGCGTGCAAGCAAGAAAACCAAGGCCAGAGACCAGAGACCTCAACTTCAACCAGGGTGAGTCCAGACCTTCTAACTGCCCCGTCACGGCCCCTGTCATTATAAACCAGAGCCCAGTGTTCACCTAGCAGCTGGCGTGCTTCTTGCTCGGCCTTAGCCTATGGCCCAAGCAGGGCCAGCCCGCTCTCCTTTCCCTCTAGGGCCGGAGACTACTCACCCCGCAAAGTCATAAACTCTGAGACATGGCAGGCATGTTAAAGGTGTCCAGGAACTGGACAGGGCAACAGGGACAGCAGCAGGGACAAGGCTTGTCCTGCAGCAGGAACGCGCCCTGCTATCAGGGTGCTGCAGACAGGGGAACCTGGAGTTCAGATGCAGCCAGGCTCGCCACATTTCAGAACTTAGCTCACATCTGAATTTCCTAAGACCATGCCTGTGCACTCACACGTGTGCATGAGTGTGTGCACCAACACATGTACAAAAGTAAGGAAACTCAGAGGAAGAGGAGCTTTAAAGAACCCGCAACACATGCTGCCAAACAGCGGGAAGGGGAGGCCAGGAAGGGCTTGCCGGATGCCTGCCATTCAGTCCCCAGTGCCACGAGGATTTACGTGCTTTCCATTATCATTAACGGCTGTTAAGAACCTAATTTGTCCCCACACACCAACGGGAGAATAAATCCTCACAGAGGGGAAATAGAGAGGATTCAGAGAAAAAAACCTCACATGCAGAATGCTGATGACTGCTGAGCCTGAACGCTGTGGGGACAGTTTCCAATTTCTCAGTGAGTCATAAAGGTCACGGGACACTGGAAACGCACACAGGACCTGGGACAGGCAGCAAAGCAGCAGGGGCCAGAATGGATTTTTATTTACATTCCAGCAAAGCAGCAGGGGCCAGAATGGATTTTTTTAAATGCAGCACTAAATAAATTAAGAATAGGACTCAGGATGAAATAAAAAGTAAAACGAGATGAAATTTCAATAATTTTACATTTAAAGGATCACATAAAACAGAAACATGGAGCCCAGATCAAATAGGAAAACTCCTCCGTATTCCTCTCCTCTCTCCCAAGTGAGTAAATCTGCCCTCAACAAAAACAAAATGCAGAAAGACATATTGTGGAGAGGAAGAGGCAAATGCATCCCTAAGTAACCAGTATAAACGAGTCCTTTAGGTTCATAAGTGCAGCCCCAGTGATCCACAGGGAGCCAGGCAGGGAGCTGGGGCAGGAGTGGGGCCTGGGGACAGCAGTGGGGCCTGGGGGCAGCAGTGGGGGCTGGGGCCAGCAGTGGGGCCTGAGGGCAACAGTGGGGGTCTGGGGACAGCAGTGGGGCCTGGGGGCAACAGTGAGGCCTGGGGGCAGCAGTGGGGGGCTGGGGGCAGCAGTGGGGGGCTCGTGGCAGTAATGGGGGCTAGAGGCAGCAGTGGGAGTCTGGGGACAGCAGTGCAGGCCTGGGAGCAGCACTGGGGGACTAGTGGCTGAAGTGAGGGCCAGGGGGCAGCAGTGGGGGGCTAGGGGCAGCAGTGGGGGCTGGAGGCAGGACTAGGGGCTGGTGGCAGCAGTGGGGGCTGGAAGCAGCAATGGGGGCCTTGGGGTAGCAGTGGGGGTCTCGAGACAGCAGTGGAGGCCTGGGGGCAGCAATGGGGGACTAGTGGCCACAGTGGGGCCTGGGGGCAGCAGGCCCACAGCGTCTTCCCAGCAGGAGTGAGCAGATGGTGTAGAGGAGGTAGGGTCCAAGCCTGATCCTGCTTTCCTGGTGGCAGCAGGCCCTATGGTGATGGCTCCTCTCAGATCTCCACTGCCGTGACCCCATGGCCTACTATCCCTGCAAGGACATATCATGTGCATGCGTCCAGCCCCTAAGCATGAGAACTGACCCTGGAACAGAGAGCGGCAGAGCCGTCTATCCTCCTGGCTGCTCCCTGGTGAATGGGGCAGCCCCAAGGCTCAGTGTACCCCGGTGCCTGAGGACACATCTGACTGGGATGATCAGCCACTCAGGAGTCAGTCCAGGGTGGGGAGCTGTTTTCCTCCAGAGAGTCTGTTTTTCAGGAAACACACATAGATTTTGCCACATCAGCAGAAAAACTGCCAAGGTCAGGGATGGCCTCCAGTTAGTGCACCTGGATGTAGCACCTAGCACCCCAGAACAAGCGCAGAATGTTCCATGAGGAGTGCCTGATAAAAAGGGTGACGTCCACTGCCTGGATTGAACAGTACACCTCTTTGGAATCCATCCAAATAAGGGAGCGAGGAGGAAATGAATGTTAAATACACACGATCTGTTTCCAGTGCAGCCAGACGGGGCAGAGACACACACACTGCACATTTTCAGGTTCCTAGTCGGCAGGAAGTGGCTCATGCTGCACAAAACTCAAGAGCACCAGAGAATGGTCCTCAATGCTACCTGCGGCCAGCCTACCTGGGGGTAAGTGGTAGAGCCAGAGAATTACTGTGACCCAAACACAGCCCCATACCATGGCGCTGGATATCACCCTCTTTTCATCGTCCTTGGGAAACGCTTGGTCTTTAAGAGCAGAAACTCTGGGGAATTGGATTAAGTGTGCTTATTTAAATACAATATTCTGTGAGTATAAGGGATTAAAAATACCACATCCAGAGCCCAGAATCCTTGCCTGGAAACTATGCACTATATCAACTCCAAGGTGACAACACTCAAAAATGTTGCTGGGGGCGGGCCACGGTGCTGCAGTGGCAGCAGTCTCACCTGCCAAGCCAGTGACCTGGATTCAATTCCCAGGGCCTGCCCATAAAAAATATATATATATACACATACATATATAAATGCTGCTGCCACTAGACAATCAGGAAATATTGGCAAAGTCCCTTTGGGGATGGGAAAAAATATACGAACTATTAAATTTTACCACTGAGGAAACCCCAGATATTGTGTCAAACTTTAGGGACACCCAAATCATTAGGCCAAGCCCTTGATCCTAAGGCTTACTCTTATGAAGCTTATGCAGGTAGTGGAGAAGCTTAGACTACCTATAGGCATGTCTAAGAGTTACTTCTGGAGGACCTCTGTTGTTGCTCAGATGCGGCCTCAGTCTCTCTAAGCCCAACTCTGCAAGTGAAATCATTGTACTCCCCCCTACGTGGGACATGATATCCAGGGGTGAAAGTCTCCCTGGCAACGTGAGATATGACTCCCAGGGATGAATCCAGACCTGGCACCACGGGATCAACAATTCCATCCTGATCAAAAGGGAAAAAGAAGTGTAACTAATAAAGTTTCAGTGCCTGGGAGAGTTTAGATAGAGTCAAGAGGCTAGTCTGGAGGTCACTCTTAGGCAAGCTTCAGTTAGACATTGCTACTTATAACTTGCCAAACCCCAACTAAAACCATTCCAGCCAATCCTAAGGAATACCTAGGGCAATATATAAGATTCTACAAAGGTTCCATGCACAAGGGTAACTTTCCAGAAACCTACCACCGCCAGATGGGTCCCTGGAACAGATAAGTCCTGAAACCTAGAGGGCCCAGCCTCTCCAGGACATCAGCTAGTTCCCTCTCCATACCCCATATGAGTGACAGACCCTTCCAACATGGTTAAGAATAAAGTTAAGTTTAGCTTTCACACAAAATGGCACAGGATGAGAGAAATGGAACTTGCTAAACAAAGGGCTGCAAGACAGCTCAAACCAGTCTTGCAGACAGAGAATGGAGAGGGTCTCTGACACAAGTCTAGAATTGACATCAAATCCTCATATGGGTAAAAACAAGTTTAAATAAATAATGACCAGAGTGGCTGGAACGTGAAACACAATAAAAAATGGCACTCTCGGTGGGAAATTTGAAATAGTTAAGCTGCTGGGATAGGCTGTAACCTCTGGAGTATCCAATCAGCAGAGAAATGGGAGGGCCCTGTGTGCTAGGCACAGGGAAAAAATATTACCAGTTTCAGGTGCTCAGTGCACCAACCACCATAGTTTTGGTTGCACGCCCATTCTTGCAAATTGTGAATACATTCTCTTCTTCTCTACAATAGGATGAGCATTTATTCTCTTTCAGGTATAGCTGTCTTTCTAACGAACATGAAAAAGTTAGAATGACCATAGCCCAAGTACCCCTAAAGAGGGGGACAGAAAGATCAAAGATGGTAGAATTACAGAAAGATCAAAGATCAAAGATGGTAGAGTTACACAGAGAAGGTAGGGTTTAACAAATGAGTATGATTATTGAATCATTATATTGAGATTTCTTTTAGTCTCCAGTAACTTAGAGCAGCTAGAAGTAAAAACCTAAAATTGTGGAATTCTAACCCATACCAACCTCTGAAATCTGCTCTACAACTAATGTTGCTGTACTTTGAAATTTATTGCTTCTTTGTATATACGTTATTTTCCACACACAAAAGACAATCTATTGAAATGATAAAAAATATTTATGCTTTCTAGCCTCCTATGCTTCTGGAGCAGCTAGAAGGAAAAGTCTGAGAGGATGGTATGGTAGCCAATGACAAACTCTGGGATCTGTGCTGTAACTACTTGCTGAAGAGT
This sequence comes from Tamandua tetradactyla, assembly GCF_023851605.1. Lineage (NCBI taxonomy): Eukaryota > Metazoa > Chordata > Mammalia > Pilosa > Myrmecophagidae > Tamandua > Tamandua tetradactyla. Next base: position 100,324,650 of record NC_135330.1, on the reverse strand, counting down.
GCTTTGAAAACTATTGCCTTTTCATTTCTTTGCTTTATATATAATACATGTTATATTATACAATAAAAAAAGTTTTAAAAAAATGCTGCCAGCATGACTTCTATAAAACATACCCTATTACAAACCCTATTAGAGCTCAAGGAGGCTAAGCCCCAGAGCAGTGGGTTCGAGCATCCATGGCCCGGAGGAGCCCCTGGGGAGGAGCCCCGACTTTCCGGCCTCCTGAGAATGCACTGAAGAGCAACTGACCAAGGCTGTAAAAAGATGCCAGCCACTCACAGTGAAAACACAACTGTCCCGAAACGTCTGAACACAGCCCCTCCCAATCCAGGAAAAAGAAAGGTGAGACCAGGAAGGAAACACATCGGGGGCAGCGAGGTCGCAACATCCCCCATCACGGAGTGATACAGAAGCCTCTTAAAAATATTCTTTTACAAACATTCCTTCAAAAAAATAAAATTTATGTCTAAGAAAGGGTCATTTCCAAGCATGATGGGCAAAAAGAAAAATGCATAGTCTGTTATTTGGTTCTGTTTCCAAGTTTACTGCAAATTACACGACAGTGCAGTTCGTAAACCGTGCAAAAATAAAGCTCCGACTGTAATTTTGGTCTGCGGGTTCAGATGCGCACAGCTGCTCTTGCAGACGGATCGCTGGCCCACGTGCCCAGGCCGGAAAGCCACACGAGGAGCAGGAGAGGACAAAGGCGGGGACGGGAGCAGCTGCAGGTGGACGGGGACCTGGTGGGAGTGGGGGGATTGGCAGCCGCATTATTTGGGGTATTTCTAAATGAATATTTGATTATTATTAAAAAAAAAAAACATGCTGGACAATCCAGTGCAACTTCTGGAGCTTCCTGGCAGAGTCCAGTTCAAAGTATGAGGCTGACAAAGCCTTCTTTTGAAAATTTGAGGGCCATTTGCATGAGAATTATCAGTCCCAGGAGAGCTCATTCCAGACCCTTGACGCAGGGCCTTGACCACCCACGCTCAATGTCCCCAACCCGGCCTTGACCACCCACGCTCAATGTCCCCAATCCGTGGGCCACTGGGGTTGCCAGGACCAGACCCCTTCACGAGATGAGAGAGTTCACTGCCAAATAACAAGATGCCAAATCCTTAGAAAAGCAAAAGGCAATTCTGTGTATATTTTAACTCAAGTTTCAAACCATTATGCTATAAAATATATCTGAAACACAAAAATCAAACAAATGCAAAAAGGGCTTTTGTGCACTTGAGAAACTAGAACAGTTTTTACAGCAAGTATGGGTTTCTCAGGTTCAAAGTGTCAAATGCACAATTTTATGGTACTGGAAAGACTAGAAAGAAAAGAGTCTTAGAATGGGACAGTTGAGGATGGAATTTAGATTTGACTGGAGAGAAGAACAAAGAAATACAGTACTGCCAATTTTCTAACCCATTCTTTTTCCTTAAGCTTTATTAAGATTATTGCTTGTTCTACCTTCTAAACTTCAAGTCTCATTTGGAAAGAATAAATCCTCAGAAAGCAGAGATAATGCCTCTCAACGCAGTGTATCAGGTACAACACCACCTGGGAGAGGACATTGAGATTGATGAAATAATAAAGGATAAGAATTCACCTTGAAGGGCATTGAGGAAAAACTGAAAGTGTCCTCTATTTGAGTAAGTCATCCAAAACCTGGATTTAAATCCCATCTCTGCCATTAACTGGCTGTGCTACCTTGGACAAGTTTCTTACCTTCTCTCAGTCTTGATTTCTTTGTCCTTATACTCACATCTATCATCTAGAATCTCTGTGAGAAAATGCATGTTAAGAACTTATCACTGAGTAAATGTTAGACAGTAGTATTTTTTGGCTGACACCAAAGAACATCACAATTATTGAAAAGCTCTCGGCACTGACAGAGCATGCTCTGCCCCAAACAAAGGTCAAAAGACTCCAAATTTCAGACACAGGATTGAGGAGGCATCTATTATTGTATTTTATATGCCCATTTTTAAACATTTTCAAGATAGGAGAAAAATATACATTTTTAAATGTCCTAAAAACTCTTAAACTTTGAATGAATGAAATGACCAAAAGAAGAGTAACAACAGGGGTTAGCAAACTACAGTCCAGGGGTCAAACCCTGTCTGCTGTCTGCTTCTGCACACAGCGTTTTATTGGCACACAGCCCCCCCACCTGCTCACATACTGCCTTTGTTGGCTTTCCCTCCACAAGGTAGGGCAGAAGAGTTGTGACTGGCCCCCAAAGACAAAAATATTGAAAATCTGACCCTTTACCAAAGGAGTTTGCCAATCTCTGGCGTAGAGGAATGAAAACGCCTCACTAATGTAACTTTTCTCCATCCCTTCCCCTGTGAGAAGAGCCAGGGCACACGGCCTTGGCCACTTCATCAAGACTTCACTTTTCTTGCCAATGATAAACACCTTAAAAGTAAAACATTGTACATTTTATACAGGAAACCGTGTCAGGGAGAGAAAACTTTCAGGCATCCACATGTTCTGTGAATGGGAACCGTGTCTTACGGGTTTGGTAACGACAGAGGCGGGACACGCAGCTTCTGATGAGAAGCTGGAGGAGAGTGATACGAAGCCGAGCGCGTCCAACAAGCCCAGGACAAGCAGCAGCTGTGAGCAGTGTGGGCCCCTCAGGTGAGCCTGCAGGACACCGGACACACGGACACTGTCTGACTCAGGACCTCGAGTAACCTGCTGAGTCTGAAAATGCTGATTCTACACATCAACCACAATTCAGTCTAAAAACGGAAGGTCTCAAGCCGGGGGAGCAGTGCAAAGACCACACGCAGCCCACACGAACCTCAGGGTCTAATTCGGAGCTAACGAGTACCAAAAGTTGCATTTGTCAACTGGTCACTTCCTCTCGATTCTGTGCACAGGTGTTTTCTTCTGGAAATCCAATACGGAAAGCATTGTGAAACTGCTTGTGTCTGCGTGCATCCCACCTCTCCCCACAGGACACCGGCTGTCCGGTCCACCTGGAAGCCCAGGCTCCAACCGCCCCAGGCCCACTGGCCACGGTGTCCCCGTCTGGAGAGGCTCCTGCAGCAGCCCGGGGCTTGCCTGTGGCTGACCTGAGAAGCCAGCAGCCCCTGACTGGGGTCTCCCACACGCCCTCCTTGGGAGAAAGCCAGTCTCCCCAGGAGCTCGATGCTTAGGTCCAAGGTTACAACTTGGCTGAGTGTGCAGGACTGGAGCTCCAAGCGGAAGGTGGTGTCAGGGCAAACAGAGCCCGAGACAGGAGCCAGCTGAAGATGGGGACGGGAGGCCACGGGTAAGGGGACAGGGGGCCACAGGTAAGGGGATGAGGGACCCTAGGTGAGGGGGCAGGGGGTGGGTGAGGGAAAGGAGGGGCCACAGGTGAGGAGACAGGGGGATTCCCAGGCTAAGGAATGAGGGGGGCCACAGGTAAAAGGAGGGGGAGCTTCAGACAAGGGGATGAGGAGCCACAGGTGAGGGGATGGGGGGCTGCAGGTAAGGGGACAGAAACCCAGGCGAGGGGACAAAGGGCTCAGGCAAGCAGATGGGGGTACAGGCGAGGAGACGAGAGACCACAAGGGGACAGGGACCGCAGGTAAGAGGATAGGGGATACAGGTAAGGGGACAGGGGCTGCAGGTAAGGGGACAGGGACCGTAGGTAAGGGGACAGAGGCTGCAGACGAGGTGATGGGCGGTTCACAGGTGAAGGCATGGAAGGCTGCAGGGAAGCAGACGAGTGGCGGCCTAGGTAAGGGGACTGGGTCCCCAGGTGAGGCATCAGGGCTGCAGGTGAGGGGGATGACAACAGGCGAGTGACAGGGGCCACAGGGCAGCCACAAATAATGGCACTGAGGCAAAGGGACACACATGGATGGCCAAGCCTCAGGACCACAAATCCCCACTGAGTCACATAGAGAAAAAAGAGCCAGGATTGGAACTAAATTTTACTGAAGGCCTCTTTGTAATCTCACCAGAGCCATATCTTCTATAGTTTCAGAAGACTTTTTTACAAATGTGTACCACCAAATTCCAAATTCAATGGGTACAAAATGAATTTTTTTTGCTGTTTTAATTAATTAATTTTATTTCTTTATTAGAGAAGTTGTGGGTTTACAGAATAATCATGTATAAAATACAGGATTCCATTTACCACCTCACCACCAACACCTTGCATGTGCATAGAACATTCGTTACCAATTGACGACAGCATATTTTTTATAATTGTACTACTAATTAAATCTCATGATTTAACTTAGACTTCACTGTGTAATGTAGTCCAATGAATTTTTTTAAATTTTTATTCTGTTTTATATATTTTTGTATATATTTTATATATACAATCTATTCAGATATATATATTTCAGTGCTGTAATTGTGTTCAAAATGTCGTGCTACCAACGCCACCATCCATTACCGAAAATTTCCATCATTTCAAACAGGAATCCTGTATATTTTAAGCCTTAACTTTTCATTCTCTATCCTCATCCTGTCACCTGGTAGGCTGTATTCTAAATTTTGACTCTGAGTTTGTTTATTATAATGTTTCATATTCAGTGAGATCATACAGTATTTGTCCTTTTATGTCTGGCTTATTTCATTCAAAATGGTGTCTTCAAGGTTCCTCCGTGTTGTCACGTGTCAGGACTTTATTCCTTTGTAGAATATTCCATTGTGTGTGTATATGTATATATATATATATATATATATAATTTTATTTATCCATTCATGGGTTGATGGACACTTGGGTTGTTTCCATGTTTTGGCAATAATGAATGATGTCATTATTAGCACCAGTGTGCAAATATCTGTTTGAGTCTCTGCTTTCAATTCTTTTGGGTATATACATAGTAGTGGGATGATCAGGTGATATGGTAGTGCTATACTTAGCTTTCTAAAAGGAACTGCCAAACTGTTTTCCACAATGGCTCCACCATTTTAGGTTGCCACCAGCAATCAAAGAGTCCCTATTTCTCTGAATTCTCTCCAACACTTATTTTGCGATTTATTTTTATTTTTATTTTTATTTTTTTATTAGAGCAGTTTGAGGTTTACAGAAAAATCACGCAGAAAATAGAGTTCTTTTTTTCTCCCAATCACACAGTCACACTGTAAAAGCTGCATCATTATACAATCATCTTCAAGAAACAAGGCTACTGGAACACAGCTCTACAGTTTCAATACTTTCCTCTAGCCACTCCAATCCACCATAAACTAAAAAGGGGATATCTACATAACGCATAAGAAAAAATTCTCGAAGTCCACTCATAAATGTTGGTTCATATCAGTGAGACCATACAATATTTGTCCTTTTGTTTCTTGCTAATCTCACTCAGCATAATGTCCTCAAAGTTCACCCATGTTGTTATATGCTTCATGACTTTATTCTGTCTACACCTGCATAATATTCCATCGTATGTATATACCACAGCTTGTTTAGCCACTCATCTGTTGATGGACATTTGGGCTGTTTCCATCTCTTGGCAATGGTAAGTAATGCTGCTATAAACATTGGTGTGCAAATGTCCGTTTGTGTCCTTGCCCTCATGTCCTCTGAGTAGATACCTAGCAATAGTATTGCCAGATCATATGGCAATTCTATATTTAGCTTCCTGAGGAACCACCAAATTGCCTTCCACAGTGGTTGTACCATTTGACATGCCCACCAACAGTGGATAAGTGTGCCTCTTTCTTCACATCCTCTCCAGCACTTGTTGTTTTCTGTTTTATTGATAATGGCCATTCTGGTGGGTGTGAGATGATATCTCATTGTAGTTTTGATTTGCATTTCCTTAATAGCCAGGAAAGTTGAGCATCTTTTCATGTGCCTTTTAGCCATTTGCATTTCCTCTTCTAAGAAGTGTCTGTTTATGTCTTTTGCCCATTTTGTAGTTCATCTTTTTGTTGTTGAGTTGAACAATCTCTTTATATATTCAGAATACTAGACCTTTATCTGATACGTTGTTTCCAAATATTGTATCCCATTGTGTAGGCTGCCCTTTTACTTTCTTGACACAGTTCTCTGATGCACAAAAGTGTTTAACTTTGAGGTGTTCCCATTTATATATGTTTCTTTCTTCAAAGCTTGTGCTTTGCCTGTAAGGTCTAGGAAACTGCATCCTGTTACAAGTTTTATAAAATATTTCCCTATATTTTCTTCTAAAAGTTTTGTGGTCTGAGCTCTAATGTTTAGGTCTTTGATCTACGTTGAGTTCATTTTTGTATAGGGTGTGAGATATGGATCCTCTTTCATCCTTTTACATATGGATATTCAGTTCTCCAAGCATCATTTATTGAAGAGACTGTTCTGTCCCAGGTGAGTTGGCTTGACTGCCTTAACAAAAATCAATTGTGCATAGATGAGAGGGTCTATTTCTGAACACTCTATTCAATTCCATTGGTCAGTATATCTGTCTTTATGCCAGTATCATGCTGTTTTGACCACTATAGGTTTGTAATATGCCTTAAAATCAGGTAATGTGAGATGTCCAACTTCATTTTTCTCTCTCAAGATATTTTCTCAAGCTATTCGGAGCACCCTGCCCTTCCAAATAGATTTGGTTATTGGTTTTTCTAATTCTGCAAAGCAAGTTTTTGGAATTTTAATTGGTATTACATTGAATCTATAAATCAATTTAGATAGAATTGACATCTTAACTTCCAATCCATGAACACGGTATGCCCTTCCATTTATTTAGGTCTTCTTTGATTTCTTTTAGCAATTTCTTGTAGTTTTCTATGTAAAGGTCTTTTGTATCCTTAGTTACATTTATTCCTAAATAATTCATTCTTTTGGTTGCAATTGTAAATGGAATTTTTTTTTATTTCCCCCTCAGATTGCTCATTACTAGTTATAGAAACACTACAGATTTTTGAGGGTTGATCTTATAACCTGCCACTTCTCTGTACTCATTTATTAGCTCTAGTAATTTTGTTGTGGATTTTTTGGGGTTTTCAACATATAGAATCATATCATCTGCAAACAGTGAGAGTTTTACTTCTTCCTTTTCAATTTTGATGCCCTGTGTTTCTTTTTCTTGTTTAATTGCTCTGGCTACAACTTCCAACACAATGTTGAATAACACTGGTGGCAACTGACATCTTTGTCTTGTTCCTGATGTCAAGGGGAAAGCTTTCAGTGTTTCCCCACTGAGGATGATGTTAGCTGTGGGTTTTTCATATATTCCCTTTGTCATGTTGAGGAAGTTCCCTTCTCTTCTTATCCTTTAAAGTGTTTTCATCAAGAAAGGATGTTGAATTTACAAAATGAATTTGACAGAGATTTATCAAACAAATAGTAATAAATTTCATGGAGATTTTCCTCTAATAATATAGGAGGAAAGAGGCCATAGAGATTTTTTCTTGCTTAAATACTCCTACTTCTCTTTAAAAGAAAAAGAAAAGCTCGGTAAAACAAACCAATTCCTGGAAAATATCATTTCACAATTTAAATATGACTATGTATCTATCCATAGGTCAACCTTCAAAAGGAAAGTGTCTTTCATATATGTTTTTTAAGAAGAACTGTTCACCTGGAGTTTGCTCTGGGATTAGAAAATACTTGGATTATCTTACTAAGAATACAGAGCAAAGAACATGATTTTAAAGGGATTGATAATTTTCAAAAAGTTAGAATTAATGAATGAATATCTGTATCTAAGGAAAAGTAACCACAGCTGTGGTCTGAAAATGTCTGGGCCTGGAGGTTAGTACTTTGTAAGTCCTTGTTTTGCATAATATATCATTTTACAAAATACCTTCAGTTCAAATTTACAAGTTTTTAAACAATAACATCTTTATTTTAGCTTGTCCAACAGCTAAGTATTAGAAGTAATCTTACATCGAGTAAATTTCTTGTAATACTAGTGTTTATGAATAGACTATTAGTTACCCATTTTGAAACTTCATAAGAAATACTTACAGAAAGTTAAAAAGGAAAATTGGAATATTTTCCCTCTATTTCCATTTCCCCGAGCCCCAAGCTCCCAGGTTGAGTTCAGATGCACTCTGTGCCCGGCATCTTCTCTAACCAAAGGTGGCAGCATGACCATGACATGGGGCCCTGGGCTCCAGGACCCAAGGCTGAACCTCGCATGGCCACATGTCCAGCAACCCTCCTGGAGCCCAGCTTCCCATCTGTGAAATGGGCCGACACAACAGTGTGGCCACATGGTCCAACCCCAGCTGGACGCACCACTCAGGAATAGATGGCTTTTCATGCCACCAGGGTTATCACAGCCTCTGTGCGCTGGCCCTCACCTTCCGGCTACCTAGGATGCCAGATCTGCAAGGAGCTCACCAGGCTAGGGGCCAAGGCTCTGCCTAGCGGCGACCAGGCCATGGACCCTCCATCATTTTGTTAAGTCCGTGGGCACCTCACCAAAGGGGCTTCTGCATGCTCTTCCAGGCATGGGGGACACAGCATGTGAGGCTGAGGCGGGGGTCCAGCCTCCTAGGAGCGGTGGGCACACTCACCTATACTTCAAACTTCCACATATACTTACAATTTCTTAAAACATGCATTTGTTTCATTATTCACATAAATTAAAAACTAGTATAATGAAAATTCCCAGAGTTATAATGCACCATTTTAGCCACAACCTCTAGGAAGATGTTCATTACTAAATCTTCATGTCAAGGAACCAAGAGCTCCACATGGCCAGATTTATTTTTAACTTCCTTTCAATTCCAAAAGGCCTACCTTTTTGGTCATGAGAGGCAGTGAGTCAAGTCAATGAAAGCATAAGAGGCAGCAAAGGATAATGTAGCAATTTAAAAAAAAATTTTTTTTTGCTGTAACACACCTCAACATTTCCCATTTAACCACATTGAAGTATATAATTCAGTGGTGTTAACTGCACTCACAACGTTGTGCTGCCATCAACGACATCCAGTACCAAACTCTTCCATCACCCCAAGTGGAAACTACACCCATTCAGCTCTAACTCTACCCTCAGACCATGGTGACCTGGAACCTACTCTCTGTCTCTATGGATTTACTTCTACGTACTTCATGTAAGTGAGATCATAAGACATTGGTCCTTTCATCTCTGGCCTATTTCACTCAACATGATGTCTTCAAGGCTCATCCGTGTTGTCGCATGTACCAGAGCTTCATTCCTCCTTAAGGCTAAATAGTATTCCAACATGCGTGTGCACCACACTTCATCCACCCACCCGTCGGATGGTGGGCACTTGGGTTGCTTCCACCTTTTGGCAACCGTGAATAACGCTGCCATGGACATCGGTGTGCAGATGTCTGTGTGAGTCCCTACTTATTCTTTTGGATATGAACCTAGAACTGTGATTGCCAGGTCCTAAGGTCATGATGCTTGACTTTCTGAGTACTGGTAGAATTTGGCACTCAAAATGGCCAGCATTTCCTGAAGAGAAGGTGTGCGGGACACATGCAGGTTCCTGCAGGCTCGTCTCTAGCTGGGACATCCAGGTGGCCTGAGGCTGCTCCTGACTTACAGACTCCTGGTCAGTAGCTGCAGGGTAACGTGTGTGTCAAGTCTGATGAGAAATCACTAATTTACTTCCTAACCCAGGGAGACCGCCAAGGGGCCGAAAGTTACTTTCCATTCAGGTTGAGGCGCTGGCTGGCCACTCTAGAGGTTCGCTCTCCCCTCTACTTTATCACAATTCAATTTCACTTGTAAACCAAACCTCCCCATGGGGACTTTTTAAATGTTAAGCATCCTCTTACCTCTTCCTGGGACCAATGACTATTCAGCGATTCCATTTTGGATTTGTTTCTATGTCTCCATATGAGACAAAAATGAGGACATAAGCTCATTTTTCACTGCTGTAAATTATAATCCTCATATCAGAGTTCATACAGGCTAGATTTAGGTCAAGATGAGTTACTAGTGTAGCCCAAAGTAAGTAAAATACTAAAAATTACTAGTGCCATGGGAGAGGACAGACTGCTCCAACTGGGGGAGTTTACCACTTCAGCTCTCATGCTGAGAAATCTGGCAGAGGCTGATCTTAAAGATGGTAAATAAAGGATGAGCTCAAAGTTGTGGGGTGACAGATACCAGCATTAAGCCCTTGTTCTCTCTATTCCATTCGAGATCAAAGAAGTGAGGCTTTGGTGCTATTGACTAGGATGACAGAATAAAGGCACTGACTTCGCAGGGATGGAAAGCGGGTCCTCCGGTTCCTTCCCGCATTGGAGCCCTGGGTTTGCAGACTCGGGGCCAGGGGTTCGAAGGGCCTGCCATCACCACTTGGAACTCTGCAAAGCTTTGGCTTTTTGAAGACATGTGGCACTGGACCCCACAGGTTATGTTGCTGGCCCTGCGTTGGAGGAGTGAATTTCATTCATCTATTACTCTTGCCTCCTAATGAATATGAGATAATTTTTCATTTGATTCATTCATTCAGTGACTGCTCACTGAGACCTTCTATGTGCCAGACACTGCGCTAAAGAGGCAAAAATCTTTAGGACAACACGTCTACACCCTGTCCTCACGGAGGCAGCAGTATAAAGAAAAAATGTAATGGTGGGGGTGCAAGGGTGGTTCAGCAGAATTCTTGCCTGCCATGCAGGAGACGTGGGTTCAGTTCCTGGTCCATGCACTTCCCAAATAAAACAAACAAGCAAAACAAACCAACAAAAAACCAACCAAGCAAAAACATTCAACAAATGGTGCTGCAATAAGGAGATACTCACATGGAAAAAGAATGAAATGTGACCCCCACCATACAGCAGACAAAAAAAATGTAATGGTGAAAAGTGGTCACATTTCATTAAGAAAAATATGTAAGTGCTAAATCGACTTTTAAATTTGAACAAAAATTCCACATGGCAAGTAAAATGGCCTACTTCCTAATTGAGCAAATACATTTACACCCAACTTCCCTGTGCCTCTCAGTCATCAGAAGCACCCCCCACCCACCCACCCGGCCACTCACGGACGGGTAGAAAGTTCTCCCCCAGGCAAATCTGAAGCAGCACACACTCGAGAGCCAACTGAATTTGCCATTTTAGGAAACCAGATTACAAATTTGGAAAGGTTAGTGCTCTAGTGTGCTAGCTGCCAGAATGCAATATACCAGGAATGGAATGGCTTTTAAAAAGGGGAACTTAATAAGTTGCTAGTTTAGTTCTAAGGCTGAGAAAATGTCCCAATTAAAACAAGTCTATAGAAATGTCCACTCTAAGGTGTCCAGGGAAAGATACCTTGGTTCAAGAAGGCTGATGAAGTTCAGGGTTTCTCTCTCAAGTGAGAAGGCACATGGTGAACACAGTCATGGTTTCTTGCTCCTGGCTTCTTGTTTCATGAAGTTCCTGGGAGGTATTTTCCTTCTTCATCTCCAAAGCCTGCTGGCCGGTGGACTCTCTGCTTCTTGTGGCTATATTGTTCTCTGCTCTCTCTGATTCTCTCTTTTATAGGATTCCAGTAAAGTAATTAAGACCCACCTAGAATGGGTGAAGACATGTCTCCACCTAATCCAGTTTAACAACCACTCTTGATTAAATCACATCTCCGGGGAGATGATCTAATTAAAGTTTCACACATACAGTACTAAATAGGGATCAGAAGAAATGGCTGCCTTTACAAAATAGGGTTAGGATTAAAACATGGCTTTTCTAGGGTACATACATCCTTTCAAACTGGCACAGTTACTATTTTGGAAATGAGCTTGTGTATTAGTCAGGGTTCTCTAGAGAAACAGAACCAACAGGAGAGATCCGTAAATATGAGATTTATAAAGGGGTCTCATGCAAACATGGGAATGCAAGAGTCCAAAATCCATAGGGCAGGCTGTGAAGCTGGCAGCTCCAATGAAGGGTCTGGACAAACTCTGTAGGAGAGGCTCACTGGCTGAAGAAGCTGTGAAAAAGTCTCTCTTCTTCCCTAAAAGGCTTCAGCTACTTGGATTATCTTGTTTGCAGAAGATGCACCCTTAGTTGACTGCGAATGTAATCAGCCATAGCTGCAATCAACTGCCTAATGATTTAATAAACAAGCCTTCTGGTTTATCAACCAACCTTGAAATGTCCTTGCAGCCAATGTCTGATCAGTACTTTGCTGACCAGAAAACTGTGCATGATCACTTGGCCAAATTGACACCAGAACCTAACCATCACAACTTGGCAGATTGAAACATGCTTAATTTCTAAATAGCACACAATGATAGACATATGTTTCACCTAAGAACACTCAACTGTCATACATACAACTGGAAATCCATTATATCCCTCTAAAATAGGGTGCAAGTCCTCCGCTAACATTCACACTTAAACTTGGTATCCTATAACATAAATACTATAGCATTAACAATACAACTTACATCATATGGTAAGAAAACAAGATATTTGCTTTATGTACAAATACAAAATAGGGGGGAAATATTCATACAATTCCAGTCCTTGTTTCTGTAACTGGTCGGGTAGTCGTAGTTCATATTTATCACTACCTTCTTCCACTACCCATTCCATGTTCCTTTATCCTCAGCAAGCATTTCAGCTGGCCGTGGTTCTTTGCCTGGCGGGGTGACCCACACCTTCATTCTGAAGTTTCTGGGCCATTGGAAGTCCTGCCTAGATTGGGTTGTTGCAGTTTTCTACTGACTTTGATCACAGGACATGGTAGTACTAAAAGATAACCTCCATCCTTACCACCATGACCTCTTTGTTCATGAGCCCACTGGGCAACGTGAGGAATGGATGAGGAAAGAGGCTGACTGGTATCCACAGAATAGGTCATCTTATCCACTTGATTATTAAAATCTTTCCCTGCTGAAGTCACTCTCTCATGAGTACTCACAAGGGACACAAGTATCTTCATGCTTTTTGCCCATTCAGAAAGGTCTATCTACATAGCTCTTCCCCAGACCTCTTCATCACCAATTTTCCAGTCATGCTCCTTCCAAGTCCCTGACCATCCAGCCAAATCATTAGCAATAGCCCATGAATCAGTATACAAATGCACCTCTGCCCAGTTCTCCTTCCAATAAAAATGAACAACCAGGTGCACTGTTTGAAGTTCTGTCTATTGGGAGGATTTCCCCTCACCACTGTCTTTTAAGGACATCCCAGAATGGGGTTATAATGCTGCAGCCGTGCACTTCTGAATGGTCCCTGTATGTCACGCAAAACTATCTATAAACCAGGCCCAAGTTTCCTCTTCCTCAGTCAACTAACCGTAAGAAACTCCCCAAGAGGCCACAGCTCTGGTCTGGGAAACAGAAGGTAATGTTGTAGGGGTAGGGGCCATGGACATTTGGGCCACTTCCTCATGTAACTTACTTGTGCCTTCAGGAGCTGCTCTGGCCCTGTCTCGTATATACCATTTCCATTTTATGATGGAGTGCTGCTGCCCACGCTCAACTTTATGGCTCAGAGGCTCAGACAATGCCCAACTCAAAATAGACAGCTCAGGTCTCATGATAATATGGTGGTCCATGGTTCAGCATTCAGTCTCTACTAAAGCCCAGTAGCAGGCCAAAAGCTGTTTCTCAAAAAGAAACATCCTCTGCAGAAGATGGCAAGACCTTACTCCAAAATCCTAAGGGCCTGCATTCTTCAAGTCCCCAAGAGTGGCAGTGATCTCTGCAATCCCTCCAGGAACATGGTATTGTTTCTGATTCACTATTTTCCTAGGTAGGGGCAGTTATAGTGGCGCCTACTTGGCTTTTCCTGTTAGAATAGCCCTCACTCCATGAGTCAGAGAACTAGTGTGAGGATTCTGCCAGTTGCTGAGTATGTCTGTTCCAATTATGCATTCTGGAACTGGGAAATAACTACAGAATGGGCCCAGGGACCCACTGGACCGGCTGTGAGAAAGACCTGAGCTAAAACTCCATTGATCACCTGACCTCCATAAGTCCCTACTCTATATGGTGGACCACAGTGATGTTTTTGGGTCTCCTGGAATTAGTGTCACTTCAGAGCCAGTTTCTAATAACTGAAAAATATTTCAGCATTTCCTTTTCCCCAGTGCACACTCAACCTTGGTAAAAGGCTACAGGTCTCCTTGGGAAAGGCTGGGAGGAAGATTAACAGTATAAATTTTGGGCAGTGTAAAATGGTCCTTTCCCAAGGGGAGCTGGCCCTTCCCTCATTCAAGGGGCTCTCAGTCTACAAACTGTCTCAAGTCTGGGAATTGATTAAGGGGCCGTGACTCTCTCTTTTTTGTAATTCAAGTTAAACTTATGTTCACTTGATCTAAAATTCTTCTACTCTATATACCTCAAAGAAGAATTTAGTAGATTGCCCATCTATATTACTTCTAGGTAGCCCATGATCTACTAGGCAATGCCACAAGTCTCTGTGAGTCAGATTATTCTGGTTGCTGCTTTGAGTCTGCTGTCCATTATGGTGGCCACACCCACCTTGTCTATAGTGATTAACTGTCACCCCCTGGCTTCTGCCAACTCGGGATCTGGTCATCCTCATTCTGTCAAGGATTCCAGCTCAGTGACAGCAGTTCCCACAGTAATATCTGACCTACAGGGGCAACTACAGAGCTCTTCAGGGATGATGGAGCTTAGTCTCATGAATTTATTCCTCAAGATTCTGGTGAAAGATGTGTCCTCTAGACATTCCTGGGGTGTGAGAGCAGGCTCTCTATGATAAATCCACTCTAACATTCCAATCTCTCTACGCCTCTGGATCCCCTCATCTACATTATACCAGGCCAGTTCTGGCATTTCAACCGCAGGTAATGTTGGTCACCTTTTGATCCATGTTTCAGCCAACCATACAAATAGCTACTGCCCTTTCTAACCCCTCGAGCTATAACACTGAATTCAGAATTTCTGCTCAGTGGGCCCATATCATCTTGATCCAACTTTATATTCCTTCCACCAGTATCCCAAACCCTTAATATACATTCCCACACATATTCCCCTGATTTCTGTCTATGTAGATTGGAAAACTCATGCAGTTTGTTTGGAGTAGTCTCATGAGTCACACTTTGTACCTCACTTTTCGGAGCCTGTTGGGACTTCAGTCTAGTTAAAGGTCTTGAAGAAAAGAGTGGTGGTGGGGGGGTCATGAAAATAAACAAAAGTGTTTTTCAAGCTAATTACCTCAGGGCATTCCATTGTAATTTCATCTGGTGAAACAAGATTAGCTGCTCCAGACAGAGGGGTGAGGGCAGTGGGAGGTAGTTTTGGGTTTAGTGGACACTGCAGGATTCATCTCAGGAGGTAGAGGTTGGATGTCAGACTCCTGTGAGGAGAATGGAGGCCAGGAAACCGTTTTCTCAAGGCAGGCTGGAAGTCAGGAAGCTCTGTCCTCGGGGCAGGCTAGAGACTGGGTGGCTATTTCGTCAAGACAGGCTGCAGGTGGGGCAGCTGTTCCCTCAGGTCTGTCTAGCGAAGACTCAGCAGATTCCAGAGTTTACATGTCCCCATCGTCATCATTCTCAAGCCTTATGGCCCCATCCCACGTTCCAGGATCCCATTCTTTGCCAATCAAAGCCCTTACTTTAACAACAGACACACTGCAAGGTTGAGACTTTAGTTGACATTGTAAATCTGCTACTCACATAATGAGGTTCTGTGTGCGTTTTTTTTTTTTTTTTTCTTCAGAGATCTCAAGTCTGCAGCTTATTTCAAGAAAGAAATAAGATTTTCTTTCAGGACACAGGTGGAAATTTTCACATCTTTCATATGTGCCTAATTTACAAATTTGAAGCCTTCAGCTCGTCCCTTTCATTTGTCACTGTATCCAGCATATCTAGGAACAACCAGCTAACATCTTTATTCCTCTTAGTTCCACAAAACTCCATGAAGGCGTCAAAATCCCTCTCACCCACAGCCTTGCTCATAGAAGCCTACAATTAGAAGAATAAATGGGTGATATTTTGCATATCTCTATTGCCCCCCCATGGACTGTAAGTGCCACTTTGATTATTGGAAACAGAGTCACTGGTGCCCAATTAGAGTAGAAAACAATGGTAAAAACCCATTTTTAAGATTCTGATTCTCCAGAACCACTCCCAGTACCAAGCTGTATTAGTCAGGGTTCTCTAGAGAAGCAGAGATGATATGAGATTTATAAAGGTGTCTCATGCAACCATGCAAATGCAAGAGTCTAAAATCCGCTGGGCAGGCTGTGAGGCCGGCAACTCTGATGAAGGGTCTGGACAAACTCCAACAGGAGAGGCTCGCTAGCTGAAGAAATGTGAAAATTCTCTCTTCTCCCTTGAAAGTCTTCAACTGATTGGATCAAATCCCACTGGAGGTAGGTCTTAACCATCTTACTGGAGCTCTTTAAGAAGAAGTATTTTGGAGAAACCTCAGACACAGACATTTGGTGATGTAGACAAAATGCCCCAAGAGATGTCAGGAGCTGTGAGAGGCATTTTGAAACCAACTCAGGACAGAAGGACAGCAGGTGTCACCATGTGCCTTTCCGCATGTAGTAGTGAGGTTCAGGTGTCCACCTGGCCAGGTGATGGTGCCCAGTTCTGCTGCTGTGGCCTTAAACCACCCACCTGTGAAATCCATCCATGGCTAATCACCTATGTGGTCAGCTATGGAGAGTGCCGTCCACAGTGAATGACACTCAAAAGAAGTCCGAAGAGAGAGAAAGAGCTCAGTAGAGCTCCACAGAGCTGAGCACCACCTGGTACAATGCAACTCAGATCTCAGAGCCAGCTCAGACCCAGACGCTAGGAGACACAGAAAGGATACACCCAGGAGAAAGCCAGTGGAATCCAGGGACTGGGAGAGAGGGGCAGCAGACATGTGCCTTCCCAAATCATCAATCTGTAACTAAATAAATCCCCTTATAAAAGCCTATCCATCTTTGGTGTATTGCATTCTGGCAGCCTCAGCAAACTAAAATACCACATGATGCAGAAACCCAGACATGATTGGCCTTTCTTGAGTGAAGGGATTCTCTTGCTGAGGACTTAATTTGGACATTTTCATGGACTGAGAAATAAATAATAAATCCCCTTTGTAAAAGCCGACCCATTTCTGGTATATTGCATTCCGCATTCCGGCAGCTTTAGAAAACCGAAACAGCATGTGTCCGCGCCTGGCCTGTGGGTCCAGACCCAGCATGCCCTGACTTCGCCCACGACGTGTTACACACGGACAGAGAAGGTGTGGTTTTAAGACTTCACCAACACAAGGGGAAAAACCATTAACGTTTACTTTTACTTACAATCTCACAGAAACAGCTTTCTTCTGGAATCTGACTGCATGTCACATTCTGAAGCATCCCATGTGAGAAAAAAATGGAATCCTGATTTTATGCTGAAAGAAATGCCACAGAAACCATCTGCCAAACGCTACCTGCCCGACACACTAAATTGGCAAAGCCGAGAAATAAAAACATTTCCTTCTTCCAACATATTCCACCATCTTAAAATCTCAGATTTCCAAGTCTGCCCTAACTGGACTGCAGGATTATTTTGGTAAAACCATGCACACTAAGCACAATTGTCTGAAATGACACTGAAGTCAAAGTTTCATGAAAAGGTGCCACACAGTGGAGAAGAGCTCCCAACTCTGCAATTTAACAAAGCTCACTGAGCACCAAGGGCACGGTAACAAAATTCAATTTTAATTCATTCATCCTGGGTGGACAGGAAAACAAACTGCCTTCTCTCCACCAGATGCTCGAACAGAATGCCATCTCTATGCATTAGTCAAAAAAGGTTAAAATATCACCCTCCACACCTCTCCTCTCTCTCTACCTGGTTGGTTCCAGACTCCGCCTCCCCAGCTGAAGCTTCCCAGGGCGCCTTTGTGTCTTTGTGTCGGGAACATCACGGGTGATGAGCTTTTATTCCTAACTAGACGGCTATCCCACTCGGTTCCAGGAAAGAAAGAAAATGCTATCAGTACAGTGCCAACAGCACATTCCGGCCTCCCGCGGGGCAGCACTTATGCAGCAGCAGCTGGGCTGGTGGTTGCCCCGTGGAGGCCGATGAGGGCACAAGGAGGGCTGGGAACTGGCTGAGAGGGAACATGTGGCATCGCCAGGAGCCGGCCATTCACAGCAAGGCCACGCTGCAAAGGAAGCCAAAAAGTAAATGCCGTGTCTTGGAAGAGAAATGGAGCCAAGACTGCCCCCAGGGAAGCTTTTGGAAAGAACACAGTTACAAACCTGCACCTCGAGGCCTGTCCCTGCTCGTGCGCTGCTGCCTGGAACCCGGCTCCACCGGCCTCCACCCTGAAGCCTCACCAGGACCAGACCACCAAGTGCCCACAGCAGAACTCGCCCCCGCCCCTAAATCGTGCCTGCCGAGGATGCCCATGCTCTGTGCACAGGCGTCATCCCAGGAGTGTGTAGGCTGGAGACCCCGAGCCTGCATGAGGTCTCCACACCGGCTCATGGAGCCCACCCGTGCCCCACCCCGTCCTCAGAGCTCACTCTCACATTCCCCCAAAGTCCGGAGCCTCATTCTGTGGGCTCCTCAAAAACAGTGCCGAGGCCCAGTGAATGCAGTACAGTAGGGCTTCTACCTCAGTGGTGGCCTGAAGGTGAGGAAACCGAGGCAGGGGGCACCTGGACAGCACGGGGGGAGGGGGGAGAGCTCCTGGACAGCATAGGAGGGCGCTTCTGGATACCATGGGGGGCACTCCTGAACAGCATAGGGGGGCACTCCTGAACAGCATGGGGGAGCACTCCTGGACACCACGGTGGGAGCACTCATGAACAACATGGGGGGGCACTCATGAACAGCATGGGGGAGCACTCCTGGACACCATGGTGGGAGCACTCTGAACAGCATGGGGGAGCACTCCTGGACACCACGGTGGGAGCACTCATGAACAACATGGGGGGGCACTCCTGAACAGCATGGGGGATACTCCTGAACAGCATGGGGGAGCACTCCTGGACATCATGGTGGGAGCACTCCTGAACAGCATGGGGGGCACTCCTGATCAGCATGGGGAGGGGTACTCCTAGACAGCACAGTGGGGGGTGCACACCTGGGCAGCAAAGGGATGCTCACTCCTGGACAGCATGGTGGGGGGGTCACTCCTGGACAACATGGGTGGGGACACTCCTGGACAGTATGGGGGAGCACTCTTGATCAGCACAATGGGGGCGCACCTGTGGACACCATGGAGGGGCACTCTTGGACAGCACGGGCAGCTATCCTGGATGGCATGGTGGGGGGCACTCCTGCCTCTCTCATCCTGCCCCCAGCACACACTCACATATCCCAGGTATACACTTACTGTGTCCACAGCACAAACTCACCATGTACCCAGCACACACTCACCCTGTCCCCAGCACATACTCACCCTGTCCCCAGCACACTCTCACCCTGTCTCCAGCACACTCTCACCGTCTCCAGCACACACTCACCCTGTCCCCAGCACACTCTCACCCTGTCTCCAGCACACTCTCACCGTCTCCAGCACACACTCACCCTGTCCCAGCACACTCTCACCCTGTCTCCAGCACACTCTCACCCTGTCCCAAGCACACTCTCACCCTGTCCCCAGCACACACTCACCCTGTCCCAAGCACACTCTCACCCTGTCCCCAGCACACACTCACCCATCCCCAGCACACACTCACCCTGTCCCTAGCACACAACCACATCCATCTGCTGCTGAGCCCTGCGCTCACCCTGGACCTTCCTGAAGGCCCGTCCACCTCTGTTCACCCCCTAGGGCTGGGGTCCCTGCAGCACCCCATCAACAGCTCGCCTCACCCACCCTCTACACACTCACATCACAGGACCCTGGGCATTCAGAAGTTAAACACTGGCTTTTGTGTCTTTTCACCAGAACCTTGAAAGTTTATGGCATAAGACAATTCTGCACATCGCTAAAGTCTGAACTTGGATTACATGTTGTGCCAGCTGCATCTGACCACTGAGGCAGAGCCAACCCAGATGTTTCTGATACAGAGATGCTGACCCAGGGACCGCGAAGGTGATGGAACCATGAGAACAGCCACCGAGAGCTAAAGCGTGCCCCAGAACCAGCAGCAGAAACCCGCCGGCTTCACGCAGGCAGGCTGCTGGGCAAAGGTGGTCTCCAGAAACATCGGCCTGGGAGGCCCAAGCTGCCTGCACCCACGCCATGGCAGCTAACCCCTGGTGGCCCTGGGCACTGGCCACAGCAGGGGTCCAGAGACTGCACCAACCTCGGGCATGGGGGGATGCCCACAGCCACCCTTGGTTTACAGCATCCACATCGCAGCACTTCCCCACGTTTCTTCTGCTGACTGCTAATTCAGAGATGTTAATGCGAGTCGTAAGCTTGTAAACATAGTGGTAAACCATGCATGTTTTTTGCAGAATTGTTCACAGCTTTTACCATGCGCTTGAAGAAGGAGCTGAAATATTAAGCAGCAACATTCCAACACGTTTGGCCACTGAACACTTTTTTTCAAGGGACCAAGATCATGCAGTAACATCAGCTAAGGGGATAGTGCGCTAAATGTCTTCTCATCAGCTGCTTATTTTATTTCATCTCTGAAACAGTCCTTCAAGGTACAGAAGAACAAGGCACACCTTGTAGGCACAAGTGTTGTTAATAAATAATTAAAAAGAAATAATACACCAAGTATTGATTTAATACACAAGGCCTCGTTTACTATTCCAGTCACCTCAGGACTAGAAGAAAAAATAAACTACAGTCCCTAAGCTATAAACTCATCAAGATGGGACACACGAGAAAAACGGCACCATAAAATGGAACTTTTCTTTTTTTTACTCCAACAATAATTTCATCCATGTTTCAGTACATCAAAGTATCTGATGTGCCTGATTTCTGAGAGTCTGAGACAGACGGAGAGCATATTATTTACCGAAATTATAAGGAGGTCAGTTCTGGAGCTCACATTTGCTAACAGCGACCCCCGCCTGGCATGACCTGCCCACCTTCCACCTGAAATAACAACCCTTACCTGGCATAACGACCCCCACCTGGCATGTCACACCCCAGCTGGCATGACTCTCACTTGGCATGATGACATTCTCCACCTGGCATGACATCTTCATCTGGCATGACGAACCCCACCTGGCATGATGTCCCCACTTGGCATGACAGCCCCAGCAAGGCATGATGACCCCCACCTGGCATGACACACCCACCTGGCATGACACATCCCACCTGGCATGATGCACCCCATCTGGCATGACGACCCCCACCTGGCATGATGACTCTCACTTGGCATGATGATCCCCACCTGACATGATGACTCCCACTTGGCATGACATACCCACCTGGTATGACGCATCACACCTGGCATGTCGAACCCCACCTGGCATGTTGACCCCCCCCACCTGGCATGATGTACCTCCGCCTGGCATGATGTACCACCGCCTGGCATGATGACCCCCACCTGGCATGTCAACCCCCCACCTGGCATGATGTACCCCCACCTGGCATGATGACTCCTACCTGGCATGATGTACCCCTGCCTGGCATGATGATCCCCACCTGGCATGATGTACCTCCGCCTGGCATGATGACTCCCACCTGACATGTCAATCTCCCACCTGGCATGATGTACCCACACCTGGCATGATATACCCCCACCTGGCATGTTGTACCCCTGCCTGGCGTGATGACCCCCACCTGGCACGATGTACCTCCACCTGGCATGACATAACCCGCCTAGCATGACGTACCCCATATAAGGAAAAGAAAGCACCACTGGCTCCTGTGTGAATCAGCAGCAGCACCAGTGCCCGAGGACTGGGAGACCTGGAGCCAACCTCCGAGAGACTGGTCAAACGCTGAGCCATCCCTGGACACCGTTACGAAGTTCTATTTGTTCTATGATGACACTGTATTAATCAAGATTGACAGAAGGACAAAGGAGGACATTATTCTTCATTTTTAAAGAGAGACACTAAGTTCTTGGTTTTGTTATGTAAGAAGACGGTCTCTGGAATTAACATTATCTTTAGCCTTAACAAAGGATTATTGCAGAGGCTCTCAGCAACTGGATACTTAGGAGGGAAAACTTGGCCAATGCACAATAACGAGAGATTCAAATTCTTCTATTAAATAACTTTAAAGTTTGCTTTGGCCAGATGTTTTGGCACACCTCCCTGCTGGTCCCTCTGCTACATAATACATTCTTAACATTGACCTCTAATATATTATTTTTTTAATTGATAAATCATTGCTATATTCCATTTCTACAAGCACTTCTATCATACCACAAGCAGCGAGCTCCAGACAATAAACACACTCACCTATGTCAACAAATTTAGTATTCATGACAGCCAGAAACTCTGAATTTCACACACAAGACAGTGGAATTTTAATTAAGACTTGGATGTTATGTTGATATCACTCACCAATAACTAATGAGGCAACTTTATATGCCACTCTCTAAGATTCTGTGCTCTCATTTGTGAAAAGGAATTACTCGCTTCGAGGGGAGAAATGAAAAGGGAATGTGTCCCACAGACTACCACTGCCTTCAGGGTTCCGGGGGCCAAGTAAGTTAGGGAAACGCATGGTACAAGACCCCCCCTTCTCCTCCAGGATGGGGGACCCAAAGGCTCTGCTGTAACAAAACCAATTAACTCTCCTGAACCAAGTGTTTTCAAATCTACTTGTTCTCCAAACCATTTTGTTTTTCTCTGTTAACACCTGTCAGAACTCCTAGCACTTAAGGTGACACATGAGAGTGACACCTTAACAGAACAAGGAGATCCGTTTTAGTGGATCCGTTATAAGAGCTGTGATGCATCTGTTCTCTCTGATTATAAATGACAGGCCCAGAGACAGCTCTGCCAGGCTGGGGGGGTGGGTGGGGGGCTGGGGTCTTAGGGTGCGACTTTTATGCATCTGGTGATGTTATACAGAATGACAAGTCCCCTGTGTCTGTGTTTGAGCTCTTCTTTGGGCATGGTTCTGAACGCCTTGCCTTGGCTGGATTCTTTGGGGACCCAGAACACATTCTTAGAAGATAGGAACCATATGTAGTCTAAACATTAGGACAAAATGCAGGCAACTGACCCACCCGGCCCAGTGGCCACAGCAGTCTCTGGGTATGGCTACATCAGCTGGTGGAAACAGAAGCAAACAAGTTAAAAAGCAAATGGGTCTGCTAGACAGATTCTACTCTGCAAAAAAAGGAAATGGAGAATAGGACCACATCAAAAGACCAATCTTAGTAATTCTAGGGGAAAAGCCTCGTGTAGCTGCTAGCGTGATAGGCCCAAGTGCAAGAAGGAACTCCAAGAGTCACCATTTTCAAGAATTATTATCACATAGCACCTGAGGTCAGCAATAAACTATAAAACCAATTATAAACTGGTTCGCTCCTATACCAATTCTAATCAGCAGCTCACACCACATGGCCCTCCAAAAACAGCTATCCACAGAAGGAGTTCAATAACTCACACAGCGTAACCACTGGTGTTGCATCTGTGCCCCATAATAATACAATATAAGGTTCGAGGGGGGAAAACTGATTTGAGTTTGTCCAAACGGGGTCTGCGGACACCTCCGTGTGGTACCCCTGAGGGCTCTGGCCCAGGGGACTTCACCTGGGCCCACGAGGCATCAACCCAAACAGTGCAGCAGCCTTGAGCTCGCCACTGGGGAAGAAGCTCTGGGGGTTGGCAAGGCCACCAGAGAGCCAACAGAAATCTACACTGACTCCTGACCTCAGTAACTTTAAAACGGTGGGGAGAACTTGGAAGCTTCATGTGAAAGTATTGAAAACGTTGGAAAGGAAAAACTTTTTAGATTAAGACTTAGAAAAGTTTTTCTGGAAGAAATAAAAGTATGGTCATGAAACAAAGTGTAGCAATGACTCCCTGGGAATGTAATTTATAGACATTATTAAATCTAAACATAAAATGCAGTGTTCTGGAGCGCCTAAAAGGTTAGTTGATAGGCCACTCCCCACCCTTCACAAATCTGGAGAATGGCGTCAACGCTGCTGGTGGCATTTGTGCTGTGTCCACCCTGCGCCAGGCGCCACCCTCCTCGCTGGAAAGCCCCTCGTGGGCTGCTGCTCGGCCTTGGTCTCCATGTAGTGCTCCAGGGCCAACAGTTGTGGGGCTTCCAACGTGAGGAAGGTGTGGTCTGCGGCCTTAGCAGGTACCATGATGACGGAGGCGTCGTGTGCGGCCTGGAGGCACCATGATGAGAAAAGGTGTGGTGTGTGGCCTGGAGGCACCACGATGAGAAAAGGTGAGGTGACAGAGGCACCGTGGCTGAGAAGAGCAGACCACCTTCCCTGATGTGTGGAAAACTCAGAGCCATTTCCATCAGTCCAGGGTGAGCCGGCAGCTTGGGCTGGCACCACCTCCAGGCCTGATGACTCTGTGTGTCCAAGACACACCCAGCCACACGGGCTTGCAAAGCTGCAGCCGGGAGCACCACCGCGTGTCCCGCAGGCTGTCAGTTAGCGATTCCTTACTGAGAATCCACCACACAAAAACTGCAATGGCTCCATTAAGGTCTCGTGTCAGGGTCTCCATCTATGAATTTTTATATCTTGTGCAGGGAAACAGTAAATGAAAGGATTTGTATACGTATACATCCATAGAATGTATAAATCATATTAATGTATGTGTGTTTATATGCACATGTATGCCACATGTGCCAGTTTGAAACCATTGTGGGACCCAGAAAAGCCATGTTCTTTAATCCACATTCAATCTTGCTGGGTGGGATCCAGTTGATTGAGTTGTTTCCATGGAGATGTGCCCATCCAATTGTGGGTGGGACCTTCTGATTAGGAGGTTTCCATGGAGATGTGTCTCCACCCATTCAAGGTGGGGTTGCTTACTGGAGCCCTTCAAGAGGGAACCATTTTGGAAAATGCAGACAGAGCCCACACAGCCTTTCAAGATGAAAAAAAAAAATGCCCCCATGGAAGATGTTTGAAACGAGAAGCCAAAGACTTCAGCATATGCCAGCCACGTGCCTTCCCAGCTGACAGAGGTGTTTCTGACCCAACAGCCTTTCTTGAATCAAGTTATATTTCCCTGGATGCATCGGTTTAGATGTTTTTATTGCCTTAGATCTGTAAACTTACCACTAAATAAATTTCCTTTTTAAAAGCCATTCCATTTCTGGTATAATGCATTCCAGCAGCTCTGATGAACCAAAACAGATTTTGGTACCAGACGTGGAGTGCTGCAGTTTGCAAATACCAAACATGTTGGAAAGGCTTTTTAAATGGATAAGGGGAAAATTCTGGGAGAGTTGTGAGGAGCTGAATATAGAAGGCATAGAATGCTTTGAAGAGACTGTTGGTAGAAATGCAGACTCTAAAGATATTTCTGATAAGGCCTTAGACAGAAATGATGCATATGTCATTGCAAACTGGAAGGAATGTATTTTTGTGGATGGAAGGCATAATTTGAAAATGACAAACCTGGATATTTAGCAAAAGAAATTTTCCATTCTAAATGTGGAAAATACAGTCTGGTCCTCCTTGCAGCTTGTAGTGTAATGCAACAGAAAAGAAATAAGCTGAGAACTGAACTCTTGGGGATAGAGAATCCAGAAACTGATGGTCTGGAAAATTCTGGGCTTCCAGGAAGGAAAACCCCAGAGAATAATGCCCCAGGTAGGGACTTAACCAAACATGGAAGCAGTCAGCCAATTCATAAAAAGCCATGACTAGAAATGGAGTCATCCAGGAGGAATTTGTAGAAAGTCCTATTATTCGATGGTTATGATCCCAGTGTATTACATAGAAAACCAACAAGAATGCTGTGGAATCCGTATAAACAGAACCCCTGCAATCTGGACTAAAAGGGACAAACTGAAGGAAAAATAACTTCAAAGGTAGAAGCATGGAAGCTGAGGTCTGAAGCCAAAAAACCTTGGGCCAGGGGAGGAGACCCACCCATGCACAGGGAGAGGGTGAGTGTGCCCCAGAGGCAGAGGGTGGGCCTTCCACTTTGATGTCCTGGAAGAGTTTTGGAGCTCCAGACCTCAGAGAGGGTGGAACACATTCCTTGGGGATTAGGGGAAGCCTGGCTGCCACCCTATTATTCTAAGGGGGTTAAGCATATGCCCCAGAGATGGCAGAGAACCTGGGTGTGGCCTTGATATTTGGAGAAGATAGAGCCAAGCAAAGGGTGGTCTCCCCAATGTCCTTCAAGGTCGTGGGCAACACCCCAGCATTTGCAGAGAGCAGACCCACTGTGTTGGCCCTTGGAAAGGGTGGGACTGCCAGTTTCTAAAGCCCCAAGGATAAATGACTCTCAGACTTTGAAATCCAATGGAGTTTTCCCTGCTGGTTTTAGGAACTGTTTGGGATTTCTGACCCCTGTGTTCCTTCCAATTTCTCACTATGGAAATGGAAATATGTATCCTATGACTGCCCCTTCTTTAAGTAGTGTCAGCAAATAACTTGTCCTGAGTTTTACAGGTCCAGAGCCAGAGGAGAATTTTGCCTTAGGACAGACCATGCCTGTAGCTGACTTTGAGGAGATTCTGTGCTGTTTCTGACTTTGTATTGTATTTCTATTGTTACTGAAATGGTTAAAGGTTCTGTGATATTGGAATGAATGGATGTATTCTGTATATGGTAAGAACACATCTTTTTGTGGTCTGGAGGGTGGAATGTGCCAGTTTGAAACTGTTGTGGACCCCAGAAAAGCCATGAACTTTAATCCTCATTCTATATTGTTGGGTGGGACCTTTTTGATTAGGTAGTTTCCATGGAGATGTGGCCCACCCTACTGTGGGGGGACCTTTTGATTAGGTGACTTCTATGGCACTGTGTCTCCACCCATTCAAGGTGGGGCTGCTTACCGGAGCCCATCAAGAAGGAACCATTTTGGAAAGAGCAGAGGATCCACACCTCCTGAGGCCGCTGGAGATGCAGAAGGAAAAGGCTCCCAAAGAAACTGTTTGAAACGAGAAGCCAAAGACCCCAGCAGACCCAGCCACATGCCTTCCCAGCTGACACAGGTATTCTGAACCCATTGGCCTTTCTTGAATCAAGGTATATTTTTCTGGATGCCTTAGTTTTGGACATTTATATAGCCTTACAATTATAAATTTGCAACTTAATAAATTTCCTTTTTAAAAGCTATTCTGTTTCTGGTATATTGCAATCCAGCAGCTTTAACAAACCGAAACACCATGTATACAGGCATATATGTGCTATATGTGTATATAAAGATATAAAATATATTAGTATGTGTACTATATGCAGAGAGAAAGAGCTCCAGAAAACAATCTGCTATCACAAGAACAGGAGAGAAGGAGCACAAATGTGCTCAACCCATATCAAACGACAGAGCTGAGGTCCTTTTACAGCCCACTTAGACAGATGTCTGTCTGCTCACGATGCAACTAAGCTGCACCTAAGCTCTGAAGGAAACCATCAACCAAAACTCTCCTTTTTAAAACTAACAAATGATGAAGTTACAAGAGGGCCCTCAAGTGTGCACTCAGAACCAGCCACAGCGGAAATTCCTGAGAACTTGTCAGAAATGCGCATTATCAGGCTGCACCCCAAACCTACAGAATCAGAAGCTCTGGGGTGGGACCCAGTCCTCTGCATTGTAAGCAGTCCTCCAGGTGGGTCTGAGGTCCACTAGCCTAGAGCTGCACACAGCTCCCCTGGACCGGGCAGCACACAGCTGAGCCCACTGAGGACGCGGAGGCCGTAGTGCTCTGCAAGCCCAAGGGGGTCCAACCTGCCAGTCCCCACCTGGTCTTCTCAGTGCCTGGATTTCTTAAGATTAGAGCAACTTCTTTCACTTAAGACACTGTCACTAAAAAGCCACTATAGCTACTAATAAACCCATTCTTATTTATCTTATAATCTTTTAAGTATTACCTTATCTTATTTCTCAGCTGTCATTTGACATGACACATGAACATCCTGCAGGGTTGAAAAGCCCAAAGGCTCTGTGAGGCTTGGCTCCCAGAGAAAGGAAGGCTAACAAGACACTCATCACCGCTACTGCTACGAACAGCCTTCCACGGTCACACAGTCGCTTCTTAGGAAAGAGGGTTTCCAAATGGGGAAGCTGGCCATTGCTTGCCACCAATCAGCATTCTATGCCCATTTTATACATATCTGCGACCACATGCAAACCCAGTGTGGAACAATATAAACAATACACATCAGAAGAAAAGAATGGAGACTCATTACAGGACCCCCTTAGCACCTAAAATGAAAACTATAAACTCAGAGTTGCCCATTCACAGGCTATAGTCGACAGAACTTACAGACCTGACATCTTTACAATGTTCTTACATGTTTCATTTACAGAGCATGTAAAGGAGACATTTTACTAATAATATACCAAAAATTGATACTATTTTTTAATCCCATAAAAGTACTTACTACAACAGTATTTAAAAGCACACAGTTTATACTGAAGAAGTGTAAAGTGTTAAAACCTCAGAGAACCATTACCAAACCTGATGCATGTTATTCGTTATATTTCCACAAGCATAACACAGGTCTTTTGAAAACTCAACTGAGGGTAAGACTCAAAACACACTCTTTTTTAACAATTATAACAAAAATACGACTTCCGGGCTCTGCCACAGTCAAGCTGTCAGAGTGAGAAGCTTCAGGACCCCAACCCCGTCCCCCACTCCACTCCCAGAACAACCAGCAAGAACGGGCAGATGCATTCTTCTCGGAGCTCCAGAAACCAGTGGAAGGTCTGCAGGGACAGGGCAAGCTGGAGTGAGGGAAAAGGCCACTTAAAGCGGTGGATCTCATGGCGTCCTGGCTGGTCCCTCCCCACCCCGCCCTGGTCCAGTGTGGATCCTGGTCCTGGCTCTGGAGGGAGCAGAGTAAGCTTGTGTGTCCGGTCCAGGCTGCTTGGTGGTGCCTGAGGGACTCGCCATTCCAGAACCTGCCCTGTGTGTAGAAAGCGGCTCCCTGAGCATGGCTGCTGGGCAGGGGGTGACCGGCTGCAGGACACACAGCCCAGGGCCTGGGACCGTGAGAAAACTGCTCTTTAGGGAGGAGGGGACACTCATATCCATGTAAACGGGGAACTCCTAGTGCCACACACATGCCCAACACAAAACGTGTGAGCAGAAAGGACCAGAGAGGCCCGTGCACTGTGGCCTGGAGCTGTTCTCTAAGCTCATTGTAAAGGAGACATCCTGAAGGAGAGTGCTAGCACAGGTCTATCCACAAAGACTGGGAACGGTACTTTCTTTTTCTCTAGCATTCAAAGAAAGCTCTAACGCTAGCTAGACATAAGCTTAAGAAAGAGACACCTCAGACATTAAATTCCAGCAATACCACCTCAAAATACAAAAACATCCAGGTTTCAACACAAGATTACAAAACATATGAAGAAACAGAAGTGATGGCGCAGGGAAGGAGAGGATTGAATAAAGCATCATACACCATCAATGAGGAAGACCAAATCTGGGATATTCCAGAGAAAGACTTTTTTTTTAGGGGGGTACAGGGTCCAGGAATCGAACCCAGGTCTCTTGCATGGAAGGTGAGCATTCTACCACTGAACCACCCATGCACCCCCAAAGACTTTTTACACATGGTCCTAAATATGCTCAAAGAGCTAAAGGAAAACATGGACAAAGAATTAAGGAAATCAGGAAACCTAGAGATGCACACAAAGAGAACATCAACAGAGAGGTGGAAATTATGGAAAGGAAACAGAGAGAAAACCACAGTCACAGAAATGTAAAATTCTCTAGGGGGTTAAACAGCACATTGGAGCAGGCAGAAGAATCAGTGAACTTGAAGATAAGACAATGGAAATGATCCAGACTGAGGAACAGAAAGAGGGGAGAATGAAGAAAAATGAACAGAGCCTGAGAAGCCTGTGGAACCCGTCAAGTGAGCCAGTATCCGCATTGTGAGGGGCCCAGAAGGAGAAAATGGGGCCAAAGAGAATATTCAAAGAAACAGTGGCTCATGGCTTCCCCAATTTTACAAAAGACACAAATATACACACCCAAAATGCTCAACAAACTCCAACCAGGTTGAAATCAAATACCCCCATACTGTGCCATGTTATAATTAAACTTTCAATTGACAAAGATAAGAGACAATTCTGGGAGACACAAGAGAAGCAATGGGTCACATATAAGACAGCCTTGAAGAGATGAAGTGACAATTTCTCATAAGAAACCATGGAGGAAATAAAATGGGAAGAACATACACAAAAAAAAATAAAGAAAAATTGCCAACCTAAAATTCCGTATCCTGCAAAACCGTCTCTCATCAAGGAGGGAAGAATTAAGACATTCCCTGATAAAAGCTGAAGGGCTTATCACCACTAGACCAGTCCTATAAGAGATGCTAAGGGGAGCTCTTCAGGCTGAAAGAAAGGATGCTGGACAACAGACCAAAGCCACATGAAGGAATAAAGATCTCCAGTGGAGATAATGATATGAATAAATATGAATACCATAGTTTTTTTTTGGGGGGGTGGGGTATGCATGGTCCAGGGAATGAATTTATGAGTAGTTTTGTATCTTTGATTTTCAATTCCACTTTTTACTTCCTACAGGATCTAAAACACATTGCATAAAATGTAATGATAAATCAATGGTTTTAGACTCATGATGCATAAATATGTAATTCGTGACAAGCACTATACAAAGGTGGGGGACAGAGGGGTAAAGGAACATAATTTATTTATGCTATTGATGTTATTAAGTTGATATCAAAGCAAACAGGACTGTCACAGAATTTGTATGCTAAATTTAAACCCCATGGTAACCACAAAGGAATATTAGAGAATATGCGAGCTCGTAGAGACAGAAAGCGGAGTACAGGTTACCAGGGGTGGGGGCAGGCACAACAGGGAGTTAATGCAAAGTAGGTGTGCGGTTTCTGTTTGGGGTGAAGGGAAAGTTCCAGTAGTGGAAGGTGGGGGGTATGCAACACGGTGAGCGTGATGAGTCCCACCGAATGGTGTGCTCAGGAGGGGCTGGGATGCAAGATCTCCATTGTACATGCATTTCCACATTAAAGAATGAAAGAGAGAAACTAAAGAGATAATGGCACTTTTATGCAATACGTGATGCTGGATGGGATCTAAGCACGGAAGCCAAAAGTTTCAAAAGGATGATATTAGGACACCAGAAAAAAAAACTGGGATACAGAATGCAAGCTTTATATCAATGTTAAATTTCTTGAACTTGATAACTGCACTTAAGATGATTATAAGTGAATATCCACATTCTCAGGACATACACAGGGAAATATTTTGTATTTCAGGAATATGATGTGGGCAACCTGCTTTCAGATAAGTCTGAAATTATTTCACAATAAAAAGTTAAAATAATATCTAGGAAAAATGCTAAGTAGTCATGGATTCCTGGAGGTATTCCGCCTATGGGAGGCAGTTTCATTTTCTGGTATTCTATCAATTGGCAGGTGACATTTTAACCTCTAGGCAACTGTAGCAAGACAATTTCAAATTAAGGTTGATACTTTGCCTTTAACTTGGTCCAAAGTACTGTGGGGATTTTACTGCCTGATGTCACACCATATGTGCAAACCCCACACACAGCAGGCAGTCCCACGCAGGGGTGCCTCTGCTTTTTGCCATTCTCCTGTTTCCTGCTGTTTTTGGAGCAACCCTAACTTCAGCTAACAGCCCTTCTGGCAAAATATTCTCAACAAGACACGCCTGCCTTGCAGCCAAGCGCCTCCAGGTGGCGCCACTTCACAGGCAGCACCCCTGGCTCACACAGGACGCACTGGTTTGGCATTTTGCGGGGTCTTTAGGAAACCCACCTATTTTACAAATTATTTTCACAAAAACAAAATTATTAAACACATAAATTTATAAAAAAAGAAAAAAGAAAGAAACAATTACGAAACGACTGATAAGAATTCTTTTTAAAATGGTCTTTGCCAACTGAGCGCCCATGAAATGATAATGATTAGGGGCAGGTTTTTAAAAACCTTTCCATATTTCATGTTTTTATTTTTAACTTTGGTGACAGGTTATGTTTACTTACTTCCTTGTGCCGTTAACGGTTAGAATCCAAATAACTCTCTTCGGTTTTAGATTCAGAATTATTTTTGTCAGAACTGAGAAAGGAGAGAATACAACTGCTAATAATAGATTGCATTCTTAGCTTAATGTAACATTTACCAAGACGGAATTTCATATACCTAATTTTATATATAGGCTTTTCCCTTGAGTTTTCTGGAAAGTAGAACATTTAGCTCTACATAATTCCAAAAATCTATACACAGCTTAGAGAGGGAAGCATAAATCGCATGGGCTCAGATTCACTCCCTGCTGCCTTCCTTCATTATATGTTTGAAAGCAATCAATAAAAACTGATTTCTCTTTGGAAGCATTTTCCTGATCTGCCAGAAATAAAAGCAGTTCCTATCCTAGAAGGAAGGAAAAATGGAAAGTAAAATTTACCATAAAAGGAGGAAATGAAACAGCCTAACTTAAGCACTTTCCCTGAGCCCAGTGGAACACAAACAGCAAAAGCAAGTTGATTCTTACAGAAAAAATTTTTTAAATGCTCCTGGCATTAGCTCTATTCTTAATAGAATCTTAAAATCTGCAGAATCGACAAGTTTTCAAATTCTGTACTTACATTTCAACTTTTGATAAAGACCTCCTCGTGTTTTCTAACAGTTTGACTATACTGCTCCATAAATATACACATCGCATGCAAGTCCTTTGCTCAGTGTTGAAAAATGAAGCAGTAGAGAGAGAATGATTAAGTCCCCCAAACTGCTTCCTAGAGCAGAGAAAAATGCAAAACCACAGGGAAAAGCAAATGAGGAGAAAGTCACATCTGCTAATTAAATAAAGGACTACAACAACACTTTCTCTTCTTTCAAAACAGAAAATTCTTTGCCACTTGCATTTTAGCACAAAAGTTTTCTTACTTAAAACAATATTTGAAAGTTTTATTTTAAATAGCCAGAAATCTGTTTGGGTTCTTCAATACGTAGTCGATCTCAGAACTATGTTTCGGGACTTTTTCTTCTGGAGTCTTCACAAAAGAAAACATCACACAGCAGAGGAAGGGGACCTTTACTTTTGCACAAAGTTAAAAATGCACTTGAGAAGTCTCCCAGGCTTATTTCCCTTCCCTCTGTACTATCTATGGAAGCTGTCATAGTTCACCAGGGCAGCTTATAAATCAGACCAGTTCAGCCAGTCAGTTTGAAGAATGGAGGCAAAAAGCACAGTGGAAAATATGTAAAGTACAATTAGAACCATATGAGCAGTGATATTGAGGCAAAACTTGTTGGAGGAAACCCAAGCACAAATCAAACTCTTTCTGGTGTTTGTGAAACTACCCAGTCCATTTGGGACAAGCTGACATCATCTTCTAAATATTCTGCTTTAACTCACAGCCAGAGACGTTAAGGCCTAACAAGGTAATTAATTCTCTAGCTATCCTTGTGTCATGGTTAAATTCATAGCTGTTTTAAAACACCTCCCCATTTTAAAAAGCAATTGTTTATTTAGAGATACAGTTTAAGGTTGGGCCAGGGTCAATTTTACATCCACCAAAGAGTATTAAAGACTGAAAAGAACAATGTTGAATCAAAAACCGTTTCCACTTTTCTAGGAAGGTCTTAAAGGACCTCAGGATTTCAATAAGACAGAGCCAAGCCCAGTACCTGCAGCTGAACAGGTATCAAAAAGTAGTCAGATCCAATCTGTCTCCCCTTCACATCAGGAACAACCCAGCTGCACCTGCCTCCCATGGGTGGCTGGCCTAACAGGCCAGTGGTGCAACGTCTAAGAACAAACAGAACCCAAGAGCTCTTGAGGCTGTGGGCATTTCTAGTAAAAACCTGTAGCAATGGCCACGTCTCACCAGCGGGCCTCATCCTTCGCAGGGCCCCTTTAGGGGTCCAGGAAACAGCTCGATGCAGCACGCTACTTACCCCCCAGAAACTGAATGCCTCCAGCCACTCTCCCCACTGTCCTGGAGATGAGCTCCGACACACAGCAGCCCATAAGGGCGGTGAGCGCCACGAGGAGCAGGAGGCCACAGCCCAGGCCGGTCACCACGGCGCAGATCCTCCACTCGGCGCTGGGGATGCCCTGGAAGGAGGCATAGCGCCCACACTCCTCCACCATCACCATCCTCTGCCGGCTCTCGTCATGCACGGGGTACGAGCACCTCCGGAAGGTGCCGAAGGAGACGGGCTTGCCCAGCTGTGAGCCCCACAGCCAGTAGGGCATGAAAAACCCCACGCAGGAGGCAGCCGCACAGAGGAAGGAGAGCGCGGCCCAGACCAGTCCCGTGCAGGTCAGGCTGGAGGCCATGGCTCACCAGGCCGTGGGGCAGCAGGAGCGCAGGGGCGCCAGGGCTCTGAAGGGCAGGAGGCTCTGGTCAAGAGTGACTCTTCAGCAGTTTAACAGCAGCTCCCCTTCCTCTGGAACAAGCTAGAGGGTCGAGGGTCCCTGGCAAGAGAACAGTAGGAGACATTAAAGTTGAAAACCTCCGCGAAGTGGTAACTCGGACTCAGGCGGTCTAGAACCTCCCGTGCATACCCATCCAAGCTTGTCTCAGCCTTCAAGAGGTGGGCAGAACTAACTCTCTATGGAAGCTTCTCTCTAACTCAACTTTTATCAAACTAGCTCAAAGCTTGTTCCCATCTCCCTTTACTACAGATGCTCCCAAATTAACTCTGGCAGCTATTGGCTTAAAGAAATCATGGCTTCTATTTGCCAAGCCAGCGAATTCATTTCATATGCTCACATTAAAAGTAATGTAGCATCTTTACTGGCAGTAAACATAATTCAGGATATTAAAAGAAAATGAACCATAACATGGTTTATTTGGCCTGCAAAACTATTCTGCTTATAGTTTGTAGCAACTTTTCCCTGACCCTGTAACGGAGAGCTGACTTTTTGCACGAGCCCAAACAAGATAAATGAGGATCATTTTTTCTTAACAAATGCAGAGCACAGAACTCAGCAAGCAGTAGGAGCATCTGGGCCCATCCTTCAGAGAGAGCCACCGCCCACCCAGCCCTCCTTCCGTGGCAGGGGTTGATTCCTTGCACCGGTAGGACTGCAGGGCTGAGTGCCGCCGGTCCCTCACTTTGCAGCCCCGTGCACGCACCCAGCAGCGCAGGGCTCCCGGTGTTCGCGCTGCCACCTGCTCCCCTCCCGGCTCCCCCCAGACCCAAGGCAGCAGCCGGGTCCCCGGAGCGCCTGGGCCCACCCTCCAGGCCCTACCGCCACCCCCTCGGCCCCGCCCCATTTCCAGTCCTGATGCCCCCACCTCCCCCCGCCCCCCGCCCAGGACAGTGTCCCCCCCCCCCCCCGGGTGGCGCCGGCCTCCAGGGCTGAGCGGATGCGTCCGGGTCCGGGTCCGGGGCTCCTCTCGAGCCGGGCCGCGCGCCTTCTCCACAGCCCCTGAGGACCCGCGTGGATCCCTCGGTTCCCTGGGGACGATCCCACGAGGGAGCGGCTGACGCTGGCGGAACAGCAGCCCCGAGCGGGCCGCGCCCCCGGAGCCGCCAAGCAGGGAGCGGGGAGCCGGGCGCCCGGCAGGGGACCCCGCGGGCACTCACCCGGCACAGGCGGCGGCCGCTCCTCTCGCGCTGCCCGCCGGCCTCCGGCTCCTCGCGGCCCCTCCCGACCCCGGCGCACAACTTGCAACCCTTAGCGGGCGGGAGCCCCGCGGCGCCAGGGCCCAGCGCGGGGAGGGCGGGCGGGCGGGCGGGGCGGGGGCGGGGCGCGCAGTCCTCCCCGCCCCGGGCCCGCCCCTTCCTGCCGCCTGCGCCCCCGCGCCCCGCGCCCCTCAGTGCGGGAGGCGGACTTGACCCTCGGCGCAGCTCTGGGGCTCCGCTCCGGGGTCTGCTTGTTGGGGCGGGGCGCCGGGGTCCGACCATCTCAGGGACAGATGTGGGGGGCGGGGGGCGAGGGAGGGACGCGGGCGGGGACCTCGGGACCTCGGAGCTTGTGGGGGAGTTGCTCCCGAGGGCTGGGTGGGAGAAGAGGAGCCCGAAGCAGGCCTCGCAGGGCAGGGGCGCCCTACGCTCCAGCGGGGCCCCTCGCTCCCTCCCCCTCCCCCTGACACACTCCCTCCCCCTGACACACCTCCTCCCGACACACTCCCCCTCCTCCCGACACACTCCCTTCCCCATCCCCTCGCTGCCCTCCCCTGCTTTCCTTCCCATCAATTTTCCAATGGGTCCCAGCCCTGGGGGTTCCTTTTCTGAGAACCAGCCGGTGGTGCTCATCTGGCTCGGAGGTCTCCTTGACCACCCTGACCTGGGACCGGGACCGGGACCGAGGTGGCGCTCCTGAAGGGGGCTTGGGGGCAGCGTGCCCTCTGGGATGCTCCCCCTCCCCAGAAACACTCTGAGAAGTGCTTTTTCTAAGTAGCTGAAAGTACCAAAGGGATGAGGACACATTTCATAACGAAGTCTCACGGTGCACAGTTTTAATTAGCGTGATGGCTGCACTTTTCCACGGCCCCAGCTGGAGATGTCCCTTCTCTCATCACTATTTTGGAAGACTTTAAGGAATTGGTTCCAACCCTTTTGAGGTCATAGACCTTTTTTAAAGAAAACTGATGAGGCTCCCCGAAAAAAGTGCACAGGTACCTAAGCTTCACTGGAGAGGTTCTCAAGGGTGGGAGGGTTGCTTGTTCACATGCCAATGCACACACGTGCACACATGCGTGCAGACATGCACATGTGCGCACACACACACATGCACATGCAAAGGGGAACACTGTGGACTTTGACAAGGCTGAAATGGGTTTCCCTGTTGCCACTGGGGAGCTGATACTGTCATCTAGTGGAAAGAAGGGGGCGTGCAGCTGAGAGCCCTGCAAGCTGCAAGTGGTCCAGAGCCTCGGCAGGCTGAGAAAACCTGTTTGGGTGAAATGTGGGTCCCACTGGTATTCTAGATCCAGAAGCCCTGGTTTAAATTGCTTTAATTCCTGTTGTACAGGTCACCAGTTACTGAGCACTGCAATGGCCCAGTGACGAGTGGGCCCAGCTCCTGGCCTCACTCTTTGTTGTTGCCCAGCGCCCTGCAACATGACTGGAGGAGATGTGGTCACAGGAACACAGTCTCCTAACAGCGAAACGCTGACACACACTCCGCACGGCCTCCGGATCTGGTCCAGGGCTCGACCTCATGCCTGGCAGGGTCTTGAGCTCTGAGATGAAGGCCCAGGGGGACGCTGAGGTCTGCCCTGACCACCAAGACTGGAACAAGCTCTGTGCATGTCAGTCACTGCACCCAGGCCTTGTAATGGGTTACTTT
Organism: Tamandua tetradactyla; assembly: GCF_023851605.1. Classification (NCBI taxonomy): domain Eukaryota; kingdom Metazoa; phylum Chordata; class Mammalia; order Pilosa; family Myrmecophagidae; genus Tamandua; species Tamandua tetradactyla. Next base: position 100,287,547 of record NC_135330.1, on the reverse strand, counting down.
TGTCCTTAAAAACAACAACAATGGGCTGTGGTGGCTCAGTGGCAAGAGTTCTCACCTGCCATGCCAGAGACCCAGGTTCAATTCCTGGTCCCCGCCCATGCAAAAAAAATCAACAACAACTATGAAGAAGATGTACTTACTATTTTACAGAGAGGGTACAAAATTTGCCCCAGACCTTACAGCTAAAAAGTGCACTTTAAACAGTCTCATTCCCTGACTTCCACTCAAACGAAGTCACCGATACTGGAGAGGTTCTACCTAAGATTAAAAAGGAAGCAGAGGGGTGTACGGGTGGTTCAGTGGTTAGAATGCCTGTCTATGCAGAGACCCAGGTTCAACTGCCAGATCATGTACCCTCCCCCCGCCAAAAAAAAAGAAAGGAAGAAAGCAGAGGAAGAGACCAATTTTTAGAAATGTTCTCCCGAGGCAGTATGCCATTTGTGAAAGCATAGTTTGTTGTGCACTGGGACTCAAACCTCTAACATGGACGAGTGAATTTGGACAAATGGTGGCTGCGCTGCACCTACATTATATCGTTTTACAAAGAGGCTGAAATAGACAATTCCTGTACTCTTCTGGCTCTCACATGCCTTTCCCTGATGACTTCGGTGTCAGTATATAGCTACACGTGTGATTAACAAGGACTCTAAGGACCATTTAAACCAGTTCAAGTACGTAATGTTTCAGATGAGGAAGCCGAGACTCGGGTTCCTCCCAGTGTCTTCCCCAGAGCTCCTGTACCCCACTTTCCCTTCTCATTCCACCATGTAATTGTACTCCCGAACTATAAACTCTTCTGAATTACGCCTTGGGTTCCTGCAGGCAAACATTACAGGCATAACGTCTTAGGATATCTTTAAACCCTGACAATAAACTTGTTCCTCCAAAAGCTCTTTAAGTTAGTTCCCAGCCACAAGCCCCCAGGTAGCGGTGGGGACCGCTGCACCCGACCTCCAGTTTGGATCTCCGGTTGGCTTGGAGGACAGTGACATTGAGTTACCAGATGAGATCATAACTGTGAAAGTATGTGGAAAGATGTAAAGCCTTCGTGGTAATGCTCTTAATATTACCCGATATTAATTACCAATCCCCTCTCTTGCTCACCAGATGCTTTTCTGTCCTCCTATAAGGTCCGTGGTGATGACACAACTCTTCCAGCCAGTGAGTCTTAGGAGATGTCTGCCTGCTGAGGAGGCATTTGAACAGTCGCAATCCCTATGAAAGAGAGAAGCATGGAAACACAGTTCTTTCACCATCTTGTGCTTCCTTTGTGCATTCTCCTAAAGGATGTGATGCCTGGAGCTGTGACATCCTTCTTGTAACCATGAGGAAAATCACAGAGACCTCATCCCAACACTCTAACATTGTACAGTGGCTGGACCAAACCTGAACTTGCCTCCTTTAAAAATTTTTGAAGTAAATTATAAATTGTTAATATGATTTAAGTCATTGTTAGTGTGGTTTTCTGTTTCTAGCGGGTGAAACCTTGCTAACTAAAAAGCATGGTACAAAAAAGAAATATTCTCAATTAAGGAAACCACACTCATCAGCTTTGTATCTCAATGCTTGGCAATTGTAGATAAACACTCAAAACTTGGCCCCTGGTCTTTGAGAGGAGTAATGAACCAATCAGGAGTGTAATGACTGTCCTTGTTCCATTTAACAAGGAATGGTGAGATGTAGGACTTCCGGGAATGGGTTCTAGGCAGCACCTTGAAATCAGTCACTGCCTCTGTGGGAGAGGCAGCTGTGGTGGAGGTTGTCAGTGACACTTGTGGCAAACCATTTCCAACCCCCTCCCTTCTACATCGGCCTCTCCGGTAGAAGCAGTGAAAACTGAAGTCCCGTTTTCCAGCCCCTGGAAGCTGGAGTGGCTGTGTGACAGTGCTGATGAAAAGGGGTGCTGGCGCCCTCACGGCCCCTTCCCTTTACACCCTCCCTGCAGAGTGGGCTGCTGTGACCACCTCCTCTTCACCCCTCGGGGAAGGGGAGGCAGGATGCTTAGCAGATGAGACTGATGGCGATTTCCTAGCCACGGACTCAGCCCAGCGGGAGCCTGGCAGCCTCGCAGGGCCCTCACCTGGGCTCAGGCCAGGGCCAGATGCAGAGGTGGCCCCGGGGCAGGTTCCCGGGACGGGCAGGGAGCCAGGCCCACTGTGTGGGGACTGTCTGGCTCGGGGCTTCGCTGTGTTTTGAACTCCTCCTGGCTCCCCCATGCCAGGCATCAGCGCTGCCCCTTCCTCTCGGGCCTCGGCAGCTCCCCAGCACGCGGCGACAAGTCTGGGGACAGCAGCAACAGGAAGAGACTCTGGGGACGCCGGTGGGAGGAGATGGACCTTGAAATACCCACCAGGTTGCCGGGCCACCCCCGGACTTCTCAGGGGAGACCAGTGACACCTCGGGATGGGTCACGTGCCGTTCAGCGCCCTCCATTTCAGGTCGGGGTGCAGGAACAGCCCCCTAACCGACTCAGCAGAAATAGGAGGCACCGCAAACGTAGCTAGGGGGGTGGGGGTGGGCAGCAAGAACCCGACAGAGAAGGCAGCCCTTCACCCCAGCCCAGCAGGGCAGGAGGCAGCCAGCCGCCTGGAGGCCACGCCTGGGTCACCAGGGCAGATGCCACAGGGTGCCCCGGGGGGACACTCCAACAGCCGAGAAACTGCAGCCACGGTTTTCAGTATAGAAAGGTGCATGGGGCTTAGAACAGTTTAGGTGGTGCCAAGTTCCTCCTTTTTGCCATTTCCTTCCTTCCTTCCTTCCTTCCTAAACAATCCTTTTCCTTCACAAGTCTTCCCTAAGACACATTTAAATAAAGTAAAATGGTATTTTACTACTTCTATAAAGGGAAACAAATCTCAGGGGATAAATGGCCTGCTAGGTTTTCTGGTCTCCCTTGCAAGTAGCCTATGAGCGGGGAGGGTGGGTGGGGGTGCATTGCTTTCAAAATGCTAATTCCTCTGTTTGTGCACAGATGTTTGGTTTAAAATGTATACTTTTCTACCCCCGCATCCTGTGAGAGGAGGGTTCCCTGTTCCATTTTCTGGAAATTCTTGTTTAGCCCGTAGTTAAAGGCTCCCTTCTCCTCTGGAAGTTGTATTTTCTAGATATGTACAATTTCTAAACAGAGTAATTTGTGTGACTCTCATGGAAATAAGGTGTATATGGTCTGTCACCATCTCCAGTGGTGCTGCCTGCATCATTCCTTTAAAGTTTGCACATTCCTTTGAGAATATAAAGTGCCATAATTTCTCTATATTATTATTTTATGAATTAAAGTAGCATACAGATTTTAAATCAATAATTTATAGGAAGAAAAAATGTGAAGTATTAAATCACATTTAGCATAGTAAATATTTCACATTCAGCCATCAAAAAGGAAAATGTCCATAACACATAATGTGTAATTTTTGCCAAATGATCCAGTATGCATTTTAAAGCAGCACATAATTAAGTTTAATACTGGATCACCGCCATGCTTGCACTACTTTCAAAATATATTTTAATTTTTTCTTCCAGTATAAAAATCAGGTCAGCCTTTTCCATGTTATGTCTGTGTTTTCGGTTTTGTTTGTATTTTCCCAGAATATGTCATAAAAGATTATTGTAAATATAACAGGAAGAGACAAGAATCGTTATTTATGGTAATATCCGCTACCGACCAGTCATAACTTCAAAGAAAGCTCTGTTTCTTCAGTACTTTCAAATCTTTACCCTTCCTCCAAACACAGGATCCTTGGTAGGGATAAAATACACTGGTAAAAAGAGCTTTCAGGAGAAAGCCAAAATAATGCTGGGTGGAGTGTAGCCAAGGCTGTGGACGTGGTGAAGGGGGTCTGGCTCTCCCGAGGAGGACCTGTCCAGGGGTCCCTGGGCGCAGGTCACTGGAGTGTGGGAGGAGCCGCCAGGGTGCTTGGTGGCCAAGCAGTACCTCTTGGGGCTTGGGTCCCCCAGGACAGGAGGGCTGCCGGCACCCCAGGGAGGCCAGGGCCTGGAGAGGAGGGCTGCTCGGCCCAGCGCTGATGTCCAGCTCTCAGACCCTTCCCGGCACCAAGCTACCCCTCCAGTTCAGCCTCTATCAGGAATAAACTTGACGTTTGGCCACTTCTTCCCCTCAATTTGCTCATATCCCAAATGAGAAGGAAGAGTACCATTCACTGCCCCTCTCGGAGAGCCTGACACGGACGGTCCCAAACTGAATTTAACCACATTGAAATATTAATTTAATATTGCTAATATGTGATCAATGCATTAGCAGCACCAGGTTTGTACTAATGGGGTCAGAGAGAAAAGAGGGGAACTGCTGAAGATTGCACCGTAAATGCTGCACTTGCTGGACTTGCCAACTGCGGTGAGAGAGTGGAAGAGAAGCTGATGCCATTTGGCCAGCTCTGTCTTTGGAAGATCAGTGTCTCTGTCTGTTAAAAGTTAAAGAACATGGGCAAGGTGACAAGAGACGGAAGATACAGGGATAAAAATAGAGTTAAGAGCACTCTACAGCATCAACTATGTCAGCAGATAGATATTAGAAGTGGTGATGCGGGCGATAACAGGGCAGGGAGAGAGCATGGGCAGGGACCAGGAGAGGGAAGGGGTTAGAGAGACAAAGAGAGGGAGGAAGAGGAGAGAGAAAGAGAGGGAAGGAGGGACAGAGACAAGAGGGGGAGGGAGAGAGTGAGAAGACCATGCACAGCGGTTCTGTGCCTGGTTCTGGGGTGTGTTTTGCTTTGTGTCTGGGGACACATGTTGTGGGGGGGGGGGGGGGGGCAGGAGAGCTGGAGCCCAGGCCTGGATGGCGTCAGATGGAAAGTCCTGTGCCTCGAGAAAGACAGGCCTACTTGGAAGCACCCGCAGTCCGGGGACACTGCCTGTGCAGGGACACCACACTGGAGTAGCCCGAGCCTTTGTCCCAGGCCGTCTGCACGGGTTTTCAGCATGGCAGCCCAGGTAAGCACTGGTCTCTATCAGGGCCAACTCGGTGCTGCCCACCCATCCCCTAGACTCCACCGGTCACACTGGCTTCCAGTAGAGCCTTCACAACAATGCCTGGGGATTATCTGCTGACATCATGTCCCAGCTGACTCACTCACCTTGCACCCTGCTTCCAGGCACAAGGCATATAGCGGGTGCTGAATAAATAGGTGATAAAAAAAAATTAGTGTGAAGGACACAAATAGATTGAAAGTGAAGGGGAAAAAGATGTTCTATGCAAACTATAACCAAAAGAAAACATGAGGAGCTATACTAACATCAGAAAAAAATAGACTTTAAAGGTATCATAAGAGACAAAAGAAGGACACTATATATTAATAAAAGGGACAACTCACCAAGAAGAAATAACAATCATAAATGTTTATCCTCCCAATCAAGTAGCTCCAAAGTACATGAGACAGACATTGGCAAAACTGAAGTGACCAATAGTGGTTTCAACAGTAATAGTAGGAGACTTCAATTCATCACTCTCCTCCGTAGATAGAACAACCAGACAGAAGATCAACAAGGAAATAACGTTAAACAATCTGATAAATGAATTACACCTAACAGACATATATAAGTCATTGCACCCCTAAACACAAGGAAATGCATTCTTTTCTAGTGCTCATGGAACATTCTCCAGGATAGATCATATGCTGGGGCACAAAACAGGTCTTTATGAATTTAAAAACATTGAAATTATTCAAAGCACTGTCTCTGATCACAATGAAATGAAGGTGGATATCAATAACCCGCAAAGAATAATACTTTCACAAGTATATGGAGATTAAATAATACATTCTTAAACAACCAGTGGGTCAAAGAAGAAATTGCTAGAGAAATCAGTAGTTATCTGGAGACAAATGAAAATGAGAATATAACATATCAGAACTTAAGGAATGCAGCAAATTCTGTGCTGAGAGGGAAATTTATTGCCCTAAATGCATATATTACATAACAAGAAAGAACAAAAAAATCAAGGACTTAACTGCTCACTTGGAGGAACTTGAGAAAGAATAGAAAACTAACCACAAAGGAAATAGAAGAAGAGAAATAACAAAGATTAAAACAGAGTTAAATGAATAGGAGAACAAAAGGACAATAGAAGAATCAATATGAGAAAATCAATAAAACTGATTGGCCACTAGAAAGACTGACAAAGAAAAAAAGAGAGAGGATGCAAATAAACAAAATCAGAAATGAGAAGGGGTGCATTATCACAAACCCTGAAGAAATAAAAAAAATCATAAGATGACACTGGACAATTATATTCCAACAAACTAGACAACATATATGAAATGGAAATATTCCTGGAAACACACAAACAAGGTACACTGTCTCAGGAAGAAATAGAAGATAACAACAAACCTATCACAAATAAAAAGTTTCAATCAGTCATCAAAAATCTTCCTACAAGAAAAGCCCAGGGCCAGATGGCTTCACAGGGGAATTTTATCAAACACTCCAAAAAGAACTAATACCAATCCTGCTCAAACTTTTCCAAAAAAATTGAGGAAAAAGAACACTACCTGACTTATTTTCTGAAGCTAATATCATTTTAATATCAAAACCAGATAAAGATGCTATAAGAAAGGAAAACTACAGGCCAATTTCCCTAAGGAACATAGATGCCAAAATTCTCAACAAAATACTTGCAAATTTAATCCAACAACACAATAAAAGAATTGTACACCACAACCAAATGGGGTTTATACCAGGAATGCAAAGATAGTTCAACACAAGAAAATCAATTAACATAATGTTGCACATTAACAAATCAAAAAGGAAAAATCACATGATCATCTTGATCGATGCTGAAAAAGGATTTGACAAAATTCAGCATCCTTTTCTGATAAAAACACTTCAAAAAATAGGAAGCAGAGGTAACTTTCTCAATATGATAAAGTGCATTTATGAAAAACCCATAGCCAGCATCATGCTCAATGGACAAAAACTGAAAGTCTTCCCCCTAAGAAAGGTCAGGAATGAGACAAGGACAATGTCTGTCACCACTATTATTCATCATTGTGCTAGAAGTTCTAGCTAGAGCAATCAAGCAGGACAAAGAAATAAAAGGCATCCAAATTGGAAAGAAAGAAGTAAAGCTTTAATTATTTGCAGATGACATGATACTATACTTAGAAAATCCTGAGAAATCTATGACAAAGTTACTTGAGCTAATAAACAAATTCAGCAAGATGGCAGGATATAAAATTAACATGCAAAAATCAGTAACGTTTCGATACACAAGCAATGACCTAACTGAGGAGTCAATTAAGGAAAACATTTCATTCACAATAGCAACTAAAAGAATCAAGTACTTAGGAATGAACTTAACTAGGGACATAAAGGACTTATACACAGAAAACTAAATAACACAGCTAAATCTAAATAGGTAGAAAGACATTCCCTGTTTATGGATAGGAAGGCTAAATAGAGTTAAGATGTCACTTCTACCCAAATTGATATACAAATTCAAAGGAGTACCAATCAAAATTCCAACAACCTACTTTGAGGACTTGGAAAAGCTAGTTACCAAATTCATCTGGAAGGGAAAGAGACCCTGAATAGCTAAAAGCATCCTAAAAAAGAACAAAGTGGGATGTTTGACACTTCCTGACTTTAAAACTTATAAAGTCACAGTGGTCAAAACAGTATGGTATTGGCACAAAGACAGATGAATTGACCAATGGAATAAATTGAGAGCATTGAAATAGGGCACCAAATCTTTGGTCAACTGATTTTTTTGACAAGGCCTCAAAATCCACTGAAATGGGACAAAATAGTCTTTTCAGTAAATGGGCATGGGAGAACTGGATATCAGTAGCCAAAAGAATGAAAGCGGACCCTTACCTTATACCCTATACAAAAATTAACTCAAAGTGGACCAAACACCTAAATATAAGAACTGGCACCATAAAGCTTCTGGAAGAAAATGTAGGAATCATCTTCTAGACCTAGTAATAGGAGATAGCTTCCTAAACTTTACACCCAAAGCACAAGTAACAAAAGAAAAAACAGACAAATTGGATCACCTCAAAATCAAATGCTTCTACATCTCAAAAGACTTTGTCAAAAAGGTGAAGAGGCAGCCAACTCAATGGGAGAAAATATTTGGAAATCACACATCAGACAAAGGTTTGATATCCTATATATATAAATCATACAATTCAACCACAAAAGAACAAACAACACAATTATAAAATGGGCTAAAGATATGAATAGGCATTTTTCTGAAGAGCAGATACAGATGGCTCAAAACCACATGAAGAGATGCTTATTTTCACTGACTGTAAGTGAAATGCAGATCAAGACTACAATGAGATACCACCTCACACCTATAAGAATGGCTGCTATCGAACAAACAGGAAACTATAAGTGCTGGAGAGGATGTGGAGAAACTGGGACGCTTATGCACTGCTGGTGGAATGTATATTGCTACAACCGCTATGGAAGACTGTTTGGTAGTTCCTTAGGAAACTAAATATTGAGTTGTGGGAAAATCCTGCTTTGGTCTAAATACCCACTAGCTTCTTCCCTATTCCCTTCTATTCTTCTAGAATGACTTGTCCTTTAACATTTCTGCAACAGCTCCAGACCCTATCCTGTGAAATCCTGAACTTCCAGCAACTTCTTTGAAGCCAGTCTCTTGTCACTGAACTGTGGGTCCCACTTTTGTCTCCACCAGAGTTTCAGATCGAATTCCAAACAGTGAAAGACTTCTTCCTCTCCACTCAAAGTGGGATGTGGACTCAGCACCCTTAGCCATCAGGGAAATACAAGTCGGACCCACGATGGAACACCATCTCACAGCCAATAGAATGGCTACTATCGAAAACAGAAAATCACAGCTGTTGGAGAGGATGTGGAGAAACAGGAAAACTCATTCATTGCTGGTGGGCATGTAAAATGGTGTAGCCATTGTAGAAGGCAGTTTGGCAGTTCCTCACAAAACTAAATATGGGACTACCATATAACCTGGTAATGCTTCTACTAGATATATACCCAAAAGAGTTGAAAGCAGGGCAGACATTTGCACACTGATGTTCACAGCAGCATAATTCACCATTGCCTAAAGATGGAAGCAACCCAGGTGTCCATCAACAGTGAATGGATAAATGAAATGTAGTGTATACATATGATGGAATATTATTCAACCATAAAAGGGAAAGAAGTTCTGATACATGCGACAACATGGATAAACCTTGAAGACTCCATGTTGAGTGAGATAAACCAGACATAAAAGGACGAATAGTGTATGATCTCATGGATATGAAATAATTAGAAGAAGCAAATTCATACAGAAACTAGAACACAGGTTACCAGGTACAGAGTTAATTGGTGCAGAGTTTCTGTTTGGAAAAGTTTTGTGAATGGATGGTGGTGACGGTAGCACGACACTGTGAGCATATTAACAGTACTGAATGATATATTTGAATGTGGTTAAAGGGGGAAATTTTAGGTTATAATTACATCAATTAGGTTGTAATAAATTTTAAACAACAACATGGGACTGCACTGCACGAACAGGGAGCCTGAATGTAAACACCGGACTATAGTCAATAGTATAATCATAATAATGTGGCTTCATCACCTGTAACAAAGGTGCCACTCAAAGGTACAGTTGAATAATAGGGAAAGCTGAGTGTGTGAAGGGGGAGATATATGGAGTGCTGTATTTTCTGTGTTTTTCCTATAATCTTTTTTTTTGCATGAACAGGCACTGGGAATCGAACCCGGGTCTCCAGCATGGCAGGCGAGAACTCTGCCTGCTGAGCCACCATGGCCTGCCCTCCTATAATCTTACAACTTCCTAAATTAAAAAAGCAAAGGGAATTTGGAACCCCCTAACTGTAGGGCCCCAGCGGTGGCAGCCTCCACCTGGCTGTTCCCTCTTCCTGCATGTCTTTGGGTTTCTCTTCCTGCACACCTGACTCTTCCTAAGCCCCTCAACTCCTCTCGCCCAGGCCACCCTTGGAAACTCCAGCCTCTGTCCCAGTTTTCCTGGCCTTTCCTACAATATAAAAGGGTGTTCCCTTCTAAGGGAACACGTACCTTCCTCAAGGGTTAACTAGTGCAGACGTCAGTTTGAAACATTCAGAACGTTGCATTAGATTATGCTCCAAAGGAGGCTTCTTTAGAAACAAATTTTATCTGTTTTGTAAGAGTTCCATATCAGTTTAAAAGCCCCCGTTGGTAGTGGTTTAAGAAAGAACGCCTGAAGTATGTATGCTGTATAGATTTCCCCCTTCCAAAGGGAGCAAAACCAGCTCGGGACCTGGGTGATCAAAATGCCCAGCGCTGGCCGCCAAGGGAGC